>NC_135720.1:66135320-67559487 GCF_964656455.1 Halichoerus grypus
TAAGCTCTTCTTTATGTTGATAATTCATGTCAAGTGAGTTGGAGTTGGAGCCAAAACGATCCTACAACATATTGTGACATTCTTTCAAAATGAGCATTTGTTATCGTTCTGGGGTTTACCTATGACTTTTCTTTGTTAATCATAACTAGACACATGTACATTTATTGAGATACTCAAGTTATATTTCCTAAGAATTTAAATCCATAAATGATAATTATTTCGGAAGTGTTTTCACCACACTGTGAATATAAAGCATCATTCTGCTGCTTATGTTGTAAAATATCCTATGATGCTAGGGAAAAAACAACAACAACAACAACAGATACTGCTTTTCACTTTATCTTATGGAATGTTTGAGAGTCATTTGTTTTATGGATGAATTGAAACAATATCATGCTGCAGTTTCTTAAAAACAAACTTAATATGTACTTTGGGAAATAAAAACCAACAAAATATTTTTCTGCTGACATTTAATTCCACCAAAGTTAAACCAGAGAAGAAGAATAGAGTTGTCAAATGACACTGCAATGCAAGGAAAACTGTAACATTGTGGGTTTTTTTCCAAGAGAGCATTCCTGATGACACCATAGTTTAGAGACTACATCCAAGTGCCTAACACAGAAACAGGTCCATGTTTTGTGTTCAGAAATGGTGAAACTACTTCATGTATGGGCTATCCATCAATAACAGAAAGGGTCTATGTGGGAAGGTGTTTTAGACCCATTACCTTAAGTCAAATGAACACATGGTGGTCAGGTCCTGAAGTTGAGTTAGAATCTTGTATCTTGTGTAAACAGAGAGGAATACAAACAACTCAGTGAAATTTGAGATAAGTGTATATACAGGAAGAAGGGCAATGTGAGCAGAAATATTTAAAAAATTATTTATAAAAACCAATACATACAGAGGAAAACTTTTCATAGCAATCTATATTAATGATGTCACAGAATTACCAGGCCAACTCTGTGATCTCTAAGCTACAGGTCAGAGGCTGAAAACTGTAGAACATTAAAGGTTGCTATACGCAAACAACAAATCATGGAACACTACATCAAAAACTAATGATGTAATGTATGGTGATTAACATAACATAATTAAAAAAAAAGAAAAAAGGAAAAAAAAAGGTTGCAACAGAGATTGAAATTATTGGTATGTTATTCCTAAAATCAATTGAACATAGAAACATCAATATTACATTCGAGTTAGCAGAATGTAATGAAACACTTAGATGTTATATAGTATTGAAAAATAAATCTCATCTCATACTAGATAATTCTACAATTTACAACTACAACAATAACAGCAATCACAAATAGATATGAGCAGGGACATATAGCTAGAGAGAGATTTTATCCTCATTACAACATTACATTCAAAATAAGTGGAAGGGTGCCTGGGTGGCTCAGCCGGCTAAGTGTCTGCCTTTGACTCAGGTCATCATGATCCGGGGGTCCTGGGATGGAGCCCTGCATCAGACTCCTTGCTCACCAGGTGCTTCTCCCTCTCCCTCTGCCTGTCCCTCCCCCTGTTTGTGCTCAATCTCTCTCTGTCAAATAAATAAATAAATAAAATCTTTAAAAAACAAAACCCAAAATAAGTGGAGTCAGACCAGCCTTGGAATTCTTTGACAGTAAATGCTTCCCAAGAGACAACAGAACAGACTTGCATAAAATCATCAACTATTATACCCAGTCATTTCTCATTCATATCCAAACTCAAGAGTAAGAGCTTCTCAGATCTGTGGTCTCGGAAAGTTAATTAGCTCAGAATTCTATTTGCAAGCTTCAGATACCTGAGAGGTGCCCTTTTAAAGAAGAAATAAACAATCCATTTGTTTTTACTGATTATTACAAGGTCTTTTAGGTACTTAGATAAGTAAATAAAATCACCAACTACTAATGAGAAATAAATTGCTGTTTATCTAAGGCTTAACTAATGGACATAATTATTGATATAAAAAAGGCCACACAAATTTTCATTAAAAAAAAGGAAATCAGGTAATTTAAAAAGATTTCAGATTTGTAGATTACATTAATGAAGAAGCATTGAGGATGGAGGGAGGTAGATGAAAAAGCCAAAATTCCTGGTATTACAAGTTAAGACTTCAAAAATGGTTTTTATCATATAAAAAAAAAAAAATTGAAAGTGTAGAAACTTGAATGGGGGAAGATGGTAGATTGTAGATTGCAAAAATGGCCACAATAATTTGCAGTGTCTCCCATCAATAGGTGGAATTTGTTTCTCCAGCCTCTGACTCTGGGCTGGCCTTGTGGTTGCTTGATTGATATAATGTGGCAGAAGTGATGAGCTCAGGCCTCAGGAAACCCTGCAGGTTCTGCTTTCACTTGGAACCCTGCTGCCAACCAGAGAAAGTCCAGGCTACCTTGTGTCTATTCAAGGCCAGGAAAATGTGCTGAGATGAAAAGTGTTTTCTGGAGTTTCTATCCTTTTCCACCAGAAAATTACTCAGGTATTTAAAAAGGTATAGGAGCAGCAAAGACTTCTTCACAACTGGCTGAAGAAAGATGAAATCAACAATGACATGCCGGCCTATATTTATTAACACTGGCATTAACAACTTGCAAAGTTCTTATTAGCCAATGGAATTCATGTCATCTACTTCAGGAACAGCAAGATGCTTGTCAATCTAACTAATTTAAAGAGATATTCAATAATTAGGCATTTTTATTTTATTTTTTAAAAAAGATTTTTTATTTGTTTATTTGACAGAGAGAGAGAGCACAAGAAGGCAGAGTAGCAGGGAGGGAGGGGAGTAGAGGGAGAGGGAGAAGCAGGCTACCCGCTAAGCAAGGAGCATGATGCGGGGCTCGATCCCAGGACCCTGGGATCATGACCTGAGCCGAAGGCAGACGCTTAACCAACTGAGCCACCCAGACATCCCAATAATTAGGCATCCCAATAATTAGGCATTTTAAAACAGATCCAGGGGCACCTGGGTGGCTCAGTCGGTTAAATGACGGTCGGTTAAATGACGGACTCTTGATTTTGGCTCAGGTCATGATCTCAGAGTCCTGAGATTAAGCCCCACTTCAGGCTCTGTGCTCAGTGGGAGTCTGCTTGAGATTCTCTCTCTCCCTCTCCCTCTGCCCCTCCCCCCATTCATGTGAGCACACACACACGCTCTCTCAAATAAAATCTTTAAAAATAAATAAAACAAATCCATAAGGAAATGAAGAACAAAATATACATCCAAAATAATAGAACTCTAAGTAAAACTCTCAGAAGAAAGTTAAGCAGCATAATTTAAAAATGCATAAAATATGATAATTAAGACATCTGAAAGATGCCACTCTCTTGATGATACAGCTTTAGGTATTTACAGACTAATTATCATAAATGTATCAAAATGATAGGCTGAGAGTATAGGTAATATCATCAAATAATATTTGCATGCATTACTGAATTCCTGAATTACAGAAGATAAAATATATGAGTCTGCACTTTTACAGCAAGTTTTATTACAAATGATGCAACTTTTAAAAGTAGAAAGCAAAGGAAAATACCACACATTTCTTTTCATCACAACATCCAAGGATAAAAACTGATAAAATACCAAAATCTATTCTTTTAGTGATTATATATATATATATATATATAACTTCTAAAATTTTATTTTTTAACTTTTTGTTTTATTTAAAATATTGTTTTATTTAGCCCAGAATATGGTCAGTACTTAAACTCTAAATCTAGTGTGCATAGTTTCTATGCAAAAATACTCCCATATAGTTGATAGGAGTGCAAGTCGGTACTGTCTTTAGAAAGGGAAATTTGGCAAAATGGCTCAAAATTGTAAGTGTGTATAACATTTGATCCAGAAATTCTGGGAATTTATCTTAAGAAAACTATGACAAATATATGCAAAAGGTGAGCTATAAGAATCCCATAATTTAAATGCTAAATTTTTTAAGGCATGTATATCCAACCAGAAGACATTGGTAGGTACTCTTTTGTCCAATTGAATATTATGCAATTATCAAAATAATATTATAAGAAATGGTATTTCCATGTTGTTATATATTAGGTGAAAAAGTTAAAAAAAAACCCAGGTTCTCTAACATTATGGCTTAATTTTTTTTTTTAAAGATTTTATTTATTTATTTGAGAGAGAGAGAATGAGAGAGAGCACATGAGAGGGGGGAGGGTCAGAGGGAGAAGCAGACTCCCTGCAGAGCAGGGAGCCCGATGCGGGACTCGATCCAGGGGCTCCAGGATCATGACCTGAGCCGAAGGCAGTCGCTTAACCAACTGAGCCACCCAGGCGCCCCCATTATGGCTTAATTTTTGAAGAATATTTATTCATTTAAAATACTCTTACCATGTACTAAGTACTATTCTAAGCACTTCACAAATATTAACTCATTCAATCTTAAATCTCCCTAATGTCCATATTAATTAGGTACTTTTGTTCTTCCCATTGTACCAATAGACACACTGAAGAATGGACAGGGTAAATAATTTTCCTGAGGTCACATGACTACTAAAGAGCAGACATTCAAACGCAGCCACTTTACTCCAGAGTTGCTACTTTTAATACCTTAGCATGTCATGCTGCTTCATATTCATCTGTGTGTACATGTGCATATCCACACATATATAGATTCTTTGTGTAAATACACACCCAATATAGGTACATACAAATATGTAACCATTTTTACTGATGTTTGTAATTTTGGGGGCATTATAATCTAAATCAAGCTGTATGATGAAACTTCATGGTTCTGAATACTATTAGAATTTGCTGAATAAAATTTAAAAGGCTCTAACAGTGATTACTTAAGTCAATAACATATAATACAGTCAGGTTCTGCTGCTTTTTCCAGTGCTTTATATAATCTTGTACAATATTGATAGACTATAAGGAATCATCCACCATATTTTTTTTGCAACTGTAGGTAAAAGCATGAAAGAGAAGAGGGAGGAATAACATTTGTGGGCATGATACGCTGTTTGCCCTTATCTGATATTCTTGCATGTAGTCTCAAGTATCATTCCTTATAAGTAAAGGTATTATTATCCTTAATTTACAGTGAAACTGAAGTTTAGACAGATTCATTTATCTGGGTGATCCAACTAAGTAAATAACTAGACAAGCTTTTCCTGTCTCCAAATTTCATGTTGAATTTTAACTTTGGTGTGTTTTTCAGTTCAAGTCTTACAGTTCTCTCCATTCTGATTGAAAGTTGAGATGAGATCCAGAATTTTCCAAAGGGCCTCACTGAAAATAAATTGTTTTCCACTAGAAAATGTTGCCTTTCCAACTCAAAAGGAAAGAGTGCCTGCTATTTTAAACAACACATGTGTGTTCACCCTCCTTTCAGCATTATAACTGCTATAAATTTATTCTGTGGGAAAATCTTGTATTTAATAGGAATGTCTAAGATGCCTTGTGTGATTGTTCCAATATGTTTAATTGAAGCAAAGAAAGCATTGCTGTGAACTACTCTTATTAACAAACCAATTTTAGAACAAAATCTGATGCTATACTTCTTTTCTATTCTCAAACCCTAGAAGCAGTACTGGGAACTAACCAAGAAAAAAATGAAGTTACTTTAACTTGTCCCATGAGTTATGCATGCATGTTCTGGTAATGAATATCTCAAAAATATTAAATATCACATATTTTCTTCTACCAGTTTTTAGAAATCATCTATAATATACCCATTTATCAATGATTTCCTTATCAGCTTATTTGACCAAAAACAATTATTCAGAAACTCAGTATAAAATCAGTTTTTTGAGGTCAATTTGAAATAGTTTACAATGTCAATGACTCACTATCTCTCATCTATTTTTATCCTGATTACTTAGATTTCATTTAATTGATAATTTATGATGATTTTAGAAGCTATTTTTTTTTATTTCATCATGTTGTATGTAATAGTAACTGGAGAAATGGTCAGGCCTCAGCAGGTGGGGTTGGATGTTGTCTGCCAGAATTATATCTAAAACATGATTGACAAGTGTATTAAGAATAAAATTAGTCAGGGGTGCCTGGGTGGCTCAGTTGTTAAGCATCTGCCTGCAGCTCAGGTCATGATCCCAGGGTCCTGGGATCGAGCCCGCATCGGGCCCCCTGCTCTGCGGGAAGCCTGCTTCTCCCTCTCCCTCTGCCCCTGCTTGTGTTCCCTCTCTCGCTGTGCTTCTCTCTGTGTCAAATAAATAAATCTTTAAAAAAAATAAAATAAAATTAGTCATTTAAGACATGATGCCTCTCTAAGTTAAAAGGAACACACCTGTTATTTCTATTCATGAAGTAGTTCATGGAACTATCAGTAATGAAACATTTGTTTTGCACTCTACATATGAGATAAATTCAATTAAAAAACATATTTTGCAGTGTTCCAAAGGTCTAACAGGTACCTGGGTAGCTCAGTACATTAAGTGTCTAACTCTTGATTTCAGCTCCGGTCATGATCTCAGGGTCCTGGGATTGAGCCCCACGTCGGGTTCCGTGCTCAGCAGGGAGTCTGCTTGTCCCTCTGCCCCTCTCCCTGTTCTTGCTCTCTCTCTCTCTTTCTCAAATAAATAAATAAAATCTTTAAAAAAAAAGGAACAAAGACCTAAGTATCACAGCACTCTAAAAATGTACTTATATATTCATCCTAACATCTTTATCTACATACAGTGACATGTGTGCTGTTAAAATCTTCAAATTTGGAGCTCTGTTGCATTGCATTGGATTGAAATAAGAGAGGGGATGGTGTTTCTCACTTGCAATTAAAAAAATGTGGAATTGTGACATGGATCATGAATTAGGGAAGTAAAATTTCTTAGGCTAACTAAGAAATTATTTGTGAAAATGACCTAAAAAAAAATTGGTGAGTAACTACCAGGAATGGCCAGCACTCCCTGTACGGATGGATGAAAGATGACTCCAACTTTGCTGTGAAAGAGAGGAGAAGGCAAGGGGGTCAACACTCAGAGATGCTCTTCTGTGCTCCAGCTTTTATTGGTCCTTCAGGATAATCACAAATCCTTATCACCATTTCTCAAGCACGTGATGTGTGACAAGGGGTCTTACTGAAACTAGGAGGATTTATGGTAAAGATAAAATATGCTAATCTGCATGTTCTACTAAACATAGACTAGATGACAATGTATATGTCTCTTTGATCACAGGGCGGCCGTTTGGGCTAAGAGAGCTTTGGGGAAGGCAACTCCCTGCGACATTCCTACGGCAGAGTGGTCACGCAGGCCTTGGTATTCCAAAGGCCTACGCCCTTCTCTGAAACCCTCCCTCGCCCCCAGTGTCCTCTGTGTTACATTTTAGCAAGCCAGGTATTATGGCTGATTTCATGCTCTACATTAACCCCAACAAGTAACTAAATATAATTTCAGGTTGTTTAAACTCTAGGAAGCTGAGCTATTCCCAGACCTTTCCACTTCTGCACATTTGGTAGATTTACACTTGCTAGCCCTTCAGGTTGTGTGAGGCAATGTAACAAGTTCTGGCCAATGAGTTTCTAGATTCACTTTTAGAAAAGAACATTCAGTTGCTTGTAGGAGATCTCCAAAGCTGTTGGAGATCTCTGGAGATCTCTGACACAGAGACTGGGAACATAGGAGATGGTTACAGTTCCATTAGTCTGGATACCTGTAGGACTATATAGAGTAGGGTACTCTTACCAACCTGAGAAAGACAAATAGCCTAAGCAAGAAAAGAGTATTCTTTTAAAACACTGATATTGGGGTGCCTGGGTGACTCAGTTGGTTAAGCATCCGACTCATGACTCATGATTTCCTCTCAGGTCATGATCTCACTGGTCCTGAGATGGAGCCCCACATCAGGCTCTGTGTTCAGTGGAGAGTCTACTTGTGGATTATCTCCTTCTCCCTCTGTCCCTCACTATGCTCACACTCTTTCTCTGTTTCCCTCTAAAAATAATTTTTTTTTTTAAAAGCCCTAAAATGTAAGTCATTTGTTAGAAACCAGGCTGTAGGTTCTATAAACTGATACTGAATGGCTAAATAATGGAAATTCATGTTATTGTATTATGCAGTGGCAAAATATTTAGTAAAACTGAAGCCTGTGATAACTTGCAAAGTAAGTAATTCATCTAATGATAAATATGACTATACACTGTATTATACACACACTCACAAGTATAATAACACACAGGAAAAGAGATGAGAAACCAGAAAGTTATTGGCACATGTTAAGGTTGGTGGCATTGAAAAAGTGCTATAAGAATGATGAGAGGTCTCAAAAAGCAATTTACAAGCAGGAAAGAAAGAAAATAGGGTTCAGAAATTCATAATTCTGTAGTTTTTAAAAGCAGTTACTTCTCATACCAACCCAGTAAAAATGCAATGAAAATGACCATTGAGTAATAAAAACCTACTAGAACTCACTGTATAGCAAAGATCAAATAGAGTATGGCTGCCACACCCACTATTAAACCTCTGAATGAATTAATGTAGCACCCAGTAAATCTTTTCAGTTGGAAAAATAGCTTCAGGAAAAGAGATTGATTTACTGGAAGCATGCTGAGAAAGTTGCTCAGTCCTTCCAGGGGAATACATTCTCTAATGCCAGTTTAGATGGAGCCAGGGAAGTTCATAAAAAAGAAAGGGTCTTTCAGAGGGTAGAAATGACGGCCAAGAGAACAATGGATGGGATGCCCAGAGAGAACAAAAAGAGGAAGCTCAGGATGATGTACCTTCATTCATCTTTGCAGCTGGATTTCAGAATTGCTACGGAACAGTGACTCTTGTGTGTTTCTCATTCTTTTCCTTTGAAAGAGAAAAAAAGTATTGTGGTTATCCTGACCCTGTTTTACCATTATACACTGGATTTCTGGTTCATAGATTTCCAAATTAAAACTGATCCTTTTAGTTCATATATTTCCAAATTAAAATGAACCGTATTTGAATCTGATATAGAGACCATCATGTATTACCCAGAGATTCTGAACTTTGACCTTGATCCTGTGACTGAACAGGGTCACTATTCCCTTGGGGAATAGGTGAGTGTCCTTATCATATGGTAATGAGGTTAATGGAATATTTAGTAACTAGAAGAGTGGACTTTGTCAGTAACTATTGCTATTAGCAAATTTTCCACTTAGTTTCTTTCCTCAAACATAATATCATTAAGCTTTCTGGATCCCTGTGTGTTGATAGGTGCATGTAACTGGTTATATTCCATGGCATAACGTCTTTCCATTATCCCTTGTTCAGGTAACATAGTAATTTTGGCTGTTGTCCTACCTTTGTTTCCTTACTGTGATGCAATTTATTCTTCCTACAGTTGAATGAAAGATGGGACATGAGTATCAATTTATTTTTCTTGGAGGAGGACAAATGATTTCCTATTCTTTCCAGGAAATTTAAGCTGTGTTTCTTTACTCATTGGCTATATTTCTGCTTCAAATGAGTTATATGATATTATCATAAGGTTTTTGCTTGCCCTGACAGCAGTTAGCACACTTTCTGGAGATTATGATTACTATATCATACCTATATATCAGCAACTCAACATGTCAAGGTTTTACCACTGATTTTATAACTCAACCCATATATGAAGGGCAACCCAAAATATAAAGATGAGGAAACTACAGGTTAAAAATGCAGCTGAAGAGATTATAGGATGAAATGATCCTACTTGGAGAGGTCTTGATTTAGCAGTCAACATTTTAAGAAATAGGAGCAAGAAAGGATAAATGGCTAGGAATAGGGTATCAGAGAGAAGTAGACCTTAGAATGTCTGAATGAAATATGGATTCAGTCAAAGGAATTATGTAAAGGCCATAAAGACTTGGTTACATCATATAAAGACAAACAAAATTATGTCTTAAGATAGGACCTATGTGCTGGAAAGGTACACAAAAATAGATTCATGGAGTGTTTTAAATCTAAGCCAGACTTAGTACAGTAGGCCATGCTTATATAGTTTGTACTCCTCAGAACGCCAGTTTACTGGAACCACAGTGCATTGCTGACCTGCATTATCTGTGAGACTAGCTCAGAGTGGTCAAAGTGAGATGGTTAATGAAGAAGACAAGGAAGTATCCAGAGGTTATATTCTTAGGGTCATTGTTTCTGGAAGGAAACCCCACACACCATTTTCTGGCTGATAGTAAGAAAAAGATTATTGCAGCAATGGAAATGTCCTTAGGGTTGTTATTTATTTGGGGAGATCCATTTAATATATGTCCTGTTTTATCATAACTGTTTAATAGCTAGACACTTGATAGATGATTAATAAGGAGGGAGGGAAGGAAAAAGAGAAACAGAGAGAGAGGCAGAGAGAGAGATATTTGCATAGCAGAAATTGAATTTGGTCCTTGAGAAAAAGAGAGGAGGCAAAAATCTAACATGAAAAATAAGAATCTAACATGAATGACACTATGCAATACCAATTCTTGAACTTAAAAAATATTTGTGTGTGTGTGTTTGGTGATTGATGAGACTTATGCTAGTTTAACATTTTAATAACTCTAGTAAATATAATCAAAAGAGTTAACAAACTCAATTAGTTCCAGTTATAAGCAAAGGAATTTGTAATTTATAAGAGTTTCACACTAAATTTTTGAGTCTGTGGACAAATTCACAATTTATTTTAATATTGCACACTTTAAGCAATTTCATACATTGCCTGACTGCTTTTGCATTAATCACCACTTCTTTCTATGGGAAGAAGACCGCCTTAAAAGCTACTGAAACCTATGTCCCCTGATGCTCAGTCCGTTGCTCCATCCAGTAGGTTTACAGTTATGAGAAACTGAAAAGCATTTTTAAGCAAACCTATAAAATATTTTATACCGTCCTTGAGCAAAAACATTCATTGATACTAGGAAGAAACAGACTTGCTTTGTAGTTCAATTAAGCACTGGGCCAAACACTGATAGAATCTTTCTGCTTTATATGTATTTAAGTTATTTAGGAAAATAAGTGAGTGACCATACTTTCAGAGAATGATTTTTGTCTTAATGTGCTGTGGAGAGGATATTCTGTGTACAGTTGAAGGGAATTCACAGGCAGGCACATTTATCTTTCCTTTCTTTTTGATTCCATCCTCCATTGCCCTGGCCTGCTTCTCGTTAAGCAGCTTGTGTACATGAACAAAGCCATTCTGGTGGTTGATAATGAAGACAACAGGGATGTGTAACATGGTTTATATGATTTGTCGACCATACCGTGCAAACATGTTTCTGCTTTGCACATGATGACGTTTTCTTCACTTCTATATGAAAATACTCTAAAGACATTCTTTAGGTAAGCTTTGTAATATCTCTTCCTATCTTATACTTACAATACCTTCTTTTTTTTCTTTTGCTCTTTATCCACAAGAACCTTTCTACAAATATTCACAGCAGCTGCCGGCACCCATGTCTCCCATGGGAATATTAATACTTATATCTAGTCAGGGGTTTTAAGAAAACGATTCAGTCAATAGGACTTCCCATTACACTAGGAATTGAGAAAGGATAACTTAGGAAGGTATATATTCCTTGATATCTGAAAAATCTATTTCATTAATATGAAATGCTTGGGCACAAATTAGCCTACCCTTACAATTTGGTCCTCCGCCCATTAATGTAAGCTCTAGAGAGAAATGATTTGCCATATTAAAATTATGAAAAACAAAGCCATTGAAGTTTAAATTGCAAAGCAAAACAAAACAGAACAAAAGTATTAGGTGGTTTCCCCCTTTAATTTTGCTGATGGAACAGTTCTTGTACATTATCCCCATGGTGGTTTCTAGTGCAATTAGGAAATCTAATTAGCTATTTAGGGCTATGTTTGCAGAGAAATGGTTTACTTAATAAAGAAAAGTAAACAATTGACAATATGAGTTTTCAATTTGTGGCAAGAAACCTGTGGATTTTATATTTAAAAAGAAAATTTAGCTTTTACTGTTAAGAATAAAAATTATAGGGGTGCCTGGGTGGCTCAGTCAGTAAGCATCTACCTTCGGCTCAGGTCATGATCTCAGGGTCCTGGGATTGAGCCCCACATCAGGCTTCCTGCAGAGAGCCTGCTTCTCCCTCTGCTTGCTGCTCCCCTTGCTTGTTCTCTCTCTCTCTCTGTGTCAAATAAATAAATAAAATCTTTTTAAAAAATTATAGTATTATACTAGAAGAAAATGTAAAAATAAAATAATTTTTCTTCTTTTGCAGAAAGTTCTTTGCAAAATATCTATTTTACCTTATATAAATATTCAGCAACTTAAATATAAACATATAGTACAGTATGGGAAAATTACTTACCCAATATGTTGTAGCTAATCATTGTGTCCTACTTCGTAGAGACTTCTAATATTTTTATTGGACTTCCAGTATTAAAGATTTGGAATCTTCATTTTTATAAGTCATTTAAATATACCCTGTATAAAAAAACCATGACTTATTCTGGGTGCAAAATATCTTTCACATATAAGCTTTATACATATAGACTCATTTTCTAGTTTAAGTCTGAAAAATACATAACCTTAAAGTGAATGTATATTTTTTATGCCATAGTTACGGTGCCATTTTGTGGATTATCACATATATACCAGTATGTAAAATTACCGTTTCCATGTCCTCAAAACTTTGAAAGAACAAGTAATGAGGGTACCCAAGATAAAGGACAATAAATGAAGTATCGTGGCCATTCAAAACATTCAAAGAGTTAATATTATCAAGTATGTAATTAGGTTTGTCGTTGAGATATCTGCATAACACTTACCAGTCCTATCTGATGACAGTAGAATGTCATCATTCTTTATATATATGTACTTATAACTATATTTTGAATGCCGGGCTCTCAAATACAGTGTGAGTACAAAAGAGAAGTGGGGTTACTTGAGCAAAAGTAAAGTTATTTTTATTGAAATATATATAGAATATATATTAAATATATATGTAATAGTAGTTTACTTGTTTTCATTTTTATATTGTGTTCAACTGCAAGAATATACCACAATTTATGTACTCATTCTATTGTTGAGAAAAAAAATCCTTTGAAATTTGTTGAGACTTGCTTTATGATTCAGAATATTTTCCAGTATTGCCAAGTATTCCTGTATATTGGAAAGGAATAAGTATTATGTTGAGTGAAGTGGAATGTTCTATGTACCAGATAGGTGGGTTTGTTTTATCTACCTTACTAATTATTTTATGCTTATTTTATCAGTTACTGAGAGAGGCCTGTTAAAATCCACCATTCTGATTGTGGATTTATGGATATCTCTGTATTTGTATTAATTTTAGTTCTATATAAACTGAATCTACATTAGTATAGGAATAATTTTGTATCTTTTATAATTGTTGCTTCTTCATGGATTGACCTTTTTGTGGTTACTGTCATGTCTAGCAATGATTATTACTTAAAGTGTATATTATCAGACTTAGGAATGCTTTTTTTTTTTTTTTGGTAATTATTTGTATGGAAAGTTATTTTCCATCTTTTACTTCCAATCTTCCTGTGGCCTTATATTCCAAGTGTGCTTCTTATAAACAACATATAGATTTTTGGTTTGTTTGTTTTCCCTTTATGCCAGTCTTAGACTTTTCTTTGGATATTTAGTTCATTTATTAATGGAATTACCAATATATATGAATTCATAACTAAATTTATTATCTAAGTATTTGTTTCTTATTTTCTCTCTTTCATGTTTCTTTTTTCCTCTCTTCTTGGATTCTTTTATATTAATCAATATTTTTGTTACTATCCATTTGTCTCTTCTATTTGTTGTTAGTTATACATGTTTTTATTATGTTTTGGTAGTTGTCTTTGATATTACAACATGAATCTTTGATTTATTAAAATATAATATAAATAATTAATTTGTCTTATAAATTACTACTTACTATAGCCAGGCATTGCTAGGACCTTTGAGAACATGTAAGCACTATTCACCACCTCTTGCCTTTTGTATTATCGTCATGTATTTTTCTTCCACACAAGACATTGCGGTATTATTTTACATAATCAGTATTAATACATATTTACCCACATATTTCCTGATTTTGTTGCTCTTGATATCTTCTTCCATTTGCTTGTTTCTCTTTTGGATCATGTTCCTTCTCCCTGCTGAGCTCTCTATAATATTTATTTTAATTTGGGTTTGCTGGTGGTAAATTCTATCAGTTTTTAGTGATTTGAAAATATTTCATTTTACTGTAACAAAACATGTTTTAACTGAGTTTTGAATTCCATGTTTTTGTCTTTTAATATTTTGAAGATAGCCTTCTGTTCTTTTTTAGCTTCCATTGTTCCTATTGAAAAGTTAGCTTGAAGTATTATATTTTTCCTTTAGAACAATATGTCTTTTTTCTCCCCTCTTATTGCTTTTAAGATTTTCTTTGTTTGTTTGTTTTTTTTTTAAAGATTTTATTTATTTATTTGACAGAGAGAGACACAGCGAGAGAGGGAACACAAGCAGGGGGAGTGGGAGAGGGAGAAGCAGGCTTTCCACTGAGCAGAGAGCCCGATGTGGGGCTTGATCCCAGGACTCTGGGATCATGATCTGAGCCGAAGGCAGACCCTTAACGACTGAGCCAACCAGGCGCCCCAAAAGTTTTCTCTTCTATATCCCAGTGGGATTGAACTTTATTGGGAGAGGAATATTTATAAGAACAATTTTGTACATAATAGTCCCCTTACTTAACTATTTAGTTGGTAGCAGAAATCATGAAAATCACTTTTTTTTTTTAAAGATTTTATTTATTTATTTGAAAGAGAGAGAATGAGAGCGAGCACATGAGAGGGGGGAGGGTCAGAGGGAGAAGCAGACTCCCTGCCGAGCAGGGAGCCCGATGTGGGACTCGATCTAGGGACTCCAGGATCATGACCTGAGCCGAAGGCAGTCGCTTAACCAACTGAGCCACCCAGGCGCCCTGAAAATCACTTTTTAAGGCTTTTTATAATATCCTTATTTTAGAAATTAAATTTAATATATTTTTAAGGCTTTCCAGCCTTGCAAAGAGGAATATAAGGGAGTAGTGAAACACTGTCAATATTTTATTTTTATGGATTCTTCTAAGTAAAATTAATAGCTTTACTTGAAATAGTTCACAATTAATGTCTCATTAGTTAAGTCAGTCCAATTCTCTAGTTAAGTCAGTCCAATTCTCTATCTATTAATATTTGGTTATCTCCTCAATGCACTTTATTTTAAATATGCCAAAACATTTTTATAAATGTTAACCCAAACTTCCTGCTTTTCCCACAGTGAGTTCCTCAGGTATACAAAAGGGACTAGAATTTTGTTCTTGATCCTTCAAATGACCATTTGAAGGGGATAGGTTCTAATACCTGGACCAGTGGTTAGCTTCTATTGTGGAAGAGCTTTATGAAAAGGTTTGATTAGGTCCACATGAAGTAAATAATAATATAAATACTTAGGATCAGAGATTATAAGAAGGTAGCATTTACTGATCTGTTAGCATTGCTAATGTTAATAATGGCAACTAATTATCAAATAGCACTATTTCAACATTCTGTACTATAAATTCAGTGTTAACTTAGAAGAAAAATTAGGAAAGTAAAATTGTATCCTGTTTTTCACAATGTGAAAATTGAACTTCCATGAAATTTTGTTTAATTTCACATAGCAAAATTTGGGACTGGAAATAAAATATACTGAGTCCCAGGTTTATTTCTTTCCACTATTGAATACAAATCAAATCTTCAATACAATATCAACAATATCCCCATAGCCACAACAACTTAAAAATATCTCTAACAAAAAACTAAAAGGTACAAATGGAAAAAAAGAAAAACACATTACTGTTTTGCTCTCTGATTCCTGTCAGAGTATGAACTTGATTCCCTGGTCTAAGTATGTTCTTGTAAAATTCAGATACCTACAGGGACCAAAGAAGTAATACAAATTAGTGAAGTAGGTCACACATAACGAGTAGGGACTGGTCAGGACTATAGGGACTATAGAGCTCATGTCCATGAAAATTGAATTTTTAAAAATGTTAACCAGAGTGTGGGTAACATGTGACTGCAGGCAGGAGATGACTAACAGAGGAACGTGCTTGTCTTATGGTTAAAGGCTACAGGTTAGTAAATTTCTGAGATAGCTGATGATAATTAACTTTGAAATTTTTAAAAAATTAAATGACAAGAGAAACTGTAAAAATTAACTAATCTACTAGGTTAAATTGATGCTAACTGCTACCTCTCTCAAAGAGTTTGGAAAGGATTGGATAAGAGCATATATTTAAAGATTAATTGAAATAATCAATACTGTTAAATGCAAGGAGTAGTGAAGTTTTGAAAGGTGGATATGGTAATTATTGTTTTTGAGGGAAGGGGCAAAGAAACAGGATTAAAGTCAGAAGAACTTACAAACAGTTTTGTAAGGGTCTTTCCGAGATTGTCTTCTGGTTCAATCCACAGTTAATATTTTATGTTTCTATAAAATATTTCTATCAACTTATTATAGGACAGAGAATATATTACATACTGATGTATGACATTTCATTTTAAAAAAATCTAAGACTCAGAAATGTCCTTTACATGACAAGTGGAATATTTATCCCTAACTTCCTATCCATTAGTTTTGGTTTGATTTTACTTTTTAAATTTACATTAGACTAGAGGGGAGTTAAGATGGCAGAGGAGTAGGGGGACCCTAAGCTTGCTTAGTCTCTCAAACACAGCTAGATAAATATCAAATCATTCTGAATACCCAAGAAATATATCTGAGGACTGAGAGAACAAACTGCACATCTAGAGGTAGAAAAATGGCCACATCATGGAAGGTAGAAGCTGCAGAAAGTTGATTTGGGGGAGAAAAGAATTGTGGGTGCTGTGGAGGGGAGGAGTCCCTGATCACATAGAGAGGAGCAAGAGAGAAAGAAAGAGAGAAAGAGAGAGAAAGCAATGAACAGGGGATTACACAAGAAAAACTGTTCCCCAAATCATTGGGAAAAGGAGAGGGACTGATTACCACAAGTTTTTATAAACAGCACAGTTCAAAGTCTGAAGTTTTGGAAGTCCACACCATCCCTGGGATAATGCCTGGCAGGCTGAACCATACTCCCGTGGGGAAGAAGGGCGAAGACTTGGGAACAGGCAGCAAGTGGCCTGAGGATCCCCTGGGTGGCACGGGGAGAAACCGTTCCCCATCTTAGAGTGCATTTGGGAGTAGTGGCACAGCCTCTCTGGGGACAAAAGAGCTGGCACACACCAATATGCTGTCATGTTCATTGGCATGGGAACAGAGACACCTACGGAGGTTAGCAAACCTGGCTTTTTTGCTGCAATTTACCATATACTCCAAACCACTGCATGGTCATGTGACTACTTTTCTGGAACAAACCAGCAACAGCTGCAGAGTGGTGGGACCCTACCCCAGAGGATCAGCACAGGTCTGCACCAGTGGATCTCTAAAATGAGTTTTGAAACCCAGCCATACATCTGAGATAAAACACAGGAGTACTGTGCCACCTGGCAGACAACTCAGACACAGGGTGAGGGCAGGGATCTGACAGAAACTGGGGACACAAGAGAGGAGATAGTTTGATCTTTTGTGAGGGCTTCCTGAGGAGTGGCAGGTGCAAATTCTCTGCTCCAGAGATGAGAGAGTGGGGCAGTGCCATTTTCCCCCTGCCCATCAGCTGACCAACTTCAATGAGCAACACAGTGCCCCCAGTGGAGGCTGGAGCCATTTATACCAAGCCCCACCCCCTGCACCCTGCAGGTGCATCTCCACTGGGGCAAGTCTGCCTGAGAATGAATGCAGTAGGCCCCTCCCTCAGAAGGCCAGCACAAACCCCTCGTATGCACCAAGTCTATTGATCATAGAGAGCTACAAAGCTTTAGCTCTAAGGGAAATAGGATCTAGCTTTTTTTAATAAGCAGACCAAAACACACCTAGTTAACACTTGCCACACAGTGGACAAGGTCCAAGCATCCCCCACTGCAGGCAAGGAGAAGCTCTGCAGAGGACTGACCGGAGTGAAAGAGCAGCCAAAACACAGCAGAGTACACACTCTGAAATACCTCCTGAAACACCAGGCCAAGGACAGTATATGACCTCTTCTTAATATGGCCATTACTCTCAGGAGCAGGAATATAATAGGCTTTCCTAACAATCACACACAAAAAACAGTGACCTAGACATAACGACAAGATGGAGGTATTCACCCCAAAAGAAAGAACAGGAAGAAATCAAAGCCAAGGATTTAATAAAAATGGATATAAGTAAGATGACTGAAACAGAATTTAAAACAAGTGTAAGCATACTAGCTGGGCCTGAGAAAAGTATAGAAGACACTAGAGAATCCCTTACTGCAGAGATAAAAGAATTCAAAACCAGTCAGGCCAAAATTAAAAATGCTTTAACTGAGATGCAAAACTGACTAGATGCAATGACAAGGATGGATGAATTAGAGGAACAAATCAGTGATATAGAAGATAAAATTATGGAAAATAATGAAGTAAAAAAGAAGAGGGAAAGAAAAGTATTGGATCACAAATGTAGACTTAGGGAACTTAGTGACTCCTTAAAGCATAACATCCATATCATAGGAGTTCCAAAAGAAGAAGAGAGGGAAAGGGGGCAGAAGGTTTATTTGAGCAAATTATAGTTGAAAACTTCCCTAATTTGAGAAAGGAAACAGTCATCAAAACTCAAGGCACAGAGAACACCCATCAAATTCAATAAAAGCTGACCCACACCAAGACATATCATGGTCAAATTCACAAAATACACACACAAGGAAAGAATATTGAAAACAGCAAGAGAAAAAAAGTCCTTAACCTACAAGGGGAGATAAATAAGGTTAGAAGCAGATCTCTCCACAGAAAATTGGCAGGCCAGAAGAGTGCCAGGAATGGCCAGCAATCCCTGTACCGACAGATGAAAGATGACTCCAAACTTTGCTGTGAAAGAGAGGAGAATGCAAGGGGGTAAAGGCTCAGAGACAAAGACCCTTTGCTTTTCTTTGCTCCCACTTTTATTGGTCCTTCAGGATAATCATAAATCTTTATCAATGTTTCTCAAGCACATGATGTGTGACAAGGGGTCTTACTGGAACCAGGAGGATCTGTTTACAAGAAAGATACGATATGCTAATCTGGGTGTTCTACGAGTTCTGCCTAGGGGACAAGGTATACATCTCTTAGATCACAGGGCAGCTGTTTGGGCTGAGAAAGCTTCAGGGAAGGCAACTCCCCACAGCATTCCTACCACAGAGTGGTTACCAGGCCTCGGCATTCCAAAAGTCTGCGCCCTTCTTTGAAATCTTCCCTTGCCCCCAGCAGCATTTTAGCAATCCAGGTATTATGGATGATTTCATGCTCTACATTAACCCCAACAGAAGAGACTGGCAGGACATAGTCATTGTGCTGAATGGGAAAAATATGCAGTTTAAAGAATATTTTATCCAACCAGTCTGTCATTCAGAATAAAAGGAGAGATAAAGAGTTTTCCAGACAAACAAAAACTAAAGAAGTTCATGAACACTAAACCAGCCCTGCAAGAAATATTTAAGGGGACTCTTTGGGAAAGATCAAACACCACAAAGGCTAGACAGAAACAGAGAACATCACCAGAAACACCAAAGTTACAGGTAACACAATGGCACTGAACTCATATCTATCAATAATTACTCTGAATGTAAATGGACTAAATGCTCCAATCAAAAGACATAGGGTATCAGAATGGATTAAAAACAAAACAAACAAACAAACAAAAAAAACAAGACCCATCTATAGGTTGCCTACAAGAGACTGATTTTAGACTTAAAGACACCTGCAGATTGGAAAGTGAGGGGATGGAGAACCATCTATTATGCTAATGGACATCAAAAGAAAGCCAGGGTAGCCATACTTATATCAGACAAACTAGATTTTAAACCAAAGACTGTAACAAGAGATGAAGAAGAGCACTATATCATAATTAAGGGTCTATCCAACAAGATCTAACAATTGTAAATATTTATGCCCCCAACTTGGGAGCACCCAAATATATAAATCAATTAATAACAAACATAATGAAACTCATTGATAATAATACAATAACAGTAGGGGATTTCAGGGGCACCTGGGTGGCTCAGTCCCTTAAGCGTCTGCCTTCAGCTCAGGTCATGATCCCAGGGTCCTGGGATCCCAGGGTCCTGCTCAGTGGGGAGCCTGTTTATCCCTCTTCCTCTGCCCTTCTCCCTGCTTGTGCTCTCTCTCTTGTGCTCTCTGTCTCTCTCTCTCAAATAAATAAATAAAATCTTTAAAAAAATTAGTAGGGGATTTTAACACCTCACTTACAGCAATGGACAGATCATCTAAGCAGAAAGTCAACAAAGAAACAAAGGCTTTGAATGACACACTGGATCAGATGGACTTCACAGATATTTTCAAAACATTTCATCTTAAAGCAGCAGAATACACATTCTTTTCAAGTGCACATGAAACATTCTCCAGAATAGATCACATACTGGGTCATAAATCAGCCCTCAATGAGTACAAAAAGATTGGATCATACCATGCATATTTTCAGACCACAATGCTATGAAACTTGAAGTCAACCAAAGAAAAAATTTGGAAAGACCACAGATACATGAAGGCTAAAGAACATCCTACTAAAGAATGAATGGGTTAATCAGGGAATTAAAGAGGAAATAAAAAAATACATGGAATACATGGAAGCAAATGAAAATGAAAACACGACAGTCCAAATCCTTTGCGATGCAGCAAAGGTGGTCCTAAGAGGAAGTATTTTGCAGTACAGGCCTATCTAAAGAAGCAAGAAAGACTTAAATACACAGCCTAACCTTACACCTAAAGGAGCTAGTAAAGGAGCAGTAAGTAAAGCCTAAAGCCAACAGAAGAAGAGAAATAATAAAGATTAGAACAGAAATAAACGATATAGAAATAAACAAATGAACAAACAAACAAAAACCCAATAGAACAGATAAATGAAACTAAGAACTGGTTTTTGAAAGAATTAACAAAATTCATAAGTCCCTAGCCAGACTTATGAAAAAGGAAAGAGAAAGGACCCAAATAAATAAAATAATGAATAAAAGAGGAGAAATCACAACCAACACCACAGAAAAAACAAACAATCATAAGAGAATATTATGAAAAATTATATGCCAACAAACTGGGCAATCTGGAAGAAATTGATAAATTCCTAGAAACATACAAACTACCAAAACTGAAACAGGAAGAAAGAGAAAATTTGAACAGACCCATAACCAGCAAAGAAATTGAATCAGTAATCAAAAATCAAAAACAAACAAAAGCCCAGGGCCAGATGGCTTCCCCAGGAGATTCTAACAGACGTTTAAAGAAGAGTTAATACCTATTCTTTTCAAACTTTTCCAAAAAATAGAAATGGAAGGAAAGCTTCCAAACTCCTTCTATGTGGCCAGAATTACCATGATTCTAAACCAGACCCCACTAAAATGGAAAGTTACAGGCCAATATCCCTGATGAACAGGGATGCAAAAATTCTCAATAAGATACTAGCAAATTGAATCCAACAGTACATTAAAAGAATTATTCACCACGATAAAATGAGATTTATTCTGGGCTATAGGGATGGTTCAATATTCACAAAACAATCAACGTGATATACCACATTAATAAAAGAATGGATAAGAACCATATGATCCTCTCAGTAGATGCCACAAAAGCATTTGACAAAGTACAGCATCCATTTAATGAAAAACCTCAACAAAGTAGGTACAGATGGAACATACCTCAACATCATAAAGACCTTATATTCAAAAGACCCACATCTAATTATATCCTCAATGGGGAAAAACTGAGAACTTTTCCTTTATGGTCAGGAAAAAGATAGGGATGTCCACTCTCACCATTACTATTTAACATAGTACTGGATGTCTTAGCCTCAGCAATCAGACAACAAAAGGAAATAAAAGGCATCCAAACCAGCAAGGAAGAAGACAAACTTTCATTATTTGCAGATGACATAATACCCTAAGTAGAAAACCTGAAAGACTCAACCAAAAAATTGCTAGAACTAACACATGAATTCAGCCAAGTCGCAGCATATAAAAATCAATGTACAGAAATCTGTTGCATTTCTATACACCAATAATGAAGCAGCAGAAAGAGAAATCCAGGAATCAATCCCATTTACAATTACACCAAAACCAATAAGATACCTAGAAATAAACCTAACCAAAGAAGTAAAAGATCTGTACTCTGAAAACTATGGAACACTTATGAAAGAAATTGAAGAAGACACAAAAAATGGAAAATCATTCCATGCTCATGGATTGAAAGAACAATATTGTTAAAATGTCTATACTACCCAAAGCAATACACACCTTTAAAAAAAAAGTATTTATTTGACAAAGAGAACAAGCAGGGGGAATAGCAGAGGGAGAGGGAGAAGCAGACTCTCCGCTGTGCAGGAAGCCTGATGCAGGGCTCGATCCCAGAACTCTGGGATCATGACCTGAGCCAAAGGGAGATGCCTAACCGACTGAGCCACCCAGGTCTCCCAGCAATAAACACCTTTAATGCAATCCCTATCAAAATACCACCAGCATTTTTCATAGAGTTAGAACAAACCTAAAATTTTGATGGAATCACAAAAGACCCCGAATAGCCAAAGCAACCCCAAGAAAGAAAAGGAATACTGGAGGCATCATAATTCTGGACTTCAAACTATATTATAAAGTTATAGTCATTAAGACAGTATGGTACCAGCACAAAAACAGACACATGGATCAATGGAACAGAATAGAAAACCCAGAAATGGACCCACAACTATATGGTCAACTAATCTTCAACAAAGCAGGAAAGAATACCCAATGGAAAAAAGACAATCTTTTCAATAAATGGTGTTGGGAAAACTGGACAGTGACATGCAGAAGAATGAAACTGGACCACTTTCTTACACCATATACAAAAATAAGTTCAAAATGGATGAACAACCTAAATGTGAGACAGGAATCCATTAAAATCCTAGAGGAGAACACAGGTAGCAACCTCTTTGGCCTCGGCTGTAGCAACTTCTTACTAGACATGTCTCCGGAGGTAAGGGAAACAAAAGCAAAAAATGAATTTTTGAGATTTCATCAAGATAAAAAGCTTCTGCACAGCAAAAAAACAACAAAACTAAAAGAAAGTCTATGGAATGGGAGAAGATATTTGCAAATGACATATCCAATAAAGGGTTAGTATCCAAAATCTATAAAGAACCTCTAAAACTTAATACCCAAAAAATATATAATCCAGTTAAGAAATCAGCAGAAGACATCAATAGATATTTTCTCCAAAGAAGACTTCCAGAAGGCTAATAGACACATGAAAAGATGCTCAACATCACTCATCATCATGGAAATACAAATCAAAACCATGATGATACTGATACTGCACAGGTCAGAATGGCTAAAATTAACAAGTCAGGAAACAACAGATGTTGGCGAGTTTGCAGAGAAAGAGGAACCCTTTTATACTATTGGTGGGATGCAAACTGGTGCAGCCACTTTGAAAAACAGTATGGAGATTCCTCAAAAAGTTAAAAATAGAATTATCCTACAACCCAGCAATTGCACTACTAGGTATTTACCCAAAAGATATAAAAATACAGATTCGAAGGGGCACATGCACCTCTATGTTTATAGCAGCATTATCAACAATAGCCAAACTATGCAAAGACCCCAAATGTCCATCAACTGATGAATGGATAAAGAAGGTATGGGGATTACTCAGCTGTCAAAAAGAATGGAATCTTGCTATTTGCAATGACGTGGATGGAGTTAGAGTGTATTATGCTAAGTGAAATAAATCAATCAGAGAAAGACAAATACCTATGATCTCACTCATATGTGGAATTTAAGGGGAAAAAGATGAACATATGGGAAGAAAAAAAAAGAGAGAGAGGGAAGCAAATCATGAGACTCTTAAAGATAGAGAACAACTGAGGGTTGATGGAGGGTTGATGGTGGGGGATGGGCTAAATGGGTGATGGATATTAAGGAGGCACATGTTATGACGAACACTGGGTGTTACAGGTAAGTGGTGAATCATTAAATTCTATTCCTGAAACCAATATTACACTATATGTTAACTAACTAGAATTTAAATAAAAATTTAAAGAAAAAAATAAATAAATTTACATAGAGTAAATCTAATCTCATATCACATTAAATCATTGACTTTATAGAAAGGGAATTGGTTAGGTTCTCAAAAATCTTCATATCACTGAGTTAAAAAAGCCTGAGTTCATAAAACGTGTTCATGATTCTTCTCCCTTCATGTTCCTTCTTGACACTTCTTACATGTTCACAAGCAAGGTTCAGATTTTTAAAATGGGAAGTACAATTTAAGAATGGCTGGGTGGAGAATTATGGCCAGAAAATGAGTCCAGTTAAATCTCTTGAAATCAATCATGAAATTTACCTAGGATGTTGATAATAAGTAGGGAAGATATTTAAGACTATAGATTGACAACATAACTATTTAATCAACAAATATTTATTGAAGACACATTAGGTCAAATCAATGTTGTAGGCCCCAAGGATATAGTGGTTTTGTTTCCCAGTTTAAAAAAAAATATAAAAGGAAATAGGGGGGAAATGAAAAGAGGTAAATGTAAAGAGGAGGAAATGTCAATGAACTCAAATTCTAGGAATATTCATGATCTAATCTAAGAAATCTGAATATGTATAAATCACACAAATGCAAGCTCTAAATATTTTGTCAGTTTTGGCAATTTGAAAGGAGCCAAAATCCACCCCACTAGTGTTCCTGAAAATGTAACCCTTTTTAAGTAAACTGAATGAGGTACATGGTCCATGGTTGTATACAATAAAAAATACCAAATCTAAACAGTGATTTAAAAAATAAGTTGTTGCTGATGTCTTAAGAGATTCTTCAGGTTGATTTCACAGCCAATCTCATCAATGGTAAAGAAAGTGGACATTTAAGTAGTAAAGAAAATACCATGATCATGGTAAATTTCACAACTGATGTACCCTCCAAGGCTGAGCTGCAAGCACAGGCAGGATATGTAAATAGCATCTGCTTTCATAAACCTGGGAAAATCTTTTCGAAATACACAGTGGAAAGATGGCGGCATGGCCACATATAGTGAGAAAAAGATGTATATTCTATATAGGCAGATAGACATAAAAGTGATTTTATATATACATACACACACATATGCATGCATATGGTATCTGTACTTACATACAATATATGGATGTTTTTTGCCACAGTTCTGTCAAAAGCTCTGCTATGGAGCGAATAATATTGCTTAGTTAGCTGTTCATAATGTCACTAGTTCTAGAATGTTTGATATGCTACTACTACTATGTGACTGATAAAAGCATGATTGTCTATACATTAGTAAATAAATATTTGGGTTTATTACTAACTGAATATGATGTGGAGCACTTTAATATGACTATGATGTAGATTATTTTGCTGTCATCATTCGATATAAATAAAAACTCGATAGACTGCAAGAACTATATAAAGTACTTGGTACTTGAAATTTTTATTTAACACCTTCATATGTCATTTCAGATAATTGTCAATTGCAATAAGGTGTCTGAGAAATGGTGACCAGCCTTCAGTATTTCCAGATTTGTGAATTTATGAAAGATGCTTAGCTTTTTAATAGATTTTAAGTTTTCATGCAACAGGGAAGCATTAAATACATACACTCTCAAAGTTTTTGTTTTTTGTTTGTTTTTTTGCAGACTTCTGAATCATAGTCAGACTCTGTTAGCAATCATGTGTTTAGTAAGTCATGACAGGATGCTGTAGCCTGGCCGTAAGACCAAAGGCAAGAATTTGTGGATACTAGAGTGAACCAGCTGATTATATGCCAGCTCCATGCATGCATGAGTGTGTGTATTTTCCTGGCTAAAGCAGAACTAGTGGTTCTAATTCCAGCCTCAATTAAAATAATCAATTAGATCATTAGAAAAAAGGTATTGTTGGTAAATTACATTCATTAATGGTTTTGGTATGAGATAACGCCTTCAATTGCAAGAAATAAGTATAAGATCTCCAGTCTTTCTATTTTCTAGGCAATTTCATAAGCATCATTAAAAATAAAATACAAACAGAAGGAAACATGGTACCCACTTCACAGCAAAAATTTCTATCAAAGCTAAGCATCTATTAGCTTTCACAGTAGTACTGTGAATAAGAATGTTGTTCATAAAGGGCTAATTTCTCATCTCATATATTGTTTGAGCTCACTTCTTTATTAGATTCACATATATTTGTCATTGTGTAGTTTATTTTCCTATAATTGGAGAAAAGCACTGTATCATCTGTTTCATCTTTTGTCAAAAGGAATTCATTCTAACTTCTAGGTCAAGAACGAATCATTTTAGATTGCCTAAAAGATATCAATATTCTTATCAGGATGCTGCTATCACGGGAGAAATAGCAATTAGTAATGCCATATTGTGCTTAGCCTATTTCTAATTATGTCATCATTCATGAATGTTACTTTAGGAAGTAAATTCACTCTTCTAAAAAAGACTGAGCAAAAAGTCATAAATAACAGTAATTCTGATATTTGCTTTTTTATTTTAATGTTCCTTTCTGAAGGAATTTAAAAACAAAACAAAACAAAAACTTCACCAAAAGCGTTCCTGGAAATTAAAGTGAAATGTCTATTTCTGTTTGTGAAACTGATGGCTGAAATTTCCAGCATCTTTGTGGAATTTTGTACAAACTTTATGACTCTCTCTGGATGAATTATAGAACATATAAAAGTTGGTTTAAGGAGATAAAGGAATCTATTGATCTCACTACTGATCCCAATTCATCAAATAAGCACTATTCTTTTTTTTTCCAAATCTGTTCTCCTCTCCAAAAAAGGGAAAAGATTGTTTAAATATATAAATTTACCTTTCATTTTGGGCATATATAGGAGACAAAATTTTGTTTTCTTATAGAGTCAAATTACTACAGTATGGTTTGAACTCCTGGAGCATTCTAAAGATCTGCCTCCTATACTGGATTCTTTTCATCAACACATATTCTCTCAAGTCTTTCCCACACCCTATCACTGCAAAACATTAAAATAATAAAACTTCCCCTTTAATCCAATTTCTTCCTGCAGCTATGATGTCTTCTCTCTTCTCCATTACAGATAATTTTTTAAATGAATAGATTTCTAAACCCATCTCCATTTTCTCAATCCCTCAACTCATTTGTCAGTTTTTGAATCTCCAAAGCAGATACTGAGATGGAGTTTGAGATGCAAGATATTAATTAGAGATTAACACCTGTGAAAGGAAGGGATGACATGCAAGATAGGGCAGGAGGAGACATTGAACTGGGTGCTGTCTGGTCAAAATCCCAGCCAAGCCAGCAAGAAATGTGGGAGGCATACAGACAGTCAGAGTATCCCACACTGGGCTGAAAACTGATGGGCGGGCTTTGCTCAGCAATCTGGTGCTGGTTGTCCCCAGAAGGGCATGGCCTGGGGCCAGTGGTTCTCTGAAGCAGATGCCCACCTTGAGAGGACGGATGGGGAGACTCTGGCTGCTGGCTGCGCTCCCCGCAAAGAGGGATCTGGACAACAGTTCTCCCTACCACACCATTCCATTGTGGCTTTTATAATTTTTCAGCATAGCTTCTTTAGCAAAGGTCATCAAAGACCATCTCTCTAATAAATAATTTTCAGCTTTACATCATTTTACCTGTTTCAAGCACAGTCATTGTATTCATCCTGCCCTGGCTATTTAAGATCATCACAAGGGAGGCCTTAGTTTACATTGTCAAGGCCTGCTGTCCAAGATACTGGTGCTTTTCTATATGTTCAACCCATGATATAGAAACATTTATATTATCCTGGGCAATTTTTCCTCAATCAAAATGATAGATTTTTTTTTCTTTACCTTGCATTTTTTAGTTTCTAAACTGTGTAGTCCATGAAGGAAAAAATTAGCCATTCTATAGAGGATGTAGTTAAGGAGAATAATGCTTGTATGGCGATTACATCACAATCAATAGAAATATTCTGCAAACCCTGATTTGACGTAAACTCTTGGTTTAAATTTAGTGACATTCCTTGCATTGTTCATTTGGCTGCTTTTATTGAACTATTACAAGAATTTGGGGGAAAAATGACTCCTTAGAACATTTTAGCAACATGGACCTTGCTTCTGGTTTGCTACTGCCTTGTTCAATTAGTCGAGATTGATACAGAATACCTGGTTTCATGGATATTGCCTATTGCTAAACACAACCATCCCATTAAACATTGCTTCATAAAGTAGAGAAATCAAAATACATGATCAATAGCCCAGCATCAAACCAAGTATAATCTCACAATAGCCTGGAACAAAAGGGATTATAATAATTATTGTAACCTACAAAGTGTCTAATATGTAAAAAGCATATGCTTCTTGTATTACATATGTAATTGACTCCTCAAAATAACAAGGTAAGTATTATAATTGTCATTTTCTAAGATGAGAAAATTGAGAACTAAAGAGCTTTTTGGTTTTTTTTTTTAATGCCTTGTAAGGCAGAGTCAAGAATTAAACTTGAAACCACGATGATCTGATACCTTTAACAACTCCTAACTCACTTCAAATCCAAGAAGTTGCTTATTGTCACTTCTCATTTGCACCCTTCCCACTCTTGTGCCATCCATTCTGAACTCTCTGGAACTTCTTGTGAAAGCCTGATGTTGGAACCTGTTGCTCCTTTTGCCTCAACAATCAAACTCCCTTTCTCCCTGTGCCCCTATGCTCTCTTTTCCCTCACTACTCATCCTACTCATCCTCTAGAATCAGCTTCCATATTCCTTGCTCAGGGACAGAATGGCCAACCTCACAGGAATGGCTGAGATCCTCTGTATTCACATGGACAATATCCCTGACAGCCCCTTTATAGCACTTTCCTCACACACTTACTGTTCTCTCAATTAATTTGAATTACTAAATGATACATATGTTCTGGGTTAAAACTAAAGTGTTAATGAAGAGCCTAATCAAAAACCAAAAGTTCCTCCTCCCTTTCCCTGATCTACTCCCTGATTTGATATTGGTAAAAGTTAGCTTTTTTAATCCTTTTATTTCCTTTAAATCAAAGATATACATGAATATTTAGAGGCTATTTTTTAAAAAGTGGGATAGGTATATGTACATGTGTATATATATATAAATGTATATACTACTTTGTATTTTTGTCTTACTTTAAAATATTGTATGGATTCCCTTCCTAGTTTATATCTATTTAGAGACACCTATGTTTGTATCTATAAATAAATCTTATTTCCATTTCATTTCAAAGCCTAGGCATGCCAATATTAATCATCCTACTATTGTTAGGAATTTAGGTTATCTCTAATTTATTGCTACATTAAATATCCTTGTGTATATACCTTTATTTGCTGTTTCTCATATATTTTGAGTGAACTTCTACAAACAGAAATGCTGAGTAAAGGAGTGGGCCCACTTTTTATTTTAATATATACAGCCAGAATTTATTCCAGAACAATTATTTTTAATTAAATCCCACCAAGAGTATAAAAGAGTACCCCAAATCCCCCATATCTGCCATCATATTCCTGTTATCCCTGGAAGATTTCAGTCCCTTTATTTATTTTTCTAATTTAAGGGGAGCAAAACACTGTATTTCATGATTGTAATGATATTTCTCTCATTATTAGTATAGTTCTTTTTTAAAAAAATCAACTTTGTTTTTTAGAGAAGTTTTAGGTTCACAGCAAAATTGGTGGAAAGTACAAAGATTTAATGTATAACATCCTCATACATGCATAGACTCCTCCACTATCAACATCCCTCACCACAGTGGTACATTTGTTACGGGTGATGAGACTACAGTAACACATCATTATGTCCAGAATTTATAGTTTACATGAGGGTTCACTCTTGATGTCATGCATTCTAAAAATTCAGACAGATAAATAATGGTATGTATTCACCATTATAGTATTATGTAGAGTGGTTTCAATGCTCCCAGATTTCTCTGTGATTCCTCTATTCATCCCTCCTCCTATCAATCCCTGGCAACCACTGATCTGTTTACTGGCCCTATAGTTTTGCTTTTCCAGATGTCATATAGTTGGAGTCATACAGTATGTAGACTTTTCGGAATGGCTTCTTTCATTTAGTAGTATGCATTTAAGGTTCAGTCATATTTTTTTATGAATTTGTGTCATTTATCTTTAGCACTGAATAATATTTCATTGTCTGGATAGACCACAGTTTATCCATTCACCTACTGAGGGACATCTTGGTTGCTTCCAAGTTTTACCAATTATGGATAAAGCTGCTATAAATATCTACATACAGGTTTTTGTGTGGACATAAGTTTTCAACTCCTTTGGGTAAATACCAGGTAGCATGATTGCTAAATAATATGGTAAGAGAATGTTTAGTTTTGTAAGAAAGTACCTAACTGTCCTCCAAAGAGGTTGTACCATTTTGCATTCCCACCAGCAATAAATGAGGGTTCCTGTTGTTAACATCATCACCTGCATTTGATGTCAGTGTTCCCAGTTTTGACCATTCTGCTAGGTGTGTAATGTTATCTTATTATTGTTTTAATTTGCATTTCCCTGACAGCATAATATTTTTTCATATGCTTATTTACCATCTGTATATAATCTTTGGTAAGTTATCTAGTCAAGTCTTTGGCACATTTTTAATCAGTTTTTTTTTCTTTGTATGTATTTTGTATAGAAGATGTATCTTTTGCAAGTATTTTATCCCAGTATATGGCCTGTCTTCTCATTCTCTTGAAATTGTCTTTCACAGACAGAGGTTTTTAATATTAATGATGTTCAGTTTACCAATTATTTCTTTCATGGATCATGCCTTTGGTATTGTAACTAAAAAGTCACCTCCATTCCCAAGGTCATCTAGGTTACCTCCTATGTTTATTCCAGGAGTTTTATAGTTTTGCACTTTACATTTAGGTCCCTATGAGTCATTTTGAGTTAATATTTGTGAAGGCTGTGAAGTCTGTGTATACATTCATTTTTTTGCACATGAATGTCCAGTAGTTCCTACACAATTTTTTTAAAAGGCCATCTTTGCCCCAGTGTATTGCCTTTTCTCCTTTGTGAAAGATCAGTTGACTATATTTATGGGATCTCTTTTTGGGCTGTCTATTCTATTTCATTAATCTATTTGTTCTTTCACCAATACCATATTTGTCTGGATTACTGTACCTTTACAATAAATCTTGTAGTCAGGAGGTATCACTCTTCCACCTTTGTTCTCCTTCAATATTATGTTGCCATTCTGGGATTTGGCCTCTCTATTTAAACTTTAGAATCAGTTTGTTGATATCCACAAAATAACTTAGTGGGATTTTGATTGGGATTGCATTGAATCTATAGATGGAGTTGGCAAAAACTAATCTTGACAATATTGAATCTTCCTATTCATGAACATGGAATATTTTCCACTTATTTAGTTTTTTTTTTTATTTTGTTCATCAGACTTTTAGTTTTCCTTATATCTTGTACATATTTTGTTAGATTTATAGCTAAGTATTTAATTTTTAGGGGTGCTAATAAAAATGGTATTATGTTTTTAATTTCAAATTCTACTTGTTTTTCATATTACTGTGTATTTTGTTTTACTTCAGGTATTCTTTTCTCTTTCAAACCATGGGTCCTGCCTTTTAATTAGGAATGTATGATTACTGCAAACATCTGCCCAGTTGGTTCCTTCTACCGTCATCCTGGAATTATACTTTCCTCCACCAATTACACTGGTATTTTTATCTAAAAAGTAGAAGCAGATTTATTGAAAAGCCAATGAAAAGTAAGCTTGAAGGCTCCCAGTCACAAGATCTCTTTTCAACCCTGTTCCTAATTTGTATTTAAAATTTATGGGACACCTGGGTGGCTCAGTCAGTTAAGCATCTGCCTTTGGCTCAGGTCATGATCCCAGGGTCCTGGGACCAAGTCCCACATGGGGCTCCTTGCTCAACGGTGAGCCTGCTTCCCCCTCATCCTGCCATTCCCCCTGCTTGTGCTCTCACTCTTGCTCTCTCTCTAGCAAATGAATAAATAAAATCTTTAAATAAAATAAATAAAATAAAATTTAAATTTTTCCTTTTGAGGGCCTGTCCTTAAAATTGTGTAAGCCTCAGGCTCTACCTACATCCACCACCCTACCTACATCCCACCCATCTTGATCTCTCTTTTGCACTGGATTCTGTTGATTTCCTCTTCCTTGCTGAGACTTATGTTACTTTTTAGTTTCCTGTAATCTTCTAGTAGTTTCCTATGAATTATTTTCTGATTTAGTCAGTCCTGGTTCTCCATTTGAAAAGTTTGGATAGTCCAAAAATAAAATATTGTTTACCATAATTCCTCATCATTACCAACATGCTTGGGTAATAATCGGCCCTGATAATCATTCAAGAAAACAACAAAAAAATTTGAAATTTTGCATTCATTTAGTATCTCTTTACTTTTAGTTATTGAGCTTATTAATTCCTTCCCTTCTTTGAATCTCATATTTATTTGCTGTAACCCACCATTTATCCATTGTTCTGCACTTGTTTCTGCAACAATGTCATTTTTGCCTTCTTAACTCCACAATAATTCAGCTGACAGCTACTAGACGAGTTTCTACTTAATAGCTACTTTCAGATATTTGTTCCCATATTTAAGAATTTGTAATATATTGTACCTATACCTATTAAACCAAATTCAAACTCCATAGTCTAACTCAGATATATAATCCTCTTCTGTTTAATAATATCAAAATCTCCACTCCAGTTTTTATGTCAAATTTCATCTCCATTACTTTAAATTGAGTTTTTCTGACCTCTACGTACTGTTGTCATTTTGGTCTGGAGAATTCCTTTCTGTGCTCTGCATTCTAGAAAACTTAGCCACTTCCTTGGCCTCTACCACTAAATGCCAGTAGCGCTCTCCCCGGTCCAGTTTCAACAACTGAATGTGTCTCCAGACATTGCCAAGTGTTCCCAAGGAAGAAAAACTCCCCCTGTTGGTAATATACGTTATTACCAGACACTTCATATTTAAAAATAACCTGCTAGTTTCCTTTTATTTTGATATTCATTTGTCGAGTCCTTCTTTTAAATATCACTTTTTTTGTATTTAAAATATTTATTCTGTTATACTCCTGTATTTTTTTTTACACATTTTACACATCTTTACCTAAGATGAGATTCAAGAAGAAACTGTGTGGAGAATTTCATATACACTTGATTACTGACTAGTCAACATTATCAAAAAAGGAGGTATTCAGAATGAAGAACCCATTTAGCTTACTCATTTCTGTCTTTCAATAAGTCGAATAATCTAGTATGTAAGATGTATTTTTGAAACATAATAAAAGACCTGAAATACTATGCACTTAGCAATGGTATGTAATGAAGCTGAACTCATCATATTGGTATTGGTAGCATTATTTTAGTTCCTTAATTTTATAGTAATAACATGAATTTTCCCAGAAAGAAGGATTACTTTTCTTTTTTATAAATGATTCATCTTTTCATTTTGTAAGATAGTTTGAATTTAGTTTAGCATAATTGGGTCCAATTATAAAGGGGGAATAAAATGTTTCTGATACTTATTATTATTAATAGAGAACAATAGTCAAAGCTGTATTATGAAAACAGGAGGTTGCTCAAACATACTTAGTCTATTTAAAATCTAATTATGTGTTATGTAGAAATCTTTAAAATATGTTTGGCTATTAAGAGTGGCTTCTTATTTTTAGATTCTAAGTAAATAAGTCTTGTTAAACAAGTGGAATATATTCATACAATACATAAATACATATGTATGTATGTGTACATATAAATATGTACCATGCACACATCATTAATCATACTGGATCTAATTATTTATAAAAAATGTATTCCCTTTGTTCTTTCCTATCAGATATTAAATACATATGAAAATCAAATTTATGGACATTGCTCAGATTGTGTTGAACTGCCCCATGCATGTATATGAATTTCTATGTGTTCGGCACATGACACACAGACTGCCAATTTGAGCATTAGGAAAAATGCAACGAATTTTCCATTAAGTGTGCTCCCTCAGTGAACACCCTCTGTTTTTCTGGCAGGACCCAGCAGGATCTGAAAAATAAGCAGTGCATTGGGAACAATAATGAATATTTATGCTTTATGGAATCCTTTTACATTCATTTTCCATCTGCACTCTTAGACCCCCAAATACTAAAATAGTAGAGGGGGTAAGGAGAATAGTGTTATAATTCCTTGGATTAGTGATAAGGAAACGTCAGTGAGACTGTGAGCCAACTGATACCGAGGCTACACGGACCACAGCTGATGCAAACTGAAACATATTGGCCATTTGCATTTCTATTTAACACCTCTGCATTATGTGATTTTTATAAAATGAACTTTGATTCTATAAAATTGTGAAAGAATAAATATTGGAATACACAAATGCCATTTAACAAAGAAGAAAAAGTTATTATTAAAAATGTGAAAGGAGATCAGAAGGGTCAAGAGAGGATATATTGGAGAAAATAATGGTTTGAGAGAGAAAACAAGATACTCTTCAGGTATAGTTTTAACCATTAATATGTTAATTCATAGACTTAAGGGAAAAAAGAAAAGCAAGGGTGAAAACCTGTGGATGAACCTAAATTGACTTAAAATAATTTACAAGGACAAAGCTGAGATGCATTTTGGCTACTGAGTCTCTTTTAATTAAATACTTTATTTCATTTTACTTCAAGGGGCTTGTTGACAAAAGTGTTTATGGCAGTTTCCTGCCTGACGTTTCAGTGATCTATATTTGGTAGTAAATGCTAGTCGATTATGCATCTAAGTAACACCCAGCTATGGACAAAAGAGTGCAAAACATCTGGATGAAGATTGGAAAAATTTTTTTCTGACAACCTTGTGTTTTAGAAAATCCAGAAGATAGATGTCACTGTGAAAATAAATACAGGCATACCACATTTTATTGTGCTTTACATTATTGCCCTTATCAAATACTGTGCTCTTTATAAGGTGAAGGTTTGTGGCAACCCTGTGTGAAGCAAGTCTGTTGGTACATTTTTCCACAAGCATTTACTCACTTTATGTCTGTGTCACATTTGGGTAATTCTCTCAGTATTTCAAACTTTTTCATTATTGCTACATTTCTTACGGTGACCTGTGATGTGACATTGTGTGTCCTGACTGCTCCAGCAACCAACCATTCCTCTGTCTCTCTTCCTCTCCTCGGGCCTCTCTGTTCCCTGAGACACAACAATATTGAAATCAGGCAAATTAATCACCTTACAATGGCCTCTAAGTGTTCAAGTGAAAAGAAAAGTCACACATCTCACTAACATGAAATCTAGAAATAATTAAGTTTTGTGAGGAAGGCATGGGCATGTCTAAACCTGAGATAAGCCAAAACCTGGGTCTCTTGCTCCAAACAGGTGAGTTATGAATGCAAAGGAAAAGTTCTTGAAGGAAATTCAAAGTGCTACTCCAGTGAACACATTGTTAATAAGAAAGCAAAACAGTCTTATTGCTGAAATGGAGAAAGTTTTAATGGTCTGGATAGATGATCAAGACATCCGCAACATTCCCTTCAGCCAAAGCAAAGCCCTATCTCCCTTCAATTCTATGAAGGCTGAGAGAGGGGAGGAAGCTGTAGAAGAAAAATTTGAGTTGCAAAGTTGGTTCATGAGGTTTAAGGAAAGAAGTCATCTCCATAAAGTAAGGCATGTGCTGGTGTAGGAACCTGCAGCAAGTTATTTGGAAAACCTAGCTCTGATAATTCATGAAGGAGGCTACACTAAACAACAGATTTTCAGTGTAGATGAAACAATCTTATAGCAGAAGAAGATGCCAGTTAGGAATTTCATAGCTAGAAAGGAGAGGTTAGTGCCTGGCTTCAAAGATCAAAGGACAGGCTGACTCTTTTGTTAGAGGCTAATGCAGCTGATGACTTTAAGTGGAAGCCAGGGCTCACTTGCCATTCCAAAACTCCTAGGGCCCTTTAAAATGATGCTGAGTCTACTCTGCCTATGCTCTACAAATGGAATGACAAGTCCTGGATGATAGTACATCTGTTTACAGCATGGATTACTGAATATTTCAAGCCACTGTTGGGACCTACTACTCAGAAAAAAAAAAAAAATTCCTTTCAAAATATTGCTGCTCATTGATAATATAGCTGGTCACCCAAGAGCTCTGGTGGAGATATAAAATGAGATTCATGTTGCTTCCATGCCTGCTAACACAACATCTAGTCTGAAGCCCATGGATCAAGGAATAATTTCAACTTTTAAGTCTTATTATTTTTTTTAAAGATTTTATTTATTTATTTGACAGAGAGAGACACAGCGAGAAAGGGAACACAAGCAGGGGGAGTGGGAGAGGGAGAAGCAGGCCTCCCGCCGAGCAGGGAGCCCAAAGTGGGGCTCGATCCCAGGACCCTGGGACCATGACCTGAGCTGAAGACAGATGCTTAATGACTGAGCTGTCCAGGCACCCCTTAAGTCTTATTATTTATAAAATACATTTCATAAGGCTATAGCTGTCAATCATAGTGATTCCTCTGATAGATATGGGTAAAGTAAATTGAAAGCCTTCTGAAAAGGATCTACCATTCTAGATGCCATTAAGAACATTCATGATCCATGGGAAGAGGTCAAAAATATCAACACAAACAGGAATTTGGAAAAAGTTGATTCCAACCCTCATGGATGACTTTGAGCAGTTCAAGACTTCAGTGGAGGAAGTAATTAGATGTGGTGGAAATAGCAAGAGAACTAGAATTAGAAGTGGAGCCTGGAGATGTGACTAAATTATTGCAATCTCATGATAAAACTTGAACGGATGAGGAGTTGCTTCTTACGGATGAGCAAAGAAAGTGGTTTCTTGTGATGGAAATTACTCCTGGTGAAAATGCTGTGAGGGGTGCCTGGGGGCTCAGTCAGTTGGGTGTCTGGCTCTTGGTATCAGCTCAGGTCATGATCTCAGGATGGTGAGGTTGAGCCCCGCATCAGGCTCCGTGCTCAGCATGGAGTCTGCTTGAGATTTTCTCCCCCTCCTCTTCCCTCCCAATCTGCTCCTCCTCCCTGCTTGCACTTGCTCTCTCTTTCTAAAATAAATTTAAAAAATTTTAAAATGCTGTGAAGATTTTTGAGATAACAGATTTAAAATATGACATAAACTTATTTAATAAGTCAGTAGCAGGGTTTGAGAGTATTAACTCCAATTTTGAAAGATGTTCTACTGTGAGTAAGATGCTGTCAAACAGCATCACATGCTACAGAGAAATCATTTGTGAAAGCAAGATGTGGCAAACTTGATTGTTGTCTCCTTTAAAAAATTGCCAGAGCCACTCCCACCTTCAGCAACCACCATTCTGATCAGTCAGCAGCTATCAACTTCAAGGCAAGAACTTCCACCAGAAAAAAAATTATAACTCACTGAAAAGATGATGGTTACCACTTTTTAGCAATAAAGTTTTTTAATTGAGGTATGTACATTGGTTTTTTAGACATAATGCTACTGCAATGCTTTAATAGACTGCTGTATAGTGTAAACATAATTTTATATGCACTAGGAAACCAAAAAAATTCATTTGACTCACTTTATTACTGTGATCTGGAACCAAACTTCTAATATCTTCGAAATGTGCCTGTAAAGGAAGCCTCATTTTCAATGGAGTTGGGAAGCCCTAAAGGGGGAGCTCTCATGAACTACTGCTTGCCATAAGAAGTATGACTCACTTTCCCCAACAGGAAGAAGCTAGGCTTGCATACCCCAGCCAGAGGAAGGAAGAATTTCTCCTTGCCTGGCAACAGTCCAGCCAATGAGAACTCAGCATAAGAGTCTCCCCCCACCCCCGCCCCAGCTTCTTCCTTTCCCATGTGAAAGCAAGCTCCTCTCCTTTGTTCTCCAGACTTGCCTATTGTTCACCATAGTTTGCCCCAAACTGCAATTCCCTCCTGTTCCCAAATAAACTCATTTGCTGATAAAATTGCTGGCTCTTTTCACATGCATTTCTCAATGATAAACATAAGTTTTTAACAAAATGTCATAACATTTCTAATCAACCTTAATGTCTCCTCAATTTCAGAATTATGCCTAATTTGAGGCACCTCCAGAATATACTACTAGGATAGCAACATATTAGAGAAAAGCAAAGGGGACAAATATTCAGCCTATTTTAAAATTCTAAAGCCTAGAGAGGGTGCCTATAAATCATTTCTCAATATGGAAATTGTGGAGAAGGACTCCATTCTTAGACCATGTGTATGGAATCTCAAAGCACCCAGTTTAAAATATTAACTTTTAGCTATGAAGGGCTGTAGGGCTTATAGAACATGGTGCTCATTTTAATCTTTGAAAAAGGATAAAATAAACGAAAGAGAAGTTTCCTCCACTTGGCATTTGGTGTCCTCTTAAATGCAAAAGTGTGACTTGATCACATACAGAGCTTAATTAAAGACCGCTCACTCCGCAAAGAAAGCCACCTTAAAGGAAATTGCCATTCTGGTGCCTGTGTCTTTCTGTCCTGTTAAAAAGAAAAATAATTGAACAGCAAAGACTGTGACAGAAAAGTCTAAATGTTCTAGGGACTCTCTCAGACATTTGTTTGAAGTTTTCTCAAGCATTTTAAGCCTAAGCCACCGCTGGATTCTCCCTGTTGGGAGGACAGAAGTGCTAGAGATCACATGCCCAGGATTGAGCTCAAGATGTGCCGCATCAAACTGTTTACCCCTTGACCTCCTCTCCCTCCTCTGCTGGGCTGCACATATTCCGTTTCCACTAGATTAAGAAAAAAATCAATTTCACCAGTGAAAAAGGCTTTTAACTTAAAGCTAAATTCCCTGAAGTTACAAAAAAAAAAAAAAAAAGGGACAAAATCTCTCACCTTTTTCATAAACTACACTAAAGACCAAATTTCTTGTTATACTATGAGGAAACTTTCACCTATATCTCCAACTCTCTCTGTTTCTGACTTTTCTAAATTAAATAGAAATATGTTGAAAAGAATGAAACCTCTAATACCTCCATAAATGAAAAGTCTATTTCACTTTGAAGCAGTATATTCTATCACAAAAGTGTCACCTTTGAACTTCGCTAGACCTTTCATAATCTTTAAAAATACATTTAATTTTAGTAAATACTTTTAAAACATTCAATTCTATTACACTTCACCTTAAACACTCTTGCAATCATAACAAAATGCCTGGTGTTCTCATCATGATGACTTGAAAGACTAGTGTTTATAGATTGAGTAAAAGTGAAGGAGAGTAAAAACCTAAAACCACATCAGCATGAGAAAATAGGTCGTCACATTCCCTCCAAGCCCTTTTGGAGTGTTCCACAGTCATTGGTTTGTGTACCAGACCATGGCAGAATCAATTTGACTGAAATGTTCCTAACATTCTGACTGTTTTCATTCTTTGACACTCTCTTAATACAAGCAACAAGAGCATGGCGTTTAGGCTGTACTACGATTTGTGAAATTTTGGAGCTAGCCAGGAGAGATTATGCTATAAAGTATTAAGATCTTATGTATTTTGCTTTACTGGTCAGAACTCAGTGACCACCTATTCATCAACAATATGGTATTGGAAAATGTCTGCTTATGAATCAGAAATACTGGCATACTATGAAAATGGCCCATATTAGAAATCATTCTAAATTATCTTTAAGTTTGAGGCACATAATTTAATTTAGTTAAAGACACACACACACACATGCATGCATTTAGAAGCACCTGTTACATAATAAGAAATAATCTTAAAAGGCCTGTCTTCACAGATAATTTCCACATCTTACAGTGTGGTTTTGTTGAAAGTATATTTTATCCTTTATATTTTCTTTTTCTCTTAAAAAAGATTTATTTATTTATTTTAGAGAGAGTACAAGCTGGGGGAGGGGCAGAGGGAGATGGAGAGAATCTCAAGCAGACCCTCTGCTGAGTGCAGAGCCCTACGCAGGTCTCGATCTCAAAACCCCGAGATCATGACCTGAGCCAAAATCAAGAGTTGGACGCTCAACCAGCTGAGCCACCCAGGTGCCCCTATCCTTTATATTTTCTATAGTTAATTGCTTCAAGTGATTTAAATAAGAATTGCTTGAAACAAAGTTTTTTGTTTCCTCTTTCAAGGTCTGGAAGCCTTAGCTTTTCTACCTCTAGCCCCAGACCATCATATCATAATATGTATTTTTTTTCTAAAGGGGAGTGTTTCTATGAAAACTGTGTCCACTGATAAGCAAATAGGAGCATCTTTTAAAGTAACCTCCTTCAGTGTAGAAAAACTAAAGGAACACATTCACAGGAAAGCTGTATGATCTTTGTTCAATAGTTTGGGGCAGTAACTAAGCACATAAATATGTAATGAATAATTGATTGATGAATAATTGAATCAATATGTTCCAAAAATTTTGGTCAACTATCTAGACACAAGTTAAAAGAAATGATTTCCAGGCTTGCTGTAGGCTACTCAAAAATTCTGCTAGCAACTTGTGTGTACCTAAAATTACACACTGCAGTGTCATTCTCTTTACCTTGGAAGAAATGTTAGCTAAATGCACATACTCCAAGAGTGGGAATTTCCCTTAAAATCGTTTATTCTTTGTAAAATTTGTTATGGTATGAAGTTAAGTAAATATAAGTATAAAAAAATCAGGGGTGCCTGGGTGACTCAGTCGGTTAAGCATCTGCCTTTGGCTCAGGTCATGATCTCAGGGTCCTGGGATTGAACCCCATGTTGGGCTCTCTGCTCAGTGGGGAGCCTGCTTCTCCCTCTCACTCTCTCTCTGTGTGTGCTCTCCCTCTCTCTCTCTCTCATATAAATAAATAAAATCTTTTAAAAAATCACATGGCCTTTTCTGCTCCAATATGGAAAGATCTTGGAGTCATAATTCTCTTCTTTGGGAAGAAAAACCTGAACAATCTAAAACTTAATGACTTTTCTTGGGCTAATCAGAGAACTGAGGTTGCAGGGCAAGAGGCATAAGGCAAAATGAACTGCATATAAACACTGGACTTTAGTTTTGGGAAACAGTAAAATTGTTTCCAACAGGATAGAGGTTACAAATTTTTTTGAGGTTATAAAATTTTGATATTGCTAATCATACATGCTGGAATCGAGCAATTAAATAAATGCATGGTAAATAATGGGAGCCAGGTTTCTCCTACTTTTGGAATAATAGTTTAGAGATAAGCAAAAGGATGAAGCTAAAATGATCCATGTGGTAATGGGTTAGAAATGGAAACATTATTATGAATTCATGTTTAGTTTAATATAGATACAAATGGTTACAAACAAATATTTATAGGTATGTGTGTATAGATGGGTATATATTTCCTTGCTGCCTCAGCTGAGAGGGTCTAGAAGTGATGATATAAACCTCAGTGGCAATGAGTACACTTAGCTCCTAGATTTTGGTTTTATAATACCATTCTCTAATAAAAGGAACCAGGGATCCTTGGAGAGGTAGCTGATACTAAGATGGGGTCGAATATATACAAGGTAGGCCTGGAGCATAGTGTTGTGCCAGAAAGTAAGAAAGTGCTCAAACAACAAACAACACATTGAAGGGGATATGTGAAAACAACACAGGATCCAACTGGAAAAGTTCCCAACTGCTGCAGCTAGACAGAACAATAAAATAAAACAGTATTAGATTATAAGTCAAAGTTTAAATGAAATATATCCCGAGTCCATGTTGATATAAATAAATGATTGAATGATGGATAAGACACAAATCTGTGCAGAATTCCATATAATTTATATATGTGTGTATGTATATATATATATATATATATATATATATATATATATATATACTCTGCCCTCAAGGAGCTGGAGCATAAATCTCTACTTCTTTTTTTTTTTTTTTTTTTTAAAGATTTTATTTATTTATTTGAGACAGAGAGAATGAGATAGAGAGAGCACATGAGAGGGGGGAGGGTCAGAGGGAGAAGCAGGCTCCCTGCCGAGCAGGGAGCCCGATGCGGGACTCGATCCAGGGACTCCAGGATCATGACCTGAGCCGAAGGCAGTCGCTTAACCAACTGAGCCACCCAGGCGCCCCATAAATCTCTACTTCTTAAGTGTGAACTATGCATAGTGATTTTATTCCAAAGAACAAATGAAATGAAAAAGGGAGAGAAATGAAATGAAATGAAATGAAATGAAAAAGGGGAGAAAAGAGTAACTTTACAGTGGAGAAATGGGACACTTTCTAAACCAAATGAGCAAGAGCAACATAAACAGTAATAAATCGTGTTGATTGTATGTACCTTTGATGTAATGTGGCAAAAGTAGCACTTTACCTCTGTAGTGTTCCTCCCCCAAAACACCCAATCCCAGTCCAACCATGAGAAAACCACAATACAAATCCCAGTTGAGACATTCTACAAAATACTTCACCATTACTTCTCAAATTAGGGAAGGGTATCAAAAATAAGCCAAGTCTGAGAAATTGTCACAGCCTAAGGAGACATGACTGCACAATAAAATGTAGTTCCTGAATGAAATCAGGAAAAAACAGGAAAAAGGTAAAAACTGAACAATGTGTTGACTTTATTTAATAATGTATCAAAATTGGTTCATTAAAGTAAGTGGACTGCACTAATCTAAGATAAAAATAGAGGAAATTGGGTGTAAGGTACATAGAAACTCTGTAAGAGCTTTGTAATTTGTAAGTCTGAAACTATTTGAAGATAGTTTATTAAAAAATAACATGCTCAGAATGAATGTGTAACATAATACTGTGAAAAGAGTCTCTTATAATCCCGTATCAATATGGCTAAAATACTTCCAAGGAACTCCTGTCAGTCATGAACTTGATTCTTGAGGACTCAAGGCCATGACCTAGTTCCAAAGACAGCATGGTGCATTCATTTACAGCATAAATCGGACAGGCAGAAAGGGCACAGTTTAAGTGGTTCAATGGCAAATATTCCTCAGACTAAAGGTTTTCAATATACGGGGAGGCTTACATGTAGTAAGAACCCAGTTCCTAAAGGGGACAGGTAGGGAGAATTTAAAACATCAAACAAAATATGTTAGTTAATAACTTTTTGAAGTGGCTGGCTGATGATGTCTGCAAAAAATGTGATATATTTTTTTTCTTGCTGGCACAATATTTGCAACATTGTATTCTTTGGCTTATGAAGCTATTTGCTGAGCATGTGTCTAAGAGATTTAATACTAAGCCGTTAAATGTTTTTTAATACAGGCAAATATTTAACATATAATGCTCAAAAGGTTATTTAAGCAATTATGGCATCTAAAATTTTTAATTTTTTAATGATGTTGAATTTCAATTAAGGATTGAATACATTATAAAAGTAGCTGTTTTGTGTTTTGATTCAGTTAAAATTTTGATTAGCATTATGCTTTACATGCTTTTTCAAAAAAGTCCACAATACATTTGCATTCCTCATGGCAAACTGAAATTAATTTCAGTTCTGTAGAAAATTATTTAACCAGGTTTTTCATTTATTGTAAATATATTAAGAGTTATAGAAATCAGTGTTTAGACGTAAGACACAAAGCAAAGAGCTGAAAGAAGTTATGAATGAGTGAGCACAATCTACTGGGCTTGCAGAATACCCTCTCTTCAGCACCAATTTAAATATTTACTGAATGTTAATATTCAGATCTAGATGTGTATTTTTTTTTCCTAAAGGGCTAGGAAAGAAATGATGAATGTTGAGCTCAGAATTAAAATAGCCTATTTAAGAGAGAAGAGGTTTCTGGTGTCCTATTATTGTTCTTTTATGAAACATGATTTGTTTTTCCTACTGATCTCATCCCCGACTCTTACATTTCAGTGTTTAACTACAAATTTAGGATTAAAAGTGTCTTCATGCATATTTTGTTAAGGAACGAGGGGTATCTGATGATATAAATGTGAAATACATTATAGACCAGGGTGTTTGTGGAAAAGGACACTTAGACCAAAACAAAGTTGAATTTAAGAGTTTTTTCCTAAGTTACTCTATTTTCCAACTCCTTGTTCTGGTCTTCTTTTAACTATGCATTGCTCCAGTGTCTGGAGCAAAAACCGTGTTCCCTGAGGCCTCACACCTGTCTAGAACCATGCTCCGAGTCTAGAAAGAGCAACCAGGGCCATCCTCCAGGGTTACTTCTTGCCACTGCCATTGGAGTGTGCATCCAGAGTCCTGATGGTGGCCACTGGGTGGTTATTTGTAGGAGTGGCTGCCTAGAGCTTAGACTAACTCGGACTGAAGAATTCATAGGCATGTGTAAACAGCCCTTACAGAGCAGAAAAGAGCCAAGTATAGGAAGGGAAAGGAAAGAACCATCGGCAGGGACCTCCATCTGTGGGTACTAAAATGTTAAGTGTGGATGTCTTCACGATTATATTTTTCCTACTAGATGAGAAATATTAGCTTAGTTTAGGATGAAAATATTTTGAATGTAATACCAAAAAAGTGATACTATTTAGGTGTTTCAGACTTGCCTATACTAATTGAGTTTCTGGGGCGCCTGTGTGGCTCATTCAGTTTAGCGACCAACTCTTGATTTGGGCTCAGGTCATGAACTCGGGGTCCTGAGATCGAGCCTGGAGTTGGGCTCCATGCTCAGTGGGGAGTCTGCTTTTCCCTCTTCCTCGGCCCCTCCCTCTACTCACATGCTCTCTTTCTCTCTGAAATAAATAAATCTTTAAAAAAATGAACGTGTGTGTTACTGAACACTTTTTCTAAATTGAGTTCTTCTTAATTCGATGTGCATATGAATCACTTGTGGATCCTGTTAAAATTCAGATCTCTGGGGCCTGGGATTCTGCATTTCTCAGTTGCTCATCCACAGACCGTAGCAAGGTCGTAGAAGACAAGGCCAAAAATGTAAGGCTGGTTTTGTTTGGGGTGTAGTTATTTCTAAATACGTTATAGGAACAGTGATGGAATAGTTCATTTTTCGAACTGAATTTTAAGAGCGGTGATGGTGGGGGGCGCCTGGGTGGCTCAGTCGTTAAGCGTCTGCCTTCGGCTCAGGTCATGATCCCGGGGTCCTGGGATTGAGCCCTGCATCGGGCTCCCTGCTCATTGGGGAACCTGCTTCTCCCTCTCCCACTCCGCCTGCTTGTGTTCCCTCTCTCCTGTCTCTCTCTCTGTCAAATAAATAAATAAAATCTTTAAAAAAAAAAAAAAGAACAGTGATGGTGGGAGACAATTCAAATATTTGATTTATATTCTTTTTTAATCAATGAAAATATTACTATGCAAAAAATGCACATCTTATTTCACCCCTTTCTTGCTAAGACAACCAGTCATTGCAGCCTGTTGACATTTGGCTAAGCGATTACATACATTTGTTCTCATTCATCAATGATACTTACACCTAAAGTAAAATAAATAATTTGTGAATTTTCATTTATGTCTTACTTCTCGTCATAAATGTAATACAGTTCCACCTAAGAAATCCACTTATATATTTACGTTTACAAAAATATTTATTTTAGATTTAACCATGGTCATGTTGAATTTTTTTCTTCTTCTAGGGTAACTGGGGCTTACTGCATCTTTGTAGAAACAATGGTGATCAGTTCAAAGAAAAAATGATTCTATCATAATGTTTTGTTGAAAATGCAGGCCAAAGTATAAAAGGCAGAAAAAATGAAAGAAAGAGAATGGTAGAAGTTCAACAATATTCAGATTGCAAGACATTTTGATGTGGAACTCTGGACTGGGCTGCAGGCATTTGGGCATTCACACTTAGGATGCAGCCTCTCAATTCCTGTCTCTGCTCCCACCCTCTATTAGTACTCTCAATGAGTACTCGGCCGACTTCAGATTAACTGTTGTATTATCTGTTGCTGTTGGGGAGAGTTTGGGGAATAAAGACATAAAGATATTGCTTAAAAGAAGGTCTGATATTCTACCAGTTACGGGATTAGGTATACAGGTGGCTTAGTTTATGTCCATTCCAATTCGGCCATTATCCATTCTGACTGGTCAGTGCATGCTAAATATGTTGTGTATTCTCACGCCCCTCCCCCACAACTGTTCCTCCCAAATTAGAACTCTTTCAATTTGAATGGCTCATTCCATTTCTGTTTCCTGTTGCCTTAACGAGAGGTTATTGAAATATGTATTAAATTTAAATTCTTATTTGGGTTTAGTCTACTATAGAATATTTATGAAAAATGATGAAAGGCAAATCAGTTGAAATACTTAAGGTAAACCAGAATTTAATGAATATGTTGGGGCGCCTGGGTGGCTCAGGCGTTAAGCGTCTGCCTTCAGCTCAGGTCATGATCCCAGGGTCCTGGGATCGAGCCCCACATCGGGCTCCCTGCTTGGTGGGAAACCTGCTTCTCCCTCTCCCACTCCCCCTGCTTGTGTTCCCTCTCTTGCTGTGTCTCTCTCTGTCCTATAAATAAATAAATAAAATCTTTAAAAAAAAAAAAAAAGAATTTAATGAATATGTTCTATCACGTTATCATCACAGACTCCATGGGGTGAATTACCTAAGACAATTTCTGTAAATCCTCAAGGGCAAATATAGCTAAAATTGATTGTTCTTTGGTTTCCTTAATAAGGAATATGTCTTTTTTATATTAATCAAAAATGTTAATAATTTTGACATTGAGAACATAATTCTAGGTATAAGAGTTGACAAAAATTGTCCTAAAATGTAGTATTAGTAAAGAGGAATCAAGTGTAATGTTATATTTCATAATTAGTGCAATTTACAGTTATGGATTTTAAGTAAATGGTAAGTTGTTTTTTTTTTTGTCACAGACTATGGTTATTTTTTTATTGGGAAGGAACTTATATGGTCCTAATTTATACATTCTTTATAGATTCAGAGGGTAATTTTGTATTGAGTGGTCCACTAAACAAGTTATATATTTTAAGAATAAAAGGCTTAAAACTTTTAAAAATTTTAATCCCTTCATGGCTATAGACTGGGGAAACTCTTAGGTGGATTAGCTTTTATTGCATAGTTCTTAGAAGAAAAGATTTCAATCTACCTCTAACGCCATACAAAGAAGAAGATCAGGTATTAAGATACACAAGAAAGAAGTGGAAATAGGGATAGGGAGTTGAATGTATACATAGGGGTGTATGTGTTATTCAGCTAAAACCACATAATACCATCCTATCCTAACACAAATAACCTAGATTTGATATTGCTTCTTAGTATGACATTTAGATAGGAGATTTTGATTTGTTTAAGGATACCCAAACAGCTGAATTAAACTTGAAGGGATTTATACCTAAGTTTGGAATTATTTAGCATAGAATAAAATAACATACAGACACACCATTATGTTACAGATCAAGAACAGGATAGTTTTTCTACTCCAGTTTTCCTTATGTCTTGCAAATATGGCTCCAAAACTTGGTTTTAAATTCTGCTATTCTTATCTGAATCATTGTTTTAGCTAAATCCTAGAGGAAAATATAAGCAAGTACAGGTAAAATAAAGGTAAATACCAAAAAAGAAAATACAGACAAAATTAAATTAATTCCCCTTTCCTGATTCTTTTATACTCTAAGTTTTACCAACTGGTTCTTTTGATATATATTGAAATTTCTCTCTCTCTCTCGTAAAATCTCGTATCAGTCTCTTCAGTTATTCCTTCGAGAACAGGGTTTCCATAGGCTTATTATCTATGTATGCTTTCAGTGAACCTGCATTCATTTCTCAAACTGACTCCTATACTTTTATATGCAGACTATTGTACTCCATTACACTGCAGCCAGAGCAAAGTTAGTGCAGTTATGACTTTTTATGATTACCACAATTGTTTCCCTATTAATGTGTTCTAAGATTATGCTAGTTTTCAAAAAGCCACAACAAACTGTTAGCTACTGGCTGACTGTTGGTTACTGTGAATGATTTCACCCCAAGCCCCATTTCTCCCATCCTTAGAGTTATATGCCTTATCTTTAAAAATTATACATTTTAACTCAAAGTAGAATATGATTAATGTTAAGAAATATTTAAAAATGGTTTATAATCTCAACACCCAAGAGAGCAAAGGTTATATTTTTTCTATGAATGTATGTTTTATATATTTATATAACATTTATATGACAAAAAAATACATATATTTGTGTTTCTTTCCTTAATGTGATATTGTGCGGTTATATGTCTTTCAAAATGGATATTTGTGGTTCATCAATATTTCTTGTGCATTAATTAATTAAAACATTCTACTCTTGGTTGATATTTACGATAAATATTAATAAATTGAAGGGACTGAATTTATGATAAGTCTTGATATTTTTATTGTGGACATACCTCTTTACCGAAAAACTTTATAACAAATTGTTGTTGGTTTGTAAAATAACTAAGAAAACTCTTGATAGTGTATATTTATTAACTAGCCACTCTAATTAATGTCCCTATTAACTGTTTTCTCTCTGATTTTCCTTTTCCTAGGGATCAAATAAAATAATTTATATGTTTATAAATAATACTATTTCACAAACTCCTTACAATTGCTATGCCTTTTATTTCTACTCCATATCTTATTGCATTGGTTAGGCTTTATGAAACATAGTGATAAGAGAATGCAAACTTGATATACTCCAATGTTTGAGGAAATGCTTGCAGTAAGTCAATATATGATATTTATAATAACTTCCGTTACCTGTATTTCTTTTTGTTTCAAGAATGTGTCTTCGTTGTTGTTGTTTTTTGGTGGGATTGTAAACTTTCCTCAATATTATTAGTTTTGATCCGAGAACATGTACCTTGTTTCTTAGATAACTGGCTTTGTTTCCAGAGACAACAGATTCGCCTCCACTCCCCTTTCAGAGCGCTGTTACTCTGGTATATATCTAAATTTACCTTGGAGTTTTCAGCTCTGTGATTTTCATCTTCATTTTAGAATATCTTCATATCCTCAATATCGTATATTTAGACATCTTCATCTTGTTGACCCTTGTGTCCTCAGCATTGAGCAGGGCCTTGAATGTATTAGAGTCAAGATATATATGTTGAATGAATGAATATATGCAGTGTTAGATGTGCCCCTTACCACATGTCCAGCATTGTCTCTGATCCTTGCAATTTCAACTTCCTGGCAGTTCTGCATCATCTTACACCAGCTTCATTTTTATCCATTTTAATTTATCTTTCTATAGTTGGGACAGACATTTTGATATGTTTATCACATCCCTTCTTTCCTCATCATGGTTGATTTTCTTCACCTCATGACACCAAATATTTATCAAATTTTCTTCCAGTTCCTACACCATCCTAAATAGTAAATAGAACGAACACAAGGATAAAATTCTCCTTTCCCTTCTCAAAGACCCCACATTTGTTTTCCTACTCAGGGGCCCCATGTTTGGTTAATTAAATGGTATGGCTAGTCTCTTACCTTATTCAGTGTCTCCAAAGGTTAAGCATTAGTGGGAGAAATGGGTCATGGTAGATTTCTGTAACAACCGGCTCAGTTTGCAGTTTCTTTTGTGCCTCTACTAAATGGAGCTGGTCTTTTCTACTGTCCCCACTATATGGTTCTTGGATTCTCTGGACTAATGACTCTCACAATAATGTTTAATTTACACAATGTCCTAGTCTCCCTTTGTACCTCCACATTTAACTAGTAGTAGCAACATCTTAGACAGGATGCAAGTACCACTGGCCAAATTCATTCCCCACCTTTGTTTCCAGGAATTTGCAGTGCCCAAATGGATTTTTAAAAAGTGGGAGATGGGTATAGTTTGGGATCACTGCTCTGGCTACTCAGCATGCTATGGGAAATGGCGGAGTTTGGTTTGCTATAGATGCTGGGACTGAGGGACATGAAGTATGTGATGGGAAAGAAACAAAGTATATACTTTTTTGGAAACTGACATTTTAGAAAATGAAAGATACATTTTCTCAATTCAGGGCCGCTGACTTGATAGTTAAGGTGAATTCTCCAAAGCTTCTGGTTGTAATTTGTATGTAAGGTATAGTTTCCACCTGTTCTGTGAATTGGTAATTTTTTAAAGTCTATTAGCTGTTTAGGTGAGAAGTCTAAAAGGCTGTGTTAAAGGTGTTATTTAAACTAGAAGTCTGCAATCGTGCTCACTTTTTCTTTATTTTCCATAAAACTTTTATTTTTCTGACTACTCAAGTTAAAAAAATCAAATATGGTATAATGTAGAAAATGTATAACATGAAATATTAAATTTCTAAATTTCCCATTCTCTAGGGTGGCCGTTGTTAATTTGGTATCTGTCTTGGCAAATTTTTATTCCTATGCACACACAACATTTTCCAAAGTGAAGCACAGAGTAGGAGACTGGAGCTGTTTCAACAAATTATGCAAAAAACAAAATCAAATGATTTTAGCAAGTAATTTGGACTAAACAAAGTTATTTTGTGGACAGATTTTTCAGAACCTATAATACACTCACGTGCCTTGTAAATTTCAAATAAAAATGAATAAAATATGCATCATTTCCCAAACAATTTGATTATACAGATCACATAACTCTTTTTGTGGAACTAATATTCCATTAACACACTTTGAAAAATACCACTTAAATCATATTATACATATTCCTCTGTAATCTGCTTTTTAGACAATATAGGGTTGATGTCATTTTCATACCAATGCACTGTTTTCTCAACATGTAATACGTTTGCATATTATTCAGTGAATGAACACTTCATAATAATCAGATTTGCTATTGACTAACATTTTGACTGTTTTTAGTTTTTTTTTGCTACTAAAAACACTACTCCAGTCTTTGTTGATTCATATTTACCTTATTATCTCTTCAGACAAATCCACAGAAGTAAAATTGGTACATAGAGTCAATGTGCATCCAGAAGGATGGTGCCAATTTTCAAGCTCCCAACAATAATATGAGCATGTCAGATTTTGAACACTTGACAATATTTCAAACATTTTAACCTATACTAATCTAATAAATAGGTTAAAAAACTCATTAGTTTGGATTTTGTGTTTCTTCAATTTTAAATGACTGTAAGTGCATTTTTGTATGCTTATTGTCCATTTGCCTTTTTCTTTTTTGAATTACCTGTAAGTGCTTTTTGTTCACTTTTCTCCCATTTCAGTGTTGCTATTTTTTAAGTAAACAATAGCATTTTGTATTTTAAGGATAACCCATGGTCTTCCATATACTTTGCAAACATTTTTGTGCTTGTCACTTATATAATTCTTTGTTAAATATTATATAGTATTTGTGTTATATATGCATAACCCTGTATTATTTTAAGGTGGTCAACATTGTCACTTTTTCTTAGTTCTGATTGTGGTGCCATTAAAAAATTACCCTGTATATTTTTATCCCTTCTATTTATAAATTATATAAAACACTTTTCTTATATTTTTAGTACTTTTATGCTTTTAATACATATACTTAAGTAATTAAAGAAACTTCTTTTGATCAAACTTGTGTGTTTGATCATCAGATATAAATACAATGTGGTACCTCATTCCATCTGATTTATCTTGTTGGATTTAATGCTATATTATAATCTAATTTTGTTTAGAATATCAATTCTGTGGTTTACATTAATAATCATTGTTATTGGCTCTGTTTTGTTCTGTTTTCCATTCAAATTTTTAATGAAACTATACAGCATCAGAGTACTTCTTCATGTAAGAAACCTCAGAGTAATTCATGCCATAAACATCTCCAGGGTGAAATGTCAGATAACGATCATAGAAAATTAAAATTCAGCACTCACATACCATGTTGAACCTACACTTTGCCTTATAATTATACCTTACTAAATTTGACATTTTCCATGTCCACGGTTATTGTTGATTTTTTTAGACAAATATTTTTTGTATTTGCTACTTTTCTAAAATTATAATTTTCTTTTCCAAACAGCTTCCTCAATGGGTTTGTTATAAATCTTCATTAGTTCCAGGCTTAGATAATCAAATTGTGAGGAGTGAAGTACAGATTTGAGGTGGGAGGAGGAAATTAAGCAGACCATTTTTATCCTGGCTTGTTTCTCCATTGTCAATTATGACATATTGGAGTGACATGACAATCACTAATCTGACTCCTCATCCTTTCATTTCCAAACCCTGTGAGTGTGCTTTGCCATGTATACACAGCCATAATGTTTTTTCTCTGAAATTCTGCTCATGCTACTCAAGGGTCTAGAACATCACCACCTGCCCTGTGCACCCTCAATAAATATTAATTACCACCACTAATTAGAAATGTTGACACATGCATTTCTAATTACAATTGAGGTTACATCTGAAGAGAAGAAGGTTTCAGTTAATTAAATATCAGGGAATATTTTCACAAGATTGGAGACATTTGACAAAGCAATCAAGTCCTAAGCATATTGTGAAAGTTTTTGAGTCTTAAAACATTGCTTTAAATATTCCAAACTAGAAATAGCCCTGCTTTGGAACAGGCTGGTTAATACCCTAGAGGTACATGTTTCCCATTCTTGGAGACTTCTATTAACCTATGTGCTGATTTAAGAGCTTAAATGGAAAATGATTATACACATAATTAATTATTATTTTTATGTCTTAAAATATTCTTTGTCCTGCCAGGGTTCTCATGGTGTCAAGATAATGCAAAATAATAAAAATAATAATAATAATGTATAATCATAAAAAAGTTGAAAAATAAAATTCTTCTCACATGATGAATCAAATGTCCTACTGTGATACCATGGAGTCTTCCTGGTCAGAAAACACATGTCATTTTACTCATTGCTACAAGGTTAGTTAGACTTTTGGTGAACTCTTAAATGATTTGATATATGCTGGAATACAATTCCTATCCACCTCTACTCTAGCTAAGAAAGGAATTCTTAGAAAACTGAACCTATGTAACATGGCTGTGTGATTGCATGATCTGAAAGGAAATCATCCTATTGAGTCAATATACAATTGCACTATTGCATTTCTGTTTTAGCAAACAAAGCTTAGAAAAAAATACTGTTGTATTTGTTCACCAGATAACACTGCCATCTGTATGGAAGAGCAAGGGGCCCTAATAAAGAATCAAAATTGACTACTATATTCTACAAATGTGTGGGAGCATATCTTTTGTCTGTGAATTACCATCACTTAATTTGTATTTTAAAAGATATCCACAATTTCATTGTGATCTAACTTAATGAGTCCACTGTTGAAAGACAATACTCATGTCTACATGTCTTGAGAACAGAGAAACTGACAGCTTTTATTCTGGACTATCTTTTCAAGGATGTTTGCATAGAAAACATAGCAAACATAGTTTACATAACCTTGGTAGATAGAAATAGTGTTGTTCTCTGGAGCACAGCAAGTATGTTCTCTGTTCAGTATAATATGGATAATGTCTCCCACAAAGTAAAGTTGCAAGCAGCTCAGGATAAAGATTAAACTTTCCTAGGTTTGGTGATCCTCAGCTGTAACACAAACCCACTGCCTACTTAGCATCAACCTTGCCTGCTGTCAACCTTGTTTGACTTTGAGAGCAAGGTAGGTTGATGAAAACATAAAGTTCATTCTGTCTGCTATGCAGTGAGAATAAAGTCCATTGTCTCTGATGAAGGGATCTCATGTCATCTGTCAGTATCCATGAAACTATGGCAGGCTAACTTGTTAGTTTGTAATGAGGATGAAACCTCACCCTTCACAGTTCTTGACAACCACATTTAGGATATATGTTCAGTTCTCCCAGATATATTTGTAAGAAAATTGAAAAAAGCAAAATATATCTGGAGTAGGATGATATTCTAACAACCAGAAGAGAGAATCTAAAGAGACAAAGATGTATTAGAAAATAGCCTAGAAATGACTCTATGGTTATTTTTATAGATCAAAAGGATTGGTATTTAAAAGAGGGATGAGATTTGTTCTGTACTTTTTCAGAATCTGGTAGTCTTAGGAATACAAATTTTCACTTATAAAATAAATAATACTTGTACCTGCTGATATTGAAAATTGCCTAAGTTACTATAATAGTAATGTTGCTGCTAGTCTAACTAGGGATATTGCAACATTGTACTGGGAAATGTAGAGACTACTGAAATCTGTGATGGGGGTATTTGTCTTCAAGCAGAGTGCAAACTAAGTTATAAAGTATTATATATTTTCATCTAACACAGACTGGCATAAAATGTATGCTAAGGGGAGTTATTTAAGGGTTAATACTGGAGAATCTGGAAAACATAGGGGTTGACAAGAGCTGGGGAACATAAGGAATATAGCATGTAAAGGTGAAATTTACAATTGTCCCTTGAGATTGAACCAGATTCACCAGAAGGAATGGGGTGACCAAGAATCTTACCTGCATTATAAAGTTGAACTTGTCTCATCTGAGAGAAAACTAACTGGAAAGGAAATCGTTGGGAAATAATAGAAGAGTTAATATTAAGCACATTGAAAACATCTCATACCTCTGGAATGGATTTTAACATTAGTTAGTAGTATTACTTGATTACTGCTTATTTTTTTTCAGTTGTGAGCCACATAGTTCTTTCAAATGTAAGGACATTAATTGTATTTTGCAAAAGTATGTCACTGTTTTTACTAATTTATAACTTAATTCATTATATACTCAATCATAACCTCATCATAATGAACCATATTAAAGAACCATCTAAGTACTTGCAAAAGTTTTCAAATCTATGCATTATGTTTTAAGTTATCATTTAATTTCTTTGGAATATTTCTGGTGAGAACAGAGACTGTGTCTCCTCTAGGCATCAATAACATTTAGAAACACAGTGATCACCAATAATTAATATTTCAAAACCCAATAACTCCCTAAGGTAATAATGCTGATTTTTAAGTTCCTTCTAAAACAGGTAGCAATGTCTTTTGAACATCCTAGCAATTAGCAATCCTAAAAAGAACATTCAAAAATACAAATTAACAGTTCTTAAAAAGGAAGGGCTTTATAAACTCTTCTGAAACTATCTTGACTTCTACACAGGTGCTGATATTGAGTGGGTGTTACTGGTATAGTCAAGAACCATCATCTTGAGTTATCTGTAATATCCTGAAGCATACAAAATAAGTAATTATCTTGAATAAAGAGAGCTCAATTATAAAATTAAATTTAAATCTAATTTCTCATGATATTTGTTCTCAGTAAAATACAGGTATTTTTATATATGCAACAAATGGTAAAAGTAAAATAAATTCATATTTGTGAGATATCTGTATTTGGGGTTTATATTTTATTGAAGAGAAGATTAGATATTTGATTAAAAGATATTCATTCTTACAGATACAAACATGTGATCATTTAACCATAAAAATGCTTTAAAATAATGTCTTTTCTCATTCTTGGTCTGATCCCTAAATATTGATTTATAAACACACTTAGGAACATATTTGGCTTCATGAAGAAGCAAACGATTTGGACATGTACAGAGTATCAGAGATACAGTATTTATTGTAGGAGTCTATTGAAAAGAGATGGATTCATGAATCTACATATTGATCTATTCTGAAAATGGTAACTTTACTTACATTTAGGAAAATGTAACCCTGAAAAAAGGCATTGTCTTGCAAGGAATAGACTGAAGTATTTTTTTTTTAAGAAGAGATTTATTCCTGCATGACAATTTTGCCAGAATTCTCTACAAATTTTCTTTAAACTGAGACAATAGGTCACAGTAAGACTATGGATATTTCTGTTCCTCCAGTATCTATAAGTTGAACAAAACTGCAATAGTGAATAGTAAGCATACATAGACTTCTCCCTCAGCATTAAAAAAAAGGGGGGTGAGGGTCCTAGGTTGGCTCAGTTGGTTAAGTGTCTGCTTTTGGCTGAGGTCATGATTTCAGAGTCCTGGGATCAAGCCCTGGCATCGGGCTCCCTGCTCCACGGAGAAATCTGCTTCTCCCTCTCCCTCTGCCCCTCCCCCTGCTCATGCTCACTTGCTCTCTCTCTTTCTCAAATAAATAAATAAAATCTTTAAAAAAATAAAAAAGAATTCTCCCTTGGCAAGAAAAGGGCAGATTCTAGCTCACTAGCAGAGTTCTTTTTTTTTTTTGAAGAAAAAAATATTTTATTCCAAAGTAAAATTAATAGCTGTTTTCTTATTAGTGATAATTCAGGTTATGACCAATATCAAGCTCCTAAGTTGTTAGAGAATAATAAAATAAATAAACAAGCAAGCAAAGAGAAAAATACAAATGAAATGAAATAATAACAATTGCCAATTATTTCAGTTTATTCCAATGCTATCTACTTTGTGTGACTTGATTTGGATGCTTGTCGTAATTCTGTGAGACTTTATTTCACTGCTCCTCTTGATGGTCCTCCATAAAATCTGCCTCCAGTTGCCCTACCACTCAAAGACTGCAAAATTTACTTTCTCTCTGAAATGCTGCTTCCAAAGTCACTGAGACATTAGTCAAGGAAATCTTGTAACACTAATAAAACAAAACTTCCTTGATTGTCTTATTTGGATGTAGTAGAAGCCAACAGAATGGGAGACAACAGAGAAATACCCAGAATGGCCATTTGTTGTTTCAAAAACCCAATTAAAAAGAATTGCTTAATTTGGTTCTTAAGTTTCCTAATGTTTGATTCTTGATGACTAATTTTTCTTTATGTCTTTTTAACAAGGGAACATACCTGCCAGGGATCCTAAGAATAGTGATTTTCACACTTGGTTACCATTTTTTCTAGATGTTTTCAGTGAAAGACAAGATGTAAATTTTATTTTATTTTTTATTTTTTTACAGAGAGAGAGAGCAGTGAACATGAGCATGTGGGGAGGGGCAGAGGGAGAGGGAGAGAGAGAACGTTATGCAGGTCCCACACCCAGCACAGAGCCCAAGATGGGGCTCGATCCCAGGACCCTGAGATCATGACCTGAGCTGTCAAGAGTTGGGGGACACTTACCCAACTGAGCCACCAGGTGCTCAAATTTTAGACATGATTTAGAGATACCTGTCACTCTTTTTCACTCTGTGCACCTCACTGGCCACAGACTTTCACCATATTAATACAAATAATAAGTTTTGCCTGAAAAATATACATTTATAAAAGTTAATCTTAAATGTGTACATATCTAATAACAGAACTTTAAACCATAAGAAACAGAATATGTTGGACCTCAGTAACCATTGCTGGAGATTTTTATACCACTCTTTTACCAGTTGATAGAATAAATAGGAGAATACAAAATAAGGATATAGAAGATTTGATTAGCATTATCAGCTTTTTGATATTAATAAAACATTACATAAAACAACTGTGGGAAAAAAATATCCTTACATGTGAACACAATTTGGGCCATAAAACAAGTCTCAATAAATATTATAAGTTTAAATTAGTTGAGAATATTTTGTCTGATGAATGGTTTTAAATTAGAAATTAATAAGATATCCAAAAATTTAGCAAATATCTAGAAATGAATCAATACATCCTAGATAACCTGTTGGGCGAAGAAGAAATCAGAGGGAAGGGGTAACTGGTTGGCTCAGTTGGTAGAGCATGAGACCCTTGATCTCAGGATTGTAAGTTGTAAACCCAAAATCAAAAAAGAAAGAAAGAGAGAGAGAGAGAGAACAAAAGAAAGAAAGAAAGAAAGAAGAAAGAAAGAAAAAGAAAAGAGAAAGAAAGGAAGGAAGGAAGGAAGGAAGGAAGGAAGGAAGGAAGGAAGGAAGGAATAAATCAGAGGGAAAATAAAATTTGATTTGGAATGAATGATAATGAAAGCACGATATATCAAAACTTGTGGAATGTAATTAAATTCTTGCTTAAAGAATGATCTATAACTTTAAAATCTTACACTAAAAATAATACTTAGGGGGCACCTGGGTGGCTCAGTTAGTTAAGCATCTGCCTTTGGCTCAGGTTATGATCCCAGGATTGAGCCCTGCATTAGGCTCTCTGTTCAGTGGGGAGCCTGCTTTTCCCTCTCCCTCTGCTGCCTCCCCTGCTTGTGTGCTCGCTTTCTCTCTCAAATAAATAAATAAATAAAAGCTTAAAAAAAAATACTTAGATTAAATTATCTGAGTTTTTACATTAAGGAGACAGAAAAATAAGAACAACTTACACCTAAACTAAAATTAGAGGAAAAAATGAGAGCAGAAATCAAACAAATACAAAAGAGCAATAATAGAGAAAATGAATAAAACCAAGAGCTACTTAAAAAAAAATACTTTAATCAACATTTAGAAAGGCTTTTCAAAAAGATTAAAAATGAAAGGAGACACAAATTACCAACATCAATAAGGAAAAGGGACAGATCAGTACATATTGTACAAAAATATTTAAAAAGATGAATATTATGAGCATGAATAAATTTGACAAATTATATAAAATGGAAACATTCCTTTAAAAAATCAGCTTAGCTAAATTGATACAAAATAATACAGAAAATCTAAATATCCATGTATCTAATAAACTAATTTGTAATCCTAAGTATTCCCATGAATAAAACTCCAGATCCAGATGGTCTCCAGTGAATTATTTGAAATATTTAAAGAAGAAAATAACCAAATCTTTATAAACTCTTTCAGAATGAAAAAGAGGAAAGTAAACGTCTCAACGATTATCAGGAGACCATTATAATCCTGATACCAAAACCTGACAACAACATTGTAAGAACAGAAAAATATAGTCCATCATGCCTAATAAACATGGATGTAAAAATCTTTATTAAAATATTAGCAAAACATAAGAAGAATAATACATTATAATAAGTGGAAATTATCTCAGAATGCAAGATTGATTTAACATTTGAAAATTAAAATAAGCCATCCCATTAATAGAATAAAAGAGAAATATATGTCAGATGACAAAATTTAACATTCTTTTATGATAAAAACTTCCAGAACACTTCAAGTAGAATGGAACTTCCTTACTCTAATAAAAGATATCTCTGATAAACCTACAGATAACATTATAACTAATGGTAGAACATTAAGCTCTTTTCCCTTAGGAGTAGGAACAAGATGGGGATGTCGGCTTTTATCACTTCTATTCAACATTATAGTGGAAGACCTTACTAGTACAATAAGGTAAGATAAAAAAATATAAAGCATTGAGATCATAAAGCAAAAGTTATACTATATTTTTTAAATGAATGACATGATTGTATACTTAGGAATCCCTATGGAATCTACAGAAAGAAAACCCTCAGTAAAAATAAATTTAGAGAGGTTGTATGTATACAAGGTTAATGTACAAAAAATTAATGGTATTTCTATAATGAACAAATGGGAAATAAAAATTAAAAAATATTTATAATAATAAGATCTCAAATAGGAATAAACCTAACAAAGATGTGCAATGACTATGTTCTAAAGTACAAAATATTGCTGAGATAAATATAAAACACAAATAAGTGTAAACATATGTTAATGGATTAGAAGAGAGCATTGTTAATATATTTCCCAAATTGATCAAAATATTCAAAGTAATCTCTATCAATATTTTAGCAGGCTTTGTTAAGCTACCAAGCTGATATTAAAATTTATATGGAATACAAGTTATGTAAAATTACAAATATATATAAAGAACAAAAATGTGTGATTTTTATTTTTATTTCCAGACTCCATACTAAGCTAAAGCAATCAATATAGTGTTGTATTGGTATAACAACAGACAAACAGATCAGTGGAGCAAGATAGAAAGCCAGAAATAGACCCACACTTAAAGTGGCAATTTGATTTTCTTCCAAGGTACCAATGGGACAAGTTTTGATATTGGAACAACTGGATGTCAGTACAGAAAAAAAATAAACCTCACTTCATTAACCTACCTTGCTCTGCACAGAAATGTTCAAATCAAGATCAATTATAGACAAATTCAAAAGCTAGATCAATAAAACTTCTAGAAGAAAATATGAAAGAATACGTTCACGACCCTAATGAAGTTAAATAATTCAAAAATTTTAATTTGACTTTATTAAAATTGAAAATGTATGCTCATCAAAAGACACTGATGTAAAAGTGAATAGTCACCCGAAAGGTTAGGAAAAATGTTTGCAGTGCATATATCAAAAAAGGACTTTTATTCAGCATATAAAAATAACTTTTGCAAATCAATAATAATTTTTCACTGGGCCTGCCTTCAGAAGAAACTAGTTAACCAGAGGCTAACCTGCTGGGGTATTATCAGAGCCTAACTGAACTGGGTGAAGGAAAACCCTCAACTCCAGCCATCCTATGGAGAGAAAAACACGAGAAATGCTTGTGAAGTTCATAGTCCAGAGGCGTGTGCTCACTAAGAGACTGAGACCCAATTGTAGGACAATAGAACATTTCCCTCCCTCACCCTTCCCACCACATGACTAAAGGCATATTTATAGCAGTTACTTTTACCCTGTGTCTCCTGTGGTACTATCAAAAAATAATACAATGCATACCAAAAAGCAAAAAACACAATTTGAAAACACAGAGCAAACATCAAAAGCAGATATGGCAGGGATTATCTGACCAGGAATTTAAAACAACTATGATTAATATGCTAGGAGCTCTAATGGATAAAGTAGACAGCGTGCAAGATCAGATGGGCGATGTAAGCAAAGAGCTGGAAATCCTAAGAAAGAAGCAAAAGAAATGCCAGAGATCAAAAACACTGTAACAGAAATGAAGAATGCCTCCGATGGGTTTATTAGTAGACTGGACACAGCTGAGGAAAGACTCTCTGAGATAGAGGACATATCAATAGAATCCCCAAAAATTGAAAAGCAAAGAATACAAAGACTAAAAAAACAAAACAAAACATAATATCCAAGGACTTTCGGACAATTGCAAAAGGTGTAACATATACACAGTAGAAATACCAGAGGGAGAAGAAAGAAACAGAAGAAATATTTGTTACAGCAGTGACTGAGAATATCTCCCAAATTAATGTTAGACACCAAGCATAGATCCAGAAATGTCAGAGAACACCAAGTAGGATAAATGCCAGAACAAAATGAAACAAACAAGAGAACCCATAAAGCACTCACGCTATCCACAAAATGGTATAGTGTCATTTGAAAGTAGACTTGGGGGGCACCTGGGTGGCTCAGTCGGTTAAGAGTCTGCGTTTGGCTCAGGTCATGATCCCAGGGTTCTGGGATCAAGCCCTGCATCGGGCTCCTTGCTCAGCGGGAAGCCTGCTTCTCCCTCTGCTGCTCCCCCTGCTTGTGCTCTCTCTCTCTCTCTCCAATAAATAAATAAAAATCTAAAAAAAAAAAGAAAGTAGACTTGGATTAACTGTAAATCTATATTTCAAACTCTAGGGCAACTACTAAAAAAAAATAATAAAAAATATATCTGATATGCTAAGAAAGGAGAGAAAATGGAATAATATAAAATGCTCAATTAAATCCACAAAAGGCAGAAAAAGCGTGGAAGACAAAACTAGGTACAAAGGACAAGTAAAAAACACTAACAAATATGGTAGATATTCAACTACATCAATAATCACTTTGAGGGCACCTGGGTGGCTCAACTGGTTAACCAGCTGCCTTCGGCTCAGGTCATGATCCTGGAGTCCCAGGATCGAGTCCCACATCGGGCTCCCCACTCAGCGGGGAGTCTACTTCTCCCTCTGACCCTTACCCTCTCTTGCTCTCTCTCTCTCTCTCATTGTCTCTCTCAAATAAATAAATAAAGTCTTTTTAAAAAAATTTAAAAAAATCACTTTGAACACCAATGGTCTTCACCAATTAAAAGACATACTGTCAGAGTAGATCAAAAAACTAAACCCAGCTATATGGTATCTGTGAAAAACCCACGTTAAATATAAAGACACATAAATTGCAGATAAATGGATGGTGAAAAATATACCATGCTAACACTAATAAAAAAAAAAGCAGAAATAGCTATATTAATTTCAGATGAACAGATTTCAAGACAAGGAAAGTTATCAGGGATAAAGAGGGCATCACATAATGATAAAGGAGTCAACTCTCCAAGAAAACACTATAATCCTTCATGTGTATGAGCCTAACAACAGGGCATCAAACCGTGTGAGGCAAAATCTAATAGAACTGCAAAGAGAAGCAGATGAATTCACTATCATAGTTGGAGATTTCAACACCCCTCTATCAGAAATGGACAGATCTTGCAGATAGAATATCATCAAGGGCATAGTTGAATTCAACAAATCAGTGATATCAAAGATAAGCAACCAAATCAGTAATATCAAAGATAAGCAGCCAAATTAAAAAGGGGGCTACAGACCTGAACAGGCATATCTCAAAAGATATACAAGTGGTTAAGTATATAAAAAAGGTGCTCAATATCATTAGTCATTGAGGAAATACAAACTAAAAGTAAAGTATGATACCATTTCTCATCTACTGAAATGGCTAAAATGAAAACAGCCGGAATATTCAAATGCTGACAGGATTTTGAGTAAGTGGAATGCTTATATATTACTACTCCAAGTGTAAAGTATTATGACCACTTTAGAAAACTTTTTGACAATTTATTATAAAGCAAAGCATATCTACAGCCAAACATTTCCAATTCTAGGTATTTACTCAAGAGAAATCAAAATGTACATCCATAGGCAGACTTGTACTTGAATTTCCATAGCACCTAAGAAGCTCAGAACTGACGACAACCTAAATGTCTATCAAATGAAAATGAACAAACAAATTGTGGTGTGAATATACAGTGGAATGTTCCTCAGAAACAAAAAAGGTATGAACTACTGATACATGCAACAACATGGATAAATCTTAAAAACATTATGCTAAGTGAAAGAGAGCCAGAAAAAAACCAAAAGCATATAGACCGCATCATCCATTTATTTGAGATTGTGTAACCGGCAATCCTAATGTGTAATGATAAGAGTCAGGTAAGTGGTTGCCTCTGGGTAGGAGGTAGGGTAGGAGGTGGAGTTAGAGATGTAGAGATTCTCTACAGATGGAAATGCCCTCGGTCTCGTTTTGGGTGTTGGTTACAGAAGCCAATACAACTGTCAAAATTTATAAGCTTGAACTCTCACTATTTGTGCACTGATTTATATCTTAATTATATATCCACTACAAAATTAGAAAGTGAACATAACAACACCCTAATCAGCAAGTTCACAATAAATTAGAAAGAGGTTGTCAAGTTACTGGTGGTGAATTCCAGATAGTCTCAGACGTATTATAGGGAATCTATAAATCTGTAAATAAATAAGGCATTCCCTGTAAATGAAATAAATAATGTATCCGCATGCTGTAATTTTTAAAGTTTAAGAAGACTCATGCCTTTGGGCGCCTGGGTGGCTCAGTTGGTTAAGCGACTGCCTTCAGCTCAGGTCATGATCCTGGAGTCCCAGGATCGAGTCCCGCATCGGGCTCCCTGCTCAGCGGGGAGTCTGCTTCTCCCTCTGATCCTCCTCCCTCTCACGCTCTCTAAAAAAAAAAAAAAAAAAAGGAGATTCATGCCTTTGTCACTCGTTAAATAAAAATTCATGTAAAATTGTGATTCATTTGTAACTTATTTTAAAAAATCTACTAATAATAACACACAGCTGTTATAGTTACATTTATTTTACATAACAAAGGGTGATTCTGGTGAGATGTTGAGAATGATTGAACTCAGGCAAATGAAACTTTTGTGAACCATAAAATACTGCATAAATCCGAAGGTGCCTCACTGTGTTATCATCAGTGACTTCTGAGCTTTGGGGATTACTTGCACCCGAGTATTTCAGTCTCAGGAAGGAGAACATGTTCAGCAGCTGTGCAGTGTTGGAACGGCAATGAACAGGCTTCTGTCACAACAAAAGATATGATGGTGTCTTTGGAAATTCTGACATCATTCAACATACATTCTGCCTTACGTGCATGTAAGGAAAACACTGGCATATTGGGAAACAAAAGGGAAATGATGTGTTCTCAGCTACATTGCACATGGAGAAGGTGGAAGACATGACTTCGACTCCAGTTGTTCCAATAAACAACTGTGTGATAACATGGACAAGTTAGTTAAATTCTCTGCGATTAGGTTCTCCATCTGTAAAAACATATGAAATTAAAAAATTCTATGAAGCTCAAATGAATATGTTTTTTCTTGTGTGCCCTGGGCCACCCATTTGGCTAATCCACGGGTATTACACACCGTATAGTGTTTTGAGTTAAAGTTCTCCTGACTAAACACTGTAATATAACATAGGAAAATAAATTGTGTCTCATGTTTGACTTTTAATTCTTCATAGTTCATTTTAATGAGAAACATGCAATCCCCCAGCCTCCGGAAGCAGAACTAACGCCAACTAAATCCACCAACTAATGATGATGCTCGTTCTGCAGGCAGCTGCAGAATTGTGCATTTGTTTTATCAAGTAAGATATTTTAAGTGCTATTACCACATTTTCCAGGCTGAATATTCTCAAACAGAGTTAAACCCAAAGGAAGGAAAAAAAAAAAAAAAACAGCCGTATAAAACAATTTATTTGGACAACCATTATCTCTTTGTTCACTGTTATGATTCTGAATAAATTTGAATAAAAACATACTTTTTATAATTTACTTTTTTATGAAACAAGGATACCATTTTTATTTATTTTTAATGCAAAAACGGAGAAATGAGGGCTCCTTTTCTGTTCTCTAAGGGTGGTAAAGTCTGAGGAAGAATTATCCTTACAATCAAGTATTCTGTAAGTGCATTCTATGCTATGTTTTTAAAAATTCATAAATGCTAAAAAATGAAGAAAGATTCTGTAGATAGGGACATAGTATGAAGGATAATAATAGACAAAAAACATTTTTGTGGGTGTTTAACAAGGGCAAGTACATAACAAAAGTTCATTTCCTAAGAATCTGTGCAATATATATTTTGTGCAAAAAAGAGAGATGGATTGCTTTTAAACACAAATCACTATGTCATTAATATTCAAATTCAATATAGATACAGGATATTTTTTACATTTTCTGGATTGACTGAAAGTAATGACAAGACAAGTTACCAGATATTTTTTCTCATATACCATAAAACTACCGTTAAAGACCCTAAGCAAGATATTAATATATTTTAATTAGATTTATAGTATCAAAAACTAGAATTATCCTTCCATTTGGACACATAGAGAATTTTTAGCAATTCTATAATATTTAGAGCCATTTTCATATTGTATAAAGTTTTGATGTTTATTTAAATTTTTAAAAAATATTTTCGTAATATTCAATATGAAGCTTCCTTTAGAGAAAATATTTTTTGATTAAGAAAATTTGATAATAGCTCTAATGTTATCTATTTAAAGGTTACAGGCATAACTTTGTAGAAAAATGATTATCATAGCTCATCTGCCATTATCTTTAGAAAGCCAAATATAAAGTGCCAGGTAAATTGCCTTGAGATAAATTCAGAATTTAATATTTCTTACTATGCACAGTTTGAATTTATCTAGCAGAAAGAAAGGTAATTGGCCCAGATTAATTTTCCTTAGTATCAGGCTAGGGCTGTGTCACAAAAATGCAAAACACATTTTTATGTGGAGGTATAACACTTACTATGTTAGTCACAACAATGTTCACTATCTTTGTAAATTTCTGTCTCTTTTCCTTCCTGGATCATCAGCTTCTCATCCAGGGTAAACTTCTGTACACTGTTTGCTCTCTACCTCCTCAGGAGTGGTGGTAACATCCTCCAGCTCTAGCTGGTCCCTCAGTGTCTTAACATTTCTTTCTTTCTGTAACTTTACCCACAGATCATCAATTTCTCTTTAGAATCACATGTCAGTGTTACTTCTGCTTCCTGCCAAGATCCCAAATGACATAGTGTGGCATCTAGGTGGAAGAATGTAGCTTGACAAATATAGACCTGTATTTCAGGAGGGATGCTGGATTGGACCCTAGATTCCAGAAGCATGGCATATAGTGGTGGTTGGAGCCAAGAGAATCATTCTGATTTTGCAGGTGGAGCATGTAGAGTGTGCAGGAAAGATCCAAAGAAAAACAATTTAGAAAAGAGACAAGAAAAATGTCATCTCAGCACAAGAGAACTAGAAGAGAATGGTATTTGGATGAGAATAAAGTAGGGGGTTTACAAATACAGTGGATTATGAGGAGTTATAAATAAGAAAGATTACATGACTTGGATACTAAAAGAATATGATTGGATATGATCATTAACATGTCTTTGTTGTTGTTGTTTTTGTTTTCCATTGCCAGAAGAGTTTCAGGAAAGCTGGAGATCTGTTTTTTGTTTTGTTTTTTAGGTTTTATTTATTTATTTGTCAGAGAGAGCACAGAGGGTGAAGCAGGCAGAGGGAGAAGCAGGCTCCCTCCTGCTGAGCAGGGAGCCCATGCAGGACTCAATCCCAGGACCTGGGATCATGACATGAGCCAAAGGATCCTTAACAACTGAGCCACCCAGGCATACCTGGAAAGCTGGAGATCTGGAAAACATTTCATTCAATAAAGTAGGTGAGAAAGAAGAGTTAAGAATGATCTTTTATAAATGTTGGTGTTTGAAGAAAGAAAAGAGTTAGACTAGTGGGTCTGCAGATAGCAGGACCTAGGAAAGGGTTTTAGTTGGGCAAGGAAGGATAATTACATTTTAGGGAACTTGATTCATTGTATAAAATTTTAATTTATGTCCATTCCTTGTATTAAAAATCAAAAGGGAGTATCTAAATTACTTTTGCTCTCAGCCTGGCATATCTTAACCAATAATCCCTTATTTGGGAAAAATGCCACAGGCTAATCCCAGCTACAAACCCCCCCCCAATATTTAACTACAGAAATTCAGAAACCGCAAGAACTTATTTTAAAAAATATATATACCCAAAATGCCCTTGGCATAAATAACATTTTCTTAATTCAACATGATGATATTGACACTTTTGATCTCATAAAACAGATCAACAGCCTCACAAATCTATAAAAAGTGTTCACAAGTTTCTTGTACACACACACACAGGCATGCATAGAGATGTAAAATAATACAGGGCTATTCTAAGATGTGAAGATTTCTTCCTGTGTTCTGATCAGGCATTTGTCTAGTCCAACAGACATTTTGATGCTTTCATATAGAATTGATATTGACTTGTGGGAAGTCTTGTTCATATTCTAAATAAGTCAATTGACCTATGTTTATAAAAATCTGTGACTTATTTCCACTAGCATCTTTTGAGGCATTTATTTTAAAATATGGCATCTTGGGCTCTGTTCCAGACCATCTGAATGAAAATCTCTTTTGGATTCTTTACATCACTCTTGCCAATATGACGAATCTATCAAGAGGAGACAACATAATCGTGACAACAACTGATGGGGCACATAGAAGTTTCTGGAATGTGTTACCATTACCCAACCAGCGTCCAGTTTTCCTAAATTCCTAGATATTGAGGTCTGGGGGCTCATCCATAGATCACAGATATAAATAGAACCAAGGTAAAATGCTGAAGCAGAATGATTTTAGTGATAACTGACAATAATAAAATGTCTTCAAAACAATAATTCTTTTTTTAAATAGTACAATAAACAAATGTCACACTAAAAGTTAAATGTTTGTACATTTAGGAACAGTTTAGGTAGCTCTAACTGATGAATACACTATTAGTTTTATTACTTATCTTATGGTTTTCAGGGTCCATTTACTTGAATAACAAATATGAGCAGAACGGGCTGATTTCAATAAGCTTATCTGGGGCTCCGAAGCCATGTGCAAGCCATCTGAGCTACTCTTTATAGTTTATGCTAACCCGAAAACCTCAATAAAATAGAGCATTTTATTCTTACAGTTGCTAACAGTTTATTCACTTAGAAACACATTCTGTCCTGAAATACTTGCATGCCCATCTTGCTGAAGATAATGGGATTTGTCTTGGGTAATGCAAATCAGAATATGGCTAAATAGACATTATGGAATTTACATAAATCTATAAGCATATATCTTCATTCTTGTATAAGGTGAGGAGAATTTTGCTTTCTGGGATCATTGTCCTGCCTTTCCAAAAATTTTTGCAAAGTATGATACATAATGCATAAGCCAATATGAAGTATTTGAACAGTAATTGCTTCCATTATTGTTGTACCATCTGCCCTTTTCATGTACCATCATTTCAACTAATCACTTATAATTGTTTCCAAGATGTGTAGAGTGTCTGAAGTTAAATCATCAAAGCAAAATCAGTGGGAGGTGGAACAGCGCCAGAGGTGAACAATATTGAGAATTTCTAGAGAGCTCTGGTACTAAAAGGGCAAGGTGTGTTCTCCTCCTGCTTCCTTCCTACTCCCTTTAAAACAGTGCACAGTATTCTGTTAAGAGAAAACACATGCAAGACGGAGCCCTTGGACTGAGACATCATCCTTCCACATTATCATCAGCCACAGGCCTCACCTGTACTTGTCTGCACCTCTCTTGGCTACATTACTCATAACATCTTCACAACAAAGATGAGATTCTCCAGAGAAAACACTGAAAACTAAAAATGATACCAGTCTATGTCATGGCATAGAAGAGCAGGAATGTCCTTACCGCATCAGCCATACAACCAGTTTTAAGTATCTAATGCTTTCCGCCTACTCTTTTCCAAGTAATTCTTCATAAAATATTTTTGAATGCTTAATGTATTTTTAGATTTTTCCCCATCATCTGTTGTGGTTTTTCTTCTTATCTAATTCATTTATTTATGCTTCTTTATTTATTTCTTTTTATCCCTTCCAAAATTTTTATTTGATATTACAAATCAAAAGTGATGAGTACCTCAAATTCTTCAGGTTCAATGTCAGAATTTTATTTTGATGTAAGATACTTTTATCTATTTCATTAATCTAGTTTTACCCATTTTTCTCATCCCCACCCCCTATCTCTGCACCACCAATCTGTTATCTGTATCTAGGAGATTCTTTTTTTCTAAGATTACACATATAAGAGAGACCATATGGTATTTGTCTTTTTCTGTCTGACTTATTTCACTGAGTATAACGCCCTTGAGATTTATCCATGTTATCACAACTGACAAGATTTCATTCCTTGTTGTGACTGAATAATATTCCATTGTAAATATATACCACATCTTCTTTATATATTCATCCATCGATAGGCACTTAGATTGTTTCCATATCTTGGCTGTTGTAAATAATGCTGCAGTGAGCATGGGGGTACATACACCTTTTTGAGTTAGTGTTTTTCTTTTCTTTGAATACATGCTCAGAAGTGGATTGATGGATTATATGGTAGTTCTATTTTTAATTTTTTGAGGAACCTTCATACTGTTTCTCATAGTGGCTGCACCAATTTAAATTCCCACCAACAGCTCACAAGTGTTCCCTTTTCTCCACATCCTCACCAGTACTTGTTTTTTTCTTGTCTTTTTGGTAACAGACATTTTAAGAGGTGTGAGGTGGTATCTCACTGTGGTTTTTTTGGTTTTTGTTTTTATTATTTTATTTTATTTTATTATGTTATGTTAATCACCATACATTACATCATTAGTTTTTGATGTAGTGTTCCATGATTCATTGTTTGCGTATAACACCCAGTGCTCCATGCAGTATGTGCCCTCTTTAATACACATCACCAGGCTAACCCATCCCCCATCCCCCTCCCCTCTAGAACCCTCAGTTTGTTTCTCACTGTGGTTTTAATTTGCATTTTTCTGATTATTAATGATGTTGAGCATCTTTTCATGTACCTATTGTCCTCTTTGGAAAAATATCTATTCAGATCTTCTACCAATTTTTTAAATTAATTTTTTGCTATAGAGTTATATGAATTCTTCATATATTTTGGATATTAACCTTTTATCAGATATATGATTTGAAAATATTTTTGCAAATCCATTTGGTAGGTTGCCTTTTTGTTTTGTTGATAATTTTTTTTGTTGTGCAGAAGTTTTTTAATAGTCTCACTTGTTTATTTTTGCTTTTGTTGCTTTACCTTCTGGCAACAAAACCATTGCCATGACCAGTTTCAAGGAGCTTATTGCCTATGTTTTCTTCTAGGTATTTCATAGTTTCAGGTCTTACGGTACATTAAAAGTATTGTAGTCCAACTAATGACCAAACTCAATCTAAACCATCAAATCAATGCCATGTAATCTAATCCAAGTAGAAATTTGAGACAAATAATAAAGTATGATGCTCAACAATAAATGAAGTATTGTTAACATTTTCTCCTTTAATTTTTTAATTCAATTCAGTATGTCATTTATAATACATTCTTTGGTCAACAAAGTTCTATTGTTAGATGACAGTTTCTCTATCAGGCACAGTGTTATCTCTTTAATCCCACACATCTGGAGGAATATGTGGAAGAAATAAAGTACAGGGTGTTTCTGAGTCTTGGAAAATCAACCTCCTCCTAAACTTAGTCACATACACGCTCTAGTTTTCCCTATCTCCACTTAGCTTTGTAGGGTTGTATGACAGCCCCTAATTTACCTTACTCAATGCCCATAGTCCAGTGGTTATCAATCAGGGGTATTTGGCAATGACTTAAGCCATTTTGCATTCTCACAACTGGAAGGATGTAACTGGAATCTTGGTTGAGGCCAGGGATTTTGCTAAATATTCTAAGCTGTGTGAGATAGCTGACCACAACAAAGAATTATCCAGCTCAATATATCAATAGTGCCAAATGTGAGAGTCCTGCAAAATATTTTCAGTGATTTGAGACAGATAAAGTCTTTATTATTTTTGTCTACAAAGTAAGAGGATAATTCATGACAACTTGAGAGTTATTCAAGACAATTTGACTTTAATTGTCTTACTATCTATGTCTGTAAAAATGCTTTGAAAATGAGCAGGTGCACTGCGGGTTTAAAGAAAGTTGGGTTTATGAATGTCTGAGCCACTGAACTTAATTAACCAGGTGACTAGTACAGAGTAGTTACAACTGATAGATGACATGTCAATTCACTGTAAGAGGGATTAAGACCTACATAAATACATTAAGCATCTATAATCTATGCCAAAGTATGGATTTTAAAGAACTATTCTGTACTTCAGTTTTTGTCCCCGACATTTTAGGACATTGAGACTCGCTGAAGTCTTTTAGTCCTTTGTCTAGAAATAATCCCTCCTTTTCCCGTGGATGCAAAGAATCAAACAACTTTAGCTAAAAACAGGTCAGGCTCCCATAACGATGTGAAAGAAGTAAGGATTGACTTTGGCTTCCTAACTCCTTAGATGCTCAATGTTCTCATGGCATTTCTTCTCATGACCTATAGAAAGTCATGACAGCAATGGAACTAATATGGATGCACATGAAGGGAAAAGTGAGTGCACCTGATCAGGTTGCTGGGTGTTTCCTCCCTGAGGAGCTGGAATAACAAGCCTCCTCACCCACATTTGCTTTCTTTGTCTCTCAATGCTCTCCAGTTTTTCTCAGTAGGTATAGGTAGGTGAGTCATTCATTTGTTCATTTATTCAATAAATATTTATTTTGTGGCTAATAGTTAAGGCACTATGCTAGGGAAGTAGGGAGGGAAAGCAAAACTGGAGCCTGAGGCTGCCAGGGAAGGCTAGTTTAAAGATTATGTGAATGAGAGAGCACTGATGAACAGAAAATCATACTAGTTGTCAGGGGAAGATAAGATGTGTGGCGTTGGTATATGACATAGTGAGAAAAAAGGGATAAGGTCAGAAGGAGAGAATGAACGAGGAGACGTGTGTATGACACTGTGCTCAAGAGATAAGCTGCTCTGCTATGATGTACTGCGTCACAGAGATAAGTTGTCTAAGAAGTAAAGGGGGTTGTTGCTTAGAGTGATTATATTAGGAAGGCTACTGGAGGCAGGATGAATGAAATGTTTAACACCGAATTTGCTCACCGAATGAGCAAAGCTGCAATTTAGTCCATTTTTCCTCTGGAAGAGAGAGCTCCAGATATCAATGTTAACAATTTGGGGGCCCCATATAAAAGGATGTTCAAGATACACATGGCTTGATTTGTGGCCTTTGTGTATTCTTAGTGTTATTGGGAGACCAGCAACAACTGCTGAAGGGTTGGAGTAAGGCGCTCAATGTTTCATTTTTTCTTCCTATTAAATTGCATTTTTTATTTAATATTTAAGAACTTAGCCTTATCCATCTACCTCTATAAAGCAGTCTTATATGCTTCTGGGAATTTCCACTGTCTTTTTTTTTTTTCCCAGTTTTTTTTTTTCCTCTCTCTAGCTCCCTCTTGTCATCTCAGTAGGACAAAATATCTCCTATAACTTTGAAACTCAAAACTGATGTTGTTGAGTCAGCTAAAGATGTAGGAGAGAACTGGCCTCAGCATCAGAGGTCCCTAGGAGGGTGTATAGCATGAAGTGCAAGTGTGGGCTTTTGCAAACTATAGTTTCTCCCTTATCTCTGCCCTCTCAATCTCCTATCTTTCCTCTGGCAATTATTAATCATCAATCATCATCTTAAACGTGATTTTTTGCTAGAAATTAGGGTTTGCCTCAATCAGATTGGGGTCAAGAAGCATTAAGGTACTTTTTTGGAATGATCTACTTTTATGACCTGGTCACGTAGGTCATTCTCCTTTTATGCACAAAGTTCTTCCAACAACAACAACAAAAACTATCCATACAGCTTTCTTACTAGAACTTTTGTTAAAAACAAGAGAACTATATTTTGAACACATTAGCATTTTCAATGAGAATGTCCAAATTTTAATATACAGTAAAGACTTAAAAGCATATCTACTAATGGTAGGCTTCTTGGTATCATTCAACTAGCAAGGGTTTAGTAGAGAATCCCTTATTCTTGTGTCTTCCATGCCTACTTAAAAGGCAGAGTTTGCTAAACTTTGTGTCAGAAAGTTTATGAATTTGACTCATTATTTTAAGATTTTCTACTGGGAAGTTGTCTACATTGGATGGTTGCTATGGGAAATGAAGTAAAGTTTTTGGTCATTAAATGATGACTAATTTCATTGATACTTTCCTTTTCAACGGTTCATTCTGGAAACACATTTTATTTTATGCAACCGTGATCATTTTTTAAAACCCTCTGAATTATAAAGCGATAAATAGTAGCTAAGAGTATGATCCCCATACTCCTGGCAGATTTTATTCATGGTTTCATCTATTACTAGCTGAAAAATGTAGTTTATCACTTTGCACTTGTTATTTGATCTGTTAAAGGGGGTAATAGTAGTACTCTTCTCATAGGTTGTAAGGTGCTTAGAACAATGTCTGACACATAGTATGTGCTTAATAAATATAAGTATTCATATTCTTTCCACTAGAACGCATGATTTGTGAGGGCAGACATTTTTGTCCATGTTATTTTTTTGCTTTATTCCTCGTGCCTACCAGTCTGGACAGAGTTGGAATTCAATTGATACTTACTGATGGAATTCAGCAATGGAATATGGTTCTATTTTACACACACACACAAAATGAAAGCTTGTCCCTTTTCCTCTATGTAACATGCTCCTCTTCTGACTTGAATATGATCAGATTATCACTACAAATTTCACAGCTGTCAGTTCATTAACCCACTAAGTGTCTTAAGTTAATACTGATGTGGTATTATTGGTGCACCTGCTACCCATACTACAAATTTAAAGGTACCCCTTTCTGTGTTGCTAATTGACTTGATCATTACCTTTATGAACAGACGATGATTTTTTTCTCTGGACAGAGAATTGCACACATTTAAGTATACTCTAAAATCACATAGTGAATGTTGATTGAAGTTTTAAGGAAATAAGTTAAACTGAAGCTTTTGGTGATGGCATTTTAAGGTTTTACATTTCTTTTAAAATTAATCTCCAAAAATGTGGCATAGAGCTTGAACATTATCTAATCTTACCTGGAAAAATAATAATAGTTCTGGTTATTGCAGGATTCACAGTTATAATAAAGCTAGTACTGTAGGATAGGTAAAAACAATGGCTCTCAAACTTTAGCAAGTGTAAGAATCAACAGGAGGTCTTGTTAAAACAGATTGCTGAGTTCCACCCACCAGTTGCTGATTCAGCAGGTTCTGAGGCGGGCCTAAGAATTTCCTTTTCTAAAGCGTATCAGGTGATGCTGGTATTCAGGTCCAGGAAAGCGACTTGAAGAATGATTGGATTAAAGGTTCATATCTATTGATAAATTGATAATTAATGGCAATTATTTCAGTCTCAAAAAAGGAAGATTTGGGGAGCTGTTTTCAGATTTTTAGAAGGCCACAAATTGGGAAAAGGACAACTGAACATGCTAGATATGTCTTTTAAGGATTAACCAATGGGTGAAAAATTACAAAGAATATTTCAGCTTAGAATGAAGAAAAATTTTTTTTTTACTTTCTGGTAGACTACCCAAAGGTGGTTGAGGCCATGAGTTCTTTGTTGGTGGAGATACTTTAAGTTGGAAGTCTATGATAAAGGAAAATTCAGAGTGGGTAAGAATTTGGCACTATGTAGCATGGGGAATGTCTTTTTATCTTGAGCCTATGAGTCTAAGAAATTTTTTAAAATTGTCTATTTGAACAGAGGATCATAGGGGAAGAGAGGGAAAAATAAAACAAGATGAAATCAGAGAGGGAGACAAACCATAAGAGACTCTTAACTATAGGAAGCAAACTGAGGGTTGCTGGAGGGGACGTTAACTGGGTGATGGACATTAAGGAGGGCACGTGATGTAACGAGCACTGGGTATTATATAAAAGCACTGAGCTCTACCTCTGACACTAATAATACATTATATGTTAATTAATTGAATTTAAATAAAATAAAAAATTTAAAAAATTAAATACAGTAAAAAAAATTATCCATTTGAATTACTATCTCTAAGCAAGGTATCTAAAACATTTATCATTCCAGGAATGATTAGTCATGAATGGTATATTAGTTTTCTGTGGATGCTGTAAAAAATTAACCCAAACTTGGTGACTTATAATAACAAATATATTATCTCAAAGTTCCAGAGGCTAGAAGTCCAAAGTCAAAGAGGAGGCAGGACTGCACTCTGGTTGGACGCTCTAGGGGAGAATTCATTCATTCTTTGTTTCATCCAGCTTCTGGTGGCTGCTGGTCCTTTCTGTTTTGAGGTGGCATCACTCCTACCTCTGCCTCCTAGATCACATTGCCTATTCCTCTTCCATCTCTGTCAAGACTCCTCTGCCTCCCCCCATAAGGACAGTTGTGATTGTATTTAGGGCCCACCTGAATAATCCAGGAGAATCTTCCCATCTTGACATTCTTGACTTAATCACATCTGCAAAGACCTTTTCCAAATTAGATAACATTTACAGTTTCCAGGTCTAACATCTTTGGGGGCCACTATTTATTCTACTACAAATTATAAATCCCATCTTCTCTTTCTTATACTCTTATGATGTAAATTACTATATAAAGTATTCTTACTATGTAAGAAGTTCTTTTTTTCTACTTTTTAATATTTCTGCTACAATGCAAATGAAGGAAAAGACAGAAGACTATCTTACTTATCAATTTTCCTACCTGAGAGAGATTAAAATTTTTGTCAAAAATGAGATTTTGTATAGCATATAGATTATATTTTTCCTGACAAGTGTTAAGAAGGGTGTTTTACTACGTTCTGCTCTTCTCTGGAATATGCAGCAATTAATCAATAAAACTGATCTACTTTATATTTAAGAGCAGACCTAGTCAGCTGCTTTCATGGAAAAGTGGGCAAATGGCTATTTACAAGGTTATTAAACTAGTTTTAACAAGTATTTAAAATAATTTAAAAAACTATTAGAAGTCTATGTATCAATATTCATGTTTAGTAGATCAAGTTCAGCAAATCAAATTCATTGAAATTGAAAAAGATCACTGCACCTAGCATATTTAGTGACTCAACATATAGTTCCTGAATTGTATTTCTCTGAAAATTCTGTGAAAATAAAAATAATATTCATTTTTTCAAATCATGTTTATCAAGAATACTAAACATTTAGATAATTGACCTCAGTTTTAATATTCAACAGGTATTTGAAAATTTTGCAGAGAGCCTCTGCTAGGTTTGGTTTTTATCTTGTTGCTTATTAGCAATTAAATATCAAAACTTTTAATTAAATCGAATTGTTACCTTTTAAAATTGACAGGTTGCATTTTTTAAATCAGATTTAGATGTACTGCACATGCCATATAATTCCACCTTTTAAAGTATATAATACAATGGATTTTAGTATATTCACAGTTATACAACTATAACCACTATCTGATTCTAGAACATTTTTATCATCTCCTCCCCCAAAAACCTCATACCCATTAACAATCATTCCCTATCCCCAGTGCTACCTGCAGAAAAATAATAGTCTACTTTGTCTATTCTCAACATTCATATAAAAAAATCAGATTCAAAAGTATTTTGTGACTGGTTTCTGTCACATAGTATATTTTCAAGATTCATCATGTTGTGGCGTGGATCAGTATTTTATTCTTTTTCATGGCCAAATCATATTCCATTGTAGGGATATAGCACGTTTTGTTTAGTCAGTAATCAGTTGAGCAGTTTGGTTGTTTCTACTTTTTGACTATATGAATAATGCCGACACAAACATTGGCAGGCAATATTCAATATTAAACAAAGACAATCATCTCGAAAATTGTGCTAAGAAGATCTGAGTGTTTTTTTTAAAACTTTCAGAGCAAAAAAAATGAAACCATCAGTTATTATAATACACTCAAAGAGTATATCATGTAAATCTCTGACTCTATGGCTCTAAAATCTTAGGTTCCTAACACTGAAATTACAGTAAGAATTAATCATTCTCCCTTGCCCCACATGTACTGATGTATCTATTTAGACAATTGAATACACACTTCTCCTCTATACCTTGAAGTAGGGAAAACATAAAACTTCCATGGAAAACAGAAAGGTCCTTGCTATCCCTAATTTACTTGATCTCAAACTTCCCTGTACGTTTTACTATATTATACTTGATCTGTAAACTGATCTCTAAGTATTAATTTAAATGATTTATGTGTTTGTCAGAAAGAGATAGTGATCTAAATGCTACAGCAGGTACTGTATGTCAGTATCCCAAGAATATAATCTGTCATTTTACCTTGTGAATAACTTATGGTAGAGAATGAAATTGAGAAATAATTTTTGTGCTTTAGCCTTTCCATTACTAACAATAAATATAATAGTTGTGGGTTTTTTTTTTTTTTTTTTGCCAGCTTTGAAAAGATTCTGACCATCCATTATCAGAAACAAAAAAAAAGTTGAAAAGAAAAATCTGGAAAATTTAGATAAAATATTTTTCTTTTTCATGAAGACTTTACTTTTTCAAAGCAGTTTTAGGTTCATAGCAAAATTAAGTGAGAAGTACAGTGATTTCCCATAAGCCCACTACCCCCAACCATACATAGTCTCCCTTATTATCAACATCCCCACCAGAGTGGCACATTAGTTACAGTTAATGAACCTATATTGACACATCATTATCACTCAAACTCTATTATTTACTTTAGGGTTAATTCTTGGTGTTGTATATTCTATGCAATTAGACAGATATACAATGATATGTATCCATCATTATGGTATCATACAGAATATTTTTACATGAGAGTGGTGGGAGGGGCAGAGGGAGAGAATCTTCAATATCCTCTGTGCTCTTCTTATTAATCCCTTCCCCTGCCCCAACTCTGGCAAACACTGATCTTTTTATTGTCTCCATAGCTTTTCTTTTTTTTTTTTTTTTCATAGTTTTTCCTTTTGTAGAATGCATATAGTTAGAATCATACAGTACAGAGCGTTTTTGGTTTGCCTACTTTCACTTGGTAATATGCATTTAAGTTTTCTCTATGTGTTTTCATGGTTTCGATAGCTCATTCCATTTCAGCACTGAATAATATTCTATTAATCTGGATGTACCACATTTTATTCATTCACCTGCTGAAGGACATCTTGGTTGCTTCTAAATTTGGCAATTATGAATAAAGCTGCTATAAACATCCATGTGCCATTTTTGTGTGGATATAAGTTTTTAACCCCATTGAGTAAATACCAAGGAGCACAATTGTTAGATTATATGGTTAGAGTATGTTTACTTTTGTAAGTAACCACCAAACTGTCTTCTGAAGTATCTGCATTATTTTGCATTCTCACCAGCAATGAATGATAGTTCCTGTTGCTTCACATCCTTGTTTGCATTTGGTGTTGTCAGTGTTTCAGATTTTAGCCATTGTACTAGGTGTATAGTGTTATCTCATTGTTTTAATTTGCATTTCTCTTATGACATTTGATATGGAGCATCTTTTCGTATGTTTATATGTCATCTGTGTATCTTCTTTGGCGAGGTGTATGTTAAGGTCTTTGGCACTTTTTTTAAAGTGGGTTGGTTGTTTTCTTCTTGTTGAGTTATAAGAGTTCTTTAGTTTAGATAACAGTTCTTTTTTTTAAGATTTATTTATTTATTTTAGAGGGAGAGAGCTTGAGGATGCATGAGAGTGGTGGGAGGGCCAGAGGGAGAGAATCTTCAAGCCCACTTCCCGCTGAGTGTGGACCCAAGGGCGGGGCTCGATCTCACGACCCTGAGATCATGACCTGAGGCAAAATCAAGAGTCTGATGCTTAACCAGTTGACTGAGCCAGCCAGGAGCCACAGATAACAGTTCTTTATCAGATGTGTGTTTTGCAAATTTTCTCCCAGTCTGTGGCTTGGCTTTTCATTCTCTTGTCACTATCTTTCTTAGAGAAGAGATTTTCAATTTTAATGAAGTCCAGCTTATCAGTTATTTGAGACATTTTTTATCATATAGTTGACAAATATTTTCATGAAGCACTGGTTTAATAAGAATATTCTAAAGTAATCCAGAGTATCTTTTCAACATATTTATTTTAAAGAGGTTACAAGTTTTTTCTACCAAGTTGGATTTTAAAAATTCAACAAAATAACAAATAACAAGTCTAATAACGTATTTTATGTAACAATAATTTATATATTTCCAGAAATTGCACACTCTGTACCAAAACAAACAAAGAAAGCAACAATATAGCCCCATCTGCCTCCTATATAATCTGATAAGAAATAACTTGGTAATAAGGCCATCCATATCAATTAATTTTACTCAAGTGCTACAAAAGACTGCATTTATTAAATAAATGTGAAATAGTGCAAAGTTCGTGCACCACATTTTTAAAGTTGAGCTAAAATTATAAAGTAAATTATTTTGAACAAAATGCGAATGCCTACATTTTTGTTAAAATTTAAAAACCCTTATATTTGTTTAAAAGATAAAAAAGTCTTACAAATGAATTTTGGGCAAACCAGAATCACTTAGGGCACCCTGCCTTGACTTGTCTATTATAATCTACTGCAGGTAGAGTAGGAAATTTGTTAGTCCCTTCCTGTCCTCAAACTCTGTTTCTTTTGATACTATCTTTGGATCTCTATTATTTCTGGAAAAAATACAGCTAGATGTTTAATCAAATCTTGTTTATATTACCCCAGAAATACATGCAGCCTAAGCCATATTGCTTTAACCACCAGATTGCAACATAGAGAATTAAGACATTATTTGACCACAGGTTGTCATAAAGTGTGAAAATGCAGTATGTGATTTTATATGCTTTCTTGTGTCTTCTATGCATTCTGTAAGCTTTTCCCATTTCCCTTCTTCCCATGGTTATAGATTTCAAGCATCTGAATTTTATTTTAAGTCGATTGGAAACATTAGGTTGATGTGGATTATACACAGGGGATCTGAATGGGAAACTTGTTTATTTCATCCATATGGGTTTATTGTAACTTCACCAGAAAAGCCTACAAAAGAGCACCTCAGTGAGAGAAAAAAATGGCATTATTTTTATTTTCAACTCCAAAAGGGAAAACTAAAATTTCATCCCAGGGAGCATTCCATCTAACCAGATCACTCCTACGTTAACAGAATCCAAGCCACGTGGCACTGCCTTGCACTGCTGAACTTAAAACTACTTATTACTGTGCTCCCCTGGAAATCTGATAGAGTTTGAAATTCAGAATACTCAATATCACCTGACAGTTTTCTCATTTCAAATGATCGAAACACCATAGAAATGCAGGGATCTATGACCCTTTATTCTGGAGTGATGATGTTTACTCTACTTGGATGCACAAAGGGCCTTGTTTGTACTCCTGTTTCCTTTCAGTTGCAGAATTAGGACAAGCAAGGGCATGCTTCTTTATGAAGCTTTCTCTAAGCTTCAATTATGGTCATTTGTTACAAGGTGACATTGTCTTTAGTACGTGGGACTTACTAAGTTCTCTCCCAAATGAGTCATACTGGTGTACGGTATTGAGATAAGCAGGTTTCTTCAGACGGACTTATTTTTCCAATCTAATTCTCTTAGACATTAAGTTATTGGAAAGCTCTGAAAAGATGATAACTGTGTCTTAGTCTCTGGTTTCTATGCATTATCAGGGGCTTTGGAGAGAGTTTAAGCCAAACAATGTAAACATTTAGACATATCACAAAAGGAAACCATGAATACCTAAACATCATAAAGAGGGCAAACAAAATCCATTAAGTGGTGGGTGAATTTCACAATTTCTGGCGTGGAATGAAGCCTGAAAGGGTTAGTCATTTCTTAACACTTCAAAAGCAGAAATTGTTTTAAGGGTTGATTCTTCAAATGTATAACTTAACACTTTCAAGTGCTACTTCTAAAAGTTATATATATTATTTTCCTTTAACATTAAAAATAGGCATACTCTGAATTTTTGAAAAAAAAAACTTAAATTGCAAATACAGGAAGAAAAACATTTCTGATTCAGGAACATATGTATAGCTAGCTAGTGACCTAGATCAATGGATTGAGAGACAATACAATGTATCAATAACCACAAATGGAAAACGTAGTTTAGAGATAGTTTTATTTGCAATAATAGCAAATAGTTTCTGAACGCTTAATCACCGTGTTACATCATTTCACTTAATTATGAGTATAGCCTAATATGGTAGGTTTTATTTTGTTCCACTTTATATAGATGAGGAAAAGAACTGAAGGACAAACACTGTCTACTATCTTGCTCAAGGTCATACAACCAGTAGATGATCAAGCAGAACTCAAGCCCTGGCTGCTTTAGTGATCTTGCTTTGTTTCTTGAAGAAAGATTTCTAAAATAGTTTTAGGGAACTAATATCTTACGAATTTATAGAAAGTGCATTATGCAATAGCTATCTATTTCCAGTTCTGTTTAGGTTAATAGGTAAGTTTTCCTTTGAATTGATGGTATAAGTCAAATTGATTGTTTACCTTTTAGGGATGAGAAAAGCAAAGCCCTAGTAACTGACCTAAAGCTAATTGATTTAGTAAAGCTACAAAAAGATTACTTCTCAGAAAAGGGTTAGTTTGGAATAAGTAAATTTATCTCCTTACCAAACAATTCTGTAATGGCTCAATTGGATTCTGAAGTCCTTTATATTGCTAGAAAAGACCGTCTTAGTTAGTTGCATAAGTAATTGTCTGCCTTTTACTTTCCTTGCCCTGAAGCAGGGAGTGACAAACTCTTTCTACAAAGGACCAGATAATAAATATTTTAGGCTTCCCAAATGACACGTGGTCTCTGTCACATATTCTTCTTTGTTTTCTTTTTTCCTTTTTTGTCTTTTGTAATCCTTTAAAATATTTCAAAATTCTTATTTGGGAGCTGTACAGAAGCAGGCCACAGGCCAGGTTTGTTTGGGTCAAGAGCCTCTGCTCTGCAGACCCCTCCTGCAGGAAATTCTGTATGTGTGTGTCCTTGTCTCCTAGAAGGTGTTCCAAGATAATGAACATTCAAAGTTTGCTATACATAGTGATAATTTAAATTCTATATACATACGTATAGTATACATATAAAATACATATAAAGACTATATAGTGGTCATTAAAATTCTATATGCCTGTGTATATATACATATACATATAAAATACATATAAAGGGATAGCTAAAGGATTACAAATTTTGCCTTGCAAAGTTTTATTTTCATAGAGCTAACTCATCTTATTTCAGAGTTCAAAGTGTTTTGCATGCCATGGGATAACCTGCCTGTTTTTCTTAAATATGGCCTCTATAAGTACTCTTTGAAGGTTTTCCGGGAAAATATTGTAATTCAGAAGAACTATGTTAGTGTCTTTATGTCCATTCAGGGTACATTATCATAATGGTCAGTCTGCCTTTAAATAGATTATACATTGCTGAAGAGATTTCAGTATTTTAAACATTCCTAATGATCTTTCAACTTTTTCAACTTTTGTCTTTCTAGAATGCCTCCTTTTCTGTGTTGTCGGCATGACATCACTGAACACAGAGCCAGGGTGAGAAATGTACAATCAACTTTCACAAGCTGGTGCCACCTGGCTCTAGATAGCCACTGTCCTGAGTCTGTTTTTATGCCCACAGACAAAAAATAAATAAATAAACAAAAGACAGTAGGGACTGTTTTTTTGTTTTGTTTTGTTTTGTTTTATTCAACACTGTTTCTAGCTTGAGTGCAAGTTGTCATTTGCAATCTCTGTTCAGACCACAGCCTAAATGGGTGCTAAGTGGTAATATTAGAAAATATCTTTAAGCCTAGAGTGTAAATGCTGGGTTTGGTGGAATCCAGTCATTTAGTAACACTTTTGTTGAATAGGTAGGAAGGACCTTGCTGTCCTCCAAGCATTTTGTTTTGTTTCGTTTTATCCCAGGTGATCCCTTGAGAATACGAGTCTTCCCTGTGTAAATCCTTCAGGGGGTGATTAAAGGTAATTCTAGGCCTGGAAAAAGTATTCCTAGTGAATGTTTCAGGGAAGGCCTTTACTTTATTTCTGGATTGAAGCAAAGGTCTTGTAATGTATCGTTCTCATCTCTATTATATCATTGTTTATGTCGTTTAAGAATTATTTGCATGCATGGAAGTTTCCTCACTGGATTTTTTTAAAGCTTTTGGGGGGAAGAAACCCTTTTCTTTTTATAAAACCTTTTTTTTTTCTAGTGTCCACCATACTTTATGACACAGAGAGGCCTTCATGAATATTTTGTTTTATTTATGAATATACAGAAAATAGCAATTATGTATATATGAGAAAAAATGCAATATAGGACTTGATTACAGAAATAAATGTTACCTCTTAACACTTCTTTTTCATATTCTTGTCATTTATAACAAAATGTCATATAACATTCTAATCAAGTGGCAAAATCAACAGATCAAAGTACAGATGCATTCTTTGTTGTACATGGAATCCTGCTTCTGATAATGAATCTGCTACCACTAATTGATTTGCAGGTGCACTTATTTCTGAAGTCTTAATAACATTCTGGGCAGATTAGCAGGTAGATCCCATCAGACTCCTTCTGAGATAGCAATAAGATGGTTTCATTTTAATCATATACAACAAGCAAAAAATATGATTGAGGAAAACCTCACGTCCATAGACAATTCCCTAGGTCTCGTATGAAGTTTCTTTCAAACCATAATTTGGTTTGGCTAATGGCATTGCTTTGGATGTGCGTAAAACAGTTTTTTAGTTTCTTGTGAGAATGTAGAACTAGCATGTTAAGACATTAGCTTCCAATAATGATAACTGCAAACAACTAAAAAATGGGACAAAATATGTACAGCGACTTTGTGAAAGCACAAATAAGACAAGGAGAAAACAGTGGGCCAGAATGAACAGTGTGGATATCCAGAGAGGTTAGAGTGTCATCTGGGGCTACATTTGCCCAAAAGACATATGTAAATTTAGAATAAACAGAACAACAACTTTTTTCTGAGATCCTTTTTTTCAGTCAAATATATGAAGTATACTATAAATATAGTAAAATTCACTTTTTTGGAGTGCAGTTCTATGAGTTTTTATGAATACAAACAGTGGTATAACCATTACTGCAATGAAGGTACAGAATTCCATTACTTGGAAAATTTCCCTCGTGTCACTTTGTTGTCCCTCTCTTGTCACTCTCTTTCCCCAAAACCAAGTCCCTGAAAACTACTGATCCTGGTTTCCATTTCTACGGCTTTGTCCATTTAAGAATGTCATGTAAATGGAATCATGCTCTGGCATTTTATATCAGGCTTTTATTTTTAACATAATGTTTTTAGATTTATCCAATATCGAGTATTCCACTGTATGAATATGCCATGATTTGTCTCTCTAGTCACCAGATGATGAATGTTTGGATTCTTCCCAGTTTGGGGCTGTAAGGAATAAAGCTGCTATAAACAGTGTTGCACAGGTCTTTGTGTGAACCGAAGTTTCATTTATCTTGGTAAGACACGTGGGACTGTGATGGCGTATCGTACGGTACGTGTGTGGTAGGTGTCTACAGCTTCGTGTAAGAATCTAACGTGCTGTTTTTCAAAGTGGCTCTACAATTTTACATTCCCATCTGCGACTGATGAGTAACCCAGTTATTCTGGGACATCACCAACACTTGGTATTGTCCATTTTTCTTTCTAATTTTAGTCATTCTAATCAGTGTGTAATGGAATCTCCTCGTAGCTTTGATTTGCATTTCCTGAAACTAATAATGTTGAGCATCTTTTTCATGTATTTATTTGCCATTCATATATTGTTTCTTGGAGAAGTCGTCTTTCAAAATCTTTACCTCCTCTTCTCGTTCAAATTGTGCTTTTTCTCTTCTTATTATTGAGTCTTAAGAGGTTTTTTTTTTTTTAATATTCTGGATAAAAGCGCTTTAAGATATATAGTTTTCAACTATTTTCTCCCAGACATTGAATTGTCCTTTCATTTTCTTTCCAGTACCTTTTGAAGAGAAGTTGTTAGTTTTGATGAAGTCCAATTTAGATATATTTTTTTTCTTTTATGGTTCATGTGAATGATATTCTAGCTAAGAATTCTTTGTCTAACACATGGTAATGAACATTTTCTCCTGAGGTTTCTGCAGTTCTATGATGCATTTGAGTTAATTTTGCATATGGTGTGAGTATGGATTAAAGTTCATTTTTGTATATAGATGTGTGAATGTTTCAGCTTTTTGTTAACAAGATTATCCTCCTTCACTGAATTAGCTTTGCACTTTTGTCAAAAATGCATTGACCCCATGTGTGTATCTCTGGGATCCCTCTTCTGTTTCGTTGATTGTGACTATCACTTTATGAATACAGTGTATTTTGATTATTTTGGTTATGATACCTTTATACTAACTCTTCAAGTCAGGTAGTGTAGATGTCTAACTTTGTTCCTATTTTCTCAAAATTGTTTGGCTATCCCATTTTCTTAGGTATTCCATATATTTTTAGAATCAGCTTATTGATTTATATGTAAAATCCTGCTTGGATTTTGTTGCAATTGATTGTTCCTCAACTGTGTTGAGTTCACTGATGAGCCAATGAAAGGAATTACTCATCTCTAATACTGTGTTGCTGGTTTTTGTTTCTAGCTGTTTCATTTGATTCTCTTTCTGCTCAATTTCCACATTTGTTCATAAATGTCCCACCTTTCCCACTGGATCTTTTAGCATATTCATCATAGTTATTTTAAAGTCTCTGATAACCCAGTATCTGCTTCATATCTAAATCTGATCCTGTCAATTGCTTGTTCTTGTGATAATGTCTTTTTATTATCTTGCTTTTTAATTGTCACAATTCCACAAAATTTTCCCTCTTGGACAATCCTATAAGAAAGGCTTTCCTTCTTTGAACTCAACTTATTTTTGACCTGAGAATTTTTGTACTTGAAATTTCTTCTGCTGGAATGTTCTTAAACCAGATATTAGCATATCTGCTTCCTTGGTCTCCTCAGGAATGTCTCCTCAGTAAGAACTTTGCTGATCATTCAAATTCAAGTTGCCCAGTAGGTATTTTTGTTTTTACTGTTATTATCTTATTATTTGAAAATTTTAATTACTGCCCCTTAATATTATAATATTCCTTCTTAATATGCTTCCAAGGGAACATATGTTAAATATTGTCTTAGTCCATTTGGGCTTATAAACAACAGATATTTATTTCTCACAATCTAGAGGCTGGAAGTCTGAGATCAGAGTGCCAGCCTGGTTTGGTGAAGGCTTTCTCATGGGTTGCAAATTTCTTGTGTCTTCATATAACAAAATGGACAAGTTGGCTCTCTGGGGCTTCTTCTATAAGGTCACTAATCTCATTCCCGAGGACTCTGCCTCATGGATTAATCATTTGCCAAAGGCCCCACCTCCTAACACTATCTCCTTGGCTATTAGTTTTCAACATACGAATTCCGGGGAGACAAAAACATTCAGACCATAGAAAATAGGTTATCTACTGTGTCCCCAGTGCCTAAAGTAGTATCAGGTAAATAATAGAATATCCATAAATAATTGTTAAGTGAATAAATTAAGCAATCTTCCCCAACCAAGAAAATGCTATAATTTACCTTATATTCAATGTCTTTCATTAAAACATAGAGTTTTCTTCATATAAGTTTTGTACACTTTTAGTTAGGTTTATTCTAGATATTTTATGTCTTCTATTGTTATTTTGTATGAAATTGTTTTTCACTTTATTTTCATTGTGGGTGTAAGAAAAATAATGATGATAATAGTCCACATTAAACAACACTGTTATTAGTTTTTAGTTTATATTTTTTCTTTTTTCAGTTTTGTCTTTTTAATTTTGCTAAGGAAAATATTTTTTCATGATAGTGATGATTGTGGTTTCCTTCCCCCTCAAGCAAAAAAAAAAAAATTATCTTGAGTAGCGATTCTATATTGAAGGGGTAAATCCTTTACAGGGTTTAGGTAAAAATAAGCAAGAATCCCATGACAGGCTTTTTTCTAACCACATAAGCCCCTATATAATTCCCTTATTTGTGTTGATAATAATAAAAAAAAAGACTGAGGAAGTATTAAATAAAAAGCACTATAAGAAGAGTGATAAATAATATTAGTGAAATTAGGCGTCTTTTAATTGTTTCAGACATACAAGAAATGACTCATTTATTTTTCCTTTAAGTATGGCATTGGTTATTTATGTTTAGAGCTTTTATTTATCATGTTGAATAGTCATTTTAATTAGAAATGTTTTGTATTCAGGAATTGATGTTAATTTTGCCAAATTGCCTTTTGCATACTATTGAGATAATCTTTTCCGTTTGATTTAGTTATGGGATGAATGCTGCAAATAGCCTTCAGAATATTAAATTCTTCTTGCATTGGGGGATAAAGTCAATTTGATCATGTTTTAATTTTCTTTTAATACATTTGTGTTAGGGGCACCTGGGTGGCTCAGTCGTTAAGCGTCTGCCTTCGGCTCAGGTCATGATCCCAGGGTCCTGGGATCGAGCCCCGCATCGGGCTCCCTGCTCAGTGGGGAGTCTGCTTCTCCCTCTCCCTCTCCCCGTGCTTGTGTTCCCTCTCTTGCTGTGTCTCTCTCTGTCAAATAAATAAATAAAATCTTAAAAAAAAAAATACATTTGTGTTAGATTTGTTAGTTTTCTATTAAGAATTTTTGCATATGTGGTAGAAACTCCCATCCTTTCTTTGTTAACAGAGCCTTGGTTTCTTCAAGCAGCAATGTGCTCAGCTAAGTGATTACACCGCTCAGCCTTTCTTAAATCCAGACGTGGCCATGTAACAAAGTTCTGCTTATTCATTACTAGCAGAAGTGTTGTCTGTTGCTTCTACAAAGTCTTATTTTTTTTAAGATTTTATTTATTTACTTGACAGAGAGAGCAAGAGAGCACAAGCAGGGGGAGCAGCAGAGGGAGAAGCAGGCTCCCCGCTGAGCAGGGAGCCCAGTTAGGGGCTTCATGCAGGGCTCGATCCCAGGACCCTGAGATCCTGACCTGAGCAGAAGTCATATGCTTAACCAACTGAGCCACCCAGGCGCCCCTCTACCAAGTCTTCTTAAAAGAATCTCGTTTAGCTAAGATATATAATCTTTGGTTCTTCTTCCTCTCTCCTTTTTCATCCTTGAAATTTTATGTTACAGTTAAAGCTCCAGCAGCCATTCTAGACTATGATCTGAAAAGGAGGCCTCACAGTAGGAGAGTGGGAGAAAAGGGTACCAGGAACCAGGATCCCTGACGTTTCTGCATCTGGCATACCAGTCCCAACCTGCCTATATTTGGACTTCATTTATATGAAAAATTAACTTCTATCTTAAGTGACTATAATTTTGCATTTTCTGCTGCTTCTCCTCAACCTAATCCTAGTAGATTAGGTTCATCCATAGTCATAAATGAGATTGGTTTACAATTTTCCACTTTTTAAAAATCTATGCAGTGTTTTTGATACAAGATATGCTAATTTCAAAAAGTAATCAGGATGCCTTCAATCTTTTCCTTAATTCTGAAACAAATTAAGCATTTACCTGTAATAGTCAAACACAGTTTTAGAAATACTTTTGGACATTTTTCTTGCTTGTTTGTTCAAATGTTCTCCTTTTCCTTGTGTTAGTTAGCATTAGTATTTTTTTTAAATCATCCATTTCGTACAGTTTATTTGTTATGTGCCAGTCTAATGTCTTACTTCTCCTATATTATGCATTATAATATGTTATATATACATATACATATTATACATTCATCCATACTATTCCTTTTTCAATATTTTACCTGATTAAACTTAATATATGCCTCTAAATGTATGTGTTCAGTTTTTTCAAACAAATAAGTTTAGTGATAGTCATTAATTTTTATTTTGGCAAACATGGTCTGTATGTGGTTTAAAGATCCAGCCTCCTTTGAGTAGCTCTGTGTTTGAGATGAGGCACTTCTAACCTAGTCCAGCGACTTGAATTCTGATTGGTCTAAGCCAGGTTATCTTTGTTCCATTCCTTTTTCCATTGATTGGTTTAGGCAAAAGCAAGGGATGTAATTATGGTTGAAAGATATGTAGGGAACCCTATTGGTGAGTTTCTGGGATCAGTTTTCCAGTGCTTTAAAATAGACACAAAGAATACACATTTAGATGTCCTCATGCCTGGCAGGGACCTCTAGGAATGTTACAGCCATGTTGCACACATAAGTAGAGCTGGCCTTTGATGAAATCCAACATACAGAGAATGGTAAAGTGAAGACCATCCCTGGAGCCCTTCCTGTACTATACATGGAGCAACTTTATATTTGGACTTTCTGTTCTATGAGATAATACATTTTTTCATGGATCAAGTCAGTTGAGTCAATTTTCTGTACTTGTGATTAAAGGTTTTTTTTTATTAATATTTCATTTTTCTAATAATTTTAAATTTGCATGTTTTAAATTAATTTACTCAGTTATGCTTAGGTTTATTTTTGTATTCTCTAAGTTCTCAAGTGGCATATGACATAAATTTGCTTTAATGCCTCTGTATTTAATAATCAAACTCTCGGGGTGCCTGGGTGGCTCAGTTGTTAAGCGTCCGCCTTCGGCTTAGGTCATGATCCCAGGGTGCTGGGATCGAGCCCCACATCAGGCTCCCCGCTCAGCGGGGAGCCTGCTTCTCCCTCTCCTGCTTCCCCTGCTTGTGTTCCCTCTCTCGCTGTGTCTCTCTGTCAAATAAATAAAATCTTCAAAAAAAAATATGATGAAACTCTCCTCTAAGTGCAGCTTTTAGTTATATCACAGTAATGTATTAGTCTCATTGTTACAAGGCATTTTCATTATTTAGGGATTATATATATATATATATAAATAGACAAGTCTATAATTGTGTGTGTATATGTATATATATATGTATGTATGTTGAAATGTTTAAGTTTGGGTAATTTTATTTAGAATATTGATGTCCATTTTCAGCCTTACTGGATTCTGATTTAAAAAAAAAGAAAGTAGTCAGTAGAATTATTCCTTTTGAGAAACAAAGATATTTTCTTTGTCACCTCATATATGATTAACAGTTTGGTTAATATATTAATAATTATTAATTAGTATTAATATATTAATGCATTCAACTTAATAGTACATAAAGTTCAGTGTCTTTTTAAGCAATCTGTCTAGTTGTTTTATCTCTTTTATATTTTTTTAATTTTTGCTTTCTTGGTCTTTTAAAAATCAATGTTTCTGATAATTTCTGCTGATGATTTTTGAACAGTTTTAACTTTATAGATTTTCTTATATACAATAAATGCAGAAATATTGCTATTTCCTCTAATTAGTTTTTTTTAATTACATGTATAACTCTGTATAAACACATGCCACAAAATTACTGAGCCCCCCAAATTATGGATTATTTTTATTTTATTATTTCAAATATATTAACTTCATGCACACATGTATTATTTGCCACAAAAGCTCAGACTCTTCAATGGAAACTGCTTCCTTATTGCCACTGTCATAAACTGTGATTTTTATCCTAAATATAAATGGAAGAGAAATAAAGTATCACTAGTGACATTTTTCTGAAGCTTTATTTTTATTGAGTTTAATTTAATATTTACCAGCAAATTAATTTGGCAAACTGAATTCTTAGTATCTGACCTGCATAGTAAAGCTTTAGATGACTATTTCTAAATAGAACTTAACCTTATTTAAGAATAAGACTTGTGCCAGTATATTTTTCCCCACCCTCCCAGTGTGGTTGTGGTTATCGATATTTTTTTATTTTTTTAACTTATTTAAATTCTATTAGTTAATATATCGTGTATCATTAGTTTCAGATGTAGAGTTCAGTAATTCATCAGTGTGTATAACACCCAGTGCTCATTACATCACGTGTCCTCATTAATGCCCAGCACCCAGTTACCCCATCCCTCCGCCCTTCTCCCCTCCAGCAACCCTCAGTTTGTTTCCTATAGTTAAGAGATATTTTTTAGTAGGAAAACCAACTATTTTCTATTCTCAGCTTTCTGTTTCATATTTAAAAATACTTCTAAGATGCAACCTTCCAAATATTAAAAATGGATTCTAACAGACCAGTGTACTAACTTGCTGTATCAAAATAAGTGTGAAATGCATTATGAATGGAATAACAAATCAAGGCATGTATGCAAAATTGACAATCTTTCAAATTTAATATGATGAAGAATACAGTTTTTCAATCATCAAAATGAAGCTTCTATTCTTAAATCTTCTTTTCATCTTGGAGTTTATTCAAATTATTAGCACTCATCTAAATATTGTTGCAACTGAACTATACTTTTTAGCCTGTACCATTATTTTTTAGGTATACTTAGCAGCTATACATGATTTCATCTAGATATATACATAAATGGACTGAGTCCTATAGATCTGAGGTCCAATAGATATTATTAACATGTTCAATAATCCCTGAGTACTAACTATACGTTTTTAGATGCATTGTTTAGTACATGTTGATTTATCAAAGTATTGTTTATTTGAAATTTTATTTTTTGAAAAAAAATTTGAAGATGACATGTTATGTGGATATGTAGTAACAGTGATGAAATATGTAGTAACAGGCAGTGACCAAGCTGGCTATGAGCAGCATTTTATGAAGCTAAAATTACTTATAAAATTACCCATAGAAAACTATCATATATGAGGCATCTTTAAAAAAATCTTTAAAAAAAAAGCACATGGAAATGATACCAGTCCCCCCATACATATACCGAATGACCTTTTTATAAGAAACAAATCAAGTGAGCGCATTTTTTTTTTAAGATGTTATTTATTTATTTGAGAGAGAGAGAATGAGAGACAGAGAGCATGAGAGGGAGGAGGGTCAGAGGGAGAAGCAGACTCCCCGCTGAGCAGGGAGCCCGATGCGGGACTCGATCCCAGGACTCCAGGATCATGACCTGAGCCGAAGGCAGTCGCCTAACCAACTGAGCCACCCAGGCGCCCGAGAAAGCATTGTTGAAACAAAAGAAGAAAATCAAAATGATAATGAACATGCTCTAAGAATATACAACTGAATAAATGTTACATACGTAATTTGTAGGTAGTATTGGAAAAAAATATTTTTTTCTTTAGTTTTGGTTTCCCTTATTATTATTTTAATTGAAATATAATTGACACACAGTGTTACATTAGTTTCAGGTGTACAACATGGAGATTTGGCAACACCTATGCTATGCTCAGCTCAGGTGTAGCTACCACCTGTCACCATACAACGCTATTATAACCCCATTGATTCTATTCCCTATGCTGTGTCTTTTATCCCTGTGACTTATACATCCCTTTGAAGTATTTGTGGGTTTATTAAAGTACTAGACAACTATAAGTCTTAAGCCATTAGCAATACTTTAAATTCTATATGTATATGTAGTCTAATGCTTTAATTTGTGATTATCCCACATTTATTTTGAAGAAAGAGAGGAACAAGATGTTTTATATTGACACTGAAGAAGTGTAGTACATATATTTATTATGTCATTGAGGCTCAAAATAAACAGATGGCCTGTGTTTGTTTTGTTGTTTTATTTGTTTGTCTTCTCCTAGAACACTATGTGTATAGGCTGGTAGAGAAACATGGGATCAATAGTGTTTCCAAAGATCTTCTTGTAGTTTTCTGCTTATTTCTATAAAAAGTAAACTATATTTATTTTTTCCTTAAAAACAGGAGAAAACAATCCAAAATGCATCCTTAATGAAGAAATTATTCAGTACTTTTATAATGTCTACATATTTGGAAATTTTGAAAACAAACTAAATGCAAACATTTGAACAGGAGCTATATTAAGGATAACTCACCTTTTTATTGTCCATAACAGACTGACTAGAGCCAAGTATTTCGGAAATATCTGCCTTGGCCCAGTTGGCCACATCTTTCATAGCTAGGACATATGCACTGCTCTGCTTAAGTGGGGAAGTTCCAGTGACTCCTCTCTCAGGTTGAGGATGATTCAGCAGAGCCAACTGGTAAATAAGTTTCTTTCTTCTTAGGTTATTTATGTAGCTAATGTGGTGGTAGCTGAAACTTTTTAGGAACAGACATTAGGTTTTGCAGCTTGTTGAATTCCTGCACTGCCCGTTCCTCATAGTCTATTAGCTTAGATTTAAGCTGGGGTTCATTAGGCACATCATTAATTCTGCCTGTGGAATTTAGTGCCTCAAGCAAAGTCACTATCTTGGTAACTTTGTTATAGAGTTCAATTTTATAGACACACACAGAGTAAAAGAAAATTCACTAGATATGTGCAAAAAGCTATCTGAAGGGAGGATTTCACAATGTCACTGGTAGTTGTAGTCAATAAAGAACACAAGTTCCAGCAACTAAGCATATTATCTGCATTTTATAGGTATAAAACTATTACTCATAAAGAAAATGTATTAAAGATATATAAAGGTAATGGCAATAAACTGTCAAACCTGTAATTCTTAGAAGTTGTACTAATGTGGAACCTCGATAGGATTAATTTTGTTTTAATTTGTTTGGATTTGTTTTGTTGCTTATACTGATTGTCATTATAATGTCATTATAATTTAGTTACCTAAATATTTCTGCGTTACGGTTTTACAGCAAATATCCCACATCTATTTCATATCTTGCTATTCATGGTGTTCTAGTTTATTTGATTAGTGATGTGATAATACCAAACACCAAGCTTGAAGAAGAATGTTAGTGTTTTTATAAATCATTGTTCATTAGCATGATAAAATTCAGTAATCATCATTATTATTATTTATTATAAAATATGTCTTTTTTTAACTTATTTTTTTAAAGATTTTATTTATTTGACAGAGAGAGCACAAGCAGAGGGAGAGAGAGAGAGAAGCAGGCTCCCTGCTGAGCAAGGAGCCCGATGTGGGACTCGATCCCAGGACCCTGGGATCATGACCCAGGCCGAAGGCAGCCGCTTAACTGACTGAGCCACCCAGGCATCCCTAAAATATGTCTATTTTATAACTGATTTTGTCTGTGTTTATAAAATTGAGAAATCCCCTTATCTGATCACTGTGGCATCCAGACTCCCACATTCCTAAATGAGTTTCCATCTCTGTCATCAACAGTTTATGTGATTATTGTTTACTAGTATCTTACCCTTTCATAGTTCTCTAAATATGCTCTTTTAGTTATGTATATTATGTTTTACTATACCAATAATAGTTTTACTATTGTGTATTCCATTTAAAATTTGATTAATTTATTCATTCAACAAATACTGTCTGATTTTCTACTTTGTATATATAAGATAAATCATATATGCTAATGGAGCAGTAGTGGAAAAATATGTAATATTCTCCCATTAGTCTTTTAACCTATATTAATTTCAATACAAGTTACTTTTCCAGTATGCTAAGAAGCTTTATGTTGGGAATAGTCCCACCTATCTGTCTCTATCAGTGGCCCTCTTTTTTAGCACATCTTTTATACCTGTATCCTTAGTCCCGATTCCATTTCTGATTTTCACTTCTCTCCACCATGTGTTTTCCTATCAAAACTCATTTTCCAGGGTGCCTGGGTGGCTCATTTAAGCGGCTGCCTTCAGCTCAGGTCATTGTCCTAGGGTCCTGGAATTGAAACCTGATCCGGCTCCCTGCTCAGCAGGGAGCCTGCTTCTCCCTCTCCCTCTGCTGCTCCCCCTGCTTGTTCTCTCTCTCTTGCTCACTTTCTCTCTCAAATAAATAAATAAATAAAATCTTAAAAAAAAAAACTCATTTTCTTTCCCATATCCAGAATTATCAATTGATTTCTAGTTTTGGAAGGAAAATTCACTATTCATCAATTTGCATTTATCTATTTATTTATATTTAAGGAAACAAAATCAACTCGAGGTAATGGAAGAGAGTTTGTAGAACTGGACATTGAAAGAGCATCTCACCCAAATCTGCCCTGAAGAACAGTCTTTCATCCTTGCATACTCAAATCTACGGCTAATATAACCAGGCACAAAGAGATTAGCCAGTAGTGTGGTGTAAAAAATATACTGGGGCTTCACTTACCAAAATATCTTCAGATCTTTAGTTGTTGTTATGGGTTGAATAGTGTACCAGTAAAAGAGGTCCTAAGCCAAGTACCTGTGAAAATGACCTTATTTGGGAAAAGGATCTTTGTAGATGATCGAGTTAAGATGAGGTTATAAGGTAGAGCCTAATCCAATATGAATGGTGACTTATGAAATGTAACTTATGGAAAAGGAAAATTTAGACACAGGATAGATAGCAGGCATTCTTGGGAGTACACTATGTGGCAATGAATGCCAGATTGCTGGGGGTGGGGCTGGGGGTGGGACCCAGAAGCTAGAAGAAAGACATAGAACAGCTTCTTCCTCAAAGGGCTCAGAAGGAATCAACCCTGCTGACACTTTGATCTCAGACTTTGAGCTTCCAGAGCTGTAAGACAAAAATTTCTGTTGTTTCAGCTGCTTAGTTTGTGGTACTTTATTATGACAGCCCTAGGCAACTAACGCAGTTGTTTTCTGGATTGTCCTGTGAAATATATGTAGGGGTTGGGATGATGGTTAACACATAGAAAATTTTGTCCAGCATCTTAAATTCTTGGTGTTGAATTCTTTCTTTGTATATCACCAGATGATTTCTGTCCCTCCAACATTCTTACCTACCACCGGGTCCAGGTTTGCACTACTAAACCTAGGAAATCATTAGGGACCATCAGTTGCAGAAGGTCTATTTAAAGCATCCAGAATCACTGGTAAGTGGAGTCCTATTAATAACTTAACACTTGAAAAGTCAATTCACACAATAAATCACAGTTCAGTTCTACAATTAGTTTCTGCATACAAAAAGTTTCAAAAAAACCTCTTGAAAGTTTTCATATGAGGGTAGTTACTAGTTCATTGATATGATTTAACAGTAATGGGGAGAGAGGCAAAGGGGGCATTGTTGGTTCTCTCTCCTGAAAGTGTGATCTGTCTCCAGGTGGATAATGGTCCATTGAAGCAAGGAGAAACAGCTAATAGCTTCTGTAGATAAGGGAGAGGGTGCTGCTTTCTCTGGAATCAGTAGTTGGGTATGCACTAGATGATTTGGAAGTCCTCTGTGTCTTTCGATTTCCCTCACAAATATCCCTCTCCCTTTTTTGTTCCATTTTGTTCCATTTTGGATGATGACCTACTTTTACACAAGACTTATGCAAGACTATTAATTCAGCTGAACTTATAATTGAGAAACCTGCAGAAACCAATCCTGGACTTTGGTTTTTACTCACTCATCCCAGCAGATAAAGAAATAAAAATTATTTTACAATCAGAGACCTCAGCTTCATTCTGTGTCTCAAGACAAGAAGATAGGGATTCAGCCTTGCCGTTCTTTAAATTATCTAACACATCAGAAGCAATCTCTTCTGTCCTATAATTTCTCATTTCTTCATTTCTTATCCCAGTACTCTCAAGATCCCACAGAATCTTGCCCTCAATAGGACTGTGGTTCTAGTGGTATTAGGTAATCATTTAGACATTCCACCATGTGTACTATGGATGTCAGGGTTCCCATTGTGGAATATGAAGCAATTGACTAGATTACCAATTTCCAATATCCTACATTTCTCTGAGTGTTTTGGGGTGGCAACATACTTTCTGATTCTATTTGCTGTGTAAATTTTTAAAAAGATTTATTTATTTTAGAGAGAGAGAGAGAGAGAGAGAACATGAGCAGGAGGGGCAGAGGGAGAGGGAGAGAGAATCTGAAGCAGATTTCCCCCTGAGCATGGAGCCCAACACAGAGCTCAATCTCATGACCCTGAGATCATGACCTGAGCCAAAACCAAGAGTTGGATGTTCAACCGACTGTGACACCCAGGTGCCCCTTCCTATGTAATTTTTGTTATTTTTGCTTTTGTTTTTTGGTATAACCCATAGTGACTTCTTTTGTCCAATGTAAAAGGAATTTATTGGAAGGATATGGGGACCACACAAGATTGAAGGGAAAGTTGAAGAAACAGGCTTGGAACAGAGAGAAACCAAGGGAATTCAGAAATTTTTATAAGCAGGAAATGTTTGTTAGCTTGTTATTGATAGATATGCAGAAAACTACTCTGGGCAAACTTAATTGTTATTACTAAAAAGAGTTTTCCACAAAAGCTAATTAAGTTTCTTGGTGAACTAAGTTGGCTCACATGAAACTATGAGGATTATTTTTTAATGTGTTATAGATAGGCCTACAGCCACATTTTTCCTAGCACAATGATCCTTTCTATAAGAACCAGTTTCATATTACCCAAATAAGCAAGTCAGAGAGAGAGAGTGAATTCCAAAATGGCCAAGGAAAGGGGGTACAAGAAGGATTTATGTCCCCCAAACTAAAATTTTATGCTTTTCCTTGTCCTAAAGAAAGTTCCTATATTAATGGATATCCTTAAAATTTATGCATGTGTATTAGGATATTTCTGTTTGCAAGTAACAAGCCCAACTTGAGTAAGTTTAAGCATAAAAGGTGTTCATTAGCTTGCACAACCAACCAGTGAGGGCAGAATGTTTCTCTGGACAATCAGAACCAGAAAAAAAAAAAAAGAAAGAAACATGAAAATTCTTTCTTTTTATTTTTATGTTCTGTTTTATTTATGTTATACTTTAATTCCTCAGATTAAATTCCACACATCAGTGGGTGACAAACTCTAAGACAACCTCAAGTTCACAGACCTAGAGCTCTGAATCTAGAGCGAAAAAGGTTTTCCTTAGAAGAGAATTTAAAGAAAAATTTCAAAGAAAGAGTAAGCTCTAGTCACATGCCATTACCTGTGATGGGTGACCACAAGTCCCAATTTGGTAACAACATGCCAGTTTTCCCTGCTTATGTCCATTATCCTACGATTATTAAAAACCTTTTCTTTCACTCTCCAAGATATCTTGGTTGAGACAATAAATTTTATGGTCAGTCTTAGCTCCTATGGCTGGCAGCACCTGATGGAACAAAAGAAGTATGGTGCTATTCTGATCAGCCCCAGGTATATATATATATCCACCACTCCATCCATGGAAGGTCTCTGCCTCCAAGGCGCAGCCATGTGTTTGGGTAAAGAAGCTTCCAATTTCTCTAGAGACCACAAATTATATTATGTAGCACTAATTCCCTAGAGGAATTTATTTACATAAGTGACCAATTGAACCCAATATGAACTTTCAACATTTTTATTGAATGTTATAAAGCAAATGAAATTTTAGGCCACCAAGGGTCTTGTGAGAATGCCAACAATTTTTTTTTTTTTTTACAAAACAGTTTCTGATGTACTCTTTGGTTAGGATTCCGCTGCTGTGTGCTAACCTTTGCTAAAATGTGGAGGAAAAAAGTTAAATTTAGTAAATATACCAACCTGACAAAAGAGTGGGTGTTTTCATTTCTCTTCCAAAATCTGGGAACTAAAAATTTACTTCCTTTTGTTTGTTCTAAAATATGAAAGCTAAGGGAATAAATGTGAATAGAAAGACTCAATTGAGAAATGCCCTTCTTAAGCTTTTATTCTTCTTTTTCTGATCTGGAATGAAAGAGGATTGCAAAGAACTCTTATTTGAAATTGAAAGAAAGATATTAGTAATTTTTTTTTTTTTTTTTTAGCTCGTGGAATCAGTGCCACTGGGAGCTTTGTCAAAACTGCTGTCACCTGTGAGATAAGCAAGTTAGGAAATACCTGGTTAGGGAACCAGGTTTTAAAGACAAATGATCAAAAAGGGCTTTTAATGAACGCTCAGAAGTCAGGATAAGGTGGAAAAAACAAACAATTAGTTAGGCAGGTATTCAATTGTTCAGATTCTGTTTACCAAACTCTAGCCTGTAGATCAGAAGGCATGAAGATAAGAGAAAATGCCAAATCAGAAGACTCAGATTTTTGAGTGCCTGCCACATAGGAGGATATTGTTAATAACTTGATGAATGAAGTGATGGGAATTTAATATGTCTCATAAATCTGAACATCAGTCTGCCACATGTGCCATATTTTTACTAACATGCAGACATAACTTTGGCTTATTCTTCCATAATTTTACAATTATTGTTGTTAACCCATTAATAAAAACAGAAGTTTTCTTTGATAACTGAGCAGAAATAACACTAACAAAGTCTGGGGAGTTCTAGACTGCTTTGAGAAACTGATGAAACTTTGGAAATCTCCAGAAAAAAAAAATGATGATGATAAATACAGCACTTTTAATGCAACTTCAGGTGATTCAAAGATGACCTAATGATTCTTCATGAGATCCTTCGGAATTCTAAGGAAGACAGACTTTGAGGGGAAAGGCAGCTATATAAAGAATCATGACCAAAGAACCAGGTTTGGTTCTACTATTATATTAACTGTGTGATTTGGAACAAGTTACTTGAATGTCTTGTCTTCAGTTTTTCATCTCAACTGTAAAGTCTATCAAATTGTTTTCTTAAAAGAGATAATAGCCAGCTGCTGATTTCAACAAAGACTTTGCAGGAACTGGAGGAAGAGGGATACTACTGTATCTATTTTGGTTAGAACTTGTAGCATTAAGTAAAAATTTCCGCCAGCATCTGAAGTCTGTCCAGAACTCCACCAAGCATGCAACTGTTCCAGTTTTTCATAGTTCTGCAATTACCTTTCTTAACGTTTCAGGGGTATTACACAAAAGCAATAATTTATTTTGCCTACAGAGGTACAATTTTGGTGGAACCTGGTAGAGTTCACTAATCTCTCCTCAACATGGTGTCAGCTGGAACAAATTCATCTGGGCTAGAAGATTTACTTATAAAACAACTCAGTCTTATGACTGGCAATTTGATGTTCTAGTTATTGAGCTTCTCCATGGGGCGGTCAGCTTAGTCTTCTTCACTGCTTGGGGACTGGTTTTCAAAAGCAAATATCCAAGAGACACAAGTGAAAGCTATCAGCTTCATGAAGACTGAACACAAAAACTGGCACTCTGTCATTTCCACCATACACTATTGGCCAAGCAGTGACAGAGCCTGGAGTTAAGGGAGGGACATAGACACAATGATGGAAGTGTTTAAGAATATTGGGACTATCATTTGAAACCACCATAGCAGTGATTGCCATGTTCCCTGATAAGCTTTGTTTCTCCTATTTATGTAATATTATTTTAAATGTTTGGTTAAGCATTTTATGTTGGAGATAAAAGATAATCCCTGAACAAATGAACTTGCAAAGGAATCCCATGATTTAAGGGTTCCACTAAGGACAGACTCTTGTACTCTGTGCTGATTTGAGGGAATCATTTTCTACTTAAACAAGACAAACAAAAAAAAAACCGACCTACCAAACAGAAAACCAAAAAACCCTGCATCCTAAGTCCACATCCTGGGCAAGTGAGTTGATTAATATGCAGTGCTTAGCTCCAATTTTGTTAATTTAATGTCATTCTCATCAGCCAAATCTCATTGTGTCCCAAATAACCCTATAAATTGACCATTTTTCTTTGTCCCACAGTGTGATTTCTCTTTAAATCTCTTTTTCTGCAGAGGATATTGCCCCTCAGCTGTCTCTCACCTACATCCAAATCTATTCTCCACAGCTGGATCATGTAGTTTGCAATGCTCCTTACCTGGCTAGTTTTCCAATGAGTATGCAGCCAAGTTAGAACACCTGTGAACTCTTTTATCCTGTGGAACTGAGCTCAACCTGGACTAAATATGCCCATCCCAGTGTACTGATGGGGGAAAAAAAAAAAATCAGCATCAATACAGTCAGGCTCTGATAATACCTCAGCAGGTGTAGTCTCTTACCTCTCAGTCTCTCTCTTAGCTCCTCCTGAGGGTAGGCCTTTTTGAAAAGGAACAGATGGCTCTTGGGTATTTCATAATGGTTCCTTTTCTCTTCCTGCTGGAAGTCTGAGGGCATTTTCCTCTGCTGTTGACTGAGGATTCCTGGAGGTAAGTCTCATGAAATTGTGGGGACCCTCCCATGTCTGGGTTCCCACTGGAGATTTTAACTCTCAGAGTTGTCCACATTGAGCCTCCAGCAATTCGTTAACTACAGTTCAGGTTTCCCTACCCACACGCTGGTTCCCCAGGCAGTTTCCCCTGGTGACTCTGTGCTGTAATTGCCTGTCTCTCCAAACCTGGTATGCCTGGTGTCCTCACTTCTCTAATGCATCCTAGATGAGTTGTTGATTTTTCAGTCTGTTCGGGTTTTTACTTGCTTTTAGGATGATTTTTAAGCCCCTTTCGTGTAGAACAAGAAACTAGAAGTCCCATTGTTTGATTTTTGAATGTTACCAAAACTTTCATCTCTGGTATAAACTCACTTGGTCATGATGTATTATCTTTTTTCTACATTAATGGGTTTTATTTGCTGAAATTTTGTTAAGAATTTGTGTGACTGTGTTCATGTGGTGTATTTGTTTGCAGTTTTCTTTTTTATAATATCTCATTTTGTAATGTTATCACGGAAAGGCTGGTTTCATAAAATGTATGGTTGGGTTCCCTTATCTTCTATTTCTAAAAAAAGTGTTTACATAATTGGTGTTATTTTTTATGTAAATGTTAAGTAGGAGTCATCAGTGAAGCTACCTGGACCTAGAATTGTTGTTGCCGTTGTTGGTTTCTTTCATGGGAAAATCTTAACCTGCTGATTGAATTACTTTAGATACAGAGCGATTTAGGGTATCTTTTTTTCTTGAATGAGCTTCGGTGATCGATCTTTCCAACAATTTGCCCATGTCACCTAGGTGGTAGAATATACTAGCACAGAGTGGTTCATAATTGGAAATTGATGACTTTTTTCCTGGAAGCTTATTATTTTTATTAAATCCCTCGAAGAATTAGTTTTTGGTTTCATTGATGTTCTGTCATTTTATTGTTTTCAATGTCCTTGTCTTCTGACCTTAAGTTTATTATTTTTATTTTTTCTTATTAAGGTAGATGCTGAAATGATTGACCTGATCTTTCTCTTTTCTAATAGACATAAGGAATGCTTTAAGTCTGTTGTACAAACGTTAATGTGGTTTAATTTTAATTCAGTTCAGAATATTTTCTAATTTCCTATGTGATTTCTTATCTGACTCACTGGTTACTTAGAAGTATGTTGTTTAACTTCCAAATATTCAGGGATCTTTGAAATAGATCTTTTCTAATTTAATTCCTTTTTTTTTTTTTTTTCAGAATACATACCTACATGATTTGAGTACTCTTAAATTTATTAACACAGTTTTATGGCCTAGAATATAACTTATTTTGGTGAATATTACATATATTATTGAATGCATGTTCTGCAGTTGTTGCTGCATTCTATAAATATTAGGTCAAGTTGGTTGAGAGCATTGTTCAAGTGTTCTATAGTCTTTGTAAAATGCGTTCTATCAATTACTGAGAGGAATGTGGTATCTATTTCTTATTTCATTTCTATTCACTTTGCTTCATGTATTTTCAAGCTCATTATCAGTAGCATACACATTTAGGATTGTTATGTCTTCTTGATGGCTTGATCAATTTATCATTGTAAAATGTCTGGTAATATTCCCTATTTTCATGTCTGCTTTGTCTCATATTAATGCAAGCACTCTAGCTTGCTTTTGATTAATATTTGCATTGCATCCTTTTTTTTATCATTTTACTTTAAACATCTGTATCTTTATATTTTAACAGACTTTTTGTATATAGTATAAAGCTGGGTCTTTGTTTTTAATCAAACAATTATGTCTTTAATTGATGCATTTACATCTTTTAAGTTTAACATTTATTAATCTTGTTATTTTCTACTCAATATTCTCAGCTATTTCTTTTTTCAATCTTTTCTTTCTGTTGGATTTGAGATTTCTGATTTACTTTTATCTGCTCTATTGACATATTTTTGTGTTTAACTTTTTTAATGATTGCTTTGGAATTTACAATCTATACCTTTATTCTGATAGTTTATCTTGAATAATATTAAGCCAATTCATGTGTAATATAAGATTTTATGACTGTTTTTTCATTATCTTCTATGCTTTGTTTCTGTTGCCACAAATTTTATTTTGTTTAATTTATCTTATTTTATTAAAAAGATTTATTTTAGAAAGAGAAAGAGAGAGAGCATGAACACAAGCATAGGGGAGAGGGGCAAAGGGAGAGGGAGAGTGCTCGCTTCGGCAGCACATATACAAAGGGAGAGGGAGAAAGAAACCTAAGCAGACTCCCCACTGAGTGCGGAGCCTGATGTTGGGCTGTCATGACCCCTAGATCAGGACCTGAGCCGAAACCAAGAGTCAGATGCTGAACCGACTGTGCCACCCAGGCACCCCACAGATTTTATTTTTGCTTAAACACAGTTATTTTTTAAATGAAGTACAATATAGAAAAGTGGAGTTGTTTTTGTTTTGCTTTGTTTTGTTTTGTTTTTGCCTATATATTTTATTTAGATTCAAATTTCTGTTAAAATTTTTCTTCTGCCTGGGGAACTTCCTTTATCACCTCTGATAGTGCAATCTGCCGAAAACGAAATCTCATAGGTTTTGTTTGTCTGAGAAAGACTTTATTTCTTATTGTTACATTTTTACTAGCTAGAAATTCTAGATTGACAGTTCATTATTTTTAGCACTTGAATATTGCTTAATATTTTGTTTTGCACACTTTCTGATGGGAAGTCTATAAATCTTAAATTCCCTTCCCTGAAAAATAATGTCTTTTTGTCAGACTGCTTTTCTAAGTCTAAGTGTCTTTTTAATTACTGGATTTCAGTAAATTGATTGTGATGACCCTTGGGATATATTTATGCTAATTCTTATGGGGATTCATTAAGCTTTTTGCATCTATGGGTTTATTGTTTATCAATTTTAGAAATTGTTAAACTTTTATTTCTTCAAACTACCCCTTCCTTCTCTTTCTGGGGCTGTAATTACACATTTCTTAGAACAATTGCCATTATACTTGGTTGTGTGGGTGTTTTTTTTTTTCTTTGTGCCTCATTTTGTATAGTTTGTATCACTGTACCCCTCCTATTTTCTTCTGTAGTGACAAATCTGCTACTCAATAAATCAATTTTTAACTCAGGTTACATTTTTGCTTTTGAGTCTTTTAAAATATTCCATTTTTATCCTTATTCTGTCTTTTTCCTACATTCTTGAACATGCAGAGCTTTCCATGGCTCTCCCCCCGCCCCATCTTTATCTGCTAGTTCCATCATCAGGGTCTGTTCCTATTGATGGACTGTGTTCCTGGTTATGGGTCATATCTTCCAGCTTCTATGCATGTCTAATAATTTCTTATTGTAGTCCACATGTGCCAGATACCTGTGAATTTTATGTTGTTGGTTAATGCATTTTTTTCATATTCTTATGAATAGTGCTTTTGGTTCTTTGCCTGCCATGCAGTTAAGGTAAGTCCAAAGCAGTATTTTATCCAAGGCTAATTTATCCCAGTGCTATATTTCTGTGCATTCTACCTAATGCTCTGTATATTACAAGGTCTTTCCCTTCTAGCTGATGGGACATAAGCTCTTCCAAGGCCTGTGTGAATGCCAGAAAGTTCTTTGACTATTCATTTCCAGTTTATTTTTCCCAGGATTTGAGTGACTTCCTCTTACACTTGGGCAAATTAGTGCGAGGCCTAAGACTTGAGGGGACTTTAAACTTCCTTTAAAATTTCAAATATATTAACATAAAGCTCTTTGTAGCCTTTTCTAAGTAGTTATTGAATATGTATTTAGTGATGCCAGTCTTTCTTAAAAATAGTTGTATATTTTAACAGTCTTGTTAAAGAAGCAACTTTGTTAATTCTCTAATGGGGATCTCTGTTTTCCAGTTCATTTGTTTCTGATCTTTTTTTTTTTTTATATTTTATTTATTTGGCAGAGAGAGATACAGTGAGAGAGGGAACACAAGCAGGGGGAGTGGGAGAGGGAGAAGCAGGCTTCCCGCCGAGCAGGGAGCCCGATGTGGGGCTCGATCCCAGCACCCTGGGATCATGACCTGAGCCGAAGGCAGCCGCTTAACGACTGAGCCACCCAGACGCCCCTGTTTCTGATCTTCTATTTCTTTGTTTCTTCTGTGTTTCTTTGATGAGTTCTTATTTTTATGTTCTACAGTAGGACATTTGGCTTCTCAATAGTAAATATGTGTTCTTTTCTAATAAAGTATGTACATAGATCAATTGCCCTTAAATTACTCCTTTAGCTGTTTTTCATGAAGTTAAGATGGCATATTTTCATTAGTATTCTCTTCTAAGTTTTATTTTAAAATTTATATTCTGTTTCTTTTTTGACTTATGAATGATTTTAAGTACATTTAAATGTGTGTTTATGCATTTTTACATTATTTTCCTTGCCTTTTCCTGATTTTATTGCCTTTGACTTAGAGAATATGAGAATATCTTATAATATTAGTTCTTGAAAAATTATTGGGATTTTGCTTATGAACGAGTTATATGATCAAATTTTATAATGTGCTAAGGGTTTGAAAATAAGGTATTTTTTTCATTCTATGTATGTCCATTAGATAAATTTTAGTTTTGTTGCTCAAACCTTTTATTTTTTACTGATCTATTGTCTGCTTGATCTATCAAGTACAAAGGAATTTAACATCTTCTAGTGTAATAAGAATTTCTTATCTAGCTTTTATATTTTCAAGGCTATATTATGAGTTGAATACAAGTTTACATTTGTTGTATATTCCTGGTAATCAAATATTTACTTTTTGAATTGACTGTCTTTATCTAAAATAATGTCTCTCCTCTTAATTCTATGTCATTTGCTATTATTATACCCATTTGTCTGGGCTTCTAATTAGAGCATCTAACCTTTTATCTTCATCTTTGTTTCTTGTATAAAGCAAAAATTGGAATTTATTTTTGTCTACATGAGTCTGTAGATGTTTTAAGTAACTGAAGTTAATGTAACATTATTTTACATCTTACACATGCTACTCTGAATAGTATATACGCAGCAAGCTCTGCTTTACTGTTCTTTAGAACATGGGCTGATGAGTGGACACTCTCTTCTGGAACATTATTGTTGCCTGTGGGAGAAGAACAAGAAACATGGCAAAGTATATACTCTAAATCCTTCTTCCCTGAAGTGACATATGCTATTTCTGCTCACATTTCAGTACTCAAAGTAAGCTATAGAAGGATACTAACCTCCAATCATGAGGTAAGCAATCCTACTATACAAGAATAAGACAAAGCCCAGAGTATCAATGCATTAATTAGTTGCATACTGGAGCTTATGTATTTTCATGCTCCTTAGCTTTCACTGCATATCATATTTTTATTTCTTTTTCATGTTAATTTTTATACTACCTCCAGTTAACTAATAAGGGAAGGAAGTTAGAAATGTTATTCTTTTGTTAGTGTATAATTCAGAAGAATTTTAGGGTTAGAATAGTTCATTTTGCCCTTTACTTTTCTTTATCTTTAAAGAGATTCCTTTCTGAGTGAAATAGCACCTAGCTCTTCAGTAGTATAAATTATATTTTCCACACTTAGTTGGAGATATCTAAAACCTTTGGGCTGTATCATAAATTGAAAGGTTGAAGTATTTTGCACCAGAGCTTTCCCATGCCTGAATATTAGTGCTATTCACTATTTTCATAACAAAAGAATAATAAGCCAGATTCCATGGATAATAATTATTCCAATAGTTCTTAAAACTCTAGATAATAATTATTCCAATAGTTCTTTAAAAGAGCATAATACTTTTTTTTAATGGTTGAGTAATATTCCATTGCATACACACACACACACACACACACACACACACACACACACACACACACACATAATACATACCACCTCTTCTTTATCCATTCACCCATCAGTGGACACTTTGGTAGGTTCCTTATCTTGACTACTGTCAATAATGCTGAACTAAACATGGGGGTGCATATATCTTTTTTTATTAGTGTTTTGTTTTCTTTGGGTAAATATTCAGTAGTGGAATTACTGGATCATATATTTTTATTTTTAGGGTTTTGTTTTCTTTTGTTTTTTAAAGAAACTCCACATTTTTGCACTAATTTACATTTCCATCAACAGTGAAGTAGAGTTCCCTTTTCTCCACATCCTTGCCAATATGGTATTTATGATTTTACTTACATGTGAAATCTAAGAAACAAGACAAATGAACAAACAAAAAACAGACTCTTAAATACAGAGGAAAAAAACTGGTGGTTGCCAGTGGTGGGGGGAAATTGGCAAAATAGATAAGAGATTAAGAGGTACAAACTCCCACGTATAAAATAAGTCATGGAAAAGTACAACATTAAGAATATAGTCAATAATATTGTAATAACAGCGGCATCTGGGTGACTTAGTTAAGTATTTGACTCTTGATTTCAGCTCTGGTCATGATCTCAGGGTTGTAGGATCAAGCCCCGCATCAGGCTCTGTACTGGGCGTGGAGCCTGCTTGGGATTGATTCTCTCTCCCCCTCTGCCTCTTTCTCCACCCCCCACCCGCAGGCAATAAAAAAAATATTGTAATAATGTGGTATGGTAACAGATGGTTATTACATTGATTATGGTGAGCACTGAGTTATGTATGGAATTGTGGAATCAAAATGTTGTACACCTATTGTTGTCAATTATATTTTAATAATAAAGGAACAGAACACTAAAAATATAACACTAAAGTAGTCTTTCAAGTTCATTAATATAAATTACATAAGATTTTCAGAGCTAGTTGAAATTATTACTCAACCAACAACATTGCTTTTAGGATCATAAGTTATGGAACTTATAAGTGACATTTAGTAGAGTCAGTTCTCCCATTGTATAGATGGGGAAACTGAAGCCTAGGGAAACAGTGACAGAGTTAGGTTTTTGGACTTCAGAGTTCTCTGACCCTGTCTATTGTTTACCATCTCCTAAAACTGACACCACCATACTTTACCCTGACTCACTTCAAACAGCAATTGAGGTAATCATAACTTTATATTTTATTGCTTATTACTAGTACATTAAAATGCCATAAATAATAGTTTGGGGAAATATTTAAATTTTTTCCCCGACTGAAGGCAAATACTGTTTAGAAAATACAGAAAATCTGAGAAAATGTTTAGGACTCACAAATTATGAACTTGTTTCCCCAACAAATATTCAGACATCATTGGTCATCTGTTTATTTTATAAGCTCTGACAGTTTTCCAATGTTCAGAGTTCATATGGCATGTGGTTCTCAGTTCAGACAAACGTCACAGATTGTTATGAAAAGAATGTACGAGTTTTAGTCAGCCATAACCTGCAGCTGTCTCCACTGTTGCAGATATATTTAGGGTATTTTTGTACATACTTATGAACTAACTGTCTATGAAATGTCACATGTTGTAACAGGGATAGTGACAGGAGCTATGGATGACTAGGAAACATCATGAGTCGGTTTGATTCTGGTTCTACACCTTAAAAGCTGCAAATCAAAACACATCACATAAGCAAAATGCATGAACTATTCAGTCCTGATTCTGAATTCCACATAGAAAAAAATGAACTGTCACAACATTTAATGATATTGTCAGTATATATTTCCTTAATGTTTGCAAAGAAAGCTGAAGAAGAGCGTGCTCTGCTTTTGTTAAAGTTATACTAGATATTCTCCTTAAGTTAGTGCCTGCTAGTTAGTCAGGTGCTTAGTCAAGTGAAAAAAGTTTATTTATTTATTGGCTACTAAGTGATAGCTTTTGTGATATTCCTTAAAAATTAGTTAAGGTAGTATGCAGTAGAAAATGTCTTAGTTGGCACAAGAAAGAATCCACTTTTTGAACAATCCTTGTTAGTCCTTTGGTGCTACCATTAGGAGATTGTCATGCATTTGACAGCGTGGACTACTTCTGATGTGGTATCGTTGGCTAGAGGTTTTAGGTACATATGTCTTTTATTAGTCGCTGCTTCTTGACTGTGTAAATAAGTAATACTGGCCTCGTATTAGGACAAATTCTGAATCTGAGCCATTTCATTCAGTTCAACTGAACTTTATCAAGTAAATACTTGTTTTCCCTCCTCATTTTTTTTTTTCCTTATCACTACTTGTTCTATCACCAACACCACCCAACACGTGCATCCTCACTATATGCCAGAAACTCTGACAAGCATGGATTTAAAGTTCAGTTCTGGCGTGGAGGTGGCTCATGGTAAAGGCTTCTAGTACACTGGGACTAGGTGGTCATTCTTCATGTCTCAACTATAGTATGGGACATGCCTACATTAAAAAATTATTCATTGAGTATGTGACATTTAAAATTAATTGGTGCCTCATGTTTTTATTTGTTAAATCATCTGAGTTGTGAGGCATTATGAGAGCGAGGGGCTATACATTTGGTTTCCCTGAAATATAAATTCCATGTCAGGAGAGTCTAGTCCTGGGTAAGGGAAGTACAGTCCAATATTTTCCACATAGTTAATCTATCCTAAGAACTATCTGCTCAATTCTTTTCTCTGTATCTTAAAATACTTTTACCTATCTGTGGAAATAGCAGTGGGACTCAGCCAGCACAGTTACATTTTCAACAAATCCATGGCAGAGGAGGTACAAAACAGGAAAAGCAATGACTTAAACCAACAAGAAAATAAGCTCAAAAAGAATCTTCTCATTAGAATGTGTTTAGCTTACTTGAAGTTATTATTAGAATAGTATTGCTATTTCTGTCCAAAAGAGCAAAATAAAAGATATCTCTTATAAAAGTACCTTGGTGAGTAAGCATGTAAAAATATGTGAAATATCAAAACAGTAAAACAGAGAAGTGTGCTCTACTCAAAGTCAGAAATATCTTTAACTTTTTTGGACAAAAAGTTGGTTCATCTTAGGCCAAAACATGAAGCATGAAAACTTGCGGAGAATGAATGTCTTTTCATGTCCTAGTTCAGCTAGGAGAGCTGAACTTAGAGAGCTAAGCTTGGGAAAATTAAAACAGCAAGGTTTTAGAGGTGAATTGCCATGAAAGTGTAATGTTAGCAGATCTACTTAGGGTGCTATTAATGAAAGGCAGAAATAAATGTAAACTTCTTAAAGTTTCATTGACAGATGAATTATAGGTGCAAATTCATAATGGAATTTGATTGTTAAAGCTGTATTCTGATTCCTGGAGGTTATTTCCAGGGTCAAGCCATAATGCCAGGCAGAATATTTGTGTAATAAAAGCAGTAGATTTAGAGTAGGACAGACAGATAAGTGTGAATATGGCCAGCCCCTCCCACTAATTAGCCATATGTAAATTTCTGAACTCCAAGATTACGGGGATAAAAATACACTGCACATACGATGTTATGAGAATTAAGATATTAAATGTCTAACACCCACCAGATACTCATCTTTCAAAGAATAGTAACTATTATAATTATACTATCGATATAATAAAAAGGTAGTCGAGTACAGTCAGTACAAAGATTTTCCTTGTGATATTTTAAGTTTTCTCTTCTTTTTTTCAGTTTCTTCTATGATTAATTTCTCATGTTGGTAAAGACAATGTGACATATTGTTCATTGTCACAGTGAATGGCAAGGAGGATAAAATGTTTCATTTCTAACAGCATCTGTCCCCTTTCCTTCAGGTTTAGAATACTTTGCATGAATAGACTTTAACAATAAATGCATAAACTGCTATATTCTCATATGAATCTTCTGTTTACTAACTTAAATAACAGATAGGCTCATTGCTATGAAATTATTATGAGAAATTGATTCTTCAAATTGCAAATATGTTTTGACTAGTAACTCTTCTTTGGGAAGACATTCACTTAGAGTTTTCAACATGTGCATTGAAGTGGCATGAAAGATGCTTCAGGGTGTATGAAGAGATGGTCATGGGCTTGACTTGCTAATTTCCATTCCTAATCTATCACTCATCAATTCCATTCCCCTTCTTAGTGATTCACTTAGAAATGAACACCATGTCCCAATTCTGCCTAACAAAACACGAGGAAAAAGTCAGATTGGGTCATCTTCAAAAGGCTATCTCTCTCCCAGAAAGATTGAGGAGGCAGAGAGAATGTCCTCCTTTTGAATACGGTCATGTCTGGTTATAATGGGTGAACTGCTGCTGCCATTTTGCAACCATGCTAGGAGCAAGTCCGTGGGCAAAGTCACCATGCTGAGATGGATGGGCAGAGAGATGCAAAAGCCTGGGTTCTTGAGGATCCTAACCTATGTGGAGCTTATCATATATCATGAGTTTCCTTATTTTTAAAACCAATTAGCATCACTGTTTTTTCTAACACATAGCTGTAAACCACCATAACTGTTAAAAAGGAAGCCCTCAATAAATGTTAGATATATTCTTCCTCATCCTCCTACTCCTCCCTAGCATCATCATTATCCATATTCTTATTTCCCCCTCAGCCTCACACAAAGTATATGGCCCACAGGGAAAGCCATTCCATTGAGTCTTCTCTCACAGACCAAAATCCCTTTCTCTCAATCCTTCAGAGTGGGCGAGGGCTGCTCTGTCATGTCTTGTTCTCCTAGCACTGTGCCCTGTTCTTCCAGGTCACTTATAACAATTGTACTTAAGTCCTACTTTGTTAATTGCATGTCTGTCTCACTAGATTGTAAACTCACAAGGGCAGTAAACTTTCCTGTCTTATTCAATGTTGTCTATCCAGTGGATAGCACAGTCCTGAGAAGTACTAAGAACTAAGTATATACATTAAGTGAATGAAAGCAAATAAAATCCAAGTGCAAAATATGAGGATTAACTATTCTTCCAAATTACTTATTTGGAAAACAGGTCTAGTAAATGTGCTACTTACACTTAGATTATGATTTGACAAAATTTTATTGACATCGCATATTACAGACTATAAAACTGTCCCCTAAGCAGTATCTTTAAAAGTACGGAAGGGAATTGGGAATGATGACAGTTGAAGGAAGCGAGGAGAGACCTGTCAGATATACCCCAAATTTCATACTCGAGGGGTTAATGGCTTTTATTTGACAGTTGTGTTTTGTCTCACTTTAATTGGATATACGATTTTCTTTTGCGTTTGCAGTTGACAACTCTTCAAGGACAAATACTGAACCCTGTGGGGGGAGGAAAAAAAATAGCAGAATGCCAGATAGACTCAAAAACAATTTAGCACTCAGCAAGAAAAGGAGTGGGAACCCAGGCTGATTCAGCCCAGGTAGACAATGTCACCACAATACTTCCAGATAAAAAAGAAGTAAAGCACCCCTCAACATCTCCTTTAGAGAATCAAGGTGAACAGAATCATTTTCCTCGAAGCACTGCCAAATATTTGACATAAACTTCAATTTGCAGCAACAAGCTTCAAGGCATCAATTAGAACAGAAATTTTCTTTCAGAAAAATAATCCAGGAAGGAGTCCGCTTAATGTTTTTCTCATAAAGCTCATTTTGTTTAATTGATCTGAGGCCCTGTCTGCTTAAAGATAGACTTGCCTATTACTTAAGGCATGTCAGTTTCTTTTTCCTGTGGTGTGATCCAAAGAAAACTTTACACAGATGTGTGTGTGTGTGTGTGTGTGTGTGTGTGTACACACAATTCATTATGGAATCAGAGTCCAGTTAGAGAAGATTGGTGTGCATTAGAAAGATTCTTCTTAAATGCCTAACAATTTTGCACAGTGTTTTAAATCTCTTCTATTATCAATAACTGCGTTTAATTTCAGAGTGTTCACAGGTATTCACTCTCTGTAAGCTTAACATGCAAATCTAATCCTATTAAAAAATAAAGAATTGCCATGTTTTTCTGTTTAACTCTTCAAGGACCCATCAGCTGCAGAGTCTGGTTCTCTCCCAGGCAGAAAGGCAAATACTTAAGGGATTAGTCACTTACCTCCACCACTGATGACAAGTTTTCAGCAATCCCTGCACTTTCCAGCAAACACACAATTTGGAAATTTTATTTTCTCCATCTTGTCTTGTTTCAAGATTTTCCAACACCATACCAACCCCAGCTACTGTTATTAAAACAAGCAAATGAGGGACGCCTGTGTGGCTCAGTCAGTTAAGCGTCTGACTCCTGGTTTGGGCTCAGGTCATGATCTCAGGGTCATGAAATGGAGCCATTCTACTCTGCACTCAGTGGGGAGTCTACTTGTCTTTCTCCCTCTGCCCTTCCCCCGGCTTGTTCTCTCTTCCTCTCTCAAATAAAGTATTTAAACCACACACATATACACACAAACCCACAAATGAGTAAAAATAAACACTGGTAAAAAAGAGGTCGAAATTTAGAAAAGGTAGAGAAGCTAGCTATTATAACTTTCAAAAAATATTTTACATAATACTTTGTAGGGGCAGGAGGGATAATTGATATTAATATCAATTAATGTTGATATTAATATTGATATTACCATATCAATATCCTAGGAATTTCATAAGGCACAGGGAAATGGTATTTTGGTAAGACGAGCCATCCAGGGCTGTATGATTTTTATCTCACTAGGACATCTGAAAGGACCTTTCTCTGTTCTTGAAAAATGATTCATTTACAGAGGCATTTTTCATGTATCTCTTAGATACTCAAAGGCAATAGGGCCACAAAGATAAATATGCATATTGCACTTCATATAGTACAGACTTTGAAATCATTCCCTTGGTTTACCTGACAGCACAACATGCCCCTTATCACACATATGACTTTAACCAAGTTACTTAAATTTGTTTTGCCTTGGTTTCTGCACCTGCAAAATGGGGATGATCAGACTGCTTTCTTTTCAGGATTGTTATATATATATGTATATATATAGTCATATAAATGAAATCTTACTCTTAAGGTGTTTGGAACTAACACACTAAACACACATTAATGGTTAGCTGTTGTTCCTACTATTATAGGATGCATAACTTGTCAGGGCATTTACTTATGTAATTTATTATACCACTATGTGAATTATACTATGTGGAAATATTTCCAGTGTTCCAAGGACACTACTTGCTCTTAGTTAATTCAATAAAAGTTTTAGAAAGAGGGTGACTTTTGAATAAAGGAATCATCTAATTCACCTCCAGATAACCATGAATGCAAGTGAAAGGGAGTGCTATTAATGATGCTGAAACAATGGGTGTAAACCAGAAATCACCAAGGGAAACTGAAATGTATGATAATTCTACTTTTATCTGGCTTGGACTCTTAATTTGTTGAGATGCAAAAGGAAGAAGAGAGACAAGATCAAGGATAGCTGGATGTACAATCTGAGGGTCCTGAAATGGATGGAATTTTTAAGGAATAGCAAATAATTTAGTATGACTAGTATATGAAGGTACATACATGGAGAACTAAATGAATAAAGGCTGGGAGTGTATCTTGGCTATAAATTGGCACTTTATCTTACATTATAGGCAATGAGGAATCACTGAATAGTTTTAATTATGGGTGTGGCATGATCAAATTTGCATTTGGAAGGTTAATTCTAGCTGCTTTGCATGGATGAGAACGTGGAAAACCTAAGCGGGGGATGTTCACTATAGTAGGCTAGGCCCAAAATAACAAAGACCTCAATTAATCTGGGGGCTGTAAGAATGAAGAGAAGGGGTGGGATTCTGAGTCATTTCAAAAATTGACTTGATAAACTGCATTGAGCAATTTGATATGTAGAGACTAAGGAAAGGGAGCAAATGAAAATGATTCAAGTTCTAGCTTGGGTGAGTAGATGGACGGTGATTAACCAAGATGCGGAATCTAGAGTAAGAACAGGTTGGGAGAAGAATGTAATGAGGTAAACCTGAAACACAAGTTCTGTGTCTGAGATGTTGCTGGAGAAAGCATCCAAGAGCTGCCCAGTACAGAACCATGTGTTCTAATGAGTAAATGCTTTGGTATTTGTCATAATGGGAGATTTATGGCATTGCCTTTATGTTCTGTCAAAACAAATTGGAACAAGAGACTGGGGGTGTGCTCTATACTACTTGCCCTCAAAAATCAAATTTTTGGATTATCTGGCAGTTGTTTTTATGATTTTTCTGGGAGAATAGAAAGGAAATTTTTTTAAAGATTTTATTTATTTATTTGACAGGGGGAGAGAGAGAGAGAGGAGAGAGAGAGAGGAAGCAGGGGTAGCAGCCTCAGGCAGAGGGAGAGGGAGAAGCAGGCTCCCTGAGGAGGAGGGAGCCTGATGTGGAACTCCATCCCAAGATGCTGGAATCATGACCTGAGCCGAAGGCAGACGCTTAACTGACTGAGCCACCCTGGCTACCCTAGAAAGGAAATTTTTAACAAAAAAAAATTATTTTTGGTGGTACAGTTTCCTTCTATTTAGAGAATAAAGGAATACAGTTTTAAAGGTTTTGATTTATATGTAAACTTATCATACTGGTTGTTTAACCAAAATTCTCTTAAACATGCAACCAGGTATAGACTCCTATTCTAGTAAATAACTTACTTTTCTTCCTTCAACAGAAAGCAGTAACTGAATATTTGTTAAATTGAACTCAATGGATCTTAATGAATTGAAATAAATATTCAAACTGAAGAGAGAACAAACTGGGCAGAATAAAATGGGAGATTGTCAAAGAATCCTGTTTCTTTCCCTTTTCTCTATCCTAAGGCTGTGCTAGGTAACTGTGGGAGACAGGCAGGGGTACAGTGATAGAACCGTTGTTGTCCTCTGTGAATGCTGCTCATATCATGTGCTAAGGGCACTGGGGGTCACAGAAGAGGTACAGGGCAGAAAACACCAAGAAATCCCAACCAAGATGGAACTTGCCCTCTTGGCCTTGCAAAGTGGCTGGGCTGGGGAAATTGTTTTCTTTTAAACCAAGCTTTTTGGCTCCCAACTTTAGACAAAGTGTCACCAGATGTAATTGCTTTGGGATGTGATATTATTTATTCATTAAGGCAGATACTTGGCATTTTAAAACCATATCTTAAAATTGGATTGTATTTCTTTCAAATAGTTAATTCCCTTTCATTAGCTTTATTGATTTTAAAAAATATTCAAATATTTACCTAATTACCTTAAGCTAGATACTGAATTAAAAATCAATAAGAAGTATAGCTTATTGGCAAAGAGAACAGGAATCATTTCTGGCTTTCTAAGGAATTCTGCCTCAGTGATTTTCTTTTTTTTTTTTTTTTGTAAAAACTGATGGGCCCTGTCCATATGAGATGTTTGCTTACTTCTCTTTTTGCTGAGCCACTTGTTTCTGGTTCTGAGAACTACAAATGCTAGCATGATCCCTTGAGAACAATTCTTCCTACAGTTGATAATATCAATAGGCAGGAGGCTCATGTCATCTTTTTTTTTTATGATTCTTCCTGATAGACCATTTCTAGAGATAGAGACCCAAAATGATTGCCAAGGGCCTGAAAATACATATGTCTGTTTTTAAAAATTGGCTACGATATTTTGTTTCTACTCTTGCACTCCTACTTAGCATTAGCAACCGATATTCTCCTCCTCTGCTCTCCAGAAGGCTGTGTCCTTCCTTCCAAGACAAAGTCTGGGTATAAGGGTATGTGCATTTGTTACATCAAAGTCCTATTAAAATGATGTGGGAAAGTCTAGGTTTGGCAGAACTGCAATTGGGAGGGTGTTACTTACCCAAGTCCAGACCAATGCTGGCCACTGACCCCAAATTACTTCCAATTTCTAATTTTGGCTGCTGATTAAGGATACCATTTTTTTTTAGCATATGTATGATACAGCAATTAATGGAATGGAATTCAGTAGGTCTGATGCCTAGAAAAACCTTCTTGAGGCCTGGAAAGCATAGACAAGATCGAGAAAGAAACATGCAGAACTTTTCTCTGTTGGGAAATTCTAGTTATCCTGCAGCTGTAAAAACAAAGCAATCTTCATATTAAGAGATTTTTTTTTTCCTAAGTATAGTAAAATTACGTCAGCATCCATTCATTCATTCCTTTCTTTTTCAATATTTATGAGGAAAAGGTATTTGGAAGCTTTTTTTTTTTTTTTTTTTTTAACTGAGAGCCTTGGATTTCTTTTGAAAATGTTGAGGCTTTATTGAAGCAAACAGTTTTAGCTTTAAGTTTTTTTCTTATGGGCCTTAATACATACATTGAACCTGCACACATTAGCAAAAGTTATTCCTGCATCTTCAGTTTCTTTATATAGCATTGCCTAGTGTGTTAAAGTCATAAGCATTTGACTCTAGCAAATACAATTAGACCATGTCTGAAAACAGCACTTGGCAGTATATAAATAAGCAGAGATTTCATTGCCTCAGTATTCAGACAGCATTCCCTCAAAGCGAAATATTTTATGGAAACTTTCATGTGCATTTTATTATGTGGAGGGGTAGTCTGAAACTAACTCTTATGTTGATGGTTACTCTCATTAATTATCCAGATCATTTATCTTCTGTGTATGAATAATCCCCAATTATGTATGAAAAATCAGCAAATCGGGGCGCCTGGGTGGCTCAGTCGTTAAGCGTCTGCCTTGGGCTCGGGTCGTGATCTCAGGGTCCTGGGATCGAGCCCCGCATCGGGCTCCCTGCTTGGCGGGAAGCCTGCTTCTCCCTCTCCTGCTCCCCCTGCTTGTGTTCCCTCTCTCGCTGTGTCTCTCTCTGTCAAATAAATAAATAAAATCTTTAAAAAAAAAAAAAAAAGAAAAATCAGCAAATCAAGTGTACTCTATACAGGGATATCCACAATTACCACAGATACACTGACTCTACTGATGTATTCTTCAGATATATGTTGGAATACATATATCCTCTGCAAACCAATTGCATTTACTTCCTGATGTTGCTGTGATCAACTACCACAAATTTAGTGGCTTAAAACAACATGAATTTCTTTCCATACGGTCTGTAGGGCAGATGTCCAAAAAGGGTCTCACAGGGCTAAAATCAAGGTGTTGGCAGAGCTGCGTTCTCTTCTGGAAGATCTACAGAATACTTTTTCTTGAATTTTCCAGCCTCCAGTGACCACCCACATTCATTAGCTCCTGGGCCCCTTCTATTTACAGAGCCAACAATGGCCTGTTAAGTCTTTCTCACATTGCTTGACTCTTCTGCCTCCCTCTTCCATCCTTAAGGACTCATAATTGATTACATTGGATCTACCTGGGTAATCTCCGCATTTTATGGTCAGCTAATTAACAAGCTTAATTGCATCTGCAACCTTAGTACTCCTTTGCCATGTGGCATAAATTATTCAGTGTCTGGATATCAGGACATGGACATCTTTGGGGATCATTATACTGCCCACCACACCATTTTAAGATGTTGTGTTCTTTTTACCACAGCTGCAGTAGAAATGTTTTAGAGTGCCCACCCTCAGCGTACTCCTTCTCAAATTCATCACCATTGGTCTCAACTAAATGGAGTTAGGGTAAGCATTTAACTGTAGAAGGAGCCCATTTACATTTGCACCAATAATTTATGACCTCTAACACCTAGTACCGAAGATAAGCTGGTGAGGTAAATCATCTATTTGGGAGATTTAAACTTAGAGATAAAAAGGGAAGATACCAGGTGTCCATGAATGCAGGAGCTCCAAGGTTGTGCAGACTTGAAAGCTAGATGGCAGTAGCAGTTTTTAGTATGTTTAATTAAGCTAAGGAAGCTGGTTGAGGAAGGCAGGTGGAGTGTGGAATAGATATACCAAAAAAAAAAAAAAAAGGCCAAAGAAAATCTGAGGTGACCTGAAGAGTTAACATGAGGCTACTTTAGTTCCTTTTATTGTTTTTGCTTATGTTGACATTTTTGAGGAGTACCGGGTAAGTATTTTGTAAAAGTTTTCTCAATTGGTATTTGATGTTTTTCTCATGGTATTTGATGTTTTTCTCATGATTAGCTTGGGGTTGTCGGTTTTGGGGGAGGAAGATGACAGAGGTAAAGTGCTATTCTCATCATACCCTATCAAGGGTACATACTATCAATCTGACTTATCATCGATGACGCTGACCCTAATTACTCAGCTGAGGTAGTGTTGGTTTTCTCTAATGTAAAGATAAAGAGTGCGGAGTTATCTTCCACCTTCTTGAGGGTGGAGTATTCACATAAATTATTTGGAATTCCTTTTTTTTTCTTTATCCAACATTTGTCTATTGTCCTTTATTAGATCATTTATTTATACCACTATGGACCCGTGGATATTTTATACTTTGGGTTAGAATTCTATTTTTCTTTTTAAAGTTGTCATTTTTTTAAATTAACTATACTTTTTAAGCTCTGTTTTCATTCTACACTCTGTAAAATGTTATGCCCATTGCTTTAATGGCCATTTATACTCAAAAGATTAAAAATATCTATCTCCTGACATCTCCAGGCTACTAAAAGCTTTCTCATGGATGTCATAATGGCATCTACAGTGAGCCTTGGCTAGGCCTATTGTGTTCAGTCCCTACTAGGTTGCTCTGTAACAGAAGATACAGTGCTGGTGTAAGCTCAGACTGCTCCTCAGTAAATAATTGCAATGAATATATACATGCATTGAGTCTATTGATAATTGTTTAAGGTCAATGTTGATAAACTGGCACCAGAACAAAATTAGAAAGTGTGTGCAGAACTAAGTAGTTAGGTTTGGGTCTATCACATGATTGGTGATTACAAGAAGCTTGTTAAACACTTAATACATTCTACGTCTTGGCAGGATGTCACCTAAAGCAGTAAAATACCATCACCATTGAGGAGAACACATAACTTGAGAGGAAATCATAAGACCCAAAGAGCTTGGCTCTCCCGTGTCTGCTCTCTTAAAAACCTGTAATATGACTTGCTGGAAATACAGCTTTACAGCAATGAGGAAAGTGAAACTTCTACAAGACTTCTGGTAGAGCACTCATTTTTGTCACACCTCAACCTCAACCTGTCCATGATGAAACATGTATTTCCTTCCTACTGAATCAGATGCTCTCCTATTCTTCCTTATCTCTGTGAGTGGCACCACGATGACAGACATATCCAAATAATTGTATCAATTTATAGAAGTGTTATCTTTGGCGCTGCATTATCCCTTTTCCTTTAATTGGGCACCAAGTCCTACATATTGCTTTCTATAGGTTTACTCAAGTCACCATTTTATATTCATTTTCATCACCAGTATCCTACTTCAAACTCGCATTTTCTGTCTGAAATGTACTTTGAAAATATTCTATCACATTATCCTCATCTACTCTTAAAAATTTTTTTTATATAGAATGTTACCTTAGTTTCAGGTATACTCTGTAGTGATCTGACAAGTTTATATATTATGCTATGTTCACCGCAAATGTAGCTACCATCTGTCACCATAAAACACTATTACAATACCATTGACTATATTCCATATGCTGTGTCTTTTATTCCTGTAACTTATTCATGACATAACTGGAAGCCTGTATCTCCCACTCCCCTTCACTTATTTTGCCCATCTACCCCTCCCTTCTGGCAACCATTAGTTTGTTCTCAGTATATATAGATCTGATTCTGCTTTTACTTGTCTTTTTTTTTCACATATGAGTGAAATCATATGGTATTTTTCTTTTTCAGTCTGACATATTTCACTTAGCACAATACCCTCTAGGTCCATCCATGTTGTCACAAATGACATGATTTCATCCTTTTTTATGGCTGTGTAACAAAGCATTGTGTGTATATACCACATCTTCTTTATCCACTCGTCTATTGATGGACACTTAGTTTGCTTCTGTCTTTTGTCTATTGTAAATAATGCTGCAATAAACATTGGGGTATGTATATATTTTCAAATTAGTGTCTTTGTTTTCTTTGGGTAAATACCCTGTAGTGGAATTATTGGATCATACGGCATTTCTCTTTTAAATTTTTTAAACTTTATTTATTTAGAGAGAAACCAAAAGAACGTGAAAGCAGGGGAGGGGCAGAGGGAGAGGGAGAGAATCTCCAGCAGACTCCAAGATGAGTGCAGAGCCTGAAGTGGGGCTCCATCTCACAACCCTGAGATCGTGACCTGAACAGAAACCAAGAGTTGGATGCTCAATTGACTGAGCCACCCAGGCAGCCCTCTAATTTTTTTAAGAATCTCTATACTGTTTTTCACAGAAGCTGTACCAATTTATATTCCCACCAACAGTACCCAAAAGTTCCTTTTACTCCACATTCTTGCCAACACTTGTTATTTCTTGTCTTTTTTATTTTAGCCATTCTGTCAAGTGTAAGGTGATATCTTATGGTGGTTTTGATTTGCATTTTTTTTATCATTAGCAATGTTGAGTATCTTTTCATGTGTCTGTTGGCCATTTGTATTCTTTGGCAAAACTTCTATTCAGGTCCTATGCTCATTTTTTAATTGGAGTTTTTTTTGGGTGTGTGTCAAATTGTAGAAGTTCTTTAAATATTTTAGATATATCATTTGCAAATATATTCTCCCATTCAGCAGGTTGGCTTTTTGTTTTGTCAACTGTTACCTTTGCTGTGCAGAAGCTTTTATTTTGATATTTTTGCTTTTGTTTCCCTTGCCTCAGGAGACCTATCTAGAAAAATGTTGCTATGGGCAATGTCAGAGAAATTACTGCCTGTGCTCTCTTCTAGGATTTTTATGGTTTCAGATCTTAACACTTAAGTCTTTAATATATTTTGAGTTTAGTTTTGTGTATGGTATAAGAAACTGGTCTAGTTTCATGTTTTTAACATGTAGCTGTCCACTTTTCCCAGCATCATTTATTGAGAAGATGGTCTTTTCCCGATTGTATATTCTTGCCTCCTTTGTCATAGACTAATTGATCCTAAGTGTGGATTTATTTCTGGGCTCTCTATTTTGTTCTGTTGATCTATGTGTCTGTTTTGGTGCCAGTAACATACTGTTTTGGTGATTATAGCTTCAGAGTACAAATCTGGAATTGTGATACCTCCAGATTTGTTCTTTCTCAAGATTGCTTTGGCTATTCAAGGTCTTTTGTGGTTCCATACAAATTTTAGTATTTCTTCCAGTTTTGTGAAAAGTGCTGTTATTTTGATAGGGATTGCACCCGCATCCATTCTTGACCAACCCCAATCTAGTCTTTATACCTGGGTCAGAGATTCTGGTTAAAAGCCTACATATGAACACTTTATCTTCTGTTTTCAACCATAAATGGAATTCTGCTCTTGGGATTAAGATAAAAATACTTTAGCTTAGTTTATAAATCCTTTGTCTGTTGTTCCTATGTTGTTCTTCAACTCCTTTTAGTATCACCTTCTCTCACCCTGTCTGTTAGAACCATATCTGCTTGCTTCACCCTCTGGGATAGGCTGTGGCCTTCTGTCCATCATGCCTATGCTAGTTCCTTTGCATGAAGTCTGCTCTCTCTCCCTCCCTAGGAAATCCCTGTTACCATCCTTAAGATCTCCGTGTAGTTATCACTTGCTAGGAAGCCTTTCCTTATCTTTTGGATAACATAAACTCACTCTAATTTGCTGTGATCCTATAACATCTTAAACACAAGCCCCTTATGTTTCTCCTTCGTAGCATTGATCACAGAGGCAATGCTATGTCTATTTGGGTATTTGATTTGTGACATGAATTTTTCTTCCACTAGACTGTAAATTTTGAGTACAGGTTTGATATATTTTCACCCCTGTACCTCTACTACTTAAAATAATATCTGGCACATAAAAAGTTTTTTTTCAATATTTCTTTAATAAATCTAGAAATAAGTAAATTTCTTTTTTTTTTTAAAGATTTTATTTATTTATCTGAGAGAGAGAATGGGAGACAGAGAGCATGAGAGGGGAAGGGTCAGAGGGAGAAGCAGACCCCCCGCCGAGCAGGGAGCCCGATGTGGGACTCGATCCCGGGACTCCAGAATCATGACCTGAGCCGAAGGCAGTTGCTTAACCAACTGAGCCACCCAGGCGCCCTAGAAATAAGTAAATTTCTTAATATCCCAAATGAAGAAACAAAAGCTTAGAGGCATAAAGTGCAAGATAATCAATTTGTTAAGTTAGAGACTAGAACAGTTCTCCTGAATTTTACTCAATTATTCTCCCATCTTCTGTTCCTTTGTGATTAAAATTTAAAAACAAAGCAAGGCCAAACAAAATAAAATTCAAGTACAAGATATATAATGTATTTATAAGCCATTTCTAATGAATATGGCATAAGTTTTCTCAGAGCTACAGCATGATTGATTTATATATTTTATGTATTATTCCAATACATAGAATTAGCTTAACTATAGTCTTTCATTAATAACAGACTCATTTTTTATGAATGTCCTTTTTCAATTTGCCTACACTTTTTGTTTTTAATAATTTTATTTCTAATAATTTTGTTTTTAATATAAACACTCATGAAACCACCATTAAACACAAAAACTAAAATCTTGCAGATGTTTCCTACCTCTCTTACTCATTTGTCACCTCACTGACATTCAATGGCAATAATTCCTTCACTTTTCTAAAATTATGTGCAGTTATATGTGTTCACTTCATCCCAAAATGAAGAGATCCTATGGGTTCATATACTTTCTGACATTTGTTGTCAGACTTTTAATTTTTTAATAGGTATAAAATGATAACTCCATGTGGTCTTCATTTGCATTTTATTGACCCCAAAATGGGTTTGAATCATCAGATTTTTACTTTCCATTAATTCCTTTTATTCTGAGTTGAATTGGCCACAGTTCATTCTTCTCCTTCTCCTTAAGTTATTTTACTAAAAATCATGAAGAAGAATAATCTTACAAATCACTTTATTGTGATAAGCTGTTTTTACTTTAATGGACTATTATTAAAGTATATAATTTTAGAAAGTAGGAAATAGACATTGCTAGTGGTTATCATATTTTTACTCTGTTTAATTTTTTTTTTTTTAATTTTTGAGGATTGATAGGGGAATGGGTTTAACAATTTGGTCCACTAGCAAGCAGGTGGAATTCTCCTGGCATAATAAACGTGATACTTAGAAGAAAATACCTTACTCTAAAGTGATAGGAATGATTAATTTGTGTGTGTGTGTGTGTGTGTGTGTTTGTATCTGTGTCTGTTCTTATGTTTACATATAAGTGACAAAATCAATGTTAAGGCAACACCCATATGTCACTTGGTCCATGTTCTGATTAACTGACACTTAGTGGCAACATATCTATAAGCTTAGTCTAAATAGGAATTTGCAAAGATCATCTACATCTTCCTTTTGGAAAATCTTCTTTTATGAATTATTACTAAAAACTTACATCAAAATAGTTAGAAATAATCTCAAATACAATCTACAATTATTTTTAGCAGATAAATGTCATTGCCAATCACTTGTGGGAAATTGGTCTGGAGATCAAACTAATGTGCTCATACCATTAAATAAAACTGATGCTCAGGAAGATTAGTCATGTTTATGCTGAGACCTGAAACATTAACCTATAGGTGAATATGTAGTCTGGTATCAGCATACTACCTCCTCTAAATTATTTAAATCTCTACCTTAGCTAAAGAAGGGGAAATCGTGTGTGTGTGTGTGTGTGTGCGCGTGTGTGCGTGCGCGTGCGCATAGAAAAAATACCTTGAGTTGACTCAAAAATCCGGGTAGCATTTACTACAAAAACCCTTTCCAGAAAGTTAGGAAATTTCAGAAGTGTCATTGGAAACCTCTAATTCCCCTGAGTGCAAATACTTTATAGGAGAGGACACTGGTCAGTGTGAATTCTGGTAATCATGTATGCTGGATCAAATGTCTGCATTCCCAGCCAGTTACTCAAGTCAACTCTGATCGACAGTCCCAGGGCTGTTTAATTTTTTACCATGCCAATCATCAAGGCTTCCCTCTTCCCTCTCATTTATTTACATTAATAATGGAACCTTTAGCTGCTACGCTCAAAGTGAAATATTCTTCTCAGAAACCATTTACGGAGCCAAACTTTTTTTAGTGTCAAGTAGAGCTCAAGTCATTGACTCATTGTTTTCGTTTTTCCAGATAATATCAAACATGTGTCCCAGATCGTGTATAGTGAACCTGCTCAGAAAACATTCTGACTGCATTTGGTGTACAAAGTTTGATACCAGCTGCCAGATGCTACACATTTTGATGTTAGCCAGATGTTAGGTATTTGTGCATAAAAACGATGGGGAAAAATATGCCTATTCATAGCCTAAGTTTTCTGCCAGCAATTAGTCTGAAGGAGATTTTGATATTTTATTTATAGTATAATAGAATCAAATTATTAAGTGGGAAGAGCAGTTTATCCCACAAAATAGGCTCTTTGGGAGAATTATTGTTAAGACTGACAAAAAAGCAATATAATTTCCAATTATCTGTGATTGATCTTGCCTCACATCTCCAAGTCCCCTCTTGCCATTCTTCATCTAAATCTATGTACGCTACTGTCAAATCTTGAGATGGTATGGGGTCATTTTATCATTTTCATTAGGATGTTATAGGAAATATAGATATATAAACAAAAGCGAAAAATTGTTAGACTAGTAAATTGGGGAAAGTTTAGATGTTACATTTTAATCATTTAAACAAAAATACATCTTTTTGCATAAAATATCTGAATATCTGTCTTCTGTTAATTCAGTTAGGTTATTCAGACAAGCCTCCTTTATGATGGAGTTCTCATTTGCATTTGAAACCTGAGGCAAAATTAATTTTCCTTTCAGATGGTATATAATAAAATCCTACTAGTATTGTCTTTCTTTAAATCCCTTTAGATAAGTGATCCTGGGAGCATTTCAAGCTTCTTAAAATACTTGATGGAATGAATGAAACCAAACTCTGAAGAACTAAAGATAGTCAGTTAGCACATATGTCAGTATTAAATAGCCTCAAGAAATTAAAGATCAAATGTTGAGTTTGACAGATATGAATTTCTGAGAAATATGGGGAAAACCTGGAAAGAGTCATAACTGCTTAGCATCTGAGTTAAAAAATTAAACTCCTAAAAAAAAAAAAGAACTACATTAATCATTTTTTCTCTCTCCCTCTCTCTCTCCATATATATATCTTTTGCTACATATACATATATATCTTTTGCTACATATACATATATATATGTATGTAGCAAAAGATATGGAAAATGCTGTAGGCAAATTTTTATGCTTTTGACTAAAGAGAGACGTATGCCAACTGGGTCAGAATTAAATGGCTAATGTATTAAAAAAATAAAATAAAAATTCTATGCGCCTACATAGAAATTTTGACAACTCTTAAATCAGGGAAGTGTAGAACATATACATAAGCAGAGAGTGTTTGAAATTTGAGTGCACTTTGATATGGGGAGTTAATTGTACATTCAATGATCAATAAAGTGAGCAACCTTAAGAATTCATTTGCATTCTAGATAAACAAGTAGCATTGTCCAGCAAAAGAAGAGGCCTGCTAGATGATCTAGTCTAGATAGTAGAAGCTAAATATAAAAATAATTGATTACTTAAAGCTCAGAGTTCATATATCAACCTAAAGGGAAAAAAATGTTCAGCGAATGTAATTTTTGAATAGCTATTCAGGTGGTTTTTCTGAGTTCAGATCAGGTAAGCGTTGTGAGTCTTATTGATTCTAGAGAAAGTGATTCTTTTCTAAAATATGCTACATGCCCATGCAACCATGCTATAGGATTATTGCTTTGACACCCAGCAATTCACTCACAAAACTGCTGTCTTATGCTGGCCAGTCAGAGATACATGAAATAAGAATATATTTTATAGAGGCTTGCACCATATGATTGTGGGAGGGGGTTCTGAGATCTACCATGTTGGTAGCACTTAGTAGGACCTATGATTAGGTAAGGTATCTAATACAACCTATTCACATTCTCATCCAGAGTGCTGAGAAGAAATTTCTTTTGTAGAGACTACAACAAAATGGATCAATGGCTGTGGTAGCAACAGATGTGGTAGATATAAATCATGTGAAAGAAATGAAAGATTTATCACAAAAATCAGATACAGAATTGAGAATGGTAAGTCAGAGCAGGTAACATGAGAATTTGGTTATCCTCATACAGTCCCAGAAAGATCTCCTACACAAACTAAGCTATAAATACTAAAAACACCAAGCAGCTGTAAAATTCTTGCATTCCTAGGAAATAGCTTAGAGCCTGGCACACTGCACGTCCACTAGGACCATTTTTAAATGAATGAAAGAAGAGATAAATTTTTTTAAAAAAAAATCAGTTTTTGTAAGAAAAACATTTTGTATGATTGCTCTCAGCACCATAAACAGAAAGAAAATACAAAATATTTATACCTAACCAGGAGGAACTTTTCATCCTATTTATTTAATACCACTCTATAGTCTTAAAATATGTGAACTCTTCCCCTCTGACATCTCCACCATTAATTCAAAACTGCTGGGTGAGGTTAGGTGCTTGGAAAATGTTTTTGATTAGCATGAAGATAAAAATATGCTTTTATGACTAAGCATGTGGCAAATGAATATGTATCATCCACCAACATATTTTAGTCATCGCACCATAGAAGTATCTGCGAATTGAATAAAACAGAGTTCTTTGTTGTGTGATTCTCTTGTTCAGTTCAATTAAATATAATTTCCACTTTGTGGCAGTAAGTAAACTGCAGGGTAGGATCAATGGTGAATCCTTAAAAGAATACATTCCAGGAGTATTCAGTGTCAGAGCACTTTGATGCTAAAATAGAATTTTGAGATGAATTTAAATGAAGATGTATACGTAATAATCATTACTGAGAATCTTAACTATAAAATGCTCTTACATAACAAAACAAGTGAGTATGCTGGAGACTTTCAATTGTTACCTTTCTGTGTTGCTTTGAAGCAAGATTTTTATCCTGGCAACACCGTAATTTGAAGTACACAGTTGGATGACTTAACCTAAATTGTATAATAAAATCTCTAAATTTTAGAAAGCTGAAATTAAAACAAGGATCTAGATTCATAAGTGATTATTTCCTTATAAGTGAGCTTACTTCAATTAATTGTAATTCTACTTACTATGTTCACTTTAGGAGGAACTCCAAAAATATTGGGCTTTACAGTTACATGTAATCAAGGAAAAAACTACAGAAGTCAACAAAAATTGTTTTGGGACATTTCTAAGAATAGGATTAAAGGACATATTTTCTACTGGACCAAAGAACATGCACCTTCAGAAAGTAAATGAAAGGTGCAAATTTAAAATCTAAGTGAAATATCAGTGTAGAGTTTCTCTCTAAGTCACTTGGGAAGAGCCATCTGGCTTTTGATATAAGGAGGAGGAGTGTAAGTAATCCTCCCTATGCATGCTTTTGGAGAGGCTGGAGAAGCATATTAGCAGACAAGGGAGAATTGCTAATTAATTTATATAATGCTTTCTCTTCTATTTTCTTCTCTCAGGCCTCCAAAAGATTGGTAAAACAGTAGTACCATGATAGAACTGATAAAACTGGGTAATTTATTGGAGGTAAGGATCCGAGAGAAAGAGGGATTGAATGATAGCTGAGCTCTTCTGATTCGGGTGACAGGTGTATGTGTGTGGGAGGGAGGTGTATGAAGGCACCACTTATAAAAATAAAATTTGAGGAAAAAAAGGTGTGAATTTGTAATTAGATAGCTATTTGAGAATATGGCGCTATAGGGCTTAAAATAGAAACAAAAGTTAAATAATAAATTTACAAGGGAATCATCCACAAAGCAAAGAGAAGTAAAGCTATGAATTTTGGATAAGTTTTCTAATTTTGGATAAGTTTTCTTCCTTAGGAGGAAGAAAAAATAGGTCCTAAGTCATACGTCTGAGGACACCTCCATTTAGGATGTTGAAAGGTAAAGAGAAAGCAGAGATTGTTAAGTAGACAAGGCAGTGGGTATTGAGGACAAACCAGAAGCAGCAATGAAGATTCGACTCAAAGGAAATATTCAAGAAATGGAATTAGGCGATCAGTAAAAGACTGAGGGGATGGATCAGTTGGAGAGAGGGACTGAAGAGGAAGAAAGGGAGCACCAGGTGTGGAGCAAAGTGCTGGGGAAACATGAAGGGAATAAGCCAGGATGTGAGACCAGCCCGCTGTCTACTCTGATGATGGGCTGTGGCAGATGCACATTAATAGACTGGGAGAAAATATGGGAGAGAAAGGGACATTGAAGGCATTCAGTTTTCTTTCGATGAGGACTGAAAAAAGAAAAGATTTGGAAAGGTGATAGAAAATTATGAGCAAGAGTAAGTGAAGGATGATGATGAAGGGCATATGAATGTCCTGGGAATTTGCATGGGTTCATAAATATCTTGAACAACTTTGGGCAGGCTGGGAGCGGGTCAGTAAACAGACCAGTATGATAGGAGAATGGAGGCCCAAGAAAATCAATATCTCAGTAAAATAGTGATAAAATTGTTATGAGAGATGGAGGTAGAGGAAAGGAGGGCAGCAGAGGAGGAGGATCAGCTCCTGACAAGACCACAGTGGCAGATGAGTGCTGGAGTAGGTCCTGTATTCAAGGCCTGCCTTCTTTCTGTCTTCATTAAGCATTAGCTGTTGGACTCCAAGCCACACACTAAACAGGGTGATGAAGGCTCTCCTTCTCCCACCTGGTGAGGGGAAGTGTTGATTCCTCCAAAGTGTCACTTTAATTTCTTATTTTTTTTTCTTATGTGGATCTAATTAAATTAATAAATATGAGAAATGCGGTCAAAAATTTTTCCCCCAGTTGATAGTGAGGAAGAAAAAAAGTGAAATGATGCAATCACTATTTTTCTCAGGGTAGGGGTCTAACCCCCTGCTAAAGATAGTCACATACTTCTGAGCTGATAGAATTTTCTAATTTTTAGAAGTAATTTCATTCATACATCTAGACTTGAAGTTTCCTTAAAATGCCTGAGGGGAGAAACTACAATTTTTGTTGTTGTTTTTCCCCTGACAGACTATTTCATTTTTCTTGGCTTCATGATTTGGGGAATATTTGATAACAAGGCAGAACTCAAAGGGGTGAACTTTATTACACTCATTTATTTTGCTCCAGGGTCAAAGAGAGTTGAAACATTTATCTCCATAGTGAATCTTCTACACACACTCTTACTATGGACACTGACTCATGGTCACATGTAAAAAGCTTCACACTTCTGAAGAAAAACATTTGGTTAGTAGCATGTCTACTAAACCATTGGGCCACAACCTTTTTTAATTAGTAGAAACACTAGAAAGACACTGAAGTAGTAGAAGGTAGCTAGAAATTTTAAAGCCCTCTGAAAATACTTATTAAAATAAATTTTATAAAAATCAGCCTTAAGACTCGCTTATAACAAAAAGAGTTTTAGAAGAATTAAAATTTTTAAGGTTATAGATTAGGAAACAAAGACCAGGGAAAATAAATCACTTCCTGATTGCTGAAAAAAATTGTAACTAGAATCCAAATCTTCAGTTTCCCAGAGTAAGGCTCTTTCTCTAATCTCCCCACTCAGAGTGGTAATAATTACAAAGTATTAATAATAAAGAACATTGTCAAACTAATTGTGAACCTTCTTCATGAATGAAATCAAAATCCACAGTTATAATAATCTTTATGTAAATTGGAACTGGTATCCAGGATTATTTAACTTTTGTTTTTATTTTTGTTTTCACCAACTGCATCCTTCTTGGAGCATAACAAAAGTCCATCATTTGATTTTTATTCTCATCTTTGCATGGTATCTGAGTAGCTGACTTTCATTTTGTATTTTCTATAACTATTATATCAAAGCTAGTTAAATTCTTCCTTCAGAGATTTTTTAAAAACATATATGCCAAAACTTGAAAGCCTTTTCATTTGCTGTAATCTGTTTTTGCTTGTTTTTCTATACGAGGAACAGAATAAACCCTTAGTAAAGTGCTACAGTGTTCCAGACACTGTGCTCAGCCCTTTGCTTATGCTTATTAGTTTTAACTCTTAAAGGATTCTCTGATTTCCTTTTATTCCATTTTCCAGTCAGGAAGACAAGAGAGTCAGATTATTAAACTTATTCCAAATAATATAAATAGTAAAGTGGCACAAAGGTTTTCACCAGGTGGTTTTTACTCCAAAGCCCATTCTTTTTTTTTTTTTTTCTATAGACTAGCTCTTCCCACATGTTCCATAATCTCCTTAAGTTGTTGTTAATTATGTAATATTTCCTAGCCCCAATTTCTTTCAGCCATAAGTATTCTCTTCAATTCACCAAATATGCTTCCTTTATCAACTTATGATCAAAGTGATATATTATTTGGCATTTATATTATTTCCTGAGGATTATTTTGTTCTCTTTCCCAGTGGCATAAATATCCCTTCATTTCTCAAATTTTACTGCTCTTTATTTCTTGAAAGAACATCTTGCAGAGCACTATTATTTGACACTAAATTTTAACAATATAATCTCACCCTAGATGATATGGTAATTATACCAGAAACCCAGAGAACTTCTCTTCGTTATTGGATGACAAACCAATGAGTGAGCCAAGATTTTAGTGAGATGAACCAGTGGCTCCTCCATCAGTAAAATAAATTGACTTTTCTTTTATGGACATTTTGTATTTCTGAAATATATAGCATGATACTTTAGGGCATTCTTGTTGAGGAACATCATCAAATATTTGTAAATATGGAGAGACCTATTTAACAGATGAATTAACCAAGGAAATTGTATGTTTGGGGTAAAAAATAAATTACAAACTACTCAAATGCAAAGGCTTTTGATTCTTTTAACTGTTGTTTACTCAAAAATCTAATGAGAGATTAATAAAGATACACATGTAGACTTGAAGTGACAGTTTCAAGCCAACTACATGTTATCAAAGACATTACATACAAATAGTAGAAATCAAAGATGTGATATCTCCATGTACTGGTCTGACATCTTTTCCTAATGAAACAATAAAAGGAAGTTGTCAGTTTATTTTTTTAAAGATGTTAATTTAAGATAGATACTATTGGATTGATTTAAGAGGTCTAGAACCATATTTTCTTTTTTTCTTAGCATTGAGCTCTTTCTGTCTCCCTCTGTTACTGTCTCTCTCTTTCGATCTTTCTCAGATTTCATCCTTTTCCAATCCACCAGGGATTTGACACTCTGGCTTGAGATAAATAGAATCCTCACGCTGAAAGTACTATTTTATAAGCAACAAAATACGGAATAGCAGATCTGGGATAGATTGACAATCATAATAACAACTATTATCCTCTAAAGCTGTTTTCTGCTACTTAAAGGGGCAGTATCCATTATAGAAAGAATATTCTTTAAAGTATGGCTCCACTGGAAAAATGTTTTGTTATTGTGATTGTTGCAAATATAAGCATATTGCCTTTGGCTTTTTGAAATGAAAGCAGCTTCATTTCACTTAAGAAGATTATGGGAACACATTTAAATTGGTAACATTTGAATCCATGTGTAGTTAAATCTTTCAGGGAAAAAAGAAAAGTTATCCATCTCCATTTCCACTACATTAATCTTAAGCCTGGATTTTCTACCCCCTACTCTTAGTACAAAGCCCTATTTGTGTCTCTGTACCTCATCCATACACAGTATTCAGATTTACCAGAATAATCACTTTCAAAACTTCATCATGGTCGTATTTCCCTGTTCATGAACTTCCGTTCATATCCAATAGGTTAGCAGATAAAACATAAATCTATTAGCTTGACACTCAATGGATTAACATGCACTGCTTTGGCAAAAATAATTTCCTCATTTCTTTCATTTCAGACATGGAAGTCTGAACAACAACAAAAAAAAAGTGAGAAAGTGAAAACTGAACATTTCCCCCTTAACTTTTGCGTTTAACATCTAGGCTGATAATTCCCAAGTTCACATTTACAGGCCAGACCTCTCCACTTAATTCTGGACCTACATATTTAACTGCCTAATTGGCAACTGCACTTGGGTATATTTAATAGGAATCTCAAAATGAACTTGTCTAAAATTGAGCTCCTGATCTCTCCCCACACCAGCCCTATCCCTCGTGTTCTTCATCTCAGTCACTGACCACTCCATGCTGCCTGTTCAGGCAAACGATGTCACCTTCGCCTTTTTTCCTTTCTCACATCAGTTCCAACAATAAATCCTATTGGCTCTACTTCAAAACATATCCAGAAGTCAACTGCTGCTCACCATCTCCAATCGGCAACCCACATTGGTCAAAGTCACATCATCTCTCCCCTGGATGAACGCATTAACTTTTGTGCTGGTCTTTGTCCTTTTCCCTGAAACCTACTCTCAATTCTACAGCCAGTCTTTGCTATTCTGTTCAAGACCGTATGTTGTCTACACCTCCTGTTCTCTGACCTCATCTTTTATGATTTCCTTCTTCCTCTCACTGCTCCAGTCTCATGGATTTTCTTTCTGTTCCTCTAATACACAAGGCACCCTTCTGCCTCAGGGCCTCAAATGATCTGCTTTCGTTATTCTGTTGTCTTATTCCCTAAATTCTGTTTTAATGATTTTTTTTTAAATTTTGCTATTTTAAAACTTCTAAATAGTTGAATCAGTATTAAATATTTTTTCATTATTGTCTGTTTGTGTATTGCTCTGGGTAGTAAAAGCTATTCATTTTTCCCCCAAGCATTCCTTTAGATAAATCTCATAAATTGTTTTATATTCATTATCATTTTTTAGATTTTCTATGATGTTTTATATTAACTTCACAAACCAGGATTTATCTAAAAATATAGTATTAAAATTTATGGTTAGTATAAAATTGTTTTCTGGTTATACTATTTTCATTTTTATTGACCTATGGTCACAGTATAGTTTCTGTATTTCTTTTTTCTCAATATTGAAGCTTTATCTTTGGTCAAATATATGGTCAACTTTAACATGCTCTGAAAAGAAATTATAACATCAAATTTTAGAGTACAAGTTTTATATAATGTATGTATCAAAATTTATATTTATACAAGATACATATATACATATAAATATATAAATACATCAATCTATACATATTTATGTACATATATAAATCAATTAGTACTGTGTTATTGTCATTTTCTCTTTGATTTTCTAAAAGAAAGAATTAAAATCAATTGTGGGACTCTTTTTCTCCTTTCATAGTCTAAAGATTTATTATACTATTTTGGTCAATTTTATCTATTTTTATTTTCTCTGATACAGCTCCAGAATTCCATACATTCATTTACTTGAGTATTTTTGCTTATTTTTTCCATTTTAAAGTATGCTTTTTATATAGATTTTAGGTATATTTTTATATAGAATTTTTCCTTATAGACTAATATGAAATTATTTCTCTGGATGATTTTAGTTCATTTAATCTTGTTTGCTTTTCCAAGTATGTTTTCATATTTTTTAATGTAATGTTACATTTATTTTTTAAATTTTATTGATTTTTCTTTTTCAAGCTGTATGTTTGCTTTAGTTTTTTTAATATGTAGATTTTCCTGATATTTAGGAAGATTTGCTTTTTATTATAGTGGTCATCTTTATGATAATAATTTGAAACCACAGTCTTTTATTGCATATCATGAAAAAAATATATTTTCTCTACTACTTTCTCTCCCCATCTCTTATCTACATCTGATTTTACTCAGTAGTACTATTTTTATTATTTAGCTTTGCATCCCCAATGATACTTTCAATGATATCACTTAATTTTTATCTGTATTGGATGAGGTATTGAACTTACTCTACTTCCCATCTTTTTTCTCTTACATTTTCTTTTAATTGTTTTTTCATTGTGAGGCCTATCACTTTTACATTTTTTCCTCACCTTGTATCTTAAACAGATCTTAGATTTATTCCACAGTTTCATATGTTTAATGCTCGTAACCTCCTCTTTTACATAATCTCTTGAGGAAAATCTCAAATTTCTTCTTATAGCTTACTTAAGAAGTACTCTTGGGAAAAATACATTTTCAAGCTTTTTGTATGTTCAAGCTTCATAGTTGGAGTGCGTTTTCCCTACATAAAATCCATAGCCCCACTTTCTTGAGTGCCTTGTAACTTTACTCCTGTAATTTCTGGTATACAAGTTTTAAATAATTTTGAGGCTAGCCTAATTCTCTTTTTCTTCATAAAAGACTTGATCTTTTGGCCTTGCTTCCCAAAAAATTCTTCTCTTAACTTTGACATTTAGGACACACATTGATATTGACAATTCTGTGTCATTTTTCCTTATTCCACATAGTATCCTTTTGATATGTAAATTTAAGATAGTTTTGATTTCAGAGAAATTTTCTTGATTTATAATTTCAAATATTCTATCTCCATTTCTTTTTGGAGGGAGTGGGTGGAATGAAGACCTAAGCAACCAGGCTTCTCCTTAATAAATCCTCTAAACCTTATTTCCTACTTAAGAGCTTAACACTTTATTTCAAATTAATTTTGATTAATTTTGTCATTTATATCCACCATTACCTTTACCAAGTTTTCCACAGTGTCAATTACTTCTTCTGCTTTTTCCATTTTCTCTCTGTTTTTCCTCTATGCTTTGAGGACTCCTACCAGCTCTTATGTCATGACCTTCTGCTGTCTTTTCTGAGTTCTCACTTTGTTTTGTGGTTGTACTAATCAAAATCCCGGTAAGAAACAGATGATCTACTCAAATGAGACAACACTAATGAGGCAAGTTTAATAAAAGGATTATGACAGCAAGTGCATAAACATGGTGAAGCACCTAAAGCTGGCAACAGTGGAAAATACATGATCTTTTGGAGGCTGCAAGGGAAGAAACAATTACTGGAAGCCAAAGGAAATGGCAGTTGCTGTAAGAGATGGTTACTTATTAGGAGCTGTAAAATTTAGTGGAGGAACAGGGCTCACCAGTGTCCTGGCTGGAAGAAAGCTGGGGAACAAATGTCCTGACCTTAATCTTTTACCCCTAGATCTGCTGTCAGTACTCCCACCAACCAAACTGACCAAAGTTAATCTGGAGGAGCAAACGAGAATGGCTGAGGGGGTTCACAATGATCCAGCCTCCATAAATTCCTAGCAGATCAGAGAAGAAGGAAGCATGTATTAGGAACAAATAGTAAATATCTAACATAGGGCCATTCTTAAATTCTTGGTAAACTTTTTCTGCTCTATTTCTCATTTTTCTTCTCCTAGTATCTTGTTGTTCTACATTAATTCCTTTTTATTATCACATTGAATGAGTTTGAGTAGAGGATGGAGATGCGGCCATGTTTCAACCTGAACCATAGGAAATTGCTATCTTTATAGGTTTAAATTGATGGACACAGTTAATATGATTCAACATACAGAGGCTAATTAGTTTTCACAATCTTTTCTTTCACCTTTTCCTTCAGGTGTACATGATAGACTTACACTTGCAAGTGTGCCTTGGCATTGTACTTCTTGTTGGAACTCTGTTTTCTTTTTAAACCAAATTGGGCCCATTGGCTTCTGCTGCAGCGCTCTCTGCAGTGCTCCAACCCGCAACTGCAAACAAAGGTGCATTTTTGCATCTGGGAGTGTTCCCTTCACTTTTAGGAAGCATTTTTTTTTTTTTTTTTTAATTTCCCTAGTGCTTTTCACCACTGAATCTCAGAAAGCGTCAACAAAAGTATGTACCCACTGCTGAAACCTCTATCCCAATTTCTTTTATTTACTTTTTCCCATTCTAATGCTGGTAAATTTCAACTGTTTAGCTTTGAGCAGTGGCAGTATCATAGCCAATGAGGTTTATCCGAGGCGCGATTATTGCTAATTGAAAACTTTTCAACTGTTTTTAAAGTTTTTAGACTTGTTAGTCTGGGGATGACACTTATCTTTTATTCTTCCAAAACTGGAAAATTATTTTTATGCTGCCACATCCATACCACAAATGAATATTTATTATGCACATGTTAAGTGCAATGCCTAAGTATTCGATACAACCAAAGATTCTTTATTAGCAAATTTTATATTCTGTACAGATAGGATTGATCAATAAGTAAAGGATTTATTATAGATAGATGGTCTGAATAACAAACTATTCTATCCATCATTTTGCTAGGCTACAAAAATACTATGTAACAAACTACACCTAAACATAAAGTATTAAATGAATAATACTTTATTGTCCTAGAGCTACACTTGGGCTGCAGATTGGCTCACCTGGCTGCACTGATCACGTTGGGTAGGCTTGCTCCTCTAACTAGGAATTGGTATGGGGTTGGAGAAGGGTGTCAGCAAATCTAGGCTGGGCTGAATGGGTCATTGGCTGTACTTAAGGCCATCCTCTTCCTAAAATTAGCGAATTAACCCAGGCTTTCCCTTACCCCGCCCCCACCTTGTTTGTTTGTTTTCTGGCAATGGTAGAGACACAAGCATGCAAATAGAAGTATAAAAGGTGTTAGAGGTCTTGACTCAGAACTGGCAGATGATTATTTTTGTCCACTCTATAAAGACTTCATGCAGAGAATAAGTTGAATTTACTCTAGACACATTTCAAGAGAATTAGTGTATGAAATTTCTTTTAATGCATTTTCCATGAAGAATAAAGTGCACCTAACATTTAAACAGTTCTTTTAGCGTTGCGCTTCACTTCTAAACTCTGTGGTTTGTTCCATCTACTGAACTTGTTAGTACCTCAAATGGCTTTGTTAAAACCTCATGAAATCTGTCTTTGCTCTATAATGTTCTCAACGGGGACACTGTAAAAAAACAAACAAACAAAAAATCCACAACAACCCCTGAACTGTCATAAAGAGACAAAAGATTTCACTAAGGACTCTTCTTAGCCAATCCCACAGAACACTTAGTTCTGGTCAGTAAAGATAAAGGCAACTGTCATTACCCACCATAAAGGTTAAGAAAGATGGTGTATGTACATATGTATACATATATGAAATATATATCAAATTTCCATTATGAAAGCATTAGATGTTACAGTAAAAGACTAAAAAGTTTTAAAGTGTCAGTCCATTAAAACGTAGAGAAGATTTATCTTAGGTGTGCAAACAGTACATATAAAAGAAACTAAAGGTTCTATCACACATTTAATCTGGAGACTTTCTGGGAATTCCACTGGGAGTGTGAAATAACATAGAATCAGGGCGCCTGGGTGGCTCAGTTGTTAAGCAACTGCCTTCGGCTCAGGTCATGGTCCCAGGGTCCTGGGATCGAGTCCCATATCGGGCTCCCTGCTCGGCAGGAAGCCTGCTTCTCCCTCTCCCACTCCCCCTTGCTTGTGTTCCCTCTCTCGCTGTGTCTCTCTCTGTCAAATAAATAAATAAAATCTTTAAAAAAAAAAAAAAAATAACATAGAATCAAAGACCATGTTATTATGGAAGTTTGTCATTGTGCTGCTTTCAAATTTAAACATTTTATCTTATGTCCAATAACCTATGATTGCTTTTCTATTTGACTTTATTGTTAATTACCTACACGCTGCTTCACAACATGCATATCTTCAGGATCTTCCTTCTTTCAGACACCTTTCCTTTCATACTTGCTTTAATTCACCTGCACCTATTATAGGAAGTGAGCTGTGACACCCCTGTGATCTACATGGAATTGTAAAGCTATTGCATTAGGAATTCTCTGGAAATCAAAACAGCCTCAAGGGACAGCCTCATATAGTTGCCTATTTGTATTTCAACAATGAAGTTTGGAGAAGTAGGTTTTCTTTTTTCCGAGTATTTTTTAAGTAACATATATGCATTATTACCTATATTCATTTGTATAAACATATCATTAACGATTCCATGAAAAGTTCTGTTTCCAATATAGCTAAGCTTCTCTGCCAACTCTGCAGCGCACGCATACACACACACACACACGTCTCCAATAAATAGTAATAGCTTACTTTTCCACCTGAAATAGGTAAGTTCTTAAAATGATAAAACCAAGAGTTCTGGAGAAAAGTCAATGAGTACTCTCTGGATACTTCCATTAGATGATATTCCCATTAGATGATACCCCCCCCCATTAGATGATTATTCTTAACTCTCATGTGCTGCTTCACCTGAGACACAACTCTTCCTCTGTGAAATAAATGGGTCCAATTATTTTCCAGTTTTAAAATTCCCAAGATAAAGCATTTCGAAACACACACACCCACCCACACACACGCATGCAAATGTAGTCAGATACTTCATTTCTACTATGCAAGCATTACTTTACTCTTATTCCACACCCAGAAAAGTCTTCAGTAATCTTCCCGTTTTAAATGGTCCACTTAGCTCTTAAATCCAATGATTGCAGTAAGTCTTTCTACTTACCTTAACAATCAGATCTTTATTTCCAACACCTCAATTTTTTTTCTTTTTAAGAAACATCTCTTGAGTAATATTTCTATAATTTTTAAGTACCCAATGTTTTTGGATTAAAACATTACATTAAAATGAAGAAAAAGGAAAATTGTTTCTGATGACAATGAAGCTTAAAATACTAAAGAAACATTTAATAAACCAGTATGGAGTAGTTTTGAATCTACTGCAACATATGAAGTAATAATCTTGAATTGTGCAATGTTTATTGTAGGTGTCAACTTCACAGTAGAATAACTTAGGCAACGTCTGGAGCACAATTAACCTGAATGTAAGCTATGCAATTAGAAGGCTGTTTGCAGTATTATATTAGCATGGTTACAACCATTCTGGGGGTTTTCCTTAAGTTCTAATTACTGATTCATGTGGTATCAATAATAACTAAATTTAATGCCCCTGTAAGAAATGACACCTAGAATGTGGCTACATATGTTATTTTAAATGAATTAAACATTTCCTTTACTTTTTAGAGCAATTAACTATAATTATGTAAATAACTTTCATGTATAATGCAGTGGCTTTGTTTTTCCTCTTTTGGCTTATAGGGAATTTTTGTTTGGAGCTTATTTGTAAAAAAGAATGTTACAAATACACTAAAATTTTAATAGTAACTCTTTTATATCAAAGTTTTAAAAAACACTAAATACAAATAATGAAAAAAAAAAAAAAAACAACTAGGGAACGCCAAAGCATAAATTGGTTTTTATAAAATGAAGGAGATCCATTACTGTGATTTTTTTTTTTTTTTCATTTTTCTTGGGCTGATCCTGTTCTTATTTACACATGACAGGAAATTCTGGAGGGCAGTTAATTTCCTTTTTCACAAGAGAAGACCTATCATTTTTCTTTCTTTTAGCAATGACCCTGATCTTTATGCCCAATGAAGACAGATAAACATTTAGGTGACTGGCTTGAATTCAGTAGCTCACGTGTATAACTACTCCTCTCACAAACTGCTGAAAACAAAGATTTTTAAAATAGTAAAGCTATAAGCCCAAAAGACAATATGATGAATTGAGAATTTGTAATTTATACCTATACTGTCCAAGGACAGCAAATCCATAAGGAGTGACACAGGAACAAATAGGGATGGGGGATTTTTTTTTTTTTTTTTGGTCAGAAGATAATGGTGACAGTAGAAAGCATCAAGAATATATACTTAAATAAATTAATCACAACCAGAACTACAAAATTATCTTTAAAGCAAGAAAAAACTGTATGTGTTCAAAGAAGCTTCTGATTTTGACTACCTAGAGACTAGAACCTCTTTGTTTACAATTATTACTGATAAGGGGTTCTGAAATGGACATGAAAGCCATTACTCCTCCCTCATTTTGACCCTTAATATAGCTTTCTCTGAATCTGTTTACATTCACAATTTGAATGGCAAGATTACAGCATAAAAGCAATGTAATAGAAGTGTTCTCAAAGCATACCAGCAAATCCAAAGATTTACTAAAACTTCAAGGCTCAACTGCAACTAGTTTTGTCTTGGCTCAATAAGTACTGTCAGCTATGAAAACCTGACAGTTAACAATTGTACATTTCAAGATGACACCACACAGAAGTTTAGTTAAGTTTAAATATGAATATGTTTACTTATGTTAAGATATAAAAGCCAACAAACAAACCACAACACAAAGTAAACACGTGAGTAAAGGCGGCGGCCTTGGGCTCAGTTTAAATGGATCTGAATGTAAATTCTGGGACATTCACATTCAAACTTCCAAAGGGAAATCAGAACACAGATTTCTATTGTCATTATGTCATCTGTTATGTACACTTGGAAACCAGAACACAGATTTTTATGCCATCAGGATATGTTATATAAATTTGGGATCTAAAAGCTACTTCTCCAAGTGCCTCAACTCAGAAATTACTTTAAATTTGATAATGCTATAGGACAGAGGGATTTGTCTCTAGAGCTAATTATAGGAAGCTGTGAGTTTGGACACTTTTCTGAATGCAGAATGAGGGTTCAAAAATAGGTGTTCAATCAATAAATCAGCTATAATATTAAAACTATGCATGCCCATTGATACCTCAGGTATAGAAGCCCATAGATGTACATAAATGTCTGTGTATACAAGGGGTCTGCTAACCATGGGATGCTGCCTGTTTTTGTAAATAAAGTTTTATTGGAACATAGCCATGCTTGTTCATTTATACACTGTCTATGTCTGCTTTTGTGCTCTAATGGCAGAGTTGAGTAGTTGTAATACCGTGTAGCCCACAAAGCTGAAAATACTATCTGCCCCTTTACAGAGGTTTGCTAATCAGTGGTCTATGTTTTGTTTAAGCTTTTTATTTTTAAAATTTTTTTAAATTTTAAATTTTTAAGATTTTATTTGAGAGAGAGAGAGAGAGCATGAGCGTGTGTGCACAGGCAGAGGGAGAAGCAGGCTCCCCACTTAGCAGGGAGCCTGATGTGGGGCTCCATCCCAAGACCCTGGGATCATGACCTGAGCCAAAGACAGACCCTTAACCAACTAAGCCACCCAGGTGCCCCTCATTTAAGCTTTTTAAAGACTATAAAAATTTTGATTTGCTAGATTTTTTTTTCATGAACTGTAATAGATTCTTAGCAGCGGTGAGTCTCTCAATCCAATATCTTAAGCAAGGAAGTGGATTTCACAACCATGCTATTATTTCCATACCCTTTTCCAAAGTGTAGTGAAATCAGTCATGGGGAAGAGCATTCTTCAGAGTCTTTTGTAACTTACAACTGGTCCTAATTTTTAGAGAAATAATTTAACTATATGACAATTTGTATGTGTTAATTCTTTTTGGTTGTTAGTAACTTTTCATAACTTTTCTTGTAAGAATTTGGGTAATTTCAATGAGCAAGTGGGACCCTGGTAAACTTGATCACATTACAAATAATGTTAGATCAGGGCTAGCTTAGGTAAAACATAAATGCTTTAGAAGGATATAACATATCTTTTTTTTTTTTTTTTTAATATTTATTTGACAGAGAGAGACACAGCGAGAGAGGGAACACAAGCAGGGGGAGTGGGAGTGGGAGAGGGAGAAGCAGGCTTCCCGCCGATCAGGGAGCCGGATGCGGGGCTCGATCCCAGGACCCTGAGATCATGACCCGAGCCAAAGGCAGGCGCTTAACGACTGAGCCACCCAGGCGCCCCAGGATATAACATATCTTATAAAATCAAGGGAAGTCCTAAATGACCAGATCATGTGAATAATATACAGACCTTTCCAGGGAACTTAGCAGTGGGATTTTTGTGAACCATCTCATTACGACATTGCTATGGAATACTCCCAATTGCATTCTCTCCCTGAGTTTCTACTTGAGATTCAAATCCCTAAGAAACTGATCCATCTGCCTACATGAGGTCTTATGTCCAACTAGATAGACAAAAGTTTGTTCATAATTGATAGCCACACAAAAGTCACAGGGAAGAGGCATTTTATAAAATAAATGGTATGAAGAACTAAACAAAAGACTTTCATGAAGGCTTCTAAGCAAAGGGAAGAACATGCTTCAAGCTCTAAGTTGTGTGAAAACACAGGCGCTACTATGAAAACAGTGAGGAACTCAAAGGCTAGAACTACAGATATTTGGAAATTGAGTGGTAGGGCTGACAAAACAGAAAATAGAACTTTTATTTAGAGGTAAGTTCAGGTCTTTGCGGGACATATAGTCTCATTACAAAGTGTGAAAGTAGCCACAGACAATATGTAAAGCACAAAGGGTATGGCTATGTTTCAATAGAACTTTATTTACAAAAACAGGTGGTACATTTGATTTCACCTGCAGACCACAGTTTGATGACCCCTGTTCTAGGTCCATGGTTGCCAGAGGAGACTGGATGTTTGCCAAAAGTCATTCAAGATGAAACCCTAGAATATGAAGGGAGGTAGGAGGTTTTCATTTGTATTCTTCTCATCTTAAAAATTCTAGTTGTATATGTACATTATATTGAATATATTTATAGAATAATATGACTCTAACTTAATTATAAATACATGTTTATTCATTATTTTACTAGGGTAAGTATATGACCAAAAAAATATATATGTATACACACACACAGACACACAACTGTTCTGGGCTATAGGGAATAACTGAATAATTGTACTTTTTTTAAATCAGTGAAGTAACTTAATCAGATTTGTTTTTAAGAAGGGTAATTTTGTAAGCTGTATTTTCATTATATTTAATTTCTTTACCAGGAATGCAGCTATCATTTTCTTAATTCAGAAGATTTTTTAACTTCGTTTCTTATGTCTTCGACTATTTTAGTTTTATCAAATATATTTTCTTATAGTAATCCCAAAGTAAAGCCATAAAAAGCATCAGTATTACAGAAAGTAATGATACCAAAAAATGATAAAGAATTTTAGTAACTTGATGAGATCTTGTTGACCAAAACAATTCAGTGCAATTTTTGGTTTCAGTTGGAGAAAACCATGACTTCATTGAGTAGAGCAAGTTTAATCCTTATGATAGGTTGAAGTGATTAAATGGCAAAATCTCAGAACTACTACTGACAAAGGAATATTAAAAGGGGTAACACAGAATAAGTCATGATTTAACACAAAGGAGAAAATGTATTTTTAAAATTTAAATCAACAATTCTTCCTATGGACTGGAACACACATTTCAGAATTAATATAGTACAACAAATACATCAGGGAAGAGCTCATCTTGCTAAAAACAGTTGCAAGACTAAGCAAACAGATTCATCCATTATGGTTTTAACAGAAAAAGGTATAGTTTCTTGAAAATAATGCAGAGAAACATTTTCTATAGACATCTATTGGGGAAACCTCACTCACAAAGGGAAAAGAAAATCAAGCATTCACATTTTTCATAACCAAATCCTAGCATAGATGACCTATACAAAGAATATAGTAAAATATGAGAACAGATATTATCCACTTGGCCATCAAGTAGGGTACTTGAAAAACTGATCGTCCTCAGGGGTAATCCATCTTGCACTCTGATCTTAGTATCACTTGTCACTCCATCTCAGGCACTCACCCCTGTGGTCCCATACTTGATATCAGTATAACCAAGAACTGTGCCAACCAAAAATTATGACCGTCTATTGTCATCCTTCTTGCATATTTGCACAGTCTGTCTCTGCAATAATCGTTTACCTCATTTAGAGCTCAAATCCATTGACTCTAATAAATAGTATTATCAGTTATTTTTCTCTAATTTGGGTTCTTGGATTCATCATTACAATCACTTTTGCCCAAATACTCAACATCTTGCCCAAAAATAACAGATTATCAAACAAGATTTTGTTAAATAGCCGTGTATGTATTCCTATTGCAACACCACAGCCTGTTATTTCATGCTAAATGGCGTGGAATGGATGAGTGATATTGTTCAGATGTAAAAGAGGACATTGAGTAATGGTGGGCAGCTTCCTGGAGGCAGTGTGACTTGATCTAAAATTTTATAATGTATAGAAACTGGATGGTTGGGAAGGCATTTGTAGGAGGGAGAATCTGGTAAGAATAAATGGGATAACTAAAATATCAGTTTAGATCTAAGGGATGTAAGTACAAGGGGTTAAGATTAGGAAAGAAAAAAATCCAAGAATAATTTGAAAGTATAGGGTTCATCTTTGCATATACCAGTTTCAAAGGTTACAAAAAATTATAGCAGAGACCACTGGGCAGGACACACATTGAACAGCAATTTATTTTTTAGTTAAATAATAGCACTTTTCAGGTAGTGACAGCAGTACTTTTTTTCAACAAAAATGTCTCTAAATTTTGTGTACTTGATCATATTTAGTCTTAGGCATATATATGAAAATTATAAAATTAATTAAGTTAAATGTTTAGTATTTGATTAAGTCTCTTTTATATAATGTCATACCCAATCATTTTTATGGCTCCAATATATTTAGCATGACAGGGTAAACGAGATTAAAAGCACAAAAGCTACTTACTGAGCTCAATCAGCATTTTCCCCATGATCTGCATGTATTACAGACTTTCATTTGCAACTTGGTATAAATTGAAATGTAAGTGTATATATTAAAGACAATTAATCATGCTATGTTAGTAGTTTCCTATATCTTGATCTATGACCACCATCTTAAGCATTCATAACTTCTGTATGATATTTCAGAAGCTGAAAAAGTAATTTCAAACACTGGGACAAAATTCAAGATTTTCACAGCTGCATATCAGAAAAAAATTAATAGTGGATAAACAATGGTTGCACTTAAGAAATATAGCAATGACAGTGCTCTATATTTTACTTCTAATACTCAAAACCAGGTAGCACATTTATAGAACACAATAAGCCTTTAACTTAAAAAAACCAAAAAACAAAATCACAAAACTTTTTAGAATTTCGTCAGAATGTTTACTCCAAACATGTTTTATATCATATGGGGGTAGAAAGGAAGATGAGTCCACTCTGAACCAACTGGCATAGATTAAGTTCTAAAAATCTGTAATTTCATTATTCTAGATAATATCTGAGGACGAGCTCTTGCCTGGGACCTGAGGAGAGAGCAGGTAGAGAGATAAAGTACACTTAAGATGACATTGATTCTTTGTCTAGCCAGGTAGTATATTAATGGCCATCATAGAGATCTCTGTCTAGATATACACAAGTTTTATAATCTATTAATTCATTCTGAATAAAGATATGTTGCCCTGTCTAGTCAGAACTGTCAGAATATGCAATCTGCTACGTTCATGTAATGTACACTTACAGTATCAGATTCACTGAACCTGTTAAGACACAAGGGAGAAGGTTTGGATCAAGGGTCACAGCTCACTTACAAACATATGGGTACAAGTCACACATACACACCCTTTTTGAGTATTATCAATAAACAATCAAGATTATAGGGAAATTGGAAATATAAAAACAGGCCTTTAAAATAGGATCCTTAAAAAATACAGAATAAATTAAATAGAAGTATGCAAAAGCTTTCCTGACATGAAAAAGGAACCAAGGTTTTCTTTCTTGGTTTCTTCTTAATCCAAACCTTTTAATCCAAGGTTTTTCTAACATAATTAAGGTAATAAAACCCACAATTCTAACATACTTGAAAAATTACCAGAAAATTTTACATTCATAAAATGTCCAAATAAAAATGCATATAAATTAAAAACTTTGATTTATGTTAGACTTTCCTTCTTCAACATTGAATGCTGAAAGAAAACACTGGTTTGAGGAAGACTTTTGTGTTCATAAGCTCAGAATTCTATATCATTTATATGTGAAGGTCAATGGGAATTCATTGTTAAATATAGGAATAAGAATATATATGCATATTCCTATATGTATATATTAATATATTTCCAATAGTATTAGATGTAAATATAGAGCTATGAATATAGACATATAGATATGTTTACATGCACAGATAATCAAGGTATAAGAAAGATGAAATAAGAACTCAACACTGAAAAGTCCAATTAAAAAAACAATATATGGGAGATAAGCAGCAAAAATACATAAATATAGATATTTTGGAATAGGAAAGATCTGACTGGAAAAAAAAATTGAGGAAAGCAAAATCAAAATGTTCTTGAAAAATATATTTAAATATTATATTTAATACTGTATTAAAAATAACTACTCTCTGCTACTATAAGCCCACATTAAATTAACATAGTTCAAAATGAGAGAGAGCGTGAAAACAGACCAAATCCCTCATCTTAAATAACAGGAAGCAAAATACTATCATTTTTTGTCTTTACTCACTAAAGGAAAAGCTAAGACAATTAATTGACATAAGACCACACACATCAGACATGCCATCTGATGATTTAAATTTGCTACTATGAGCAGCAGTACAGTATAATGCTAAGAACACGGACTCTGGAGGCAGACCACCTGAGACTGCAAACCCTGTGTAAGGCTTGCTGGTGTTTAACAGTGCTTCAAAACTCTGGGCTTTAGTTTCCTCATCTATAAAAGGGGGGTTATAATATACCCACCTGATGATTCAGTTAGTTTAAATAAGAAAAACTTAGGATAGTACGAGCACAAGAAACCTTAAGTGAGTTTTGTTGTTATTGAAAAAAGAAGCAAGTTTATCCTATTGTATGTTACAAGAAACAAATTTAAACAAGATGCTAAAAGTCAAAAGTTAGGGAAAATACATGTAAGTCAAAATAAGAAGCAAAACTACATAACTATTAATACCTAAAGAAATATACACATGGGAAATAAAGGTGAGAAAGACCATAACATAATAAGAATCTGGACTGTATATTTAAACATACAGTAATGTTTATTTTAAAAACAGTTGGAAATTCAAGGAGAAATGGACAAATACATAAATGTAAAGAGAGATTTAAACATAGAACTGGTCTTTGAGCATAAGAGATGGATAAAAAGAAAGATACAAAAGATTTGAATAATTTAGTAAGGTTGAATGTTATTATGCATCTTTGATGTTTGTGTTCTATCACAAATACACTTCCTATCTAAACACCTAAAAAAAAAAGTTGCCAAAAGGACTACCAGATGTTTATCCCAACAGGAATAAATACCACACTTATAACTTAAGGAGGGTTCATTTACAAAGTGGATATTTACAAAGGTGGGTGTAGGAGCAGAAGGAATGCTGTAATAACCCAGGACTAGAGTCCACAGGCACAAGAGGATAGCAGAGGGGAGGTATTATAAACCCAGAAGGGTAATTAAACACTACACTGCTGTTCTCCCCTTGTCCATTCCCTTTCTGTGGCTTCCCAATGGACAAAACCAACTAGAAACCAGAACACTGAGAAATCCATTGATGCAATACCAAGTAGGTCAGACATCTGAGACAGAAAGCAGAAGGGAGGAGGTGAAGAATGAGTCTGGAAAGACAAGCAAGATATGTGGCAGAGAAGGCACAAAAAATCCCAGTAAATTCCAAAATCCAGGAAAGGCTCTGGGTACATTCACTCTGATCCCAAAAAAATAAGTAAATTTTTAATAGCAATTTTAAGTCAAAAAAATGGATCCACCTTAAACAATTTCTTCGCTTATCATCCCTTCTTGCAACTCCTTATTTCCAAGATTTTTTTTTTTTTTTCAAAATAGCATTAATTCCCTTAATAGTTCTTTCAGGAAAGCCTTTAATGTTAAATTCTGTTTTTTTTTTTTTTTTTTTAAAGATTTTATTTATTTATTTGAGAGAGAGAGAATGAGAGACAGAGAGCATGAGAGGGAGGAGAGTCAGAGGGAGAAGCAGACTCCCCGCTGAGCAGGGAGCCTGATGTGGGACTCGATCCCGGGACTCCAGGATCATGACCTGAGCCGAAGGCAGTCGCTTAACCAACTGAGCCACCCAGGCGCCCCTAAATTCTGTTTTTACATGTGTGAGTCAATGGTAAAGAAAGTAATCTAGGAAGCAAATATTAACATATTCATAAACTTAAATGTTGACTATAAGAGTACCAATTTGGGGGAATTAAAAATATGAAATTTCTGAAACAATATGAAAGGTAGAATTAGGGAGCTCAGAATTAAAGCATTTGAAAAAGATATTTACAGCATTTGAGAGAATAAAGATATTGATTGCTTCATGGTTAAGTATGACCTTAAAAAAATTGATGGTAAGTGAAAAAGATTACAACATCTAAACCAATATGTGGGAAAACAGAATAAAAGAATACTTAGTCAAACAGAAGCTAGGAAAGGAGAAAAAGAGGACAAAGAAAGACAAACATGCTAAATAGGAGACAGAAATTAACATGTTCAGAAATCAAAATGGGGCGCCTGGGTGGCTCAGTTGGTTAAGCGTCTGCCTTCAGCTCAGGTCTCGGGGTCCTGGGATCAAGCCCCACATCAGGCTCCCTGCTCAGCGGGGAGTCTGCTTCTCCCTTTCCCTTCTCCCCCCCGCTCATGCTCTGTCTCTCTTTCAAATAAATGTTAAAAAAAAAAAAAAATCAGAATAAATGCAGACATTCAAATAACCTAATAAGGAAAAGTTTAGGGGCGCCTGGGTGGCTCAGTCCTTAAGCGTCTGCCTTTGGCTCAGGTCATGATTCCAGGGTCCTGGGATTGAGCCCTGCATCAGGCTCCCTGCTTGCCAGGAAGCCTGCTTCTCCCTCCCCCACTCCCCCTGCTTGTGTTCCCGCTATCACTATCTCTCTCTGTCAAATAAATAAAATCTTAAAAAAAAAAAAAAAAGGAAAAGTTTATCTAATTACATTAAAATATAATTCAGTTTCATGAAGTTTATAAAATGTATACTTGAAACAAAATGATCCAAAATTATTGGAAATAAAGGAATGGAAAAACATTTTCCAGAGAGAACTGTTATAGCCAACATTTGAGGAAAAAATTAAAAGTCTATCAGTAGGGTATACATATATGTTTACGTATATGTATATATATATGATGTATATATAATGGGATATTATGCAGAACAAATATATGAACAAATTTGAATCTATTAATATAGATACATTTAAAATATGACTTTAAAAAACCATTTTGCTTAATTATACATGTGATACAAAATTTATGTTTATTTATTTATTTTTAAAGATTTTATTTGACAGAGAGAGATAGCGAGAGCAGGAACACAAGCACGGGGAGTGGGAGAAGGAGAAGCAGGCTTCATGCTGAGCAGGGAGCCCGATGCAGGGCTCGATTCCAGGACCCTGGGATCATGACCTGAGCCGAAGGCAGATGCTTAATGACTGAGCCACCCAGGCACCCCAAAATTTATGTTCATTTAAATCCATAAATCAACAGTGTGATACATTTTTCTGTAATACAAACTGAAAACACTGGAATGATACATATCAAATTAATGATACTGGTGACTCTTCAGAGAGGAGGAGGGAAATCAGTCTAAACAGGGATCAAATGATTCTTCAATATAAAGAAAAACTGACTAAATGTTAATATTTTCTGGATATTTAGAAATTAATGTTTATTGCATCATTCCTTGTATGTTATTAACTTAATTTTTAAGGCAGATAAAAAAGTTTGAAAGAACAGTAAAATAGGGCAGCAGAGTGGTTAATAATCACAAATGCTACCCAACACACTGTGAAATATGCCACAGAAATAAGATCTTTTTTTTTTTTTTTTAAAGATTTTATTTATTTATTTGAGAGAGAGAGAGAATGAGAGACAGAGAGCATGAGAGGGAGGAGGGTCAGAGGGAGAAGCAGACTCCCCGCCGAGCAGGGAGCCTGATGTGGGACTCGATCCCGGGACTCCAGGATCATGACCTGAGCCGAAGGCAGTCGCTTAACCAACTGAGCCACCCAGGCGCCCAGAAATAAGATCTTGACAGAAATAAAGATCAGGCATCATGGATTCACATATATATGGTCCTAGTGTTCAGAATCACAGTAAGTTCATCTCTACCCTTGGTATCAGAACTTGGACTTTTTTCAGCTTATTTCTTTAAAAAGTAGTTTAAACCTCTGTTTCACTTGTCATTTATTACATGAAAGACATTAAGATAGATACAAAATATTTGGACAAGTAATGGTCCCAGAGGAGAAAGGGTAACCAATGGCATAAACAGTTCCCTCAGGACAAAGGAAGCAAACAAAAATGTTCTTGTCTGGAAGGATGAAAGGGACCTGGAAGTAAAACACTTACTGCAGCGCTGGTAACAGCAGACAAGCATAGCAGACTGACTTCACTACGGTAAGGGGTCAGATGGGTTGCCAGAGGCAGCCAGGAGTAATGTAAATGAGTGACGTAGGCCAGGCTTTCGTACATGGACAGGTAGGTGACTGACAACCTCAGCGTGGGGAAAGACCCAGGGATTGACAGATGCTGTGCTGAGCTGGAGAAGAAGTATTCCTTTCTGAACAATCAGCTCCAGTTGATCATTTTAATCAAGAAAGTGGTCTTAGGGTTGCTGTGCTTCTGGTTTCTCAAGAGAAGATAAGAATTCTGGTGGTTGTAAGAAATCTGCCTTCTTGAAAGCTGGAAACAAATTTTAGATGTATAGCATCGTGCTGGCCAGCACTGTGAGGGAAGCAAATCCTGGCTTTGGGCTACCCGGGCCCTCCGGCCAACAGGATGAGAACAAGTGAGTCGGCAACGATGGTTTACTCTATGATGAAGTGTCTGGATGCCTTGGTCAGAGTCCCAGCACCAAAATCCCTCCTGTCAAGCAAACAGAATGACTGTCAGATAATCCAGAAAGCTCCCTACTTGTATGTCTACTTCATTGCATAACCATTTGTTTATTTAGCACACTGAGAGCTTTGTGCTTGCTCTGACCATAACACCATGCCTTCGACTGTGTGATCTCTATAACATCTTTCATTTTATTGAAAGGTATATACACAAAACTGGATTCTGAATATTATGCTTATTATCTTTTTAATGGGCACTTGGGTGGCTCAGTCTGTTAAGCGTCTGCCTAGGGCTCAGGTCACGGTCCCAGAGAACTGGGATCGAGCTCTACATTAGGTTCCCTGTTCAGCAGGAAGCCTGCTTCTCCCTCTGCCCTTCACCCTGCTCATGCTCCTCTCTCGCTCTCTGTCTCTCTCTCAAATAAAATCTTAAAAAAAAAACATAATCTTTTTCACATGCCTGAAGGTTTTAATTCATGGCACTAGAATCTAATGTTATATTTGTTGAGTGGGTGTCTAAGAGTTTGAAATTGACCACCTTCTGGATGACATCCTAATAAGAATAAAGTTGGCAAAAATCTTACATGAGGAGATTTATTAGCATGAGGATGTTTCCCAGATTATATACACAGGAACAGACTGCATGATGAAAAAGAAGCTAAGCCAGGGACAGCACTTACAAGTGAGCACAAACCACCAAGAAAGAGCTTTTTAAAAATTTGTGCACATAGTTATACATCTTCGGGGCTGTGTACATATCATGGCACCCACAGAGCAGGGCTGGAGAAAGCTCCCCACCAAGACTGACTCCTGTAAACCAGAAAAGTATCCTGACCTCAGGTCTTCACAGTTAAAACCAAGTAGCTCTTTGAGATTATTAAAGCAAAGCCTTTCTCCTCTTGTTCACTTAATTTCTCTATATTCTCCTTACAGGCAACAACATGTCTTTCCCCATATATATGTATCTTATAACAGGTTTTACATTGGGTTAATAGTAAATGAGTGAAATAAGGCCATTTCAAATATGTTTTTTCCACACAAAACCTAATCAAATAAGTTTTTCAAGTAAGCACATTACAAGATCCTAATTTGTTCTATAAATTGAACAAAGAATAAAGAATACAGAAGAAAAATACATTATAAATTATAGAAGTAGTAAGTAAATTGGCAGTTTACTGCAAATAATTACTAAATGTATTGGTACTCAAATCCTCTGGATTTCCCAAATTGACATTACCGTAACAGTCAAAATGGGAAAAAAAAAAATCATGTAGCTACTTCAAGGAAATAATCATTAATGAATAGTCCTTAGTTGGAAAAGCAAATGAGTCACAGTGAGTATTCTGGTCTTGTCTTTGTGACATGCCCTTCTAAACCATGGTGGGCTGGCATGTGAATTTCCCCTTAGTTGCAGTATGAACTAGAAAGGTAGGCAAGTCTTCACTGTTGAATCACTAATTGGATTAGTGTTTGGTTGTGTGTGTTTAATGAATCAATGACTTACCTTTGTTTAAATGCCACATAATCAAGTGATTGACTTGTCATATATGATGTTTTGATTACCTTTACTATTTCTAGTTTCTATTTGCTTTTAAGGACTAAAGGCATATGAAAGTCAAAAGAGTAATGAAAGTAAGTGCCACCTTCCTGTGAAAGCATCACAAGAGGCTGTATCAGTAACACTTTCAGACTCCTGACAACTTTATGGTGTATATAGACAACAGGGATTTAAAAAAAACTGATATAAGTATATATTTTGCGAGTTAGAATGACTTCAGAGAGCTGATTCGCTAAAAATTGCAGTTGAATCAGTTTTATTGCTGTTACATCTGGTGGCAGAACCAGTAAAAATCAATCATTCAAAACAAAACCATTTAGTGGAGAAAAATATTCTGACTGTATATTAGGGTAAGTGTATTTTGATATTTGTCTAGATTAATTTTTTACTTTTTGTTATTAGGCAAAAAAATACATGGCAAAAAATACATTAAAAGATCATACATCTTAATATGAAGTGGATATTTCAAAATACAAAAAATAAAATGAACACATGTTGATATGCTCCAACATGTAGTCTCTCTTTCCTAATTCTTAACTTTTTGGGTTTTTTTATATTTTTAAAGATTTTATTTATTTGAGAGAGCGATTGAGAGAGAAAGAGAGAGAGAGCATAAGCAGGAGAAGGGGCAGAGGAAAAGGGAGAAGCAGGCTCCCTGCTGAACAGGGAACCCAACGTGGGACTGGATCCCAGAACCCTGGGACCATGACCTGAGCCAAAGGCAGACGCTTAACTGACACTGCTCGGTTTTAAATTAACTTATATTCATTAATCTATCTCCTTCATATATTTTGAAATCATGAATAACACCTGGTGGATTTTTACTGAACTGCCATTTTTTTCCATTTATGCATTCAGATTAGGGTGTATTATTTTGTTAATAAATTATTTTTTTGCCTCAAACTCAAATATCTGCAATTTGCTTCTAAGTTTTCAATTTGCAGTGATTCATTACACAGTTAGTTGACTAACTTACCTAGAAGGACCCAACTATTGACTTTTCAGTGCTTATTTTTCTTAAGATTCTCTATTATCTCCAAGGGAATTGTACACAGCACAGCTTCTTTTTGGAGTGATGTATGTGTTCTTTGGTAGTTAAACTTTCACTCAATTCTTAATACAACTGAAGACAGAGCTCATTAATCATACCCCAAAGCACAGAACTATGGTTATAACTCTGTAGTTTCAAGGTAATAAGTAGGATCTGTTATCTTTCATGTCCAAAGAGATTTACTCAACTGGTCACTACACAAGTACATACATTTAACTTACCTTCAGTTAATTATAGCTCTGTATTTTAAAATCAATTATTCTATCATGGTTATATGTGCATTAGAAGAGTACACAAAAATAATTGCCAAAACATTCAATAGCCTAAAACCTTTTAGAAAGGCATTAGTTTATTTTTGAGGTATTTTTTTGTTTTTTTTAATTTTATTTGAGAGAGCACGTACAAGCACAAGTGGTGGGGAGGGGTGGGGCAGAGGGAGAGGGAGAAGCAGGCCAGACATGGGGCTCTATCCCAGGGTCCAGGGATCATGACCCAAGCTGAAGGCAGCCACTTAACTGACTGAGCCACCCAGGCACCCCATATTTTTGAGATATTTAAAAAGGATTTCATTTACCAATCTTCTAAGTAGTATTAAACTTGAAGAAAAAAGGGATTAACTTCTGAAAAACCTAAAACATTTCAATTATGCCTAAATAATCCATCCTCAAGTATGTGTGCACATGTCTGTGTGTATACACATTGACAACATTCTAGAAAGAGCATTATTAATTATGTTATTTTAAAAGAGTTTAATTCTGCTCATAAACATATTTGCCATACCAGGCTCACGCCTGCAGTCTCCTCCAGTCTGTCCCCATCCTGTCTCCTGTTCCTGCTTATATTCCTTCCCTCCCACAGTGAGCTCTACTGATGGTCAGACATGTGCCCATAGCCCCACAACCTCTTCCACGCCACACCTGGCTCCTGTCCTGTCTCTAAAACACTTCTCCTCTGTCTGCTGAAAGTTTGACTCCTTACCTGTTAAAATACCTGTTATTTTTTCCTCATTTCTTTAAGAATTTTTTGTCCCCTGCTTCATATTACTATGCAGGCATCTCCCTTCCCATCAAAGTCAATCCATCTCCATCCACTGAATCAAACACCCTCCGTTCTTTCCTATCCGTGAGATAACAGAAAAAAACATATATACTATATATATAGTATATATATAACTATATATATATATGTCTCTGTGTCTCTGTCCCCGGTTCCTGGCACAAAACCTTTGTAATTTCCTAAGTGAAAAGAGCACTAGGAACATGTCTTGCTCGAATATTTGGTCTTTGACTTATCTCTGACACAGGGCTCCCAAAACTCTTATAAATTCCTACATGATAAGAGTACTAGGAGCATCTTTTGTTCTACTGAACTGACTCTGGGTGGGTTCCTGAATAGCTTCTGGATGGGGGCTGGTCACCAGAAAGACCAAGCCCTGGTTAGAAGCTTAGAATTTTCAGCTCCACCCTGAGTCATCCTCCTGAGAAGGGAGAGGGCTAGAAACAGTAAATAATCATGCCTATGTGAGGAAGCCTCCATAAAATCCTGATAGAATAGGGTTTAGAGAGCTTCCAGGTTGGTGAACACATCCACCTCTATGGGATCAGAAGCTCCTGTGCTTATCTCTTCATCTGGCTGTTCACCTGTATCCTTTATCATATCCTTTAATCAACTGATCAATATAGGTGTTTCCCTAAGTTCTATGAGCCGCTCTAGCAAATTAATCAAACCCAAGGAGGATGTTGTTGTTAGAGATCAGGAACCTCTGGTCTATAGCCAGTTGGTCAGAAGTTTAAGTGATAATCTGGGCTTGCAACTAGCTTCTGCAGTGGGGGTTGGGGGGCAGTCTTGTGGGACTGAGCCCTTAACCTGTGGGATCTTGTACTATCTCTAGGTAGAGTGTCACAATTAAGACTCCAGCTGGTGTCACAGAGAATTCTTGTAGAGGGACAAAGCCTCCATAGATTTGGTGACCAGAAGTTATCTGAAGTGCAGTGTTCTATATGAATATTTTGTATGAATATTAAAAGAGATTCACACAGGAAAAATCTTATAGTAGGGAAGAACCGGGTTTTTCCCTACAAAGGAAGGACAACCCTGTTTTTCCTGTATACCACTTCAGTCTACTAAGCTCCCTGCTCTCTTTCTTCTACTTCTTACTCATGACTGCATCTTTCCCCTTAGCATTCATATATGCTACAGTATGACCTATCCAAAATACAATCTGAGCCCCTTCCCTGCTAGCTCTATTTCCACACACACCCAATATCAACTTCTTGCATGTCACTAATTTTTCTTCCATTCACCTTTCAGCTCATTTCAACTAGGGTTACAAGATTTAGCAAACAAAACAAAAAGTATGAGTAGTTAAATATTCAGATAAATAATTTTTAGTATAAATATGTTTCAAGTATTGCATGTATTTTATCTGGCAACCCAAGTTTCCCAAACATTCATCTTCCATCCTGAACCAAAACTGCTCTTGGTCAGAAATGATATCTTTGTTGCTAATCCAACTTTCTTAGAAACAAAGAATGCCCCTTTATTCACCTGGAATAGACTGAGAGGGTTAGGTAATTAACTCTTTCTGGGAATAGCTATCCTAAATGACAGGTGGGTTTTGGCAAAAATATTCCAGTTCTTGTGCCCTTTCCATAGGTTAACTCTAAAGTGTGTGAACTACTTAATTTCCAAGAATTGCACCATGGGATTAAGCTTTAGAGTGGTAGCCAGCTTAAATAATGCATTTTTTTTTAAAGATTTTTTATTTATTTACTTGACAGAGAGAGACACAGCGAGAGTGGGAACACAAACAAGGGGAGCAGGAGAGGGAGAAGCAGGCTTCCCGCGGAGCAGGGAGCCCGATGCGGGGCTCGATCCCAGGACCCTGGGATCATGACCTGAGCCGAAGGCAGACGCTTAAGGACTGAGCCACCCAGGTGCCCCTTAAATAATGCACTTTGTATGGCTATTTTCTCTTCCTTGTCTCCTTCCCATGCTGCTCTGCCAGAGTTCCTAGCTCTTCCCAAATAAACTACTATTCTTAAATCCTTGACTCAGTCAGTTTCTGGAAGAAACCAAAGAAAGGCTTATGTCTAAGCCTCTTTCATTTTTCAATCTATATTCTGCTCTTGATCTCTTCATTTCCATGGCTTTACCAACTTCCTATAAATTAGTATATTCCAAAAATTTTATCTCCAGCTCAGACCATTCCTTCTAATGTTCAGGTTTATAAAACAGATACTTGACCTCCATCTGGATTGCTCTTAAACATCTCAAAATGAACATGTTTAATTTTTCCCTTTTCCTTATTTATGCTCTTCCTTTAATCTCCCCTCTCTCAATAAATGGCTTTTCTACCTACCCAGTTTTGTTTTGTTTTTGTTTTTTCGGTTTCGTTTTTTTTTGGGGGGGGGGATTGTTGTTGTTGTTGTTGTTGTTGTTTTCCGTAGGTGAAGATGGAGCATTCTCAACAGCTTCAAGTCTCTTGCCTATACAGCTAATCTGTTACCAAGCCTCAGAGACTACTTCCACAGTATATTTATAATAGGTACATTGTTCCCTCACGATTTCTGTCACCTTAGCCCTGCCACAATATTCTCTACATTGGAAGAGTCTTCACTCTTCTACTCTTGACCTCTTCCAATCCATTCTCTGTGAAATAGACAAGTGGTACCACAGAAATATAAATTAAATTTTGTACTACTCTGCTTATAAGACTTCACTGGCTTCCAATTTCCTTTCAAATAGAGTTCAACTCCCTAACCTGTATGATCTCCAGCACAAATATGGCCACTCTTACAGGGCCATTTATCACACTGACACACCAGTCTTCTTTAAATTAGTTGAATCACTAACCTCATGCTATACCTGAAAAGTAATATTCTATTTCCTCAGCTCATTCTAAACTAATTTAACTAGTTTTTTCCTCCAAATTATATCATAACCTGTAATTATATTTTATTTTTTTAAAACACTTATTTAAATTCAATTAATTAACATACAATGTATTATTGGTTTCAGAGGTGGAGGTCAGCAATTCATCAGTCTTATATAATAACAGTGCTCATTACATCACATGCCCTCCTTAATGTCCATCACCCAGTTACCCCACCCCCCCCTCCACTCCAGCAACCCACAGTTTGTTTCCTATGATTAAGAGTCTCTTATGGGGCACCTGGGTGGCTCAGACACTTGTTAAGTGTCTGCCTTCGGCCCAGGTCATGATCCCAGGGTCCTGGGATCAGGTCCCACATCTGGCTCCCTGCTCAGCAGGAAGCCAGCTTCTCCCTCTCCCACTCCCCCTGCTTGTTTTCCTGCTCTCGCTATCTCTCTCTGTTGAATAAATAAATAAAATCTTAAAAAAAAAAAAAAATCTCTCTTATGGTTTGTCTCCCTCTCTGGTTTCATCTTGTTTTATTTTTTCCTCTCTACCCCTATGATCCTCTGTTTTGTTTCTTAAATTCCACATATCAGTGAGATCACATGATAATTGTCTTTCTCTGATCGACTTATTTCGCTTAGCATAATACCCTCTGGTCCATCCACATCATTGCAAATGGCAAGATTTCTTTTTATTTTATTATGTTAATCACCATACATTAAATCATTAGTTTTTGATGTAGTGTTCCATGATTCATTGTTTGTGTATAACGCCCAGTGCTCCATTCAGTACGTGCCCTCTTTAATACCCATCACCAGGCTAACTCATCCCCCCAACCCTCTCCCCTCTAGAACCCTCAGTTTGTTTCTCAGAGTCCATAGTCTCTCATGGTTTGTCTCCCCCACCAATTACCCCCCCTTCATTTCTCCCTTCCTACTATCTTTTTTTTTTTTTTAACATATAATGTATTATTTGTTTCAGAGGTACAGGTCGGTGATTCAACAGTCTTACACAATACACAGCACTCACTATAGCACATACCCTCCCCAATGTCTATCACCCAGCCACCCCATCCCTCCCACCCCCCACCAATCCAGCAAACCTCTGTTTCCTGAGATTAAGAATTCCTCATATCAGTGAGATCATGATACATGTCTTTCTCTGATTGACTTACTTTGCTCAGCATAATACCCTCCAGTTCCATCCATATCATTGCAAATGGCAAGATTTCATTCCTTTTGATGGCTTCATAATATCCCATTTTTTATATATACCACATCTTCTTTATCCATTCATCTGGCAATGGACATCTTGGCTCTTTCCATAGTTTAGCTACTGTGGACATTGCTGCTATAAACATCGGGGTGCACGTACACTTTCGGATCCCTACATTTGTATCTTTGGAGTAAATACCCAGTAGTGCAATTGCTGGATCATATGGCAGTTCTATTCTCAACTTTTTGGGGAACCTCCATAGTGTTTTCCAGAGTGGCTGCACCAGCTTGCATTCCCACCAACAGTGTAGGAGGGTTCCCCTTTCTCCGCATCCTCACCAAAATCTGTTGTTTCCTGACTTGTTCATTTTAGCCATTCTGACTGGTGTGAGGTGGTATGTCATCGAGGTTTTGATTTGGATTTCCCTGATGCCAAGCGATATTGAACACTTTTTCATGTGTCTGTTGGCCGTTTGGATGTCTTCTTTGGAAAACTGTCTGTTCATGTCTTTTGCCCATTTCTTGATGGGATCATTTGTTCTTTGGGTGTTGAGTTTGATAAGTTCTTTATAAATTTTGGATACTAGCCCTTTATCTGATATGTCATTTGCAAATATTTTCTCCCATTCTGTGGGTTGTCTTTTGGTTTTGTTGACTGTTTCTTTTGCTATGCAAAAGCTTTTTATCTTGATGAAGTCCCAATAGTTCATTTTTGCCCTTGCTTCCCGTGTCTTTGGTGATGTTTCTAGGAAGAAGTTGCTGTGGCTGAGGTCGAAGAGTTTGCTGCCTGTGTTTTCCCTTAGGATTTTGATGGACTCCTGTCTCACACTGAGGTCTTTCAACCATTTTGAGTCTATTTTTGTGTGTGGTGTAAGGAAATGGTCCAGTTACATTCTTCTGCATGTGGCTGTCCATTTTCCCAACACCATTTGTTGAAGAGACTGTCTTTTTTCCATTGGACATTCTTTCCTGCTTTGTTGAAGATTAGTTGGCCATATAGTTGAGGGTCCATTTTTGGGCTCGCTATTTTGTTCCATTGATCGATGTATCTGTTTTTGTGCCAGTATCATACTGTCTTGATGATTGCAGCTTTGTAATAGAACTTAAAGTCCGGAATTGTGATGCCACCAGCTTTGCTTTTCTTTTTCAACATTCCTTTGGCTATTCAGGGTCTTTTCTGGTTCCATACAAATTTTAGGATTATTTGTTCCATTTCTTTGAAAAAAGTGGATGGTATTTTTTTTTTTTTAAAGATTTTATTTATTTATTTGAGAGAGAGAGAACACATGAGAGGGGGGAGGGTCAGAGGGAGAAGCAGACTCCCTGCTGAGCAGGGAGCCTGATGTGGGACTCGATCCTGGGACTCCAGGATCATGACCTGAGCCGAAGGCAGTCGCTTAACCAACCGAGCCACCCAGGTGCCCCAAAAGTGGATGGTATTTTGATGGGGATTGCATTGAATGTGTAGATTGCTCTAGGTAGCATTGACATCTTCACAATATTTGTTCTTCCAGTCCATGAGCATGGAACGTTTTTCCATTTCTTTGTGTCTTCCTCAATTTCTTTCATGAGTATTTTATAGTTTTCTGAGTACAGATCCTTTGCCTCTTTGGTTAGATTTATTCCTAGGTATCTTATGGTTTTGGGTGCAATTGTAAATGGGATCGACTCCTTAATTTCTCTTTCTTCTGTCTTGTTGTTGGGGTAAAGGAATGCCACTGATTTCTGTGCATTGATTTTTATATCCTGCCACTTTACTGAATTCTTGTATGAGTTCTAGCAGTTTTGGGGTGGAGTCTTTAGGGTTTTCCACATAAAGTATCATATCATCTGCAAAGAGTGAGAGTTTGACTTCTTTGCTGATTCGGATGCCTTTTATTTTTTTTGTTGTCTGATTGCTGTGGCTAGGACTTCTAATACTATGTTGAATAGCAGTGGTGATAGTGGACATCCCTGCCGCATTCCTGACCTTAGGGGGAAAGCTCTCAGTTTTTCCCCATTGAGAATGATATTCGCTGTGGGTTTTTCATAGATGGCTTTTATGATTTTGAGGTATATACCCTCTATCCCTATACTCTGAAGAGTTTTGATCAAGAAAGGATGCTGTACTTTGTCAAATGCTTTTTCTGTATCTATTGACAGGATCATATGGTTCTTGTTCTTTCTTTTATTAATGTATTGCATCACATTGATTGATTTGTGGATGTTGAACCAACCTTGCGGCAAAGGGATAAATCCCATTGGTCGTGGTGAGTAATCCTTTTAATGTACTGTTGGATCCTGTTGGCTAGTATTTTGGTGAGAATTTTTGCATCCATGTTCATCAAGGATATTGGTCTGTAATTCTCCTTTTTGATGGGGTCTTTGTCTGGTTTTGGGATCAAGGTAATGGTGGCCTCATAAAACGAGTTTGGAAGTTTTCCTTCCCTTTCTATTTTTTGGAACAGTTTCAGAAGAATAGGTATTAATTCTTCTTTAAAGGTTTGGTAGAATTCCCCTGGGAAGCCATCTGGCCTTGGGATCTTGTTTGTTGGGAGAGTTTTGATGACTACTTCAATTTCCTTAGTGGTTATAGGTCTGTTCAGGTTTTCTATTTCTTCCTGGTTCAGTTTTGGTAGTTTATACATCTCTAGGAATGCATCCATTTCTGCCAGATTATCTACTTTGCTGCCATATAGTTGCTCATAATATGTTCTTATAATTGTTTGTAATTTCTTTGGTGTTGGTTGTGATCTCTCCTCTTTCATTCATGATTTTATTTATTTGGGTCCTTCTCTTTTCTTTTTGATAAGTCTGGCCAGGGGTTTATCAATCTTATTCTTTCAAAGAACCAGCTCCTAGTTTCGTGGATCTGTTCTACTGTTCTTTTGGTTTCTATTTCATTGATTTTTGCTCTGACCTTTACTATTTCTCTTCTCCTCCTGGGTTTAGCCTTTATTTGCTGTTCTTTCTCCAGCTCCTTTAGGTGTAGGGTTAGGTTGTGTATTTGAGACCTTTCTTGTTTCTTGAGAAAGGCTTGTATTGCTATATACTTTCCTCTTAGGATGGCCTTTATGCATCCCAAAGATTTTGAACAGTTGTGTTTTAATTTTCATTTGTTTCCATGAATTTTTTAAATTCTTCTTTAATTTCCTGGTTGACCCATTCATTCTTCAGTAGGATGCTCTTTAGCCTCCATGTATTTGAGTTCTTTCCAACTTTCCTCGTGATTGAGTTCTAGTTTCAAAGCATTGTGGTCCGAAAATATGCAGGGAATGATCCCAATCTTTTGGTACTGGTTGAGACCTGATTTGTGACCTAGGATGTGATCTATTCTGGAGAATGTTCCATGGGCACTAGAGAAGAATGTGTATTCTGTTGCTTTGGGATGGAATGTTCTGAATATATCTGTGAAGTTCATTTGGTCCAGTGAGTCATTTAAAGTCTTTATTTCCTTATTGATCTTTTGCTTAGATAATCTGTCCATTTCAGTGAGGGGGGTGTTAAAGTCCCCCACTATTATTGTATTGTTTTTGATGTGTTTCTTTGCTTTTGTTATTAATTGGCTTATATAATTGGCTGCTCCCATGTTAGGGGCATAGATATTTACAACTGTTAGATCTTATTGGATAGACACTTTAAGTATGATATAGTGTCCTTCCTAATCTCTTATTACAGTCTTTGGTTTAAAATCTAATTTGTCTGATATAAGGATTGCCACCCCAGCTTTCTTTTGGTGTCCATTAGCATGGTAAATTGTTTTCCACCCCCTCACTTTCAATCTGGAGGTGTCTTTGGGTCTAAAATGAGTCTCTTGCAGACAGCATATTGATGGGTCTTGTTATTTTATCCAATCTGATAGCCTGTCTTTTGATTGGGGCATTTAGCCCATTTACATTCAGGGTAACTACTGAAAGATATGAATTTAGTGCCATTGTATTGCCTGTAAGGTGACTGTTACTGTATATTGTCTGTGTTCCTTTCTGGTCTATGTTACTTTTAGGCTCTCTCTTTGCTTAGAGGACCCCTTTCAATATTTCTTGTAGGGCTGGTTTCGTGTTTGCAAATTCCTTTAGTTTTTGTTTGTCCTGGAAGGTTTTTATCTCTCCTTCTATTTTCAGTGACAAGCCTAGCTGGATATAGTATTCCTGGCTGCATATTTTTCTCATTTAGTGCTCTGAATAGATCATGCCATTTCTTTCTGGCCTGCCAGGTCTCTGTGGATAGGTCTGTTGCCAATCTAATGTTTCTACCATTGTAGGTTACAGATCTCTTCTCCCGAGCTGCTTTCAGGATTTTCTCTTTGTCTCTGAGACTCGTAAGTTTTACTATTAGATGTCGGGGTGTTGACCTTTTTTTATTGATTTTGAGAGGGGTTCTCTGTGCCTCCTGGATTTTGATGCCTGTTTCCTTCCCCAAATTAGGGAAGTTTTCTGCTATAATTTGCTCCAATATACCTTATGCCCCTCTCTCTCTTCTTCTTCTGGGATCCCAATTATTCTAATATTGTTTCATCTTATTGTATCACTTATCTCTCAAATTCTGCCCTCATGATCCAGTAGTTGTTTATCCCTCTTTTTCCCAGCTTCTTTATTTTCCATCATTTGGTCTTCTATCTCACTGATTCTTTCTTCTGCCTCATTTATCCTAGCAGTTAGAGCCTCCATTTTTGATTGCACTTCATTAATAGCCTTTTTGATTTTGACTTGGTTAGATTTTAGTTCTTTTATTTCTCCAGAGAGGGTTTCTCTAATATCTTCCATGCTTTTTTCAAGCCTACCTAGTATCTTTAAAATCATCACTCTGCACTCTACTTCTGATATCTTACTAATGTCTGTATTGATTAGGTCCTTGGCAGTCGGTACTGCCTCTTGTTCTTTTTTTTTTTTGAGGTGATTTTTTTCCGTCGTCATTTTGTCCAGAGGAGAATAGATGAATGAGGGAACAAACGCTAATAGGGTAACAATAGCCCCAGAAAAATATACACTAAACAAATCAGAAGAGACCTGAAACCAGGGGAAAAGAAAAGGAAAGAAAGAAAAAAGAAAAAAAAGAAAAAGAAAAAGATTAAAAAAAAATATGATCAAATATGATCAGGCTGGTGCATAGATCAGTGCCACACACTAGATTTTGGGTATATTTTGGTCTGTTAGAAGAAAGTGCCTCCCAAAAATTTTAAAGAAAGAAAAACTTACATGTACAAAAATAACGGTAAATATGAAGGGATGGAATATGACTATAAAGATGAAAATTAGAAGATTTTGTAAAAGGAAATGATAAGAAGTTGGTTGAAAAAAGAAAGAAGAGAAATTAAAAAAAAAAAAAAAAGGGAGAGAATGTGATCAGGCAGGAGACTAGAACAAAGCCATACACTAGAGATTTAGGGTATATTTTGGTCTGTTAGAAGAAACTGTATCCCAAAATTTTAAAGAGAGAACAACTTATATATATACCAAAAATAAGGTTAACTACTATGAAGGGATAGAATATGACTCTAAAAATGAAAAATAAAAAAGATTTTTAAAGAAGGGATTCATAAAATGTTGGTTGAAAAAGGGAAAAAGAAAAATTAAAAAAAAAATTTAAAAAATTAACTTTGAAAGGCTAAAGAATCATGGTAAAAACCCATGAATTCTATGTGCAGTATTCCCCTAGTGCTGGAGGTCTACCGTTCACATTGATTGGTAAACTTGGTCTTGGCTGGCTGTTCTTGCTGATCTTCTGGGGGAGGGGCCTGTTGCCGTGGTTCCCAAATGTCTTTGCTGGAGGCGGAACTGCCCCACTGTTGCCTGGGCCGGGCTAGGTAATCTGCTCCGGTTTGCTCTCGGGGCTTTTGTTCCCTGCAAGCTTTCTGTACAGCTTTGGAGGACAAGAGTGAAATGGCAGCCTCCCAAACTCCGCCCTGGAGGAGCCGAGAACTCGGGGCCCCACTCCTCAGTGCACCCCCAGAGAAAAGCAGTCAATCACTCCTGTCTCCCCGGGCTCTGGCCGCACTCCATGCTCACCCGGCCTGTGACCAAGTGTTTCTATCTTTGGCACACGACCCCGTGTGGAGTCTCCAAACCCAGCCAATTCCTGCGGTGCGCTCCCGTGCCACTCCCCCCGGGGGAGGAAGGGGAGTCTCCCCGGATCTGCCGCTTGTTGGGTCCCTGCTGGAAGAGCAGTGGCCCAACTGTGCCACGGATCATGGTTTATGGCAACCCCGAGCTGTGAGCCCGCTCCTCGGCTCCGTCTCTGCAGCCGGCTTCCCTGCTCCAATACCTGGGAGCTCTGCTGCACTCAGGCACCCCTGGTCTTTCTGTGACCCCGAGGGTCCTGAGACCACACTGTCCCAGTGAGGGTTCCACCCCTCGCTTAGCCACTGGAGCGACATCCCTCAGCACAGCAGACTTCTAAAATTTCCGATTTTGTGCTCCGCTGCTCTGTCACTTGCCAGAAGCGGCCAACAGAGGCCCCCTCCCCCGCCATCTATCCTCCCGAATATCTCCTCGGATTCACGTCTCCACACATCCTACCTTCCAGAAAGTGGTCGCTTTTCTGTTCAGAGAGTTGCTGCTATTCTTTTCTTCAATCTTCTGTTGAGTTTGTAGGTGTTCAGAATGGTTTGATCCCTATCTAGCTGAATTCCTGGCACCAGAGGAAATTCAGGTCTCCTACTCCTCCGCCATCTTGCTCCTCTCCCTGGCAAGATTTCATTTTTGATGCCTGCATATTATTCCATTTGTGTGTGTCTGTATGTGTGTGTTCTTTATTTATTCATCTGTTGATTGACATCTGGGCTCTTTCCATAGTTTGGCTGTTGTAGACATTGCTGCTAGAAACACTGGGATGCAGGTGCCCCTTTAAATCACTACATTTGTATCTTTGGGGTAAATACCTAGTAGTGTAATTGCTGGATCGTATGGTAGCTCTATTTTCAACTTTTTGAAGAACATCCATACTGTTTTCCAGAGTGGCTGCACCAGCTTGCATTCCCACCAACAGTGTAGGAGGGTGTCCCTTTCTCTGCATCCTCACCAAAATCTGTCGTTTCCTGACTTGTTCATTTTAGCCATTCTGACTGGTGTGAGGTGGTATCTCATTGAGGTTTTGATTTGGATTTCCCTGATGCCGAGTGATGTTGAGCACTTTTCATGTGTCTGTTGGCCATTTGTATGTCTTCTTTGGAGAAATGTCTGTTCATGTCTTCTGCGCATTTCTTGATTGGACTATTTGTTCTTTGGGTATTGAGTTTGATAAGTTGTAGATCTTGGATACTAGCCCTTTATCTGATATGTCATTTGCAAATATTTTCTCCCATTCTGTCAATTGTCTTTTTGTTTTGTCAACTGTTTCCTTTGCTGTTCAAAAGCTTTTTATCTTGATGAAGTCCCAGTAGTTCACTTTTGACTTTGTTTCCCTTCCCTTTGGAGACATGTCTAACAAGTATATGACTAGTTGTTAAATGTCTTTCCTCTCTACCAGAATGTAACCTCCATGAGGATAAAAGCCATACCTGTTTTGTTCCATACTGCCAACATAATGTCCCGGGATGTAATTTTGTCTGACTTATGATACGGCTCAATAACTGATTGAACGAATATACCAAAAGATTCAGAAAATACATGTGATAAGCTGTAACTACTGAAGGGTTTCAACCCATTTACTCTTTCCAACTATATAGAATCTAAGGGAAACCACATCTAACCTTTATTGAGCTTCTATTACATTCCAGGCATTTTGCATGTTTCCCTTTTGGTCTTCACAATTTAAGCATCATCATTATAACCATTTTAAAGATCACGAAAATGAGTCTCCGAGATGCTCAAAAATTTGAGCATTAAGTGACTCATATAAATCTAGGAAGGATCATAAATGTCAGAGCTGGAATTAAAATTTATATCTGGCCTCAAAATCTCTTTTTCCAGTAATATTCTAAAAACTTCATTGAGTGATATTTCAACTTGGTGTTGTAACAATAGGAACTGAACTCAGAGATTTTAGAATCTATTATATTTAAAGAAATCTTGGTAAATAACCCACAACTTGTTTTATTAAATATTATTCTCAGCAAAGTTTACTACTGAAAGATAATTTTCCTATGGTTTTCATAATGAAAATTACTGGGAATAAGATATTGCTTATACATTAAATACACATAACAATTATCTTATAGGCAGATATTTACAACAACACTAAAAACATCCCTATGTCAGGAGAAACAAAATTATCATAGCACCTATGGTCCCAAAAACTAGGTAGGTTGCAATTTTTTTTCCACACTTACTAGTGTGGGGCATTTGGCAAGTTACTTATTCTCTTTACATTTTTTAATCATCAGTAAAATGTGTATGATAATAGTATCAACCTCATGAGTGTAATTGTGAGGAATAAATAATATGTATAGAATGCTTAAAATAGTTCTTAGCACATATTAACATTGATTATCTGCCTCTGAAAACTCAATGTTAATAGTTTGTCACCTGTTAATTTATTCAACCCCTATTAGTCACCACATAATAGATTTTTAAAATCTATTACGGCAGGTAAAATCATTTCATCTTAATCTAGATGGGGAAAATAGACCCTAAAATAATACATGAATGAATAAGAAATTTCAGATGGTGAGAGTTGCCATGAATAAAATGAAACAGGAAGATGAATTTGTTTTCCATTAATTCTATATTAACTTTAATGGAAGTAAACTCCATATCTATAATTTGATTTGGGCCTTTCAACCTGAAAAGGAATATGCTAATATTGGTATTTACCTTTATACTATTCTCTTTTAATTTTTAATTTGCTCATTATTCTCATAGTTATCTCATCATTTCCACTTAATGTTAAAAAGAACATACACTTTGATCTAACTGCAAAAATCATTTGAATTTTAATCATAAAATCCAAGTTGATAATCACTCCCACTTGCATTTTGTTCTGAATGTCTTTAAGATTAAAAAAATAGTTGGTCTGGAGGGGGCGGAGCAAGATGGCGGAGGAGTAGGAGACCTGGATTTCGTCTCCTCTCAGGAATTCAGCTGGATAGGGATCAAACCATTCTGAACACCTACAAACTCAACAGGAGATCGAAGAAAAGAATAGCAACAACTCTCTGAACAGAAAAGCGATCACTTTCTGGAAGGTAGGACGTGCGGAGAAGTGAATCCGAGGCGTTATTCGGGGGGATAGACGGCGGGGGAGGGGCCTCCGTCGGCCGCTTCTGGCAAGTGATAGAGCCACGGAGCACAAAATCGGAACTTTTAGAAGTCTGCTCCGCTGAGGGACGTCACTCTGGTGGCGAAGTGGGGGGTGGAACCCTCGTGGGACAGTGTGGTCTCAGAACCCTCAGGGTCACAGAAAGACCGGGGGTGCCTGAATGCGGCAGAGCTCCCAGGTATCGGAGCAGGGAAGCCGGCTGCAGAGACGGAGCCCAGGCGCGGGCTCTCAGCTCGGGGTTGCCATAAACCGTGATCCACGGCAGAGTCGGGCCACTGCTCCTCCAGCAGGGACCCAACAAGCGGCAGATCCGGGGAGACTCACCTTCTTCCCCCGGGAGGAGAGGTGCGGGAGCGCACCGCGGGGATCTGCTAGGTTTGGAGACTCCACCCGGGGTCGGGTGCCAGATAGAAAGGCACAGTCACAGGCTGGGTGAGCACGGAGTGTGGCCGGAGACCGGGGGGACGGGAGTGACTGACTGCTTTTCTCTGGGGGCTCGCTGAGGAGCGGGACCCCGAGTTCTCGGCTCCGCCGGGGCGGAGACTGGGAGGCTGCCATTTTCACTCTCTGCCTCCAAAGCTGTACGGAAAGCTTGCAGGGAACAAAAGCTCCGGAGAGCAAACCCGAGCAGATTACCTAGCCCGGACCGGCAAGGGCGGGGCAATTTTGCCTCCGGCAAAGACATTTGGGAACCACGGCAACAGGCCCCTCCCCCAGAAGATCAGCGAGAACAGCCAGCCAAGACCAAGTTTACCAATCAATGAGAACGGCAGAACTCCAGTGCTAGGGGAATACTGCACATAGAATTCATGGCTTTTTTTACCATGATTCTTTAATCTTTCAAAGTTAATTATTTTCTTTTAACTGTCTTTTTTTCTTTTTTTTTTCTTTTTTTTTGAATTTTTCTTTTTCCCTTTTTCAACCAACATCTTATCAATCCCTTTTTTAAAAAAAAAATTTTATTTTTCATTTTTAAAGTCATATTCTATCCCTTCATAGTAGTTACCCGTATTTTTGGCATATATATATATAAGTTGTTCTCTCTTTAAAATCTTGAGATAGTTTCTTCTAACAGATCAAAATATACTCTAAATCTCTAGTGTATGGTTTTTTTCTACTCCCCTGCCTGATCACATTCTCTCCCTTTTTTCTTTCTTTTTTTTTTTTTTTTAATCCTCTTCTTTCTTTTTTCAAACAACTTATCAAATCCTTTTTTAAAATTTTTTATAATTTCCATCTTTACAGTCATATTCCATCCCTTCATCATATCAACCCTTATTTTTGTACATATATAAGTTTTTCTTTCTTTAAAATTTTGGGAGGGACTTTCTTTTAACAGACCAAAATACACCCAAAATCTAGTGTGTGGCACTGATCTATAATCCAGCCTGATCATATTTGATCACATTCTGTTTTTGTTTTGTTTTGTTTCGTTCTGCTTTTGTTTGTTTTTATCTTTATCTTTTTCTTTTTTCTTTCTTTCTTTCCTTTTCTTTTTTCTCTCTTTCCCTTTCTTTTCCCACTGCTTCAGGTCTTTTCTGATTTGTTTAGAGTATATTTTCTGGGGACGTTGTTACCCTGCTAGCATTTTGTTCTCTCATTAATCTATTCTCCTCTGCACAAAATGACAAGACGGAAAAAATCACCTCAACAAAAAGAACAAGAGGTAGTACCGACTGCCGGGGACTTACTCAATACGGACATTAGTACGATGTCAGATCTAGAGTTCAGAATCATCACTTTAAAGATACTAGCTGGGCTTGAAAAAAACATGGAAGTTATTAGAGAAACCCTTTCTGGAGAAGTAAAAGAACTAAAATCTAACCAAGTAGAAATCAAAAAGGCTATCAATGAGGTGCAATCAAATATGGGGGCGCTAACTGCTAGGATAAATGAGGCAGAAGAAAGAATCAGTGAGATAGAAGACCAAATGATGGAAAATAAAGAAGCTGAGAAAAAGAGAGATAAACAACTACTGGATCACGAGGGCAGAATTCGAGAGATAAACGATACCATAAGACGAAACAACATTAGAATAATTGGGATCCCAGAAGAAGAAGAAAGAGAGAGAGGGGCAGAAGGTATAATGGAGCAAATTATAGCAGAGAACTTCCCTAATTTGGGGAAGGAAACAGGCATCAAAATCCAGGAAGCACAAAGAACCCCTCTCAAAATCAATAAAAATAGGTCAACACCCCGACATCTAATAGTAAAACTTACGAGTCTCAGAGACAAAGAGAAAATCCTGAAAGCAGCTCGGGAGAAGAGATATGTAACCTACAATGGTAGAAACATTAGATTGGCAACAGACTTATCCACAGAGACCTGGCAGGCCAGAAAGGACTGGCAGGACATATTCAGAGCACTAAATGAGAAAAATATGCAGCCAAGAATACTATATCCAGCTAGGCTGTCATTGAAAATTGAAGGAGAGATAAAAAGCTTCCAGGACAAACAAAAACTAAAGGAATTTGCAAACACGAAACCAGCCCTACAACAAATCTTGAAAGGGGTCCTCTAAGCAAAGAGAGAGCCTAAAAGCAACACAGACCAGAAAGGAACACAAACAATATACAGTAACAGTCACTTTACAGGCAATACAATGGCACTGAATTCCTATCTTTCAATAGTTACCCTGAATGTAAATGGGCTAAATGCCCCCAATCAAAAGACACAGGCTATCAGATTGGATTAAAAAACAAGACCCATCGATATGCTGTCTGCAAGAGACTCATTTTAGACCCAAAGACACCCCCAGATTGAAAGTGAGGGGGTGGAAAACCATTTACCATGCTAATGGACACCAAAAGAAAGCTGGGGTGGCAATCCTTATATCAGACAAATTAGATTTTAAACCAAAGACTGTAATAAGAGATGAGGAAGGACACTATATCCTACTTAAAGGGTCTATCCAACAAGAAGATCTAACAATTGTAAATATCTATGCCCCTAACATGGGAGCAGCCAATTATATAAGGCAATTAATAACAAAAGCAAAGAAACACATCGACAACAATACAATAATAATGGGGGACTTTAACACCCCCCTCACTGAAATGGACAGATCGTCTAAGCAAAAGATCAACAAGGAAATAAAGACTTTAAATGACACACTGGACCAAATGGACTTCACAGACATATTCAGAACATTCCATCCCAAAGCAACGGAATACACATTCTTCTCTAGTGCCCATGGAACATTCTCCAGAATAGATCACATCCTAGGTCATAAATCAGGTCTCAACTGGTACCAGAAGATTGGGATCATCCCCTGCATATTTTCAGACCACAATGCTTTGAAACTAGAACTCAATCACAAGAGGAAAGTCGGAAAGAACTCAAATACATGGAGGCTAAAGAGCATCCTACTGAAGAATGAATGGGTCAACCAGGAAATTAAAGAAGAATTTAAAAAATTCATGGAAACCAATGAAAATGAAAACACAACTATTCAAAATCTTTGGGATACAGCAAAGGCAGTCCTAAGAGGAAAGTATATAGCAATACAAGCCTTTCTCAAGAAACAAGAAAGGTCTCAAGTACACAACCTAACCCTACACCTAAAGGAGCTGGAGAAAGAACAGCAAATAAAGCCTAAACCCAGCAGGAGAAGAGAAATAATAAAGATCAGAGCAGAAATCAATGAAATAGAAACCAAAAGAACAGTAGAACAGATCAATGAAACTAGGAGCTGGTTCTTTGAAAGAATTAACAAGATTGATAAGCCCCTGGCCAGACTTATCAAAAAGAAAAGAGAAATGACCCAAATCAACAAAATCATGAATGAAAGAGGAGAAATCACAACCAACACCAAAGAAATACAAACAATTATAAGAACATATTATGAGCAACTCTATGCCAGCAAATTAGATAACCTGGAAGTAATGGATGCATTCCTAGAGATGTATCAACTACCAAAACTGAACCAGGAAGAAATAGAACACCTGAACAGACCTATAACCACTAAGGAAATAGAAGCAGTCATCAAAAATCTCCCAAAACACAAAAGCCCAGGGCCAGATGGCTTCCCAGGGGAATTCTACCAAACATTTCAAGAAGAATTAATACCTATCCTTCTGAAACTGTTCCAAAAAATAGAAATGGAAGGAAAACTTCCAAACTCATTTTATGAGGCCAGCATTACCTTGATCCCAAAACCAGACAAAGACCCCATCAAAAAAGAGAATTACAGATCAATATCCCTGATGAACATGGATGCAAAAATTCTCACCAAAATACTAGCCAATAGGATCCAACAGTACATTAAAAGGATTATTCACCACGACCAAGTGGGATTTATCCCTGGGCTGCAAGGTTGGTTCAACATCCGCAAATCAATCAACGTGATACAATACATTAACAAAAGAAAGAACAAGAATCATATGATCCTCTCAATAGATGCAGAAAAAGCATTTGACAAAGTACAGCATCCTTTCTTGATCAAAACTCTTCAGAGTATAGGGATAGAGGGTACATACCTCAATATCATAAAAGCCATCTATGAAAAACCTACAGCGAATATCATTCTCAAAGGGGAAAAACTGAGAGCTTTCCCCCTAAGGTCAGGAACGCGGCAGGGATGTCCACTATCACCACTGCTATTCAACATAGTATTGGAAGTCCTAGCCACAGCAATCAGACAACAAAAAAAATAAAAGGCATCCAAATTGGCAAAGAAGAAGTCAAACTCTCTTTGCAGATGATATGATACTTTATGTGGAAAATCCCAAAGACTCCACCCCAAAACTGCTAGAACTCATACAGAAATTCAGTAAAGTGGCAGGATATAAAATCAATGCACAGAAGTCAGTGGCATTCCTATACACCAACAACAAGTCAGAAGAAAGAGAAATTAAGGAGTCGATCCCATTTACAATTGCACCCAAAACCATAAGATACCTAGGAATAAATCTAACCAAAGAGGCAAAGGATCTGTACTCAGAAAACTATAAAATACTCATGAAAGAAATTGAGGAAGACACAAAGAAATGGAAAAACGTTCCATGCTCATGGATTGGAAGAACAAATATTGTGAAGATGTCAATCCTACCTAGAGCAATCTACACATTCAATGCAATCCCCATCAAAATACCATCCACTTTCTTCAAAGAAATGGAACAAATAATCCTAAAATTTGTATGGAACCAGAAAAGACCCCGCATAGCCAGAGGAATGTTGAAAAAGAAAAGCAAAGCTGGTGGCATCACAATTCCAGACTTCCAGCTCTACTACAAAGCTGTCATCATCAAGACAGTATGGTACTGGCACAAAAACAGACACATAGATCAATGGAACAGAATAGAGAGCCCAGAAATGGACCCTCAACTCTATGGTCAACTAATCTTTGACAAAGCAGGAAAGAATGTCCAATGGAAAAAAGACAGTCTCTTCAACAAATGGTGTTGGGAAAATTGGACAGCCACATGCAGAAGAATGAAACTGGACCATTTCCTTACACCACACACAAAAATAGACTCCAAATGGTTGAAAGACCTCAATGTGAGACAGGAGTCCATCAAAATCCTAAAGGAGAACACAGGCAGCAACCTCTTCGACCTCAGCCGCAGCAACTTCTTCCTAGAAACATCGCCAAAGGCAAGGGAAGCAAGGGCAAAAATGAACTATTGGGACTTCATCAAGATAAAAAGCTTTTGCAAAGCAAAGGAAACAGTCAACAAAACCAAAAGACAACCCACAGAATGGGAGAAAATATTTGCAAATGACATATCAGATAAAGGGCTAGTATCCAAAATCTATAAAGAACTCATCAAACTCAACACCAAAAGAACAAAGAATCCAATCAAGAAATGGGCAGAAGACATGAACAGACATTTTTCCAAAGAAGACATCCAAATGGCCAACAGACACATGAAAAAGAGTTCAATATCGCTCGGCATCAGGGAAATCCAAATCAAAACCTCAATGAGATACCACCTCACACCAGTCAGAATGGCTAAAATTAACAAGTCAGGAAATGACAGATGTTGGCGGGGATGCGGAGAAAGGGGAACCCTCCTACACTGTTGGTGGGAATGCAAGCTGGTGCAGCCACTCTGGAAAACAGTATGGAGGTTCCTCAAAAAGTTGAAAATAGAGCTACCATATGATCCAGCAATTGCACTACTGGGTATTTACCCCAAAGATACAAAAGTAGGGACCCGAAAGGCTACGTGCACCCCGATGTTTATAGCAGCAATGTCCACAATAGCCAAACTGTGGAAAGAGCCAAGATGTCCATCAACAGATGAATGGATAAAGAAGATGTGGTATATATATACAATGGAATATTATGCAGCCATCAAAAGGAATGAGATCTTGCCATTTGCAACGACGTGGATGGAACTGGAGGGTATTATGCTGAGCGAAATAAGTCAAACAGAGAAAGACATGTATCATATGACCTTGCTGATATGAGGAATTCTTAATCTCAGGAAACAAACTGAGGGTTGCTGGAGTGGGGGGTGGGGTGGGAGGGATGGGGTGACTGGGTGATGGACACTGGGGAGGGTATGTGTTCTAGTAAGCGCTGTGAATTGTGCAAGACTGTTGAATCTCAGATCTGTACCTCTGAAACAAATAATGCAATATATGTTAAGAAAGAAAAAAAGAAGAAGAAGAATGTAGCAGGAGGGGAAGAATGAAGGGGGGGAAGTCGGAGGGGGAGAAGAACCATGAGAGACGATGGACTCTGAAAAACAAACTGAGGGTTCTAGAGGGGAGGGGGGTGGGAGAATGGGTTAGCCTGGTGATGGGTATTGAGGAGGGCACGTTCTGCATGGAGCACTGGGTGTTATGCACAAACAATGAATCATGGAACACTATATCTAAAACTAATGATGTAATGTATGGGGATTAACATAACAATAAAAAATTTAAATATTTTAAAAAAAATAGTTGGTCTGGTTAAATGTATTTAAAAATTCAAATAATCTGAACGTTTTAAGTTAAACCATCTAGATCACTTGAGTTCTGATGGAGTATACTGTAGTGACCCACGTAGTTCATCACTGTATACACACAACCTCTGTGGCATCTTCTTGTCTATCTGTCCTAAGGGGAGGAGAAAGAGAGAATATGTGTTTACACGGTGTCAAAAACAAACTGTAATTTGTCATGGAGAGTTTATCTTGAATACTTATTTATTCCCATACTGAAATCATTCTTATCAGACTGAAAGTGGTAGTAAGTAACCCAAATGGGTGACATAAAATTTGCCTTAGAAAAATTTCCTTGGGGGGCACCTGGGTGGCTCAGTCGTTAAGCATCTGCCTTCGGCTCAGGTCATGATCCCGGGGTCCTGGGATCGAGCCCCACATCGGGCTCCCTGCTCCGAGGGAAGCCTGCTTCTCCCTCTCACACTCCCCCTGCTGTATTCCCTCTCTCGCTGTGTCTCTCTCTGTCAAATAAATAAATAAAATCTTTAAAAAAAAAAAAAAAAGAAAAATTTCCTTGGGCACCAGGGTAGCTCAGTTGGTTAAGTGTCTGCCTTCAGCTCAGGTCATAATCCCTGAGCCCTGGGATTGAGTTCCATGTCAGGCGCCCTGCTCAGCAGGGAGTCTGCTTCTCTGTCCCTCCCCTGGCTCCTGTGCATTCTCTCTTTCTCTCTCAGATAAATAAAACCTTTAAAAAATAAAAAGAAAAATTTTCTTATGACTTCTCTTGTTCTCCTTGCCTCCAAAAGAAATACAAAGGAATTGGTCTGAGCTATGTATGCATTCCCTCATTTCACAAAATAGGCACTAAATCAGTTCTAAAATGCTACTTTTTACTAAGTTTCTCCAAACAAGCCATAGGACTATACATGCTTACACACTTCAAATAAAATTAGAGATGAACAAATGTTTTTAAAACTTGAAGATATAAACCACATATGCTGAGATTCTATTAAAAAATGGAAACTATAATTGGCCTGGGGGAGATTGGAGTGCTTTCCTAGGGAGCAGTGAGCAAAAACGATTTCTAAAAGAAAAAAGGGTCATTCATCTCAAGGAAAATTAAATTTAAAAAGGAAGGCATCAAGAAATAAAATTTTACAACGTGTATTAGGAAAATACTTTTGAAAAAATATAAGAGAAATTTCTTTCCATTTCGTATGTCAGCAAATAACTCATTTTCCTATTCTGATTTGATAACATTTGGACTGAGTCAAAAGAAAATACAGTGTTCACTGGAAGTGTGAAGAGGTCATAAACTTAAACCATAAAATATCTGGAGATTTTACTGAGTCCTGGCTGCATAGTTAAGTTATGACATAATTAATCTCCTCTTAAAGAACAAAAATAGTATGTATTTTAAGAAATTCTCATCTATCCAGTGGGGAGTCCTACTGTCTTGACTTCCCATTTCCTCAACTGTTCTTATCTCTAGATTCAGGGATGTGGAAACATGACTTAGAAAATCTTGTTCTAAAGTGAAAAGAGGCATCACCCTCCCCATGCTGAAAGCTAATTCATCTCCCAATGCTCTCCTTCCCACTCTAGTTTACGTACTCAGGGACTTTGCTCTAGCTAATAATCCTTTTCTCTGCATTGTCTAAAACATTTTTGTCACCAATGGTTTCTTCTGCCTATAAATGTGCTCAATTTTTTGTCATAACTTAAAAAAAAGTTCTCTTTTGATTCTATGTCTCCTAGATAAATATAAATCTTGAATGCCTTCCAGTCTTTTGAGGCCACTTCTAAGTACTGCTACTCTGCTTTCTCTCATTTCCCAAATCTCCCCTTGACAGGGTACAATCTGGTAACATTTTTCCAAGTCACTAAAGTTGATTTGCTAAGATCATTAACAATTCTATTTGCTGACTACAAAGACCAGATTTCAGTGAGTATCCTGACCGCTTTTTCAGCTGAAATGCTAAGAAGAACGTTCAAGTTGTTTTCAACAAACAAATCAACCACCCATTTTAGAAGTGGATGGTAAAGGACATGACATCAATCAATCCTCCTCTGTTTTCTCCTATAATGCATTTTGTGTCATGGCAATAAGTGAGTACAGAAAGAGAAGACTAATGTGATTTTCATTGTTCCTTCTTTGACCAATTAAAGTGTGTGATTACCTTGCTGCACTTTATATTCACATCATCATTTACATTATTAAACTCTTAGCAAATACCATATGATGTAAGCATTTAAAACATGTAAAATAAGTAGGTCAGCAGGAAATCAACACACTAAAGGAACTGGAAACAACCTTTAAAAGATGAATGTCTACCCGTCTTAAAATTTTGTGTTTAACTTCTCCTTAATCCAATTCATAGTCTTGTTACATCTCCATTAGTGATTAATTAAAAATTACTTCAAGAAAAAAATAGGCATTAAGAGAAAATCTGAAAGGCTGTATAGTGTATAAATTGTTTTGATCCCTTAAATACAAAATTTAATTTCATTCTAGTTCCATGAATATGGAAAAATGTTTCATGTAAATAAAAGTAAAACCCCACAAGATATAGCAATGATCTATTAATATCACTCAAACAGAACTAAAATTTTGAAAAAAAGTTTACTTAATTATGATATATATATGCATATTTCATGCAAATTCAGAAATTCAGATAGATTTCACCAATCAAAACAGAAGATGTTCAGTTCTAAAACATGCCTCTGGTTCATAGCTTAAGTTTGATCTATTTTAAGACAAAACTGCTACATGCTGTTATTTATTTCCAGGTGCAATAAAATCCATTTAATTTGAAGACTGATTAAAGTAGAGAAACCTAATGACAAGGAGTAAACTAATGCTCTACCAATCAAACTAGGGTCTGACACAGACTGCCAAAAACAACAGTGAACACTTGGTAAGGGGAAATGTCAGCACTGATATTAAACATTTATACATAGTTTGTTACTGTTGTAAGTCATGAAATTAAAGTACATAACTTAATATTTTGAACCCCAAGCCATATTAAAGCCTATAGTTGATAGCTTCCTCTAAAAGAGTTAACTTTTTAAATTCCATCAGTAAACATGACCACTTAATAATCTGTTCCTATTTGCTGTATGTATATATTTCAGAGCACATGAGTAATCATATAAAAAATTAAGGATAAATAAGAAAAGTTATTTATGTTCTTTCTGCTCATCTATAATTAATTTCCAACTGAAATATTCTGATTTAAGCTATGATACCATCAACTTTTTAAGATTTAAAATTTTTGTTTGCTTTGTTTTCATCTTGGAGATAAAGGTTTGACTTACTTTCTACTTAGACAAATGTGAAACATTATGCCAAAATGATTTAAATGCTTAAAGACCAAAATGTTAGTGAAGGTGAACTATCTCTTTAAATGTAAATTTCTACTATTTTTAGGATCTGTGAAACTAAAAATAAGTTTATGTAATTCAAAATTTTCTGACTTCTATTTCCAATACTATACATTACAAGCGTAACCTTTAAAACTCTAGGTAGTAGGTATTATTAAACCAAAGAATGTATTTTAAAACCGAAGATTTAAATTAAAATCCAGAACCATTCTGTGAGATATTTACTCACTTTCCTGAGACTTTGTTTCCTATGTCAAATAGTTACAATACTTATCATATATTGTTTTCTTTATATTAAATATAGAAAGCAGTACAGATATACAGTAGGGGTTCAGAAAAAACTGTTTTCCTTATATTAATGACTGAGTTGTTAAAAAGAAAATCACAGGCCCAAAATGGCATCACTTGGGCTGAGTCACCAAACCAGGGCTTAACACCTAATCTAATTGCAGTTTTCAACCACCCCCAGAAATATGTCTTACCAAGTCAGTCAGGAATTTTCTGATCAGCACCAATAATGAAGTAGTCTGTCACATGGATCCTCTTCATCCATCAAAATAAGATGAAATAATCTGCCTGGTAAGATTCCCTGTTCTTTGCCCTAAAGGAAAGAGATCTTGCCAGAATAATCCTTTCGTTTTTCTCATAACTTTCTGGTTCTACCTTTCTTTCTATAAAAAGTTTCCATTTCCTTCAGCTACCCAGAGTTCCCCTCTACTTGCTAGATGGGATACTGCTGAATTCATTTTTTTTTTTTAAGATTTTATTTATTTATTTGACAGAGACACAGCGAGAGAGGGAACACAAGCAGGGGGAGTGGGAGAGGAAGATGCAGGCTTCCCGTCCAGCAGGAAGCCTGATGCGGGGCTCGATCCCAGGACCCTGGGATCATGACCTGAGCCGAAGGCAGACGCTTAACGACTGAGCTACCCAGGTGCCCCAACTGCTGGATTCATTAATCACTTAATAAAGGAAATTAGATCTTCAAATTCACTTGAAAAAAAAAATTTTTTTTTTTTTTTAAACGGATGTGGTGGCAGTGGTAAGATCTGAAGCAAATTTCTGACAGCATTTGGGGACAAGAAACACAGGTGTGGTACCCTGTGAATCCTTTGAGTTCACTGTCTTTCTTGCCTTTTCTGAGGGCCATTGGTAAGTCCCTCTCATCCCTTCTAGCTCCGCTCCTTTTGCATTTGAGCTACTGATCTAATTGGCTTTCCAATCCAGGGTTAACAGGTCAGTCTAGACCGACTGGAGGCTCTAACAGAGTTCCAGTCCTTAGCCCTTGGCTTAATCTGCAATTTCACATTGGAGTAACTTCCCCAGTTCCAATCCACAGTCCCCATTTACTGGTATTTGCTGATTTAGCCCTTTCCCCATTTCTAGACTGCAGTCTCACTGAATGGAATCTGTTGGTTTAGTCCACAGAGGAAATTGCTGGTAATGTGCAGACTTAGTCAGTCTGCAGTGACATCTTTTGGTTACTGCTGGTAGGTTGAGGTCCATGTTTGTTTCTCTTGTTTTGTGTAAATAATGCCTATTGCTAATAGGGATCTCAGAGGCCAAAAAGCCTCAAAAAATGGTGGGCATGAGTCTACCATTTAAAAGCTGTTAGAGTCCACCTTTGCCCACCACCTAACTCAAAGACTCCTGTGTTAGGCCCATGCAGTGAGGCACACTGCAAAGCACCCACAAATCCTAACCCCAGGGCAAGTCTCTCATAGGTATTAGTTTAGCTCTAAGAAACCCAAAACCCAAAGTCCTAGCTAAAAAAATGAGATCCTTCATATCCAGAGAGTTGAGAGAGCCACATTCTGGCATACCTGCTTATTTTATGTCTAAGAACTATAGTCCCAGAAGTTGCATATATCTAGCAAGATAAAAAAAAAAAAAAAAAAAAAAAAAAGTTACAAAAAAATAATGTGGAATTACATTGGCTATTTTGGGGAGCATTCCAATTAGGTAAAATCATGTAAGAAGCACCCTTGAAAGCAAGGGTTCCTAAAGTAAATGGGGTGGGATACCTGTTTTAACTGAAAAAGAGAAGCCTCCAAAAGGTTTCAAAATTCCAAAATAGTTTCATTAAAGATTCATTGGTTGTTTCTCTGGCTATCTTTAGGAGTGACTCTAGATCTTATGAAGATAGTATCTTTTGCATACTCTTTGATGACACCTCTTGAGTCCATAAGATTGTTTAATACTGCCAGAAATATTTACTGTTTGGCCTTGCTGAAGCCTGACAAGATATGAGAAAGGACTTCATAACTCTATGATCAGAAATTTGGCCAAATTGGAAGCTGATATTCAGAGCTTGATATAATTTTTTTTTTCTTTTTAGGATTTTTCCCCTAATCTCAATGTATCAGAGGTAAAAACATTCTCATAGGTGGATGCATCTGTTAGTCCTTTGATATGATTCAAGTGGCAAAATAATTCTTTGAGGAATTAAAAATAGCTATCCTTGTTGTACAAACCTTGTCTTTTTTTTTGTTTTTAAAGATTTTTTTTTTGTCAGAGAGAGAGAGCACAAGCAGGGGGAGTGTCAGGCAGAGCAGGTAGAGGGAGATGCAGGCTCTCTGCCAATCAAGGAGCTCAATGTGGGCCTCGATCCCAGGACCCTGGGATCATGACCTGAGCTGAAGGCAGACGCTTAACCGACTGAGCCACCCAGGCATCCCATAAATCTAGTCTTTATAGGGCCAGAAACAATTCAAAGATAACCCATCCTTCTTACCAATACCCAAACCTCTCCTATTTATCTCAAAATGCTTGTAAGTATTATAAAAATTATGGCCTTGAAGGAACAAAAGTTCCTCTAGGAGGACTTTGCTTTTCTCCCCTGTGCATTAAAATGTAATTGTTCAGTGTTCTATCTGGTCTTCTCAGGAATGCTTATCTACCATCTCTTTTAAAGGCAAACTTCAGGGAGATGTTTGTTTTTTTTAAAACAAAAGTATAGTTGACATACAATATTACATTAGTTTTAGGTGTAGATTCCACAAGCCTATAGGTTATGCTATGCTCATAAGTACAGCTACAATCTGTCACCATACAACACCATTATAATACCATTGACTCTATACTCTATGCTGTACTTATTATTCCCATGACTTATTCACTCTGCAACTGGGGGCCTTTATCTTCCATTCCCCTTTACCCATTTTGCCCATCCCCCAAGCCTCTGCCCTTTGACAACCATCAGTTCTATTTATGGATTTGTTTCTGCTTTCTGTTTACTTTTACATTTGTTTAAGTTCCACACATAAGTGAAATCATATGGTATTTGTCTCTTACTTCACTTAGCATAATAATCTCTAGATTCATCTTTGTTGTTGCAAATGACAAGATCTCATTCTTTTTTATGGTCGTGTAATATTCTCTCTCTCTATAACATCTTTATCCATTCATCTATCGATGAACACTTGGGTTGCTTCCACATCTTGACAATAGTCAATAATGCTACAATAAACAAAAGGGTGCATATATTTTTTTCAAATGAAGTACTTTCCCTTTCTTTGGGTAATTATCCAGCAGAATTATTGGATGATATTGTATTTCTATTTTTAATTTTTCCATAGTTTCTGCACCAATTTCCATCCCCGCTAACAGTTGCAGAGGTTTCCCTTTTCTCCACTTCCTCACCACCATTTGTTATTTCTTGTCGTCTTGATTCTGGCCAACCTGACAGGTGTGAGGTTGTGGTTCTGATGTGCATTTCCCTGATGATGAGTGATGTTGAGCATCTTTTCATGTGTCTGTTGGCTATCTTTATATCTTCTTTGGAAAAAAAATGTCTACTGAGGTCCTCTGTTCATTTTTAAATCAGATTATTTGTTTTTTTTGGTATTGAGTTGTATGAGTTTTTATGTATTTTGGATATTAATCCCTTATCAGATTTCTCACTTGCAAAAATCTTCTCATTAAGTAGGTTGTCTTCACTTTGTTGATGGTTTCCTTTGCAGTGCAAAAGCTTTTTTATTTTGATGTAGTCCCAGTAGTTTATCTTTGCTTTTATTTCCCTTGCCTGAAGAGATCTACAAAAATGTTAAGACTGATGTCAAAGAAATTACTGCCAGTCTCCTAGGAATTGTACAGTTTCAGGACTCATATTTAGATGTTCAATCCACTGTGAGTTTACTTTTGTGTATGGTGTAAGAAAGTGGCCCAGTTTTCCCAAACCATTTGTGTAAGAGACCATCTTTTCCCTATTGCATATTCTTCCCTCCACTGTCATCAGTTAACCATACAGGTGTGAGTTTACTTCTGGGCTTTCTATCCTATTCCACTCGTATGTTTTTGTGTCAGTATGATGTTGTTTTGATAAGTGTAGCTTTTACTATATCTCAAAATCTGGGATTGTGATACCTCCAGCTTTGTTCTCCCTTCTCCAAATTATTTTGGCTATTAGAGGTCTTTTGTGGTTCCATATAAATGTTAGGATAATTAGTTCTAGTTATGTGAAAAATGCTGTTGGTATTTAGATAGGGATTGTATTGAATCTATAGATTGCTTTGGGTAGTATGGACATTTTCACTATGTTCTTCTAACCCATGAGAATGGAATATCTTTGTTTGTATCATCTTCAATTTCTTCCATCAGTATTTAGTAGTTTTCAGCAGATAGGTCTTTCACCTCCCTGTGAAGTTTATTCCTAGGTATTTTATTCTTTGTGGTACACTGTAAATGGGCATGTTCTCTTAATTTTTCTTTCTGCTAATTTTTTATTAATATATAGGAATGCAACAGATTTCTTTATATTAATTTTACATCCTGAAATTTTACTGAATTCATTTATTACTCCTAATAGTTTTTGCTGGAGTCTTTATGGTATTCTATTTATAGTATCATGTTATCTGCAAATAATGAGTTTTACTTCTTCCTTACCAATTTGGATACCTTTTGTTTTTCTTGCCTGATTGCTAGGGCTAAGAATTCCAGTACTATGTTGAATAAAAGTGGCGAGAGCGGATAGGCTTGTTTTGTTCCATATCTTAGTGAAAAGTTGAGTTTTCCTCTATTAAGTATGATATTAATTGTGGGTTTTTCATACATAGCCTTTATTCTTTGTTGAGAGTTTTTATCATGAACAAATGTTTAATTTTGTTAAATGATTTTTCTACATCTACTGAGATAATCAAATGATTTTTATCTCTTGTTTTTTTGATGTGGTATATCACACTGATTGATTTTCAAGTACTGAACCATTCATATGTCTCTGGAATAAATCCCACTTGATTGAGGGGAATGATTCTTTTAATGTATTGTTGAATTCACTTCACTGATATTTTGTTGATGATTTTTGCATCTATATTCATCAAGGATGTTGGCCTATAGTTTTCTCTTTTGTATTGTCCTTGTCTGGTTTTGGTATCAGGATAATGCTGGCCTTATAGAATGTATTTGAAAGCTTTCCTTCTATTTTTTTCAAGCAGAATAGGAATTAACTCTTCTTCAAGTGTTTGGTAGAATTCACCCATGAATCCATCTGGTACTGGATTTTTGTTTGCTGGGTTTTTTGTTTGTTCTTTTGTTTGTTTGTTCTTCTTTACTGATTCCATTTTGTTAGTAGTAGTCTGTTCAGATTTTTTATTTCCGCCTGATTTAGTTTTGGAAGATTGTATGTTCCTAGGAATGTATCCATTTCTTTTAGGTTTCTTCTAAGTTCAATTGTTGGCGTATAACTTTTCATAGTACTTTCTTACAATCCTTTGTATTTCTCTTCCTTTTCTAATTTTGAGTCCATTTTTTTCTTGATGAATCTGGCTAAAGATTTATTAATTTTATTAATCTTTTCAAAGAACTAGCTTTTGGTTTTATTGATTTTTCCCATGATTTTCTAGTTTCTATTTCTGCTTTGATCTTAATTCCTTATTTCTACTAGCATTGGACATTTTTTTTTCTATTTCCTTCAGGTATACAGTTAGATTGTTCATTTGAGATCTTCATTTCTTATGGTAGGCCTATATTGCTATAGTTCCCTGTTAGAACTGCTTTTGCTAAGAACCAAAGATTTTGGCCCATTGTGTTTTTATTTTTGTCTCCATGTATTTGTTTATTCACTAGTTATTTAGCAGCATGTTCTTTAGCCTCCAAATGTTTGTTTTTTTTCTTGTAACTGATACCTAGATTCGTAATGTTGTACTCAGAAAAGATGCTTGATATGATTTCAACCTTCTTAAATTTATTCAGACTTGTTTTGAAGCCTAAAATGTGATCTTTCCTGGATAACATTCCATATGCACCTGAAAAAAAAGTATTCTGATATTTCTACTGTTTTTAGACAGAATGTTATGTTTATATCTGTTAGGTCCATCTGGTCTAATGTGTTGCTTAAAGCCACAGTTTCTCTTGTTGATTTTCTGTCTGGATAATATATCCATGATGTAAGTGGAGTGTTAAAGTCCCCTACTATCCTATTACTTTCATTTTTCCCTTTATGTCTGTTATTTTTTGCTTAATGTATTTAGGTGCATTGATATTTACTATTATGTCCTCTTGTTGGATTGATCTTTTATCATTATTTAATGCCTTCTATTGTTATATACTTTTGCTTCCATTTGTAAGGTAAATGTTTTTCTATCCCTTTACTTTCAGTTTGTATGTGTCTTCAGGTTTGACTGCACATAGATAGGTATTGTTTTTTTTAATCCATTCCACCACTTTTTTTTAAGATTTGTTTTAGAGAGAGTGTCCTAAGTGGACTCTGTGTTGAGCACAAAGCCTGATGCGAGGCTCAATCTTAAGACCCTGAGATCACGGCCTGAGCTGAAACCGAGCATCAGACACTTAACCAACTGCACACCCAGGTGCCCCCATATCTTTTGATTGGAGCATTTATACCATTTACATTTAAAGTAATTATTGCCATTCTGTTAACTGTCTCCTGGTTGTAGTTCTCTGTTCCTTGTCTTCCTAGTGCAGGTCCCCAGTAGTGGTGGTACCTGATCCTTTTGCTTCTGCATGCTTGTTATTTAACTCCCATTTGTGGTTATTTGCACTGGGGGTTTGGTTCCCAACACCATCTCAGCCCCTCTTACCCTTTCTGATGTGGCCTTCTTTCTACAACTAGCTATGGAAGATCTGTTATGCCAGTCTTCAGGTCATTTTCAGATGTAGTTATATAAATTTAGTTGTTATCTCAATGTGTTCCTGGGATGATAAGAGCTCAGGACCCTCCTACTCTGCAACCTTACTGCTACTCTCTGTAATTTGAGTCTTCTTTAGGGCATTATGATGGGTAAAGGAATGTAAAAAACAACAACAAAAAAATGAGATTTGTCAAGGAGCTGGAAGTACCCAAAGCAGCCATTTTGGATTTTCCACAGCCCCAACTGTTCTTTAACTTAGAGTGACCATTTACCTGTTTTAATTTCTGATTCAGGTGTAGATGGATGTGAAGATGGCAGTAGTCTGGCAATTAGGGGCCTCCTTTTTTTTTTTTTTTTTCCCCCAAAGCAGAATGGACTTCATCCACATGTGCCAAAATCTTGCAAATGCAATATAAAGAAACCTTAGTATTACTTATGTAAATTACATGGGAAGTATTGTCAAATATCAAATAAGCTTAACTGGTTTAACATCCTCTGTTAAATTCCAGATAAAAATGTTTTAAAAAGGGTTTTAAAGCACTTGATGAAACAGAATCACAGATCATTATGAAATTTGATTGTGAAAGTTTCTTTACCTTTAAAATATTATCAAAAACAGAGCAAAAGTCCAAGAAAACTTTTCACAGAGTAAAAAAAAAAAAAAAATTCTAAATAGGTACCAGCTTACTTTTGATTTTAAAACCCATTTTTAAATAAATTCATTTCAATCTTATCCAGCTTGGCCATACAGTAAAATTCCTTTTCAAATATTCCTTTTCCACAAACCTTCTACAACTGTATTTTTCCTCTTTAAACAACCAGCCTTATTTTAGGACAAAATTACTTTCTTTGCCCTCAATGAAAAATGCATCTCCATTTCTTATACCCTGTCTTACTGAAGACATCCCATTTTTCTAGCACATGGAGGTATTATTATTTCTAGTAGTTTTAATGGTGTACATCACTTAGAATTCTTAAACCTCAGAATCTTAATTTCTAGTGAAAACTAAGAACGAATTGTGATCTGTTATACCAGCATTCTTTAAATTTGGAAATTTATGAATACATTTCATAATTTCTAGAAGCATAGGGTTTTTTTTTCCCAGTGTAGCATTAACATACCCAAATATTGCTTTAGTTTCTGTGAAATAAGAAACCAAAAGTAAATAAACCTATACTGAGTAATTCTTTAGTATTTTGTCTTATTAGGAAATGATCTAGATATATGATGAATTTAACTACTCATCATTTAACCTAACTCTGAGAAACTTCAATATTCTAGGTTACCAAAAGATTTGGAAAGTGGACATAAATATTGCTGAGAGTTCATTTATGAAAACTTTTATCTTGCTTACATCTATTTAATTCACTTGTTCTTAGTAATTATGTTTAGATTGTCTAATACATAATGAAGTTTTTTCTAGGTAAAGTCAGCGATTATCCTAAGCTATTTTATTATTGATCTTGTGTGGGATAACAAACTTATTTGGCTAGTAAACTCTGGTAAAATAAAAGTTGTATATTTAATGTTGATAACTCTAAAGACATATAAGTAAGTTTTAATTAGATAAGCTGGCTTTCATATCAAATATTTTTTAGGGTCACATGAACTTGAATAACATTTGGGTTGGTATCTATCTTTCTGAAGGTTTTAGAGTGCCTAATCCTTACAGGTGGTTGCCTTCTAACCAACTAAATAGAGTTCTTGTACGAATTCTAGTAATACTACCCAGAGGTAGAAAACACCACATATCTACAACATACATAAACATACTCAGCTACCTTATAGCTTCCATTTTAAAATTACTACCATGAAATACATACAAAATTCACTAGTTATAAAAGTTCAGTGTGAGTTTGTTTTTGGGGTAGGTGGAATAAGTTAAGGTTATCTGTGTAGATGCATCAAGCTTTTTCTAATATTTGTAGAGAAGACACGATTTGTCCTTACCAAGTCAAGTTCCAAATGACCTTTCCCCTCATTCTGTTTATTTTGATAAGAATTACCTCTCTGGGGTTCCAATCCAAGGTGGCAATGTAGGAAGACCCTGAACTCACCCCCTCCTGGACATAACAAGTCTAAACCTATTTATAGAGTAATTCCTACTGAAGAAGCCTGACTGAACAGCTTCTGTGCAACAAAAGATAGACCACATAGAGAACAGCATGAGAGACACAGACACAGTACAAAAGGGAATCCCACCTGATGCTGCAAACAACAGTGGGAGGGATAGTGCTGGTGAATCATGAATAGATACGTGTACCCTGGGGCACAGAAAAAAAGCCACAGATTAGAGGAGCAACTAGAATATAAAAGATCCAGCCCTAGAACTTTGCCAAACACAGGTAGAGCTGCTGGAACTCTCTGGGTCTGAGGAGCCGGCAAGATCCATGGTTCACATTTCCTCTCCATCTTAATGGTACAGATGGGAACAGGGTTTGGATGCCACAGTTGGCCTGCTGGCACAGCAATCCCTGGAGTCTAGCCCCTACCAGCTCCAGATGCCCTGGGGCATAGGACAAAGCTATAGTTTAAAGGAGTAAGTAGGATATAGAGGAACTATCTCTAGAACCCTGCCAAACAATGGGGTAACTGCTAGAACTCTTTGGGTTGGAGAGCATAATGAGCAACACAGTTGATCACAGTCCATCTTGATTATGGGATCTGGATGCCATTGCTGGCCTATGATCTACCATCCCCAACTGTTCCACTAAGGCAGCATTCACTACAACTCTATCCATCATGCTTTGTGCTGGTGTCACAAAGCACTGGAACACTCGGGCCTGTAAAACTTTGGCTCCGGATGGCTTGCTAAGGAATACATGGAATGGAGTGCTCTAGGACTTCCTTGCTCATGCCTATTTTGGCTTCAGCCAGGGCCACCCCCACCAGTATTTCCTGCCTATTAAACCCCAGGTCACCCCAGTCCATATCAGCCATGGCTCCAGTTGTCCCCACTCGGGTACCCCTTGCAGTGAGTACCCTGGGACACCCTGTCCTATACCCACTTCAGCTGTCCTGCCAGAGTGCCCTCTGGGTGGGCTCCAGTCATCCCAGTCACCAGCCACACACAGTCTATACAGGGGATGACCATATATAAGACCATTCCTTCAAGTTTAGGAGAAGCAGCTGTTCTGCCTAATTCATAGAAAGAAAACAAAGTTATACAAAATGAGGACACAGAGTAATATGCTCCAAATGAAAGAACAAGACAAAATCTCAGAAAAGTAACTAAATGAAACAGAAATATGCAGTATGTCTGATAAAAGAATTTAGAGTAGTGATCATAAAAATGGTCAGTAGACTGGAGAGAAGAGTGAAACAACTTGGAACTTCAATAAAAAGACAGAAAATATAAAGAACCAGAGTTGAAGAATACAATAACTGCAATGAAAAATACATTAGAAGAAATCAATAGACTAGCAGATACAGAAGAATGGATCATTGATCTGGAAGACAGGGTAATGGAAAGCAGTCAAGCTGAACAGCAAAAAGAAGAACTTTAAAAAATGAGGATAGCTTAAGGAATATTTTGGGCAACATCATGCAAATATTTGCATATAGGGGTCATAGAAGGAGAAGAGAGAGAGAGGGACAGAAAAGTTATTTGAAGATATAATAGATGAAGCTCTCCCAAACTGGGGAAGAAAAGAAGAATCTAGTATCAGGAAGTACAGAGAGTTCCAAACAAAATGAACCGAATAAGTCCACACCATGACACACAATAATTAAAATGCCAAAGTTTAAAGAGAACTTTCAAGGAAAAGTTTACAAGGGAAACCCCATAGGGCTATCATCTGAATTTTCAGCAGAAATTCTGCAGGCCAGAAGAGAGTGGCGTGATATAATCAGAGTGCTGAAAGGAAGAAAAAACTACAACCAAGAATACTCTCCTGGCAAGGTTATCATTCAGAATGGAAGGAGAGAGAGTTTTCCAGAAAAACAAAAATGGGTTTACCACCACTAAACTGGTCATACAATAAATAGTAAAGGGACCTTAAGTGGAAAAGAAAGGCCATAATTAGGAGAAAATTATGAATAAAGATATATAAAATATGAAAACATATATAAAAACATGGAAGGGAAATTAAAAAAAGTTCTTTTAGAATTTATTCTAACAAGTGACTATCAACTTAATATAGACTGCTATATACTTAGGATGTTATATATGAACCTCATGGTAACCACAAAACCAGAACTTATAATACACAAAAAATAAGAGAAAGCCAAGCATAACACTACACAAAATCATCAATCACAAGAAGAGAAGGGACAGAGAACTACAAAAAAAAAAAAAAAAAAAAAAAAAAAAATTAACAAAATGGCAATAAGTACATACCTATCAATAATTTATATGTAAATGGTATGACTGTTCCAATCAAGAGATGTAGAGTGGTGGAATGGATAAAAGAACAAGACCCACCTATATACTGCCTACGAGAGACCCACTTCAGACCTGAAGACCTATACACTGAAAATGAAAGGATAAAAAAAGTCTATGCAAATGGAAGCCAAAAAAAAAAAAAAAAAAGTCCAGTATAGTAATAGTTATATCAGACAAAATAAAATCTTAAAAAATTTTTTTTAAAAATAAAGTTTGTCAGAGCGCACAGGCAGGGAGAGCAGCAGTAGAACAGGCAGCAGGAGAAGCAGGCTCCCTGCTGAGCAGGGAGGCCGATGTGCAACTCGATCTCAGGACCCTGGGATCATGACCTGACTGAAGGGAGACGCTTAACCAACTGAGCCACCCAGGCATTCCCAAAATAAACTTTAAAGACCGTAAAACAAAACAAAACAAACAAACAAAAGGGTATTACATAATGATAAAGGGGTCAATCAACAAGAGGATATGATAATTGTAAATATACCCCACCATTAGAGCTCCTAAATGCAGAAAGCAAATATTAGACAGAAAGGGTAAAATTGATAGTAATAATATAGGACTTTAACACTCCACTTATATCAATGGATACATCATCTAGTCAGAAAATAAAAGTGTCTTTGAATAGTACTTTAGACCAGATGGACGTACAGATATATACAGCACATTCTATCCAAAAAACAACAGAATACACAGTATTTTCAAGTCCATATAGAACATTCTCCAAGACAGATAACATGTTAGGCTACAAAACAAATCTCAATAAATTTAAGAAGATTGAAATCCTATCATGCATCTTTTCCAATCAAAAATAGTATGGAACTAGAAATTAATCACAAGAAGAAACTAGAAGAAACACAAATATATAGAGGCTAAATTACAGGCTATTAAACAGCCAATGGGTCAATAAAGAGGACATGAAAAAAATACATGGAGATAAATGAAAATGAAAATCCAACAAACAAAATCTTTGGGATGCAACAAAAGTAGTTCTAAGAGAGAAATTTATAGTGATATAATGATACACAGTGGTATAGTGATACCTCAAGAAACAAGAAAAATCTCAAATAATGTAATCTTACATTTATAGGAACTAATAACAGAAAAACCACAAAGCCTAAGTTTAGTAGAAGGAAGGAAATAATATAGATCAGAGCAGAAATAGAGATAAAAATAGGAAAGATCATGAAACAAAGCAGATTCTTTGAAAAGTTAAAATTGATAAATCTTGGGACGCCTGGGTGGCTCAGTCATTAAGTGTCGGCCTTCGGCTTGGGTCATGATCCCAGGCCCTCAGATCAAGCCCCACATCGGGCTCCCTGCTCAGCGGGTGGCCGGCTTCTCCCTCTCCCACTCCCCCTGCTTGTGTTCCCTCTCTCGCTGTCTTTCTCTGTCAAATAAACAAATAAATAAATAAAATCTTTAAAAAAAACTGATAAATCTTTAGGCAGACTCATTCACAAAAAAAAATCAAACAAAAGAGTAAAAGTAATAACAAATAACACAGAAATTCATAGGATTATAAGAGAATACCATGAAAAGTTATATGCCAACAAACTGGACACCCTAGAAGAAATGAATAAATCCACACATGCAAAGAGGAGTTAATACCTATTCTTTTCAAACTATTCTAGAAAACAGAAGAGGAAGGAAAGCTTCCAAATTCGAGGTCAGCATTACCCTGATACCAAAACTAGACAAAAACACTACCAAAAAACTACAGGTTGAACGTTTCTAACATGGATGTAAAAATAATCAACAAAATATCAGCAAACCAAATTCAACAATACATCAAAAGGATCATTCAGCATCATCAAATGGTGTTTATTCTGAGGATGCAAGATGGTTCAATATTTACAAACCAATGAATGTGATGCATTAACATTAACAAGAAGAAAAGTAAAAGCCATATGATCATCTAATAGATGCAGAAGGAGCATTTGACAACATACAATATCCATTCACCATAAAAATTCTCAACAGCCTGGATTTAGAGGGAACATACCTCAGCATAATAAAAGCCATATATGAAAAACCCACAGTAACATCATATTCAATGTGGAAACACTGAAAGTGTTTCCTCTAAGATCAGGAACAAGACAGGATGTCTACCTCATCACTTTTATTCAATATTGTACTGGAAGTCCTAGCCATGGCAATCAGACACCCAAAGTTATAAGGAATAAGTAAAAGTGTCACTATTTGTAGATGACATGGTACTATAAATAGAAAACCATAAAGACTCCACCAAAAGACTATTAGAACTGATAAATGAATTCAGTAAATTTGCAGGATACAAAATTACTATACAGAAATTTGTTGCATTCCTATACACTAATTACAAAGTACAAAGAAAAATTAAGAAAACATCCCCACTTCTAATTGCACCAAAAAGAATAAAATAGCTAGGAATAAACTGAACCAAGGAGGTAAAAGGCCTATATGATGAAAGCTATAAAACATTGATGAAAGAAATGGAGACAATACAAAAAAATGGAAAGATCATTCTATACTCATGGACTGGAAGAGTTGATATGGTTAAAATGTCCATACAACCCAAAGCAATCTACAGATGTAGGTAATCCCTATCTAAATACTAACAGTATTTTTCACAGAACTAGAAATAATTATCCTAAAATTTGTATGGAACCACAAAAGATCTCTAATAGCCAAAGCAATCTTGAAGTATCACAATCCCAGATTTTGAGATACACCAAAAGCAACACTAATCAAAACAATATCATACTGGAACAAAAACAGACACACAGATGAGTGGCATGGGATAGAAAGCTGTTCTAAATAAAAGATTCATGGCAGTCATACTCTCAGTTTTGAAGGGGAAAAAACTTTATTGACATTATAAAAATCTAACTGAAACAGAAAGGAAAAAAGGGAAATCTGCACATAGATGAGGGCAACAGTAAGCTGTAAAGGAGAATAAGACAGTTACATCAAATCGGATACTTAAAACATCCAACTTCATCAGCTGGGAAAACCCCATGGAAATAGCCAGCTGGAATCCCAATTGAGAGGCCTGAGTGGAGCATCCTCCCCTCAGGTGAGACTTCCAACTGACCATTCCCATAAGGGCCACATTTATAGGGCAAATGATGGGGTCTGAAGTTAAACATTTGTTTGCCTATGTGCAATTTGTAGCCAGCTGCATTCCTATGTTACATGTCTCTACATACTCAAGGAGCCTGGGCTAGGTGGGTTTGCCTCCCCTCCCAGATGCCATTCTGGGGAGTGGATGGGGACATAAGGCAAAATTTATTGCTCTTGGAGTCCAGACCAGAAGGGCCAATTCTAACCTGGGGGCCAGCTAATGTCAACTAATCAGACTCCCACGGTCACTCATGAAGCTCAAGTCTCACAAACAACATTCTTTAGCCTGCCTGTGTATGTGCAGGTCTGGATAGTAGCTTATAGAGGACACATCACAGAAACCTCCATCCATACAATACAAAAGCCCAGAAGTAAGCTCACACCTATATTGTTAATTGATGATGGTGGAGGCAAGAATATACAATGGGGAAAAGACAGTCTCTTCAATAAATGGTGTTGAGAAAACTGGACCACTTTCTTACACCATACAGAAAAATAAACTCAAAATGGATTGAACATCTAAATGTGAGTTCTGAAACCATAAAACCCCTAGAAGAAAACATAGGCAGTAATTTCTCTGACATCAGCCTTAACAACATATTTATGGATAGGTCTCTTCAGGCAAGAGAAACAAAAGCAAAAATAAATACTGGGACCACACCAAAATGAAAAGCTTTTACACAGCAAAGAAAACCATCAGCAAAACAAAAGGCAACCTACTTAATGAGAGAAGATATTTGCAAGTGATATATCCAATAAGAGGTTAATAGCAAAAATAGAGAACACACACACACACACACACACACACACACACACACACACACACACAGAGCTTACAAAACCCAACACCAAAAAAAAAAAAAAAAAATGAACAACCTGATTAAAAAATTGTCAGAATAGACATTATTCCAAAGAAGACATAGCTGACCAACAGGTACCAGGAAAGATGCTCAACATCATTAATCATCAGGGAAATGCAAATCACAACTACAATGAGATACCACCTCACACTCGTCAGAATGGCTAATATCAAAAAGATAATGGCAAATGCTGGTAAGGATGTGGACGAAAGAACCTTCACATACCATTAGTGGGAATGTAAATGGGTATAGCCACTGTGGAAAACAGTATAGAGATTCCCCTGAAAATTAAAAATGGAACGAGTACTTCCACTGCTGAGTATTTACCCAAGGAAAATGAAAATACTAGTTCAAAAAGATATATACACTATGTTTATTGCAACATTATTTAGAATAATCAAGATATGGAAGCAACTCAAATACCCATCAATGGATGAATGGATAAAGATGTGATTCATAAACCCACATACAAGCACAGAGTAATATTATTCAGCCATAAAAAAGAATGAGAACTTGCATTTTTGAAAAGATGAATGGACCTAGAAGGTATTATGCTGGTATGAGCAGCTATTATAAGTCTCTAATATCTTATGCTCAAGACTATTAACAGATTAAAGAAGACTTCCTGGATTCCAATTTAAAGGATCCTGTTGATCACAACCTGTTGATCTGATTATTATTTTGGAAACATCATCAGAGCAAAACAGCTCACATGCCCAGTTGGAAAGGACCTTACCAAGTGTTCGTGACTACTGATAACGCTGCACAACTAGGAGGTACTAAGGCTTTTGGGTACATATCACACAGCTACAGTAGGTCCCACCTGATGCTGGAGACTTCTAAATCCAATTGCCAAGGAAGATAAATAGCTAACATTGAGTTAGACTGCTTCTACCCAAGACAGCAAATTAAAACTTCATACTTTAAATGTTTCTTCTTTTCCTTTCCCATATCTGGCCTAGAAAGATAATGTCCTCATCTATATTTTCCAAGCCATTGCTCAGTGAGGGGGTGGAGGATGAGCTCTAGAATTCAACAACAACAACAACAACAACAACACCTTTTATTTCAAGCTGGGAGAAAAATCTAACTGTGCCCCTAATTTTTCACAAGCAAAAGAAAACATCTCATCGGTCAACTCCCTGAATTTACATTATTGAATTAAAAAGGACCTACCAGGAGGCTTTGTGATTCAAAATTTATTCCTTTTGGCAGGTCCCTATTTACCTGGTTAGGGATAAATAAGTCTATGATCAAGAACTTCTTAAATCTTAAAATTATTGCAGAATCTGCTGCTAAAACAATAGTGGTCCAACAAAGATCCTTTAATTCTCTAGTCAAAATAGTTTCTGATAATAGGATAGCCCTTTATTATCTTTTAGGTGAGCAAGGAAGTGCCTGTGCTGTGGCTACTACCACTGGCTGTATCTGGATTAACACTTCTGTGAAAGTTAAAACTCAGTTACAAAAGATCACTAAATAAGGCACGTGGCTTTAAAGGGTGACTTCCTCAATCGGGATTTTCTTTGGTTTGGATCTTGAGGACCATGGTTCTGAAGTACACTCCAAATCTGGGAATTATCCTGCTTATAGTTATCATAATAATCTCCCTGGTGCATTGTATCCTCTCAAAAGCTTTAAATGTCTATTCACAGCCACTAAATACCAGGCAGATGTTCTAAGATTGGAACATCAGAGGAAAAGAGAAGAAAATAACTTAAGGATTGTGGACCTAAATTGTGGCCTATGAATATCACAAGGATTCAGAAAAACAAACACCCATGACCTGTGAATATCACACACAGGATCAGTAAAAGCTACAAGAAGTACAGACCAGTAGCTGAGAGTACCACCAATGCCTTAAATTTTTAACTGATCATAAGGGGAGAATTGTTAAAAAGAAAACCACAGGCCCCAAATGACATCACTTAGGCCAAGTCACCAAATGGGACTTAATACCTAATCTAATGGCAGTTTCAACCTCTCCCAGAAATGTTAAGTCTTAACCAGTCAGTCAGGAATTTTCTGATCAGCCCCAATGAGGTAATCAGTCACAGAGGCCCTCTCCATCCTCCAAAGTAAGATGAGGTAATCTGCATAAAATCTTCTATTCTTCCCCCTAATGGAAAGTGACCTTGCCTGGAACATTCCTTTTTTTTTTTTTTTTTTTAATAACTTTCTTACCTCACCCTTTTCTCCCTATAAAACCTTCCACTCTATACAACTCTGCAGTTTTCCTCTACTTGCTAGTTTTATGAATCATTTAAACAAAGCCAATTTGATCTTCAAATTTACTCAGTTGAATTTTGCTTTTTAAGAGTAAAGAAAAATTAATCATACACTTATGTTTTTATTCATAAATCACATTAAGTATTATATATTAAATTATACAAAATATTATATAGACGTAGCATAAGCTTTCTAAACATTGTCAGTAGAAAATATTCCAGTGGTGATTTCAGCTTTTTGTGGCATATTGTTGAGCATGTACAACAGGACCTAAAGACTTTTAGATAGAATAGGGGCATCTGGGTGGCTCAGTCAGTTAAGAGTCTACCTTTGGCTCAGATCATGGGCCCAGGGTCCTGGGATTGAGCCCCATGTAGGGCTCACTGAGCAGTGGGGAGCCTGCTTCTCCCTCTCTCCCTGCTGCTCCCCCTGCTTGTGTTCTCGCTGTGAAATAAATCTTTATAAAAAATTTAGATAGACTAAACAGTATTTGATTTTTTTTTTAATTTAGCACCTTTCGATACTAGTACAGAGGATCTCATTTCTTGGCCTTCAAAATTCCAGCACCCTAACTTTAGCTGAGCACCATTTATTCTATTATTACAGATCCTTAGGTCACCTCTGTACCTTGAAATTCTCAAATCTATCCTTCCTACAGTTTTCAGAATCTACTAATAAGATGCAAATATGACCATTTCACATTCCCATATGTGGTTACTCATTGTTAAAAGGCACATTTCCAAGTTTCTGATTATAGCACACATTTTTTCCAGTATTGAGATCCTACCTACTTACCTTTTCCAATCCCATTTGCTGCCACTATCTACCTCATACTTGAAGCTCCAGCACAACAAATGATAAATATTTTCCCTGAGCATACCTGTGTGTTCTTCTCTCATCACTGTTCCTTTGCTCATGTGATGAATTCTACCCAGAATCCCCCTCTCCAACACCAATTGATGTGAATAAATTTTATTTATGGCCATAAATTCAATTATGCTGTTACAAATTTTTGATATCTCTTCAGTGATATATAACTCAAAGATAAAGGAATGATTGGCACATTTAACTATATAAGACCATCATAAACTAAATATCGTAAATATGAGACAGACTTAAGTGCGAATATATTAGCAGTGTGCTTTCAACAGATGAAGGGTTAATATAGAAACTATAGAGTTCCTCCAAACAATAAGCAAACATTAACTGAACTAATATCAATGGGGGAAACATACAAGTAATTCAAAAAAGGAGAAATTCAATATGTGCATGAGTAGATGGTCAACTTTCAATATTATCAAGAAATCACAAGTAAAAGAAAAAAAATCGGGGCACCTGGGTGCCTCAGTTGTTAAGCGTCTGCCTTCGGCTCAGGTCATGGTCCCAGGGTCCTGGGATCGAGCCCCGCATTGGGCTCCCTGCTCCGCGGGAAGCCTGCTTCTCCCTCTCCCACTCCCCCTGCTTGTGTTCCCTCTCTCGCTGTGTCTCTCTGTCAAAATAAATAAATAAAATCTTTAAAAAAAAAAAAAAGAAAAAAATCAATCCTGCTTTTTACATATTACATTGAGAAGTGTTTGAGGGGCACCTGGGTGGCTCAGTCGGTTAGGCATGTGCCTTTGGCTCAGGTCATGATCCCAGAGTCCCAGGATTGAGCCCCACATCTCTAGCTTCTCCGTTCCTCACCCCGCTCGTGCTCTGTTTCTCACTCTCTGTCTTCTCTCAAATAAATAAAAAAAAAATCTTAAAAAAAAAGTGTTTGAAATGACTGACAATATTCTGTGTTGGTAAAAAATTAGGAAAGCAAGCTCTCATACACTAAGTCCTCAAGGAAGTCAATTAAAATGTATACATATTTTGACATGGCAATTTCCCCTTCTAAAAATTTCTCCTACAAAATGCCCACACCCAAATATACAAAGATGTATGTACAAAGACCATTTCTTAATTTTAACAGTCAAAAATTTAACAGCCTATGTGCCCATTAAATTTTATATAAGTGAAATTATATACGGTGAATGTTAACTTTTAAATACCATGCACATATTGGAAAATAATAAAAACTAGGTTATATATTTACAAAATACATTAGGAATAAAGATCACATCACAGAACAGTAAGAACAGTATAATATTCTTATGTTAAAATATATTTTTAATTTTCAATATAAGACAGGAAGTACGGATAGTTGGCTAAAATACTTATTTTATAACACTGCCTGTGTTTATTCCCAGTTCCACCACTTACTAATTATATGACATTAAGTGAGTTATATGTCTCTTTATAGCTCAATTTCCTCATCTGTAAAATGGATATAAATATGTTTTTTAATGAGTAATAAAAAGATTGAAAGATGCTCATGGATATATCACTAGGGGTTATTTCTAAGCAAGGAATTAGGAACACAGGGTTTCACTTGAGACTTAATTCTTACTCTATATATTTCTGCATTTTGAAATATTTTACATTAGGCACATTATTTTTACAATGAATTCCGTTAAAGTGGAATTGCTCAGATGTACAACATAAACAAGTCTTCCATGTAAACACAATTAATTCAATTGTTACAAGGAAGATCCATGTCCAGAATATGAGCATTTATGCTGTGTTTGTTTTTATGGATATACCACAGCATATAGAAGAAGAAAACTCATCCACACCCTAACTTTCATCTAAGATAAGAAATGTTAGTATGAAACTAAATGAAGTAAAGCATGCAATGATAGGTAAAGTCTTAGGAAGGTATTAGTTTGTAAAGGGGCTGTTCACCTAGGTTGACAATTCTGGGTGGTAAAAGCTTGATTACAGTTCCCAGTTCAAATTAACTTGGTCAAGATATCTATCTGAATCATAGGTATTTTATTTACAAATTCATATTTTTAAAATTTTTAAAATTTTTTTCAATTTAAATTCAATTGGCCAACATATGGTACATCATTAGTTTCAGATATAGAGTTCAGTAATTCAACAGTTGCATATAACACCCAGTGCTCATCACATCACGTGCTTTCCTTCATGCCTATCACCCAGTTACCCCATCCCCCCGGCCCACCTCCCCTCCAGAAACCCTCAGTTTCTTTCCCATAGTAAGAGTGTCTCATGGTTTTTCTCCCTCTCTGATTTCTTCCTACTCCATTTTCCCTCCCTTCCCCTATGATCCTCTGATCTGTTTCATATATTCCTCATATGAGTGAAACCGTATGATAATTGTCTTTCTCTGACTTATTTCACTCAGCATAATACCTCCAATTCCATCCACGTCAATATAAATGGTAAGATTTCGTTCTTTCTGATGGCTGAGTAATATTCCATTGTATATGTGTATATATATACCACATCTTCTTTATCTATTCATCTGTCAATGGACATCTGGGCTCTTTCCATAGTTTGACTATTGTGGAACTGCTGCTATAAACATTGGGGTGCGGGTGCCCCTTCAGATCACTACATTTGTATTTTTGTGGTAAATACCTAGTAGTGCAATTGCTGGATCATATGGTAACTGTATTTTTAACTTCTTGGAACCTCCATAGTGTTTTCCAGAGTGGCTGCACCAGCTTGCATTCCCACCAACAGTGTAGGAGGGTTCCCTTTTCTCGGCATCCTCACCAACATCTGTCGTTTCCTGACTTGTTCATTTTAGCCATTCTGACTGGTGTGAGGTGGTATCTCATTGAGGTTTTGATTTGGATTTCCCTGATGCCGAGTGATGTTGAGCATTTTTTCATGTGTCTATTGGCCATTTGTCTGTCTTCTTTGGAGAAATATCTGTTCATGTCTTCTGCCCATTTCTTGATTGGATTATTTTTTTCTTTGGGTGTTGAGTTTGATAAGTTCTTTATAGATTTTGGATACTAGCCCTTTATCTGATAAGACATTTGTAAATATCTTCTCCCATTCTGTCGATTGTCTTTTGGTTTTGTCAACTGTTTCTTTTGCTGTGCAAAAGATTTTTATCTTGATGAAGTCCCAATAGTTCATTTTTGCTTTTGTTTCCCTTTGCTTTAGAGATGTGTCTAGCAAGAAGTTGCTGAGGCCAAAGTTGAAGAAGTTGCTGTCTGTGTTCTCCTCTAGGATTTTGATGGATTCCTGTGTCACCTTTAGGTCTTTCATCCATTTTGAGTTTATCTTTGTGTATGGTGTAATAAAATGGTCCAGTTTCATTCTTCTGCATGTGGCTATCCAATTTTCCCAACACCATTTGTTGAAAAGACTGTCTTTTTTCCATTGGATATTCTTCCCTGCTTTGTCAAAGATCAGTTGACCATAGAGTTGAAGGTCCATTTCTGGATTCTCTATTCTGTTCCATTGATCTATGTGTCTGTTTTTGTGCCAGTACCATACTATCTTGATGATCACAGCTTTGTAATATAGCTTAAAGTCTGGAATGGGTCAACCAGGAAATTAAAGAAGAATTTGGAAGATTCATGGAAACAAATGAAAATGAAACACAACTGTTCAAACCTCTGGGATGCAGCAAAGGCTGTCCTAAGAGGGAAGTACATACCAATACAAGCAAGAAAAGTCTCAAATATACAACCGAACCTTACACCTAAAGGAGCTAGAGAAAGAACAGCAAATAAATACTAAACCAAACAGGAGATAAGAAATAATAAAGATTAGTGCAGAAATCAATGAAACAGAAACCAAAAGAACAGTAGAACAGATCAATGAAACTAGGAGCTGGTTCTTTGAAAGAATTAGTAAGATCGATCAATGAAACTAGGAGCTGGTTCTTTGAAAGAATTAGTAAGATTGATAAACCCCTAGCCAGACTTATCAAAAAAGAAAAGGGCAACTATATGCCAACAAATTAGGCCATCTGGAAGAAATGGATGCATTCCTAGAAACACATAAACTACCAAAACTGAACCAGGAAGAAATAGAAAACCTGAACAGACTCATAACCAGCAAGGAAATTGAAGCAGTAATCAAAAATCTCCCAACAAACAAGAGTCCAGGGCTGGATGGCTTCCCAGGGGAATCCTACCAAACATTTATTTATTTATTTATTTATTTTTTTATTGTTATGTTAATCATCATACATTACATCATTAGTTTTAGATGTAGTGTTCCATGATTCATTGTTTGTGCATAACACCCAGTGCTCCATGCAGAACGTGACCTCTTTAATACCCATCACCAAGCTAACCCATCCTCCCACCCCCCTCCCCTCTAGAACCCTCAGTTTGTTTTTCAGAGTCCATCATCTCTCACGGTTCGTTTCCCCCTCCGATTCCCCCCCTTCATTCTTCCCCTCCTGCTATCTTTTTTTTTTTTTTTTTTTAACACATATCGCATTATTTGTTTCAGAGGTACAGATCTGAGATTCAACAGTCTTGCACAATTCACAGCGCTTACCAGACCACATACCCTCCCCAGTGTCTATCACCCAGTCACCCCATCCCTCCCACCTCACCCCCCACTCCAGCAACTCTCAGTTTGTTTCCTGAGATTAAGAATTCCTCATATCAGTGAGGTCATATGATACATGTCTTTCTCTGTTTGACTTATTTCGCTCAGCATAATACCCTCCAGTTCCATCCACGTCGTTGCAAACTTTCAGGGATCATTTCTATAGTTCGTTCCTACCAAACATTTAAAGAAGAATTAATACTTATTGTTTTGAAGCTGTTTCAAAAAATAGAAATGGAAGGAAAACTTCCAAATTCTTTCTATGAGGCCAGCATTACCTTGACCCCAAAACCAGACACAGACCCCACCAAAAAGGAGAATTACAGACCAATATCCTTGATGAACATGGATGGCAAAATTCTCACCAAGATACTAGCCAATAGAATCCAACAGTACATTAAAAGGATTATTCATCATGACCAAGTGGATTTATTCCTGGGTTGCAAGGGTGCTTCAACATTTGCAAATCAATCAACGTGATACATCACACTAACAAAAGAAAGGACAAGAATCATATGATCCTTTCAATTGATGCAGAAAAAGCATTTGACAAAATACAGCATCCTTTCTTGATTAAAACTCTCCACAGTGTAGGGATAGAGGGAACATACCTCAATATCATAAAAGCCATGTACAAAAAGCCCACAGCAAATATCATTCTCAGTGGGGAAAAACTGAAAGCTTTTCCCGTAAAGATTTATATTTTTAAAATAAAAGATTGAATGACATTTGTGGATCCGATAGGAATAAGACCAATTCAGAAATGATTGAATGTTAATCATAATTACATAGACACATAGTATAGAGGTCAATTTTTAATCTTTCCTCACAAGTACTGCTAAAGCATTTATTCATATGTAGTGGATAGGAGTACCTCTATTTTCTGTTTTAACTTTATTTCCATATTAATCATAATCTGATTATTTTCTTCTTCAAATATGTCTGTGACAGAATTATTACCTCTACTTACCAAGGTTTCCCTAAAATTGCAAATAATTTTGTCTCTGTAAGTATAGTGTTGACACTTGAAATACAATTTACATTTACTATAAGGAAGTTATATTCTTCAATTGTATGTTTCCTGTATATTGGAAGTAGATCTGAAGATAATTTTTCTCTTTGTATGATCAGAAAATGCACATAATTGAACTGTTTTTGTTTGGTTGGTTTTTGTTCTTTCTTTACCTGGGAATGACTGGACTCCTCCTAAACTGTGTTGCACTGATAACTGTCTTTGTCTTCAAGGCCTCTAGTTTGTTCTGTGATGATAGCAGTTTTATAGTCAATTCCATCTTGTAGCAGGAAAAGAACTGCTTTCAGATTGAGTACGACCTCATAAAAAAATCTTCCTACCCTGCAAAGTCATTGATTCTACAAGCTTTTCTAAGTTCTAATTGCCAGCATTTTCCTGGCTATAGGAATCCATGCTCTTACTACTTAACTGCTTTTCGCCCATTGTATGTAAACTACGTGTATTAATTCAAAACAAGTTAATTTAAAATAAAATTAGAATTGATTGAAAAAATGTTTTGATACACATAAATACATTTTATGTCTGATATAAAAGGAGACCCTCAACATATAACTGATACCTAAAAATTATAAAAAGCTCAGGTAAGAAATCTTGAAAGCCACTAGTTATTCAAGCTCTGAAATAGTCAATTTTAACATTTAATCATTGGGTTATAACAGGTTAAAATAATTTCATAGTAGGCATGTGATGCTTATTAAATAAATTAATAAATAGATGAAAGAAGGAATGACGTGAATAATTTTTTTGCAGATTATTTCATTACTGCTACTTGTGGGTCTTGTCCAACTTCCACTCAATTTACTCTGTGTGGACAGTGAAATTTTATCTTTGCTGTAGCAACTACTATGAAAATGGCTGTTCTCTCCCAGAGAGTAATATAATTTTGACTTTTAGGCTGTCTGAAAATAAAGGTCTAGAAGTAACTTCGCTCTTTCTATGATCAGGAAAGACACATTTGCAGGCACCCAGGGAAGAATTAAAGTCAACATAGTATTTAACAGCCATGGGAGTACCTAATAATCCACTTTGATCATCCTCATGAGAAATACAAATTTACCTTTATATCTTTATTGTGATTCCTTCAATCTATTAAATGACTGAATTTGGCATTTCTCATCCCTTTGATTGCTCTAATCTATCAAATAATGGAACTATGTGATTCTCATTTCCTCCAAAACGGTGTTCTGTTTTTCTCTTTTCTTTTTCATAGACTGATTTACAACCTTTTCTTCTATTACTCCCTCTGGAACTCTCTTTCCATATTTCTACCAGCTTTTGTGTTAAACAGTTTAACTAAATTGCATGGTGGCTCACTCCCTCATTAACTTCAATCCTTGCCTTCCTACTTTTAAATTAACAATGCCTGACTACCAAGGGAGTTTTATGACCATCAACCCATTTCTTTCTTTTCATGATTATATAAATACAGTTATTTTATTCCCAATGAGAACACTACTAGAACACATTTTCTCTGAGATTAAAACAAAACCATTCTGCCTAAATTCCTTCATTATACATGTTTTAATTTTTTTTATTGATTTCTACATTTGGGAAAAAGCTGCATGGAACTGCACATACTATTCTAAGTGTGTCATTTCAACTCAATATTTTAAAATTATATTTAATGCTTATAAGAAGATCTTTTTTAACTTATAATGCTAAATACATTATTTTTTGACTTTGGTTTTATAATTATTTTTTCATATGTTGAAATAATATTATTGTTTGGATATTCCTAGATATTTTTGGTATTTTTACTGAAAATAAGTTACTACTTTACACATTTTTATCATTATGTGCTTTTTGATTTTCACATTGACTTTTTTACTAAATAACTTTTTTATTAATGATTCTAACATATGTTCAAAGATGCTTGTTGTGAAATTCTATCATTTAATGTTTTTAAATATATTTATTCAGTGCTTTAAAAATGTTTATTATCAGTGGTCCAAAGGGAAGGTCACCATGAGGATTGTGACTGGCCATATGTACTCACCAGTAACCCAAAGACCAAATAAAGGATGGATAAACTACAGGATAGTTGTGTGGGAAGTCATTCATTCAACATTGTATGTGTGATGTTATATAATAAATGTTGCAGAAGATGAGTAAAGCAAAGTCTCTGCCCACAGACATAATGAGAGGCTAGTGGGGAAGTTACAACATACACTACTAACTACTTCAGGTACATTGTAATAAAGACTGTGAAGGGAGCATAAAGTGCTTTGAGAAATGGCAGGTGATGATGAGAGGAATCTTTACCAAACTTCATTGATTTAAAATCATATATTCAATGATGCTACAAAATAGACACATTTGTAAGTATCATGTACACAAAAATGCGTAAAACAAAGTCACCTGCTCTCATGGAGTTTAATCTCTAGTGAGTGACAATCTGCATACATTCAAAGAGGAAGTGGAGGAGGCAGAGAAACATATTTCAAGCAGAAAAAAGAGCCCCCCAAAAAGCAACTTGGAATTATGAAATGATTAGAAGTACTCAGAACCAAGTACATGTGTACTCATGCAGGGAAAGGGCTGGCAGTAGAAAAAGAGTATTGGGATACAGGGTGAGAAGAGACCATGGAGGAAATGGTGATCTCCCCACCAAGGATTTTAATTTGAACTGTGTAATTAGTAAGTTGTAATAATAATTTTTTGAGTAGAGGTATTGACAGATCTATATGTACAAAAGTAACTGAGGCAACAGAGGGAAGGAAGTGTTACCAGTGCAGACAGGAAGACCAATGATAGTATTTCTTCTAATGGTTCAATACAGACATGTTATCATGACTGGAGTTTTGGATGTGGAATAAGGTAGCTATAGAGATTAAGTGACAGGAAGAAGGGTACAAGGTGGTCCAAGTTTGGGTGGCAGGGTTTGATGATAATACAGTTTCCCATGATGGGAATGTAGAATGCAATGAAGTTTGAGAGACAAAATGTTTAGTTTGTCTGTTTTTGTTTTGAGGGAAAGAGAGAGCGCATGCAAGCAGGACAAGCAGGGCAGGGAGGGGCAAAGGGAGAGAGAGAATCTCAAGCAGGCTCCACGCTCAGCATAAAGCCTGATGTGGGGTTTGATCTCATAAACCCTGAGATCATGACCTGAGCTGAAATCAAGAGCCAGACGCTTAATCAACTGAGCCACCCAGACGCCCTGAGAGACAAGTTTTGTGGTGGAAAATTTGGATTTGAAGAACTTGTGGTTCCTATTGGTTGGGATACCAAGTAGGCAACTGGAAACTGAAGTAATGTTGAGAATTAAAGATGAATATTTGGTATTAATATATGTTGAAAGTTCACAAAATGGGATTGGGTGAGATTGCCTGGCAGAGAAAACTGAGAGAGGAGGAAAGTGGACAAAAGGAAAGACCACTGGTGAACAACAAAATGAAGAGGCAGGAAGAGAAAAAGAAGATCTTAAGGGTCCTGTTAAAGGATAACTAGGGAAATCACTAGTGTGATTCCAGAAGAAAGGAGTATTAATAATAACATATGATAAAACAATCTATTACATGTGGGGATCACTAATGATCATTACAGAAGCAGAGTCATAGAGTAGGAGGAGCAGGGATCATACTAAAAAGAGTGAAGAGTAAATGAGATAATAAAGTGGAAGCAACAACTGAAATACAAGAAGTGAGCACTTTACACAGAGTTCACAATATTCCAGGCCCTGTTATAAACACTTTACATAGTTTTACACATTTAGCTTTCAACAATAACCATGTGAGGTATGTATGATTATTAGTCCCACATTAGAGATAATAAAACTGAGCCAGAAAGAAAGGAAGTAATTAATCCAAGGATACAGGGCCACGAATAATGGAACCAGGATTTGAACTTGGTCAATTTGTTCCAAAACCTTTCCTCTTAACAACCACCGATTATTTCCCAGTGCATATACTTCTCTGCATTATGTTTTGCTGCTCCTCCCATCCAGAGGTGGAGTCAAAGTTACCACAATCATAAATTTGTGCTGACCTTATGATTTGCTTTAATGAATAGAATGTGGCAGAGGTAATGTTGCTTGAATTCTAGAGGCTAGGCCTCAAGAGGCCTTGCAGCTTCCACCTTCACCCTGTTAAAAACACTGTCTTGAGATACCATGTAAGGATGCTAGTCTAGCCTACCAGCCACATGGAGTGGAAATGAAGTGCCCCAGGGAAAAATTAGCACTGATTTCCAGACATGTGAATAACTAACTCAGCCAAAGATGCAGCTAAATGAGCCACATGAGTAAGCCCAGGGGAAAGCAGCAGAGGAAACACCCAGACAACCCATGGGATCTTGAGACTAGACCACTAAATTTGGGGGGCATTTGCCATGCAAGAATAAACAGTTGGTGTAGAAATTGGTATCTAAAACTGGGTTGCTGCCATAATAAAAATCTAAAACATGTGGCATTAGTTTTGGACAAAGTAATAGGAAGAAACTTTAAAAAGCAGCAAGGAGAGTGTTAGTGGATTCTGAGAGACCAATGAAGAAATTGCTACTAAAGGCTTGAGAAAGGGTGATCTGTATTATCTGTAGGGTAATCTGTATTATGTAGTAGACAAACAACTGACAACAACGTCATCTGAAAAACTTGGAAGATAAAAAATAAAACCAATGAACTTGTGAATCTGGCCAAGGAAATTTCCAAACAGAATATCAAAAATGTCAATTGGCTTCTTACAGGTTCATATGACAAGGTATGAAAAGGTAGACATAAACTGAAGTTCAAGTAGCAAGAAAAATCTTCAGAAATTACAGAAGATACAGTATACATTATGGGTTAGAAAATAAATCTATTTCTCTTCTCCATCTTCTCCCCATAAAAGATTTTTTTAATAAAAATTGGCCCCATAGTACGTATGAAATTTAAGGTATTAAGATCTCAGAAAGTTAAATTACTACTAGTAAACCCTTTTAGCAGGAAAAAAAAAAATATCTTCTGAAAATCATAAGGGCATTATCTCTTAGAAGTTTCATGTATTCCTCAAATAGTGGTTTGTTCAAAATGAATCATTGATTTATCTTTTAGATCATGGAGGAAACATGAATCAGATTCATAGGAAACTAGAAAATTGTAAGAAGAAATTATCAACATTACTGGCTTGAGCTAAAGGGGTCATGGTAGATTAAAATGAACAGGGGCCTCTGGGAAAATTACACAGCTGCAGAGACTATTTCTTATTAATAAGAAAAAAAAAGAGGGAGGGAAAAGAAAAGGAGGAGAAGGAAAAGGAAAAGAAAGGAAGAGAAAGAAAGAGGGGCAGACCATGAGTCCAAGGTCTTGAGCTAAAAGCCCAGAAGGCAGAGCCAAGAGCTGAAGGGAAAAATAGGTTAGGGAACCATTTCCAGAAAATGGAAATGGATCATCAAGTCTAATTTCTTGTTCTAGGAGTTGGGAGAAGTGGTGGCATATGCCTTCCTAGAATTCAGAACCACCAGAATTTTTATAGTCCACTGGCTGCTATGTCCCTCCTTTTCCTTTCTTTTTAAAATGATAATGATCTCTAACATGTGGGGAATGGGAATGGTAGATAAATTATTCTCTTTATTTCACAAGTTTCTGAATTAAGAAAACCTACATCTGAAAAGCCTCACCCAGAACTGATACAACCATGAAATCAAAAACTTCAATCCTGATGGTATGATTTGATGACCCCACTTTGGTGGGGTCTTTGAAAGGGTGAATGCATTTTGCATAGAAGAACTGTGTAATTACTTGTGGCCAGACGACAGGCTATATAGGAGACTAAACTGCCCCAATTTTTGCAGCTTCTTCCATCAAGAGGTGAGGGCTGTTTCCCTGCTCCTTGAATCTAGGCTGTTCTGGTGGCTAGTTACGATAAATGTAATGTGTTAGAAATGACAATTCTAAAGTCTAAGGCACAGAGGATTTTCAGATTCCACATTTCCCCCTTAGAACACTACACTGACACCTCAGTGAAGGAAGAAGGTTTACTTTAGTATAGGGAGGAAAAGCCACATGGAGGGGAAGCAAAGTGTCCCAGCCAACTGGAGGCATGTGAAAAAATCCTGGACTATTCAGCCTAGCCTCCTCCCTTGTTAAATGTAGCCATATGAGTGGGCTGGGAGAACTCATAAAAGGAACCTCCCAGCCAACCCACAAAATCCTAAAGAACAATCATTGTTTTAGCTAAGTTTGGAGTGATTTTTTAAATCTAGCATTATATAAGTGATAAACATATTGTTGCTCACTACTATACTCTACCTTTTAAAGGTGTTTGTTTGCAAAAGGCAAGAATTAAGGTTTTAATTTAAAAGAAAAGCTGAATTAATAGATGTGTATTTGTGTATGTATTTTAGAATAGGGAAGTCTAAGTCACATTTGGCAGATGGGACAAAATATGACAAGGTATGAGTAAAAATTATTAGGAATGAAAAAACATAAGTATGCAGCAGAGATTAAAAATTTAAGAGATTATTATAAACAACCATATGCCAACAAATTTGAGAAATTTTAACATAAATAAGAAATTCCTAGACTGACCAAGAAGTCACAGAAAATTTGAGTATATGAATGATATTTAGTAAGTAATTAAAAAACATCCCAAACAGATAAAACAGGCTCTTAGGGCTTCCTAGGAATATTTGGTACTCAATAAATAGTAATTTTAACCTTAACTTCATTCTTTTAGGAAATGGAAAATGAAGGAATGCTCCTCAACTGATTTTATGAGATTATGCCCAACTAGACAGTTTGTTTGATAATACCTAGTTCAATATGAACAGTTCAGGTTTTCTTCCTCCCAAGCTCCTGCTCTATCCTGCAGTTCCCCATCAGTACTTGACAGTCACCAGAGAGCATTGCAGTCTGACAATAGGCACCCTGAACACTCTGGATTTTAATAGATTATAAGCACAAGTAATAACACTCTTTGCTCTGCAGTCTGGGCTAGCTAGAAGGCCTGCATGGATCTGAGTCCCACTCAAAGCTCTCAATATTATGGGTTACCAGGTAAATAGGCAGGACTAGAATTTCCAAATGTGTGTATCAGTTGAGCAATCCACTAAATTTTGGCCTATGTCATCTATATATCTAGAGAGGTCCAGCAGGCACTGTGCTTTTCATAGAGTTAGGGGGTCTGAGATGCAACTTATCTGATACCTGAAGGGGCATTCCAATATCCTTTAGACAACTGAACAGCTAAAACATTTAATTCAGTGGCAAGCATCTAAAAGTCCTTCATCTTATTTTCCATCATCTAGTATGCATGTATCTTTCAAGTTATCTAGGATACGTGCTACTTACCAATCAATGTCCTATCAGCATGGACAATCAATGTAATAGACCAGCATGATTTCCTATAGGAAACAAGATAATTAAGGTTCCATTGAGCTAAATTATGGAGCCAAGCCCAGGAACTGATAAAGCCTTGTGGCAAAACAGTGCAGTTATACTCTGACAGTTGAAAGTAAGTGACTTCTGATGCTCTTTGTTTATTGGTATTGAGAAAAAAAAATGTATCAATCAACTTGATAGCTAATTTTCCAGGTGTCAGGGACTATATTCACTATCACCATTAAGGAACACATGCAATTGGAGACACCTCTTGATTGAGCTTATGATAGTCTGCTATCATCCTCTATGATCCATCGGCCTTCTACATAGGCCAAAGTTAAATGGGGCTGTGATGGTATATGCACCTCAGTGAATGGAAATTACATCCTTCCAGTTACTCGGGGCAAAAATTATGGAATCATTCTTGATTTCTCCCTTCCTTTCATGCACACATCCAATTTGTCAAGAAATTCTATCAGGCTTATATTACTGTGATAGCTTCCAACCTGCTCTCTTACCTTCATCTCTGTCCTCTACCATTGATTTTCATTGGAGCAACAGAGAAATGCTTTTAAAATATAAGGCAGATTGTGTCACTCCTCTGTTGAAAACGCTGCAGTTCTCCATTTCACTCACAGAAAAGGCTGATAACTGTACAGTGGCTTACAAAACAACATGGGTTCTGGATCCCCATTAAATCTCTGACTTCATCTCTTGATCTCCTTTCTTGCTCACTCTACTCCAGTCATACTGGCCCCCTTGCTGGTTCTCAATCACACCAGTCATGTTCCTGCCTTGAGTTCTTTGCTCCACTTGTTTCTGCTGCATGGAATGTTATTCTTCTAAAATCCATATTGCTAGCCTCCTTATTTTCTTTAAGTTTTTGCTCAAAGTCATCTGCTGAATAAGGCCTCCCCTGGCCATCCTACCTAGTACAGGAAACTCCTCCTCCCCTAGTGCCTGCATAGTCCTACTGTTCCCCATACTCTATTTTTTCTATATATTTCATTTTAAAAATGCTACATATTTAACTTGCTTATTTTACTTACTCATGTTTATTAGTTACTGTTTATTTTTTACTAGAATGTGATCCTTATGATGTTAAAAATCTTTGTCTGATTTACTAATATATTCTGGGACCATAGAAGGGTGTGTGGCATATATATGCTCCCAAACTTTTGAGGAATCCATAAATGAATAAATAGATAAATCTTAAAAGTATTTTAAGTGAAATAAGGCAAGTTGCAGAAAAATCCGTATCATATAATTCCATTTACATAGAACAGAATAAAGGAAAACTATAAAATGTTATTTAGCAATTCATCCATATATGTTAAACTATGAAGGAAAGTATGACTATCATTCCATGATAATCATGAGAGTCAGAATAGTAGCTATTCTGGGGTGCAGGAAGGGTAATGTTATTCAGGAGACAGACATAGGTTACTTTAAAGATAAAGGGAGGTCCAAGATGGCAATATAGGAAGAGCCTGAACTCCCCTCCTCCTTGGATATACTGAATCTGTACCTTCACATATAGCAATTCTTCTGAAGAAAAACTAAGGGCTGACTAAATAACTTCTACACAACAGAGAATTAGAGGGACCACATACAAAGACCCCAGCCCTGACACTGAACTACAGAAGAGATGAATACTACTGAGGGACTGAGAGCAGATTCATTTGCCTAGGGGCACAGAAAAAAGTCATGGTTTAAAAGGGCAGCTAGAATTTAAAGGAACCAGCCTTTGAGTATCTGCCAAATGGAAGGCAACCTGTGGAATGCTCTTTGGGGTATGAGAGGCTAGAGTACCATTGTTTATACTTCCCCTCCACCTTGATAACACAGACAGAAGCAGGGTCTGGGGACTCTGGCCAGCCTGACCCTTCAGGCCTCTAGCCCATAGCAGGCCCAGATGCCTTGAGGCACAGAAAAAAAAAAAAAAAATCCCACAGGTTAAAAACAACTAGAATATAATGGAAACAGTCCTAGGGGAGCTGCAGGAATGCTTTCTGGAGTTGGAGGGAGCATGGAGCACCATTTTTCATTTCTCTCTACATCTTGATAGTGCAGAGAGTAGCAGGGTATGAGTGCTCTGGCTAGCTAGCTGCCTGAGCAAGCCCTGGGGCCCTAGCCCACATGAGCCCCAGCTGTCCCCACAAGGAGGCTCCCCCAACCACCCAAATTCCAGCCATCCCCAAAAGATAGCCCCAGTGCAGCACACACCAGGACACCCTTGAACAATACCCCCTGCAGCTCCAGCCATCTTGTTCAGGTAACAATAGGCACAAAGCATCCTGAGACAACCAGGCCTACACAGGCTTCAGTTCCTGCTATCCCACTGAGACCCCTACCTCCCTACACCAAGCACCCTGAGACCCCCTGGCCTATGTCTGTTTCAGCTTCAGCTGTCCCACCAGGGCACCCCAGTGTGGAGTGCTCCAGGATCCCCAGCCCATGCTTGCTACAACTCCAGCCATCTAGTCAAAACTGCTAGGCACAAGCAGTCTATGAAGGGTACGTTACTATACAAAGGCATTCCTTCAAGACTAGGAAAAGTAGTTGTTTTGTCTAATTTATAGGAGCAAACACAAAGAGTCAAAATGAGGAGACAGAGGAATATCATCTAAAAGAAAGAACAAAACTCAAAAAAGACCTTAAAAAAAAAAATGGATATAAGCAATCTACCTTATAAAGAGTTCAACAAAGTAATGGTCATAAAGTTGCTCACCAGACTTGAGAGAAGAGTGGATGTACTCAGTGAGAAGTTCAACAAAGAGATAGAAAATATGAAAAAGAACCAGAGTTGAATAATACAATAACTGAAATGAGTACACTTGAGGGAATTAACAACAGAATAGAGGATGGAGAAGAACAGGTCAGTGAAATGGAAGACAGGGTTCTGAAAAACACCCAAACCGAACAACAAAAAGAAAAAAATAATTTATAAAAGGGGGATAGGTTAAAGAATCGCTGAGATATCACATGTACTAATATTCACATTATAGGTATTCCAGAAGGGAGAAAGAGAAAGGGTGAGAAAACTTATTTGAAAAAATATTAACTGAAAACTTCCCTAACCTGGGGAAGGAAACAGATATCCAGGTACAGAAAGTGAAGAAAGCCCCCAAAAAGATGAACCCAAACATGTCCATACAATAACACATAATAGTTAAAATGTCAAAGATTAAATATAAAAAGATAATTTTAAAAGCACAAGAGAAAAGCAACTAGTTACCTACACAGGAAAACCCATAGGCTATCAGCAGATTTTTCTAGCAAATCTTCAGGTGAGAAGGGAGTGGTATGATATATTCAAAGCACTAAAAGAAAAAAAAAAAAAAAAACTACAGCCAAGAATATTCTACTGGCAAGGTTATTATTCAGAACTGAAGGAGAGATAAAGAGTTTCCCAAACAAAACTTAAAGTCGTTCACCCCCACTAAACTGAGCTTACAAGAAATGTTAAAGGGACTTCTTTAAGCAGATGTGAAAAGGTCATAACTAGAAGTAAATACACACACACACACGAAAGGAAAAATACATATATATACATATATATGAAAGAATTCACAGGTAAAAGAAAACACATAATAAAGGTAGTAAATCAAACACTTATAAATCTAGTATGAAGGTTAAAAGACAAAGTAGTTAAGTCAGTTATATCTAAAACATAATTAAGGGACACACAAAATTTTTTAAAAAGTAAAATATGATATGATATACATAAAACATGGACTGAGGAGGGGTGCCTGGGGGGCTCAGTCAGTTAAGCATCCAATTCTTGATTTCAGCTCAGGTTATGATCTCAGGGTTATGTGACTGAGCCCCTAGTCAGCTCCATACTCAGCAAGGAGTCTGCTTGAGATTCTCTCTCTCCCTCTCCCACTGCCCCTCCCACCCCCATTCCCCAAGTGCATGCTCACGCTCTCTCTCTCAAATAAATAAATGAATCTTAAAAAAAAAAAAGTGGAGCAGGGAGTAAAAATGTAGTACTTTTAGAATGTGTTCAAACTGAAGCAATCATCAACTTACTATAGACTCTTGTATAATGTTATATATGAACCCAACATAACCACCAACCAAAATCTATTATAGATGCACAGAAAAATAAACAGAATGAAATCCAAGCATAGCATTAAAGACTCATCAATCACAAGAGAAGAGAGGAGAGAGGAACAGAACTACAAAGAAAAATCAAAACAATTAGCAGAATGTCAATAAATACATACCTATTAATAGTTACTTTAAATTTCAGTGGTCTAAGTGCTCCAATCAAAAGACACAGTGTAACTGAATGGAAATAAAAAAAAAAAAAAACAAGATCCATTATATGCCACCTACAAGAGACTCCCTTCAGACCTAAGGACATATACAGACTGAATGGGAAGATATATAAAAAGATATTCCATGATAAAGGAAGCAGGAGAAAAATGGCCAGGATATCAATACTTAAAACAGATTAAATAGGTTTTAAAACAAAGGCTGTAACAAGAGACAAAATAGCTTTACATAATGATAAAGGGATCAATCCAGCAAGAAGATATAAAAATTTTAAATATCTATGTACCCAACACAGGAGCATCTAAATACATAAAGCAAACATTAACAAATATAAAGGGAGAAATTGACAGTAATTCAAGAGGGAGACAAACCATAAGAGACTCTTAATCATAGGAAACAAACTGAGGGTTGCTGTAGGGAAGGGGGTCAGGGGAATGGGGTAACTGGGTGATGGACATTAACGAGGGCACATGATATAATAAGCACTGGGCATTATAAAAGACTGATGAATCACTGACCTCTACGTCTGAAACTAATAATACATTATATGTTAATTAACTGAATTTAAATTTAAAAAGGGGGGAATAAAATAAAAAATACAGTAATAATAGGAAAAGGGGAGGGGGGAGGGGAGGAGGAGGGTAAAAGGGAAGGGGGAAGGGAAAGGGTTTTCTGACTGTGTCATTTGTCCATTGACATAAGTTTTATTCAACATAGTACTAGAAGTCCTAACTGGAGCAATCAGACAAGGAAAAGAGATAAAAGGTATCTAAATTATTAAGGAAGAAGTACAACTGGCACTATTTGCAAATGACATGATACTATTATAGAAAACCATAAAGACTCCACCAAAAATAAGATAAAATGAATTCAGTAAAGTTGTAGGATACAAATATACAGAAATCTGTTGCATTTCTCTACACTAAAAATGAAGTAGCAGAAAGAGAAACTAGGAAAACAATCCAATATACAGTTGTACCAAAAAAAATAAGATACCTAGGAATAAACTGAACCAAGGAGGTGAAAGACCTATATGACGAAAAGTACAAAACACTGATGAAAGAAACTGAAGATGACAGAAACAAATGGAAAGATATTCCATACTTATGAATTGGAAGAATTGATATAGTTTAAATGTCCATACTACCCAAAACAATCTACAGAGTCAATCCCTATCTAAATGCCAACAATATTTTTCAGTTAGAACAAATAATCCTAAAATGTGTACAGGACCAGAAAAGACCCTGAATAGCCAAAGTGATCATAAGAAAGAAGAGCAAACCTAGAGGTATCACCATCCTAAATCTCAAAATATACTTAAAACTCTATCAATCAAAACAGTATGGTACTGTTACAAAAAAATAAACACATAGATCAATGAAAGAAAATAGGGAACCCAGAAATAAACCTATGCCTATATGGTCGATTAATCTAGAGCAATGGAGACAAGAATATATAATGGGGGAAAATCAGTCTCTTCAATGATTCGTGCTGGGGAAACTGGACAGCTACATGCAAAAGAATGAAACTGGATTACTTTCCTATATCATACACAAAAATAAACTCAAAATGGATTAAAGACCTAAATGTGAGTTCTGAACCATAAAACTCCTAGGGAAAACATAGGCAGTAATCTCTTTGACATCAGTCTTAGCAACATATTTATGGATGTCTCCTTAGGCAAAGGAAACAAAAGCAAAAATAATATTGAAACTACTCCAAAATAAAAATCTTTTTCACAGCAAAGAAAACCATCAACAAAATGAAAGGGCAACCTAGGTAATGGGAGATTATTTTCAAATTATATATTCAATAAGGGGTTAAGATCCAAAATATATAAAAACTCATACAACACAACCCTAACTTTCCCTCCCCTACAAATAATCCAATCAAAAATGGGCAGAGTGCCTGAATAGACATTTTTCCAAAGAAGACATACAGATGGCCAACACATACATGAAAAGATGCTCAACATCACTAATGTCGCACCATTCAGAATGACTAGTATCAAAATGACAAGAAATAACAAGTGTTAGCAAGGATGTAGAGTAAAGGGAACACTTACGCACTGTTGGTAGGAATGTAAATTGGTATACCCACTGTGGAAAACCATATGGAAGTTCTTCAAAAAATTAAAAATATAAATACCATAGGGCCAGTAATTCTAGTAGTGGGTATTTACCCAAAGAAAATGAAAGCACTAACTTAAAAAGATATATGCATCCCTATGTTTACTGCACCATTATTTACAATAGCAAAGATATGGAAGCAACCCAAGTGCCCATCAATAGACAAATGGATAAAGAAGATGTAATATAAAAATGCAGTGGAATATTAACCAGCCCCTCCCCCCCCAAATGAGATCTTGTCATTTGCAACAACATGGATGGGCCTGGAGGGTATTATTCTAAGTGAAATAAATCAGACAAAGACAAATACCATTTGATTTCACTTATATGGGATTTTGTTTCCTTACAAAATCAAAGGGAACAAAGAAAAACAGAAACAGACTCATAAATACAGAGGGCAAACTGGTGTCTGCCAGAGGGAAGGAGATGATATAGGTGAAGGGGATTAAGAGGTACAAAACTTCCAGTTATAGAATAAATAATTTACAGAGATGAAAAGTAGAGCATAGGTAATACAGTCAATAGTATTTTAGTAACTTTGTATGGTGACAGACGGTAACTACACTTATTGTGGTGAGCACTGCATAACATATAGTATTGTCAAATCAGTGTGTTATACACCTAAAACTAATGTAAACACAGTATATCAACTATAATTAAATAATAAAAGGTTTTTTAAGTAAAAATAAGTAACATTTGAAGACAGAGATGATATTCTAATACCTCTTTGATTAGAAGGCAAAAAGATACTTTTGTTTTTTTTTTCATATACATGAAGTAATTAGTGAAATAATAGATTTCTAATTTGAACATTTAGTAGTATGAAATTGAACAAAGAGGGATAAAGAGGGTGAGTACTTTCACTCTTATGCTAAGTAGGTGATATATTCAGTCATCCCTTTATTTCCTGAATAAACAGTTACTCAGCATGTTACATATTAGGTACTGTCCTTGGTGCTAAGAACATCTATGGAAAATTTAAAAAAACAGATAACAAAACCAGCAAAAACTCAAAAAACCAAACAAAACCCCCTTTGCCTTCCCAGAGTTTAAATCTAGTGTGGAAGATTGATAATAAATAAATAAATATATGGCTGTGCATTCTATTAGATATTGAAAAGTATAACAGAAGTGGTATTTTACATATGAAAATCAGTAAAGTCTTCACTGAACTGAAACCTGAGAAACAAGGAAATTCAAATCATAGAGAGATCTTGGGAAAATTATTTTAGGCAGGTAGAAAAGCTGCTGGGCATATCCTGACTTGAAAGTATCTGGGGAATAATAAGACAGCCTATGTGACTCAAGAACCAAGAGGTGAAAGGACAGAGCTGTAGAATATGAGACCAAGCTGTATTTTAAAGGCTTTAGATTGTACTCTGAATTAGATGGGAAGACCCTGGAGGTTTTGATCAAAGGACTGTTATAATTAAAATGTTTAAAAATGGAGCTATCTGGCTGCTGTGTTAAGAACTGACTGTAGGCAGATGAAGACAGAATGAGGGAGACCTGTTTGAAGACCACTGCAGTAATCCAGGTAAGAGACAAGAGCATGGACCAGGATATCACAGTGCAGGTGGGGAGATGTGGTCAGACCCCAGGCATATTTTGAAATTTTATCTGATGGATTGGATGTGGGTTGTGAGAGAAAGAGATAAGTCAAGGATAGCATCAAGGTTCAAAACCTGAGCAATGGAAACAGAGCTATTTAATAAGATAGGGAGACCATGGGTAATGTAGTCTATTTGGGATGCTACAACAGAATACCATAAACTGGGTGGTTTATAAAACCAATGGAAATTTATTTCTCACAGTTCCAGAGACTGAAACCCAAGGTACTGGAAGATTCAGTGTCTGGTGAAAGCCCTCTTTCTGGTTCAGAGATGGCCATCTTTTTGCTAGGTCCTCATATGGTACAAAGAGCAAAGGAGCTCTCTGAGGCCTCTTTTTATAAGGACACCAATCCTATTTGTGCTAATCACTTCTCAAAGGCCCCATACCTCCAAATACCATCACATTTGAGGATTAAGTTTCAACATACGAATTTTGAACGGAAAGGAACATTTAGTTCATAGCAAGTGGGATTCAGGATCAGATTTACATATATTAAATTTGAGACATAAAGTAGATTAAATAATTGGATATACAATCCTGGAGTTCAAGGGAGAAGTCTAGAGATAACATTTTTTGAATCATCAGAAAACAGACTTGATGGGGAAAACAGACTGTGACTGGATAGATTCCCAGGCATCTGTTTAGATAGAGTACTTTCAAGGACTGAACCTGGAGGCGGCCTTTCAACATTTGAAGTCAGAGAGTTGAGGAGAAATCAGCAAAGCAGTTTGAGGATGACTAGCTCAGGAGAATAACCGAAAGAGAGTGCAGTGTTCAGTCCCAAGGCCAGGGTAAGGTGTTTCACAAAGAAATGAATGATCAACTCTGTCAAATGTTGCCATTATGAAAAAAAAAAAAAAAAAAAAAAAAAGATTTAAAATTGGCCCTGGAGTAACATGAGTTAGACCTGGTAAGAACTGTTTTTGTAGAGCACTGAGAGTAAAATGAGTATGAGTAGAAGGATAAAAATGGTGAAAATAAAACACTAGAAAGAGAAACAATTTTTACTTTCAATAAAGATATTTGAAATCCCCTTTAAGTGAGATAGGAAGGTTAACTCTTAATATTTCTCAATTGTGCCTCTGAGAATAGTCATACCTTTACTTGGTCCCTGGCACCCTGGGTGGGGTTTGAATCAACAGTTCACAAGAGTATTTTGAGAGTCATCTGGCTTTGTTCATCATGAGTAGAATATTTTACAGTTTACTTTTCATTTGCTTCCCTCTATAGAATAAAAATGTTCTTGGAAAGTTCAATTCCTGAGAACCCACCAGAGGATCCGGCACCAGTTTCCTTATGGAAACTTCAGCAATCAGCTGTGTGAATCAACTGCCAGTTGTAATAGAAACAGTGTGTTAGTTGCAGAGCTGAAATCAGTTGGAGAATGGATCTTGATGGTATTGTTCTTTTCAACAATGTTGATGGTAGTGAACCAGCCACTGCTCTCATATTCTTTCTTCCAAGACTTACTGAATTCACAGAGAAGATATTTTTACTACCATATAATTTATATTCAATTGTTTTTGAAAAGAGACTGAGCATGCTGCACCTAAGATAGACTACATTGGTTTCAAGACCTCCATAATTGTGAATTTAGTAAAAGTGGAAGCTGAAACTTTTTCTTAGCTTTTTTTACAGCATTATCATCAACTTCATCTGTCACTTTCTACTTAGATTCCTTAACAACCCCACTGATTCTTTCCCTGGTTGTTTGTTTCTTTTATTGATCTCTCTTTTCCAAAGCCATAGGCAGTACCAAACACAACAAACAATTTAAGGTCTTTATTGGTCTCCTGAGTCAAACAGTTTAAAACCCATCTGATGATATTATCTCTTCAGCCCATAAACTTCATAGTGGGCTTCAACAACACAACTTTGTTTTCAGAGCATAATCTCATTCTAATTTCTTCTGTGTTGCCATACAAGACCCTACCTTCATTGCCCACTTTGTTTGTTCTGTCAGTTTCAGATTTGCTAAACAGAGGCATGCTAGCATTCATTAGCTCTAATTAACCACATCATGCATCCTATGCATTTGTTCCATAAAAATACATTAAATATAAACAAAGCTTCCTTTTCTGTGGTGTGCCACTGTAAAGGTTATCTGAGGTATTGTTTATTCACATTTAGTTATATCCTTAGGGTTATCATTTGTTATCCTGCAGAGTTCAGTAATGTTCTAATTCTCTAGCTGTTTTTTAACTACATGAGGATTTTTCTAGACTCTCTTTATGTTTGTGAGTCTGAAATAATATATTTTAACAATAAAGCTAATACTTTATCAAATATATTTTATGTATCCCTTCACATCTAGCTGCTGCTGTAGTTTTGATAAAGTTTTATTTTCCCCAAATTGTAAACTCTATCTCACGGGAATTATTTTTATTTTCATTACTAATGGCATAAAGAGTTTTCAAAATTTCTTGGACTAGGGCTAAAGGTCTTCTTGGACTTAACATTCTTTTGTATACTAGACTATAGATCATATACCATGCAAAGAACTGGTGATAAAGCTGTGAACCAGACAGGCACAGATCCTGCCATCACAGATCATTAGTCAGGAAAGCAACTAATAGAATAGGTAGAGGGGATAACAGCAGAAGTACATCTTAGGCTTGAATATTTCTCTACCCTTCATTCTGGTGCCCCTCATGACTCAACGGTAGAATGTAGTTCAACTGGGATTTATATTTTGTGCACTGCAGAGCCTTATATTTAATGAATGAAACAGAGTAAGTGTTTCATCAACAGTAGGTATCTTGAAGTCTAAGAGCTTGTGAAAGAACAGAAGCAAAAAGCCAAATACAACCCTATTAAGTTTAGGATTTTGCTCAGTATTAGAGTTATTGGGATTATATTGTTGGAATGGATACCTTCAGCATAGCAGCTTTCCATGCTGTGGGATCCTCATCTTTCACCTGTCATTCTGAGATTATTTTGAATCTTTATACTAACTTTGGCCTCTGAAATATAGGCATGTTAAAAGGAGCTTGGTCAGAATGACTCTCTAGTAAATCTATTTCCTTTAATTTGCTGTGTAGAGCAAATGTGGACATAGCCCAACCACTATAATTATCCTGAATCCATTTTTTTTTTTTTTTGTAGAATTTGTGGGCGGATATGGATAGAGAAACTTGCAATATATTACTAACTCATGGTGTACTCTATGCCTGTTTGGGGCCAAGAAATGACACACGAAGGCTAGATAAGCCTGCATAAGCAGGATAAGGGATGGCTTAAAGATGAATAAGATGAAAGATGCATTTAGATGAGCCATATGCACAAAAAGCATCTACAATAAATATTTAGTATAATTCACAGAAAGCATCCAGAGCACAACATTCAGGAGTTTCAGGAGAAGAAAGCACAATAGGTGCTGGCTTTCAGGGCGAGATACCTATCCTGGTACCAACATAATGGCTTTGCCTAAAGGACCTGGTTGAGACCTATTAACTAAAATATAAGATAGCCTTAGAAGGAAGATAACAAATGATGTAAAAGGAAGCAGCAATGAAACAGAGCTGATTCTGAACCAATGACCTAAAGGCCTAGAATGTGCATTCCGTTTTCCTGACAGAGGTGGGAGGGGGTTAACAATAGGGAAGTGCTAGTCATCCCAATTTGTAAAATTATGGAATTGGAGAGAGATTCAAGGTAAAGAAAACTCAGAGATGACCTTGAATTAATGCCACTAGTCTTCACAACGGACAAGACTGAGCAATTTCTGTTACAGAGTTGCCTGAATGGCTGTCAGTCCATGGTATTGACAAAAAGTTTCTTCCCAATTTCAAGTAACCAGAGATATGTCATAGCACCATAACTTCAATTATGTAAGAAAGACTTTATTAGAACTTCCAGTCTATTTTTTTTTATTTTTATTTTATTTTTTAAAGATTTTATTTATTTATTTGAGAGAGAGAATGAGAGACAGAGAGCATGAGAGGGAGGAGGGTCAGAGGGAGAAGCAGACTCCCTGCCGAGCAGGGAGCCCGATGCGGGACTCGATCCCGGGACTCCAGGATCATGACCTGAGCCAAAGGCAGTTGCTTAACCAACTGAGCCACCCAGGCGCCCTCCAGTCTATTTTTAAACCTTTAGAAATCTATATGTGATCTCAGTAAATATTAACCTGATTCAATCATACCATATCCTCCATGAATTATAAAGGGTTTGAATAAACTAACATTTATTTGAAATAAGTCACTTATTTCTCTCTTCTCTGATCCCTGAGTAGTTTCTCTTTTGGTCCTTCCTGACGACATTTTCATTATTCACTTTTGGACACTTGTTTATTCACTTTTTCCCTACTTCCTATTTATACATCATACCGAGTTTTAGAGTCTAGAATGCTTTGAATATAATGACTGATTATACTTCCATTCCTGGAAAAAATACTGGGTATGCCAGTCACAGTTCTATAAACTTGTTTACCCTTCAGGGAGAAATATTTGATCTTATCATTTCCTGAAATTTATCTCTTTTTAATTTACAAATGATTATAGATAGCTAAGCTTCTACTTTAGGGGTTTGATGATGTCTCTACTTAGGAGTAGAGACCTACTCTTTGATTCTTTATCTGTTTTCCCATCAATGAAACATTCTACTTTTATTAAAGTAAATATGACACATTAGCACAAGATTGATATAACTCATTTAGTGAATTCAATGAAACTGCAATTTGCCTTTTACTGTTATTTCCTTCCATGTTTTTAATATCTGTTTCCTCAAAAAGGAAAGAAAAAAAAGTGAAAATAATGCTTCAGAACAAAAACTAAACATTTGTACAATCTAGTCTGTGATTTTTTATCTGAGTATTAAGCTCAATATCCTGATTGTTAGTTTTATGCTTATAAAAATTGTATCAAATTCTATGTATTTTTAAGTTTGCTTTTGCCTTCAGTCTTTCCCTTATGAGATAGTATAGTACTACTGTAACTTTTAAAACAATAATCTTAAATTTACCTTTACATGAGTAAGAATATTTAATGTTTTCAAGTAATATTTCTACTGATTATACTGATTAAAAAAAGAAAATTTGCTCTGGCCCCCAAAAGGCTTGTGTTTTCTTTAAGTATGCTGGACTGTCACAAAGGACTTGAATTCTCAGAAGAATCCTATGATCAGACTGTTAATTACTATGTATTTAAACTGCCTCAAGGGTCAATCTAATCAATCATGTAAAAATACTTTTTCTTTTAAATGGAATATGTGTAAAACCTAGTGCTGCTCATTTGACAGATTTCTAAATTTTACTTCAGTGATTCTTTTTTTTTTTTTAAAGATTTTATTTATTTATTTGACAGAGAGAGCGAGAGAGCACAAGCAGGGAGAGTAGAGGGAGAGGGAGAAGCAGGCTCCCCGCCGAGCAGGGAGCCCGATGTGGGGCTCGATCCCAGGACCCTGAGATCATGACCTGAGCCGAAGGCAGACGCTTAACCATCTGAGCCACCCAGGCGCCCCTACTTCAGTGATTCTTAGTCCAATATAGAGTTCTATCATATCCAAATGGTGTCATGGAAATGTCCATATCTTCTAAAATGAAAAGAGCTCATTTTTATGATAAATTTAATAATAATATTGTTCTGGAGCTAGCTGTACCAGCTTGCTGGAGTCAATGGTGTGCATTTCCTGCTAACTCTTCATTCAGTAACAACATATTGGTAGCTTAGAATAGGCCATGGTGGGAGTATTTACACCACAAATCCACAAATCCTACAAATAAGGTCTTTTGTTTTTGAAGAGCAAGTTGTTAAATATTTACCTGCACACTGTTGATAAAACCTCAATACCAAAGTATACAAATGTATAATAAAAAAGTTAAAACTTCCCCTGAAATTTCACCACCTAGAGATTAGGTTTATTATTATTTTAGTGTATATAACTTTCTAGAATTTGATATAGTAAAAATTTCTACATTAAAGGGGAAAAAATGCAAACTCTAAGGAAGTAATTGGTTCAGACAGAGGGAAAACTCCAATACCCAGAATTCTAATATGGTCTCCAAGATTTTCCCTACCTGATATACAAACTCTATATAACCTCCTCCCCTTAATTTTGGTAAGTGTTAGCGAATATGCTGGAAAGATCACTCTCCTGATCAGGTTAATAATCAGATGAGTTTGAGTTAATCCAAAGAGATAATCCTGGAGGACCTAATCTAGTTAGATGAGCATTTTTCTCCTGATGGCCTGGAAGAAAGAAAAAACAGCCATGTTGTCAACTGTCTAGGGAGCCCATAGCACAGACTTATTGGCAGCCTCTAGAGCTAAGAGAGATCCCCAGACAACAACCAGAAAAAAAAAGAGACCTAAAAAAAAGAGACAACAATCACAAGGAATTGATTCTGCCAAAAATGTAAATGATCTTGGAAGAAGACAGCAAGCTCCAGACAAAATCTCAGTCCTTCTCAATATCTCGATTGGGACTCTGAGCAGAAAACTCAATTATACTGTGTGAACAGAAATTATGAAATAATAGATGGATGCTGGGTTAAGTGGCTAAATTTGTGATAATTTGTCACTTAGTAATAGAAAACTAGTATACCCTATAAGGAATATTTCAAACATTTTTAGAAAATGGTGACTGGGACAGAAAAATTAAAATGGAGTCCAACCACAGACAGAGGTTTCAAGGATGTATTTTATGTTCCCCTTGAGGAAGAATAAGGGGTTCCTAGGTCTAGGCCTGGATAAGTAGAGCAGGCTACCCAATATGGCTCTCCAAGGTGCTTTGATGGTTGAATGGGAAGCAGCACAATCTCCTGGCACTTGGATTCCCAGTATTAAAATGAAATAGGAGACAGAGAGTGGATCTCAGCCTGGTAGGATTCAGCTCTGCTGGTAAAAATCAGTTGCCTCAGGCTTGGTTTCAAGGGTGCTGGTAAAAACTGGCCATGGGAACTCCTATTTCCTAAAGATTCTTCATGAGGAGCTCAACGTTTAAGCTTGGAACAGAGGTATCTAAGTCACCACAGCTATACTACCTGAAAAGAACTTGCTGTCATGGGCCAGGAACTGATCAAACTAGACTTTAAAATTCTGAAATCAATATTTGTACCTTGAGAACTTCTACTTGCAAGAAATAAAAGCAACTATAATGAAAACAGTTGAAGGCAGAGGGAACACCATTTTTTTTCCAATATCCCAAATTCCCCAGGCTTATTACATGATTTGATACAAGGCAAGGACAGTAAACCCTGAAAAAATGCTGATATCAGGCTTTTCTTCTAGCTAGTTGGATGGTTTAATTTTAAATATACAAATAATGACGTGACCTCTAGTTTCACAGAGCGACTTACATTTATGAATTCATAATATTGTAACTTGCTTTGTTAACTTAAAATTCCTTCTATAGTTGATATACACAAACATTTTCTTTAGAATATATTTTTCAAAGTAGATTAACTTGGAGAAAATGCGGAAACACTTTCAAACTTTAGATATGGATGGCCAAATTGCCTTTAGGAAAAATGGCATTAAAATTATACAACACATCAGTAATGCATATTTTACAGTATCATCACTAGCACTGAGTACTATATGCTTTGTTATTGTATAGGTAGTATTACAATTTTATAGTTTAAATTGGCTGTTCTTGGATAATTTGATATAAGGAATACACTTAATGTTAATTCCCTTTTCTAAGAAATCTAGTGAGGCATTTATGTTTTATCAGTTTTTCAGATTTTTGCCCAAGTATTAAACATTTTTATAAAATAATTTTAGCTATTTATGAAATCATTAAACAAAACAAGAAAATAATATTATTGGCAATATTTTCCTGAATATGACCATTTATTCTTCATAAATCAAAAATAATGTCCTAGGATACATTTATATTCATAAAACCTGGCCAACAAATTTTATGTTGTGAAAAACAAAATGTTTGTTTTTTAATTTTTTTTTAATATTTTATTTATTTGTTAGAGAAAGAGTGTGTGTGAGAGAGTACAGGAGCAGGGGCAGAGGGAGAGGGAGAAGCAGACTCCCCACTGAGCAAAGAGCCCAATGCAGGCCTCGATCCCAGCACCCAGGGATCACGACCCGAGCTGAAGGCAGACGGATGCCTAACCAACTGAGCCACCCAGGCGCCCCATGAAAAACAAAATATGTTTAAGAGTACATATTTACAATGTATGGAGAGAGACACACACACAAAATATGCTGAGATATTTTTGTTTACTATCTATAAGGCAGCAAGAGGCATATTTTTAAAAAAATAATAAGTTTGAATGGATAACTAATCAATAGCTAACATAATTTGATGGCTCTGAAGTTTCTGATAATCCGTGAGACTCTGGCAAATCTACTTGGCATCATTAAAGCTTATGCATATAGAACTTGGTGCAGGGACGCCTGGGTGGCTCAGTCGGTTAAGTGTCTGCCTTGGGCTCAGGTCGTGATCCCAGGGCCCTGGGATCGAGCTCTGTGTCAGGCTTCCTTCTCAGCAGGAAGCCTGCTTCTCCCTCTGTCTCTTCCCTCTTTTTGTGCTCTCTGTCTCTCTCTCTCAGTCTCTCAAATAAATAAATAAAATCTTAAAGAAAAAAAAAAAGAACTTGATCAAACCCCTGTCCCATCACTTTATCCTGGTATGTAAGAGGCAGCCCTGCCAACTCTAAAAAATAGTAGAGGGAGAATCCCTTATGTCAGTGGGTGAGTCACCAATATCAAGGCCTTTACAACACAAGCCAAAATAGAGAATAGTTGTTACTGGTTGAGGTCTGTGAGCCAGAGAAAGGGGCCGAAATATTCCTTCTATTAAATTGATGTTCATCATATTTTATGGGTAGTTCTTCCAATTATATTTATATGTTTGTTAATATAATTAAAATAAAGTAAAAAAAAAATGGACGTGATCTTGATAATTTGAAGAGATTAAATAAGCAGCGGAGAGACTAACTGATCAAGGAAGACCAAAGCAGGGCATATCAACAGTTGAATGAGATTGATTTGGGCCCATATTAGAGATGGAAGCTCTTGTGGAATTCTGGTTTCTCATTTCCAGGTGAAAAAATAATAGTAATTTCTAAGGAGTAAGGAATGGTTTATTGCATTACAAAGCCATCAGTTAACCTTGCAAAAAATGGCCCTAAACAAAGTGTTATTAATTATTTCTCCACCTATATATGAACACACACAGTAATTGATTAATTAGTTAAACTATTAACCATTACTATCCATAGAAAGAAATCTGGGAAGGTACAAGGTCCTGGTCAAACTGGCTGATCTGGATGAGACAGAAAGTGTATCTAGCCTGGAACCAGCAAGGTTTCTCACCCTGGAGCAGTAAGAAAGAGACTCAATTAGAATTAGAAGTGAATTAATCTTTCCCAGTCCCCCCTCCCCCCATGTTGTGACAACACATCAGTTTTTATTCTCATAAATCAGCTTTGATTTTTCTCTGGTTAGGATTCTATATTTAGGTTGTCTCCCATGTAGAGAATTAAAATAATTTCTGAAAATACAATCTGAATCAGAAACAGAAAATCTTTACAATGGGAATTTGATAGAATATATAGCTTAAATGAAATTCCAGACAGAAATAGACTTAATCTTTTTCCTAAATAAACATGTCCAGAATACAAATGTTATGGCAGGATGAACCTAAAGGGAGGCCTCTGAATAATACAAATCTGCTTTAATTTCAAACCACCTATCTTATACTGAAACTGCCTTGAGGGTAATGGCCATGTGCAAAAGCCTACAGTGGGATGGTAGATTATGTTTGCAAATATTCATTCACACACCCTTGTCCTCTTTACCCTTGGAGTATACTTTCCATCCCATTGATACTGGGCTTAATTAGTGATACATTTTGATGACTGGAATGTAAGGGGATTTGTCATACACCACAACTGAGCAGAACTTTTACATGTAGAGTTTGTCTTAGTCTCTTGCTAATTCCCACTGCCAAAGAATGGGCATGTCCTAAATAGTATCAAGGCAGAGGATCATAGGGGAAGAGAGGAAAAAATGAAACAAAACAAAACCAGAGAGGGAGACAAACCATAACAGACTCCTAATCTCAGGAAACAAACTGAAGTTTGCTGGAGTGGAGGCGGGTGGGAGGGATGGGGTGGCTGGGTGATGGACATTGGGGAGGGTATGTGCTATGGTGAGCGCTGTGAATTGTGTAAGACTGATGAATTACAGACCTGTACCCCTGAAACAAATAATACATTACGTGTTAATAAAAAAAAAGTGGAAATGAAAAAAAAAATAAATAAATAAGTAGTGTCATCTCTTTCAGCCTTGGTCTTAAAATAGATTTGCTGAGGAGGACAAAGCTGAATGAAGTAGAGTCACATCAACCACAGATAAACTGAAGTCACAAACACCTGTCTGCTGTAAAACACTGAGAGTTTGGATTGTTTAGCAACAAAGCTGATGGATACAAGTGAGAATTTAAACATTGGTTAAATTTATAAACATTTTTAGTTTTTTAATAGATTTATATACTTTCACCCATTTCTCCCAACCCTTAACACCTCCTCTGATACCACTAATCTATTTTCTGAATCTATGAGCTTTTTTCCTTTTCTTTTCTTTTTTTTTTTGATTTCACATATAAGAAAAATCATATGGTATTTGTTTTTCTCTGACTTATTTCACTTAGCATAACATCCTCAAGGTCCATCGATGTTGTGACAAATGGCATTATTGTATTTTATGGCTGAATAATATATATTACATATATATATATGTCACAATTTATCCATTAATCTATTAATGAATACATAGTTTGTTTCCATATTTTGGGTATTATAAATAATGTTACAATGAACGTGCGGTTTCATATGTCTTTTCAAGTTCTGGAAAATGCCATTGAAATTTTGATAAAAATTGCACTGAATCTGTAGATGCTTTGGGCAGTATGGACATTTTAATAATATTGATTCTTCCAATTCAGAAGCATAGAATCTCTTTTCATTTATTCATGTCTCCTTCCACTTCTTTCATTAATGCTTGTAGTTTTTCGATACACAGGTCTTTTACCTCTTTGATTAAATTTATTCCTAGGTATTTAGCCTTATTTCCAATATTTATCAACCTACCATGACTTCCAATTAGCTCTGAACTCAAAGTTGAATAAATGTCCTTCGAGAGAATAATGAGCATATGCAGATTAATATTAACAATGACTATTTATTAGTTAACAACTTTAGTCAAGTCATCTTGAGGCTAACTGTAGACACTTCAAGAAAGTTTTGACTTTGAAATTATACAAACATAGAATGCCTAAATTCAAATTATATCATAATTTTTTAGATTAGAAATGTTTAAATAGGAAGATTTTAAGGAAATCCAGTCAAAATTCAAAATAAACTATCAGAACATGTGCAATTCAAGCAGTTGGCATTAATCTGAACAAGGTCTCAGATTTTGTTTCCAGTTTCATTATTTGCATTAATTATGTATTGCCAGTTTATTTTTTATGCATGAGAACCAAGAGATACCAATCCAAATGTGTATCATAATTGTCCTTTCAGAAGCAAAAAACATTTCATAGCAAATATTGTGAAAGATTAAGGTGGCCACTTTAGCTTTTTGCTTGTATGATTGTGTTTAATCTCATTTTTCCAAATTCACTGTTGAACAGATACACAATACCATTATTTCATGAATTCTATTTTTCAATTTGTTCAATAAAGAGGATATTATGCATACTAGATAGTTTCAAGAAAGTTTTTGAGGCTTCTGATTTCTTCTTTTCCAAAATGTACACGTTTCTAGGTGTCATTGTCTTGGATCGTAAGATGACAACATTTTAAATATGTCATTAAAATGCATCCTATCTGATTTGTAGAGGGAATAAATATTCAAAGATGCTATCCATGTAATCCTATTAAAGCACAGTTTGCAAGGAAATGTTCCGCATGCTCTTGAATCTTTGAAGCTCATGATGGTTGTAAGCCATGCTATAGCTCTGTTGTTAAATTTTCCCAAAGCAGTTAAAGCTAATGGCAGTAACAAATGAAATGCTGTAAATCCAGAAAAGCATCAAGCCTGCTTAATTCCTGAGGCATACATTTTAATCATTGGAATAGAATTTTTTCTGTTTCTGTAGCTAATCTCACTTTCCTTTGTTTCTCCCCAAGAGGATTTGATGTTTTGTTAAGAATGAAATCAATTACAATACGACTACAATTTATAAGAGATTTAGCCCTAGACAGAAGTCACTAAAATGCAAGAAAGGTGTTTCACTCTGTTTTTCAAGCAAGAGTCTCTCTCCCTCTCTCTCTCTCTCTCTCATTCTCTCTTTTCTGTCTCTCATTAGTTTGATTTTTTTCTGGTATTTTCATTGAGGAATTTCTGGCAAATCAAGCATATAACATTGACATTCAGTTGCAACTTATTTCCTAAATGTCCTTTATTAAGCTAAAAAATTGCTTTATATAATTTATACAGTTTAACTAAAGTTCATATGTGACTATATAGATTTGCTTTGCCTGTTACAACATGCATCATCACTATCAGAATTCCCTGGGTTTTTTTCCTCCCCCCCCAAAAAAAAATGCACATTCCTTGGCTCTAACTAAAACTCACTCAACTAGAATGATTCATAACCCATGTTTCTGGATTTTAACAGGATCTTCAAGTGACTCTGAAATTTGAGAACCACTGCTATACATAAAATAGCTGAATACATACAATCACTGACATTTTTTACCCCTCCCTTTTCATTTGGCTTTTTTGTTCTTCGTTTCTCAATTTGATTTGCTACAACTATATCTTCAAAGTTGAGCTTCACCTTTCATCAACAGAATTACAGCACTGCTGGGTAAATCTGAAATAAATTAAATTTGTGCCCTAAGGTATTAAGTCTTATTTTTTTCTTGTTTCACTGAATTTGTTATGTTTGTTATGTTTCCAAATAGGAAATTCATTTGTTTTTCTTGTAGATTAGTGAACTTGTACTTATAGGATGTACTTTAGGGGAGAAATTGTCTATACTGGACTTTTAAGAATTTAAGGTCCTTCCTTCCAAGAGAATGAAGATAATTTAGTGTTTATTGGGATATCTGAAATGATCAATATCTGGAAAGAAAAAAACCTATGTCAAAGATGAACTTGTTTCTTTCATATTTTGAAGAAAACTACATTCAAGCCCACAGCAGCATAAAAGGAAAACTACAATAAAATAACATATGCTGAAACATCATTCCCTGGCAAATGGACAAAAACTTCAAACCCATATTATAACCCAGTAATAAATGACTCATGTGCACATGCACAATACAATTCAAGTTAAACTGGTGTTGACTTAATCTAGTATACATCATATGGATAGACTGATTTCTTAATTTCTACCTAAATTACAAAAGAAAAGCATATACACTAGAAAATCTTGTTCAATATAGAAGATAAACTCAAAAAAAATTATTCAATTAGCTAAAAGTACATTACAGAATGTATTGTAGTAATCCTGACATATAATCGTGTGTGTATGTGTATAAAATCTGCAAATTCTCTTAACAATTACCTGTAGAACTGAATTTTCCATGATTAAGAGAAAGAACATAAAAGTAATTTTGTGTAGCCCTAAGAAAAAAAATGACTGAACAATTATCCTTGTATTTTAATTCTCAATTTTGGTAAACAACAATAATAGACCTTGTCATGACCACTGTTCTCCCTAGCTGGTATTTACTTTTAGATTTTCTGGATATTTTTTTTTAAAGATTTTATTTATTTATTTGAGAGAATGAGATAGAGAGAGCATGAGAGGGGGAAGGGTCAGAGGGAGAAGCAGACTCCCTGCTGAGCAGGGAGCCCCATGCGGGACTCGATCCCGGGTCTCCAGGATCATGACCTGAGCCGAAGGCAGTCGCTTAACCAACTGAGCCACCCAGGCGCCCTCTGGATATTTCTCTTAACTCTTCATTTTGTTTCTTTTGATGTAACTTATATAATCTTGAAATTATATAGGTCCGCACTAGCTCTTTCAGAATGCTTTATATCTCTACTATCACTGGAAAATGGTCAAAGGATGTTTATAAATACTTGAGAATGAGTTCATTTACTAATCTACCACTAATTAGGTATATGGAAATAACATAAAAAATCTGGATCTTAGTGCCTTTACTCCTAAAATAAAAAGTGTTTATCCCTTTTATCTCTAAATTTCCTTTCACCTCAAAAAGTATATAATTCCATGGGGCAGTTTGTACCATGACTGAAACAGCACTGACTTCCAGAAATTTCTCCCTTATATTAAGAATAAAGCTGGTCAGCCATGATTTTCACTCTTTCTGGAACAGTACTCAATAGGATCTTTTTAGACATATGTGAGAGAAATCCATGTCAAACTGAATTTAGCAAATATAGAATTTATTGTCTTACAAAACTGATATGGCTTGAGCAAGGTGCTCAAATGATATAATTAAAGTTATCTCTCTCTCTCCATCTTTCTGTTTTATTTTCCTCTGCACTGCTTTTGTTTTGAGAACAGTGTCTCCAAATGGTGACAATGATGCCAAGCAGCAATTCTGGCCAAACAGCCTTGTGGTTTGTCAACCCCTACAAAAAGAGTCAGCCTCTTCTCCAAAGCTTCCTGCAAAAGTCTGAGCATTGAGTCTCATTGGCTTGTACCCATTTCTGATTAATTACTCTGGCTGCCAGAGGAAGAGATAGGGCTTATAAAAATGTACTTATTGGTTATGCCTAGGTAGAATATCTACCCCTGCAGCAGGAGTTAAGATAAGCCCCAGTTTTAACAGGGGCAGTCTGATTCATCAAAGGAAAACTGGTGTGGTTCTATCAGAAAAACAGAAATTGTATGCTAAGCAGGTAAAAACAAAAGATGTCCAAGTATTCTCTCTAACACTTAATGACACCTAACATTTTGTTTCATTATTCTTCCATTAGGTTTACTTAAGCAAGCACTTCTCATGTTTTCAGTCTCAGGGCTTCTTTAAACTCCTGCAATTGTTGAGAGCTTCCAAGAATTTTTACACATGTGAGTTATATGTACTGATATTTACTATATTAAAAATTAAAATGGAAAACTTAAAAATCTTTAATTATTAATTCCTATAAAATAACAAGAGTAAACCTATTACCTATTAGTGTAACTACTGTACTTGTTATGAGAAATTAGTATATATTCCATAAGAAATAATTCATGAGAATGGCATTGTTTTACATGTTTTTCAAATTTTTTTAATGACTCCAGGTAACTGTATTCTCATATCTTCTCTGCTTCATTCTACATTGCTTTAATGAAAACCTAACCCCACATACCATGTAGTTGAAAAGGGAGAGTATTCTAACAACGTTTTCAGGTAATTGTGGCTATTAATTTTTGATACTACATCCAAACTTGACAAATAGTTTTTTAAAGGCTACAATATGGAATCCAAAACTGTACCAATAAGTGTTCTTATTTCTATCCCACAAAAATCTATTAGTCTAACTTGCACTTTGATTGGAACTTTTATCCATGCATAACTTTGAAATTTTGAGACATCATGCATTGTTCATTTGGAAAATATTGGTTCATTTTGGTATGCAGCAGAAATGCCTCATGTATATTTCCCATTTCATCACACAAAATATTAAGGAGACATGTATTCAACGGCTGATATTTAATACAAACCATATTTTTGCTTCATCAAGGACAAAAATTCTTAAATGAAACTGCTTTTCTCTTTTGTGTGTCTTCTAGTGAATAATACAATAACTGTTAGTATAGTTTTGTACCACTGCTTCGATTTAAGCAAAAGCATCAGAAATTTTACCCATCACTGCTCTTGTACCATCAGTGAAAATGTCAATATGCTGAAGAGGCAAATAATTTCTTAGTATCATTATGAAAACTGTGTTTACCTTCCAGTTCTCTGAATGAATCCTGAAAAACCTAAGTCCAAAGACCACACTTTCAAAACCAAAGTCCTGCCTTAAAACTGTTGCCTAGGGGTGCCTGGATGGATAAGCATCTATCTCTTGATTTAGGCTCAGGTCATGATCTCAAGGTTGTGAGATCAAGCCCCATGTCAGGCTCCATGCTCAGCATGGAGTTTGCTTGAAGTTCTCTCTCTCCCTCTGTCCCTCCCCCCTGCTCATGTGTGCTCTCTCTCAAAATAAATAAAATCTTAAAAAAAAAAAAAACTGTTGCCTAAATTTTTTGTTTCTTTCCACATAACTTGTTTTATCATCATTATCATTTTAACTATTAACTATTATTCTTCTATTAATGTCATCTAACTTGTACTAACTTTAGCAGCTATTTCACTATAGTGGCATACTGAATTTGTGGTTAACATAAAAGATCAGGGATTTTTTAATGTGTGGAATTCTGGTATCCTCTAGTCTGTATCCCTACAATTAAACATTAAAATTTTGTTTGGTTTAGTAATTGGAAAACTGAGTTGTTTCCTTGTGACTGAAGCCCTGACATCATAACCCACCATATTTCCAGTCTTTGCAGGACTAGAGGCTTTGGCTTACACTTGTAAGTTCTATATTCTGCACCAGAAAGCAATTGCTCTTAAAGTTCCAGTCTAATAAAATGTGGCTTGCTTTCTGGGCACAAACAACACTTACACACATACTCTCTTACAGAGTAAAATGAGGAGAACTTAAGGACAGTCCAATGTCTTTGTTAAGGACCTGAAGATCAGTGAGATATTTAGAATCTCTCCTCCATATCATCTCATGGTCCTTCAACTCTGATCCCATTGTTCTTTGCTTAAACTATTTTTATAGTTTACTAAGTCATTAACTTGCAGAAGCTTTCAAAATATTCTTATATTTTACACATATATACATCATAAAAATCGGATGGAGTTTTTTGTACTTTCTCTGTTGCTATGTCCTATTTAAGACCCTAATCACCATATAACTTTATCTGTAAATAATCACTAAATCCTGACCCATCCACTGATTCTCTAGTAAACCTCTGGCCAAAACTAAACTTCAGCATAATACACTCTTCTGGGTCACCTAACATCTGAATACTTTGAAGCACATAGATGGTGTGTACTTTATGCACTATCCTGAAATAATGTAGATATAACCTGACACTGTGATACTATAATAGGTGTTAAGAAATATACGTAATCCTGGAAAACAGAAACCTAAATGAAATTAGAATAAGAAATACCAGAGTTCTGCTACAGAAATAAATTTTCAAAAGATAGATCCAAATTTTAAAAATAAATTATGAAAAGCATGTTCAATGGACTATGCCTCATGACTTACATCCAGAGTACACTATGGAAAGGGCAAAAAAAAGGGTAAGTACATTGGAGAAACCTGACAAACAATACCTCAGCTAGGTGATAAAGGTTAACATCATCAATGATAAGTCAGATTTACAGTATGTACCTTTGATAGCGTATGGTGAGAATAGAACTTTACCTCTGTGGTCTTCCTCCCCCCAAACCACAACCCTAGTCTAATCATAAGAAAAACATCACATAAATTCCAATAGGGAAACATTCTAAAAAATCCCTAACTAGTACTCCTCAAAACTGTCAAGGCCATCAAAAACAAAGAAAATGTGAGAAACTGTCACAGCAGAAAGTTGTTTTAGGAGACATAATGACTAAATGTAATATGGAATCCTAGATTGGACCTTGGAACAGAAAAAAATACATTAGGTAAAAAATAAAAAAATATGAATTAAACATGTACTTCAGTTAGTAATAATGTACAGAATGTGGGATATATGGCGACTTTGTACTATGTTTGTAACTTTTTTGTAAAAAACTATTCTAAAATAATAAGTTTTTTTTTTTTTTTTTTTTTAAAGCATAGTTAACAGTTAAGAAAGAGAGGAGAAACCATTTGTTTCAAGTTCAGAATACCAGGGAAAACTCACCAAAGTTCATTGTCGCAAAAGCTTACACATCATTTTTAGTCAGAATATGGGGTAAAATCAAGGTCCAGAAGTTATGACATGAAATTTAGATAAAACATGATGAAATTCTGAAGGATAGTCTCTAAACGATGGTAGCTCTATCCAAAGGATGTAGAAAAATTCATATATAATTGGGATGTGTTAACTAAATTCATTTTTAAAGAACTCCATTGGTCATCTGTTAGAAATAGCCTGTGGACATTGTGCTTTCTATGGAAAGAAATGCACAAGATAATTGCAAAAGTGCTCATGGATTGATTGACCTTTTAACAAATCAATATACTTAATATCTGGTCTTTTTTTATGTCATAAATATATGGCACTATGGGCAAGATATGTGAAAGATAACCAGATTTATTTTTAAATGGAAGATTTCATATTCAAGAATTAACTCCATTAACACTTGAAGCTTTAGAAAATAAAAGTATTTCATCATTACGTTCATTTACAAATATAGTATAAAAGGAAAGATTTTCCTTAAGTCAACCTCGCACATAAGTTAAATGTTAACAGGGACACAGAAAATTAAATAAACTCTGTCAGCTCCTTTATACTTTGTAAAGTTCCCAAGGTATTATCAAGCCATCATTCTTTTCTTTGTCTTTTATATCTGGTTTATGATTGGGAGAGAAAGTTCATAATATCAGGGATCTGATATTGTCCCTAGGTTCTCTCAGGGGCCTGTGAATTAAATAGCATGAACAATTAAAATGGCTACATTTGTGCTCTTTTTTTTTAAGGAAATAACTTAATACTTTAATTTTGACATTTAATAAAACTCTATTGCTTAATTGGTATTTCATCAATGGCTTCCATTAATCTGTTGAGGATTTTTTTCCCTATGGGAAGCAGGAACATGTGGAGAAGGCATTCCTTTGGAGTTTTTCCTCTTCCAATATTATTGCACACAAGAAAAAAGATAAAGACCAATAACTTAGGGCACATTAATATTTGAGTTATAACCATTAGATAACTGGAAAACACATCAGAAAAGAAGGTAGTTATTTAATTTCAAGGCAAAATAAGTCAATATTACAACTAAACATGAAATCTTCCTTCAACCCTAGAATATGGAAGCAAATGTCTTGACTGGTGAACTACTGCTAATTGTCTTCAACACTAATCTTTGTAGAGTTTGCAAATGCAGCTATTCTTCCAATACTAATTCTTTAAATAAATAATCCAATACATATTAACAAAGCTATTTAAAACTAAGGCCAATAAAGTATGAACCTAGGTTACTAATATTTAGGTCTAACAAAATTACACAAGTTAGGGTAAGTAATGTTAGCTGCTGTAACAGGTCTCAGTGGATTAACACACAGAAGTTTACTTCTCACTGACATAAAATGCAATCCTCCTTCCCAGTTGGTAAATAGACTTCTGTGCAGTAATTTGTGGTACCTGACTCTATATTCTTTTAAGCCAGGATTCAGAGACATTCCATTTGATTGGAGATGGAAAACAAAAATATACAATCACAACTGGGAGATTTGAATGGATCAAATCTAAACATGGCACACATCATCTTCACTCAGGTTTTACTGGCTAGAACTCAGTCACATGATTGTACTTAACTTCAAAGAAGACTGATAATTTAACCTAGTTGTGTATTCAGGAAGAGTCAGGTATTCTCCTACATGCTATACAAATAAGGAAGTAACCTATTTTTAAAGACCTTAACTATTTCATTATATATAGTGGGGTTGTTTTCAAATTGTCTTCAGTTATTCCCCTCCCATAATCTATGCCCTTGCAATACAATTAAGTAGCTTTTACCATTAAGAAGCAAATACAGTTGAGCCTTGAACAACGTGGGCGTTAAGGGTGTCAACACCCCATGCAGTTGAAAATCCACATATAACTTTTGACTTCCCCAAAACTTAACTATTAATAACTTACTATTGACCAGAAACCTTACTCATTTCATAAACAGTTAACACATATTTTGTTGTATGACATATATATTATATACTATATTCCTACAATAAGGTAAACTAGAGAAAAGAAAATGTTACTAAGAAAATCGTAAGAGAAAATACATTTACAGTACTGTACTGAATTTATCGAAAAAAATCCACATGTAAGTAGACCTTCACAGTTCAAACTTATGTTGTTCAAGGGTCAACTGTATATGCCCAACTATATATATATATATATATATATATATTTTTTTTTTTTTTTTTTTTTTTTGCCAAAAGAATGTGGTAGAAGTGACAATGTGCCAGTTCTGAGCCTCTCTCTCAAGATGCCGAACATGTTTCTGCTTACCCCTTTAGAATACTACCCAGCCACCACGAAAGGAAGCCCACTTTGGTCTGCTGGATGATAAAAGACCTTGAACAGGAGAACCAAAGTGCCACAGCCACCAGCTAGCTAATCTCCAGAAGCAGAGCCATCTAACCTCACAAATGGCGGCAAATGCACAAAGAAGTTCAGGTAAGACCAGAAACATCTCTCAGATGAGGCTAGTTAATCTAAATTGTTGACTGATTGGCAAAACCACTAGCTAAACAGATAATTTGGAGATTGTTTAATAGATAACTACCACATATAAATACTGAAACATAAATATTATCTCACACAAAAACATGCTTTTAAAATTGTTTTGTTGAAACACTTAGAAAAATGTAGGATACTAATATTCTTTTTAAAGTTGATGAAGGTGATGCTTATTTCCAACCTAATAAATTTGCCCCTCGCAATCTTACTAGGTATGGCCAACCAATCAAAGAAAAAAAATCTTTGCACTAACATAGTTCCATTTTTCAAATAAAATTATTACTTCACATTCTTCATTAGTCTATACAATATGTTCATGAAACATGACAAATACATTGCCTATTAATCTTTTAAAGCAAAAAGGCATTGAAGAGTGAGCTGCCTAAATAAGATTAATTAAAAAAAAAAAAAGAGTTGGGGCACCTGGGTGGCTCAGTCTATTAAGGGTCTGACTTCAGCTCAGGTCATGATCTCAGGGTCCTGGGATCAGCAGGGAGTCTGCTTCTGCCCCTCCCCCCACTCATGCATGCATGCCCTCTTGCACATGTGCACACGCGTGCTCTATCTCAAATAAATTAAATCTTTAAAAAAAAAAGGAGTTGGCAAAAGAAACTGAGCTTCCTGGCTTTTAGGTTAAATATGTTAGCATTTCTTCTTATTTTGGAAGTTTGATTTTGTCCATTTTTCCCTTAAATACCCACTTGGAAGTATCCATTTCTAGTCACTTTAGAACACTATTAGCATCCTATTGTGATATCCTGTGCCTTCACACTGAAAAGATCATTAAAGAGAATGCCAGATTTTGACAGGTTTAAAAGCTACATGACTTGGCAATGTTCTGCTTTGTTCTCCTATCTTTTACTCTGGCTCAGATTCTAGGACACTGAGGCCAACTTAGAAGTTCAACATCTGACCACCAATAGAGAAATGCATGCAGTCCCTGTGGTATTCCATGATTCCTTCTGGGCCATTCACTGCTCAAGAAATTCTAATGTTCTTTGACTAGAAGAATGTAGGGTTTTTTTTGTTTTTTGTTTTTTTTTTGAGAAGTGGGAAGGAAATAGTTTTCAAGATGAAATTTGAATTTATAAATTTAATCAATGCATGAGAATTGTGACTAAATCATAATGAAATTGTTAACATTTTAAAAGTACAGTTCATATTTCAGAAAACAGATTATGGCAAATTCCTATCTTTTTAAGGTTTTCCCTCAAATTGCTCTTTCATTATTTTTTAACTCACAGTCAAATTCACATGAACACATCAAAATCCTTTCTTTTCTCTATAATTGGTTATATAATTTTTATAAAAATGTAAAGTTTTGTGTGGGGTAGCCTCACAGAATTGTGCGGGGAAGCCTCACAGTAGAGACAAAAAGACATGGACAGGAGGTGACGGCCATAGTAGAATCACAAACCAACAGTAGCTTCCCAAATCACAAGTTCTGCAGCTATTCAAAGGAGAGTTTGGGAAAAATTGAAGACCTAGACATTGTTATCCATCCATTTATAAACTGATGGAAATAAAATAAACACATTAACAAACACAAATCACAACAATATTTATATCCAGCAGGTAGAGTCACTGCCTTGAGGACTGCTTTTCTTTGTCCCTGTCAGACTGCCTGCATATGGAAGCAAAGTTCTACTGAACAAAACAGAACTGCATCTAGTAAGTCCCAACAGTAGTGCGGCATTCCTGCAAATACACAACTAAAACACAAAGAACTGTTAAATAATACTGCCTTGGGGAAGGGATCGACAGCAATTCCTCTTATTAAAGTAACTCTAAAAGTTAATTTAAAAGTCTCAACATCCAATTTTATTCAATACCCAATATAGTAAAAATAAAACCTATTTCTATTCAGTTACAGTATGAGATATTACATGGGCTTATGTGACTAAATGTTGGCTTATAATATCCTGATAAAATAGTGGAAAAATCATTTTAACAATGGATGTTTAAGTTATAGTTACATTCTTCTAATTTCCTACAGTATAAATAAAAATAATATTCTCCTTATAAAATAGTCTGTAAAAGATGCCCAATAACATTCTTCTGTTGCAACATGTAAACATGAACATACAATAATATCAATGAGAGGATCACAAAAGAAAATGTTAGGAATCACCTATTAAGTGATAGATATTTTGATTTGTGAGAAATGTATGCCCAAATGACAAATCAAACTATTATTAGATCAAACATAATAGATTAATCAGTCTGCAAGGGTATGCTGAACTTTTATACCATGTCCTATTTAGAATCTACCAAATGCTATATGTGAGACAGGACGATATGGTCTTGGTCTCAAGATCTGTATGGTCTTATGAATAACATACACTATCAACAGAGGAACTAATTGTTCAATCGCAAAGTTTTAACTATGTATGTTATTGGGATTTGGAACTTTAGCTGAAGTGATTAGAAACATTTTTTAAATTCTGATTTGATCAAGAAGAAAAAAGGGTACTGTATCAGTCAGAAAACTTCCAAGAAATGTATTATCACACTCCAATACAGCATTTGAGTAGAGTTTAATGGAGGGTCTATTTATAATGGTAGGAGCAGTGCAATACTCTAGGGCTAGAATAGATGTTGCCATTATAGCTCCCAAAGTCAAGGATAGGGAACAGTAATTAATAGTAAGAGGAAACTGAGCATAGTTGTAGGAGAGGACTGCTTATGAGGTTGGAGGTTGTGGTCATCAAAAGACGGGGGATGTGCTATGACACTGCCCTCTTTCCTGCTGGAATCTCTCACTGGTCAAACCCACAGGAAGCTGAAGGACAAGAGAGATTGTTATTGATCCAAAAGGTCAGCCTCCCACGATGGACCAAGACAGAGAGTAGAGAGGGGGAAATAGACCATATATAATATAGATATGAATGTAGATTCCATAAGCACATGGTCATTTCCCTCTGAACCCAACAGCAAAGCTCTTATTACCATGACACTCTGATGGGAGAGAAGGACTCTCCATCCTAGGACAAGATTTTACTGAACCTACCTCCTTCTAGATTCTGGTTCCTTCCTATAGTTAGTCCTAGAGTAGTTATGTGCTTTTTTTTTTCTCATCTGATGTTCTTGGTCTTAATGTCTACTTGTAGTGACCTACAGAATTTGAAAAAAAATTGTCTCTTTTCCACACAGTAACTCCCACAGTGCCCTAACTTTCACAAGCCCCTTTCCTCAAAACCTATTTTGCTTTGTTCTGCTTTTGAGCTAATCCCTTAAAGTTAGTATGACACTCGAAATGATTACATCGGTATCAAATTTATCTTCAATTACTTCCCACTCTTCTGTTCCACTACCTCTGTTTCTCTGTAATCCCACAGATTTCCCAGAGGGCCCATTTACTAATTCCTAAATGTCCAAGACAATGTACATCACATGTTAAGATTCACCCTCCTTGGGCAGCTCATCCAGTTGTACTAGAGTAGCTGCCTCAACACACAGAAAGCTCCTCTGAGGCCAATCCTCTGCTACCTCTACCACCCAGGCTAGTTAGGTGGAACAAATAACTGTTAATTTATTTTTGAATCATACACTCAAGGTAAGCACCTGAGCCAGGTGGAGCCAAATGTTTTATATTATCATTATATGTTATGATTAGATCAATGAGTGAACATTTGTCATAATCAAGTCAGGGGCTTTGCCTAGTTTTTGAACTAGGACTAGATAGGTTATCTTTCTCATTTAGTAAGGTACCCTGAGGATGCAAACTACAGCTACAGGTGACCATGTGCCTCAAGTGTAAAGAATATTATTGGTAGAAGAAAGAATGAAGCTAACCTGAAGAGAGAGGCAGGAATCAAGCAGAGTTGGAGAATCTTATGTGTTGATTCCCTAGTTTCAGTTGCTGTGCTTCTAAAACATTCCTGGTTCCCTTCTCAGCTATTTGCTTTTTCTCTTTTTCTGTATATTCTAGGAGATTCCCTTACTGCCTTAAGCTAGTTTGTGTTAACTTCTGGTCACTTGTACCCAAAAGTCCTGATGAACTTATCAGTGTTTTGGTCCTCTTGCTCCTTTCCATTCTAATGCTCTATTATCATTACTTGTCATATAATCTTTCCTTCTTTACCTCCCTCCATCACTCTCTGCCCCTCCTTCCTTTCTTCCCTCTCTCCTTCCTCTGTAATTTGAAGTAATATATTTAGATCATTTATGCTGCTAATGGACTTAAATAGGTTTCTTCTTTTCAGATTTATTTGCACTTTAACACAGAGAAAGGACTTAAATAAAAAATGCCATGATTTCTTAGTAAAATACAAAGACCTTCTGGAATCAGATGGCCTGGTATTTAAGTCCAGCTTTTCCCTTACTAGCTATATAACCTTGCAAATTTACTTGCCTCTCTGATAAAAATGATTGCGATAACACATGTCCTGCTTACCTTATGAGTTTTTAAATATAGTTTGTGAGATCAATCTTAAGATTCTAAATCTCACAGAATATTATTTTAAACTTTTATATTGTACTAATTCCATATATTTCAGATACATTTTTGATAAAATGAGGAGGAACATATTTTAGAGAAAACAACTTTCTGTTTTCCTCTAAATGTCACAATGTAAGTGACCGAGCCATCTTTCATCTTTCAAAGTTAGCACAGATAATAGGAACTGATTTTGGTCCTATTGTTGAAGAGCCCAGAAAATCTGTATCTACATGGATTGTTACTGGTAGTGCATCAAGGTCAGTTCTCTGAGTTCATGGGACAATGACACAGATGTACAGAATGTACATAATATCTTTCAAATTCAGTTTTAATTTTCTCTCTCAGCCAAGAAAAATTTTATTGTATTGAGAAGATGCATAAGCTGTGCATACTAAGAAAATAAAATAATATAGCACTAATTATTTACTGTACTAAAATAGAACACTCCTCTAAAATTAAAAAGAAACCCAAATATATATTCAAATAGCAAAGTTATGATAAGGGTGTCATAATTCACTTGAGTCTAGAATTTTTCCAGTGTCTGATTTTACCACGAGGTCACAAGTATGTTCCATCTTGTGAGTGTTGAAACAGTAAGACTGACCTGTCCTGACACTGTCATAATACTAAAGGTTTCATAAGTTGAACTCCCAAAGCCTCTCGTGACTTCATTAGCCACTTTTTGTTCTCTCCTGTCAAAAACTCAAAGAGGTAATTCATGCCAATGTGTCATTCCAAGTTATACCCATGACATGGAATTATGCTTTCTTTGTGTTTGCAATAGTGCTTTAGGGTAACATTAGCCTTTCTTTGCCTTTTAGGCTGCAGTGGTGGTGACTTGGTGTTTTTTATTGTTTGAATGTCAGGTGGAAATAAGGCAGCTAAGGACAGAGGAAATGAGATTAAAAAATAAAACAGCACCAGTTCTTCATAGGAGCTTTATTGTCCTCTGCAAAGTGAAGAGCACATCTACCAGCTACAAGAGAACAAAGGGCTGTGACATATACCCTAAGTAATGAAGAGCTCTTCTTTCCCCTCAGATTCACCACACAAGCTCTTAAGGTCCACTGTAGGTGTATTACCATTATGATGAAAGTTTTAGTAGGTTTAGCCTAAGGGGACATCAATTGTTGTGCATAAAAACAGAGACCCAGGGTATGTGTTTCCATCTTTAAATAGGTTTTCCAGCTTCAATTTCCTTTTGTTAAGTTCTCACAGATCTCAGAGTCAGAGACACATTAAGGATGTCAATTTCCTTTCCTACACGCTGATCAATCACTTCAACCATTTTAACAATTGATAACTGATGACAACTGAAACAGCAATTCACATTACTGCAAACAAGACCCCACAGTCAAGTGTTGTGTGTGTATGTAGATAGGTGGATTATATATATGCATATTTGATGCATATTATCTATCTAGATACTTATATGTATATGTATTATATGGCTATTTTTTTACTTGAATACTTTGCTAAAGCAAAGAAATTAAATGAGAAAACAAGATTTAAAAATAAACATATGTTTAAACTTTTTTATACCAGAGTTCCTATGCTGTCCACTGATTATTTTACATGCTGAATGAAAGCATGGACTGCATATTTAAATAAACTTCATAAAGACCAATATATCCAGACAAATTAAAGAAGGTGCTGGGGAAGGTGATTGAAAAGATGTGACTGGCGGTTGACCTGTGAGCTGGACCGGGCACTCCGAGGCTCCTTATCCCTTCTCCCACATTTTTGGAATGTGTGTTCCACTTGCCTTTACCACTTCCAGAGGCTATTCCAAGGACCCAGCTTTGAGATAGTGATGAGAACACCTACACAGTATATATAGCTGAACTCAGTTAAGACCTCTTTATAAATTTTTAAGATTTGGCAGGCAGGTGCAGGGATCCACTCATTTTGCTGCTGCCCAAGACAAACCTTGTATGTAAGTTCACTTTGTTTATTAAAAAGCAAACAAACAAAAAACCCTGCCCCCTACCAACCTGGAGTGGCCTCTTTCTTCATTCTCTTGCTGCCTTCACTGTATGGGGCCAGTTTCAGATGACAGGAGTGAAGCTCCCAAGAGGGCTGTGCACCAACAACTGGTAGCTGGCCAGAAGATCAAGGATACGGGCTTTAGGAATGAGGTATCCACAGGGGCTATCCTGAGTTGGCCATCCACCTCTATGTGGGGAGGAGTGGCCCATATGTTAGATGCTGTGGACCACCATGTGAGAATGGGGGTGCTCTAATGCACATGGAGGAATTGTATGTAGCATACAGTGGCAAAGAAGGGAAACAAATGATTGCTACAGGGGGCTGGCTTCTGCTGTGTGAGCAGTTTGGCCAGTGACCAATGCCCAACTCTAAGCTGATGCTCGAGTCAGAAAGTTCAAAGAGCTGAGGTTAGACCAGGGTCCATGGCTGTCCATCCTCTGCTACCTTCAGGGCTGGCAGACAAGGTGGGAGAGCAGGATAGTAAATTAGAGACCTTAGCATGTTGTTTTGCAAAGGAGGGGAAGACCTCCCAGGGATTAAGATCTGGGCACTTGTGACTCAGCCTGATTAAGGATGCTGAAGAGGTGGAATCCTTGAGAAAGTGATGAAAACGGAGAGAAGGATGTTATGGTGACTGACAATAAAATAGGCAAGATACCCCATGCCTTGTTGACCCTGATACAAAGGAAAATTTCAAATAGCTATTACCCCAAAACTCCTAGGAGAAAACTTGCATTCTTTCTTTAGCCCTTGAAGTTCTAAATCTTATCATATCTCTGAAATGTAAACACCCCAGGAAATAACCAAAACATTGCTCACAGAAACTGAAAGAAAAAGGAGGCCAGAGGGAGGCTTTTAAAAATGCAGGCTGTTGTAAAATTCCCTTGTCAACTTCATTATAATGTACTCCCATCAGATCCTTAACCATGGCCATTTTTAGGTCTTGTCAATTGCAGTTATTGTTGTATTCTAATGCTTTGTCAAAAAGGGTTCCTGCATAAGTACTTCCTCTTCAAGAGAGTTATGGAAAAGACTGACAAGGTTTCTGATAACTAAGATCAATTTGCCTTCATGTGGGAAAGATAATAATAAACTATTCAAGTGCTCCTGCAAGGCTGCCTGCATATGTCCACAGTATGTCATGGAATGGTGGCCTGAGACTTGTCCCTGTACCCCGTCCCCACATCAGTAAAATGGGCACATTACATTGATGATATAATGTTAACATGTAAAGATCTTCCTCTGCTGTAGGACACCTTGCAAGCTTTGCTGGAACATCTGCCAAGGCAGAGGATGAGCAGTGAAGGATTCAAGGCCAGGCACCGCCATAAGGTTTTAGGGAGCTGTCTGGTGGGGTAAGACCCGTGTTGTCTCAAGAGCTGTGACTCATAAGGTACAGGTTTATCCATTCCCTAAGAATGTGAAAGGGGTGCAAGTCTTTGTAGAGATTTTGGGGTTTTGAAGGACTTTTATTCTCCACCTGGCACAGGACCTCCATTCCTTGTATCACCTGACAAAGAAAGGGCATGTATGAGACTGGGGGTCAGAGCAACAAGCCACTGCTGAGAAGGCAACAACACTAGTGAAGCAGATGGAAGATCTGGGCATCTCTGTGACTTCAGATACTGTGGCAGAGATGACAGACGGGGAGAATGACCCTAGGATGTTGGTCCCCACTCTGAAACCCGATATGCTACCATACAGCAACAGCTTCGAGCAATGTACACAGTGCTCCTCTAAAGCCTCTCACATGAAAGCCAGTTCAGCAGCCAGTGGGCTGAACTCAGAACAGTCTAGCTGGTGATTACTCATGAGCTCTGGCCATTAACCCTTTGACTTTGGACTTTCCAAAAAAATTAACCCTATTGCTTAGACATTGGAAAGCCAAAGGATGGGTGATCATAAATAAGCCCTTGTGGGGCCAAGATACGTGGAAGGACATTTGGGTCCATCTGCAAGAGTCTAAAGCAACCCTCAACATTTATAATGCCCCAGTTCATAAGATACTGACACACTCTGGCAATCAGGAAGCTGATGCCCTAGCTTGGGTACCAGTGCTAGTTACCGACACTTCAGTAGTTACAGGAGATTGGACACATAGAGTTGCCACCACAGTGCCCGTGTAAGATGGCATATTACCAAGGATGCCAGATTGCCCTTAAAGCACAGTGGCTTGATTACTGCTGTAACAGAATGGCTTGCGTGTTCTAAACAGTACACAAGGCAAGTGCCAAAAGAATTCAGGGCCATCCACTGGAGTTCCCAACCAGTGAAGGACTGGCAAATTGATTACGTTAACCTCCTCCCTCTGAGCAAGGGTTCTTAATATGACTTGGTTTGTATGGACACTGCAAATGGCCTAACCCAAGCTTTCCTTGTTGCCATGCAAACAAAGCTGCCACTATTAGCAGATTACAGAAGCTGAGTACCAAGTATGGATACCCTCATCAAATATATAATGATTGGGGGTCACATTTCACATGTATATTGCATGATATACAAGACTGACCAGCAAAAAAATATGACATTAAACTGATGTTCCATCTCCCCTATAAGCCACAAACAACAGGGTTGATAGAAAAAATGGAATATTAAAGCAGCAGATTAAATTATTCACAGGTAAAATCACCTTGGCTAGGTGTACTAAAGTACTGTCCCCATCTTTAATACATTTGAATGGTCAACTAGTAGGTCCCGTTGCCCCATATACCAGACTGGGGTCCCCTGCTAAGGCACCCAATATCATCAAGGTATAGAAGCTGTGGGAAAGCTACTGCCCTCTCACTGTGGATCAACATGCTATGCTGCTGAGAACACCAAGCCCCATCACACAGGAGAAAGAAATTATCTACTGGAATTTATAAGGGTATGTCCCACCAAGATGGGTGGGGATTACTTCACACCCCCTGGGTAAAGGGGGAATGCACAATCTCCACTGGGATCCCACTGTTCTGCTACAAACTGGACTTGTTAAAATACACTACACCTGGAATGGGACATGCACTATCGAAAGGGGAGAGAATGGGGGTCCTGGTCTGGCATATCCCCTCTCCAGTCACCTCCTCATGCCTGATGGTGCTGTCTCTCCTGGCCAACATATATGGTACATACGACCAGCTTAAGTTTCTAAAGCTGCCAACCTCCCTCTCATCAAGACCAGGTAGGAACATTCTGTTTTCTTAGAACAATCATTTGACTGCCATTTTTTTTTTTTTTTTTACCTCCTTTAGCCTGAAAGATGTTATAGCATATATAGAAGCCCTTACTAAATTCACTCAGCAAGCCGTAAATGATAGCCAACAAAGCCTATCCTTACTGAACAATGAAAGGACTCTAATGAGAAAAACTGTCCTCCAAAATAAGATGGCCTTAGACATTATCACTGCCTCGCAAGGAGTTGTGCCATTATCAAAACAGAATGTTTTGTGTTCATACCTGATGAGTCTGCTAATATATCATCTTTATAAAATCACATGAGGACACAAGTGAATGCCCTGAGTGATTTGATCCCAAGCCTAGGGGATTTAATTAAGTCAATGATTTGGGTCCTGGGGATATTGGTGGAAAAAAGTTGTCACTGATTAGGAGGATTATTAGCTTAATCTGTGTTTCTCTTACATGTGCCTATATTGTGGCTGTGGCATCTGCCTGCAATGTGGCCAGATGACCACCAAAGGAACCACCTCCATGCTAATGAAATGCCCTGCTGACTCCTGAGAGCCCACTGTGGAAGAGCGGGACATATGAGATTGTAAGAGTTGGTCACGAGGGGTGGAATGTTGGGAAAGGTCATCAAAAAGATGTGACCTCCAGTTGATTCATGAGCTGCACCAGGGTCAATGGAGGCTCCTCATCATTTCCTTGACCTTGGAATATGGGTTCCATTTACCTTTCCCCCTCCCAGAGGCTGCTCCAAGGACACAGACTTGAGAAAACGATGTGGTTGTCAAAAACACCTGCATGGTATACATAACTGAACCCAGTTAAGACCTCTTTCTAAACTTTTAAGATTTAGTGGCAGTGTATGGGGATCCATTTGTTTTGCTGTCACCTAAGACAATCTTTATGTGTAAGTTCCCTCTTATTAAAACTACCACCTACCAACCTGGAGTGACCTGCCTCTTTCTTTGGTCTCTCCCAGCCCTCTGTGTGCAGGGGCCAATTTCAGTCAGATTGCATCAGGGAAGCTCCCAAGAGGGTTGCAAACCAACAGAAGGGAGAACAATATGTGCCTACAAGTGGGAATCAACATGACACATTTAAAAACTTGAAGGAATCTGTGTATGTTGGAGTAGAGAGAGAGGTGGAGTAGCAAAACATGAGGTTGGAAATATTCTTGGGAACCAATTACTGAGGACCTGGTACACATGCTACGAGTTTTTACTTTGCATTTTATCTGTAAAGCAATGGCATATGGGCTAAACTGAAGAGAGTGGGATTTCTAGTAAATAAACAGATCTAGCTGTGATATGAAAAATGGAAAGGCAAGAGACATAACTGAAGACAGAAAGCTGTTAAGAAACTATATCAGAGGCTCAGCCTTCTTTTTAGGGACTTTTAATGAGCTTCTAAGTTCACAGGAGGGAAGAGTGTCACCCATGATAAATACAAAAGTAAATGTAGTCAAGAAAAAAAGAAAGTGAATCAGAGATCTGAGAGCTGTAAGCAAACAAGAAAGGAAAGGCTGTGCTGAGAGCAAGTGACAATATCAGAGCTCTAGAAACTAATTTTGAGCCATTAACAAGATGAAGAATCTGAACCTCAGCCTTTAGTTTTAAGCTGGGGACCTGGAACTAAAATGGGCCCTGGGCCATATCAGTCACTTGCATCCAGGTAGAGCAATCTCTCTAGGATCAACTATTCCCAGTTGGGCCTTCATGATTTCCACAGTTTAAAATCAAATATAATCCGGGGCGCCTAGGTGGCTCAGTCGTTAAGCGGCTGCCTTCAGCTCAGGTCATGATCCCAGGGTTCTGGGATCGAGCCCTGCGTCAGCCTCCCTGCTCGGCGGGAAGCCTGCTTCTCCCTCTCCAGCTCCCCCTGCTTGTGTTCCTTCTCTCACTGTGTCTCTCTCTGTCAAATAAATAAACAAAATCTTTAAAAATAAATAAATAAATAAAATCAAATATAAGCCTAGGTCAAATACAAATAGTTAAACCATATGAATCAGAATCAGCAGAAAATAAAACAAATTTAGACTTGCAAGGACATAAGATATTAGAATTATCAAATACAGATTATAAAATATGGATGAAGTATTTAAGGAATAAAGGATAGGAATAAAAATGAGCAAGTAACAGATTTTAAAAATTGATCAAGTACATATTAAGAAAAATGCATTTTGAAAAATGGAAAATGAGTAAAACAGCACATTACACACAGTTACGGGGGGAAAAGTAAGAAGATGAATCTAAATAATATAATCAGGATACAATAAAGACACACAAGAAAATGGGATCTCAGGAAGAGACAAGGAGGACAGAATGAGAAGAGGTAAGATATGGGAGTCTCAGAAGGAGAAAAAAAGAGAATGGAGCAGAGATTATGTTTATACTTCAAAGGTAATGTCTGAAGATGTTCTAGAAATGAGAAATACAGGAATCCTCATATACAGAAAGAAATAACAGATAAGAAGCAGAATTTTATGAGATAGAGAAGGAGAGGGAGAAGGAGTGTGGAAAAAAGATAATCCACAGCTAGACATATTTAAGGAAAAGCAGAAAGATTCTTCTACCAAGAAGGATACTTAGATGTTGACTAATTGAACATAAGAACATAAATAAATAAATAAATAAATAAATAAAGGATACTTAGATTAGCAACAGATGTCTTAATATCATCAACAAGCCAGAGGACAGTGGGAAAATATCTTATAAGTACTAAGAGGGGAAAATTTAAAATAAACATTTTCAAATTGGACTTATAATTTCCAGAAATAGAACAAAACTAAGTTTATTTATATTTAGATAAACACAGGAGAGTTACCATCAACAAATCCCCACTATGGCAAGCTTATGAGGCATGTACTATGAAAAATACTATTCCAAAAAGGTTAGCTGAATGCAGAAAAAATGAGACAAAGAATAAATATATAAATGCATGTTTACCCAAAATATATATTGAGTATCAACTATGTGCCATGCACAGTTCTTAGAAGAAACAGAAAGAAAGAAAGAAAAGAAAAGAGAAAAAAGAAACGAAAGGAGAGAGAGAGAACTGTATTTTTGGAGCTTACATTCTAGTGAAGAGAGACAGTAAATAAATAATAAACATAATAAATACATAAATTATACAGTTTAAATAAAACATATTACCTATACAAAATAATAACGTCAAATTTATGAGGTTAAGATAAATCTAAAATACTTTACCATTATATTACATATGTCAGGAAGGGATTCAACAAGATTCAGTTTCCTAAGGCCCTTGCATCTTTCAGAGGGTGGGATTAATGGGCAATTTTAGAATTTGTTAAGTATACATGATATCAAGTTTAACTGTGAAAAGATAAATATTAAGTATAAAGCTGCCAAACCAGCAAAGGGAAAACTAGAATAAGAAACTACAAGCATATATAAAACAAAGAAACTGTAGCTGAGATCCAAGTGAAAAATACAATTGTCTTAATCCAAGATAGTGATAGCCAGGATGAAGAAAACTGAAGAAATAAATGTTCCAAATATTGAAGTAGAGGAACAATAGGTAGAGTGAGGGATTGCCAGGTGAGGAGGGTTGGGGAAGGAAGAGTCAAGGGAAAAACCCAGGTTTGTGTCCTGATGTTTGAGGAGGATGGTGGCACCATTTGTTAGGATGAAATAAGCAGTTGAAAGAGGAAAGCAGGGATTCTCACTTTGTTTTATATATTCCAATTTCACCGTCAAGGAAATATTCACATAAATTGCATACACTAAATGTGCAGATAGTGTGTCTGAAACTCACAAAAAGTATGGAGGCATGAGTTATGGATTTGGCATCTCAGTTCATGGTATGGTATGAACTTCTTTCCATAATCCCCCCAACAGCCTCAATTTTCTTCTGTCCTGTTCTTATCTTCTTGTTTACTTTCTTATTTTCTTACCTTTTCCTGTTTATTCTTCCCATCTCCACTCAATTGCTTTCCTTAATATCACCTTGGTAAAGTAGCAGTTGTAAGGTTAAAATGGGTGGAAATGTTCATTATTGAGTTTGGTAAAATTTGTAAAAATATAAACCTTTTTAACATCTAGAAAAAAAGACATTTTACTAAATATCTTTAGATATAGTAATTGCACTTCTAACAAACCATCCTAAAATTTTTATATATGCAAGCAAATATGTATGCATAAAAGGGTTCATGCTAGATATGTTTGGAATAGCTAAAATTAAAAAAGCTGACTAACATGGGTAAAGTATAGGTTAAACACTCTGGCACATTTGTGCAGGGGAATACTGTGTATCTTTTTTAAAAAATTGGGTAGCTAACTTAGGATTTCAGATTTTATTAGTCAAGTTTCTGCCACCAATCATGCTAAGTCAGCAAAAAATGAAAATAAAATCTTAAATCTATTCATTGAAAATGTATCTTTTGTCTTTTTATACTTAGAGACAGTTTTTTGTTTTTGGTAATCTCGATGGACTTCTATTGAATCTGTCCTTTGCTTTTTATAAAATAAAGCTCTGATAAAATAGTATGCCTTTAAAATACAAACTTGCCAAATTTTAGTGAAGACCAAATTAAAAATTTATCAAACTGAAACACTGGAAGATTTTCTATTATCCTATGCTTTGTATTTATTTGGCCTTTAGGGTTTTATCAACTATAAGAAACTACATATTCATGAACACACCTTGAATGAACTACTAACGGAAATTATTATAAACTGTTTATAGTTTTGTAAATGTATTGCTGGTTCAATCATTTAATTATATTTAGTTCACCACTTCTAATAAAGTCGTCATCCTAGCTTTCTCCAATTTTATCATTAAAAGTGGAAAAGAAACAGTGTTGATATAATTCCTATGGCTTTTAACTTAGCATGGTTTCATATCAGGAGGTATCAAAGACATTATTTTATGAATCAAGAAATACATTATGATACAAGTGCTTTTTAAAATTTACTTGTTATTCTTATGTTCTGTATATTTTATACTCTGCAAATACAAACAAGCATGAACATCAAAAACACAGTCGATACTTTACCTTTTTGTATTATATCCAAATATTATAGGATTAGTAATTGTGTGATCAAGAGGCATCCAGTATCACCCCCTCTTTACCACTTGAAATGTGCCCCCCCCCTTTTTTTTTTCTCCTTTTCACCTATCCTCTCAGAGAAGAGAGCTAGAGAGCAGAGTTCTCAGACCCAAGAAAGAATATCTAGAGCTCAGGAGTGTTATATGGGTGGCTCAGACAAATGATATAAGTTAGTGGAGCACTGAAGGCTTTCCTACATCCAGATCACCTGGCCTTGCCTGTTGTGTGTGCATAAGAGGCAGTCAGCTGGGCATTGGATCTTCCATTCCATTACCAAAAAGAAAGCTTATAGAAAAACCCTATGGAGAGGAGACACATGCCTCAAACCTAAGGGGCATAGATCATTGGAGAGGGCTAGGAGCTGTCATCTTGAGGAAGAAAAACGTATGGGAATATAAACTTTCTCTTCACTTTGTCCCAATCTAGTAAGAGTCAACCAAAAAACATGTGGATGTACACTTGGCTCAGATGAAAATGAGGAACTTACCTAGAAAACCAAACTAAACTTTGAAGCACCTGGGTCTCAGCGGGGCTAGGAATGACATAAAGTGAAAAGTCCTAAGGCCAAAAAGCTGAAGCTACTGGACAGTTGAATCTTAATCACAGATGAATTTGCCTGGAAAATACTGTATAAATTATACTTCTTCACCATGATGTCCCCAATTCTCTGCTCTCTTCCATAACCTTCATTTCCAGGTAATAAATTTCAATGAACTCTAATAGGGACTCTATTGTGATTTTTGGAAGCCATCTAAATATCACTTTATGCCAGAACATAAGTAATAATCTTAGCATTTAATTAGAAAAAAATCAAGATAGAGAGGATGATATTTAAGAACCAAATCGTGGTTTCAATTCCACTACAAATACTTTTAACATTATTCCCCTTGCCTGGAATCCTTCCCTGTTCTGTTGTCAGCTCCTCTTTTAAGGCTTCCCTGACCCCCTTACTGGAATTTAGTTTCTCATCTCTTTCCCAGTCCTTTACTAGCTCTCACCATAATGGGATTTTACAAGTCTGTCTCCCCACTTGACCGCAAGGCCTGCTAGGGCAATGACTGTGTTTTATAAAACATATAAAACATTTTCTCCCAGCATCCAGAACATTCCTGGAACACAATAAGTAAGTACTGGTTGAGTGATTCTTGCTATTATGTTGTTTTGCCTATTTTTTCTTACTGTATTTTATATAGATTTGAATTCCCTAATTAAAAAAATGCTTGATTAGGCTCCATAAACTCATTTTCTCCCTAATTTGGTACTTTTTTCATCTTCAATGGCTAATTAGAAATATGACTACTTTAATTTTGCATGGTACAGGAGAAAATTATGTTGTTCTCACCAAATTAGTAAAGAGAGGTGAGATTTGAAGGCCATATAGGAACAATTACTCACTGAAGGGAGATTCTCATATAGTTAGCAGTTAGATGACTATTTATTGAAGGTTATGTTTTGGAAGAAAAGGGGATGGGTAAAACCTAGAATTAAAATATATTTGAGTATTTACAGAGGGTATAGAAAAAAATACGTGATCATTGTGGCAAAAAATCCCAATTACATAAATGATGGGAATCAGATGTCTTCTGCTCCCCATACTCTTATCCCGCAACCTCTGCCTCTCATGCCCAAGTTAAGAGCTCAATATCAGCATGATGGTGCCGCCCCTGGGATCTTTAATGATATATGCTGGAGGCAGGACTTACTAGCTGTGAATGTTCCTGAACATAGATTTCCTTTCTTTACCACCTAAAACTTATGTCCCTGAATTCTTTTTAAGATTTTATTTATTTATTTGACAGAGAGAGAGAGACAGCTAGAGAGGGAACACAGGCAGAGGCAGTGGAAGAGGGTGAGAGAAGCAGACTCCCCGCTGAGCAGGGAGCCAGACACAGAGCTTGATCCCAGGACCCTAGATTCATGACCTGAGCTGAAGGCAGACGCTTAAGGACTGAGCCACCCAGGTGCCCCATGTCCCCAAATTCTTTCACTGGTTCTCAGTGACAGGTAAAAGTGAATTTGAGGGACATGAGAAACTGTACAGCTGAGCTTTGGAAAGGCAGCAAGAGTGGTGGTTAGAAGATCTGCTGTTGCAGAGGGCAACTTCCATTTACAGGAATACTACTGCAAAGGATTTGGTTCTTTATCAAAGCAGCCATGTCTATAACCATCCTCTGTTGCATTTCTCCAAACCCTCTTTACTCCCTCTCTCTTCCCCTCCACCTAGGGATTCCAGATTACATATATTTACTAGTTAAATAAGGCAATTCTATCACCACAACATTGGTATTTATGTGAAGAATTCACATGGCTACCCTCCTGCCTGAGCAGGGAGTATAGACTAGTAATACTAAGACTAAAGATGATGACCTAACCCCTAGGAAAGCTATCCATTTGATAAATATTTACATAAGGTTATTTGCTTCATTCATTAATAACTGATTTTTCAAAATGATCCTGCCACGTTTGTTTCTATCTTCTTTTAACTTGCTGTCTCCTAGGTCTAAAGATGATCAGGGCTGGTGATTTTTCACCTTCTGCCTCACTTGATTGAAGTAGTTCTTATGCATAATTTGCCCTGCTACTTGCTTGATTGCTCTATTTACAACAAGTATACTGTTTTTGTGCTTATATTTAACTTGAGTCTTGAGGCTGCTATGACTATAGCTTCAGTTTGTGAAAAGTAACCTTCATTATTTGTGGAGAATTTATAATATACGTGATTTTACTTGGGGAATTTTCTTTGTGTCATTTTTTTTCCCTCCTAATAACAACACCGTATCCTCGATTTCTTGCATATTGATGGAGTAGTTTTTGGTATGTTTGTTTGTGTTGCGTATGTTTAACTCTGTGAATGCTAGTCAACCTCAGAATAACATGGTATGATTCAGAAGACCGAAATTACATAGATATATAATTCCTTTCAAAATTCTTTTTCCCCCAAGGGCATCATAGTTGTTTTTAGAAATTTAACAACACTAGACCTTTAACAAGGGACAATGAAAATTTGGAAAATATTTAGAGCATTTGCTCCAATGATTTGAAGCCTCCTCCACCCTCCAAAAATGGTCTTACACTATACATTAACACACACACACACACACAGTTTAGAATAAAGTATAGGTGGTTCTTTATTTGAATTAGTATTCCTAGTATCAATACTTCAATTTTTCCATATCACCAGTTATTGATTCTAAATTCTAACATTATGAACTCTTTAAATTATAAAAGTTGTGCATCTCTCAGTGGAAAACATAAAGAAAATACCAAAAAATATAAGAGAAATAAAATTTATATCACTCAGAGGCAGTTGCTGTTAAGTTTTTACATATTTCCCCAATGATTTTTCTATATGCATGTGTGCATATTTGCAAATTCTTATATATAATACAAATTAAGATAATACTATATAGACAATTTTGCATTTTGCATTAGTGTTTTTACTGCAGATACAGTTTTGGAGGGTGGTCATCTAAGAAGATCCTCTCATCTTTTCTTATGATCAGCAGCTTTGAGCAATAATAGTGCACCTTAAGGAGTAAGGATAGAATAGGGAGCCCACAAGGAGAGTACTGGGAAGTAACAGAAAAGAGGCAAGCATGTCCTGGGCTCTGAGCGACAAAGAAAAGGAAGAGAGTGCCTAAAGGAAGTACATGGATATTTAGGGACCTCTTTTTCTAACCCTAAAAGGACATCCCCTCACATAGGTCCTAGAGAGTTATACCCATTTAGAAAATGAGTCTATAGAAGATTCACCAGTCACTTTGCAGGACAGAAAATAGGGATGGTGTTGGAAGATTTTCAGGTACACAAACAATAAATTATATTTTTGATACCATACAAGGCCTTAAGATCTGTAATCAATTAGAAGGCAGAAGAGTATAATTAATCCTGGTATCGAATTAGATTTTATAATGATTAGTGCAATGTTAGTAGTTTTGTCACAAATGAATGAAGTTGAACTCATCTGAAGTTTCACAGGCTATGTATCATGGAGAGAGAAAAGCAAGAGAAGTGTTAACTGAAGTAATAAGTGATAACTATTAGCAGAATAGGAGCCTTAGGAGAATTGGGGAAGTCAGTTTGAGCAAAAGAATGTATTCCTCCAGGGGCACCTGGGTGGCTCAGTCGTCAAGCGTCTGCCTTCGGCTCAGGTCATGTTCCCGGGTTCCTGGGATTGAGCCCCGCATGGGGCTCCCTGCTCAGCCAGGAGCCTGCTTCTCCCTCTCCTGCTCCCACTGCTTGTGTTCCCTCTCTAGCTGTCTCTCTCTGTGTGTCAAATAAATAAATAAAATCTTTAAAAAAAAAAAAAAAAAAAGAATGTATTCCTCCATACTTAGGGAAGAAGTAATTGTGAACTACCAAACACTTAACAGAAAAAGCTGATGCCAAAATTAGTCTTAACATGATCACTTGTTTTTCTGGGCGCAGGAAGAGAAATTCAAGTCACACAGCCTCATTGCTCTTCTCAACAGATTTGCCACCTTCGTGGGTGTTCTACTCCCCATGTAGCATTCAGGAAGAAGGAGTGACAGGGCACGTTCCTCTCTTTAGAGTTTCAAAACCTGTCATTATGGACATTTAAATAAAATATCTTTATTTAGGGAGATGATATCCAGAGACAAAATCCTCAAACTGAATTTCAGCTGAAGAATTACCATGACATATGACAACCCCTACTGAAATTTTCAAACAAATTATCTTTAGTAAGAATTGCTTACTTACTATGACCTTGTTTTACCATCTCAAAAAAATAGTTTTGCTGAACTGTACATGCATGTTTATATATTTGTAGATCTTAAACTGCATATTTTATTATTTGGATCCTAACTTAAAGAACTTAATCTATTGTCTTAGTGCAGTAGTAAACTTGGTAAGCATTTAATAAATAGTGTTAAATTAACCTATTTAGCATTTTGCAATGATCATGATAATGACAATGACAACCATAATGATTTCTATTCACAAGGCTTCCACTCATTGAACTGAGTGAGTGGTACCGTAAGAAGTACAACATGAACCAATTACTTTATGTAATTCCTCTAACAATATGATTCCGAAGGCACCGTAAATAAGACTTGGAGATGTGAAGGATTATATAAGCTGCAGTAGAGCCGAGCTATTAATTATAGTGTTTAGAAAGGCCCTTGTCCTCAACCACTGTATGTTATTTCCATCACAATTTTGTTTTTCAACCATGAAGTATTACGTATACTTTGGTGCTACTCATTGTTTTTGAAGCACTCAGGGGCCAACAGTTCACACATTGTTTCCTGAGATACCAAAAGTTTCAAAAATGATTACTGCAGACCCAGGCCCAGACACCGTTTTCTGTAGGCTATGGATAGACAATTCTGAACCTATCTCCTCCAAGGAACCAAACAACTGGCATTCAGCATTGGTAAACCATGGAGTACTAAAATATAGGTTTATGATGTTTTATAATTTATTTTTTAGTGTTTTATAATTTTTTTAAAAAATGTTAGAATGTTTTTATTTTTTTTATTTGCGAGAGAGAGAATGAGAGACAGAGAACATGAGAGGGAGGAGGGTCAGAGGGAGAAGCAGACTCCCTGCTGAGCAGGGAGCCCGATGTGGGACTCGATCCCAGGACTCCAGGATCATGACCTGAGCCGAAGGCAGTCGCTTAACCAACTGAGCCACCCAGGCGCCCTGTTAGAATGTTTTTAAAGAGGTCACCTTAAGAAATCTCCCTCAACAAATTTTCTGAATCAACAAAGCTGAAAGTTGAGGGCAAGGCTTCCACATACAATTACATAAAGGATTTGGCAGAGGCACCTGGTCACACTCTCTTAGCTATATTCTCTGGAGCAGAGGCAGCATTATTTGGGAGGAAGAGGACATCTTTTTCTTGGCACTAAGGCATTGTCTGCACTCCTGGACACCTTCACAGAGACAGCTCCTTTCCTAATACAAAGGCAATGCATTAAGCTCACGGTGGGTTTGGTTGTGGGCATCTAGCGCGAAGTAATTATAGCAAAACCTGCAGAACTCAGGGAAGCCAATAGAACAGTATATAGATTGCAGAGTCCCCATGCTCAGGCTCTTGATTGAGTTTTCAGAGGAAAATTTAAAGAGACAAAAATGTTTAAATATACTTGGCAACTTTTGCTCCATTGCTTTAAAATTGTTGTACTTAAGCACCCCTCAGAAAAGCCCGGTTAAGTGCTAACCATCAGAATGAATAAAGACTTTGCCAATTTGAGGCAGTACAATCTCAAAGTAAGATAAGTTTTGTCTGTAAGTAAAACTACATAGGACTTACTAAAACCTCTGGAAACCTTCAGGTAAAAAGTTACAAAGCAGCCCAGCAAATTTCCAGGCTTATGGAAGTTCATGAAAATAGCACAGATGTAATTTAAATAAGAGCTCTGTTTGGACTCTGGTTACATACTTTAAAATGTTGTTGGAGAATGTCTGCTTCAGAAATGATGGAGTGGATAGACAATATATATGAAACAATGTTTTCAAACATTAGATAGTAGGAAGGGAAACAAAGGAGGTAAGCCCACAACTTCTCCAGCTTATTGTGTTGAAGCAATTGTCTGGCCACAATGAAGAGAGGGCAATCCCAACAGACACTAGCAGTTTTGCTGAGTTGAGGAAATTGAAAGTCAGGAAAGCCAAGGCAACTAAAGTTTGGGAGGTAGAGTATCAGAGAGGGGAGGGCTACAGAAATGGAGAGAGTTCTGCAGATCTGAAGTAGGGTTCCTTCCAATCTTTGGCTAAATAATAATCAGTGCTTGTATGAAAGGAACTATGTGAGGCTAGACAAAGAACTTTGGAAAGCAGCAGTCCCAACACAAAACACATAGTAGTTCAAGTGCACTAGCAATAGTTTAAGCTCTCACCATCCCGAGATAAAAGACCTTGTAGCATACAGAGCATTGGGAAGAGTTCCTGGAAAGATATACCTTAGAAGTGAGATTAAATTAGTCCTAGACTAAAAACTCTAGTCCCTCTTTTAAAAAGTTTAACAAGAGCCTCGAAAGGGTGGCTCAGTCATTAACCGTCTGCCTTCGGCTCAGGTCATGATTCCAGGGTCCTGGGATCAAGCCCTGCATTGGGCTCCCTCTCCATGGGAAGCCTGCTTCTCCCTGTCCCACTCCCCCTGCTTGTGCTCTCTCTCTCTCTCTCTCTCTCTCTCTCTCTCTCTCGCTGTGTCTGTCAAATAAATAAATGAAATCTTAAAAAAAAAAAAAAAAAAAAGAGCCTCAAAAGGATCAAACTGAGTCTAAGTAATTCAACAGTATGCCAGACAAATTCAACCCTAGGTAAAAAGAATCCAACAAAATCCAGAAAACATGTAAAATTTGCCATGCCTACAATCCAATAAAAAGTTACCAAGAAGAGGGAAAAAACAGAATAAAAGCAGAATAAAACACAATAAACAGAAACAGACCCCATATGATAGAAATTACCTTAAAATAACTATTATAAATATGCTGCATCTATTCAAGAAAAAGGAGAAAAATATGAAAATGATATAGGACCAAAATGAGATTCTATGAAAAAAAAAAATATGTGAAATGAAAAAGATAGTAGATGGCATAACAACAAATTAGATTAACCAGAGAAGAAAAGATCAGTGAAGTTGAAAATACATTAATATAAACCATCTAAAATAAAACCCACAGAGTAAATAAAAGACTGAAATAAGTAAACAGAACATCAGTGAAACGATATAAAAAAAATCTAGTATTTTGGAGTCCAGGAAGAAAAGAAACAGAAAACAACATTTGGAGAAACAATAGTCAAAACATTTGTAAATGTTACAAAAGCTACAAATCCACAAAACAAAGCAGCTCAAGTAAACACCCCAAATAAAGACAGTAAGGTGCACTCTAATCAAATTGACAGAACAAAATGGTACAGAAGAAACATCATTAACACAGCCAGAGGAAAAAAAGACAAATTATGTACAGAGAAACAAAAATGAAAATTACAGCCAACCTATCAGAAACTTTGTGAGATTAGGAAAAAAAAAAAAAACTATAGCAATATGTTAAATTACTGTAAAAACCAAACCCAAACAAAAAAACTTGCCACCATAAACTACTATACCCAGCACACATACCTTTTTAAGATTAAAGGCAAAATAAAAACTCTGAAAATCAGTAGCTGAGAGAATTTATTGCCACCAGACCTGTACTCCTAGACATATTTAAATTAGTTCTTCAGGCAGAAATAAGTGAAACCAGAATGGAAAGATAGATCTCCTTACAAAAACGAACAGCCATATAAATGGCTAGTATTTTCATGAATAAAAAAGACTTATTTTCTCATTTTTAATCTTTAAAAAATAGTTGACTGTTCAAAGCAAAAAACAACATGGTGGTATGAAGGGAAGGAACTAATAACTGCCAGGGAAAGTAGATTTGGCCTCTATATAAACAGTAAGCAAAATCATACCTAGTTACAAACATTCCAGATGAGATACAGAGCAAACATACATAAACCAAAACAGAACAGACCCAGAAAGGCCAATCATATTAAAGGGCAGACTTAATGTGATATTACATTGTCACTTTCCAGTCTGCATTTACTACCTTCTCATTATCGTGCTAGGTTCAATGTGTAAGGAATGACATAGAGACAACATTACTTTGGTTTCAAAGTGTTTAATAGTAATCCTGGCATTAATTTTTAAAAACTGAGTCATGACTTATAGAGTTCACAAAGATCTAGGTCTCTGTTTTAGTATTGATTACTGAGCCATATATTAAAAAGAGTTAACTCATTTTTCACAAAAATAGACCAAAATTTTATACCAGCGTAAGAATGGGATATACCTTTAGAGTTAAGAGGTAAGATGTCCACTGAGCATATTTTCTATTTCTAAAACTAACAAAGGAGGAAAAAAACCTTCAATGCATAGGGAGAAATTAAAATAACCAGTTGGATAATTCAAACTGTGATTAACTGAGAGGCTTATACCCTTAGAAGCATAAGAAACTACATTAAACTCCTATAGATATTACCCTGAACCTGTAATTACATCGGAGCATTTTTACTTTCTTTGGGGATCATCACAGCTTGAAAGAAAGGAGTGGAGTAGGAAATATTGTATTCATTACATATTCAGAATGGTTACCCATATGTAAACAAGCTGATGATCAGAAAGCTGTTCAGATAAGAATGTTTCCCATTTATAATTACGTGGTCTCAGAATCTTATGAAAGGGAATTGACAGACTTAGGCATCAAGAGTATCTGGGAAAGCAAAAATCCTCTTAATAAAATAAAAAAATGAAAACAAAAGCAGAAAAATGTTATGCCCAGGATTTTAGCCCTTGACTTCACATTTCTGTTTCACCCCATGAAAACAACCTTGGAGCTAATCATATCAAAATCTTCTAAGACTCCCTACCATCAAAGGTATTTACATAAAATAACAACAATATAAAATACTAAAGCTGTATTTCAGGCCCAAACAATATGCAATTCTAATCTTCCTGGCTTTAAAAATAAGTCTTAATAGGGGCGCCTGGGTGGCTCAGTCGTTAAGCGTCTGCCTTCGGCTCAGGTCATGATCCCAGGGTCCTGGGATCGAGCCCCGCATCGGGCTCCCTGCTCTGCAGGAGGCCTGCTTCTCCTTCTCCCACTCCCCCTGCTTGTGTTCCCTCTCTCGCTGTGTCTCTCTCTGTCAAATAAATAAAATCTTTAAAAAAAATAAATAAATAAAAATAAAAATAAAAATAAGTCTTAATAAAGGTCAGGCACATGGCTCTCAAAACACTTTCCACTGCCCTATTTAGAAAAAAACAAAGAGTAAAAACATGCCACACTCTGAGTAAATAGCAAGAAATTTTATTTAGATACGAACTGGTATGATATAAAGATAAAAACTTAAATCAAATTCTCCCTAACAAATTTAATTATCTTTGTTAACCTCAGTAACCTTCTCAGTACAGATTAGAGTTATTTTTATTTGCATATAAGTGAAATACAGAGAAGTTAAGCAGTTTTCCTAGGGAAACCCAATAAGCCATAAGCACAGTCATCAATTAATTGGTGGTTATTATTTATGTGTATGTATCCATATGTAGAATATATACACATATATACTAGACTGTATATATAACATTATATGAGTATATACATGAATATGTATATATGAATACATGTACATATTTATATAGGTGATATATACATATAAATGCATATATGTACCCATATACACGTATGTGTATGTGTGTATATACATATTGCCTAACCTAGAAGAACTGCAATGTAATTAATCACAATTATTAAAACAGCATCTCAATTAACTTTTTAATCAGAACCACAAGAGAAAATGCATCATAAGTTATACAATATAAATGTGAAATCACTAGTGCTATAAATAACACAAATCCAAGAGGTATAGAATGCTGGCCATGTGCTTGGAATACAGCACTGGGTAGTTGAATAAGGAATATAAAGTCAATAAACAAAAGCCAATTATATTTCCATATATTATTAGGAAACAAATGGAAAGTAAAATTCAGGTAAAAAAAAACTTTTATATTTATAATAGAGGCCAAAACCTTAAAACATTTAAGAATAATTCTAACCAAGCCTATTTAATATCTCTGCACTGAAAACAATGACACTTTGCTAAGATAAATTAATAAAGATTAGATAAAATGAAAGATACCCAAATTCATAAGGTAGAAGACCCAATACTCTTAAATTGACAACTATCCAAATAAAGCTGTAGATTCAATGTAATCCCATATATTTTAAAAATAGAAATTTACAAGCTATTCCTAAAATATAAATGGAATTGCAAAAATCCTCTAATAGACAAAATAATTTTGGAAAAAGAAATAATAAATTGGAAGATAAATAGTACCAGAATTTAAGGTTTGCTATAAAGCCAAAGACAGTATGAGACTGACATAAGGATAAACAAATATATCAAGAAACAGAGTGTCAATTCCCCTACTCAATAGGAAATGGAGAATATTTTCTTTTTTTTTTTTTTTTTTTTTTTAAAGATTTTATTTATTTGACAGAGACATAGCAAGGGAGGGAACACAAGCAGGGGGAGAAGGAGAGAAGCAGGCTTCCCACCGAGCAGGGAGCCTGATGCGGGGCGCGATCCCAGGACCCTGGGACTATGACCTGAGCCGAAGGCAGACGCTTAACGACTGAGCCACCCAGGCGCCCCGGAAATGGAGAATATTTTCAACAAATTATGCTGGATATCAATATTTTTTAAAAAGAACCTTGATATTTACCTCACACCACAAAGAAAAATTAACTTACATGAATCAGGGCCTAAAATAAAAGCTTAAACTATAAAGTTTCTAGAAGAAAACAGTGGAAAGACGTTTGTGGCATGGTAATAGACAAATATTCCTTAGTTCACAAGAAACAGTAAATTTAAAAGAAAAAAAGTGAAAGTAGATTTCATGAAAAGCAAACTTTTTTTTTATTAAAAGACACTGCTAAGAAGTATAAATAGGTAAGTCACATATTGTGAGAAGATATTTGCAAACATATATGTAACAAAAGACTTGTATCCAAAACAAAAATAATTCCTGAAACTGAAAACACACACTTCACAAGGAAGACTTCAGGGGGCCTATAAGCACATGAAAAAGTACAAAGCATCTACTAATCATAAAGAAAATGCAAATTAAGACCACTGGAATGGCTAATGCGAAAAAATTGTTCATACCAGGTATTCATAAATATATGAACAATTGCAACCCTCTAGAACGTTGAAGTTTGAAGTGTAAAATCTTAAAACCACTCTGGAGAACTGTGTATCAATTATTTCTAATATTAAACATGCAGCTCCTCTATGACCCAGGAGTTCTCCTAAGGGGAAAAAAAAAATTCCTAAAGAGAAATATGCCTGAAGTATTTGCCTAGGAGAAATAAAAATATATGTCCAAAAATGACTTACGTAAGACTATCAAAAGCAGCTTTATTCAGTAGTCAAAAACTGGAAACAACCTAAATGCCTATCAGCAGGGTAATAAATCCAGGTATACAGGTATCCCCTGCTTTTTGAAAGTTTGCCTTATGCCACTTTAACGAAAGACCTACATGAGTATCTGCTTTTGCTAACTGGATGGAACCGAAAGAGGATTTATGCTTTTATGAAAAACAATGAAAAGCAAAAATAGCGATCAACATCTGTTTTTCAAAGAGCCATTGTAGAGGCAGTATGCACTCCCAGCAGTGAGAGTGGCAAAGCCAAATTCTTCATTCCGATTCTACCCTCAGCTTCTCAGTTATCAAGCCTCCATAACTCTAAAATGTGTGAGCATTAGTGCTTTATCTTGGTTTTGTGCATCTATTAGCAAGATGTGTCCTAAGGAATCAGAAGAGCCTAAGAGAGGTTATCTTTGGGGTCTGGGAATGCTGAAAAATTTTTCCATATGAATTAATGGTTATTGCTTCTTCGCCTTACACCATTTCAGCTTATGAAAGGTTTCATAGAAACAGTTTCCTTTTGGATAATGGGGGAAACCTGTATTCAAATGATACTACACCGCTTAGCAATAAAAAGGAATTAACTGCCGATATATGCAACAAGATGGAGGAATCTCATAGACACTATGCTGAGCTCAAGAAACTGAACGCTGTTAGGGTGGCCCATGAATGAAACAACAAGCAGGACAGAGTTTATTCACTCCACATCAAGAGAGATGTCAGCCATCAGCTTCTGTTGGGCTGGGTCTTGTAAGGGTTTTTGTTTGTTTGGTTTGGTTTTGTTGTTGTTTAAAGGATGTGAGGGAGGTTGTGGCTATGTCCATGGAAGGTGCGGGAGGGGGTTGATTCTTGGCCAGGTAGTGCAAGTAGTAGCAGGTTTCTCAAGGGGTTCTGTCCAGGGCTCACCTGGGTTGTGGGTTGTAGTCAGACTAGAGAAGAATATGCTTTGTAGTTGGGGTCTCTTTTCTGAGAACATAGGGCCCCGTGACTTAGAAAAACAGAGTTAGGGCCAAGTGCAGACACCTGTGAGTTTTGTCTATAAGCCTGGGTGGGGCTTTGAATAGATTCCTTTCAAACACAAATTGGTACTTACTGTCTGATTCTCTTTATAGAAATTTCTAGAACAGGCAAAACTAAATTTTAGTGCAAACAGGACAGTGGCTACCTCAGACACCCGGTTGAAAATTGTTTGAGAAGGGGTAAGGGAGAGGTGAGGAAATGCTCCTTATCTTGATAAAGGTATGGCTCACCTGGGTGTATATATTTGTCAAAAACTCATATAACTCAACACTTAAGATTTCTGTACTGTAGGGCCCAGGGCAGGCCACCCCTAAATGTACCACAATAGCATACTGATTATTTTGAATTGAAGCACCTTGGGAAATGACTGGTACAAAGAAACTCAGACCCTCGTTTGTCCCCCTGAAAGTAGGAAACAAATCTCTCATATGAGAAATACTCTCCGTTCCTAAGAAACAAAAAGACATCCGTATCACCAGATATAAGAACTTTCAAGTCGAGAAGGCTACAGGAACAAACCTTGCTACCTTTTTACTAATCTACTGCCTCAGCCCAAATTCCACTTAGAATTATTTACTAATTAAAGCTCCCAAACACATGTTTTTCTTGTCCTATAAATTCCTCATAAATCTATCATCTCTAAAATATATAGAAACTGCCTGCCTTAGTCATTTCTTTGGGGTCTCAATTTCATTATTGAGTCTTTGTGTGCACATAATAAAACTTTGTTTTTTCTCTTGTTAATCTGTCTCAGGTAAATTGAATTCTTAGTCCAGCTGGAAGAACTTGAGGATAGAGAGAGAACGCTCCCTTTCCAACAGTCTTTAATAATTTATATAAATTTATCTCAAAAGAGAATTATAAATAGAAGGAATAAAAATTCTAAGAATATAAAAATGTAAATAATCAAGTTAATACATACTTGTGAATGACTGAAACGTGCCTAAACATTATCTCCACCATCCTTCTTAAATAACTGCTAAAGAAGCTATTATTAACAGGCATCTTTCCAAGACATTTTTTTTCAACTTTCTATTCAAATGCATAAAAATAATTTACTGAAATGGCATCAGACTCCACATACTTTTTCAGCTCGTATCTTTTACCTGAGGAAAACGTTGGGTAGGGATGTGCTGCGCATCAGTGGCTGCTTCGAGGAGAGCCGAATCAGCAGCGAGGTGCAAGTGCCGCTGAGTAGACCACTCTGCGGCGAGAAAGCCAGATCTTCTGGGCCTTGGGAGAAACCACTCTTCCTAGAGGACGCCTGATCTCGCGAGATCTCGAGATGTCAGGCGTTCAGTGGGGGTTGGCAGGGCGGTCCTGGGATCCTACTTTTACTTTTTTTAATGGCTTACTTGTTTAAATAGCTGAGAACTGCATAACATAGATATGTCATCATTTATTTGATTAGTCTTTTCTTAGATGCTTAGGTTGTCTTCAATATTCACTTTGCATAAACAATTCACATTAACCATTTTGCACAAATTCTTAACAGTGTAATGTCAATTCATACATATGCATATTTAAATTGTGATGCTTTTTGCTTATTGTCCACCAGTTTTCATACCCGCGAAAGGGATTGGAATGTATCCTTTTTCATGGAGTCATCATATTTAGTATTTTGAGTGCAATCTATGTACTTACCAGTGGGGGAAAAAAAAAAGATGAAGACTCTAAGAAAAGAGTCTTCACCCAGCCCCCCGGGATGGGTGGGAAGGAGAACTTATTTTAAACTCCTTCCTACTCTCTCATTACATATACTTTGGTGACAGAGAGAAAATAAAAAACAATTTGGCCCTAACAAAATAATTGCCTAAGTTTCAATGCTTAGGAGGGTCCCTTTTCCAAAAGGTGTGAGAAGATTCATTCTTTGAAAAATTGTGTCACCAATTCTTTCAAGTATATATTCTACTTATTCTGTGTTACACATTTCATAATTCTTCCCAACTCAGTGTTTCAGTAAAATTTACACAAACTGCCTCTGATATCAATAATTATGCATTAAAAAAGATTGTAGTCAATTGCTACTGGTTGGAAACCATTTATATTTACATTTTCCTATATTCCCATATAACCAGTTATTTATTAGGGATGTGTGAATGGTGACTTCTTCAGTTGATTTGTTCATTTTAATTATGTATAAATAATTTAGCTTGCAGGCTTCCAAATAGACACAGTCGGTCCTCCTTTTCTGTGTATTCAATTTTCATATTAGCCAAAGCTGTAAACTTAGCACTGATACTCTTAAAATTCATTTTGTATTTAAAATGTAGTATTTTTAGTTCATCAGCTAAGGAAGGATTACAAAATATTACATCAGGGCATATCACACAGTGCCTTCCATAGTGTTTCTTCTCCCTGATGACTTAATATCATGTGACATGTCCCCCACTCCCACCATCTCTATGGACTTTCCCAAGATTCTTTGACACTATGATATGTGGATTTCTAATCTTACCTCTCTGAACCCTCTATTTCCCCTTTCATTGTGTGTGGCCATTACTCAAGCTTCAAGAGGTCTGTACTTTTTTTTTTTTTCTATGTAATCTTTCCCTTAAGGGGAATGTATTTACAACTTCAAAATATCAGTTTCCTGGGGAGTATTTCAAATATATACTTGCCATGATTTCCCATTTTAAAATATAGCAGAAGACATCCAGCTGCCTACAGGTAATTCCTTTTCAATATCTTACTCTGTCACCTCCAAGAAACTCACCCAGATCTGAATACAACATTCTTCTAAACCAACTTCACTTCTTTCCTTTTTTGTTTTCTGTGAATAGCACAGCATTCCGTACTCTTTATAATATCCTCTGTACTTTCCTTTCTTTCTTTCTTCTCGCTTTCTTACTTTCCCTTTCATTTTACTTTTTCCGCCATCACTCTGCCATAGCAGGATCTGTAATCAAATGTACTATCTCATCTCTAGTGTACATCTTTACCAATTGTGTCTACACTACATAAGCTGCTTCCCCATCTGCTCTCTCCCCACTCAAATCTCATTGTAAACAGCCTTGCTTCACCCACACATTCTCCATGAAATGCTCGTTCACACTGATCCCTTCCTTCTCTCAACTCTAGTAGTCATCTGTACAATAGATAGGTCTTTCATAACCTACTACATCTTCGGGCTCTTACAGCCACTGAAGCATGTGGGTGCAGTTTCTCACAATCCAAATTCACTTCATTTATTTTCAAAGCTGTTTTAACTGCCTGCCTCTTTAGGTAGAAGACAAGGAGGCTATGAGCACCTTGCTCATTTTCAATATACTGATACCATCAGCCTCTCAGGCCGGTGATCCTAAACCCGAGAAAGAAGTTTTTGATGTTATGTTTTTACCCACCATCTTCCAATAAGCGGAATTATCAATGCTGCTTTCATTGCAGTGATTTGCCTGCTTGAACTTAATTCCTAAATGACTATTTTTAAAAACACTCTTGAAAGGCTGAATATGCAAATGGACATCGGTCAGATGTCATATATGACAATAGAACCCTGACCCAGAACCTTTCAGGAACCAGTGCAGAAAACTAACCACAGCCTCTGCAGCAATTGGCCGAAAACACACGAGTTGTTCAATGACTACCAACTTCCCTACGTTTTTTTCCCCTGCTTTGACCCAGGAGAAGCAGAGAAAGCCAAATATTCTCCTAGTCCATCACATAAGATGCACCGCATCTAGTTAGCCCACCTCCAGCTTCCCCGTGCCCACGTCCTCCAACCAGAGCACACCCGAAGCTGTTCCTGCCCCCTTGACTCTAAAGCGTTTCCGCCTCACTGCCTGCCATGGAGGCTCCGCCAAACTCAAGTCATGGTGACTGACTCCCTCGCTATGGTAAGCTTTGAATAAACAGCTTCTGTTTGTTCTCATTGGGGTGGTCTTTATTTATTTCCACACTCTTAAATAATTTGTTTTGACCTTGATTCAAGCATAATTGAAATCACTTGCAAGTGATGGCATCTTCATCTGTATGTGCCTCATGAAGAGAAAGTCTGAATCATTGAAGTTATCAGCGTTTATCTGTTGGCTAGTGATGTGGGCTGGCTGTTAGGATACTGCTTTCTGTCCCTTGATCACACTGTGTATAGAGCAGCCATTATTATGGATGCAACTGTATTTGCAGGTCATGAGTATTATAGATGGAAAAATTATTCAGCCTAAATGCAGTACTTTAGATCAGGAAGGGGAGAAAGGACCCAGCTGCCCAGATCACTATCTGGAAGTGTAACAATATCATCTCATTATCAGTCCTTGTCTTTAAAGGTTTCCCAAATTTTCCAGGTGCCAAGGCTGGAAACACACACTTTTTCCTCCTAAATGTTCAATTCTGAAATCACAGAACCACTCCAGGCCTGGGGAAAGCTGCAATCAATACCCTTTTTAATCTGCACTTTCAGTGAACACAATTTAGCAAGGGTACACAAGTAAAGCATTTTCTGATCCGAAAACAATAGGAACACAGAGCTATAATGCTGTATCTATGTCTCCGCTGATATCCTGAAAGAGCAATTTAATTTTGCAGCCAGCCATGTGTAATTCGAGTGTGACACATTAACAAATGGATGGCTGGTCCATCTTCCCGGCTTCCTGTCAGGATCTGGCTCTCTTGATGCCTTTGGGCATGTCAGTGGGAGCTTCAGCCCATTCAGCGCTGCATCTGAAGGAATTAGGGGACATAAATGTGAACTGAAGAGGACAGCGGCTGTGAGGCAGGAAAATTAATAGTCTCATAGAAAACAATATGCAATGTAGTAACAAATCAGGGGAAATTGACATTTTACTTAGTTCCTCGGAACTATTTTAAATATAATATAGAGAATTTAAATTATTGTTGGGTTTACTGAACCTATTTAACATCTGCCAGAATTTAAAAATAAGTAAATCAAATGGAATGCTAAACTGTAATTGGATTTCTATTGTATGTCTTCTGTATAACATTGGGTTGCCCTGGGAATATTAGACCTGATGTAATTAACCTGAGCTTGTCCTAAATGCCTTCCAGAGAGAAGCTGGAGGAAGAGTGGAGAAAAATGTCTCAGTAAGGTTGATTAGGATATACTCTGGCATACAATTTTTCCTCAAAGTAAAAATCCATTTTAACCAGGATTCCAAGCAGGATGTGACTCTTCATACCACAATCCGGTTTTACAGGTCTCTCCCAGCCTCACCTTGACCACTTGCAAAAAGCAACAATTCAGCAGGGATTTCTTGGGTTGAAAAAGAGAAAAGAGAGATGAGAACCCAGACTACAACAAAACCTACCCCTGGTTACACTGGCCAAGGGTTATCGCTAGAGTCATCTATTTTTATTAGAATCACGTGTTTATAATCTACTGGTTATTTTTTATAATGTGCATAATAAACTGAATGCACTTCTTTTTACAGGCCTATCATTTCTAACAAATTTTTAAAATAGTTTTTAGTTATTTTAGGAATAGCTCTTCAGATATTGCTAAATACAGATGTGGAGAGCAGCTACAACTTAACTTCACTTTATTAACTGCAAGATTTCCTGACGAGAATTAGGTGAAACCAAAGTTTTTACAAAATTGTGTTCTGGAGAAATTTTTCTCTATTTGAATATGCTGTCAATGACAACTGGATCACATGCTAGCTTTGTATTGCCAACACCCTGTTTTAGTCATCCTTAAATTTTTGGTGCATAGGGTAGTTTCTGATGTATGACAGACCCCCAAAAAAGATTTGGTTAATGAAACTCATAAAAAGCAATACAAAATAACTGAATATATGAACTTTAGCAAAAATCTTTTAAAAATTACATCTGAAAGGGTATAACCTACAGCAGTTACTTAAAACAGTTGGTAAATGAATGTATAGGTGGACTAAATTTTATCATATATGTATAATATATGAACATTTGTAAAAAATAAAAGGTGAAGTAGATTCAGGTTTGAAATTTTGATGACATAAAATGACCATATACTTGTCATTACTATTTAAGGGCCTCTGAATGAAGAATCTTCTAAGAACATCAAATAACTTAGTCCTCTGACAGTTAAACTAAACTGTCAGTTTTAGTTGGAAAAGTAGGCCTTAGCTAAAAGCACGAGATTCAAACAACTTTTAAATTGGTAGGCATAGTTTTTTTGTTTTTTCCCTAAGTAAGCAACCAAAGTAGAGGCCCAAGCCAATTATTAAGAAAATTTAGCTGGAAAAATAAATTTCATCTGAGGAATTTTTAAAATGCAGATTTCCAGGGATCTTTCTAAGTTGGTTCTGCTTTAGTGGGTCCAGATGAGGCCAAGGGCCGAGTTATTTAACACCTCTGGTGATTTTGATGTAGGTATCTATGATTTCACTCTGAGAAACACTGATCCAAGCAGATTTAAGTTATATTTATTAGACTAAATCTGCAGCCCAGAAAATTATATTAACATGTCTGCAGAAGAAGTAAAATGAGATAGTAACAAAAGGTAGCATAGCCTGGTGGTAAAGGGGAAAAAGGTACAAAAATGGATGTGCTCATAGGACTGCCCTAGGGAGATGCAGTGGTCCAAAGTAGGTATAGGAATTAGATAAAATTGGTCTTTAGTGTGTCTGGCCCCGTTGTCAAAAACTATTCCAATGAAAGGACTCTCCTTCAATTACCTAATTAATTACAATGTTGTCTGCCTTCCTTTTTGGGGGGGATCTGGTATTTATAAACCTTTTTCAAAATTATAAATTGGCTTTATATTTAACTATACTGACCTTGACTACATGAAGATGATGGCTTTATTTCTCTATTGTAAAAGAACAAATAAATTGGCATTCTGGAATCTTGATTTTATGCATGTGTGATTACTAAAAGCCTCAATACTCCTGGACTTTAATATGCTTTGCTTCGAGATATATATTCAATATTAAACAGAATCTCCATATGAAGCATAGCCAAAACTTTGAACCTCCTCTTTCATTCTCAGAGATCTACAGGGCCATTGGACCACCCCCATTATTACTGCTGCTTCACTGACATGACCTTAGAGAGCTGTATTCCGCCCTCCCCGCCTTGGACAGGGAACTTTTCCTTCATTCTCTGTAAAAGATTTGAGATAATGTTATAAAATATAAATCAGATTTAAGAAAAAATCTCAAAAAATTAAAAAAAAACAAGGAATGGATCAACATACAACTAATTTCACAATAAAGTATAACTGATTTGTTTTCCTCTTGCAATGCTCCTCAGTTTTAGTGTTCATATGAATCACTTGTGGATCTTCTATTATGCAGCTTTAGAGTGATGAGGGTTCCGGGCCTGAGATTCTGCATTTAGAAGAAGACATTATTACATGGTGAACCTCACTTCTGAGTAGCAAGGGTCCAGGATAACTTCTCTCTTTTTCTCTACTCTTTATCTCTTATCTCTGTCTCTGTCTTCTTCTCTTCATATACTACAAAGAGAGAATCAGAAGTTCTCTCTCCTGCTTCTCTAAGCACTGGCTTCTGAGCTTTTTGTCCTCAGCACATTCTTTTCTCCTGATAATTTGCTGCATAGGGAAATATGGCCTTAGCCATGCAACAGTCCAATGATATTAAAATGAATTATAATAAGCTTAGTATTCATACAAGAAAGATGAACACACAACAGCAGTGGCAGTGTTCTCATTTACAAGCACTGAAAAGCCTGTGTATTTGGGACTTCTAGCCACGTGCTGCTCTCTGAGCTCATTTTTCCTTTCTACTCCTCATTTTTAGTAAATTCCTATTTAAAGTCTTTTAACTAAAGTATGACTTGATGAGGTTCAACTCCAGCTCTCATTTTCTGTATATCAAATATGTAGAGGGTATTTGTCAGAAGTTTATAGCTATGAAGGAAAAATGTGGTTCACAGTTACCCAAATAAGTGAACAAAAACTTTTCCAAACTAAATAATTTTACTTCATGCTTTTGTCTTTCTGAGAAATTTTAAGTTATTTCAGATTATTTATAGAAACTCTGGAAAAAAAAGATTGTTTCTGTGGTTAGAATGTCAAAACACTAATTCATATTAGCTGCATAAAGAAGCCCATTCTGGTTTTGGGTAGGTCAAAAAGCCAAGAACACCCTTCCTCCTTCATCACTTCCTAACCTCAAACAGAAGATCAAAGATTGACCCCCAGGAAATGAAGAAAGACAGATGGAGATGATAATTCAAGACAGGCTCTTCAGTAAGTGAAAAAAATGAAAGTCTGAATCCAGTCAATGTTTTAGTGTATTAATTGCTTTGTTTCCCCGTCAAGAGGTTCCAAAGCTTGAAAAATGAAATAATGAAGTTTACCCTTGAACCTGGGCAGACACACTTTCATAAAAATCTGGATTCTTGGGTATTGAAGATTATTATTATCTAATTGAATTTTCTCCCTTTTTGTAATCCAAAGCTTTGAAAGAACTCTTAAAAGGGAGAGTTCAGAGAAACTGCCAGAATATTTCTCTGGAAAAATACCAGCAGAACTGCCCCCTACTGCAGCTCCCTGGAACAAGCTTCCAATGGAAGAGACTAGGTCTAAAGGCAGTCCATTTGAGGGGTTCTTCTACATGAGTATACATTTTAGTTCTTGTCTAATTGTTCCTGACAGGTTAAGATGGGAGAAGGAAAGCCATACCAACTCATTTTGCTATTGAAAACTCTGTCTGGGACTCTGAGCCAGGACCTCAGGCAGAGGTTACCAGGGGTTACCTGGAAGAAGACTCAAAATGCTATACACGCTTGGCCAGGTCTACTATTTCGTCATTTTAAAGCAAAGACTTTGAACTTTTGTCAGAAAACTATGAACTTATGATTAAATAGCTTGGAGAAGGGGGCTGAAAAAATAAGCACAGGTCTTTTTTTTTCTTCTTCTTTTAATGGGTGAAATGCACCAGCACATGATTTCAATAATTGCTGCTTGTCTCTTGGGAGTGTTGTGAAAGACTAGGTGAAGGATATGGGGCTCTTGCACTTCCTATAAAATAAGCAAGGTCAGATCCACTGGCCTGTAGAAAGGATCAACTTTTTCCTTTGCATTTTTATGGGAAAATGTAAAAGGCACTCTCTCTCATCAGTTAACATATTTTCACAAACTTATGAAGTGCCGAGCATTTTAATAGATTCTTGAGAAAGAACAAAACAGTATATTCATTTTGATCAGAATCAATGAAAGGGAGAAGCAAATAAGTAGAAAAGCAGATTTTATTTTTAGAAGATTTCATTGGAGGAATATATATATATATATTTAATTGAGAGAGAAGATTCAGAGATTCTTAGTAGTAATGATGGTGATAATCATGATAATAATTATTTTTATCAAGTGCTCGATATCAGTAAGACACAAAATATTTTGGGGGACTATGTAATTGAATTATTAATAAGAACAACAACAAAAACCATATCCTCATTTTATAAATAAGAAAACTAAAAAAATAAAAACAAAAAAAATAAGAAAACTGAGATCAGAGAGATTAGAAAATGATATTGGGAAGGCAACTGTCATTAGCTCCAAAATTAGTAGTTGACAAAATTATGTAATTATTTCACTATTTTCTCTTTTTTTCCCCCCTTCCATTGCCCACTACTACCTACCAGTCACCTTGGGTGTTCTCTTTTTTACTGAATGCATCTCCATCTTCTCTTTTTCCAATTTCACTTGCATAGCTGTACAAATGACACCATAGACCTGTTATCACCCATGACAGGAACTCTATTTGCTAGAACTGTAGTACGTTCTTATAAAATTGAAATGTATAAATAAATACATTGATGGGGGCTGAGTACATTTAAAAAATCAACAAACAAGTAAATGACAAATTCTAATTCCTCAACTTTATTAATGTTTTCAGAATTTCTATATTTGATGGGATCCAGTAACACATGTAGTCTATAAAACACAGGTTATTCATGCATGTTTCTATCATATTACATGTAGGGTCCAGATTATAGATGCTCACTAGGTATTTAATGACAAAAGGCAATTTGCGCTTAGGATTTTCAAGAGAGAAATTCAGCATCAGGCAGTTGGAGAACCTTTAACATACCTTTCAATCCTGAATTACTCCAATTAGAAAATTAACTGTTTAGAAATCATCTTATTCCCATTATTTTATTTTTCACTTTTATTTACTAAGAACTTGTTCTCCACAGTTATATCTTATAAAGCATATGCCATATATTGTTTTGAAGCTCAAGAAAATCTTTAGTATGTCACATTGAAAAATCAAGAGTGATTGTTTTTTGTTTTTCTCTTTTCTTCTAGGATTCAGTTCACAGCTATTTATTTATCATTTAAATGCATTCAACTGAAAAACGAACATTTTCCTGCTGAATATAGGAACCATCAAAGATAAAGACGGGCTGTTGTTTTTAGTACCTGCTAACACTGGGTCTAGATTTATCTACCTTGAAAGACATGCTATTTGTCAAAAGCTTGTTTAGCATGGAAAATCCTCTATGGCCAGCATTAGTCAAGTTCAGTCATTTTTGTTCCCTGTATTGGATGTCAGGAAGAGAAAAGAAGAGAATCCTCAGTAATCCAAGCACACTATTCTTTTATCTGAAAGACAGCTTTAAAAACTTCTCATAAAAATATAATTTTATAGGCATTTATACATTAATTTGGATTAAATATCTTTTTGGTAACTAATATATCATGAGTGTGTTTGTAGTGTGTGTTTGTGCATGGTTTGGTGGGGAAAGAATCTTCAAATCTCTCTCACATTATTTAAATAGCTTGTGAAATTCCATTCTCTCCATTAAGCTTCTCCAATTGATTAGACCGTTTTCTACTGCCCCTACCATGTCAGGTTGACATTGCCCTGGCCTTTTCCCTGAAATCCTTGGAATCTATGTTCTTACTTTGCTTCCCACACACAAAAAATGCAGTTACTGTTTATTCATTTTTTTCTGACTTACTTGCTTATTCATGTATTTGCTTATTTATTTATACTGTGACAATAATTTATTGTCTTTAGCATCCTTGGCTTTGGAAAATCTTCACTCAGTATAATTATATGGTCTCTGAATCATCTCTTAATCTGGTCCAAATTTTACGAGCTAAGGCAGCTTTGCTTCACAGTTTGTGATTTAGTCAGTGAGCAGTTTTCCAGCAATTCTGGAGATGAAGTTGTCTGTCCTTGTTTCATTCTTTTATTGTTTCTTGGTATCAGGAAAGAGGAAAAAGTTTTCTAATTGTAAGAATCAAATGCCTTTGTTCTTCCTCCGAGCTTGAGGTCTTCTTAACCTGCATGTAGCACATTATATTTATCTTTAGCCTATTTTCATTCACTTACATATACATGTTACAGTTTTTCCTGGTCCAGAGCTTTCAGAAGAACAGGGATAGTGTACACATTCTATATCTCTACTGAAAGTATATAATATGTTAACAACCCAACTTTGACCATATGCTGTATGTTGTCCCTTTAGAAAGAATATTAGTCAAAATATAAGACTTCCAGGTTGTTAATTTTTCAAATAGGAAATGAATATAAGGAGCTGAAAAAAAGGGGATTATTTGTTTGACACAAAGGACAGAAACCTCAAGGACTTTTCATGTATAGTCTGTGCCAGCAAAGAGAAGAGTAACTCTTGTCACCCATGAAAACATATTCTAGTGAAGAGAGCTAACCAATGTTCTAGAAGTCTTTAGAGAGAAACCCCCAGATAATTGTAACTCGGGGATGTCTTTATGGATACTTTTGTCTGTGTGTGTGTGTGTGTGTGTGTGTGTGTGTGTGTACCCTGGTCATTTAATGAGATGAGTTTGGTTTAAGAAATTCCATTCAAAGTCTAGAGAACTTGGGGTCAAGTACGTTATTTTTTTGAGTTGTAAAAAAAAAAAAAAAAGAATGAAATCATTAATAAAGACCCTCCTGAATTTTGCCAAAACCTTATGATAACTTTCTTGGCTGCTTTGAGCATTGTTAGTGAGTGACATGTTTCATATAGGAAACTGACACCTTTGCTGCCAGGAAATGGTGATGAAGAGCAATTTAGAAGTCCTATCTCCTTCATAATGCTTTAAAATTGGAGGCTAAAACCTTCATCACTATATGTTTTTTCATAGGTTTCTTTTATAGCACTGAAGACTCTAAGGGAAATGGAGCTGAAAAAACTATTTCCAGCCTCCCTAGAGGTACAAATCTACAAATCCCTAGGGGTCTTGATCAATCTTAGGGTATGCCAATGTACTTAAACATCCTTATCTATTTTACTTCAAGGAAAGCAAAGAAGCCCCTGAATATATCTGAGTTGACAAGTCATCTGTCATGGGCATGGTCCTGGGCAAAAAAAGGAGTGATATCAACTCTGTTTCCATAAGGTTATTTTTGCTAGTTTTCAAAATATTTGAAACAAGATTTGAAATGGAAGCCCAAAGTATGAAAAGCTGACAGATGAGATGTATTTAATGTGCTCGTGGAGATAGGTGAGATCCCAGAGATTCAGCTATGAGGCTCTTTCTCCTCTCTCCAATCCCAGGTTAGCCCTGGGACAATCTCCACGAAGTCACTCCCTCAGAGTCCTAGAACCCCATAAGCTGTTTTAAGCTTACTGCTTCTTCAGCTGAAGCACAGCCTTACTATTCCTGATATTAGGGGAATATAATGTGTTGAATGGCACACTCCCCCCACTCCCCAAAAATGTCCACACCTTAACCCATGGGATTCGTGAATGTGACCTTATTTGGAAAAAGCATCTTTGCAGAAGTAATTAAGTTAAGGATCTCAGAGATGAGATCTTTCCGAATTATCCAAGTGAAACATAAATCTAATAATAAGTATCCTTATCAGAGACACACAGAGGAAAAACATATAGAGAGAAGAGAAAGCCATGTGAAGATGGAGGTAGAGACTGGAGATAAGCAGCTACAAGCCAAGGAATGCCTGGATTCAACAGAAGCTAGAAGAGGCAAGAGAGGATTCTCCCTGGAGCTTTTAGAGATAGGAGTGCAGCCCTATCAACTCCTTAATTTCCGACTTCTGGGCTCCAGAACTGTGAGAGCATAAATTTCTGCTGTTAGACATCCAGTTTGTGATAGCAGCCACAGGAAACTAATACAGGTGGTTAAATTTCTTTCTGTAAGTTGATTTACCAAAGGTTACCAGAATAGTATCTTTACTCACTGCTACACTGACTAGTGAATGCAAAAACAGAACAAAATCAGTCTTTCATTGTCATTACTAAAGACAGTATTTAACATGTTATGGAGCATCAAGGCTGGAAAGATTTATATATTCACTATTCATTCAATAATATTTGAGAATGTACTAAAGCATTCTTAAAGGGACATAGTAGTAAATTCACAAACATATAAGGTTTCTGCTCTTGTGAAATTTACATTTTAGGGATAACACTAAATAGAAGATTTTTCAAAATAGCACATTTGAATTTTAAAACAGATTTAAAAAATCTTTTGACATTTGACAGGTATCATTAATATGTAGTAGAGGAAATCCTTTCTAACCTAATATAATGATACCACGTGATCCTTTTCTTAGTTACAAAGGACTTTTGAAGGTCAAATCAAACTAATGTGTGCCTCTGTTTCTCAAAGTGCTCCATGTGTGAGAAGTTGCATTATGTATTCCATTATTTTCTAATAAATTACCATATTTTCAGAAAACCAAATGGGAAAAAAAAAGAATAAAAAGAAGCAGCTGACAATTAAATGCTAGAATAGATGAAAATAAATATTTAATTGTGTGACTAAGTATAAGGGTATGGGGTTATTAGAAAAATGTTGGATTGAGAGTTTTTCAGAGGGTATTTTAAGCTTTCATTTCCTTTTTGTTCATGCCAAGCAACCTCAGGCAATTGAGACTCGAGAGATTTCGTGGTATGAACTGTTAGGCCATAACTTAGTGAACTAAAACACAGCATATGGCAATTAGTGGCGTGTGGTTTCCTTTAAGCTATTCATTTGGCCAGTGTAACAGGAGCACCTAAATTCTTTCAGCTTATCATAATTTGGTGCAATGGAGGGGGTCCAAAGCAAAGAAGGGCATTGAAGGAAAGAAGTGTTCCAAAGGGTACAAGTACTTAGATGATGAAGGATGGGAGCAACAGCTAACTGCACGGAAACTTTACCACAAAATGGAAATTAGACAAAGAAGAGCAAGAGCCAGAAAAGATATCTGGAAGAAATAAAAGTCCTCAGGCATCAGAAACTCTTCAAACGTTCTTTTGACCCATTACCCTTTACCATTTCAAATTTTCACTTTATGAAGTATAAAAGGTGTTTCCTGGCTTGTGTTCTTTTGGAGGGGTTGAGTAGCTGTGAATTGTTCTCCCATATTTAAATTCTAGAGGCTTCCTCCTCCTGTGTTTTTAATTGGATCATATGAAAAATACCATACATCAAAAACCAGAAAGACATCTTCAAGGCACTGGGACAGATTCCCCAGTGAAATAATTGCCCAAAAAGAGATCATATCCCGCCATCTTTCACTGAAAAGTTATCTTCCTTTCATAAAATATATCAGAATATCACATTTTCCTCTAAAACTTTACAAAGGTTGGGATGTATATGGTGCTTGTTCACTTATCAGCCTAATCCTGATGATTGGATTTCTATTTCAATATTACTGATTAATCATAATAAAACATAAATCGTCAGCAAATCACATTTGTGTTCTGTAAACATGATTGCTTCTATAACCAAAACTATAGTAGTTATAAAGAAATGGAACACTAAACTCCAAATGTTTTCACTCTTTCTTCTTCTTATTTTTTTAAAGATTTTATTTATTTACTTGACAGAGAGAGACAAAGCGAGAGAAGGAACACAAGCAGGGGGAGTGGGAGAGGGAGAAGCAGGCTCCCCACTGAGCAGGGAGCCTGATGCGGGGCTGGATCCCAGGACCCTGGGACCATGACCTGAGCCGAAGGCAGACACCTAACAACTGAGCCACCCAAGCACCCCGCACTCTTTCTTATTATTAATTCATGGACATAATGGGAAGAAGAAGTTGTTATTTGTTGCCCATATGTGCTAGATACTGTGCTAAGTAATTTACATGCATATTTCTTTTATACGGTGACCTTGCTAAGTAGATATTATTGCCTCCATTTTATAAGGAAAATCTCTCTTCCATCACCTAAAGCTGAGAGTTGTAGTGATGGACTATGTGCTCGGCATTATAGTTTTTCAAATCCGCATTTCTTTAACGTAAAATGTTCTGATTTTAAAGTGCTATCATGTAGTTCATTTAAAAAAAATCACATGTACAAAACAACAACAACAAAAGGCTCCGTAGGTCTGCCTTAAGCACCCGAGCTTTTGAAATCATAATCATCCTTCATAAAGAACATTCTATTATTAAAAACTTCTATCACATACTATCCACATCAAAATGAGTCAGTCTATATAGCAGAGAATGAATGGATTCTAATGGATTCTAATGGATCCATCTTATGACTGAAGAAACTGAATCCCGAGGAGGGAAAGTGACTATCCCAAGATCACACAGTAAAGAGCAAAGATGAAATTAGGACATAATTCTCTTTTGAACCCACCTGCATCTTTCTTGCACTCTACTAGGCTGCCTCAAAACCAAACCAGGTATGGAAGATGCAACATGTCACTAAGAGGTCATTTGGTTATGATTTTTCCTCAGCTATAGCTAGCCATCATTGCATAAAACTACATTTTTAAACTGAAATCTATGCACATACGAAATCCATTCCTTTTGCTGCTGTTTTATTTAATAATGGGGAATGTGATACCAACTCAATATATAGAAAGTGATGACAACAATAGCTTGATAAAATACTATATACATATATTTTGCTTGTAACTTGCTGATGGCCTTATTTCATAACTTTAGTCAAAGAAATAAAATTACTTACATACCTCAAATGAAATAAACACAGAAAATCATTTATATTTTGTAGCACTCACAAAAATTTTGCCTATGGTTCCTGTTTTATTCTATTCTTGGTTTGGGAAGCTGACTTGCATACTAATGACACTATGAATGCAATCCTCTGGTGTCTTCTGGTTCTCATCATTCATTATTGATGTAGTATTTTTGCTAGGTTTTTCTTTCATTTTCAACATTTATGGTCCACAAAGAGCTATCCTTTAAAGCCTCATCAATGTAATTGTATTATTACATTTATCTATTCTGAAATGCCTTGGACAGTCATTAGTCTTTTTAGGGGTTTAGAGTTTTATGATATCTGCTTAGATTCTTCCTCATTATTTACTGTATATTTATAATCTTTTCCTTTGAATTCAGTTATAAGTCAAAATATTCTAGTGTGGACATGAGCATGATTTACAATCTCTGGAGAAGATAAATCCCATTTTTTTACTGTATTTCAGTGAAAATGTGTATTGAATTTTTTTAAAGATTTATTTATTTTAGAGAGAGAGAGAGAGAGCATGCATGTGGCAGGGAAAGGGTCAGAGGGAAATGGGGTGAGTCTCAAGCAGAATCCCTGCTGAGCATGGAGCCTGACGTGGGCCTCAATCTCACGACCCTGAGATCATGACCTGATCTGAAATCAAGAGTTGGACACAAGCGGCTGAGCCATCCAGCCACCCTTGTATTGAATATTTGAATGAGATACATTCATTTTTCTTTAAAAGAAGATAATAAAAAATGAATTGAAAAAGGAAAAATATTAAATGGGCTTGTATAATTAAATATTGATGTATAATATGTAAGTGTATATATGTATATATGTGTATGTATATGTGGAGATACATATGTAATATGTACATATATAGCAATACTTAAGTTTATTTCCTTGGGAGAATGAAAGTCACCTCCCTTCAGTCTTTAACTTTTCAGATTCTAGAGGATTCAAAAGTTAATCATATTTAAATCCAGCTAGTTAGAAACCTTTATAAAGGTAAGACATTGAAAACAAATTTCTATTATTTGCTCAGTAAAGCAATGTGGTGGTAAAATAAAATACATGACCTCAGGCAACAAATCAGTGGAAAAACAAGCCAACAATACCTGAAATCCTTTTTTCACTAAGGAGAAATAAAGACAAGACTTAATTAAATGGCTCCTATGTGATAAGCCCATTGCTAAGCAGCTTGCATCTTTCATGTCATAGAACTCTCACAAGATGAATGTCATAAAAACTTAGGGGACAAAGAAGAGTCTACTTGCTAAGGAATAGTGAGAGGATTTGGATTGGAGAGGTAAAATGGGTCAGCAGATGAAGGCCAGGTGGAGGATTTAGACCTCAGGCTTGGGATAGACTCTACTCAGCCTCAGGTGCAGAGAAATGAACATGGTGCTTTAGAATGTGTGTCCATCCTTTGAAGAGCCATTGGAATGCCTAGAGACTGAAAGCTATAAAATTATTTTCATAACAAAAGGGAGCTCAAAGTGGGTTAATGCAAAAGAGTGGGAAGAGACAGAAGACTAAAGAAAAAATCAAGTTAAACCATGACTTTATTTAATTTGACTCCTCTTAGTAAAGGAGGATAAGAAAATGTTTCAAATTTGTTTTGAGTATAATCCTTTTAAAAACATTGAAATAGACGTGTTTCTAATAGCATATGTATGGCAGGTAGGTGATTATGGGCAGGGGAAGATAGGGAAAACAAACAAACAGAATTAAGTTGTGGCAATGTAGAGTTTATTTTGATGGTAAAAGACTCCAAAGGAGATCCGAGGGAACATGTGGAGTGTGTGTGTGTGTGTGCGTGTGCGTGTGCACGTGTGCGTGCGTGTGTGTGCGTGCGTGTGCGTGTGTGTGTGTGTCTATAATGACAATGGTGGGAGCCATAAAGATATGCACAAAAAAAAAATTATAAAGAGTAGGGAAGTCCCGCATCGGGCTCCCTGCCCAGCAAGGAGCCTGCTTCTCCCTCTGCCACTCCCCCCTCTCATGTACTCTCTCTCAAATAAATAAATAAATCTTTAAAAAAAAAAAAAAAAAAGAGTAGGGAAGGGACAACCACAGAAGCTTAAAGAATACCCACATGAGTTTGGGATGGGAAAAAAAAAAATTACAGAAAAGCCAACAGTGGAATCCAAATCACAGCTCAAGTAGATGGAGCAGAATGTGCATTCCACTACTTGCTGCCTTTTCCTGTTTTCTTCATAGATTTAAACACATGTTGATTCATATAACATTTGCTTAGAGTGTTTTCTTTGGGTAAGTTATTATGTATTGAGCATTTGTAAACATTTTATAAAGTAAGCAATTTTACGAGGTAATATTGATTTTAATAGAATGGGAATAAGATCTGCCTGATGTACAGACAGGCAGATAGGCAACTCCATGTTTTGTGAGTACAGCCCTTTACTTTCTCTCTTCATACGTTGTATTTACAGACTTATTCACAAAGCAGTCCCGCCAAATTCTGCTCCAGTTACAAATAAAAGCACCTTCTTATCTCCCATGGAAACTTTCTGTAAGTGTTGAAGTCAGAATTTGGCCTGAATTGCACGTCCCATAAATAAGAAATCTAACTAAACTGTTGGCTCAAAAAATCTTCTCACACAGACTTAAAGAATTTATTTCTTCTGCTCAGATTTATGAGATGTCATGCACTGTCCTTCCCCAAATTTTTCTGGATAAAGCCAGGCACATTTCTCTGATGACATGTCTCTTGGATAAAGGCTTAATCTTTCTGATTTCTAAAGTAGTTCTTTAAAAAGTGGTTCTACAGAACACGAACATTTAAACTTATTTTTATAATTTTATTTTTCTTCCTAGTTAAGTAATCTGCTCCTTTTCTTCCTGCCTAACTGCTTATGTGAACTTTTATTTCCTGAAAATTTAAAGCTATTAACATATTTATATATGTCATTATATCTATATATCTATATCTTTATAATATTCTTATTTCATCAACACATTCTTACTTCTTGAGTTTGAGTTTTCATTCATTCTTCTCTCATTCTACTGCAAAATACTTTTAAAATCTACTTGTCTATCCCTCTTCACCTCCACAGTCTGTTTCTTTACTTTCTCTGGGATGCCCTTTGAACCTTCCTCAGAGAGGCATTTCCTGATGCTGATGGAGAGTGTGGGCTCAGGTTAGACCACTGGCTTCAAAGCCTTGCTCCACCATTTACTACCTATGCACCTGTAGAAATTCACTTCATTGTTCTCTGCCTCAGTTAAGAGAATAACAATACTAATTATATTAAATAAGTATAATAATACTAATTTTCTCATAGCATTACCATAAGGAAAAACACACATAAGGCACTTCAAACAGTACCAGGTACAAAGTAGTCAATAAATGTGAATTATTAATATTCTCAGTTATTAATCTGAATGGTTGGTTGATGTACAGTTGTTTATTATCAGCTCTGTGATTCATTAACCCTAAGGATCTGGAGAAGTAGCTGGTATGTGGACAATCCCAACAGAAGAATTTCATTTCTGCACCATTCTTCCCTGTGTTTATTGAAACTGTCATGCAAAAAGCTCCCTTATTGGGAAGATTCTCTGTTCAATCTTATCACAACTTCACTCCCATGATGTGGTGTTGTGGTCATCTGTATGTAAGGTCTGCATATAGAGTCCTGATGCAATGGGGGGAGGGGAAAAGAGGTGAAAATTTTCCCTACTTTGGAGAAAGTCCTAATATCCAGGAAGGATGGTTGGCATCTTGGGGCGCTTGGGTGGTACAGTCAGTTAAGCGTCTGACTCTTGTTTTGGCTCAGGTTGTGATCTCAGGGTTATGAGATTAAACCCCGTGGTCAGGCTCTGTGCTCATTGCAGAGTCTGCTTAAGACTATCTCTCCCTCTCCCTCTGCCCTCCCCCCTTGTGCTCGCATGCTCTCTCTCTTTCTCTCGAAATCAATCAATCAATCTTAAAAAAAAAAAAAAGATGACTGGTATCTTGCAGATGGAGGAGGCACCATCAGCGCAAGAAAAAAAGTAACATAAAGTTCTTGCACCTTCAGATGTTCTGCTTGGGATTAAGTGCCCCAAATTTTGGTAACTAATATTTTTTTAAAAGAAGATTCAAGTGCACTGTCTTCTGATCCAACATCAGTTTTTGCCTTCAGCCCAGAAAAAAAATTAGTACAGAAAAGAACTAAGTGAAGAGTGTTCATGAACAAAAATTTGAAGTAGGCCATCCATGATTTAAAAATATATATATTTTTCCACACTTAGAATATCTATAGTTTTCAAAATTTATAGTATGTATATTTCACTTTTTACTAATTTTACAGAATTAAAATTGCTACATTTTTTTTCTTTTAGTCATTTTGCATCTATTCCAGGAAGAAACATTTCCTCTTTCTCCAGGGACTAGTTTTTGTTTTTGTGTTTTGGGGTGGGCTACTTTTGTCAAAAGATGTATAATATAGATTTCAAATCAATTTTTTAAATCCATCTTGACTACCCCTGACCCCTAGTTCAAAGTCCTGTCTCATGTATACTATTGCCAAAGGCTCCTAGCTCGTGCCCTCATTGTCAACAAGGATGTCAGAGTGATCTTTAAACATGGATTCTGATTCTGCCACTCAACCTGCTTGTAACCCTTTCCACACTGATCTCCTAAAATGCCCCCAGTGTTCCAAACACAAAGCTCCTTATAAATGCAGACTGTGCATAAGTTTTTCCTTTACTGAAAAGTATTTTTTGACCCCTCTGATTTTCCTCATCCCTATTCCTTTTGCCTACTATTAACTACTGTCTCTTCAATCAAGATTAGTTTCTGAGACTTATGTTTTTCTATCACTTGAACATTTTCTTTAAAGCCTTATCACAATTTTTAATATTTAATTACCTTCAGGACCATTTCTTTCATTCTGTCAATCCAAAGTCTTTAAGCTCCATGAGGGTAGGCTTCTATTCAATTTTGAAAGGGTAGTATTAACATCTGATAGTTTATGACACCAAAATATTTACTGAATGAATAAATTTAAATCTTCTAGGATTCTTATTTAACTTAAGGGTATTAATAAATTCAGAGTGTTCAGCAGATCATGCTAGCTTTTTTTGAGCTTCAAGATTTTTTTCCCACCTAAACTTCTTTGAATTTTGTTATCTGTAGTTTCCTTAGAGCTTTGAAAGAGGGCCGAGTAATAAGAAGGAACATTCTGACATCATAAAAATAATGCAGAGCTTTATTCTTCCTTTATCACATATTCTCTTTGCTTTTCACATTACAAAAGCATAAGGTTACTTGATTCATGTTTTATGCTTTCTCAGTGTAATAAGAATTTTAAAACATCCCATTTTATTATGTAACTACTGATTTCTTTTTCTCACATTATTGAATATTTGTTTATTTCACTTCCTGTTTCAAAACCAGCTATTGGTAAGTTACCTCCTTACCCAGCACTGGAGCTATTCTTTCCCAGCATCTGGATACACACAGAAAGCCAGTATCTAATATCTCTTATCTGCAACAAAATTGTTATAAAATTTGTCTTTGAAATAAAACATACCTATAGGAAAATAAAAGAGATAGATATTGTTTTGTAGTCGGTCTTTACATTGAAATAGAGAAAAAATACTAGAAGGCTAATCTATTTCAAATGTTTGATATGCTGGTAGTTGAAAACAAAGTCCAATTTGCTAAAATTAAATTCTAAGAATGTCTTATGTTGCTTTAATAATACATATTCAGAGTACAATTATGTGGTTTCATGTAACTGAGATTTCCAAACATTATTTTTGCATTGTTGGTCATCTTTTTGTGCCTTTTGTGTACCTGTTATCACCACAGTTTTCTGTTGTTTCTTCTGAAGTCATTTATTTGCAAATGACAGACAGTACTATAGAGAGGTGTTTATTTTCTCTAGTCAGCTTTATTAAATTATGATACTTACAGGGTTGGTTCTCTATGAAATATGTAGTTTGGGCTTATTTTTAATTTGATATCGTCTTAACTGCCCATCCCTCTGCTGGGGGATTAGATTAACCATTGTCTGCACTGGTGCCTGGTTCTTCCAAAGTCATTCTGGTACAGAATTACCGCAGAGATGTACATGGCCTTGGGCAAGTCATTTAGCTTCTCTGTACTCTCCTTTCTTCATTTATAAAATGGGGATTAAATGGCCTTTCTCTACCTACCTATCAGGAGTGCTTAAATACAATTAGATAATAGACTTGAAAATATGTGGGAAGTTTGTAATAAAGCATGATAATCTAGTCTAAGGAACCCAAATAGGAAAATATGTGTATATAAGCTTTTAAGGAGATTTTTTTGCGTGGCTAATTACATTCGTAAATCAATTTGCTATCAAAAGAAAAAAATGTTGATTTGAGAGTATAACGAAACCATTTTCTATTTGTTATAAAAATGCTTACTTAATACCTAGTCAATATGATTTTTTAAAATATATATTCTAGTTTAAAGTGAGATTTTCATAACTTAAATCTTTAGAGTAGCAAATGATCTATGTCAGAGACCAGGCTGGAAACTCTAGAGGATCTTCTGTGACTTATGGAGGGACAGAAATTTTTTTTTTTTTTTTTAAATAGAGGGACAGACTTTTGGTGGAGAAGACCATTCAATAGTTATTCTCTACAGATAGGAAAAGAAGACGAAACGGGAAGATCTCATGAAAAGCTTCTAAAACAGAAAACTCAGGAAAAACCTTAAAAGATCAATTCTTGGGAAACACTGATTGGTAGAAGACAAGCATCAGACTTTCAAACAACAATGCCACACTTGCTTCTGATTTTCATTTCTATTTTTTTTTCTTTTTCTACGTAGTTAGATAGGAGAAGCTAAAGAAAAGCAGAGAAATTCAAAGGACAAATGTGATCTTTGCCAAAGAGATTATAAACACTTAATGGTTTCTTTTTCTAGATCAAGATGAAAGGTTGAAATGAAGCCTATGGCAAGGACTTTTAAGACAAGAGGAAATCAGAGAGGGAGACAAATCATAAGAGACTCATAATCATAGGAAACAGAGGGTTGCTGGAGGGGAGGGGGGTGGGGGGATGGGGTAACTGGGTGATGTACATTAAGGAGGGCACGTGATGTAATGAGCACTGGGTATTATATAAGATTGATGAATCACTGACCTCTATCTCTGAAACCAATAATACATTATGTTAATTAATTGAATTTAAATAAAAATAAATAAGTAAATGTAAAAATAAAAAAGATGAAGTTCATTCGATACACCAAAGCATACTGGATTCATGATAGAGGCTCACTTAATGAAAATGAGGGCAAGTTCAATCTACCATAGCCTGGAAGAAAATCATGGTTAAGTTAAGCAATAAATGACAGCAATTAAAGATAATGAAATGGAAACACAATAATATGTAGGTATGTGTATATGGTGTAAAACCCAATTCTGTAGAATTTAAGTATGGTGTACTTACTTACTGTGGTTTCAGTTTTCTTAAGGAGTTCACCTTTTATTGAGTAAGCATGGAGATATGAAGATCGTGCTTTGATATTTGATTAACCATACCTAGGGAAATTATTTGAGATTTATTCTAAGGATTCATAGCTAGGTAAACCCTGTCTCTCAGCTTCCCTGCCTGAAATGCAGTAACCATTCTAGTCACATAAATAGGAAGGTGGGTGCAATGGACAACTTTACCAAGACACGGGTAATCACTTAGATTTTTAAAAAGAGTGGACACATACTCTTGTAATTCTAATAATAGAATTCTGAAGTCTTCTCTGAAGATTATCTTTAGTTTATTGGGTTTTTATTTACCTTTTCTTTTGTCATCTTGTTGTCCATTTCATTAGGCAGATTAACAATATCTGAAATTGATTTAAAATAGTTTCTTAGAACCTATTTAACGATCCTGTAAAGTGTTTCCAATTTTGTTTTGTTGTTTTTATACAAAAAAAATTTCTTTGCTCTAAATAGCTACAGCAAACAAAAAGTACAATAACTATAACATAAAAGCAAGAATCTTGTATGCCTTATATATGTGTGCTTATTTGTCTTACACACTTGAAAACTAATTTCTAGAGAGCAGAGGTAATAATTTGCATTTTTCTTCCAAAAAAATAAACAATGTGCGCTGAAGTCTTTATTTGCAAAGCAAATGAAACAAAAACCAAAAGCTCTCAGATATCATGGATTGAATAAAATATGCTTTAAAGATACAGTAAGAGAGACTTTGGGGGCTTGTTTTTAATCACTTGACATCTTCTGTATGTACCAATTACTGTCTGAATGCTAAAAGAACTAACATTTAAAACTTAATAGATACATATAAATGTATACCATGAATTCCTACAGAGTGTGTAAGTGATGTAGAATATATATGGGTGAACACCTTTAACAATCACTTGTTTAAAATATTTATGTTTACATTTATTAGTTTTTATTGAGATGTTTTCTATCATTGAGAGAGTTTATGATTATGAACCATTGGCAGTTTCAAGGGATTTTCAGGTTGTGTTGCCATTAGATTCAGGACATAGGAAGAGAAGGGATCATGGTGTACAGGAAAGATCATATACAAGGAGCAAGAAAACTGACGTAGATGGGAAATATTTATCATTCTTTGTGTCTAAAATTTTAAAATGTAAGGAACTGTCAGGATGAATACTTCTAACCAAAGATTACTAAAATTCCTCATATGACACGTTATCAAAAATACTTCAGACACAACTTTTCTTTTTTTAATTTTACTGAATTTCTTCCTTATAATCTGTTATTTGTCCTTGCTAAAATGTATTTAATTTCTACTAAGAATCACTATACATAGGATTTCCTTTCTTCTCAGCACCCCTAAAATCTCTCTTCCTTGAGCTTCCTGCTGACAACATCATTGATAATCATTAAGGATAAAAGTTTACAAAATCCAGTCTAACTTTTGAGTGCTTTATGAACATGGATTTTTAAATGAGCCAGCTTATGACAAAAAAAAAAAATCGGTAGCAGGTTTGTGAAGCAAATTAACTGGGGGCCAAATTTAGCCTTCTAAACTCATTTCATTTGCACCTCAGCTTGGATTTAAGCCATTAGCACAGCAGGAAAAAGCAATGGTTATGCACCAGGCCACCAGCACTTCCATGCATAAGATTTTGCAGAATGACAGAAATAATGAATGTAATTAAAACAGCATGTAGCCAAGAAAAAATAATTAGTATACAAGTTGGATGGCTCTGGGAGGCCCATGACATGACAAAAACATTTTTAAAGATTTTAATGATATCCTAAACTAGTTTAGTTTCCAAATAAGAGCTCATGTATCATAATATTTGATCAAAGAATCTTCCTAATCATTATTTTCAAGCTGTAGACTTAAGGTGTTCTAGTTTTAATAACTTCAGTTTTAATCTCAAATTTTTCCCACTTACTCTTTAAATGACACCTATAAATTATTTAATTATTTTATTCAAGAGGAAGGAGTAATATAAATGCCCTACAGTCATAAAATGATAAAAGTTAGTTGAGATTTTTGGAAGTTGTCAGTAATGAAATTTGAAAGCATATTTTTTTTCATAATTATAAATCAAATTTAAACACCAATCCTAAATTATTTATTTTTAATCATACAGGCTATAATTTTTAAAAGCTTTTTAATCTTGAAAGAGAAAGATAGAAATCTGAACTTCCTCAAGGGAGATTGTTTTGAAAAATCAAGTCAAGCACCACTGATAACAGTGCTAATTCTTTAAAATCATGAAAGTGTCGTACATTCTGGGAAGCAGAAATTCTTAAAGATAGAAGAGATGTATATATTACAGAAAATTCTTTTCATTTTTTAAAATTAAAAAATACTAATTGTTAAATTAAAGATATAATTTTACAATGTAGGGCACCTTTTATTCTCTAACTTAACTATTAATACACAATATTTTGTTGTTTTTTTTTTCCATATATCTGGTTTCTGGAGGAAAACCTAAAATAACTTTTATTTTTTTTTTGGCACACTTTTTAGAATTCTAAGAAATTACAGTAGAAAATAAAGTCAAATTGGTTGTGACTATGGAAAAATGTGTCAAAGTAGATAGAATTTGATCTGCTCTTTAAGTATAAGTAAATTGCAGAGAGATTGCAAGGCAAAGGGAGAGTTTGTCATGTGTTTAGAGGTAGAATTAGTGAAGATAAAGGAAAGCTCAAGATTTGGGCCTTGGATGCCTAAGAGAATAATAATGCTGCTGACAGATGTATGTACAGTACATTATATTTGTTGGGAAAATGATGAAACTAAGATGTTGAGGTTGAAGTAACCATGAGGCATTCAGGATGAAATGTTTAATAGATCTTTGAATGTAGGACATGGTACAAAGTGAAGACCTCAGAGATGACAGTTGTTTGCAGAGCCATTTGCTCAAAGGTATTACTCAACAATACTATTGTTGAGTATTTTAGTATTTAGTGGTTGAGGCCATATTTCAAATGATCAACATTCAAATCGTTTTTAAAAGAGAAAATCACGTATAAGGGCAAATTTTTGAAAGTATCACGTATAAACATAAATTGAAATATTATTATTGTAGTTATTACATTTTAAGCACTCTTCAACAGAACAATAGCATTGCTTCACTTTGCCTGTAAGAAATAAGTAATTTTATATTTACAAATAAAATTTAAGATTTCAGTTCAGAATAATTATTCATAATCATACCAGCTGTAATTGTTAAATTAGTTTTAATGTTAAGAGGGAGTAAACTCCAAATTTTCTTGAAAAAAATGATTTAGGGAAACAAGTCAAATTTCAGAAAGTGAGCCCTGTGGAGCACAACATGCTTCACCTGTTCTTCCCAAATCGTACTTATAAAATATAGGCAACATGGTGATTTGTGCTCTTTAGAGGGTAAGTTGCATACCATGCTGCCTTTAAACAATGAATGCTATAAAACATCTTGCAGAGTCCCTGCCCTCTAGAAGATCACAGTCTAATGAGAGAGAGAGGCATGCTTAACCGTGATCAAGTTCTATGGGAAGGCACTGAAGTCACATTGCATTAAAAATAAAAAAAAATAAAATTAATAGTCTTGGGAGCCTACCTAGCTCATGCATACTTTTAATTCACAAGATGTTGGTTTTATTCACAAGGCTCTTTTTATCTGTCAACATAATTTCTGGCATTTTATTCTATGCTTGTATCTAGTTTATATGAGAGGTTCTCTTGAGGATGTATCTGGCAAGAGAAATTTTTTTGTGGTAGTTTTCCTTTATGTTAAGTGATAAAATGACTATTTGTGACTTTTATTAATTTTCCCCTGTAAATCACTGTCAAAGATTTCCTACTTTGAATAATTTGGTTATTGCTTATTATATGATCTCTTGCTATTTGACCTTGAAGTTTTAGTGAGTATCTATGTAAGAAGTGAAATATTTGAAGTATAATAATCAGTTTGCATAAGCACAGGTCCCAAAGCACCTAAATAACATATTTTTACTGTGTCTTGTTGGAACCAGTCATTTATTTATTTTAAGCAGAGGTTTTAACTGAAACAAATTATCAGTGGCTAATGGTCTATTTGGCAGAGCTCATGGCCAGCACTATTTTGGCCGCATTTGATTAGGATGTGGACCTTAGAAAGCCAAGGGACTCTTAATTGATTGTTATTAACAGTCTGTGCACTGTGTATAATTATGAATAAAACTGGATCAGAAGATATTTTGAAAAAATAAGAGCTAAAGAGAATTAGAGTTATCAACTCCTCAAATATGGTTGAGATAAATGTGGTCTAAACAGCACCTGAAGATCTGTATACCTTCCCATCAACCCTATTTCTAAAATGCCTTGGGAAAAAGGAAACTGATTTAAAAAGCAAGAGCTGTAAGGATTTATTTAGGAAATCAGTTACATGGCAAATATAAAGACTGAAGCACACTGGAGGTCATCAATTCATGAATTGCATACTTGATTCAATAGAATCTATGGCTTTATTAACATGTTACAATGACTTGACAAATGAGAAGAAATGTCTGGTCAAATGGACAGTACAGTTATATACACTTCTGGATATAGATATAGACATACTAAGATTAATATTTGGTGCTATAATTTGTCTTAACTCTAATAAAAATACCCATACACTAAATGCTAGTGTCCCCTAAGTTTTGAGGAAAGGGAAAGGAAGGGAAGGGAGGGGTGGGGAAGGAAAGGAAAAGGAAAGAAAAAAACAATACTATGGCCATCTTCTTTAAACTAGGTTTGCAGCTTGGCAGGAAATGGATAGTGGAAATCATGAATACTTAAATATGTTTTTCTTAGTAGTAGTGTTTTCCTATTGTACAAAACACCTAAAAACAACAGGGAATAGCAGATTAGATACAATTTTCTCAGTTTGGCTAAACACTAGTAAAAAGTCATTAACTAATTTCCAATCAGGCTGTGAATAAGAAGGGGCTGGCATTTATGTGATTTCCAACATGAATAACGTTGCCTTAGGAATAAAATATACATTATGCATTGGCCAAGACCCAACGAAGTTCTCCAAATGAAAATAAATGACTAGCTCTGTTTCAAGTAACATACCGAGAGTGCAGGTTGTTATATACCATGTTGCTCTACCTGTTTCTAATTATACTGATGTGGATGATTTAGTAAACTAAAACAGTATTTCAGAAATGGCAAACTTAAATTTAAAAAATTAAATTTTAACAATAATAATAAATTAAATGTAACAAATGCGCTTATAATTATCTTATTGATCTCATTCATTTATGGAAGATACTGGTAGAAAAAAAATAAGGTTACTAAGTAGGCTAATAGACGTTTCTCAAATCAAAGACCAACTGACAACAATGTTGACCTCTTTTTTTTGTAAATACAACCGCAGCTTTTATTTTTTTATGATTTTCATTTATCTATTTTAGATATTTAGATAAATATTTAGATAAATAAAGGAAGAGAGGGCTGGGGGGAGGGGCAAAGGGAGAGGGAGAGAGAGAATCTCAAGCAGACTCCTCACTGAGTGCAGAGCATGATGCAGGGATGCAGGGCTTGACTTCATGTCCCTGAGATCATGCCCTGAGCCAAAATCAAGAGCTGGGCGCTTAACCACCCAGGCACCCCCAACTGTAGCTTTTAAAATGCTAGTTACGGGGGCACCTGGGTGGCTCAGTAGGTTAAGCATTGGACTCTTGACTTTGGCTCAAGTCATGATTTCAAGGTTCTGGGATCGAGCCCTGCTGGAGATTCCCTCTCTCCTCTCCCTCTGCTTCCCCCTTGAAAATAAATAAATGAACTATTTAAAAAAATAAAAGGCTAGTTATAGTCACCAGTTCTTAATTTTCTGGACTTAGATAAATTTTAAATATTGGTACTATTTTTTAATATTCTTATTTGTTTTATTATTTGTCATTTTTGGTGTTAACAAATGTAATGATTTTTATATATCAAATGGTATCCATCATATAGACAAAATATATCCCTAGGAAGCTACATTAATTTGCAAAATTATAACAATGTGAACTCAACACTTTTGTTTTGAAAACTCTCACAATTGAAAACAGTCCAAATGAAAGATATATTGAAATACACTTAGGATTCTCAACTCCATTAAGTGGAATTAGGTACTAGTGAATCCCCAAGATTTACCAAATACATCATACTAAAGCTCTCAAAATATATAGATATTTGCTTACTCTATAAATATATTTGCCATACCTGCATTAATAAATGAACGACTCAGATGTTAAAACGTAGTTTATTATTATGAACCTGGGTGTACTTGAATAAATTAGATCAGCAACTCTATAATCTATAGATTATAGTAGAAAGTAGAAAGATTGCTGCTGTACTGTTTTCATAATAAAGTTGTGTAAAAGCTATGATAATGATTAAGTTGACTACAGTTTATATTTGAATTGTTTTATTCCAAAATCAACCTAGTAGGAGGAGTCATGATAGGCTGTGACTGTTTGCTGTGAAATTCTTATGGTTAACAGCATTGATCTTTGCTATGCATTATTCATACTTACATGTTTGTCAGATTGGAAAAGTGTTTCAGTGGAATTAAAAGTTTAGAAATAAAATTGGAGTAAACAGAATGGAAAGGATGTCTAGGTCTAGGTAAGACGACAGCCTGGTTGTTTTGTCCAATTTCCCCAAGTCTGATCCTGCTCCACTATTAGAAACTGAGTGAGAGTGATATTCACATGCTAAGAAGTCGAGGTCTTTTTTCTAGATCTGTACCAGATGTGAGCAGATTGACGAAAACCAGTGAGGCCCGGAAAAGAGCTGCTCTGATTGAGAAGCAGCTAGATACTGTGTAAACTGAGTAGAGGTGACCTTGGCTGAGTCACACAACAGGAAACATAAACTACATCACATGTCCTCATGGGTAACAAGGGAAAGTCAAATTATAACAATATTCTAGACAACAAAGTATCTGGAAATGATCTCCACACCCTGTTTTGGGATAAATATGAGGACAAAGAGAACTCTATGCAAACATGAAAATATTAGTAAACTGGAAAAAAAGAAAAAGATATAGTGTAGGAACTGTAAAAATATTTTGCTAGATAAAAAGCAGAAATTATTCTTAAGAGTAAATATGTGCTTATTTTTTTAATGGTCTGCTATCGAATGCAGTATATTTGTTAAAGTACCTACTTTGTACTTTCAGTAGAATATGATCAAAGACTACATGGAAACAAAAAGAATTTATTATTGTGATCAAGAGACAAAAGCCTAAGGTGAAAGGAGAATTAATTGACATGAGGAAAGTTGGTAAGTAAACTTTCCTTTCCTTTCTTTTTCTTTCCTTTCCTTTCCTTTCCTTTTTCTCTTCTTTTCTTTAATTTCCTTTCTTTTCTTTTCTTCTCTCTTTATTAAAGTCTGTATTTCAAAAGGAAAGCCATGAGAGTAATGAACAAAGTCTGGATGGATTCTTCTCAACCTAACCCTACTTGATAGCTATTATTTTTTTCCTGCCGAAATGTTATAGGATAGTCAATCTCAGCTTTTGTGGAACAAGTTTTAATCTTTTTCATATCTATCTTCTTAAAAAGCTACCATGATAACTGCTTAATTCTTTAACGAAAAATAGATTTTCATTACATTAATTTTTAATGAATCAAAATACCAAGTATTAGAAAGAGAAGGAATGAAAAGTAGGACAGTAATCTGAAAATGATATTAAATAACTACTTTTGAATGAATGATGAAAATTCTGTCATTAATCTACAATTGGATAGTCCTTTAAAGTATCAAGTAAAAAAAGTCAAATGCAGAAAATATTGGATTTACACACATAAAATGTTATAGTAAATATAATGGCTTGCAGCTTAGAGTGTTTGATGAAGAATATTGGGTGCAACACTTGATATTTTATAGACATGTAATTCCTATAATATTGGAAAGTATCTCTGGCATTATTTATCTTAAATTTCTCATCACATTTCATATCATAAATTTCTCATGCTTTTTGTGGTATATAAAAGGTCTTACGCCTTAGTCATTTAAGTATATGATTGTGACTTTCACATATCCATTGTCTTCTAATTTCAAAACTGATTTTTTTCTGTTCCCTCAGCGAAGCCATTGCTGAAATTTTCGTTTTCCAGTCTACCTTTCTCTAAAATCAGTGCGTCCTTTGAGTAAGCCAGTCTCCATCCTTCACAGATAAAGATCCTACACTCGCTTGGCATTTAAAGTAACTTATGGCCTGACCTCATGTTATCTTTCCAACTTCAATCCCTAATTCTCACATTAATGAGATCTTTTTCCAGGGTCTAACTATAGGGTGTGTGTGTTATCAAGCACACCTTTTAAAATACCTCCTTATTTGCTTATAGCATTGTTCTTCTGACCTGAGTGTCCTTCCCATTTTGCCAGCCTCCTTCGGCATACATCTCTCTCTCTCTTTTCTCTCTCTCTCTCTCTCTCACACACACACACACTTAATAACCTCTCAAAATATCCAAAAGAATTAGCTATTTTCTCTTAGGAAAACTTACCAGACATTTTATGTACACACTGATTTATTTCTTCTCTGATAATTTATTCATTATGCAATGCATTTAACAAGGAATCATGTATTATTTTATTATCCTTCTTGAACACTTGCTTTTAATCATTATTTAACTGTATCTATGTATAGTAAAACTATATCCAGTTTTACTGTCTGTGTTTCATTTCCCCAAGTAGAGTGCAAACTCTTTGAACAGAGGGAAAATTAAATTATACTTTACTTGCTCTATCCTCTACATGCTTGTCCAAATATATATATATATATATATATATATATATATATATATATATATATATGTGTGTGTGTGTGTGTGTGTATTGAAAGCACATTTATTAATTTATTGACAGTATCCAGATTTCAGAATAACATACTACTAGTTGGGGTGGGAAAATAACATTAAATATCCCCTTAGAATTGGTAAGCATCAGGCATTACATTTAGAAGAAACTTGGATTATTCAACTTAAAGTTACTAAACTATGAACTGCTCTTCAGAAAAGCCAAAGGTGTAAGAGCAGCCGTGTATAATATCGCTGTAGGTTAACGATGAAATAGATCTTTTCCACATTTTCAGGGAAAGCATTTATGAAAAGATGTATTGCTCCAAGTTGGAAATCTATATTCTGCGACAGCTGCTGACTAGTAATGAGATCTAATGAGCTGTCTCTTTATTGGAAAAAATAACATTTGCAATAACAGCCCCTTTGCAAATTGTAAAGAGTATGGGAGTGCCAATATAACCCCACGTTGATAGGGGTATATTCATGTCAATGTCATTTCAATTCAAATCTAAGTTTCTGTTCTCATTGGAAGTAAGGTACTGTACACTCAATGTGAAAATCAACTCCTTTTTTCCCCTAATAGCCCGTGGCTAAAAATTTAGTTTCTTTCATGTAATATTAACATAACACTGATGCCAATACTATCCTACTAAACTTAAGGCAATTACTTTTAAACAATGATAAGCTTTTCAGATTTCATTTCCAAGTTTAACAGAAAGCTATTGTCCTTTCTCATTGTGTACAGATAATATTCAGAGTTCATTATTTGAAATTATTATACTGATAAATGAATGGCCTTCCCCTCTATCACTCCACAACCCCCAACATAAATAAAAAAGACAACTGTGATCAGTACTACATTAAAATTTTTGAAAACTGATGGTGGTTTACATCATCTTGAAATGCCTCAAGGCTCAAGTTAAAATCATTTAAAGCAGCAGTGGTAGCAGAGATATAATTGATTTTGGGAATATAAAAAAATCTAATATTTTACATAATGAAAATAGAGGTGTTATCAAAAAGTTGTCAATAAAATGCAGTTTCTTTTTTTAAAAAATAATTACTTTACCCTTGACTCACATTTAAATAACAGAAATTTGAATGCACAAAACATATAGTACTGAACAAAAATTTTTATGTCTTCCAATGCTCCATTGTATAATGTATTTTATGGCATTGGTATTATGTATTAGTAATGATTCCTAGACCCAATGCAACCTTCCCCTTTTCTCTCCCATTATAGGAGAAAGGGCTACATTATCCTTAAAAGTTACTTGTTCTAGTTCTCCAATTCTCATGTCTTCAGCTTTTCTCTGGGATCTTTCTCTGTGTTTTACCCCCTCAGTCTTACGTATTTTCAACATGACCATATCCACTGACTCTCAAATCACCTCTTAGCTATACTTAAATATTTCCCATGGTTAAAAAAATAAAACAAAACAACAACAACAAAAACTTAAAAAAAAAAAAAAAACACAAAAAACTCCTACTCTATTTTTCCAAATCAAAAATGAACCATTACTGAGGCACCTGGGTGGCTCATCAGTTAAGTGTTTGCCTTCAGCTCAGGTCATGATCCCAGGGTCCTAGGCTCAAGCCCCACATCTGGCTCAAGCCCCCGCATCTGGCTCCTTGCTCAGCAGGGAGCCTGCTTCTCCCTCTCTCTCTGTCTGCCACTCCCCCTGCTTGTGCTCTCTCTCTCTGTCAAATGAATAAATAAAATCTTAAAAAAAATTACAAAAAAAAAATTAGAAAAGCTCTATATTTTCTGTTTCCACATATGTCTCTTCCACTTACTCTTCAGTCTAGTCCTCAATATATTGTAATTCCTTCCTCCAAGAAATCAATCTCTCAATTCATTTTAAATATATAACTTTTGGAATTCCTCAGCAAGGTTTAACATTGTTGATCACTCTCTGACTTGGCTTCCATATCAGCATATTCTGCTGATTATCTTTCTCTAATTTAGGATCTTCTTCAATCATATTTTCAGAGTCCTTTTTGTCCCATCACCTAAATGTTGTTGCTTTTTAGGATTCAATTCTGGGCACTGTTTTCTCTTTATTCTTCGAATTCTTCCCAGAATGGTTGCTTGAATTCTCACCACTTATGATCCAGCTACTGATGACCCTCATCTATCTGCCCAGATCTGATGTGTCTCTAGAGCATCAGAAACATCCAACATCAGCAGGGCATATCCACAGCTCCACACTCAATGTATTCAACTCTTTCTTTATAGGCCTCCTTTCCCCCCACAGTTTGCTCAGATTTTTCTGTTAAGAAATGCCTTCTCAAGTCCGAAAACCTTGACTATTCCTTCACCTCACTATTCTCCCGCATTCAATAAAATCACTAAACTCTGTCCATTGAACCTTCCAGATATCCCTCATATTCATCAGCTTTCTTGTCCCATACGACTAATTCATCTGACCAACAAATCCCACTGCTTATTCAGGTTTGTGGCTCAGCATAATAACTGTCATCCTCTGGTCCAGTGACCAGGTGGGACCAAAGTGATCTACCTAAACACAAACCTGATCATGTTATTTACCTCTTTAAAGTTATACTATTATTTTTTGTGTCTTAGGCTAAAGTCCAGATTTTTAACTTGGCTTCCCACTTCTTCAACCTCTCTCTAGCTCACTCATTTAGTTTCTGAAAGGTTACATGTTATTTTTGCAAAGATTCACGTGCATCCTTTTCACTTAAGCATGAGTTGCTCCTCCATATTCACCTAGAAAAAATTAAATAAAAATAATTACAAAAAATGTATTAAGTGTCTGCTGTACCAGGCTATGGATCATACTTGCCAAACCCGCCTGGCTAGTTTAAGCAGGAATTTGAACCTAGTTCTTTTTTGACTCCAAATTCAGAACAATGTCTCTTCCTTAAGGAAGCCTTTATTAGACTTCAAAATTGGTATTGCCTGGTTTATGTTTTTCCAGAGCAGACAATACTTTCATTAACATAACACTTATCACTTTGTACTGCAGTTATCTTTTAAATTATTTGTGCTGTTGCATGAGGGCCTACAATCTCCACTGTCTGTTTTGTTCACCATTGTACTTCCTAGCACAGTGCTTTGAAAAGCATCGTCACTCAATACCCAAGCTTTGAGATATCCAGGAGGAAGCAAAAGTAAGCCAACCCTACATGTTTCCACCCAAATCTCCAACTTGAATCTTAAGGTAAGGGCAAATTTTATATGAGTAATTAGCTATTTTCATCATTAGGCACTATGTTGGGCATTTGTTGTCCGAATTACTTCTAAAAATGATACCCCCCCTCATTTGCAGAATTGCCTTTCCTTCACTATATGCCATTCTTGTGTAGCTGCCAATCACAATACTCAAACTTCCTGACCACAGGGGCAAGGGGGTGATGGAAATCTAGCCAATCTTAGTACTTATTATTCTGACCACCCATTTTGGCTCTGGATGTGCATATAACCTATGCCACTCTAATCGAAGTCTAATAGCTAGATAATGAAATGGAAAAGCTCCTTGCATCATTCAGAGCTCTAATAGAAACACTATAATTTCCTTAAGGGCAAATGAATCTTTTAAAGTATCTCTCTTAGAGCCAGAGAGCTGAGTTTGGAGAACCTAGAGCCAAGACCAATACCCAAACTATGCCACAAAACTACTCCAGCAGAGACTGCACAGATGCCCCCTTGTCATTTCCCTAGCATAGGCTTGGAAAAGAGTTGGTACTTGGTAAATACTAAGTGTCCATTATACTAACGGATGTCATTATCTACCACACTGCCCCAGAAAGCTAGAACCAATGGCCCCAATATAACCAGAAACAGATTCTACCTAGGACCTGTTTCTTCACATCACCATCTTCTGAAGCAATTAATGTATTTTTAGGACTACGCATCTTGATAGATCCTTGCTTCAAGGGAGGCTGGGAAAATGAGTCTTCAGCTTTTATGTCACAGAGGTACAACTTACAATATGGGAAGTTTCCCCCAAAAAAGTAAAGTATTTGAATGGTTCTGTGTAGCAACTAAGCATAATAATCACTAACTCTTTATTTCTTATATAGGATTACTAAACTTCAGGATGATATGAGCAGGTATGTATTTGCAGCCATGTTCTTTTTCCCCAATACTCAGAGGACATCATACGTAGTAGGAGATATTGTGCCAATAGACAGAAAGAAAGAAAACACAAAGAGAGCTAAAGACATCATTTAACTTTGGAATTCTTAGGCTACCTTATCTATGGGTTTCATACAAATGCCCCCCACCCCAACCCTAACACACACACACCACTTCTTATATTAGTTTGGAATGTCCCAATTGAAAGAATATTTGTGATGGTTAAAATTTTTTTTAAAGATTTTATTTATTTATTTGAGAGAGAGAGAGCAAGAGGGGAAGTGAGAAAGAGAAACAGACTCCCTGCTGAGCTGAGAGACCAATGTGGGGCTTGATCCCAGGATGCTGAGATCACAATCTGAGCCAAAGGTAGCTGCTTAACCGACTGAGCCACCCAGGCGCCCCTTGTGATGGTTAATTTTATGTGTCAAGTTGTCTGGGCTATGGTGCCCAAAAAATATGTGGTCACACACTATTCTGGATGTTTTTGTAAGACTGTTTTTGGACGAGATTAACATTTAAATAGTTGTATTTTGAGTAAAACAGATTGACCTCCATAGCATGAATGGGGTTCATCCAATCAGTTGAAGACCCTGATAGGAAAAAAAAAATGACTGCAAACAGATTACCTGTAGGCTTGAACTGCACTATTCTCTGGGTCTTTGGCCTGCTGGTCTACTCCATCAGATTTTGGACCCACCAGGCCTCCACAATTACATGAATCGATTTCTTAAAATACATCTCTCTCTCTCTCTCTCTCTCTCTCTCTCTCTCTCTATCTATCTATCTATATATATAGTAATAGTTATTTCAATGTGTCAACTTGACTGTGCCATGGGTTGCCTAGATATATATATTATTTTGTGTAGGCCAGTGAGGGTGTTTTTATGAGATTAACAGTTAACTTTGTAGACTGAATAAAGCAGATTACCCTTCATAATGTGTGTGTTGCGGGGGCGGGGAGGGGGCACTCATCTAATCAGTTGAAGACCTAAATAGACCAAAAAGGCTTACTTTCCTCCCAGAAAGAGAGAATTCTTTCTGCCTGATGGCCTTTGAACTGAGACATTGGTTTTTTCCTACTTTGGACTTGAAACATTGGTTCATCCTGGGTCTTAAGCCTTCTGGCCTTTGAAGTGGAACTAAAGCATTGGTATATGTATGTGTGTGCATATAAACATATATATCCTATTATATATGTGTATATTTATATACGCTATTATATGTGTGTGTGTGTATGTCACACACACACATTCTATTTGTTTCTCTGGAGATCCTCAAGTAATACAATATTCTACCAAGGAAATTGTTTATGGCAGAGATGGGGATGTTTGAAGCAAATATTACTTCATATTTTATAGAAAAGTAATGCCCTTTGCATGGAAAACATGGAAACCTTACTCATCTTGTTCCCTACAAAGCAGCAGCAATTTCAGAGGTTAGGTGGTTAAGTATACTCAAAGGGAAAGGCCTTATTTTAGGGAAAAGGAATTCTGTGGATCAGCTTTGGTCTTAGTTCATTTAGGCTCCTATAACAAAAATATATATTGGGTGGCTTAACAACAAATACTTATTTTTCACAGCTCTGGAGGCTAGGCAGCCCAAGATCAAGGCACTGGCAGGTTTGGTGTCTGGTGAGAGCCCACCTTCTGGTTCATAGACAGTTGTCTTTTTGCTGTGTCCTCACACAGTGGAAGAGATGAGGGAACTCTTTGGGATCTCTTTTATAAGGGCATCAATTCCATTCATAAGAGCTCCACCCTCAAGACCTAATAACTGCCCAAAGGCCCCACCCTCCCCCATTAGGTCCCTAAAGGCTCTTAATATGATTACATTGGGGATTAGGTTTCAACATATAAATTTGGGGGGGACACAAATACTCAGTCTACAGCAAACTTCTATTCTTATGTCTCTAATTGACCCACTGCTACACGCAACAGGGTTTATATTTCAAACGAAAGAGCAAATGAAGTATATCTACTCTGGGCTCCTACTCAGGTATGTTGATCATGAGCTATCAAACTGTAGAGTCTAGTTGAATGGTGATCATACAACTAATGCAAACTGTTTGGGAAATACATGGACACATCAGGATTTCTAAATTTTTCTACATCAGAATTGTTCAACTTTTCCAATTGTATAAGAATTCCTTGCACTTGGGGGCTGTGACCTTATTATGTGCCATATGAAGTGAGGCTGATGGAAAGTTTGGAGTAAAGTGCATGAATAGAAGTAGTCCTTGGAAAATGTACTCTACCAATTTACCACCTCAAACAGTATTTATTAAGACAAGTGTCAATGTTTATGTTGAATTTTGGCTCTTAGTTTTTCTTTATGCATTTATTTATTTTTTTATTCAACAAATATTTTGAGGGAAGCCACTTAGTGCCTACAGCTTTTTTGGAAACAATCATTTTAATCCCAGGGGAAGCTTACAGACTAATCATTTTTAACTAGAGAATCCAATAAAATTCATCAGAGTAAAAATTTTACCAGAGTAAAAATTATTTCTCTAGTCCCAGAATTTAACCTCATTCTGTCGTAAGGATTCATTGAGACTTTTAAAATATATTGAAAATATTCTAAAGCCAAATATCTAATGATCTACTTTAATTTGATAGTTCAGGTTTCTTATAGGTATAAAATAGCAGTTATACAGAGTATAAACAGGCATATTTAATTTATATTCAGCTTTGTGGTATATACATATGGGGAGCATTGGCAGTTTATCAGATTACCAATATGCCCATGAGCTTAAATGTTAAAATCCAAATAAAACAAAACACATTGCTACTATGAAATCTGATTGATTTTCTTCCTTATCACTACCCTGATCAATAAATGATGGAAGGGAATTTTGATTACTACTGACATAATAATATAACAAATTTTGTTATTAACAAAAAAAAATTATTGTGACCTCATTATGAACAAGGGATAATTTTTGAAATAGGTACATTATTTTCCCCAATTTATAGAAGGAAATCTAAGAACTAGAAAAATTAAGTAACAACTCCTCAGCTATAGAGCTTGTTAGTGTCAGAACCATGATTCCAACTCATTCTGTCTGATAGAGCCTGGGTTCACTATTAGCCAATGTCTTGTTGCCTACCCACTTGATCTTGAAGGTGAGTCAGACAATTTTTGGAGACTAGCATCAAGATCCACTTTAGGGGAGAAAGATGTTTTGAAAGGCAGCATTGACCGCCGCCCCCCCCAACTCCTCACCCACAACTAAGGAGCAAGAGTAAAGACAAAATAGTTGAGATTAAAATGGGTTTGTTGGTGGGTTTTTCAATCTTTAAACTAAGGGACTTAAGAGATCTAGAGTAATGAAATGGGCAACATGAAGAAGATTTAATATTTTTTCCCACTCAACTTCTAAGGATGGCACAACAGAGGTTTCCTAATGCAAGGTGGTGATGGTTGTGAACTCTTAGCTACCACATGGGAAAACAAAGACCAGGTATGTTGTTGGACAGTCCTGAGTGTGTGTCTCAATAGAAAAAAAAAATTACAGAGGACTGTTCTCTCTCTCCTTGACAGAGAAAGAGAAATCACCAGTTGCCCTTTACAAACTCATCATTAGTTTGCAGGTATATCTAGGTGGTGGGATACTGGGAATGGTATGGAGCTAAAGCATACTTCGGTGGTGAAGAGTAAGCTTCTCTGTGTTCCCTCTGTTTGGCAGGAAGATTTTGGTTCTCAGTAAAAGGTAGTAAGACATAATCAGATTTAATGGAGTGATAAACTCCAACAGCGGCAGCATCAGCTGCAATAGTAACATTTACAAAAGCAAAGCAACTCAAGATCACAAGCACTCAGTACATCCAGTCTGTGCCTGGCACTACTGGTTGGTTCTAAGCACTATTTGGAGTTGGAAGGATAAGATGGAAGAAAGCATTTCTTTCTCCCGAATGGAGATTCAGAAGATCACACTTGAGAATCCTTTCTTTCCTTCTTCTCCCCAAGTATGTTCATGGGAGAAACTTGATTTTTTAAAAAAAAATCATGAGAATGGAGAGATTTTCAGGACTGGAGCAGTTATTAGTTTTCAATTTAACTTAATTCCCAGCATAGTGAATAACCAAAGGGAAAGAACTATTTAGGAAATTCAGTAGACTCTTCGATTAGGATATGGTATTAACTGTAATTTGAGAGGGGCACCTGGGTGGCTCAGTTGGTTAAGCCTCCAACTCTTGCTTTCAGTTCAGGTCCTGATCTCAAGGTCCTGAGATTGAGCCCTGTGTCAGGCTCCATGCTCAGTGCAGAGTCTGCTTAAGACTGTCTCTCCTTCTCCCTCTGCCCCTCCCCTCCCCAAATAAATGAATATTTTTTTTAAAAATTAAATGAATAAATAAATAATAAATAAATAACTATAATTTGGGAATTTATGGTGCCCTATTTAATGAAAGGTTTGGGCAATTTGCATGCGATATCTAAATGCTAGGATAGAGACACATTAAATTGTTCACTTCCCATGTATTTAGGCTATGGTTTAGAGTCATGGAGATGGGTATGTCATGAATCCTGCCCTCAGTGAGTTCATGGAATGGCGACAGAGTTCAATACATAAATAAATGATTACAGGATAATATGATTATGTGCTAGAAGGTTTGAAAAAAGCATCATTAAGGCCAGATGTAAAAGAGAACTTATTTTGCTTGAGGTGTTATGCTATAGCAGAGCTGAAAGAAAAGTTTGTGCAGAGAGGTAACATAATCAAGACCTGTCTGATACGTGTTTTCTCTTTTCTAAAATTAAGATTTAGAGTAAAAAGTGTCAGAAAAATTTACTAGTAGAACTTTGTTTAATTTATTCCATTACCTACTTCTATTACTCATGTAATCTTCCAGCTGGTGATAGAATTAGAGAAGGAAAGAGAAATAGATGAGATCTTTGGGTACTTGGTTTTGACTGAGCACGTTTTTATTAATTCACTTAACAAATACTTGTTTAATTCCTAATATAAGCAAGCATGTTATTTTAGGATTGAGAATACATCAGTGAAAAAAAAACCTGCTTTATTCTAGTATAGAGGAAAGAAAATTTCTTATTTATATATATTTATATTTATATATAATATAAATTTATATTTATTTATATTTATATTTATATATAATATAAATGGTATGATAAATATGATTACTTCTATGGGGAAAAGTGGTGTTATTTTATATAATATTATTTTATATTAGGTGGTATTTGAGCAGATACCTGAGGCAAATGAAGGACTGAGTATGAGGATTTCTGGGGAAAAGCGTTTCAGAGAAAAAGAACAGCATGTGCAAAGGCTATGAGTGGGAAAAGTTCTCCTTTGTTCCAAGAACAGCAGGTGGTCAGTGTGACTGGGACAGAATGACTGGGTAAATTGTAGGAATTGAGGTCAAGGATATGAGGGTCAAGGTCATACTAAGCCTGGAAGGTCACTGTAGGGATTTTGGCTATTACTTTGAGTAGGATGTTAGTGGTGTAACACTTTAATGATTAAAAACTGCTAATTCTACCCTAAGTTGTTCAGCCCAACAAGCAACTATAACTCTTTAATCATCTCCATAAAAAGCTTTTCTTTTAGATTGATTGGTTACAAATCCTGCAACAGGAAGCAATCTCCAGAGTAAACCATTCTCATTGAAATCAGTAAGAAACACTTTTAATTTTACTACCTGGAGCTATTATACTGAATATTTAAAGGGCAGATTAAAACTCAAGGAATCAGTAATTAGTAATTAATTGGGTTATAGAAACATCAACGCCAAGGTCATCAGTTCAAATCAAAGAAACATAATTGTTAACATCTGAAAACACTTCACTGGAAATTATGGAATGGAAGTCTGTCTCAATCCTTTTTTCTTGTCAAGAAGCATTCATATGCACAGGGCAAGAATGACCCTGCTTTTGATATTCAATGGTATGCCTCTAGGAATCCTTTTTTTAGATACTAAGGTTAAATGAATCTGGAAACTGGCCTATTGGGTCAGGGTAAAACACTTTAGCACAGCACATAATCAAACATTTTCTAAAATGGCATTAGCGTGTGTGCTCCCTAGTTGATTCTAACCCTCATTATGCAAAATGCACTGAAAAATGTAATGCAGAACATGATGATTTGATTATGTAACAAAACTAGTTAAATGTTTTCATTAGCTGCATAATATTTTTGCACAATAAAGATAATTGAGTGTTGAAAATGTACTAATTCATTTAATCCCATGAGGCAAAAAATAATATTGAGGGAAATAATGATATTGCTAGGGACTCTGATTAGCAGAGAACAAAGCACAAATTCTTCTTGCTAATAGGCATAGTTTCAATTTGAAGCACAATATGGAAAAAAAATTCAGGCATGTTACTTGTTGAATTATTTAAAGTTAATAAAGTGGTTAGACTTTTCCATCTTATAAGGTACAGACAGTTTTACCAATTGGGTAGGGTGGCAGGAAATATTCTTTGCCCACATATATTACATTCATAAGTATGTATATGCTATTTTTCAGGCCCCTGTGGAGAAGAAGAAAGGAAGAGTGTATTGTAGTGTCTCTCCTGATCTGATGGTGGCCCCCAAATGTGGGGAAATGTAATCTGGTAAAAGCCAGCAGTGTGTGCATGGTCTGGGGTGGAGGGGGGAGGAGGGAGGGAGGTGAAAGAATTCACCCCAGACAGAACAAAGGAGATAGCATTTTACTGAGTACACTACAGGGAAGTGGCGGGAAGGACAGCAAAGCAGAGATTGCAAGGAGAGGGTGGTGAGGGACCACAGCTATAGGGTGGAGTGAGGAAGTTTGGGGACTTATGGAATGTTCCCTTCTCTGATAATCTTAGGAACTGGGCCTGGATGTAATTGGTCAGTTAAGGCCTATAGCTATTTTGACTTCGGTTGCTTAATGAGCTTGTGTGCATTCAGCTTTGGGGGGTCACTGTGGACACTTCTGTGTTGATCAAGTTTCCATTGCTCAAGCCGGTTGACTAAAAGTTGTCTCTACACTTCCCCTGATAGACTGACAATGACAAATCTTTGGTATTTGGGCAGAGCTCTCATCTTCAGCTTCTTCCTGATGAATGAGGGGTGTAGAGATGACCCTACCTATGGGTCAACACTGGTCCCTTGGGAATTTATAGTAGGCATTACAAAAGGAAGAGGTAGATGAATCCAAGGAAGACTGAATATATGAATTTCCCTGAATATAAAGAATCATCTGTTGGCTTGAAGTTATGGCAGTGAAGGAACCTTAGCACCAAGTGGAGAGACATTGGAAAAACCAAAGTAAGATTGTTATTATTACAAGAAATAGAAGCCCGAATAAAAGACCTTTCATAGTTGACCAAAATCTTCCTCCAGTCTAGGAGTTTAACTAATCATTAAAGGAAAGAAAGGGATTGTTTAAAATGCCAATTTGAGTATTCATGTCTTCTGGTAATCCTGTCACATTTTTATGGTAATCTGGAGTATATACATAACATTTTTAATAAAGCATAGGTTTCTCCTTCAGCTGCAGTCAAGTTATCAGTGGCCACTCAGTTTTGGAGGTCCACCTTTTAAATTTGTGGGTGACTGCTTGTTGAGCTTAGTTAAAGGTGGCCACTATTTGCTTGGCCAAAGCCTCTATTTACAATTTTATATCAATAGAGGCAGGTCCTGGGACAAATATAGCTAAGGGATAAAACCATCAAGAAGCCCTTTGTTTGATGTCCAGCCTTAACAATATCCTAACTACAAGGAATCACTGGCAAGTGGGAGCAGACTTGTCTGGGGATATGGGCGACCCCAAGTGCATCATCCAATCAAATCATAAAGAAAGTGGGCCATCCATTATTTCCACAAGTCTGTAGTTAACCCCATAAAGTGGGGTGCACTCTGGATTTTAAGGAGAGATTTTGTCATCCCAGACCCACAGAATTGGTCAAGGTGATAGTTGAGTTATACAATTGTTGGGGAATCCATCCCATTTTCCAGCTGTTCAATTAATCATATGTCCATGGGGTCTTGTTATTATCCCCACAGAATAAGAAGCACAAAAATTGTCTATACAAGGGCTATGGTGGTAATTTCTCTGAAGTTTACTTCAAGTTGTCAAGCTTAGGCAAACAACAAATGGCCAAAGACAACCAAAACTAGAATTTATTATCTGTAAGGTGCATTACTGAAACTTAATTTACTCTCTAAAATCACTGTCATTTTTAATCAGAGATAACCAAATCAAGACTAATTCATTTGCAAAGCAAGTCCAATTTTAACAAACTTGGCCTGGTTATTTACATAAGCCCAGCAAGAATAGTGATTGATTATATAGATCGTTTTAAAATCTGCTTTGCTGAAACCTTTTATAAGGAATCTCTAGATTGAACTTTCAGTAGACCCTCAAGGCCAGAAGCCAAGCCAAATACTTGCCATCAGAGATGCCCGCAATACCTGTAGACTTGGGTGAATTCCTCTTCTTGAGGTCCCCAACGTATCCTGAGTTTCCTGCACCTGCCAGGAAGTGTCATTCTTTACTCATCTGTTAAGGCTGCTGGGAACTCTGTAGGCAAGGTATCAGGACATTTCCAAGGGGCTTTATTGGCTCCATAAAGTCAACCTTAGTTCCTTAAAGCTATCTGGTCATATCTGAGTCTATGCCTGTCTCTCAAATACGACATTCCAGTCAAAGCCTTGGTAAAATAATCAAGGTTTTCCAATGGTGCCCTGTTACAAGAAGAACAGGTTCTTATTGAACTTATGCAAATAACTATAATTCCCATGAAAGAAAGAATACTCATAGAGAGTTTCTGAATTTCAAAGGTTTCAGGTAAGGAGAAAAGTTAAATGCTTCAATTTGTTCATAAAGGAACATTTTATCATATTTCTGTATATCATGGATATCTTAGTATGTGTGCTGCCGAAGCGAGCAGTGTATCATGGATACCTTAAGAGAAAGTTTCCTTAACTTGGAAGAGCAAACATTAGAGAACCAGCAATGTTTCAAATAAGAGTCACAAAAACTATAATAGTCTTCCTCATTTCATTTAGTCCCATGTTACTAATTAGTCCCATGTTTGACACAGCTTTTCTTATTAGTTCCGGAAATTCCTACCCAGTTCAGTTTAACGACCTTAAAGATATCAAATACCTAAAAAAAAAAAAAATTAAATACCTAAAAAAAAAGTCCTTTTCATGAATTCCTTGAGGACAAAATTCATTTTGCAAGACCATCAGAACAATAACTTTAAATGACAAAAATGTCAGAAATGGACATGGTTAAAGATCTGATATGAAATGGGCACCTGGGTGGCTCAGTTGGCTAAGTGTCTGCCTTCGGTTCAGGCCATGATCTCGGGGCCCTGGGATGGAGTCCCATCAGGCTCAGCAGGGAGTCTACTTCCCCCTCTCCCACTACCCCTCTACCCTGCTCCCATATGCTCTCTCTCTCTCTCTCTCTCAAACACATGAATAAAATCTTAAAAAAAAAAGAAGATCTGATATGAAAGTTCATTATAATGCAACTGACAAGGAAATTCAGTTATTTCTGTGACACGTGAAATCTTGGGGAAGTTTGTTAAAAACCTTAGAAAGTTTTAAAGCTCATGCCTAAAAAGGATTATGCGTCATCAAAGACCTGATAAAGACAAAACATAGAAAGTTGTTTTTTCTGGGCAAAGAAAAAAGAAAAACCTTTGTTTACATTATCTTGTCAAGAGCATACCAACAATCCGAGAAAACGTAGTCTTTTTAACAGAGGGAAAGCAGAATTTCAATCTTATACCAGTGTACTTCTAAAATCCATTCCTTTCAACCTTAGTCCATCCTGACCACTCAAAATTCCTTTCCAAAGATTTCCCTTTGCAAACCTTTTACAACTTCCTTTTGCATTCAGATCTTGTCCCAAGTCTTTTCTCACCAAATGACCAGTTTCGTTTTAGGACAAAGTTACCTTCTTTTCCCTCAACAAAATGTATTCCCATTCCTTATATCTTTCTTAAACATCTCTTGCTTTCCTACATATGGAGTTGTTTTCCTTATTTCTATCAGTCTTAATTACATTTAGCAGAATTTTAACTCTTAGAAACCTTAGTCTCCAGTGAAAATTAAGTAGTAACCAATTGTGAACTGTCTGTTACACCAGAATTCTTTAGATGGCAAATTTATGAATATGTTTCATAATTTTTAGGAACATGCATTTTTCATAGTACAATCTTTCAATAATGCACAAAGCATGTTTTCCAACAGACCCAAGTATCTTTAGCTTCTCTGCAATAGAAGTCAAAAGCAGATAAACCTTATGTTCAGTAATCAATGCTTCAGTATTTTATCTTATTCAGAAAAGACAAATATCCAATTAATTCAATCCAATTTATCTTTGAACTTAGTTTCAGGTTTAACAGCTATCCACAGGGCCAGATGGCCATGAAACTGAGCAAGACACATTCTACAGTTTTTGCAGAGTTTGGGATTTTGGGACAATGACATGAAGGCTTGCACATATGAGACCTCTGACCATTTGGAGAAGTTCTGGCAAAAGAGGTCAAGCTGGAAAATAGTATTATAGAAAAGAGTTCCAGGGCGCCTGGGTGGCTCAGTTGGTTAAGCGACTGCCTTCGGCTCAGGTCATGATCCTGGAGTCCTGGGATCGAGTCCCACATCGGGCTCCCTGCTTGGCAGGGAGTCTGCTTCTCCCTCTGACCCTCCCCCCTCTCATGCTCTCTGTCTCTCATTCTCTCTCTCTCTCAAATAAATAAATAAAATCTTTAAAAAAAAAAAAAACAACAAAACCCTTGTTTAAAAAAAAAAAAAAAAAAAGAAAAGAAAAGAGTTCCATGGAAGGGTTGTACCTCTTGATCTGGGAGTTTGTACTAAGACCAGGAAATGTTACTGAAAAGATGAGACATTTTTTTCCTCAGGCCTTGGAGGTCAAATTTGTTCTAGTTTTTAAGAATATAACCCAAGGGTGAGTCTGAAGGAATAGAGGGGGGTTTGTCCCATAGTGGGAAAGATCAGCCACTGATTCCCAAAAGGGCAACCCTCCAAAGGGAATGGAGCTCCACCTCAGGGTCATGATTTCAGTCAGGGAGTCCTGCTGACCAGTATACTGGGCTACTTTGGAGCATCCCACCAAGGAGAGGGTTGCAGCAAATAGCCATGGCACTTTCTGTTGGGTCCCCTGCAACAGAGAGAGCCAGACACCAGTTGGCCAAACTGGGTCAGAAAGGGAGGGGCAAGACTCACCACTCAGATACATTGCAATTTTGCTGGAAGATCAAGATGGTGGCTGCATCTGCGGGAACAAAGCAAAAAGGGGAGGGGGTGAAAACCAGCCAGCATCAGGAAAGGGTCCCAACCAAGTCCGTAATGTGTGCAGATTGACCCTGGCGAACTGCAGATGGAATGAGGGAAAAGAATAAGGGGGTCCTTTGCCCTCATAGGCTCAGGCAGTCTGCCTTCAGACCTTTAGACCACGCCAGAGAGCTGCCCTGGCCAGAGACCTTCGCTGGTCTGAGAAGTACTAGGGTTAGGCTGCTGAAGGACCGGAAAGAGAAAGAACAGGATAGGAAGGATCCCTCCGAAGGGGAAAAAGGGAAAATCCCTCACCCTTTTGAGCATGAGTGGTCTGGTGGTTTCCCTCTGGGGCTTCAGGTCCTCACGGAGTAACATCGGCCAGAGGTTGTCAGTTCCCCAAGGAGTAATAGAGTCAATCCAACAAGGGAAAGTCCCGAAAAATTCCTGGAGAATCCAGGGAAAGCCCCAGGCTGACAAAGGCTCCCTGAGCAGGGTCCACCAAATGTGTGTTGGGGGGGTGCCCACAAAGGCTCCCTGTAGGGGCACAAAATGTGGTGTCTCTCCTGATCAGATGGGGGCCTTTAAATGTGGAGCAACTCAATCTGGTGGAAATCAGGAGCACTGGCAGTGAAAGAATTCACCTGAGGCAGAACAAAGGCGATAGAATTTATTGAATACACCCCAGGGGAATGACAGGCAGGACAGCAAAAGAGAGACTGTCTGTGAGGAGGAGGTAGTGAGGGACCACAGAGGGTGAGGGCAGAGTGATGGAGCATGAGGCCTTATGGTATTTTCCCTTTTCTGGTAATCTTAGGAACTGGGGCTGGTTGTAATTGGTCAGTTAGGGTCTATGACTATTTCAATGAGCCTGTTTGCATTCAGCTGTGTGGCCGCTGTGGGCCCTTTTGCCTTCATCAGGTTTCCACTGCTCAAGCCTGTTGTCTAAAAGTGGCCTCTACCTGTGCTGTTTGAAGTAAACAGTTGCATGTGAAGAACTTAATTCAATAAACTACAACATTATCTTTAGATACATATTTTCCTGATCTGAGTATATTTTCTGACTTCATAAAAAATAAATATAAAAAATGTAAACCACAAAAAAAGCGATAATAATGACCGAAAATACCATAATAATATTTATATATTTTGTGGTCCAGGAAGGCCTTTATAAACTTTACACCAAGTGAGAAACCATAAAGGAAAAGAGTAATAAATTTGAATAAATGCCCCAAATATCCAAATACAAAACACAGAACTGGGAAACTATGTGTGGTATTTATTGGAGACCATGGATTAATATTTTTAATATTACTAAATAAAGAAACAAAAGACAAGCATCTTTAGAGAAAAAATGATCAAGAACATAAACAAGTTGATGGCAATGTAATAAATATTATGGTCAATGAACAGATGAAAAGGTATTTCAAGTCACTCATTAATTAACTTAAGAATGAACAAAATTTATCTTTTGCCCTATCAAATATTAAATTGGCAAAGGTTTAAAAAAGTGCACAAACCAGAGTAAGCTATTACAAGGATAAAAGAATGAATAAAATGAATAAAAAATTGTTGTTTACTTCTAATGTAAATATATATTTATATATGGACAGATACTAAACTTCTGGGGAATAATTGGTTGCTCAAATTTAATCCTGAATATGTACCCAACATTTTTAAAATAAATTTTTCCTGGGGAAGTAATGAAGGATGTCTACAAATAATTAGCAAATATGTGTGAATATGTGTAATAAATTCATATTTATGTCCATGTATGTATGTCTGTATCTACAAATGCAGGCGTATTTACCTATTTTAGTAGATGGACAGTGGTATCTCATTGTGGCTTTAAGTTGTGTTTCCTTGATGGCTAATGACTTTGAGTACTTTTTTTCATTTACTTATTGGCTATTCATGTTTTCATTTGTAAAATATCTGTTCAAGTCAATACATATGTGCATTTTTATAATAATTTTTAAAGAAAATATAGTCTAAGTACAGTACAATGTAAAGACCTTAAGTGCTCAGTATAATGAATTTTGATAAATACTATAACCACATAACCCATACTTTGTGTCCCTTTGTCAATCCCAGCTCTAACTCCCACATCACTCTTCTTAGATCACCACAGATTAGTTTTTGCCTGTTTTAGAGTTTCATGTAAATGGAATGCACACATTTTTTGTGCCTGGCTACTTTACCTAAAAATAAGGTTTCTGAGATTCATGCCTGCCGGGCGTGTCAGTAGTTAGTAGTAGTCTTTTGTACGAATACACCATACATTGCTTATTTATTTTCTGTTACTAAACACAAGCTGTTTCCAGTTTGTGGCCCTTATGAATAAAGTTGCTATGCAAGTCATATTGAGAATATATATTTTTATTTCTCATGAGTAAATATCTATGAATGGAATTGCTGTGGTACATGGCTGGCTATACCTATTTCCACACCATTAGTAATTTCTGAGAGTTCTGTTGTTTCATATCGTCACCAACATTTGGTGCTTCCATTCTCTTTAAACTGTGCTACTTTAGTAGGTTAGTAGTGGTATCTCATTGCAGTTTTAATTTGCATTTCTGTGATGACTAATGATGAGCACTTTTTTGTGTGTGCTTATTATCCATTCATATGTCTTCTTTGTGAAATGCTTCCTCAAGTCTTTTGTCAAATATTTTGAAGAAGGGGGTGATACTTGTCTTTTCACTATTGAATTGTAGGGTTTCTCTGTATGTTATATATTTAAATCACATCAAAATGTTGTGAAAACCTTTCTTGCCATTGAACATTTTCCTATTTATTTTCTTAATAATGCCCAGGAGTTTTTAGTTTTGTTGCATTTCTAATTAACATTTTTTTAATATATAATTTGTAGTCCTTCCTATATTTTATTTAGGCTCTTTGCCTACTGCAAGTTTGTGAAGATACTCTTGGATAAACTTTTTTTTTAACTTAGACTTTCAGTTTTAAAATTTAGCTCTATAATCTATATAAATTTAATACTTATGTATAGTGTGAGGTAGAGATGAAGATTTTTATTCCATATAGCTAGCAGATATTTAAATACAAATTTTTAAAAGCTTTTCCTTTCCTTTCTTCATTAAATTGATTTAGCTTCTTTCTCAAAAATTATTTGACGGACAAACCAAACAAACTGAGGGTTGCTGGAGGGGAGAGGTGTGGGTGGATGGAGTAACTGGGTGATGGATATTAAGGAGGGCACGGGATGTATGAGCACTGGATATTAAATGAGACTGATGAATCACTGACCTCTACCTCTGAAACCCATAATACATATGTTAATTAATTGAATTTAAATAAAAATAAAATTAAAAAGACAATAGCACACTCCATAAAAATTATTTGCTTAAATATAGGTCAGTCTATTTCTAGAATCTCTATTATGTTTTAAAGATATATTTGTCCATCCTTTTATCAAAACTACGCTACCTTGGGTGAAATACATGAAGGGGATTAAGAGGTATAAACTTCCAGTTATAGATAAGTCACAGAGATGAAAAGTACAGCATAGGGAATATAGTAAAAAATATTATAATAACTTTGTGTGGTGACAGATGGTGACTAAACTTACTGTGGTGAGCATTGAGTAAGGTATAGAATTGTTGAATCACTATGTTGTACACCTGAAACTAATAAAACAGTGTATGTCAACTATACTTCAGGTAAAATAAATAAATAAATAAATCACTGCCTTTATTACAGTGACTTTATAGTAATTTCTTTCTTTTTTTTTTTTTAGATTTTATTTCTTTGGCAGAGAGAGACACAGCGAGAGAGGGAACACAAGCAGGGGGAGTGGGAGAGGGGGAAGCAGGCTTCCCGTGGAGCAGGGAGCCTGATGCGGGGCTTGATCCCAGGACCCTGGGACCATGACCTGAGCCGAAGGCAGACGCTTAACAACTGAGCCACCCAGGCACCCCATAGTAATTTCTTAAACCAGATATTTTAAGTCCTCCAACTTAGTTTTTCTTTGTTAGATTGCTTATTTTAGGTTCTTTGCATTTCCAAATAAATTTTACAAAAACCTTGTCAATTTCCACAAAAATGTCTGCTCGAATTTTCACTGGAGTTATATTAAATCTACATATCACTTTGAAAAAAACTGGCACCATAACAATAGTGAATCTTCTAAAATAAAAATGGCATATCTCTCTATTTATTTAGGCCTTTAATTTCTTTCAGATATTTTCCTAGTAATTTTTAGAGTAAAGGTTTTGTATATTATTTGTTATATGTAGCTCTCAATAGTTTATATGCCTGGATGCATTTATAAATGTTTTAAAATAAAATTTTATTTAAAACTATTTGCTAATGATATAGAGCAATTCTAGAATTTGTTTGATTTCTTTGTTAAGTTTACTTAATAGTTCAAATATTTTCCCATAGATGCCTTATTATTCTACTTAAATAACCATGGAAACTTGAACAGAGATTTTCTTCTTTCTTGCCAATCTTTATGTCTTTTAAATTTTTCCTAGCCTTCTTGCATTAGCTGGGCCCTATAGTACAATGTGAAATGAAAATAGGGAGAGTGGATATCTTTACCTTGTTCCCACAATTGGAGGGAAAGAATTAGGTCTTTCACCATGTAAGTGTGGTGTTAGCTATGGTTTTCATAGATACCCTTTATCAGACAGAGGTTTTTGTAATCATAAAGGTGGGTTGCATTTAGCCAAGTGCTTTCTCTACATGTATTACAATCATAAAATTTTTCTCTTTTACTTTGTTAATGTGATGAAATATGTTAATTGCTTCTTGAATGTTAAACCAACCTTTCCTTCCTGGGAGAAAATGCACTTGCTCATGACATTAATCTGCTGTTTCTGGATTCAAATTGCTAATTTTTTGTTAAGAATTTTTAAGTCTCTATTTTCTTCATTTTATTTTCTTGTAATCCTTTTCTGCTTTTGATGTAAGGTCTATGAGGGTTAGGCTTCCTCATAAATGATCACGTATCTTCTATTTTCTGAAAGATTTTGTGGCAGCTTTTAAAATGATTTTTTCCTAAGTGTTTGATATAATTCATGAGGAAAGCCTTTCGGCCCCAGTGTTTTCTTTTTAGGGCAGTTAGTGGTTGGATACTAATGCCTTTGACAGATACAGAGCTCTCTAGGTTTTCCATGGAGTCTTTTGCCAATGTTGGAAGGCTATGTTTTCAAGGAATTTGTAAACTTCACCCAAACTGTCGGATTTATTGGCATAAAGTTGCTCATATTCCCTGTTCACAATATTTCCATACACGTAGATGTATGTATATGTGTGTAGAACCTATAGTGATAGGCTTTTTTCATTCCTGATACTGGACTTTTGTTTTTTTCTCCCTTGTTTTTCTTAAATTACTGTTACTAATGGCTATCAATTTCATTAATCTTTTCCAAGAACCACTCTTTTTTTCATTTTTGATTTTATTTGTCTGCATTCTATTACATTGATTTCTACTTATATTGTTATCTACTATCTCCTTAGTTTTTTAAATTTGCTTTTCTTTTCCTAAAATCTGTTAGTAACCATAATTACTTGATTATGTCCCTTTCCTCATAATATGGTTACTGAATTCTATAAAGTTCTCTTATGGACTACTTCATAGGCATCTTACAAACTTAACATGTTGTATTGTATTTATCAATCGATTAGAAATAGTTTCTCATTTCAACTGTGACTCCTTTTCTGACATATTTTTTAGCAGTGTATTGTCTAATTTCCAAATGTTTGGGATTTTTAGATATATCACTATTACTGTTTTTGCATGTAATTCAGTTGTCCGAAAATATGCTTTGTAATAATTTTAAATCTTTACGAGTTAGTGAGAATTGCTTTATGTCACTGAATATTATGTACAGGCATACCTTGGAGATATTGTGGATTCAGTTCCAGACCTCTGCAATAAAGCAAATACAGCAGTAAAGCAAACCAAATGATTTGTTGGCTTCCCAGTGCATATAAAAGTTATGTTTACACTATGCTTATGTTATGTTTAAGTGTACAGTAGCATTATTTCTAGAAAAACCAATGTATGTACCTTAATTAAAAAATACTTTGTTGTTAAAAATGTTAATGAAAATCAAAAAGTAAAACAAAATAAAATAATTCTTAGCATCTGTGGGTTGGGGTAGGGAAGGCTCATTACATGCAGGAGCACAGCATAAAAAGACAAGTTTAAAGTAAAAGCTGGAAAACATATAGCACGTAAACATTAAGCATAACAAAACTGCTGCGGCTGTATTAATATCAGAAAAAGTAGATTTCAAGGCAAAGATTATTATCAGAAACAGCTATTTCATAATGATAAAAGGGCCAATTTATCAAGAAAATATACAAATTTAAAATTATATATAATTGATAACAAAGCATCAAAACATATGAAGTAAAAACTGACAAGCTTAAAGGAAGACATTGACAAATCCCCATCATATTTGGAACCTTAAACACCGCATCCTAAATAATAGAAAAACTAGATTTAAAATACGAAGAAAGCCATAGATATTTAAACAACACTATCAACCAACTGTACATAAGAAACATGTATAAGTTATTATGCCAAACAACTACAGACTACACATTCCTTTCAAGTGCACATGGATATTCAGCAAGATACAGGCATACTCCACTTTACTGTGCTTCACAGATAATGCTTTTTTTTTTTTAACAAATTCAAGGTTTGTGACAGCCTTGCATCCAGCAAGTCTATTCATTCCACTTTTCCAACAGCATATGCTCACTTGTCTCTTTTTCATCTTTTCCATCTACTTTCTTCTTCTTTCTTTCTTTTCTTTTTTTAATTTTTGCTATATATTGGGAATTTCTTTTGACCTATTGTCTTCAAGTTGATATCATATTTTTTCATATTTTTTATTCTAACATTTATATTTAGTTCTTTTTTATAATCTCCACTTTTCTACTGAAATTTTCCATAAGTTTAAACACATTTTCTACCTTTCTCTTAGACCCTTTAAAATATTCATCACAGTTAATTTGAAGTCTCTGCCAGATAATTCAATATTTGGGCCCTCACTAGGTCTGCTTCTAGAGACTGATTTCATTCTGGACAATTGATCACATTTTATTGCTTTATCTTTTTCTTTATTTATATTGTACACTAGATGTCATATGGAAAAGAATAGTAATGATTAACTTAATTTTAAAATCATTTTTGCTCAGAAAAGCACCTACTCCTTCATCTGTAACTGCCAGCCATTGAGACAATCTCATCTCAGTTGAGATGGTTCTGTTGTTACTTTGGTTAGATTCAGTTCAACACTGGCTTCAATGATTTGAATACATGATCAACACCTTCCTTTGGTCTGGTATTGGAGCACCAGGGAGAGGCCAAGGCTCCCTTTGGGCTTTATACTCCAGCCATCAACCTTCCAAACTGTTGGAGATCTTATTTTGTTTATTTACAGCCTAGCTTCCAGGGCTGTTTGGTCAGTTTGCTGGGGATTTCTCTGTGCTCATAGTATTGTTCCAGGCTCTCTGTCCCACAGGTACTGTATCTCTGCTCTGTTTTCCTGCATCCAGCCTTACTGTACTGTGTACAGTAAAGGCCTGCAGCATCTGTGGAGGGTTTATGTCAGGTCCCCATCCCTCTCTTAATAATAGTAGGCAACAGCAGTGAATTCTGAGGTGGTTCAAAGGGTTTCTTTCATTTCTCCTGTCCTGTCTTCTGCCTTCCTCCGCTTTGCTTCCCTGTACCTCAGGGATCTCGTCTCTCACCTATTTCCTCTCCGCTCCAAATATTACATGTGAATATTCAGTGATAATCCATGGGGAAGTTAGGGAATGGTTGAAGAATCTCTTGGTAGCTGTGGCAACTCAGTTTTTGAAACCATTTTACCAGCCCGTTCTTGGCCTCTAAAATGCATAGGAAGAGTTTAGCTAGTTTCTTCTTAACTCTGCCAATGATTGCTTACTTACCCTCCTGTTTTTCCATCAGAAATGAAAGCCACCATAAATTTCTTTTCTCCCAGGGCGGGGCTTAACATTTTCTATTTTGTAATCATTTTGAATTTTGTGTGTTCTCACCTGTCCGATTAATTTAAATAAAAACCTTTACTTTTATAAATTATCCAGTTGCCCTTGTTGCTAAAGAGGGAATGACATTATGTTGTTACTTTCTTCATCTCCAGCAGAAGCAGAAATTTTAAAATTATTTTTAATACAAAAAAGATACCCAACAATAAAATTATGATTTTCCATAGATTGGAGCACTATTTGAACATAAAAATGATACAGAAAATTATTATTGTCATAAAAAGATTTTATATTTTTATTTTTGTTAATTTATTTTAAAGATTCATTTATTTGAGAGAGAGAGAAAGAGAGATAGTACACCGGGAGGGGCAGAGGGAGAGAAGCAGACTGCACTAAGCCTGGAGCCTGACACAGGGCTCCATCCCAGGACCCTGAGATCATGACCTGAGCTGAAATCAAGAGTCAGACACTTAACCAACTGAGCCATCCAGGCTCCCCAACAATTTTATATTTTTATATGACAAATGCAGGTGATGAAATTTTAACTAATGCATTTTAAAATTATGGTTATCTCTGGTGGGATTATATACTCCTTAGCTTGGGATCATCTTGTTGCAAGGGATAGAATCCCTTCTAGGTATTTTTTCTTTTAATGTCAAACTACAGTATTCCCACCCAAATAGGCAATGGCAGGGAATATATAGTAGGGTTCACAGGGAGCTGCTCTTTCTAGCCCTGTGAGATTAAACATCCTCTCATATCTGCTACTCTCTGCACAGAGCTGCCCCCTGTATCTAAAATGATTCTCTGAGTTACACTTGGAGATACTTAGGAAGGAGAATCTGGCCTGCCAGCTCATGGAAAGTTCTCCCGGGTTCAACCAGTTTTGACAGAGGAATGGGTTATGAGGTGCTAACAGGGAGGTTGGGAGACTTTATTTTTGAATGTCGTCTTCGTCGTCATCATCGTTGTTGTTTAAATGTTTATGATCTTGCTTCTTCGTTAGTGAGCAACTCTTTTAAGATCAACACTTGACTGGCTTATTCTATGTTATATTCCCGTATGGAAGGAAGTGTCCTGCACCCGGTGTGTACTCAAGAAACATTTTAAATAACAATCTCAAGCTCTTTTCCTGCCACAGAAGTGTTATTTTTAATACACTTTATTTCTTTAAAAAAAAGATTTTATTTATTTATTTGGCAGAGAGAGAGTGAGCGTGAGCACAAGTAGGCAGAGCGGCAGGCAGGAGAGGCAGAAGCAGGCTCCCCATTGAGCAGAGAGCTGGATACGGGGCTCGATCCCAGGACCCTGGGATCATGACCTGAGCCGAAGGCAGATGCTTATCAACTGAGCCACCCAGGCGCCCCAATACACTTTCTGTTATTTGTGAAATACAATGCCTGGTGCAATGGTTCTTAATACATATGAGATTTAAAGTGGTATACAGAGAAAGACAATTATCATATGATCTCACTGATATGTGGAATTTAAGAATCAAGGCAGAGGATCATAGGGGAAGAGAGGAAGAAATGAAACAAGACGAAACCAGAGAGGGAGACAACCATAAGAGACTCTTAATTTCAGGAAACAAACCAAGGGTTGCTGGAGGAGAGGGGTGTCGGGGGGTGAGGTGGCTGGATGATGGACATTGGGGAGGGTATGTGTTGTGGTGAGTACTGGGTGTTGTGTAAGACTGATGAATCATGGGCACCTGGGTGGCTCAGTTGGTTGGGCGACTGCCTTCGGCTCAGGTCATGATCCTGTAGTCCCAGGATCGAGTCCCGCATCGGGCTCCCTGCTCGGCAGGGAGTCTGCTTCTCCCTCTGACCTCCCCTCTCTCATGTTCTCTCTCTCTCAAATAAATAAATAAAATCTTAAAAAAAAAAAGACTGATGAATCACAGAACTGTACACCTGAAACAAATAATACATTATATGTCAATTAAAATATTTTTTAAAAAATTTTTAAAAACTTCACAAAAAAATAGAGTGGTATACAAACACTACTACCTAAAGGATTATATAAAATATGAATAGAAATTAGACCTACTGAATCACAACAATTAAGAATGGAGTTGAGGTTTAAGAAAAAAATGTGACCATGCAGTATGAGAACAGTCGATTCAGTGACTAAGGTAATACATTCGATGGTCAATATGATACAAGGTAAAAGAACGGGAATTTATGGAATTCTGAGTTATGGAGATTTCTTGTGAGGTGAGTCTTGATTGTTGAATATGTTTCCTCAGGCAAATATACTAGAAAGATTGGAGAACATCTGAAGTCTCGTTATGGAGTGCTGCTAGCAAGTTCTTTCTTTTATTTGTTCTTTCCTTCCACCCTTCCTCTTTTCCTTCTTTCCCTCCACAAAATTATATTGGGTACCTACTATATACTAAGCTAGGCACCTTTTCGCAGAGCTACAGAGAGGAATGAACAAAACAAATCCCATTCCCTTATACAGCTTGCATTTTATGGGGAAAGAAAAACAAGAACAACTAGATTCATGAAGATGGGTTTGTGTGTGTGTGTGTGTGTGTGCCAGTGTGTGTGTAGGAGTGATAAGTGCAGTGAGAAGAGTTCTTGATAGGGAGTACTACTAGCTGCTCCTTTAGATAGACTGTCCTCCGGACAAAGGCTACTTCCTTATACTTGAGTGAAGAGAAAGAGCCGTCCAGGTACAGAAACAGTGGATTCAGTGCAATATATATCAGATGACAACACTTGGAGATGGGAGACCTCAGTTCAAAACCCACGTACGTTCACCTAAGTTCAAAAATACCATAACAGCTGGAGTGGAATGAAGAGAGCACTGAGTGATATAAAATAAATTTGGAGAGGCAACCGGGAGCCAGATGATATAATGTATCACAGACCATGAAAAAGACTTGGGATTTTATTCTAATAAGATAAATTATTAGAGGCTTTGGAGCAGAAAAAAAGATATGATCTTAAAAGGATCAGCCTGGTTGCTGTGTAAAGAATAATCTGTATAGGACCAATAGGGCTTGTGGTAGGGTTGTTTCAGCTAAGTATAATTTTTGTTCATCTTTTGAAATAGTGTTGGGGCATATGTGTATCTTCTGTTGTAGCTTTATGTGTCATTAAAGTGCTCTACATTGAATACCTTTTTGAGACTTCTATTGTCAGTCAGCAAAATGAATTTGTTTTACTTATGACATTAAGATATTTAGATAGAAAAAAAATGAAAATATCATTATGTATTTTAAGCCTCCAAGTAGCTGAATGCATTATTAGGCTGAGTATGCTTTTTGTGATCATCTAAGAGCAGGTAGCAGTTATAATAAATAGTTTAATGTCAAAATTATAATTTTAAAGTACCATTCAAGATATTAAAAAGTATAAAATCATTGATATAATCATGTGAATGTAAATGTATATAAAAATAATTTTCCATATTGGATTTTAAAATAAATAATTTGTCAGAGACTATTACCAAAAGAGAAGACTTACAAAGATACACGTGAAATATATTTTTAACAGCATCATAAATAGCAACATAAAATTAAATGAATTTCAAGAAGGCTTAGATTGGAAAATATGGGGATCTACCTGGGAGCTGTTGATGTACTTAGAAGAAGTTATTTCAAATCAAATGTTATATAATAGTTACAATTTTTGGACTGCTACTCTCTGCCAGGGACTGAACTAAGCATAGTGTACGGATAAATTATTTTAATATTCTGTTAGTTCACTGTTAAAGAGAATAAATTGTGGTTACTTACTACTGAAAAATAAGGCCTTTTGTTGCATATCTACTTTAGGTAAATAGCCAATTCTTAATTGAGAAAGTAAAAATATGATTTCATCAGGTTAGTATGTAGATCATTGATGAAATAATAGAATCCCAGGTCTTCCTATTGTCCTGGAAAGAAAGAACTGAAAAATATTTAGCTGTAATGACACAGAAAGAACTAATACACTACAGCTTTATATTTCATTTGTTTACTTCCTGCAGCTGCCTTGTAGGAAATGTGTGTATCATCTAATTGGGAAGGTGTCCACCAGCAATTACATCAGATGGAATCCATGGGATCCAGCAATTATAGCAGATTGGATTAAGAGCAAATGGATACTTAGTACTTTTTAATGATGATGATGACGATGACCATATTAAGAGTATTGGTGTGACATTAACAGTGAATAAAAGACTATTTCCATTATCTCTCTCTCTGTTTTACTACATTTGTAACATTCCTACTTGCATTCCAAGTTTTCAGTGAGAACACATCTTTCTCAAGGTCTCTCATTTGACAATATACCAGGTATTGATAAATGAACTGAACAAGGTAGGATAGTATGCTTTGGCTAGATGTCATACAAAGGGTAACTAGTAGTAATCATAATTTGCTTCTGCATAATACATTTCTACAGCGATCTAAAATTAAATTGTATACATTGAATAGCTTCACCTCTTGAGCCAAAGAAAAGGTCATTATTTCCAGAACTGAACTTCAGCTGCATCTTACTTAATAAATATCCACCTCTCTAACTTAAGCTGAATGTGAAGTAGAGAAAGAACAATTAGTATAAAATGCAGAAAATCAAAAGATTACTTAAATGGGATTTTAAATATTTCTCTCAGAAATCAAAAGATAATTTGCATGTTAAACTAAAAATGACCAATTTAATCACGCATTCAATTGTAAATAGTTTTTAAAGTGTAACAAATGTTATTCATTTGATACTGTAAACTTTGATGGGTAATGTGATCCTGTACACTTCTAATAAGCAGAGATCATATATAGAATCACTTATGGAACCTAACCTAGTACTAAGTACTACGGAGACAAAAGGAACTGATACTGCCAAACTGATACTATAAACAAAATACTAAATTTAACAAGTCATCCTAATTAGATTGAAAAATGATCAAGTTAAAATAACAATCTAACAGAGTTCAGGCTTTTTTCATGTTTCATAAGAAAATATGGAAAATGCATTCTAGAGTTAATATCTGCGAAAAATTAACTTAATCTCTTTCCATTCATAATGCAAACTTTTAGAAGTCTACATAGGATCTATGGGAATGGGTATTTGCAACTCTTGTGTATGTTAGGTGTGTGTGTGTGTTTCTTTGAATTTTTCTTTGATGTGCTAGTTGCCTTTGGGTATTTTGGAGTATGCTTTTGCAAAGAATTTTTTTTTTTTCCATTCCAGTCAATAGGAGATAAAATTAAGTTTGGTGTTTAAACATACCTAGACTAGGAAATAGGGGCTCAAGATACACAATTTTTGGAGCAAACATTCGTATTTACTTATGTAAGCATTTTACTTTTTATGAGTGCATGAAAGAACCTAATATGTGATCTCTCTGTAAAACTTCTTTTTGTGCAGGTTATAGTAAAATGTATTTCTTGTCTAACTCTACTGTCAAAATTGTTGTTGCTATGTGAGATAACTTCTTTATATGTTACGGTATTATAGAGAGCGGTGCTCTAGCACTGATGGCCACTTTTTCACTCATACCTATAATCTCTCACAGGAGTTGCTGGCCCTGCATTTGCATGTAGTCTTCTTTAACATTCCTATTGTAAACATAACCTTTATGGTCTATAACATTTATTTTGCTTTAATAACTGAAGTAAATCCCAGGGATCTTCAAGGCCATAGAAGGGGTCTCATACATTATCACTTTGATTAAATCTCAACTCCCGATTATGATAGCAGGACATTTATGGCATTCTGGCTCATGGCAGCTTTTTCAATGGTAAATCCATACTGTGACCCAATACTCCTTTAGTTTTTTATGCTTGAGGAAGCAGTGCATTCTATGTAAGTAACTTTTTAGTCAATGAGAGAGAAAGACTAGTGAAAAAGGGGAGGAGATAATGTCTATCAAAATACAGTTTATATACTTTGAAAAGGCATATTCAAATTACCTTATGTCTATGCATGTGATGTTAGAAGAGGGTCATTGACTGAGTACAAACTATAGAAAAAAAAAAAAACTCAACGAAATTTTCTGGCTTGGTAGGGATAACAATGAAGGAAAATTTCACGTTCTCTGATTCAGTTATTTCTCTGTGGGGATGACTACAGCAGCATCTGTACCTAGGCTTACATTCTTATTATTATTGAAAGGAGCAGCCATGGGTTTAAAAGATTACCAGTGGTATGTGCATGGTGAGCGCTGTGAATTGTGTAAAACTGATGAATCACAGACCTGTATCTCTGAAACAAATAATACATTATATGTTAAAAAAAAAAAAAAGAAGAAGAAGAAGATCGTAGGAAGGGAAAAATGAAAGGGGGGAAATCGGAGGAGGAGACGAACCTTGAGAGACTACGGACTCTGAGAAACAAACTGAGGGTTCTAGAGGGGAGGGGGGTGGGGGGATGGGTCAGCCTGGTGATGGGTATTAAAGAGGGCATGTACTGAATGCAACACTGGGTGTTATACGCAAACAATGAATCATGGACCACTACATCAAAAAAATTTAATTAATTAATTAAAAAAAAAAAAAAAGATTACCAGTGGAACTAGCACTGGGCTGTGGCAGAGAGCATCAGCTATCTAGCCTCTGTATCCAACAGTTAGAAAAATATCACAGTTGAGAGTTTTAGAGGGGAGAAGCGTGGGAGGAGGGATGAGCCTGGTGATGGGTATTAAGGAGGGCACGTATTGCATGGAGCACTGGGTGTTACATGCAAACAGTGAATCATGGAACACTACATCAGAAACTTATGATGTACTGTATGGTGACTAACATAACATAATAAAAAATTATTTAAAAAAGAACCATTAGGGATAAATATATTTTTAAAAACCACATCCTATAAAAAAAGAAAAAAAAATATCACAAGATATTTATGTTCCCAATTCATAGATTGTGGACGTACGTTTGGGAGGACCTCACATAATGCCTGTCTCACCTGACCTTCCCATCTCCCGAGAGAGTCAGCTTTCTGCCAGAAATTGTCTAGGCAGCCCATTCTATATTGAAATTTTTCCAACCCTTCTCCCTATTCAGCTAAATTTGCTTCTCTACAACTTCCCCCACACCAGTACCAGGTCTGCTCTCTGGATCTGTACAGAATTATCTAATTCTCTTCTCTGACAACCCTTGACATAGCTAAAAGCAACTATCAAGTCTCCCTAATATTTATTTCCAGGCTATTTGCCCATCCCTAAAATAAGATTAACTACCCCTGGTGTGCCTTGTCTCAAGATGGTGATGAGAATAAGGTGAAATAATAGATGTGAACGTGTGTCAAGAATAGAAATAAAAATACCTGAAATTTATCATTGTTATATTTTAAAAGCAATAGATATGAAACTTTAAGCCTTCAGCTAAAATATTTTTGGCCTGGTACTTTAAAATAATTCAATTGTTTAAACTTCCGCATTCTTAAGATTGAACTGAATTAGTGCTGATATAAGCAATAATTAGGGCAGATAAGGCAAGTTAATGCAACCTCCAGGAAGGATAGAATATGTAGCTGAGGAGACTCTTCTGGTTTTGTGAGCCCAAAGACGTTGAGGAACTGATCCAAGGAGGCCCCTCTGCTTAGGACAATGTCTCTTACAACATGAGAACTTCAACGATAGGCCCTGTCACCCTGATAGAGATTAAATTGACCTGTGGCATCTGCATAGTTATTCAGACCTTGGAGTCTGGGGTCAGATCAAGCTTACATCTGGCGATACCACTTGTTAACTGTGTGAACTGTGGCAAGCTATTTTAACTTTTGGCTTCCAATTCCTTGCCTGAAAATGGGCATAATAATAGTGTTATTGTAAGGATTGCATGACTTAAAACATAGGAAGTTCATAGAACCGTGGCTTTTAGCTCAGTAAATGCCAGTGACCATGATGATGAATTCCTCAGTACCAGGGCTATATTGGGTATCTTCAACCACTCACTTTCCTTAATTTTCACACAAGGTTATGTATTGTGGCTCCATGTTTAAGCCAATGGGCACAGAGCTGGTTTTCTTACTCTTTCTCCCATCCTTCGGACTGTGTCACAGAGAGAGATCTGAGATATTGTGCACTGGAAAGAACTTATTCATTAGAAGAATGCACACCCCATAATTAACTGACAGGGCTATGCTGTAGACAATGTTGACGACTTGCTACAATCTGCCTACCCAATCTGGACAGACCCGTGTCTTTCTATGTCTGCCCAGAGAGTAACATCGCTGTTCTAAGGGCTCAATTCAAAGCCAAATAATAAGGGTCAGTCATACCACAGTCAGAAGAACATTCCAGTGATGTCATTGACTTGACCAGGAGAGAAAAAATGTAGATGCTACTACCAGATTAGCATCCTCATTAATGCTAACCAAAGTTGGAGAGAAAGACAAAACAAATGCACCATGTGCATAAGTTGTCTTAAGTGCACAGGCTCAAGTTAGCACCTTTATTAATAATTCATTTTATTTTCTTTTGACCTTACTTGTTGCTGTATAAATCCCTTCCAAATATCTTTCCAAAGTAGAAGCAGCAAACTAGACCACCAGAAATTCTGTCCCTGACTACTGTTACTTCATTTTCCTGTGGATTTCTCTTTCCAGTAGAGTCAGATGGAGGAGTAGGTCCCCTTTGCAGGCCACATGGAGTGATGCTTGTTCACGGCAACCCGTTCTGTGAAAACCAGAGGCAACTTGGCTTAGTTGTAGTGTGTGGTTGGCTCATAAGACTATAGTAGTTTTGCAGTTTCTCCATTTTCATTATGTTTTATTTTTCATAAGTCTTGCTGACTGATACAATTTCTTCTGAATTTTCAGCTTAAATTATTCTATTTCCTTCATATTTTGATGCCTTTCTGATTTCTTCTCTGATCTACTTTTCTAATCAATACTGCCCACTCAAAATATAATAGAGGCTGGGGAACTACACTCTTGAATTTTCATGGCTTGGTTTTATTTTCTTTTTGTTTCACTTTGTTTCATTTCTTTTGGTTTCATTTCATTTCTTTCTTTTTTTCTAATAGGAAACTTTTCTTTTTCTCATATTTCTAAAAATCTGGGTTCCACAGGCTACAGGGTTTTACCATTTTGTTGCCCACTGGTATGATCTAGAATCCATCTGCATTCTGTAATCAGACTTTGAGGTTGTTAGCTCAGAAACTCCAGCAGCTAAAAGCCTTCCATGGGAGCTTGATGGAGACAGGACCCCTTTACCTCTTTCTCCTGGAGGTTAGACCAACCTTAACTGGCTCTTATCTTCTGCCCTTAAAATTCCATGGTTGTGGTTGAGATTTTGTTCAGGGGATTCCCTTTACTTCCGGTCTCTTTTTTCCACACCCCTTCCATAGCCATGAATTTACTTTATGTTTTGTAGATATCTACAGCCTCATTGCATTGATAGTTTATGCAGGCAGAAAATTTCCTCAGTGGATAAAATACCAATAAATAAGGGCTTCACTAAGTGTGATGTCAGTGAGTAAGGGGTGGTGTTGATTAACCAGGTCATGTCTTAAATCTATGAGCTAAATCTATGAACTATCAAGTCAAACCAATCTTCAAATGTTTTAAATTGACATCAGAGAAAGGTGTTTCTTCATACTTGGTGGAGAAAGAAGTTGTCACAGAGACATGGAAAGTTTAGTATGAGTGGAAAGTAGTACACAGGTCAGAGTGAAGGGAACAAAATCAGAAAAATAGGTAAGACTCAGGATATGTATGGTCTTAGAGACCATAATAAAGAATTTGGATTGCATTCCAATTGTAATGATAAACAATAGAAGGGTTTTATGCCGGGGAAAGTCACGTTTTGGTTTATGCTGCTAAATATATGTACCATTTCACATTTCACAGATGAGAGAAGAGGTAGGGAGATGTCATAGGATATGTTGAACAAACCCAGATGGGAAATGAGATGGTGGTAAGGTCCAATGTTGTTACAGTGCAAAGGATGGCAAATTACATGTGGAATGGAAAGAATATGAAAAGAATCAAGGATGAGTTCTTTTTTATAGACCTGAGAAACTAAGTAGTTGGTAGGGCCATTTAATGAAATGGGACCTTTATTCTGCTCCAGGTTTTGAGATATGGAGAGTAAGGGAGAAAAAATAGTTTCCATTTGAGATTGATGTACTCAAGGAGATGGAGATAACCTCAAAGGTGGGAGTGAAGATTCAGGGAGGTTGCTAATGACAGAATAGCCGTTACCTCTGCTGGTGGGAGGATTTGTTTGGGAAGGATATGAGGGAAATTCCTGTGGTAATGGAAACGTTCTATAATGTTTGCATACACGTGTATGCATTTGTCAAAACTCATGGGACTATACATTTAAGATCTGTTCCCTTCAATGTGTGTATAACTCAAAAATAAAAGCTTGTGTGTTACAAAAACAAAAGTAATTTTGCTTGCATATAAAGAGGGATGGTAAGAATAAAAATCAATTCAAGTAAGGCAGCTGTCTGCAGAGAGAAGAGTCAAAATAGCTTTCAGTCTCTGAGTAAACTGGTTCTACTTAGCTTATTGTAGACAGAAGTTTGACAACCTCGACTGTGAAGTATCCATCACAGTTACTTGAAGAGGTAAGTTATAAAGAACTCCCTCCGCAGTAATGATATCTTGTCAGTAATCTTCCTCATATGATCAGATATATGAAGTCACCACCTGACCCTGAATTTCTCAGTGAAGTATAAGAAACAATGATTCATGGATATCTTGTGTTCTTGAAGAACAAACATGTCTTGGGAGCTATAGGGAATGTCTCCCTAAAGACAGAGACACCCAGAGACATTTTAGGACAGTGACGTGTGATGGTTAATACTATGTGTCAACTGAAGTCTCCTTGCCCTTATCAGTGGCATTTGCTTGATTTCCAGGGTAATGAGCACTCATTCTCTCTCTGGAGGGAAGGGTAAACAGATGTGCCAATAGCCATAAAAGCTTTGCATCTTTTACTTTGGGGGGGGGTCCTCCACTGTGATGTAAACCACTGCATGCAGAAGTAAACATTTTGCCCTCATCATGTTGCCCTGTGGGGTTTGGGGCATGGGGATTCAATACTAAGATATTGCTCTGGCTACTGCTTTTGCTGTGAGTAACAAATTATCTGTGTCTCTGGTTTTGGGTTTTATGTTCCTGCCAATACAAGTAAATGAAAAAGCAAACTAACTTGGTAGCTTGCAAGTGGGATAATCTCAGATCCTTCACAGTTTTGGAACTAAAATAGAGATTCCATGGTGATTATGTTAATAGTTTCTCATGCTGTAGGTCAGATCCTTGGATCAAGGCCTTAGCTCTAAAGCCAGGTGGACCACAGAGGCCAGCAAAATTTGTTGGATATTTCTAGCCAAGATAATGGGACCTATGAAAATTTAGAGCTACCTGCCTTTGAGGAAAAAAAAATAAACAACTCTGCAACAGTCTTTACTATGTACCCAAGCTCCAAATACTCTTAGTAGCCTGAATTATTGTTTGAGCCTAGTCATTTGCTATCAGTTGTCCCTGTGACTCTGCTTTATAGAATTAGGTACAAGCAGCAAGCAGGAGACACCCCTCCATCACCGCCACCACAGGACACAAATTTTGCATTTAACTTGCATTTAAACTGAGCAAGCTGACTTATACTTTCATTGCATAAAACCTCCCCTTAATTTCAAACATACACACTCTCCATTCTTCTAACAGGAGGCTCAGTTCTTACTTTTTCTGAAAGTGGAATGTACAGACAACTTAACAATGGACTTCTGTTCAGATACACCACCACTATCTTCCTAGATCAAACTCATATAAACATCTCTATAGCAGCTTGTAGGAAGATCAGAAAATCTAAAATCTGCCACACCATAATACTCCCCTTGATACTACATCTTCCCAGGATAGAGAGGTCCTCTTCACAGCTCACTTCTCCTCTGACACTCCTAACTTCAAGACCCAGCCCTCTTGTGAGGAGAGCTCTTTTACTGACATGTTGCACACCTCTTGTCCTGCTCCAAAGACATTAAACTTGTCCTTCAGTCTCGTTCTTAGGCAGTGAAACATATGATTCCAGTACATGCTACCACTTTGCCAGTCTCTGGCACTCAACTCCTCTAGTCTAGGATTCTATGGGTTTTAATGAAACATACTAATTTCATGAATCTGCCTGCAGCAAAAACTCCTCTGTAGGTTTAGGGGAGTAGATAAAACAAAGAGGTACTTAGATAATTCTACGAATGTGACTATGTCTTGAAATGTAGATAAAATTGATGTTAGTCCTAACAACACTGTAATAACATTTATGCTTATATTATCAATTGAATAGTGGCAATGGGAAAAACATTCAACACATTGTGTAAGCCATTACTTTGTGTGATTGACTACTCTAACCAGGTGATTATTCTAATGCTTTATTGAGAGATGGAATCTGATAATGTGTCTGCTACACTTTGGTGGGTTATTTCTTCTTAGGTAGTAAATACATGTTATGCAATATACAGGACTTTGGGTTTTAGATTTTGATCAATGATCTCACGCTAATTTCTATTCAGTTTGTTTTGTTAGTGGGAAGCTTTAAGAAGTTTCAGATCTATTACGTATTTTTGAGGGTATTTAAAACCCAAACGATATCCTTTACAGAAGAGATTGCTCCTATCTCTTTTCTAAATGTTGGTTCTTTACATATCTAGGATTATTATATATCTCTTAGAAAACTGATCTTTTATGAAAGAATGAAGTGCAAGCACAATCTATTTCTAAGAACAAAAGCACTGAATATCTTTCTTTTCAGCAAGGCAAAATAATCTTAAATTGCCTTAAATTCTGAGTGATATTATCTGGACTAGAACACAAAGATAATGCCATTGTATCCTTTATAACATTTGCCAACCTACACTCTGGGACTAATTAAATGAAAGATTCATAACAAATAATGAGATAATAAAATAAAAATATATTTTTTCATTTGTCTTAATTCTTATATCTATATATGCACTTAAAACCTCTAGAAAAAGTCAATCTGTCTTCAATTACGAGTATCAGTGAGATATTTCAATTACCTTTGAGCCACCAAGATTACCTACTGAAAAACATGGACTATTTTTCTTTTTTCTTACAATCCACTAGACAGTCTGCAACTTGGTAAATGGTTCCCAAACCAGATCACATTAATTCAGAGTCCTGGGAACTGGGGCATCACTTGCCCTGACGGTGGATCCCTTTTCTCTCAGTAACCAAATAGTGGGATGTGCCCCTTCCCTTCCCAGTAATTATCCATGGCATGATAGCCGTGGTGTGGAGCTGGGATACGGGGCTAGCACTTTATAGTGTCAGCTGCAGAGAAGGAAAAAAGCATACACAAGGTGATACTGGCTGGTCTTTGCCTAGAACACAATGGAATCCAGAGTCATCTATTTTGGAATTTATCCACAGAGGTAGCTATGAAGGGTTTCACATATTTTGAGGCGGAGTTGGCACGCATCATATTCCTTTATGTCTCTAAATGTAATTAGACTGGTTATTTCTCCATTTGTCAAACTCTTAAGGAGTTTATCATTCATTACACTTTTAAGGACTTTTTTCTCTCCTGCAAATTACTCAAGAAATCCATGGGATTAAGCTTTTTTGAACATAAGAGGTTCACCTGAACTCCATTGCCAAAGGGAAAAAAGATATGGGCATTTTCTGTCTGCCCCTGCCATCACTGACATGATCCTCACTACCATAAATGCCTACCCATAGTGTGATTCAGAACATCAGCTCTGAGTTGTTTTCTCAAAGCCCTTCTTCAGGTCCCCCATCAGTGGTTAGCCTCAAGTCATTTGCCATTGTGTCTTCTTACCTAGTACCCATTCTATTTGGGAGAGATCTTGACTAGATAGATCTCTACTGACTTGACTTACAGTAACTTAAACAACCTTATCATGCCAAATGGACAGAGTATATACCGCTCCATCACTGTCCCCTCCCCTTGCCCCTTTCTTCAATTCTTCATTCTCCTATTTAAGGTATGGAGTGGATTAATTTGCCTACCACTTGCGTAGACATCAATCCAGAGAGTGATAGGTCAGTGTCCCCTTTCTCTAGCCCCCTACATCTGTATCAGTGACTCTTTTAATGGACCTCTCAACTGGCCAGGAGTGGAGAGAAACATGCTTTATTTTTCCTTCTTCAGGGAGGAAATGAGAAAGCCCCAGCATTCACAACCAGATTGACAATTCTACAGATTCCTTCCTCCCCTCCCAGCTCTGATTGTTTGCTTATAGATTTTATAGCCTGATTGGGGGGTAAACAACTTGAATGATGTTTGCAGGGAGCGAGTCTATTATTTTCAATTCTCAATGAACTTCAGCTGGAGTTGTCTATCTACCATATGTTGTTCTCTACTTGATGTCTTTTTCTCCTTTCTTTCTTTCTTTCTTTCTTTCTTTCTTTCTTTCTTTCTTTCTTTCTTTCTTTCTTTCTTTCTTCTTTCTTTCTTTCTTTCTTTCTTTCTTTCTTTCTTTCTTTCTTTCTTTCTTTCTTTCTTTCTTTCTTTCTTCTTTCTCTCTTCCTTTCTCTTTCTTTCTTCCTCCCTCCCTCCTTCCCTCCCTCTCTTCCTTCCTTCCCTCTTCTCCTTCCCCTTCGTCTTCCTCCTCGCCTTCTTCTTCCACCACCACCACTACTACTACTACTACTACTTCTCCTCCTCCTCCTCCTTCTTTTTTCTTCTTCTTCTTCTTCTTCTTCTTCTTCTTCTTCTTCTTCTTCTTTCTTCTTCTTCTTCTTCTTCTTCTTCTTCTTCTTCTTCTTCTTCTTCTTCTTCTTCTTCTTCTTCTTCTTCTTCTCCTCCTCCTCCTTCTCCTTCTCCTTCCAACCTTAGCTTTGGACTCCAGATCCATCCCAATTCTGGGACACCAGAACACATTCTGCTCAATATTGGACTTTTGTATGATGTTGGGACAATCCTAAAGGGAGCAGGCTTTGAGGTTTAGGGGAAATTCTGGGAACATTCTGAAGGCTGAGAGCTCAATGAAGTAACCCCATGTCAGCATGACATGAAGAAAACATTGATGGTGTGCCAGTATAGGCAGAGAGAAAATTGCTCTCATCCTGTATAAATAAATGATTCTTGGAGGTCAAAGAATAAGGGGAAAAGACAAGTCTTCAGAGCACAGGAGTCTTCAGCCAGATGTCCTGACAGTAAGTAGTAAAGCTAGTGGTCAGGGACCCAGAGGAGAAAGTAGACTGATGGGCTGAGGGAAAGTATGACAGTCCTGCCCCTTCGGATGGTGCAAGGCGTCTAGCTGATACTTGCCTAGATTCCTTGGGAAGAAGAAGACACTGTCAATGAAGGCATATTGGAAGGAAGGATAGGAGCCTGTGTACTTTCTCCTCCCATCGCTTACTCTCTTGAGCAAGCTCCCTTTCCTTGTTACCATCATCTCTGGAGTACAAGTACAAGACAAAGAACAGCAGCAATCAGCCTGTCAGGACTAGGCCAGATATGCATGTGACACCCTTTCTGAGCCTCTGACCCTGTGTAAGCCACCTGGAGGGTAGGTGAGTGGTGGTGGTAGCAGTGATGGTATTGGTGAGGATGGATGCTGGGGAAGCTTAGAGAGAAAGACTTACACTGGATAGTGAGAGCCCAATGCCAAATTCTACTCAGAAAACACACACACTTGGTAGTAGTATCTTTCTGCCCCGATTGAGCCTCACAAAGGAGACTGAGCTGGGTTAACAGAATAAAGTTCCCATTGTGCAAATCAAGGATTTGTGACTCTCATTCATACCTGATGGAGGGAGAATCCTTGTGAGAAACTCTCTCTTCTTTTTTCTCCAGCGTAGTCACAGAGGGACACTCCCCATCTTTGGCCCTAGCCCAGTACCCCTGGATGAAGGAATCCTGAACGTAAGCAGGGGAGAATTTCAGTCTCCATGGTATCCGGCTCAATAAGAACAGAGAAAACTTGTTTTTCCTCCTCCTTCTTTTCATCTGTTGCACTTTGATCTCAGTTAAGTACTAAGATCCAGTTAAGGTTTCCAAGTTCTGGTTCTCTTCCCTAGGGCTGGATTTCTAACTTGAGGCCCCATTGTGGAAATGGCAGAACAGTTCAGTCAAGAAGGAACTTACAGCTAAAAGCTCATGTGTTGTAGTGTGTGGACAAGGGCACATCTCTGGTTTGAGGTGGAGAAGACTCAGGGAAGTGTTGAGGTGATTCTCCAGCTGGCTGTAAAGACCAAGTAGTGAAGCCTGTGGTAAAGAAACTGTACCTGAGCTTGCGACCCCATCCCCTGGAATCTGTGAGGCTCAGCAATAAGTAAAGCTGCTCATTCCAAAGGACACAAAGTGGGTCACACCTAAAGCAGGCAAATGGCGGTGATCTGAGCACAGTGGGAAAGAGAACCATCCCAGGAGACTGCAGCATAGGGATGGAGAGGGGTGCCAAAGGCTTGCCCATGCTGTTAGTGGCTGGTACCTTGTTGATACAAATCAGAAATACAAACACATGGGGAAAAGGGAGTTTACTGATTTCATATACCAACCTCTGAATGAATGCCATTTTTTTATTATATAAAGAAAAAAAATTTTTGAAATTAAAATTTCCTTTAAGTGAGCCTTACAAAAAAATTTCTATGTGGCTCAAATAGTTGAAGCCTATTTTAACTTATCTGAGAACCTATTTAGGTCTTGAATATGTAAAATAGGCCCTTGGAGCTGAGTGTAGGAATGGCAATCACAAAGAGCGGAACACTGCTCAGTGGAGTGAGAGGAATTTGAGTTCAGAAGGCAATGCAAGGGTAAAGAGAGGAGAGGAGGGACAAGGGGAGAATAGTCTAGAAGGTGCAAGGAGAGAGCCTTAGCAGAGGAGATGCAGAGTGGGGGCAGCAGGTTGGAGACTGAAAAATGACCCTTGACTCAGCAAGTCTGGCAGAAACTGGAGCTAGGGCCCTGCACAATGAACTCTGTATTTTCCATATGTTGTCAGATGAGCTTGGAGTGACCTAGCCTCTATCTTAGAAGCAGGAAGCTTCCAAATAATTAAACATACCAAAATAATTAAGTGACCAGAATGCCTTTCCCAGTTCAGATATTTTTAGGGGTGCTGGGTGACAGGAAGAAATATGTGATTACCTCAAAATAGTCTAGGAAACAAATTACAGGAAAGCTTTAAGCAAGAATGACTCGCTAAAGATATTTACCTATATACTCCTCAGACTGTGAATCTGCTAAGGGACAGAATTTTATTCATTTTAGTTATTTCAGTGACTGGTACAGTACACACCTAACAGATGTTCTACAAAGGTTTGTGAAATGAAGAAATAAATAAAAGGAGGAAGAAATGGAAGTGGGAAGCAGGGCAGATACCGCAGAAGTAAGCAGCACAACAACTGTTTTAGCTCAGCAACTTTGACTTTGCCCTTCCTTCTATCCAGAACATGCTTCCCCTCTACATACATGCTCACACATGCACACACACACACACACACACCCAGACACCTACTAAAAGGTTATATCCCTTTATCACTTTATTTAAAAGTGCAACTCTCCCTTGGGGCGCCTGGGTTGCTCAGTCAGTTGGGTGTCCACTATTGGTTTCGGCTTGGGTCATGATCTCAGGGTCATGGGATCAGCCCCTGGGCAGGCTCCATGCTCAGCATGAAGTCTGCTTGTCCCTCTCCTTCCCACTCTGCCTCTCCCCCTGCGTGTGTGCGTTATCTCTCTCTCTCTCTCTCTCAAATAAATAAATAAATAAATAAATAAATAAAATCTTAAAATAAAAGTGCAACTCTCCCGTAACGCATGTTGGCATTCTCTATTCTATTTCCTGCTTTACTTTGCTACATGGCCTGCATACCATCTGGGCCATTATATATTTTATGCATATTTATTTTCTGTCACCACACTTTGGCAGTAAGCTCCAGGATAGCAGGAACATCTGTTTTGCTCACCGATATATCCCTAGCAACTAAAGCGTACCTGGTCCATAGTAGGTACTTTTGAAGGAATAAATATATATATGAATGAAGATGTGCACATGAAACTGGTTATTTGAAAAATAGAAATGATTTTTTTTCCAGCCAGACTGAGTCACATTGAAGAAGTTAAAAGGGAAAAAAGAAAAAGAAAGGAAAAAAAAAAAAGGAAACCCATGACCAGATATGAATTAAAGTCTGTCTGCTTTTATGTATTCAAAACCCCAACCAACACAGAACAGTAGGCAGAAGCTGGACATAATTTCTAGGAAGGAAATTAGAAGCTGATTTTCTGTCTTTCCATCGCTTTTGAGCCCTGGTCCTGATACAAGCCAACTGTTGTCTGTCAGCCTGTTACAGCACGTGCTCTCATGTGCTGCCACACTTTTCACTGCTGTCCCCCCGAGTTAAACTGCTCTGTTCCGCTGCCTCGCTGTCTAGGGCTCGAGATAAAAATGCTCAGCGGCTGATGCCGTGCTGTCTGTCTCCAGTGTTGAAATGCTTCCGTATCATGGTGTTTGCGTCTGACTACATCCTGGCAGCTTCCAAAGAAGACTTAGAGAAACCGAGCCACCGCTGGGATGATGACTAATCATTTCACAGAACAGTGAGGGGAGAAGAAAGTTGGAGCTCTAACGGCGCTCCGTTTTTCCTTGAGACAGACACCCTCACCACACCGAGAAGACGGGTCGCCTGCGGGCACCATCACGGGCGCAGCCGGAGCTGGCCAGCACATGCAGCTGACTATTGGCATTCCCCAAGAATATGAAATTGGATAAAGTTAGAATTAAAAATATAAAGAGATTGAGGGCGCCTGGGTGGCTCAGATGGTTAAGCCTCTGCCTTCGGCTCAGGTCATGATCCCAGGGTCCTGGGATCCAGCCCCACATCAGGTTCCCTGCTCAGCGGGGAGTCTGCTTCTCCCTCTGCTTCTCTCTCTCTCTCTCTGTCTCTCATGAATAAATAAATAAAATCTTTAAAAAAATATATAAAGAGATTGAGCCTTTCTTCAAAGAAGATGGGTATAGATGCCAAAAAGTCACTCTGGCCTTGGTTTTCGACCTTTTCAAAGAGTGCAGATGTTGTAAATTCTACCAAATTAAAAAAAAAAAAAATGCAAATGTCCACCAAAGTCTGAGTGTCCTTAATTCAAAACTGCAGGAATGTTGAAATTCAGAATTTCTAGCAAGTTATATTTATTAATATTGTTCACATATGCTTTCTTTTTTCTTTTTTTCTTTTTGGTCTTTAGGGTGTTCTTTGATGTAAGTCCAAGAAGTGACTGTACAAAGGGTGTGTGGAGGGATATGTGTGATACTCTTATTTATTGCAGAGGAATGTGCCACACCAGGTAAACGCCAGTTGCCATGAGCTTGTAAGCCTTGTCCCTGGAAAGAGGTAGGGCAGTAAGAAAGGACATAGAATGTGTCCTTTATTAGATTATGTGCATCTGCCATTTATCTAAAATACCCTTCCACTGGTATGGCTGCCTTTCACATTCCTTTTGTAACGTTCTGAAATTCAGTTCCATTCAGGACATTTTCTCAAACTTTCCGGTGATTTTTTTTTTCCTAAATGTCTTCATAAAATTCATAAAGTTAGGGGATGAGAAAGAAAAGTTGTCATAAGGGGCCATTTGTTAATATTTGTTTGAGGTGTATTTATTTATAATATAGAAACCATGTTATAAATGTGGTTTATTTTATTTTATTTTTTTAAAGATTTTATTTATTTATTTGACAGAAAGAGAGATACAGCTAGAGAGGGATAACAAGCAGGGGGAGTGGGAGAGGGAGAAGCAGGCTTCCCGCCGTGCAGGGAGCCCAATGCGGGGCTGATCCCAGGACGCTGGGATCATGTTCTGAGCCGAAGGCAGATGCTTAAAGACTGAGCCACCCAGGTGCCCCATAAACGTGGTTTATAACATAAACAGGGGCTCTTGGAAAGGGTATTTGAATAGTGCTCTGAACTTTTTGATATTCAATAAATATTATCACTCAGAAAATAAAAGCACCCCGAATTTGGATTCACAGTTTCAGTGTTCAAATTTAGAAGAGAATATTGAAGGCCAGAAATCATTTAATCTCTGCTCCCCTCTCAAAAGGAACGAATGGGAATTAATATAAACAATGTAAACTGAGTATTGCAATCATGTTACAGGAATTCGGTTCCCTTTACTGACTGTTGAGGGAACACATTATGACAAGCAATCTTAATTTAAAAAGTTAAACTTTGAAAACAAAAGTAATGACAATTTCACATTGCATTTGAAGAATAAATGTCAAACCTTACAGATTAATGTGTGCTTAGGAAAAAAAAAATCTTTCCATGTTTCTCTGTCTGAAAGATCTACCTGTCATCATTTGAAGATAGGAATCTGAGCCTATACTGCAGTACTGCCTTTCTAGCGCCCTCTACTGGACACTACAGCTGATGACTGTGTATCTACTTCCCGTTAGCCTGATTTTATTTCTAATTCATAGAATCAAAGGGCAGGGCTGGAAGGAATTTGAGCATACCCTCTCTGCTTTCCACTGGGGTCATATCCAAGCCACCTGAGAGATATGAGAATCTCTTCTGTTTTTCAAGATTGTTAGAAAAGCAAAGTGGTTCAAAACTACTTTGCTTGGTTTTTTTACCCACCTGGCCTCATACTGTGTGAGCTTTTAGGATGACTTATATTACTGCACCTGCCACACGTGCCTTCAGGGTGCTGTAATCTATAACACTACCTTTATCCCTTAAACACAAAGGATGTGACTTTCATTCCGAGCAGATGGAATTTATCAGTGTAACATAAAAATTGCAAGAGTGTTTATCTCCATTACTTCTTTTCTCACCATAGTAATGAGTGCATGTGCACAATGGAGATGTCACACTGTTGCTGTTTTATTTAATTTTTTTCATAGAAAAATATCTAGAAGACTGTATATTCACAAGTAAGCAGCCCATGTTACCTTCTAATGAAATTCATTTTGCTACATTTTCATGTGAAAGGCAAAATATCCTTTATTATTAGATTGGAATTTAAGCATGTGTCCAGAATGCAGGCTTTAGTATGTTTTGGTGTATGCAATTGATCTCCAAAATCTTATTAGCAGGATTTAAAACAAAATGAGTTAAATACTCTGGCTGAAGGGACCCTACGAGCTCTCGCTGTTCTTTGTCTCCTTTGGTTAGTGATAGAATTTGTTAATTGGAAGCATTAGAGGGGATGAAATTTGGTACATTTAAGAGCTGCTTTTGATTGAGTTTTGACTCCCTGAACATTAAGCGCATATGAATATTTATAACTTATCAATGCATGGAAAACCTATTCTATCTCTTTTCTTTCTGAAATTCACTAAGGCCGCTTGATGATCTCCTGGCTATGGTTGAAGAATGCAACCACCACTATCCCCAGCAACCTTCCAGTGGGTTCAGAACTGCAACACCTTAACAGCATAAACTTTCTGATGGATATAACATCTTTCAGTTTCCTGAACTTACTCTATTATTTTTTATAGGTCTCAGATGATCAACTGCTATGATGATGAATAAAAAAGTGCCGCAGCACTCACGATAAAATACCCATCCACCATAGTTAAAAATAATTGTAAAGAGACCCACAAACATTATGCTGTATTTCTGCAGAAATGCTACAAATATGTAAAATATATGTGCATATTATAAATAATATCACTTTGCATCATTTTCTGTAGTCATTTTTTACAAATATTCTATTGCAAAATGAAAATAATGCAGTGGAAAAGTACAGGAATCTTTAACTTGGGAAAAAAAATGAAACTTAGCTCAAAGCTAGCAGAAGACCAGCACACTGATCATATCTCTCAGAACCTCCTGAAGTGTAAATTTAGTCAGAGGACCAAACATAGAAAGTTGATCTCAATCAAATCTTCAAATGGCCAAAACATTTTCTTTGCCTCAACAGGGACTGAGTCAGGTAATACAAGTGAGCAGGAGGGTTGAATACCTGATTCTGTTCCTTTGCTTCAAGGTAACAAAGCTTCAACACCATGGATCAGAGCTCTGAAAGTTTAGTAGGGCAAAAGTAACCTATTCAACTTCTAGAATTATTCTAGTTTGAGGTATTTTTGACCGTGTTATCGTGTTTATAAGTTTTGTAATAATATATCGGAGAACAAAGACTTCATGCTGGAAACTTTGTCACCCAACTGCTGGGCCCAGAGTTATAATTATTTACATTTTTGTTGCGTTCGGCTACCAACTGCTGTTTACTACCTGCATGTGGAACTAAAAAGTGCTGATGAAAGCCTGGTACGATAATGGAGAAAATGTTGCACTGGGAGTCAAAAGAATCGAGTTTTGTTTTTTACCTTCCAAATGTCTCAGTGCCTGAAACAAGGCCTTTTATATTATTTTTAAATAAACCTTTTGTTTTTTTAATTTTTTAAAGATTTTATTTATTTATTTGACAGAGAGAGAGAGAGAGCACAAGCGGGGAAGCAGCAGAGGGAGAGGGAGAAGAAGGCCCCCCAATGAGCAGGGAGCCTAATGTGGGGCTCGATCCCAGGACCCTGCGAAGGCAGACGCTTAACTGACTGAGCCACACAGGTGCCCCTTAAATAAACCTTTTAAAATATACTGACCCCCTCATCTGTAATAAGTATCTGTTGGACTAGGATGATTATGTGTTGTGTAGCTATAAAATGTTTTAAGCCAGACTTATACATATATCCAAGTGTTTTGTCAACATCTTTGCTTAGAAATCTCACCAGATATCAATGGTAGCATGTCACTATGTCAAAAAACAAATTTTGGATTCTCCTTCACACATCTGCTTCTCACTTGATCTTCTCAATGTCACAACACAGCTATTATTCAGGCCAAAAAATCTGAGGTGTCCCATTCTTCCCTCTATTCCTTATACCCCACACCCAACTAATCAGCAAAATCTGTTCATTCTACCTTCAAAATAATCCTAATACTGACCAGTTCTTTCTCCTTCCATTGTTTGTGCTCTGGTCTAAGCCTCTATTGTCTCTGGACTGGATTATTTCCTTAGTGCACTGGTATGAGTTGAATTGTTTCCCTAAAAAAATAAATTGAAGTCCTAACCCAGAGCACCTCAGAATGTGACCTTATTCGGAAATAGTCTTTGTAGGTGTAGTGGAATGAATGAGGTCCTTGGGGTGGACCCTAATCCAATATGCCTAATGTCCTTATGAATAGAAGAAATTTAGATACAGAGACAGACAAGTACACAGGAGAATGCCATGTGAAATGAAGGTAGAGATCACAGTGATGTATCTACAGGCCAAGGAACACCAAAGATTTCCAGAATTTTTGAGATTAAAAAGAAGATGAAAAATGGAGGGAATAATGCTGAGTACATAGGAGTCAATTATATATAAGCTGATAAGAACTTGCAACATTTCACTCATGCAGTCGGCACACCTATGTTACTGCCTGCTGTGAGCCCAGTGCCGTTTTAGGCACTAAAGTTCCAAATATGGAGAGGACATGGCGCCTAAACATCTGGCATGGATAAAGTGTTGACTACAACACATGAAGGTAGAAGTGAGAACTCTGGAAGTGAGAATAAAGTCTTATGGTGTCACAAATCAATTACTTCTGCCCAAAGTAATTACTGGAGGTTTCACAAAAAAATGGACACTTAAGCCAGGCAATCTGGGAAGTTTGGTGGTGGTGGACCTGGTGTGAAGTATCAATGGGGAGGTAACATGTAGCGAGGCAAATATTTCAAGCTGTGAACACAGTGCAAATACATGGTAGAATCGTGCATCTAGAAGAAGTGCAAAAAGTTTCAGCAGGTTTACCCAAAGCTGTGTATCGCTGGCTTGCCATTTCGCTGCTCAGCAGCCAACCCACTGCAGAATGCTATGGAAACAGTAAAATCTCTGACGTCCAGGAAGCAAAGCTTCATTTATTTATATGTTCCACGGGCCAATAGGATGGGAGACAAATGAAGTAGAAGCTGTATTCCAACTCTGTCTTCAATTCAGCAGCTGGGTTAGAAGGGAGCAGGGAATGGAGTCTGGCCTTGACACCTAAGATTTGACATACATATTTGAGTGGGCCTTTTTTTTTTTCCTATTTTTTGTAATTCCTAATATTTTATAACATTAATATTTTATCACCCCTATTCTTCTTTTAAAAAAAGATTTTATTTACTTATTTGAGATAGAGTGAGAGGAACATGAGCTGGGGGGTGGGCAGAGGGAGAGAGGAAGAAGCAGGCTCCCTGCACGGGGCTCGATCCCAGGACCCTGGGATCATGACCTGAGCTGAAGGCAGACACTTAACCGGTTGAGCCACCCAGGCGCCTCTATCACCCCTTTTCTTACGTTACAAGTGTATAAACAGAAATGAAAAGAAAGCAGGTATTTTTTGATAGGCTGATCACTACCTAATGTAAGGTTCAAGGTATTTAAACATCTCCTTGTTGATATTTAATGTAACATTAGCCATCACAACTGTGTTGTCTAGACTGGTAAAACTGAGTTAAATAACTAGGGAACTGCATCGTTTCTGGGTTCTAATCCCAGTTCTACAATTAATCACCGTGTGTTATACAACAAGGCATTTAACCTTTCTCTTAGTGTCCACGTCTCTCCAACAAGGAGCTGGGACTGTAACAGTTGCTGAGATTCAGCATTCCCTGATTCTAGAAAGTAAAAAACAAACACACAAAACTGCCAAATGAAATTGGAAATGGTCTAACCTCACCATCAGTAGTTATTTGGAAAGCATTGAGGTTGTTTGTTTGTTAATTTATTTCAAATACTGACTTCTCAAATGTGTGAATCCTTCTTATGACTTCTTGATCTACGTGTCTATTACTCCGCAACCATCTGGTCATGGTTGGAATGCTGAATTTAAAGAATTTATTATTTTACATATAGTGTGAATGGCCTCTGTGTGTATCTGTGTCTGTGTGCTGCTGTGTGTGTCTGTTGTATTTATCTTCCTAAATGTCTCAGGCAGGGGTTATTTAAATCAACGAGGGACTGTTTTGCAATAAATCAGGGCAGGTTTTGCTCTTTCATCATAGTACTAGGTAGTATGAGCATGACTTAAATGGGTGGCTGGTGGTCATTTCACATGATTGCTACATTTAGTTGCTTTTATAGATCTTAGAAGTGTTAGAGAAATTCCCTGCGCATGACACACCATTTTTTCCTTGTGCCTGAAATGATAGGCAATACTGACTACAAATCTGCAGTCTTATTTCCTTGATGGAAACTTGTGCCTCTGGATCCCATTTTGACTCCAGGAAGCCCACCTGGCTCTTCAATCCCACACATTACTCATCCACTCCCCTACTTCCCCGGTGGCACAATATCTCCATCCAAGGCTTAGATTAATTTAGGAAAGATTTCTATGGGAACTACGCCAAGCATATTTTCCTAGTAAAATACAAGTTTATTTTAAAAAGAGAGTTGTTAGAAAAAACAGAACTTGGGGTAAAAGAATATGATTGGAAACAAAAAACAACGGTAACCATTACTTTTTTGAAAAGAGGGCAGGCATATATTTATGTATTTTTTTTAAGGAAACATGCTTTATTTATTTATTTATTTATTTATTTATTTATTTATTTGAGCGAGAGCAAGTAAGCACGAGCAGGGGAAGGGCACAGGGAGAGGGACAAGCAGACTCCACACTGAGCGTGGAGCCCAACATAGGGCTCAATCCCACAACCCTGAGATCATGACCTGAGCTGAAATCAAGAGTTGGATGCTTAACCAACTGAGCCATCCAGGTGCCCCACTTTGTTTTTATTATTTTATTTCTTGTTGCTACCTTCCAACACACTGCATAAGAATGCGATATCCAATTTATATTTTAGGATACAGGGATTAATTCCTTTAAATTAAAAAAAAATAGTAAATAAAGATTTTTAAAATGATACTTCCCAATGTCTGATTACTAAGCTCATATGATTTGAAAGAAGAATCTTTACACATTAAGAAACTAAATTTGAATAAAATCATTTAATGATATTTCTGTGTATGCTATATTCATCTTCACATGATCTGATAATCTTCTTGCTACTAGATTGAAATCTAGTTTACATGATTTTAGGGCACTTACCTGTTTTCTTTCCTTTTTTATGAAAATTTGTGTAAGTCAGTCCCATCTCTGATGATATTGATATCCTTGGTTTCTATTCATGTTTCAAACAGATTTTCAGAAGAATATAATTCTGACAAGCATTTATGGGACATATGATCACAATGAGCCAGATATTATAGCTCTATGTGAAGGGATTAAGTAGCTTACCACACTGTCACAGATCCTGGATTCTCTCCTCTTTCTTGACAGCCAAGGTCATGTTCACCTGGCTGCTTGTTTTCAAGCAGTTTTGCAGACCCAGTGTTATACCCTCACAATTCATGTACTCTCTTGGAGTTGGGGGGGACATCACCTCTGTAGCGATGTTTATGTTAAAACAAATTCAAAAAAAAAAAAATCAATTTTTATGAATTCTGAAAAATAAACGCATTTATTTTCAGCTGTTGATGAAAAGAAAATGTCACCAAAAACAGCTTCTATTTCTGCTTAGTTGAGAATCAGCAAAAACCAGTCTATGCACAATTAGGATGACAGTACATGCTATGATCTTCATCTCGCATTCTGCCCCCTCACCTCTTGTTGGCCACGCTCCGCCATCTCCCGTTTCAAGAATCTGGTGCTCCTTCCTTCCTACTCCCGTTTACAAGGCTCAGCTGCCCAACAGGACCCTTTTTCATTGATTGACTTAGTGCCCTTTACATAAAAAGCTTTCAGGTATGCTCCTAACCCAGCTCACAATCTTCAGCCTTTTATCCCTGATTGTGAAATAAATTTATAAATTCATGAGCAGGTGGCTCATAGAGTTGTTAAAATACCTGAAATCACAAAATACAGTCAGTTCTGCTATAATACTTGTTTTGAGAATGGAATTTGTTCCAATGTGATTGATAAATTAGGAAACAATTTGAGCATAATGCAAATTTCACATTTGCTTATGTGCAAATTCCTCTTCCAGAAACACCAGGTGAACTCAGAAAACTGCACGCAGCTGAATCGAGCTGCATAGGGATGCACAAAGCTCAGACACGAACACTAAACAGACATCTACCAGCTACCTCAGTTCGCCATGCATGTTATGAGCTACACCCATCCACATCTGGTGTTACAAATGTACTCCCATTCCGAGAACACTCTTCTATCATCTCATAATAATATACAATCTACTGCCTTTCTGTTGCTCACTTCCACAAGCAAACTCTAGGTCTTTTTAAAAGCAAAGTACCATGTTTATTATGATATTTATGTATTTCTAAAGCAGGTAATATTTGTAAAACTATGTTACTTTTTTATGACATTCGTATTTTTTTAATGTGTCACAGACAATGTTTTTGACTGTTGTGTATCTGGTTTTGTTGCATGACTTTGTATAGCATGATGATTTTTCAGAACATACACACATACACTGCATGATAGCAGAACTGACTGTATGAAACTTCCTTTATTCCCAGGAGTGCCTTTTATTTCTCTAGGGAGGGCATCTGACAATGCCTAGTTTGGACCTATTCTGAGAACTTCTCCTCATCCTTGACTCTTATTCATGTCAACTTCCATTTGCCAACCAAAGACTTTTTTCCCCCTTTTTCAGAGCAGATATGAAACTTCCTGAACATTATTCTAAAGGGTTTGGTTTTTATTGGAAAGGCAAGAGGTATTCCTGAAGAATTCTAAGCTGGATAATGGCCAAGTTAATGATGGGACTCAAGCCCATGCAGGTGAGTGTTTGTGTAGAAGTTTCTGTCGGGGGGCTCTGATTCTGGCTCAGCAGCCTGTGAACTCCTGGAGAATATTGTTTGATCATCTCTGAAGCCTCAATGCTGGGCATCCTACCTGCCCTGTAAGAGCTCAAAGTGTTCACTGAACTGAATCCCAACAGCACAAATGCAGATTAAGCCTCAAAATAGTCACAAAGAGACACTGGAAATGTCTTAATAATGATAAAGATAACCAATTTCTCCACTGAGGCAAGAAAGCATTCCCGTGCATTTAAGGAAAAAGAACAAAAACAAAAACAAAAACAGTTTGACAGAATTGAAACAAAAATGATTTTTCATTTAGCCTAACTGAATATTATGTTCTTTGAGCTCCTGTTTTATGCTTGATAATGCTGGACACAGGGCCTTTCCTGCCAGGATATGATTGGTAATCATTCAGTTCATCAGAAAATCAATTAATCAGAACATTCCACTTCCTCATAAGCATTCTGTCTAAGTGTCTGTTTTATATAGTTTAGTGTCTTCGCACTTTGGCTATTTTAATTGCTTTAAAGCATTTCGGAGTTTTGGAGACTAAAATATGAAAAATCCAATTTATGAAACATTTATACAGTTAAAGCTAAGAAAGAGAATGAAAGTCAGAAGTAAAACCATAGAGAATATGGAATCATGAATATGGCTTACTCTAAATGTGGTCTTTACTAGTTGACTCTGACTTCATTTCAATTAAGTGCATATTACAACTCCCCAGGTGGGTAGCCCATCTGCCTCTCATGGAAGGTAATGCCACCCAAGCTCCTGGCTCTCTTCCCTGTCAATTAGTCCCCTATATGCATTTTACAGGAGTGTTGCAAAGCCTCGGATAGGTGTGAAGTTTGCACCTTCTTCAGTTTTGCTGAAATCTGGCTTAAACATATACTGACAAAAGAATGGAAAGAGAAAATATCAATATGAGAACTTAGAAATGTCTATAAATGTACGTTTTTATTCCATAAGTGGTTATATAAATTTGAAATAATATTCTTCAGGCTTAAAATAGATGAGTCACCTAATAATAGATTCATTTTTAGTAAAAATGTCATCTTTCTCTACCCTACTTATCACTGAAATTCAAATATAAGACAGTTTTCCAAACACAGTTTAAATACATATAACTCGCCATAGTCTTGTTGGGCACGTTGGCCTCTCTGTGTGTTCTACATGTTTGCCAGTTGTTCTAAGTGATTACATTTGACCCCAAATATATTTTTTTTTGCCTTATAGCATTATTCTGTGCAGCAAAAATAAAACCAAACTGGAATTATTTAGGCCAAATGATATAGTGGGTTTCTAGGAAGCCTGAGGCAGAGTGGCTGTTTTGCATTCAGAAGAAGCCACTGGAGAGTGACAGTTCAAGTAAAATATTGTCGTGAAATAGTTGATTAGGGAAACAGAATTTGGGGAAGCTCAGTTTAACACATTAAGATACTGTTATGTGCCCCCAAAATAGATATCCTGGAGATAGTCTGCCATCTTCAATATATTCACCCTAGTTTCTACCTACAAGTTCAGTTGTTGTCACGGACTAGATCTAACCTAAATTAAAAGTAGGATGCTTTAAATAATAACTTAAGGAAATCAGAACTGAAATTATAAGCTTTATTACTATCAGAGGTAGTATTAAAGTAAAAGTTAATCGGAATCCCCTATTAGTAATTATTTCTATTTTAATTTTCCAGAACAGTTATTTTAGGTTACTGTTATAAGCCAAGCTGTTGTCATAAAAAGGCATGAAATAGCAGTGATTTGAGGAAAACAATAGAATTTTATATCTCTTGCCTGTGACAATCCAGAGTCCCAGGTCTGGTAGGCAGTTCTGATCCTGAGAAGGTTTTCCTTCCTTGTCTGCATGGTTGAAGCTGACCACCATTAAGAAAGAAATAAGGAGATGGGGCACAATTTCTTATCTAAAAAATTAGAATTTCTTTCTAAAAGATGTGATCCTGTAGTTGCACACACAATTTCTCATGCTGACTTCAGGTGAGGCTGAGAAAGGACATTCTGTTATACAAAGGAAGAAGGGGAGAATGGATATGGAGCAATCCTGCCAGACCTACTGATTAGCCATTTCTTCATTTTGTTTTTTACTACTAATAAAATATTTTTCTACTGGCATAACATAGAAGCTTTTCTTTTTTGGGGGGGGTGGGTGTTGGAAGAGAAGAAGAGAGAGAATCTTAAGCACGCTCCATATCCAGCACGTAGTCCCATGCAAGGCTTGATCTCATGACCCTGAGATCATGACCTGAGCCAAAATCAAGAGTTGGTCGCTTAAGTGAATGAGCCACTCAGGTGTTCCCCTCCCCCCTTTTTTAGAGAGAGAGAGAGAACACAGAAGCTTTTAAAATAAGTCATACCAACTTCTGCTTAAAATAATTCAATGGGTATATTATATTTCATTATCCCTAATATCACTTACCAGACCATGTAGGCACTGTCCCTTGCCTACAACTCCCAACACCACCTTATACATTCTCTTCTTAGCTTCCTATTTTCTAATTACAAAGACCTACTTTCCCTTTTGTGGACATCCCTCATATTTCTGTTTCTCTGTCTTTGTGATTCACCCTTTAAGAGATGTCCTTCCCATAATTCTATGTTCAATTGGCAACTGCTTCTTGTGAGCAGAGTTCAAATATCATTTCTTCACAGGTCTTTTCACTATCAGGTTTTTCCATATCTATCTTGTCACCATTTTGTTACTTACTTCATAGCTCTTATATTATCAATTATTATCTGGTTTATTTACTTTCTATGTGATCTCATCTGTTTTGTTTCTGATACAAACCCTGTGATACCATTACTGAAACATAGTAGATGCTCAAGAAATATTTTTGAAATGAGCAGATGAATATATAATTATCAACACATAATGGGCATATACTTAAATAATGCTTGCAGTATCTTTTTGGAACATTATGTTGTCAAATTAATGTCTGCTGTTTTCTTACTCTCTCATTAAGGATTAAAAAGATGTAAAGAGTTGAGATACAGTTCATCACTTACCTCATCTGAGATGGAGGCAGCCTGCTGACTCTAATAGGGTTTGTAGAATCTGGCCCTATGTAATAATACACTTAGATACAGCCTGACATTATATTTTCTGTTGAGATTGTATTGCCAGTGAATTTTCACTTGCTTTGTACCATAGCCATAGAACTCTATTGACTAAATCCTGGACAAACTTTCTGAAATAAAATCAAATATTTTTGGTCTGAGAAAAAAAGACCAATCTGCAGTAATGATCAGAAATAAATAGCTACTCCTGAATTGTACTAAAAAATCTTCATGGGCACCTGGGTGGCTCAGTTGGTTAAGCAACTGCCTTCGGCTCAGGTCATGATTCTGGAGTCCCGGGATCGAGTCCCACATTGGGCTCCCTGCTCAGCGGGGGGGTCTGCTTCTCCCTCTGACCCTTCCCCTCTCATGCTGTCTCCCATTCTCTCTCTCAGATAAATAAATAAAATTAAAAAAAAAATCTTCATATCACAAAAGCAAGACTATCTTAGAAGAAGTGTAATAAATATAATCACAAAAATCTTAGAGGTAAAAGAAATAACATATAGTTTAGCATATATTTACAGAAATAGAGTTTACAAAATGTTTTAAATGGGCTATATTACATTTTGCTCCTTATCCTTTAAACAGTCATATGAAATGACTCAATAGAGTGAGACTGAACATTTATTTCCTACTATTGTTTATTTTATTTATATCATTAATTTAAATTCTTTGAAGACCACACACAAAGAAAGGGTAAGTCACTATATGGTGATATAAATGGTCAATAGATCTTCTCAGAGCCAGTAGACTGGACCACAAAATAGTAGCAGAAAGGTTTCAATATGTAGCCCAATTTCATTCATTTGACCTAGAAAATTATAAACTTCAGAAACTTTTTTTTATTCATTAGTTGGCTGAATCATGGTCAGATAGATAGCAGAAGCAACATTAGATGGAGCTTGCTGGAACCATCTCCAATGCAGTATATCTTTTAATTAAACAGATTTTCGAAGCAAAGCCTTGAGATAAATAAATGAGATCTCTGTGAATTCTGTGAGAATCACAGTGATTCTTCCTGAGACTCAATGGTAAATCTATTAAAAACAACCAACAACTGCATTATTACTATGCTAATATTAATAACAACAAGCTACATTTTATAAAAATTACAATATTTTATTTCTTTTATGCTAACACAAATGGCAAATATCCTATAACTATGCAAAAGTGAATTCAGTGAAATGAAATAAGAAAATACACTTCAAACTTAACTATTAGTTTTTTCTATTAAGAAATGCACCTTAATTCACATGAACCATCCAAAAACTGTTCTACATGTCATCATCATTAGAAAGACCTCCTTACCTTATGAAGTAAGTAAATATTGGCCACATGCAAAAGTCTACTGACTCAGGGTATCTCCAATATCTACAGCCATCTTCTGAGAAAAATCTCAACAAGCTCTTGGTGATCCTATTTGTTCTGTCCCTTGAAATTTTGGCTACAGCTGAATGGATCTGATCGGACATTTGAGAGCTTTGAGTATGAAACACACAAAGATGAACTAATATAAATAAGTAGTAGCCGAGAAATAGAAGCTGATGATTTGAGGGAGAGTGAGATGCAATGAAGAACAATAATAAGGAAAACCAGAGACAAAGGCATGATGGAGTCAGTAGGGCCATGGTTACCAAACTTGACTGCACCTTAGAATCTCTTTGGGAAGAGTTTTTAAAATCTCAGTGCACCCTAGATCAATTAAATCAAAATGTCTGAAATGGGATTCAGACATCAGTAGCTTTTAAAGCTCCCCAGGTAATTCCAATGTACAGCCAGTACTGAAAATCAATCCAGAATCACAGGGTGGAGCAAAGGGGTGCTGAAGGGGCGCAGAAGAGGCCAGGGCACCACCACCACTGCTGTGTCACTAGGATGGCTATTGCATTTTGAATATAGTTGGAATGTGGTTGTTTTTCTGTAAAGCCTGAAAATGCAACTCCTGTGCTGTTTTTTTGTACTTCCCCTGTAGGTCATGTATCCTTATAATGATAAGGTGAGGCAACTTGAATTTGCATATAATCTTTGCAAACTGCAAGGACTCCAACAATGTAACCATGGTCAACGAAATCTGAACACTGTTTCTTTATATTAAATAAATAAAAACCTAATAGGAGAACAAAGAGTTATTACCTTTAACCAATGGCAATTTTTCCAAAAGTAATATGATGGTAGAAAAGGTTTAGAAAGTATTCTTAGAACTGGTAAAAGGCACTGTGCAAACACTAAATCTAAGATTCAAGTACCAAATAAAATCATACAAGGCATATTTTACACTAGAAAAATTCAGAGGTACATTTTCAAAAACAAAGTATTTGGGACACAGAAAGAAGTCTTAAAACTCAAACTCAGACGAGGATGTGAAAGTGAGAGTGAGAATATTAAAAATTATTTTAAATGCTAATAAATACACTTCTATGCTGAGTTTACACTGAAGAATTACATGATACCTGATGTGGTTAAGAGAAACAAAGTCTACTTGCTAATATTTGAATACCAGATGTAAATTGGTGTGCACCTAAATCCATTCACTCTGCTATGGGCAGATAGAAGACATACTTTTGTATTTTAATTAAATATAGAATGTGTAACTAGTTTTTGTGTGTTCAACATTAATGGCAAGAGTATGACTTAAGTGCATATTTATTTTTGTAATAAATAGACGTTAGGACTGGAGTTGTGTGTTGACATCATAAATGGATTTTTTCTTACATTTTATTAATGTTTTTTCAACCTGTTTCTTATTTTCCCAAGAAATCATGCTGCCACTTGCATAAACTAGTCAGATTTTCAACTTAAAGGCAAACATATTATGGTGCATCAGTGTTGAGAAAAATGATATTTATTACGTAAAATATACCAAGAGTGACTGCTGAAATCTTAACACAAGCGAATTTCTTCAGGTTTTATATTTAACTCCATCATAGCTTTGAACCACTTTTAATATTTGTTTTCTTCCTCACTCTTAATAATGTGAAAAAGAGATGAACTATTCCAGATGTGCTTGAAATATTAGTGACATTACATTATTCTCTCCTACTGACTTCTGCCTTACTTTTTAGATTAGTTATAAAATTGCATCAGTAAAAGTACTTAAGAAAAAAAGCTGTGTATAATGAAGATATAATCATTACTGATGTTACCAGTGCTTTTATTACTTTATTTTATTGCAAAAATATACACCATACAAAATTCTGTAACTTTTTCAGAGAATATTTGACATATGGCCAAAATTCCATTCTACTTCAAAATAAAAGTATTTTTTTAAGTAGAAAAACTCTGACTCTTAGGGCCATTACAATATTTCACATAATCTCAAAATAAGTAAATGATTAATAGCCAAACAGGAGGTGGGGGGTGGGAGGGACTCATAGTGGAATACAGACACTAACAAATAAATCTAGCTGAATTTAAAAAAATGATTAACATAACTACATTGAAGGGGATGAAGGAAGACTAGAACTAACTTAAGTAACTTTGGAAAAATGATATCTTAACTAGATGTTGTAAGGCTAAAGACAAAACAAACAAACAAAAACACTTTATGTATATGCTGATTTATAGTTGGTGAATGTATTTATGCAACCCTATAAGGACAGAAATTTTAGTTCCTGAACTTCACTAACTTCATAACCAATCGAGAAAAATGATTAATTTCTCTTTATAAGTAGAGGCATACCTCATTTTTTGCACTTTGCTTTATTACCCTTCACAGACACTGTGTTTTCTACAAATGGAAGGTTTGTGTCCATCTTGCCTGTAGTAAGTCTAGCTGCGCTATTTTTTTCAACAGCATTTGCTGGTGAAGAGGCTGCGAAGGTGTTGAAATAACCACAAAGGATTTAGAATATTACATAAAATTACATAAAATGTTACATAAAAGTATACTGCTTGCTGAAGCAGTGACAGCGCTTGAGAGGACTGACTCCAATTTGGAAAGTTCTACTGTGGGTAAAATGCTATCAAACAGCATTGTGTGTTACAGAAAAATCATTTGTGAGAGGAGAGAGGTCAATCGATGTGGCACACTTCAGTGTCGTCTTATTTTAAGAAATTGCTACCATCACCTCAACCTTCAACAACCAGCACGTGATCACTCAGCAGCCATGAACATTGAGACAAGACTCCCCACCAGCAAAAAAATATTACAATTGGCTGAAAGCTCAGATGAGGTAACTTATCACTTTATAGCAATAATGTATTTTTAAATTAAGGTAAGTACATTTTTTTAGACAAAATGCTAATGCACACTTAATACATACCAGTATAGTGTAAACATGATTTTTATATGTACTGGAAAACCAAAAAATTCATTTGACTTATTTTATTGTAATACTCCCTTAATTATGATGGTCTGGAACCAAATGCAAAGTATCTTTGAGGTATGCTTGCCTATTAGCTATAAAAAAAGCAGTGTAACTCTGATCTTCATAGAATAATGGGGATTATCACCATTAATTTTGAAAGCAAATTTTTTAAATTAACATATACCGTGCCTAGAGTTCAAATAATTCTGGAGAAAATAATATATTTGCCTCCATGCAATAAACAAATTAGTCATGAGACAGTCTTTACGACCTTTACATTATGCAGAAAATGGATTTTATGAAAATGACTGGATCAAACTCCAAGATGCTATTAATCTTAGGTTAAGATAGAAGAGAGACCAGATATCCTTCAACATGATCTAATTTCTTACCCTGATGGTAGAAGTAACTAAAGTTAAGCACTTTGGAGAATAATAATTAATCTTCTCATTCCCCTGGAAAGAACCTTTTAGGTTACTGAAGTCAGGATTGTCTGTATGGCTTGACAGAAGTGCCTTTTATAAGCACATGGTAAAGTGTATTAACTGGAAGTCTCCTTCCTACTTAGCATCTAGCCATTTTAGTGAAAACCTCACATTCCCCTCAAGAGAGGCATTTAACTTACTCTGAAATGGACACTAAGTAATCAGGCATTTCTTAATATTGGACTAAGACAGATCAATGAGTAAGGAGCTTTGCCTTTGAAGTCCTTGTTGAAAGTTTTATTCTCTCCATTACAGCATGGACTTCTGAATCCTGTAGACTATGTATTTCCAGGCACACTGACATTTATCATTTCCTTTTCTGACAGGATCCTGATATCTGACAATGTAATTATATTAAGACAGCATCTTCCCTGTAACATTAGCTATGAAATTTGACTTTTTTTTAAGTACCTAAAATGACAAATGATTTTAGACTGAACCGCGTGCAATTCTTTCTTTGGAAACTTTTCCCCAAACTGCACGATAAATTTAAATTTAAATTATGAAATAAGGAGTAAAAAAGAAAAGCATAATTGAAAAATGCCCATATATAAATACTGTGCCATATACTTAAAAACATAATGTGCTATGGCAACAAATATATTAATCTGCCGTAAACATTTACTGGGTGCCCTGCTCTAGTTTATTGGTGGAAGAAATATTTCAGATTTGCATTTTATTGACTGTTAGATTTTTTAAATCGTTGTTTCTAGTGTATATTTCCAGTTATGACTTTAAAATTTGTGTGTATTGATGAAGTCACCAAGTCCTAGTTCAATTGCTGTGGGATTGTTTCAGTTATTTCCTACTTAAACTAGGAAACTTTTTAAGTTTTGAGTCTTAATGAGGTAAGCTTAGATTAGGTCACCTCAGAGACCAGCTTGACTTTCTCTTTAGCTGGATCAAATATAATTGAGATTTCTTTGAAAGAGAAACAGCTGCCAAAATTCTCACAAGAAGAAATAGATAATTTAAATAGATTTACATGTATTTGAAAAATTGAATAAATAATTAATAACCTTCCAAAACAGAGGACCTAAAGTCCAGATGGTTGACCAGTGAATTCTACCAAACACTTAAGGAAGAAATTATATCAATTCTTTATAATCTCCTTCAGAGAAGAGAAGCAGAGCGAACACTTCCTAACTCATTCATGAGAACAAAATTGTCCTACTACCAAAATCAGACAAACTTTACAAGAACAGAAGAAAACTACAGACCAGTATCTCTCATAAATATATATGCAAAAATGCTCAAAAATATTAGCAAATCAAATTTTAAAAGAATATTTAAAAAGAATAATGCATCATGACCCAGTGGGATTTATCCCAGATATGCAAGGCCAGTTCAACATTTAAAGACCAATTAGTGTAATTCATTACATCAAGAGATTAAAAAAGACAAAATACATGATAATACCAATAGGTGCAGAAAAAACATTCAACAAAATTCAACACCTATGCATAATACATAATAAGTCTCAGTAAACCAGGAATTGAGGAGACTTCCTCAACTTGGCAAAGAATAAAAAAAAAAAAAAAAAAAACACACCTAACGTCATACTTAATGATGAGAAACTCAGGGCTTCCCCACTAAGATTGGTATCAAGACAAGGATTTTCCTTTTCACCATGGCTTTTCAACATTGCTCTGTAAGTCCTAGCTAATACAACAAGACAAGAAAAGGAAATGATAGGTATAAAGTTGAGAAGGAAGAGATAAAACTGTCTTTGTTTGCAGATGATATGACCATTTATGCAGAAAATCTAAAACGATCAATAAAACAAATCCTGGAACTAATAAGCAATTACAGCAAGTTTGCTGGATGCAAGGTTAATATACAAAAGTCAATTCCTTTTCTATATACCACCAATGAACAAGTAGGATTTGAAATTAAAAACACAATACCATTTATATTAGCACTCCTAAAAATGAAATACATAATATAAATCTAACAAAATAAGTGCAAGATCTATGGTGAGGGAAACTACAAAACTCCAATGAATGGAATCAAAGAAAAACTAAATAAATGGAGAAATATTCCATGTTCATGAATAGAAAGACTCAATATTGTTAATATCTCTTCTTTTCCCAACTTGGTCTATAGATTCAATGCAATCCTAATAAAAATCCCAGCAAATTATTTGGTTGATATCAACATATGGACTCTAAAGTTTATAGGAAGAAGCAAAAGACCCAGAATAGTCAATAAAATATTGAAGGAAAACAAAGTTGGAGGACTGATACTACACAACTTTAAGACTTACTGTAAAGTTATAGTAATCAAGACAGTCTGATATTGGTGAAAAGATAGACAAATAGAACAAAAGAACAGAATACAGAGCCCAGAAATAGACCCACATAAATATAGTCAACTGATCTTTGACAAAGGAGCAAAGACAATACAATGGAACAAAGATAATCTTTTCAACAAATGATGCTACTGGACAGTCATGTGCAAAAAAAAAATGTAAACACAGACTTTACAACCTTCACAAATATTAACTCAGATGCACTGAAGACTTAAATATGAAACTATAAAACTCCTAGAAGATAACTTGGGAAAAAAACCTAGAAGGCCTTGGATGTGGCAATGACTTTTTAGGCACAACACCAAAGGCATGAATCATGAAAGAAATCATTTAAATGCGTTAAAATTAAAAACTTCTGCTCTGAGAAAGACAATGTAAAGGAAATTTTAAAAACACACACAAATAGACAAGCCACAGATTAAAGGAAAATATTTTCAAAAGACGTATCTGCTAAAATACTGTTATACAAAATACATAACGAATTTTTAAAATCCAACAAAAAGAAAACAACCCAATGAAAGAATGGTCAAAGATATGAACAGACATCTTACCAAAAAAGACATATATATAGTAAATACATGAACAGATGCTCTACATCATAAATCATCAGGGAAGTGGAAATTAAGGCAACAATGAGGTACCATTACACACAATGGCCAAGTCAAGAATATCAGAATATCGAAAGCATCAAATACAGGCAAATATGTGTAGCATTAACAACTCTCATTCAGTTCTAGTGGAAACTTAAAATGGTACAGCCACTTTGGAAAACAGTTTGGTACTTTCTTACAACACTAAACATATTCTTACAATCCAGCAATCACATTCCCTGGTATTTACCCAAAGGAGTTGAAAACTTACCTCAACACCAAAACCTGTACACGGATGTTTAGAGCAGCTTTATTCATAATTGTCAAAACCTAGAAGGAACCAAGATGTCTTTCAGCAGACTAATGGATAAATACCAATTCATTTAGTACATCTGGACAAGAAATTATTATTTAGCACTGAAAGGAAAAGATCTATCGGGCGCCTGGGTGGCTCAGTTGGTTAGGCGACTGCCTTCGGCTCAGGTCATGATCCTGGAGTCCCTGGATCGAGTCCCACATCGGGCTCCCTGCTCAGCAGGGGGTCTGCTTCTCCCTCTGACCCTCCCCCCTCTCATGTGCTCTCTATCTCTCATTCTCTCTCTCTCAAATAAATAAATAAAATCTTAAAAAAAAAAAAAAGAAAAGATCTATCAAATCATGAAAAGACATGGAGGAAGTTTAAATATGCATATTACTAACTGGAAAAAGGCAATCTGAAAAGGCTATATACTGTATGATCCAAATATATGATATTTTGGAAAAGGAAAAACTATGGAGACAGTAAAAATATCAGTGGTTGCCAGAGCTTAGGGAGGGGAGCGGGGGATTAGGTGAATCACAGAGGATTTTTAGGAAGTGAGGCTACTCAGAATGAAACTGTAATAGTAAATAGATGTCATTACACATTTGTCAAAAGCCACAGAATGTACAACACCAAGAGTAAACCCTAATGTAAACTATGGACTTTGGGTGATTGTGGTGTGTCAATGTAGGTTCATCAGCTGCAACTAATGGACAATTCTGTGGAGTGACATTGATAATGGGGAAGCTATGCATGTGTGGGACAAGGAGGATAAGGAGAAGCTCTTCACTTCTTTTTAATTTTGTTGTGAATCTAAAACTGTTCTACAAAATAAAGTCTTTATATAAATTATTAAGATATTAACATATTTTGTGAATATGATTAATTTTGATATAATAATATCATAATACCATTAATGATCATTGAAATGATTAATACAGTGGATTGGCATGAATCAAGCAATATATACATATGTTTATATATTTTTTAATTTAAATTCAAGTTAGTTATCATATGGTATATTATTGGTTTCAGGAGTATAATTTAGTTATTCATCACTTACATATAACACCCAGTGCTCATCCCAGCAAATGCCCTCTTTAATAACAATTACCCATTTAGCCCATTCCCCAACCCACCTCCCCTCTAACAACCCTGTTTCTTTTAACTATAGAGTCTCTTATGGTTTGTCTCCCTCTCTGTTTTTATCTTATTTATTTTTCCTTCCCTTCTCCTATGTCCATCTGTTTAGTTTCTTAAATTCCCCATATGAGTGAAATTATATGATATTTATCTTTCTCTGACTTATTTTGCTTAGCATAATATACTCTAGTTCCATCCACGTTGCTGTAAATGGCAAGATTACATTTTTTATGGCTGAGTAATATCCCATTGTATATATATATATACCACTTCTTTATCCATTCATCAGTTGATGGACATTTGAGCACTTTCCATGAATTGGCTATTGTTGAGAGTGTTGCTATAAACATTGGGGTGCCTGTGCCCCTTCAAACCAGCACTTTTGTATCCTTTGGATAAATACCTAGTAGTGCAATTGCTGGGTCATAAGATAGTTCTATTTTTTTTTTTAAAGATTTTTTATTTATTTATTTGAGAGAGAGAGAATGAGAGACAGAGAGCACGAGAGGGAAGAGGGTCAGAGGGAGAAGCAGACCCCCCGCCGAGCAGGGAGCCCAATGCGGGACTCGATCCCAGGACTCCAGGATCACGACCCGAGCCGAAGGCAGTCGCTTAACCAACTGAGCCACCCAGGCGCCCAAGATAGTTCTATTTTTAACTTTTTGAGGAACCTCTGTCCTGTTTTCCAGAGTGGCTGTACCAGTTTGCATTCTCACCAATAGTGCAAAAGTCTTCCCCTTTCTCTGCATCCTTGCCAACATCTGTTGTTTTCTGCAGTGTTAATTTAGCTATTCTGACTGGTATGAGGTGGTATCTCATTGTGGTTTTGGTTTGTGTTTCCCTGATGCCAAGTGATGTTGAACATTTTTTCATGTGTCTGGTAGCCATTTGTATGTCTTTGGAGAAATATCTGTTCATGTCTTCTGCCCATTTTTTAACTGGATTATTTATTTTTTGGGTGTTGATTTTGATGAGTTCTTTATAGATTCTGGATACTAGCCCTTTATCTGATAAGTCATTTGCAAATATCTTCTCCCATTCCGTCGGTTGCTTTTTTGGGTTGTTGACTGTTTCCTTCCCTGTGCAGAAGCTTTTTATCTTGATGAAGTCCCACTCGTTTATGTTTGCCTTTGTTTCCCTTGCCTCCAGAGATATATCTAGTAAGAAGTTGCTGCAGCCAAGGTCACAGAGGTTACTGCCTGTGTTCTCTTCTAGGATTTTGATGGTTTGTTGTCTTACATTTAGGTCTTTTATCCATTTTTAATTTATTTTTGTGTATGGTGTAAGAAATTAGTCCAGTTTCATTCTTCTGCATGTCACTGCCTAGTTTTCCCAATACCATTTGTTGAAGAGACTGTCTTTTTTCCTTTGGATATTCTTTCCTGCTTTGTCAAAGATTAGTTGACCATCGAGTGGTGGGTCCATTCTGGGTTCTCTATTCTGTTCCTTAGATCTGTGTGTCTGCTTTTGTGCCAGTACCATGCTGTTGTGATGATTACAGCTTTGTAATACAGCTTGAAGCCTGGGATTGCAATGACTTCCACTTTGCTTTTCTTTTTCAACATTACATTGGTAATTCAGGGTCTTTTCTGCTTCCATACAAATTTTGGGATTGTTTGTTCTAGCTCTGTGAAAAAATGGTGGCAATATTTTGACCGGGATTGCATTGAATGTGTAGATTGCTCTGGGAAGTATAGACTTTTTAACATTTGTTTTTCCAATCCATGAGCATGGAATGTTTTTCCATTTCTTTGTGTCATCTTCAATTTCTTTTATTAGTGTTCTATAGTTTTCAGCTAACAGATCTTTTGCCTCTTTGGTTAGGTTTATTCCTAGGTATCTTATGGGTTTTGGTATAATTATAAATGGGATCAATTCCTTGATTTAGTTTTCTGCTGCTTCATTATTGGTGTATAGAAATGTAGCAGATTTCTGTATGTTGATTTTGTATCCTGCAACTTTGCTGAGTTCATGAATCAGTTCTGGCAATTTTTTGGTGGAATCTTTTGGGTTTTCTACATAGATTATCATGTCATCTATGAAGAGCTAAAGTCTGACTTCTTCCTTGCAAATCTGGACGCATTTTATTTCTTTTTGTTGTCTAATTGCTGAGGCTAGGACTTCCAGTACAATGTTGAACAACAGTGGTGAGAGCAGACATTTCTGTCATGTTCCTGACCTCAGGGGAAAAGCTCTTAGTTTTTCCCCATTGAGAATGATACTAGCTGTGGGTCTTTCATATATGGCCTTTATGATGTTGAGGTATATTCCTTCAATTCCTACTTTCTTGAGGTTTTTTATTAAAAAAAGATGCTCTATTTTGTCGATTGCTTTTTCTATTGAAAGGGTCATATGGTTTGTGTCCTTTCTCTTATTAATGTGATGTATCATGTTGATTGTTTTGTGGATATTGAACCACCCCTGAAGTCCAGGAATAAATCCCACATGATCATGTTGAACAATCCTTTTAATGTATTGTTGGATTCAATTAGGTTGTATCTTTTTGAGAAGTTTTGCATCTATGTTCATCAGGAATATTGGCCTGTACTTCTCCTTTTTAGTGGTGTCTTTGTCTTGTTTTGAAATCAAGGTAATGCTGGTCTTGTAGAATGAGTTTGGAAGTTTTCCTTCCATTTCTATTTTTTGGAACAACTTCAGTAGAATAGGTATTGATTTCCCTTTAAATATTTGATAGAATTCCCCTGGGAAGCCATCTGGCCCTGGACTCTTGTTTGTTGGGAGATTTTTGATTACTGATTCAATTTCTTTGCTGTTATGGGTCTGTTCAAATTTTCTATTTCTTTCTGTGTCAATTTTTGTAGCATATATGTTTCTAGGAATTTATCCATTTCTTCCAGATTGCCCAATTTGTTGGCATATAATTGCTCAAAATATTCTCATGATTGTTTGTATTTCTGTGGTGTTGGTTGTGATCTCTCCCTCTTCATTTGTGATTTTATTTATTTGGGTTCTTTCTCTTCTCTTTTTGATAAATCTGGCTAGGGGTTTATTAAATTTATTAATTATTTCAAAGAACCAGCTCCTGGTTTCATTGATCTGTTCTACTGTTTTTTTTCTTAATTATTATTTCTACATCATTTATTTCTGCTTTGATCTTAATTATTTCCCTTCTTCTGTTGGTTTTAAGCTTTATTTGCTGTTCTTTTTCCAGCTCCTTTAGGTGTAAGTTCAGGTTGTATATTTGAGACTTTTCTTGCTTCTTGAGGAAGGCTTGTATTTCTGATTATTCCCTCTTAGGATCACCTTTGCTGCATCCCAAAGGTTTTAGACTGTAATGTTTTCATTTTCATTTGCTTCTATTTTTTTTTTTTTATTTATTCTTTAATTTCCAGGTTAACCCATTCATTCTTTAGTAGGATGTTCTTTAACCCCCATGTGTTTGCGGTCTTTCTAAATTCCTTCTTGTGGTGACTTCTAGTTTCATAGTGTTGTGATCTGAAATTATGCATGGTATGATCTCAATCTTTTTGTACTGGTTGAGGCCTGATTTATGACCCAGTATGTGATCTACTCTGGGGAATTTTCCATGTGCACTCTAAAAGAATGTGTACTTTGCTGCTTTAGGATGAAATGCTCTCAATATATCTTTTAAGTCCATCTGGTTCAGTGTGTCATTCAAAACCATTGTTTCCTTGTTGATTTTCTGTTTAGATGATCTGTCCATCTGTGAATGGTGTGCTAAAGTCACCTACTATTATTATATTATTATCAGTGAGTTTCTTTAAGTTTGTTGTTAATTGATTTATATACTTGGCTGCTCCCAAGTTGGGTGCACAAATATTTAAAATTGTTATATCTTCTTGTTGAATAGACCCCTTTATTATGATATAGTGACCTTCTTCATCTCTTGTTAGTCTTTCATTTAAAATCTAGTTTGTCTGATATAAGTACGGCTACTCCAGCTTTCTTTTGCTGTCCATTAGCATGATAGATGGTTCTTCACTTCCTCACTTTCAATCTGGAGGTGTCTTTGGGTCTAAAATGAGTCTCTTGTAAGCAGCATATCGATGGGCCTTGTTTTTTTTTTTTTAAATCCATTCTGATATCCTATGTCTTTTAATCAGAGCATTTAGTCCATTTACTTCAGAGTACTATTGATAGATGTGAATTTAGTGCTATTGTATTCCCTGTAAAGTCACTGTTCCTATAGATTGTCTCTGTTCCTTTCTAGTCTTTGTTGCTTTTATTTTTTTTAAAGATTTTATTTATTTATTTGACAGAGAGATAGAGAGAGAGCACAAGTAGGCAGAGCGGCAGGCAGAGGGAGAGGGAGAAGCAGGCTCCCCGCTGAGGAGGGAGCCCAATGCAGGGCTCAATCCCAGGACCCTGGGATCATGACCTGAGTCGAAAGCAGACACTTAACTGACTGAGCCACCCAGCACCCCTAGTTTTGTTGCTTTTAGTCTCTCTTTCCTCCTTAAAGCGTCCTTTTTAATATTTCTTGGAGAGCCGGTTTAGTGTTCACGAACTCCTTTAGTTTTTGCCTGTCTTGGAAATGCTTCATCTCTATTCTATTCCGTTGTTGGATAGTATTGTTGGCTGCATATTTTACCCATTCAGCATATTGAATATATCATGCCACCGTTTTCTGGCCTGCCATGTTTCTGTGAACAGGTCTGCTGCTAACCTTATGTGTCTACCTTTGTAGATTAGGGACCTTTTGTCCCTACCTGCTTTCAGAATTCTCTTTTTATCTTCGTATTTTGCAAGTTTCACTATGATATGTCTTGGTGTTGACCTGTTTTTGTTGATTTTATGGGCAGTTCTCTGTGCCTTTGGACTTGAATGCCTGTTTCCCTCTCCATATTAGGGAAGTTCTCAGCTATAATTTGTTCAAATAGACCATCTGCCCCTTTTTCCTGCTCTTCTTCTTCTGGGACTCCTATGATATGGAAATAATTACACTTTGTGGAATTGCTGAATTCCCTAAGTATATTCGTGATCTAATAATTCCCTTTCCCTCTTCTTTTCAGCTTCATTATTTTCCATAATTTTATTTTCTATATCACCTATTCATTCCTCTGCTTCGTCTATCCTCTTTGTGACTACATCCAATCGATTTTGCATCTCAGTTATAGAGGGGTTTTTGTTTGTTTGTTTGTTTGTTTGTTTGTTTGTTTTTATTTTGGCCTGACTAGGTTTTGGTCTTTTATCTCTGCAGCCAGGGTTTCTCTGGTGTCTTCTGTGCTTCTTTCAAGCCCAGCTAGTATCCTTATGATTGTTATTCTAAATTCTTGTTCACATATATTGCTTATATCTGTTTTGAGCAAATCCCTGGCTGTGATTTTTTCTTGATCTTTCTTTTGTGGAGAATTCCTCCATCATATTATTATGCCTAGGTTTCTGTCTTTGTGTGTTATAAAAGCTTATTATGGTTCCTGCTTCTTAGAGTAATACTATGTTAAGAAGTGTTCCTACACTTTCCAGGGTCTGGTGCTTCAGGAAGTGTTTCTGTTGTACAGTGTATAAACTCTGCTATTGTGTTTTGGCTGCTCTTTCCCACAGGTCAGTCTTCTGCAGAGGGCAGTGTTTAGGACTTTAACTAGGTGTGCTTTGATTTGTTTTTTACAATAAGACTGATTTAAAAAAAAACAAAAAACACCTGATTCAAGAAAAGAGAAAAGAGAAAAGAAAAAGGAACAAGAAAGCAAATAGACAAAAAAGTATAAGCCTGATCCCAAAGAAAAGGAAATAAAGAAGAAAAGAGAAAGAGGAAAAAAAAAAAGCCTGATCCAAAAAACAAAAACAAAAACAAAACTGAGAAAGGAAACAAACAAGCCAACAAATGAACAAAAAACTATAAGCCTGATGATAAATAAATTTAAAAAAAAACAATTTAAAAAATAAAATATATATAAAATAAAAATAAGAAATGAAAAACAAAACAAAACAAAAACAAAACCAAGGCTGGTCCTATTTCCACCAGAACTGAAGCTGATCCTTTGGTGCACTCTATGATCAGTAATAGCCTTGATGCATGTGGAGGGCCTATGTTGGTCATCTGAGTGAGAGGGCCAAACTGTTGGCTCACAGTCAGACCTGCCCTAATACAGCTGTCCCTGCTGAGTTCAGCAGAGGCGGGGGTGGTGTAAGTGACTCCAGCCTCTGCTGGAGGCTCTGTGTTTCTTTCTGGAGTCCCACTGTGTTGGTGGGCGGGTGGAGGGTGTAGTGGAAGATGGCATCACCTTGCCTTCTCATCCCTGGGAAGGGGAACTCACTGCTGCTGTTCAGGAAGCCCTCACAGAAAAGTGAACGATCTCCTCTTTGGTGTCCCAGGCTTTTACCAGATCCCTACCCTCAACCTGTCTGGGGCCAGCCCTTGGCATGCCCAGCACCACAGTTCTCCTGTTTTATCTCTGTCCATTGGCTGGGATTCAAAACAACAAATCTTAAAGCAGCCGGCAGTACACAGACCCAGTCCCTTCTCCTGCAGGCGAGCATCACAGCCCTGCATGGGCACTGGCACCTTTTTGTTCCTGAAAAGCAGTCCTATGCCTGCATGAGTGCCCAGAGCCTATGTTGAAGCACAGCAAAAAGCTGCAACCATGTTATCTGCCCTCTTTGTTCATCTCTGTCCCCTGATGTTGAATGGCTGCTCAACACAGCCAGTGGGTCTTTTGTCCTTGGAGAGGCAAGATAGCCTCTTCCAAATGCACTCCAGGAAGGGGAACATTCTCTCCCTGTGGGACTCAGGGGATCCCCACACCACAGCACCTTGCATGAACCCTACACACCACTTTCTCTCCCACTCTATCCCTCTCTCCCTGATTTCTGTCTGCAAAAAGGGTTCCCACCTGTCCCCTCCACAGCACCACAGCTTTTCTCTCTCCCAATTCACGTCTCCAAATCTCGCATCTCCCACGTTCTCTCCTTCCAGTTGTGCAGATTGTTTTCTTAATCCTTAGATTGATTTCCTAGTTGTTCAAAATGATTTGATGTTGATCTAGCTGTGTTCATGGGACAAGGCAAGCCCAGGGTTCCCCTACTAATCTGCCGTTTTCGCTCCTCTCCCTAAGCAATATATATTGGTTGAATTTGGATTCATGGTATAACAGGGTGTGGGAACAAAAACACAAACATCCAAAACACAAACATCCACATCCACACACACACACACAGACATAGCCATGATCTGCAACATTTGAGTTTTTATATGAACAAGAACTAAATGTAAACCTGAGAGTCTCATGAAGAAAGATGTATTAGCTTGTTAGGACCATTGTAACAAAATACCACTGACTGGGTGGCTTAAGGAAAAGAAATTTATTTTCTTACTGTTCTCTCTGCTAGAAGTCCAAGATCAAGGAGTTAGCAGGTTTGGTTTCTTCAGAGACCTCTCTCCTTAGCTCACAGATGGCCACTTTCTTGCTGGTTCCTCTCATGGTCTTTCCTTGGTGCATGCAAGCCCCTAATGTGTCTCTGTATGTCTGAGTTTCCTCTTCTTCTAAGGATACCAATTAGATTCAATTAGGACATCCTAATACCTTCATTTTAATGACATCACTTTTTTAAAGCCTCTATCTCCAAATATAGTCACATTTTGAGGTATGGGGGTTAGGGCTTCAACTTATTAATAAGGGGGGACAATTCAATTTATAACAAAAATGATAAACAGCTCACTTTGAACTATTTTTGCATTCATTCCCTCCATGTTTTAAAAAGAACATTATATTTCATAGATTTTCATACAATGTCAACCCCCACATTTCATCTTAGAGACATTAGTCAGAAAACATCAGGAAGGCCTTCACAGAACATAATAGTGGAAATAGCCTTTGGTGTTACTGTGCTTACAGTATAATCTTGCAACATAGTTTGAAGTTTAAAAGTTATCTTACAAATTTTGTCTTCATACTACACTGACACATATCTGAGAGTCAATTATTTTTATTATCAATTTTTATTATTGCTATGAATAAACTCATTTCTACAAATAGAAATATTGCTTTTTATCTTTAATTGTGAATCTTTTTTAGTTTGAACTGTTAATTTCCACATGGTTGGATACAAAAAGACTTTTCAATTTCATTGAGAACATGCACTTTTAAAACAAAAATATATCTTCATATTTGCTGATTTTTAGTCTCTGCACCATCATTATTCTGAGACAACTGTTAGAAAATGAAAGCTTATTGGCAACGTCTGTTAATAAAAATAGCTTGGGTGTTTCTCTTGTTAAATCATTTTTGTGTGTATGTTATATAACACTCAGAAGAAAAATGTTGTGCTTTTTTTTTCATTTTACTAGACTGTTTAATATTGTTTGAAAAAGGGGGGCGCCTGGGTGGCTCAGTCGTTAAGCGTCTGCCTTCGGCTCAGGTCATGATCCCAGGGTCCTGGGATCGAGCCCCACATCGGGCTCCCTGCTCCATGGGAAGCCTGCTTCTCCCTCTCCCACTCCCCCTGCTTGTGTTCCCCCTCTCGCTGTGTCTCTCTCTGTCAAATAAATAAATAAAATCTAAAAAAAAAAAAAAAAAATTGTTTGAAAAACATTTTAAACTCTGTGTTATATACTGCTATTCACTTTCTTTTTCTCTTAATTTAAGATACTATATTGCTAAAGCATAATTTTCTTTAAATTTTTTGAAATAAAAATTAGATCTGGGGCTTTTTTTTTTTTTTTAAAGATTTTATTTATTTGACAGAGAGATAGGGAGAGCAGGGACACAAGCAGGGGGAGTGGGAGAGGGAGAAGCAGGCTTCCCGCCGAGCAGGGAGCCTGATGTGGGACTCGATCCCGGGACCCTGGGATCATGACCTGAGCCGAAGGCAGACGCTTAACGACTGAGCCACCCAGGCGCCCCTAGATCTGGGGCTTTTTAAAAGTTTCATGGTGCTATACATTCCAGGAGATGCATAAACCACAATATAAAATGATACTTCAGTAAGTGATGACTGAGAGGATTTACACAATGCACTCCAGCGTTTTCTTAATCACTGACTAAATCTACAACTAAATCCAATATTGGCCTTTCTGTGCTTTAAAAGTGCCCTTTAGTCTGAATTCTTCAAACGAATAGGAAAATTAATCAAACCATTAAGATTCCTATTTTAGGTATTACTAACATTTTGATTTTCTTAAAAGTTTAATAATTTCTTGCCATGTAAATTTAGACTTTATTCAGAGTAAGGCACATGTCGCTGATGAAATAAGTTTAATTAATTTTCTGACTTTTATTACTTTTTCATAATTAACTTATTTTTTTAAAAAATGAAAACCTAGAGATTATGATGTTCTAAAATATGTCCTTACTAATTTTGTATAGGCCTACACCTAAGAGACTCTTTAGAGACAACATCAAATGATCTGAAACTTAAAATGGATATTGGAAGTGGAATCTTTATTGAAATTAAGGGAATATTTTCCATTTACTTGTCCTTCTCCACATTCTTTGCTGAGCAAACTTTGTCTGTGGTGTTCCCTGGGCAGTTTCAGTATGTGATCCAATAGTCCAGTGGGTGGAGATAAGTGGAGTTTGGTCATATAGTAAGAGGAGCCAATAGGCTAAACTGGAGGGGAAGGATGCAAAGTAAGGATGTCAGCCTGACAAAGGGAGTTATTGGAGGATGAAGATCAGTGCATGGTGGGGTAAAAAGGAGAAAAAACCCTGTGGTAATAAGCATACTTGCATACTTCTGATAAGAGGCCCATGTAGGTCAATCAGGATTGCAAATCTGCATGTGTTGTTAGCTTTATCTCCAAAAATCAACCCAAGAGGAACTACAGAAGAAGAAAACACGTACTGAGATAAATCAAATGAAACCTTTGAGACACTTCTGTCGAGATCAAAAACTGTGTTGGACTAGGATGATGGGTCGCAGTCTGGGGCAGGGGCAGAGCAGGTTGGGAAGAGGTTATAAATTCTACTTTTTCCTTCTCACAACTTTGCTGGGGCAAAATTGTTTCCTCCTCCTTCTCCACATAAATCAATAGCAACAGTCAATTGTGTTGGGCAGTGGGCAGGGGGTAGTTGTAGTAATTTTAGGGCAGCACAAAAGCGCTGCTGGGTTGAGAATCAAGCGATAAGAGATGTAGTTTATCCCTGTCTCCTCATCTAAACCTTCTGGGCCAGCGAGTTACCTCTTACTTTACAGCTTCTTTTCAAAAATGTTACAGGCAAATCCCTCACCACAGTATTCGCTTGGTGCTATGCCAGCAAATGGGGTTGTCTAAAATTTTTGTGCTTGAGTTCTTTGCCCTGAAGCTGATTCTTCCCTTCCTCTTAAACTTCAGAGAAGTGTCAGAGAATAAAGTCTGGCTTTCCCCAGTCTCTAGTGCCCACCACCAGACAAGATAGTCTTTAACTCAAGGAAAATAAAAGCACAGGCAATTAGTTACATACACAAGTTACACATCCACTGTAAAAGAAAAACACACAGAATAACACATATCAAAGACAAAAAGAGACTCCTACTGGATTTAACAACAATAAAACTAAGATTCAATAATATGTTGCCTACAGGAGACACATTTAAACAAAAAGACAAAGTTTGAAAATAAATACATACAGAAAATATACCAGGGGAAAGAAAGTTGCTAAATAAATTTATGTCTGAAAGACAGAACTCAAGAAAAAAGTATATGAGACAAAGATAGGTGTTCTATACTGGTAAGATTAAAAAACAAAAGTTGAGATAACCATCACAAAATCCATCTATTAAACACTTGAGCCTCTAAATTTATGAAGTTATAACTGACATTGTGATGGATTGACTCACTATATAAAGAGAAATAAAAATGAATTTGTTCCTAAAACTATATAGTGAATTGGACACCAGATGGATTAAAGACCTAAATGGGAAAGGTAAACATAAAGTCAATGGAAAATGGGGGAGTTCTTTTTAAACAAACCCCTAAAACAAATTATAAACCAATATATTTATGTACCAGACTATACCAAAATCGATGATTTCTGTTCATGAATTACACCACAGACAAAGTAATGGGTAGATGACAATGTTCTGTGTAAACCTATTATATAATGCCCCAAACTGACGAGTGATTAACATCTATCATATACATATTACCATTAAAACTAACAACAGGAAGACAGACATAAGATGAACAGAAGCAATATAAGCCAAAACATTTAATAAACACATGAAGAGATACACAAACTCATTAATAATGAGAAAAACATAAGTAAAATAGAGATACCATATTAAATTCATCATATTGACAAAAATTAGAAATCTAGATAATATCAAGTGTTGCTAGAATATAGAGATACAGGAGCTCTCATGCATTGTAAGACAGTCTTTAAATTAGTGATGCTATTTTGGAGAGCAATCTCACAATTCTTAATCAAATAGCATATGCATCCTCCATCACTCAAAAATTTCACTCCTGAATATAAATCTCAGGAATACTATCCCACCATTTTATAAGGGACCATACATAAGGATTTCATACAATAATTTCGTTGTGATACATGGATTTGGGGAAATGTCGGTGCTTATAACTGGGTGATTATATATATATATATGGCAGTATGAAGAAATGTTACAGACATAATACTGAGCAAAGAAAGTAAGAATCAGAATAAGATATTTAGTGCCATACCATTTATATAAATGAGAAATTCTTGTAAGAAAATATCAATAAATTTTTTCCAAGTATGTTTGATGCATACTCATCAAACACATTAGATTGGTGGTAGGAAGGAGAATAGCAGTGACCTAGGGATAAGGGAGTTCTGTATGGGAGTATAGAATGGGGATACAGTGAATTGGATAAATAAATAAAACAAGAAGACTCATTAAGGCAAAGGGAGATTTTAATGAAAAGATATGATTAATTCAACCATTGTACTGGAGTCAAAAAACAAAACAAAACAAAACAAAAAACAAACAGATAGAAATTTAAAGTAAATTAAGTAAAAAAAAATAGAGTATAATGTAAAAAGTAAGTAAGTATGCAAAGAATTTTTGGCTCTTAATAAACTTGCATTATGTACTCTAATTAAAAAAAGTCTTATCCACACTATTGAACTGAACAGTAGCAACAATGTATATAGTACAGTTATTAAGATATTTGAACATTGTTTTATATCTCCCCAAATGCAGTTTCTCATCATCATGTAAATATGGTTACTGAATAGTATATTTATTTCTTCCATTCTTATTACTTTAATAACATTAAAATAGATTTTCAGCTATTTTTTTCTAAGTAAAGTTTACTTTATATATATTTTATAATATATAAATATAATATATATTATGTTAATAGTATATAGTATATAAATATAATATATATTACATTAATAATATATAATATATAATTAATATATATTAATAGGCAATATATATATAATACAAATTTAAGGATATATTCCAGAAATAACTAAGACAAGGAAAATTAGCATCATTAAAATTTTCATCTAATTTCATTAAAGAAATTTGATTTCAAGAAGTTTTCAATGAATAGATCAATTATATGAAAGCCTGTGACTTTTTTGTTTTTAATAACTTTTTAAAAATCCATCTATCAGCAAATATAACATTGTAATTAATTCCAAGAACATTTTAATTTACAGACTCAAATTCTATATCTTGTATCCCAATTTAAAAATCTAATATACCAATTTATATTAATGAAGATTCTTGGGACTAAAATATATCCTCATGCTTGTTATATATAAAGCATTGACATTTTAGTCTCTGTATTCATCTGACTCTCAAAATGGCTACCAAAAGACAAATTATTCAATTTTCTATGTCATTAGAATGATTTTCCTGCTTCTTATTTTGGGTAATCTCCTGATCTTTTATAAGTTCTATACCAAACAGATACAAAAAAGAAAATGTCAAATATCATTAGAGAACTTGAACATTTTTACAGGTAGCATTTGTTATTAGAGTGTCCAAGTTATGAAACAACAGTATTCCAACAATCCCTTCCTTCCACCTGGCTATGGCTATTCCATTCAGGAAATAGTGTGGAGGTTTAATTTAAAGGGCATTTTAAAACTGAGATGAATGGATTTTTAGCTACTTGGTTGTCACATGGCTGCCATGAGTACAGATGACCATCTGAAGGACTGAGAGTATCAAAGAGGGGTATGTTGAACAGAACAAACATCTCTACCCCTGCTTAATCACTATCTCTTCTCAGCCACCTGTTCCCCTCTCTACCTCTATGAATTGTTCTGTGATCCACTCTGTTCAGGTCTATTTCTCCTTAGTTTTTATTTGCCTATCTATCTCACTCTGTCTTATGCTTTTTTAATCTTCTTTTTGTTCTCCATTTCTCTGATTTTATGATTATGTTTATAATAGTGCATATGTAAATCAGATACATTAAAAGTTTTATATGCTTCCTTCTTTTTCAAGCTTTCAAGTCACCCTAAAGTGATTTGTGTCTTGATTAACGAACTTGAGAGGAAGAAAATAAATTTACTTCTAATATGCAGGTCACTATAGATTATACTTAATCATCCATTTTAGCAGCTAACAAAACAACTCCTTCAGTAATGTCCTTCTTTCCAACCACATTAATTGGATTTTTTTCAGTCTCATAGTATCAGTCACATAAAAGAGGTGGGGAATTACAGACTCACGATATGAATTTCACCTCTGTTTCTTGAACATCATTCTTGAGGAATATATCAAATCTATCTTTTCTTCAACATTCATTCTACAAATGTAAAAAAAAAAAAAAAAACTTATCTAGAGTGCTAGCCACTGAGTTACAATGGTTCCCCACTGATGGAAATTAAAGATCACATGGAAAAGAGAATAAAATAAATACACCAATCAGTGTAATGTTAAAAATATTCTGGAGAAACAAATGACTAGTTTAGAACAGCATTTAACACAAAATCTTATGGTTCTTTTAGCAAGTGATGTTTGACATGAAATTGGATCTGTGAAAGAAGGAGGATCAGCAGCATCTATTCCTGTTCCTCTCCAGTCTTTCTTCCATACTGCAGCTAGAGGAATCTACTTAAAATTCACAGGAGATGCCATGTTCATGGGCCCTTTCTCCTTCAATTTAAAACCCTTTGGTGCTCAATACTTGACATCATCTGAAAGGCTCTCCAGTCTACATATGCTCTCACCCCAGAGAGGAACAGTCTTTACACATGCTATTCCTGAGGCCTGGAAACTTCTTCCCATATTTTCCTTCTTGTAGAGTTAACTCATTTAGAACAGGCTAGATAGAAACGTGGAAGGCATAGTGTTTTCCTTGTCTTAAAAATTTTGAGCCTCTTTAAAGTGAGAAAATACTCTCGAGTTAGATGCATATTTCCAGGAAACCTAGAAAATTAGCACATCCCTAATATATCAACACATATGATTTACCTTACTATATCTCTACAATTTTCTTACGCTACATATCAGATAAAGTCTTCGCAATAAGTACTTCCTCGTACATATCCTAGAGATGATCACAAGACTGAGTTTTCATCTAAAATTCATCTAAAATTTTAAATCCAGAAAATACGTTATGAGATGGAAATTGTATTTTCCAGTTGATAGTCCTTGTTCTGCTCAGAGATACAATCTCAGAGTCCTTTAACCTATTTCCATATGAATGTATCCTATACTTTATTTCATTAGCTCAAATTTAAGTGTAAAATAAAAATTGTTCATGCTAATCACTCCATTTGTGATTTTTACCATTGACTGTTTGCTGACTTCACCAAAAACCATAGTGTTAAATATTCTCATGAAAATCAAGTAAGTTAAGATACATAACAGCACTTTGCAACCTCTAACAAGTTCTGTAACTGTAAAATACAATATTTTGGGAGTAGTATTTCTGTCCTCAATAAAGAACTGGTGTTATTCTTCTGAGACATAAAAGCAACAGTTGTGTTTTCTTAGTTGTGAAAAATCTACACAAGCAAACCACACTTCCATGTCTGAATGTGAATTATTTTCATTTCTATCATTTCCTTGCCAAAAATGTGAATGAGCACTTACGAGAAATAAAAGATTGCCTTAAATTCTTTTCTTTTGGTTTCCTGTTTGCAAATCGACTCTCTTCTGTATACCCTGGAAAATTATGTTTTTTTGGTTTAACATTTGATGAAATCTTACAAAGATTATTTAGAAAATCAAGAACTGGATCTGTTTGTAGATGGAATAAATGGCCTGCTTTCAGACATCTTCCCATTGGACTGAGAAGCAATCTAATTTTCAAAAGAAAAATTGAAGGAGTCCTTTAAATTAAACCATGTTTTTTCCTAGAGATCTCCTTCACTGAATACCTATGAAGTACCACATACATAAAGAGATCAAGGGGTAGCAATGAATTCTTAAGTGTGTGCATTTGGGGTACCCATATGAGGTGAAAAAATATATATATATGTGTGGGTACATATGTAATTTTTCATGAGATTGGTTTCTACTAGGTACCTTCTAGATGACCATTTCCAGGCTGTTAAAAAGACAAGTTGATTTAAATAATCATAGTTATTTATTAATAGTGAGTTCTTGTTAATAACTGTTAGAAGGTGAAGGAGAATTGGTAAAGTATCCTTTAAACTGAGAAGGCATTTTATAATTGAAAAATGAAGCCAACCACTCCACACTATTTACAGAGTTTTAGTGAAGGTGACTTACAGTGGGGATCCGGCAGTGATTCAGACGGTACTCTGCTATTCTTTGCCCCCATTTTCCACCAAGTCTGGACCTTAACCCATAGCTTTTATAGAGCTAGGGGCATTGTTGTGAGGTGAAGGATAGTTATCTAAATTGGTGCTGTCTGTGTGCTAGAGGATCTCCACTAGTTATCTCAAGTAGCGCTCTCTATGCCTTCCCAAATTCCAGTCAGGGCATACGTTAACCTCCACCGGGTCTGGGACACATAGCCTCAAGAGATTATTCCATAGGCATGAACAAGATGGAAGGCCAAAGATGGAGTCAGTGTTGTCAGCACTCCTATAATAACACAAACAATAACAATACAAAAGTAAAAAAAAATATTCAGGAATTCTAAATATGGATACTTTTAAGTCAGCATACAAATGTTTAGCCCACTGACTTTCTCTTTGCATCTTTCTCCACCTCACCTCTGGTAAAGAAAACATCCTTGATAGAAATTTCTGTTTCTCTTCTAGAGACTTAAACAAGCATTAACCAATTTAATATTAAAACAAGAAATTTTTCTTTCTATAAATGTGAAATCTAAAACAGTCTAAATATCTCCCATTTGGGAACTGATAAGTAAATTATTACATTTCTATATAATTAAATATCATGACAACAATTTTTTTAAGGATTTTATTTATTTATTTGAGAGAGAGAGAGAGCATGAGTCAGGGATAGAGGAGGAGGGAGAGGGAGAAGCAGACCACTGAGCAGGGAGCCCAATGTGGGGCTCAGTCCTATGACCCTAAGATCATGACCTGTGTTGAAGGCAGATGTTTAACCGACTGAGCCACCCAGGTGTCCTTCATGACAGCAATTTTAAAATGAGATACAAAACATTTGATAAAATATGATTCTGTTCTATAAACAATGAATATGGATTCATATTTGTATGGAAAATTTCCAAGAGAACATACAATTTGTATGGAAAATTTCCAAGAGAACAAATAAAGACCATTTGAAATAATTGGAACAATTCGCAAATTAGCTAGAGCACTAAGGACCACTAAGGATAGTATAATCCACATAACTAAATGAATTCAAGCTGAGCCTGGATGATGAATTACTAGAAAAAAATTTTAAAATATCGATATGTCAAGAACAGATTGGATGAGATGGAATCTAAATTACCTTTCAATTCCTAGATGTGATAATTCCAAGCTAAGCCAGGGAACGACATAGAAACCATTGGCCCATTTGTGAGCACAGGCGTGTGGTGGAGGATTTTGCAGATAGTGGGAGAGATGACAGCAGAAGTAAAATAAATAAATAAATAAAAAGTTATGTCAAAAAACCATATAAATACAAGGGTTGCAAAAAACTGACCGCTGTAAAAAGTTTAAGCAATACAATAAACAGACTGATTATTAATATAGGTGTGAATAACTGTAAGTTTCTTTACAAATTAATTTCTATTTAGAACCTTTATACTCTGGTCTTTACTCGAGTCTCTCCCTTTCCAGATGCTTGTCAAGATTCTGGAATGCTTGTGCATGCTAAGACTTTAAGGGATGAGTCCCTGCAACTACCCTCAAACTTTGAGTACTTTCTCATCCCAGGCAGCCTGACTCAGTTCCAAGGGCTCTTCCCCATACGAGCGGTGCTCAGGGAACAGGAAGCTTCTCACAGAGCAGCACCTGCATCATCGCATTTCCACTGGGTTCTGGCCAACCTCCCGTAATGCTGAACGGAGCCTGGGCTCCATGCCCACTGCTCTTGGGATGTTCAGACATTTCTGTACCCACTACAGCACTGCAGGAGAGCAGAGCACAGATGAAACCCTATTGCAATCCCAAGGGAGTGTCTTTCCAGTTGGGAAAGAGAAACTCTTCTCTCTCTTCTGCTTTTGGTTAAGATATATGTTTTCTCTCTGCCCTGCAGTCCTCTTCCTATGTTTTTGGACAAGATGTTTTGTCTATAGTAGCAAATCCTTTTCCTCTCCCTAGGGCTTAAGCTTTTTGAAAGTAAAGCCAGGATGTCTTACAGGAGTTTCAACTTTCTGTCCTTCTACATTCATTCCCTGAGGCATAAATACATGTTGACCAACTTGCTTCAATGGCGATAAAAGAAAGGGAAAGATACAAGGATTACCAAAAAAGATTAATGTCTCCAAATATTACTTTATTTTTAAAACGAAAAACCCATCATAACATGTATACATTTTTTATGTGGAAAACATTAGTGAATTAGGATACTGGAGAAAAAATCTTAAGAAAACACCAGGAATCAGTTTCTTAAATGAAAATTTCAAAAAGTAGAATTAACAGCGGATTATATAAATGACAGAGAGGTAGGCTTTACAACAAATATTGGTTATATTGTGTTGGAATGGTGAAACTAAGAGCGCAATGAATGGCAGATTGAGACCTCCTCAATACACTTTCCAGAAAGGCTCCAGCAGGAATGGATGTTTTCATCCTTAGCTCATCCTCCATTTTAATCTTTGCTTTCTAATTTGCATATGGACAAGGCTTCCTGTGGTTGGAAGTATCTTCATCAACTTACCTTCAATATGCTAGTTGTGAATTATTCCAGCACATATCAGCAACAGAAGGATGTGTCAGAACTTTTTTCACACAGCAGATACTGATGAGCCATGATCAGCAGGAAGTCACTGATAACCATTTTGAAAACTGCCACTGACTTTGATAATAATTCTATCATAGTAATAGCTACAAATTCCCTACAAATGTGCAGTTATCATGGTTGGGGGGATTTTGGCAATGCAAATTGGGCTTTTTCCCTAAGCAAGATGTAGGGGTATAGTAACTGTAGCAGATATCTATATTCCTCCCCCAAATCCATATTATTTTCCTTCTGTGGTAAGAGATGCAATCTACTTTTTAAGTGATAGATATAGTGTATATTCTTCAGTCTCCATTGTAGCAAGGCAAAGTCAGATGACTAGGTTCTGAGAACAGAATACCTACACAAGATGTATACAGATTCTGATAGTATCCTTAAATAAAAGTTATGTTTATGTCTCTTGACTTTTTTTTTTTCTTTCTTTCTTGCTGGTTAAAAGGCAGATGTGATGGGTGGAACTGAAGCAGTTATCTTGGACCATGAGGTCCTTTGATAGAGCAATAAGAAAAAAGGAGCCTATGCATTTGATAGTAAGTACCATTCCAGCCCTAGACTGACTACATGAATTTTTATGTGAAAATAAACTTCTGATTTGTGTAAACCTTGAAGTCCTTTTTTAAACCTTGAAGTCAATTCTAATAAAAAAAAAGAATCCAACAATCTATGTGTGTTTTTATTAGTATTCAGAATTCAAATTGCCGTGGGACTTCTGCATTCAATAATGCCTCTAGAAATAATCTACAGAATAAAGTATTGATGGAGATAAACTACTTTTATATCAATTTAGAAGGTATATAGTTGCCATAAAAAAGATTTATGTATTATCTAATAAGCATTTCTTCCAGAAAATAGTGTCTCTGTTAAATAATTACTTAAAATTATAGTTACTATATATTTAAGAAAAAATACAAAGACTTCAATCAGCTCTCAAAGGTATTCAAAATAACTCTGGAGGGAAAAAGCAAAAAACAAAAAACAATTAACTCCTTAATAGTAGCCAAAACATGTTTCATTTGCTAAGGAAATTCCATGGTAAAGGAAACAAGTATTTTCCAAGCGGCAAAGTGTATATCTAAGCTTTCAGTATTTCAGAGTTTGGGAGGCTCTCCGTTAAAGTTCAGACCAGCTAAGACTTCAAATGACAAAATATTTAAGAACTTAAGATATTAACCTGGTTTTCTAATCGTTCTGAAACGCGAAAAATCAAGCTGGCAAGCAGGGAATCTATGAGTGTGCGAACAAAACAGAGAGCCGGTGGCCTATTATGGTTTAACTTTTTTCCTAAACAGAATAAAGATTTTCATATTTCTTAGTATTTTTAAGAAAAACGTTTATTCTCTGATTAAAAGGATGGCACATCAATGTGATATTGTTGTCTAGTTCCACTGTACAATCATATTCAGCCAGAATGAAACCCTAACCTTATATAGGGATACAATTTCCATTAACTTCAATGAGAGATTTTTTATGAAAGGACTTACTTACATGACTCACCCTCATCTTGAGCCATGTTCATTAATTTTATCTGGCAATATAAAGCCTTTTTTTTTTTCATACTTCATTCTTTCACACGTACGGCTGTTTATCAATTAATAGAGAAAAGCCTAGTTATAAACCACATCCTGGAAGGAATAAATGAGGTGAATTTGAATGACACAGGATGTTGTTAAGGATTTAACAATATTGCTAACATTCTGGGGTTTCACAATTACGAGTATGTGATTTTTTCCAGATTCTGTCTTTCTTGTTTGTTTGAAATCCTGGCATAATTTCAAAATTGTTATGTGTGTGAGAGAAAGAAAAGTGTATTTACAAACCTTTCCAGGGGAGAAATGCAGCCCTTAAAAATGCATCATAGAGCACATAACAGAAGCATCTATGCCTCTAATGAAACCTACCTGATTCTCACAGTCATCACTCCCAAGTGTATAAAATCCATTTAGCCTGATTCCTGGCATACATACATCCTCGTGCTTAAAAATATTTTTAAATGGTGCCTCTACTTCATTTTGAGGACATTGGTCCTCTATGTGAAAGAGTGAGTTTAATCTGCTTGAATTTAACATGAGGCAAAGCAGGGAGAGGAAGGAGTTTCTTAGAAATAGTGTATGGTAGCAAAGAGACCGTCATGACCAATGAGGAGAAGCTAACCCTTGAAAAGGCAGAGAGCCAATTTTAGATGTTTGCGAAAATAAAATGTAACACTGGGGAGGGGTGTAGCGTAGTTGTAGTTGGTAACTACACAGAAACAATCGCCTATTTGTTTAAAGGTATTCAATTCATAGTTTGAACTTAGGCTCTAACTTATACCTCGTTTCTTTTGTTCCTGCTTCTGAATTTAAAGACAAAATTGTGGCCAGCACAAGCATTTGCTTTAGGGCAACCTTGAGTTGAGATAATCACCATTTGCTTTATTATTGTGTAATCCTGGGCTGCTGTTAATTTAGGATAAAGTAAGAAGAGTGGCTCATTCTACACTTAAAATGCTTTTCACATTTAGAACTGGTTTTCTAAACCCTCAAGGTTTATTGTGTTTGATTTTGAAGGAAGGGGTCCATTAACTTGCTAAGACTTTTCAGAGAAACTTATTGCTGACCTTGATAATAGTCTCTAAAGCTGGCCATATAAAGAGATGATGAAGATGAGGACAGCTGTTTTGTCAGCATGCTAGGTGCATGGTAGATATTGTTTAAATATTATGTAAAATTACCAAAAATATCCTTCCTGGGCCATACATTTAAACAAAAGTCTTTTTAAAAATTTGAGGCCTGATTCCTGAATAACTTATTTAATTACAGAACAGCCATTTTTTTCCTCTTACTATTTAATTCCACAAATAGGGCTTATAAACTTGAATTTTACTTATGCATGTATTATACAGTGCATATATGACAGGAATTAACTTGAATTCCAGGAACTAAAAGATAATAGATTAATCACTAAGGAGAAAATATTAAAAAAAGTTATTTTCATTTTGAAGCTATTGGACCTAATGGAAGAGTCTATCTTTGTTTTTATTTTAAAGGTGTATCTATTGTCCAGTGGACATTATGGAGGGGAATGGGAAAAATAGTGTGTAAAATTCTTCAATCAATAAAGATTAGTCTACTTTTTAAAAATTGTGTTAACATGGAGGACATTAGGAGAAGGAAGGGAAAAATGAAGGGGTGGAAATCGGAGGGAGAGATGAACCATGAGAGACTATGGACTCTGAGAAACAAACTGAGGGTTCTAGAGGGGAGGGGGGTGGGGGGATGGGTTAGCCCAGTGATGGGTATTAAGGAGGGCACGTATTGCATGGAGCACTGGGTGTTATAAGAAAACAATGAATCGTGGATCACCACATCAAAAACTAATGATGTATTGTATGGTGACTAACATAACAAAATAAAATAAAATTTTAAAAAATTGTGTTTTTAACATGACATTTACCCTCTTAAAATTTTTAAGTGTACAGTTCTATTGTTAACTGTAGGCATATTGTATCACAGATCTCTAGAACTTACTCATGTTGCATAACTGAAACTTTATACCCATTGAATAGCAACCCTCTATTTTCCCCTGCCCCAGTTCCTGGCAACACCATTCTACTTTCTGCTTCTATGAGTTTGACTATTTTAGACACCTCATATACGTGGAATCCTGCAGTTTTTGTCCTTCTGTGATTGGCTTATTTCATTTGAGATAATGTCCTCTGGGTTCATCCATGTTGTCACATGTTGGGGCTCTCCTTTTCTAAGGCTAAATAATATTCCATTATATGTCTACATCAAATTTGCTTTCTTTTTTTCTTTTTTTGGCATTATAATCTTTCCCAGTTCTATTGAGAGGTATACCACATTTTCTTTATTCATTAATCTGTCAATGGACTTTGAAGTGTTTCCACATCTTAGCTATTGTGAGTAAAACTGCAATGAATATGGGATTGCAGATATCTCTTAAAGATACTGATTTCAATACTTTTAGGTAAATATTCAGAAGAGGGATTGATGGATCATATGAGAGTTCTATCTTCAATTTTTTGAGAAACCTCCATAGTGTTTTCCTAATTTGCATTCTCACCAACACTGTTCAAGGGTTCTAGTTTCCCCACATCCTCATCAACACTTCTCTCTGTCTCTTTCTCTCTCTTTCTTTTTCTAAAATATGTGAGGTGATATTTTATTGTGGTTTTTATTTGCCCATTTCTGATGATTAGTGACATTGAGCATCTTTTTCTAAACCTGTTGGTCATCTGTATGTCTTCTTTTTAGAAATGTCTATTTGGATCCTTCATCCATTTTAAAAATTGGGTTAGTAATTGTTTTGAAGTTTAGTAATTATTGTTTAGAAATTCCTTATATATTTTGGATATTATTCTTTTATCAGATATATGGTTTGCAAATATTTCTTTAGATTGCTTTTTCACTCTGCTAATTGTTTCCTTTGCTATTAGTTTTTGGTCACCATACAAAGTTATTACAATATTTTTTACTATATTCTCCATGCTGTACCTTGCATTCCCATTAGATTATATTTAAACTTTATTATAATCATCATTGTGTTGCATTAGAATACACTGCTTCCAGAAACAGAATGTGGATTATCATGGCCAAGTATCTAGTGGAGAATCTGCATAAGCTATACTACATATTATGGAGTATTTAATTATTAGAAGGTTTAATGTGCTCTATCTGTATGAAATATATGATTGTTAATACATCCATTTCAAGTTAATACATGGCATAGAGTATCAATGCCATTATTCTTATTTTAAAAGGCAGGCCAAAAAATTTATACTCAAAAATACTCCTCAGCTTTTGCCCTTCTAGTATTAAAGGACCTTGTGACATATTCATTCTCCAGTTCATTGAAGAAATCTGAAAAGCATTATGCACAAATATAAAAATATAGGTAGTTTCAGGCCTTTCTATAACAACTATTGCATTATTGATGTAGTAGACAAAACAATTGAAAAGAAGGCTGATTCTATTTGATGCCAAATATCTTACTTGCCTAGATTAAACCTTAAATCATTCACTGTATAGATGTAAGATCCTAAGTCTAGATAGATGTTTATTGAAGATATTGCAGTTGTCAATTCAATGTATCAATATTTAATAGAAGAAACACATATTATAGTGTTATTTCCTTTGCTTTCCTTATTTAACAAAATCAATCTGGAAAAGATGATTTACTAAAGATCCTTCTTCATTTGCAAGACTAACAGAGGTGTTAATTCATAATGGAAGAGTTGACTGGAATTTAATGATTTACAGGAGAAATTCATATCACTCAGTTTGCTTTTGGATACACAAAAAGATATGAAGAAGGTTTGACTATGCCTTGAAATATCCTGAATTTGAGTTGCTTTCTTTTCTAGTTGATTCAAGGGAGATTATTTAAGTGAAAATGGAAGAGGGGTGCCTGGGTGGCTCAGTTGGTTAAGCATCTGCCTTCAGCTCAGGACATGATCCCAGGGTCCTGGGATCAAGCCCCACATCAGGGAGCCTGCTTCTCCATCTCCCTCTGTCTGCCCCTCCCCCTGCTTGTGCTCTCTCTCTCTCTCTCTCTCTCTCTATCAAATGAATAAATAAAACCTTAAAAAAAAAAAAGAAAATAGAAGAATGGGTCTGGGAAAAAGCTTACAGAAACGCAGACTATTTTTGTTACCCATTAAAGCTTTTTAAAATTTGCCAATTTTTTTGTTTTATTGATGTCACATAACATTTGTCTCACAATAAATTATGAACCATAGTACTATCAACCAAGTCAATTCTATTATCCTGTTTGGCAGTAACCCAAAGAAGGCAAACATAAATTTTTGTTTTCCATTAAAACTTTGGGAATCTTTAAAAAAAGGATAACAGGAAAGATCTGCTTCTATACTTAAAACATATTTATTTCAGTGACATCCAAAGAAATGGTTTTCCACTTCATACTGTAACTCTTTTAGAGATAAAAGCAAAGAAATTTGCAAGATATGCAGCCAGAATCAAAGTGGTCATCTGGGAATATCAATACCGTTCATACTGTCCAAATGCAATAGCCCAGATAGACACACTTACTTGTACCATCACACCACTTGAGAGAGACAATCATGTGGGGATTTAACTCTGGGAATTTTTGGAGGCAGCAGGATCCATGTCTTGCTAAGACCTGCCTGCCAGGCAAGCATTGCAGAACTGCAGCTCTAAATTTCAAATCTAAATTTATACTCTGATCTCTCCTTTGACTCTGCATCCATTTTTTTCTGCTTATTTTTCTACCAAAAAAGCTTCCCCCTCCCCCCCGGGATCTTAAAAATTTCCCAACTCCACCATGAATGTTACATATTTATAAATGTATTTGCTTCAGTCACCTAAGTCATCCCCAGGAAGCACCAGAGAGTAATGGGAACTGTAATTGTGTGACATTTACACTATTTTAAAGAATGAATTTTACCTTAGTTCTAATCTTGGTGCTCACTGAGAATTTAAAAGATTTATAGTTGCTTCCCTAGTTGAAAGAGAAAGAAGGAGTGAAAATAATTTCATCACAGCAAACTTTTCCCCTTCAGTAAATATCCTGGGTTTTTCCTAGAGATTTGTAGGTAATATTTTAGCATGTTGGGTCATTTATGTTGATGGTCAAAATTCACAGTACTACATGGCAAAGGGAAGATAAAGAAAAAATACTCAACAATATAAAATGGTAGCAAATGGATAATCTCAGTGTCTAAATGAATTTACCTTTCTTAATTGAAGAAGTGTGTTATCATATAGATATATGTATATGATCATATACATATATGTGCCTTTCTTAATTAAAGAAGTATATTATCATATATGTGTGTGTGTATATATATACATATATATATAAAGCTGAGCTATTTTGTTTTTTTTTTGTTCGTTTGTTTTTTTTTAAAGATTTTATTTATTTATTTGACAGAGAGAGACACAGCGAGAGAGGGAACACAAGCAGGGGGAGTGGGGGAGGGAGAAGCAGGCTTCCCGCGGAGCAGGGTGCCCGATGTGGGACTCGATCCCAGGACCCTGGGATCATGACCTGAGCCGAAGGCAGACGCTTAACGACTGAGCCACCCAGGCGCCCCTAAAGCTGAGCTATTTTGTTAGTCAAAAATTATCAGAGTCAAACTCATTACTATGTCAAATTAACAATGGCATATTTATTTTAAAACTTAATTCATCATTTAAGGAATGAAGGCAAGGGAGTGGTAAACATTTTATTTTCTTTCCTATAGAAATGTCCTATCTATAAGCATACAGAAGTAAAGAAAATAATATCAATATTCTATGAAATACCTCAGTATGAAAAGTTCATTATGAGAATGGGCTCTTATTTTGTTCATGAGATTTAATTTTTATTGCCCTGAATGTCCTCTGGTTGTCTTAGAATTATTAATAGAATGGATGTAAGTGTGCTTTTGAAAAATGTAGGACATATGTAAATCTATCAATTTTTTTTTTTTTGGCCTGTGTATGTATAGAAATCTTGATAGTTGAGACAATGATTTTATCATTTGTAATGAATAACAGATAATCTTGATTATATTTCCCTTTGCTGCATATTATGAGACTTTTAATTTTAAGGTCTCTTCTAAAATACAAAATGAAGTATGAATCTAATAAAATATACCTTTCTCTCTTTTTAAAAAATACTGTATGGGGGCGCCTGGGTGGCTCAGTCATTAAGCGTCTGCCTTCGGCTCAGGTCATGATCCCAGGGTCCTGGGATCGAGCCCCACATCGGGCTCCCTGCTCGGCCGAGAGCCTGCTTCTTCCTCTCCCACTCCCCCTGCTTGTGTTCCCTCTCTCGCTATGCCTCTCTCTGTCAAATCAATAAATAAAAAAAAAAATTAAAAAAAATTTAAAAAATAAATAAATAAAAAATACTGTATGTAGTACGCTACAAATAATTTAACTAAGATTTAAAACATGTTTTAGATTATCACAAATTTTGCACTGCTTATATGTATCAATTTTACAGCTGGGGTGGATGAATGGTATATGCGGTAAAAAATGAAAATGAATTTAGGAAAACATCTCAATTGAATAACAGAAAACATAATTATTTTAACAGTGAGAAAAAAGTGACTTCAATAAAATTAAAACTTAATAAACACTTTAGTAACTAGAGAAAACTATATATATTTGCCCTTTATCTGAAGATATGAACAGTTCTATATGAATGCAAGAGATGCAGAAGGATAGAAAATTATAGATACAGACTGTCTTGTCAGAAAATTCATCTTTTTCCCTAAAAAAATATAGTGACAGCTTTCCTCCTACTTCTCTGACATAAAAAAATTTATAGATGATGAATAATAGTATAAGACCATAAGTAGTTGTGAGAATAGGCATAATGTATTCTAAGAATTCTAACTATATCATTGTATCATGTGCCTTTTATTATTCCATCTGCATGTTATGTTTCTCTAGATTTGTGAGTGCCAATAATGTGCCCATTTCTAATTCTGAAACTGCACTACAATAATTCCTTTATAGTATTTTGAAGGACACATACCATGGTATACTGTGTGCTTTTCTCCTGTGATCCTGAATTGTAAAAATTTTACAGTATTACTCTTAGGCCATATTTTTTTAAACCTATGTCAAAATTGAAGTTATTTTCTCCTCTTAAAGAGCTGTAATACATTTCTCCTTTATAAACATCTTTTTCTCACTTTTCCTCTTTTTATTCTTTTTTCACTTAGAGAATAGTTTTACATGTTTCTTTTAGCTTTCTTAGTAGAATAAACTTTATACCAGAAAAACATCTTTAGCTTTTTATTTGCTAAGATTCTTCTAATTTTGTAGATAATTTTAAACCAGTGATAAAATATTAGATTTAGAGGCATAACTTAAGATGATCTGGACCCAAACTTTTCCCCTTCAATCATAAAATTAATACATAGAAAGGGTAAATGATTAGCCCCATATTATAGGAAATAGAAGATACCAGTCATGAATACTTTCAGAAAATCTCATTAAAAAAAAAAAAAAAAACTTTTGAGGATATCCATATTTAGCAGTATTTTAGATTAAATGCTCTTAGATATCCTTCCTACCTTCTATCTCAGCATGATGTAGTCCTTGGTCAAATACAAAGAAATATATGAATATATTGCTGACTCCCAAGAAATCTCTAGGAGATTGAGGTTTTAGGAGCACAGTGAATTATTCACAGTGGGCTGAATACTAAATACTAAATGCTAAATAAACCTGATAATGCAGCTCTAAACCAAACATTCTAAGGAAATATAAGGGAGTCATATCTGTAATATTACATTTTATAGATGTCAAATTGACAATAAAGTAAAAAGAAACAGGTGAAATTAATTTGTTAATGTGTCTTATGGAATCTCGTATAGCTAAAATATTATTCAACTTATATTAGACCTTATTATATCTTTTATATTTCTTATACCTTTATCCATAATTTTATCTTTTTGTTTTTTCTGTGCTCTGTGTTGATTAATTTTTTCTGATATGACTTTTGGCTTTCTAATTCTTCCTTCAGCTGAATCTAATATTCATCAGCTATTTAACTCATCTATTAAAATTTTATTTTTAATTTATTTTTTTAAAGATTTTTATTTAATAGTTGACAGAGAGAGAGAGAGAGAGAGAGCGCACGAGCAGTGGAGGAGCAGAGGAAGAGGGAGAAGCAGGCTTCCCGTGGAGCAGGAATCCCGATGCAGGGCTTGATCCCAGGACCCTGGGATCATGACCTGAGCCAAAGGCAGACACTTCACTGACTGAGCCACCACCTAGGAGCCTCCCTTTTGTTTTGTTTTTTTTTTTTCTTTTTTAAGTAGGCTCCATGCCCAACATGGAGCCCAATATGGAGCTGGAACTCACAACTCTGAGATCAAGACCTGAACTGATATCAAGAGTTGGATACTCAACTGACTGAGCCACCCAGATGCCCCAATTTTTTATTTAGTTTTCATTAAATTTTTATGTTCAGAAGGTCCTTTGACTTCTTTTCATATCTGTTTTGTTTCCATGCCCTTGAAGATATTTTCAAACTTGTCCTACTTTAAAAAAAATATTAAAATGTGTGTGTGTGTGTGTGTGTCTTATAATTCCTGTCTGATTTCTTTATGGGTGTGTTTCTGCTGTAGATATTTTTCTTTGCATTGCTCCTGACATTTCGTTTTCCTATTGTTTTCATTTATTTTTTATTTGATTTCCTTCTCAATATTCTTATCAAATTATCTGAGATGGTAAAAAAAAAAGACGACTTCCTATAGGAAGTTACATATAGATTTCCTGTGATTACTTACTTCTATGTGTGAGGTGTCACTACCAGTCTAGTATTTTAATTCAAAGTGTGAGATTTGCGCTCCAAATCTACACAGTGACTACCTTATGGTAACATCTCAAGAAGTATTTCCTTTCTGCTTGCTGCTTTGCTTAGTACTAAGGGATTTTATTTTCTTTTTACCTCTTGTGTGACACTGTTGGGGATGAAGGTAGATTTTCTTCTGTCTTACTAATGATGATGGTATGACCCTACAGTGACTCAGCTTAATGTGGTCATTGTCTACTATAATAATTCCTTCCTTGGCTAGGCTTGTGGTTTTAATTACTGTCTTTCTTGCTTCAGAACATCAAATATCAAAATCAAAATTTAAGGTTGTGTTGTTTTTGTTTCAATTGACAATAATGCTACATATAAAAGGCTTCAAGAAATCCTTTTCTCTCTGGTTTTTAGCCTTCTCTTAATTGGTAGGCTGATAACTCCTCACTATCTTGTCAGTTATTTAATTCTCTTACAAATAACAAAAATCTTTTTTTGTCAAGTATTTTGAGTGGGTTTTGGTGGGAACAATGCTCAGAATAGCTTATCTTGTCATATTGCAAAAATGGAATTTCAATAAGAACTCTATCTGTGAGTATGAGTAAAATATATTCAAATGCTCTGAAAAATAGTTGAGCATTATTTTGTAATTTCAAGCATGGTCATGTCCTGTGACCAAACAATTTCATGTGGGGATACGCACAATAATTTATACATAAAATATGTTGTACCATAATATACAACATAAGGTACAGTTATATTTATAGTTGCATTGTTTGTTAGAACAAAAAAGTTGAAATAATCCAAGGTCTATGACATGGTAATACACATATTGCAGGGGTCGTGTACTGAGAGGTAAATGAACACATAAATCTTTTAACAGTCACAGAATGGTATATTATTCAGCACTGAAAATGGATGAACTATTAATGCATTAAGCAAAATGGATAAATTCCAGAATATAATGATTTTGAATGAAGCAAATCTGGAAAGTTTAAAGTGAAGGATACCATTTTTATAAAACTCATTAAAAGTAGAACACTGACAATCATAAAATTCAAAATATTGGTTACTTTTGAAAAGAAAAGGCATGAATATGGGAGAAATACATGGGTAGCTTCAAATGTTGGTAATGAATATTCTAACTTTGAGTTTATGTAGTGGTTTCAGGGTGTTCATTTTATTTTCATATTTTATAACTGACACATGTATTTATAACTTACTTATATAACTTATTATATATAACTTTAACACAAACAGACATGATTTTGTAAAGATCCATAATTGCATGATTCTTACTAATAACTGTTTGAAACTATAGGGCATTATTGCCTCTCAAAGGCACCAAATAACTGAGCATATAATGTAGTAATTTCATAATCAGGGCTTCAAATAACTCTAACAGAATCTTATTCCTCTTAATCTAAGGATCTGAATGTGTTATCACACTGTTTTGGACTAGAGTTCCAATCTATTCTCTAATCAGTTTGGTTGTTACCCATTTATTTCCCCATTCAGATATCTACATTTATAAAATATATTCTACATTAGTCTGGTAACTTTAATCTGATTCTCTCAAGTATGGTCACACAGAGAAAGGGGAAAAGAGATTTGATAACCATCTCTTTAAACTATGGCTTATCATACCAATTTATTCCATGTAATTCAAGCAAATCATTTTTGTAGGCTGTATTATCTATGTCAGTTCACCAGAATAAACACACTAATAAAATAGTCTTTTGGATTCTACTTATATTATTGCTACACAAATGTGGTTGTTGAAATTTATAAAGAGTTTAACTTTGTTAATATAAGCTGGTGATTTGCCTACCATGATAGACAATTTACTAGAATATCTCCATGCAAGTAAATGCAAAATATTTTGAAAATTTTGCCCACAATAAGGGCACAACAGCAGCACAGACCAGAATGGTGCCACCATTTACCATTTTCTCTCTGATTTTTATCTTTCTCTTAATTTGTAGGCTGATAACTCCTCATTATCTTGTCAGTTCTTTAATTCTCTTAAAAAATAAGAGAATTTCTCTTCAAGCAGAGAATTAAGGAGAAAGGCAGAGTCAAGGTTTTTTTCCCTTGATTTTTACAAAGAATGTATTTTAAATACTTTAGAAATGGAAGAGGAGAATCCACCTCAAAAAAGAAAAAAATACATACATATTGTTATATCATTTCACTTCCATGGTATGTTCTCTTGCCCTTTGAAAAGAATCACTGCATTATAATATTCCTTTCTAAAAAAAAAAAAGAGGTTGATGATTTCTTTTTTAGGACTTCCCCCAAGATGAAGGACAGAAAAGGTACAGAGTATTCAGATTTTCAAGCACAAAGTAGTTTCAAAATTGCACTTGTCTCATTAGAAATAATTGCCAATCTTGGTTACCTTGCTTTTTCAATATATAAATATATCCTCAATTCCAAAATAAATCCCCCAAATTTGGTAGACTTTTATTTATACTTTCCCTATCTATATTTCTATATAAGTTGTAACATGTGTTGTGTTTGTCCAAATCAATTAAATCATATTCGAGATGACTGGAAAACAAATAAACAAACAAAAACAAAGGTAATATAAAACATCCACACGTCATGTTTTCTGTCAAACTAAAACCTCACTCAGTACTCCAGGAAGTATTGACTGTTTTGCAGGCATCCCATTACCTTTGGTAGCCAATTCCCTTTTGAGAGTGAACAAGTCTCCTAAAATGGACCCCCTAAATTGAATTGGTGCAGGGTACCTAAGTCTCTTGGCTGCCTTTGAAAACAGGTCTCCAGTGTAGCACAGCATGCTGCTGTATCACCAATTGAAAAATTCCAATTTATTTTCCTCTTTAGATCTGCACAAAGAATGAGTCCACATCAAATTGTTATGATCAAGGAAGATATTGCTTATAACAGTCTTTCCTAGTTTAAAAATGACTTTGCTGGGGTTGAAAAGTAGTATACACCTCAATAATAAAGGAACTAGGAGGGACTGAAATGACTCAGAATGAATTGTATAAGACTTCAGTTATAACTGATGAAAGTAAATTAACAAAAGAAAGATAGTAAATAAATATAAAGAATTGTGTGTGCGTGTGTGTGTTTGGGAAGAGTAATATAAATGTTAGCGTATGTGCCTAGCTTTTCAAAATCCCCTCAGTGAGAATATATTTCTTTTTTTGGCAACCTTATTTTAAAAGCACATGAAGATGAAGATTCTGTGTGACAAGTAAAAATTCACTATATTCTGTGGAAATCACACAAAGTCTGGCATTTGAGCAGGTCTATTTACTGAAATACTGCAGATTTTTTTGATAATCATTTGAATATCTAAATTTGGAAACAACTCTTTCTAATTAAAAAAGTCAAGCTTAGTTCATTTAATTAAAAATGTTGTTCATTTAGGGACTTGGTCCTTCCTGAACATTTTCTCTAGCATAATTAAACAAAAAATTCATGGCTTTTTTTTTTTTTTTTTTTTTTTTTTTTTTTAGGGTTGACCAAGAAAGCTTTAATATTTCCCTCAACTTGACTAAACTTTAGTCTGGCTTCTTCCTGACTGTAGGTCCCTGGACTCCATTTTCTTAGAGCATTTCTTTAGAAACTTGCAATTGTAAACTCTTTCTCTACTTTTTTGAAATGTCATTCTTCTGTAGCTCAGGGGTGTCATTTTCAAGAACTTGGGAGACATCTCTTTGAAATGCATTCATCAAGAAAAGTAGGGCCCCCCTCCCCCAGTCTCTGTGGAAGGGTAACTGCCTAATTTCTCTGGTATGCACAGATTAGCAAACAGAAATGGCGTAATCACATTGACCAACCTTCCTTCCCCAATGTCCTTCAGTATTTTGCATTAGCTTGCCCCAATGTTTAAAATTCCTTTCTTGGGGTGCCTGGGTGGCTCAGTCGGTTAGACATCTGACTTGATTTGGGCTCAGGTCATGATCTCAGGATGTCAGGATTGTGGGGTGGAGCACCATGTCTCCGCTCAGCAAGGAGTCTGCTGGAGATTCCTCTGTCTCTGTCCCCTTCCCCCTGCTTTCTCTCTCTCTCTCTCTCTAAAACAAATAAATAAATCTTAACAAATATTCTTTTAAAATCCTTTCTTTTGTTTCAGCAGAGCTGAATTCAATCTCTCTGTCCTATTGTAATAATCTTGACTCCTATTGCAATTGTCTTGAATAAAACCTTGATTACTGTTTTAAATAAGTGTCTGGTGTATTTTTTTCTTTGACAGTTAATAGACATTAAATGTAAATAATTCACGTAAGAAAACATATTTTAAGGAATGAAGATTAAAATATTATATCCTTAGATTGTGTATTGTTTATTACAAACAATATTATTTCTATAACATTTTTAAATGTTGCAAAAAGCTTCCAAAGATATTATTTAATTTAATTTTCACAACAGCTCAGTGAGGTTTTTAAAAACAGTATCATTGGCCTGAGACTTGAGTTAGTTGTCCTACCCAAGATTATAGCACAAAAGAACCCTCTAGTGTCTCACTAGAAGTGAACATTTCTTGGGTTCCCTATTCCTCTTGTATCCATAATCTCCAGATCCTATATCATAGTTCCCTTTAGTGCACCATTCACACAACTGTTGAGTTATCCAGAGTTCTACTACCGCAAGAACATGGCAAAATTGTAATTTCACTGAAGTTCTTTGACTTCAATTACTCTGTTTTATGCATTACCTTAAAAAGCCACATTATTTTATTTCCATGTAAATTTATGTTAACTGTATGTTAATCCATTTTGACAAAGACCAAACTGTGAAGTATATTTGCTTCTCATATGGAGTCCAGAGACTGACACAATTTTAAAACACAGCAGGCATTCAATATTGTTGAGTGGATGTATTAATGAAGTCAGACTTTTGAGAAATTATATCTGTATTCTTGGAATGTTCAGGACAAGGTTCACACAGTATTGATAACCAAAAGCCAATAAATATTGGTTCAGGAGAAAAATGATGATTGTTCAATTCCATGTTACCAAAGTTTTGAGTGTAGCATCTATACTGTAAAATATTTCATAAAAGAATATATCTCCTTGTCTTTATAGGTTTTTTTTAACAGTCTGTTTGTTACCCTATATGACAATCATTATGAAAGAGTTCAGAAGGGATACTCTAAGGTGCTGTAGTCAGAGAGGATAATAGAATTAATTACACAAGAAACACTGTGATTTCACATTTATGAGAAAAGTGAGCCCAAGAAGAGTTAATATGTGCAGAGCATCTTTTCATTTAGTTTGTGATATTTTTATGAATATGAAACTAAGAGAAATGAAGATCACTCGCCTAATTCATGGAAGTGTTGAGGTGCTAACACAGGTTTCATTGACCCCAGTATCTAACCTCATTCTACTGTCTAGATGTTTTGCTCATTTCCCCTTAAACCCAAACCACAATTGTACCCCCCCACACACACAAGCACACACAGAGTTTAAATCCTGCAACCAGTTACATCACTGAGACAAAGAAAAATTTTATACAAACTGGACACTCAGAAAATAAAAGCAGGTTGTGGACATTTAAAGTATTAGAAGTGGAAAAAATGAATATGTGCTAAGTACATGCATGTATATGCATACTTTTATGGATATATTGGAAAGGAAAAATTCTATTGTTTTCCTTTATACTACATACAATTCTACTACAACACTACTTCACTTCTGGTTACTGAATGTGTTAGTATTTCTCACACCAGGAAATTCTGCAACAACAGCTGGGTGTCCTACAATTTGACTCAATTCTGATGTTGTCTACCTACAGATTGCCTCAGATCTCATAGATTAAAAACTCAGTCCCACGAGACTCCCCTGCCAGCCACTTTGGATGCCAATAGCAAGTCCAGGTTGCCATCTGTGCTTATGATCAACCAGCTATAAATCAGAGGTTATTCATGACTCCCTCCTAAGGTTCAATTAATTTGCTAGACTGGCTCACAGAATTAGGAAAACATTTATTTCATAGATTACCAATTTATGATAAAAAGATATAACTCGCTATCAGCCAGGTGGAAGAGATGCATAAGGCAGGGTATAGGAAGGACTGTGGAGTCCCTATGCAATGAGAATACATCACTTTTCTTGCATTTCTACATGCTCACCAACCTGGAAGATCTCCAATTCCCATCATTTTAAGTTTTTACGGAGGCTTCGTTACATAGGCATGATTGGTTAAATCATTGGCCACTGGTGATTGAACTCAATCTCTAGCATCTCTCCTCTCCCTGGAGGGTGGGACTCAAAGTTCCAACTCTCCAGTCAAGATTGGTTACCCTGGCAACCAACCCTCATCTTTAGGTTATCTAGGGGCTTTCCAAAAGTCATTTCCTAAACTTAAACTCAAGTGTGGTGGAAAAGAGCTCCTTGTGAATGACGAAAGGCACTCCTATCACTGAAAAAATTCCAAGGGTTTTAGGAGCTTTGTGCCAAGACCCAGGGACAAAAACTAAATGCATTTCCTATTATACCACATACATACAATACATATGTTATTGAATGGTGAATGTCTGTGATTTTTCCTACAATATATACTTAGTGATTCTTCAAAAATAGTTATTTTCTTCATAAGGTAGAGATATTATAGACTTCACCTTGAGTAAATCCTATCTAAAAAATATAATTTAAAAATTTACATAAGAACATGTAGGACAAAAAACAAAACAAAACAAAACAAAAAAACCTGTTTGATTAGCAACCTTTGACACAATCTATTTAACTTCCTAATAAAATTTCCACTAAAGAAGAAACTCAAGCTATTATCTTTTATGAGAGTATTTGAAGGGGGTCATCTAAGTAATTCTTTTATGCTAAAATTTGGGGAGCACCCCCAGTTTTATGCTAAGTGCTTAAATACACCAAGAGCCAATACAAACAATGTAAGATTACTGGTGAAAATCTCAAAACAAACTCTCTCACTTTTGGAAGAAAGTTCTCATTGACTGGCTTTATTTCCCTTTGTCTTCTTGTAATGGTCTAGCCATTGGTTAAGGTCTGTGGTTTATTGTGGTTATTGGAGACAGAATAAAATAGAAGCAGATTGTGAAATATTGTAAAGGGACAACCATAAAAGCAGTAAAATTTTCTAATATCTTATCAGAAAGGCTAGACTTTTTTCTTGCTGTACTTGACCACATAACCGTAAGAGAGAGAATGCCTAGTAATGGTAGCATTTTCCTTTAATAATAAGATAAAATATGATAGCTATCACTTGTAAATACACACACACACACACACACACACACACACACAGAGAAGAGGATGCTTTCCTGATGTTTCAAAGGAAGAGCAAACTGCCATAAATTATTTCCTATAAAAACCAGAAGAAAACCATTGAAAATGTATCAGTATAATGTAAGACAACATAGCTGCAGAGGGAATCAGGGACTGAAAGGCTTATGGAGAGAATATGATAAGATAAAAGTTAACCAGGAGAAAATCTATAGAGCAGCAGAGATGGGAAAAGACTTGGATGAGACATTGAACTCTTGAAAGGAAACTAAAACAGCAATGGCAGAATCAAAATCTGCAAGTGAGGTGATTAAAAAAAAGCATTAATCGTTCAGGAAAATTGAACTAATAATCTGGAGGAGAATGTTTTTAAAAAAATCCATTAGTCTACGAAAATGAAAAAGAGATGATCAATGAAAATGAACATGATTGATGTCAATGAAGTACAGACAGTGGAAGTTTCACTTGCAGAAAACTGGTGTCCTTAAAAAATGGTGCAAATAAATATATGAAAGAAGGCATAAACTGAATATAAATCATAGAACATGATTTCAATTTAGTAATAAGGATAAGAGTGTGTGTGCATGTATAAATATATATCTAGTGAATACGTACATATTTGTAAGTGGTTGTAACACCAAGTGAAGTTTTCTTTGGTTGGTGGGAGACATTATTTTTAAAAATAGTTTTTCATTTTCCTATTTGTAGTAATAAGTAGGTACTTACTATAAAAACATTAAATAAAATATTGATGAAATTGAAAAACATGAATTACGTTACCCAGAGTGGGCAAAATTAAGAGAGCATCACTCATTAAGAATTGCTGTTTCCATAAGATTTATTTTTCTAGATATGTTCCATGTTACTAATTTACTATAGCTATTTCTATTATTCTAAACAGACAAACTATATCATCACAGCAGTGTGGAAATAATTCAACAAGACAATTTCATCCTCTCCATATGAGTGCCTGTACATTCCCTTGTTACATCTGCTGATTTTTCCCAGAGGGAACCCTTATATCCTACAAAGTCATGAAGTTGAAATGAATAAATGTAGCAAAGTGCTAAGTAATTCCAAAATTATTCATTTTCTGTTATTGTTGGACAGAATGGAATAGGTGGGACAGAATGCCCAGTTTAGAATGATGAAGTTATTGCAAGGTTTCCTGTCTGCCTACATTTCAACAGAACTATTCTCTCTATATATACTAGATAGATAAATAGAAATATAGATAGATGATAGATGATAGATAGATAGACTTTGGTGAGAGATAAGTCCATCTATCAACACACATACACATATACACATACACACATGCTGATAACCACAAAGTAAAATCATTGGTCATTCATGCTTTTAGTTAATTACTTTATGAGATAATTACCTAATTGAGATCAAACTAAGTGATATTGGGATTGGAGAATGGGAATGGGAAAACAATAAAAATATGAAAGAAGGAAAAACATATGCTAGTATAGTCTGAATTTCTATATTCACAGAGCTATCTGTACCTTGGCATTCGGTGTCTTTCTGTTCTATTGTTGAGAATATATATGCTTAAGGTGATTTCTATCATCTGGGGTCCTTGAATAACGTAGAGTTTTTAAAGCATCCACATAATTCACCATACACTGATCTGAATTGATTTTAAAACACCCATCAGAAAGCTTAAATGGCATTTCTGGGCCATGTTATGGACCTTTTTACTTATTGCCTATATGTAAATTTCTTGTTTTGAAAGACAGTAGCATTTTATATGGTTTTTGCCATCTGAATGATAAGTGCAATTTTGTACAATAAAAAGGATTGCTTTGAGGCAGTTGAGATTTAATTAAATTCACTGAGCTTTGTGATTAAAAAAATGCTATTCCTAAAACTAGAATGCACACAACACATTCCAACATTTTGGAACCAGTATTAGACTTCTCTCATACTTCCTTACAAGTCATGAAAAAGCAACATGGAAAATGGATCAATTTTGACAGTAGTTCAGAATTCATAGTTAGCATCAGTATTGTGGATTATTCAAATAAGTATGTACTTCAATATTTACAACTAAAATGTATTTAAATTCTCAATTTAATACTACTCTTATATACTCTGGTCTTATACTTATTTCTATCAATTAAATAAGTAAATATTTAAACATATGCTTCCCACTTGAGATGTACATGACTTTTATCTCTTCACTTGATAGTGAACTCTTGAAGTCCTAACACCATACCTTATATTTCTTTCTTTATTTTACTGGAAGCTTATCATAGTATAATCACTTGGCATATCCTTGCTGATTAATTGACTGATTGCTGTCAAGTTCTCATTAATTATTCATCAAATTTCAATGGCATTTTTCCTCAAAAAAGATCAAAGAGTTCTACAGAAAACTGCATATTTATAGCATTCAGCACTACAGAGTTGAAAATAGTAAATCCAGGGAGGATGTAGGAAAAAAGAATCAAAGGGATGAGGAAGGACAAATGATAAAATCAATTCAACACATACTTATCGGTTCCTTAATTTTATACATTTGACTACATTTCCAAATCATTTTGCCATCAAAGATGATTTTATTACACTGGTGCAAAAGCAGAAAAAGTCTTCTCTATTGTACAGTCCCCATAGATTTTGTCTGGATCGGTGTGGGTATGCTTCATTTCCAGCTTGAAGCCTTGTTTGAGTTTTTCAGATTTCCGTGCAGTGGGTCAGAGACACATGCTGCTGGTGGCACACGGTTCAGATAGAGAGAGAATATATGGGGCCAGGGGATGGGGGGAGCTTACAAGCAGGGAATTACTTGAGTACACACAAGACCCTGAACTCTCATTATCCCACATTTTAGGCCAGGCATAAATGATCTGTATGCAGCCTAGCTTAAGTTTCTGTAAAGAGGCTCCACTCTCAAAATGCTATGTATGTGCTGGGAAAGGAAGGAATTAAGGAGAGGGAGAGCACGTCTATTCCACTATGTAGTAATGGAAATTCCCTGTTCAGAGAAGTGTCCCAGCGGCATCCAGTCTATCCTAGCGAGTTATCTCACGCTGCCGAGATAACTTTCTGCTAACTACTGGCCCAAAGAGTGTGGGTAGAAAATGAGCCTCCAGAGTCAGCCATGAACAAGAATAAGAGAATTTAGAAGTCAATATTAAATTGTCAAACCAAGCCTTCTGGAGTAATGGGGCACTACTGGAATCATTACATTTCCGGAAAACTTTGTTCAGATAGTTTTGACAGCACATGACACTGAGTAGCCGCGCATTAGAGCCCAACTACCAGCCACTCTGCCCTTGGGTAGAAAGGCATTTATATTACAGTTCATGCAACACAGATACCACTCTTGATCGTATTCCTTCATGCTTTTACAATTGCATATTTTCCAATGAGGAAAAAGCCTGCGAATATCATTTCCTATGGCAAATGGTTGACTTGTTTGTATTATAAACATGATTTGGAGATTTCAGGTTGCTTTAAATATTTTAACATTTACTTATAAGTGTTTATCTGAAACAATTATGTTGTCTAATATAAAAATATTTTTAGATAATTCCCAAATCCTCTTTACAGTGATGCTATCTACACCAATATAGGGATCACCTAATCATCTAATCACTAAAGCAACTATTGCAGTCCTAATTGATTTTATAAGTTATATTTACCATTTAATTTATAATTTATCTTGCCCGTTTACATTATTTAGTTTCAAGGATATCTGTCTTCGCTATGTATTATGCATTTGGAATAATAGGTTATTTGTTGCAATAATGTTCTTTGTCTTCCTCATAAGTCCATAAACACATATCTATACTTGCTCTCTCTTTTATTACCTTTCAGCTTTTCTTTACTTGTACTTTTATTCCATGTTTTCTTTGAGGACAAAAGTTTATTATTATTTATTATTATTATTCCATATGGTAATGGGAAAGGAATCTTAGAAGTTAGACAAGAGTTGTCAAGTGGAAAAACAGACCAGGGAAAATTTAGTACCAAAGATTCTATTCTGTCCTATAGTGTGATTTCTGACTAATCCATTTGCTCTTGTATTAGATTACACCCATAAAAAAGGAACACATCAGAAGAGTGAATAATAAAATTTCGTACTTGGCCTCTCAATTGTATTTCATTGCAAGGCATGGAGACAATTCAGAGTAAAATAAAGAAATATTGGGGAAAATAGCTTAGTAAATGTATACAATTGTTTCATTTACAGCTCACTCATCTAATTGTCTCCTATGGTCTGCTCATTATTGTTTAAAGAACAGAAACTAAAAAGAAGAAATCGAAGCCTTTGCTACACCTATATTAGTGAAAGTTTGAACATAGATTTCAAAGCAAAACCGTTAAGGGCCAGTTCACACATTTTAGTTCCCATTAAATCCCTCCTCCTAAGGTGAAGGGTCAATGAAGTCCTAGACAGTGTCTTCTATGAAGTGGTTATTTACTTGTCTGTTGATTCTGCAAGGCTCCCTCCCTCCCCACGTCACCCCCACAAAAACAGACTATCCAGGAGGACTGATTTAAAGCCATCGCAAGTGTGTTCCTAACAAACGTGAGCATAGTTGTAGATTGTTGTGTGATTTAAAAAGCAACAAAAATAATCATTAAAGGTAGTAGAGTCACTGGAATTATAAGGGAAAAACCAGATTAGGAAAACTGTTCTTGTAAGCTCTTTTATTAGGTGTCCTGCAGTTCTATAGTCTGCGTCTATGAGACTCATTTCTATGGAATGTACTGATGAGAATACAATTGCTATGCTGCCTGCCAATTGGGAGCTTTCAACTTGCAGTTGGGAGCTGCAAGTGAAAAGTGGCAAAAGGAGTTTTAACACTGATGTTTAGTCCAGTAGCCACTCCCATCTCTATAAAAACAAATAATAGAAGGAAAAAACCAACATAGTCAAATAGTCATCAAACAATATTCATAGAATATGCCATCTAGGAAAAACAAACGAACAAAAATACTTTTTCCTTTTCACTATGAAAAATTGTTCTTTACAATTCCTTGACAAAAACAGTGGATATGGAAAATATATAGTGAGCGTTTTGTGCTTGTGTACAAAGTAATTTCCACAAGGTTTTTGATGACTTGCATTTAATACATTTAAATATTTACAAAATATTTTATTACATTAATATTTTATTGCCTTAACATGAAAATAAGGGCATATTAAGGAGATAGGCCAGTTAAAGTAAAAGAAACAGAATAGTTTATGCACAGAGAGGCTGGGCTTCCAGCTTCACTTAATCATAATACCTACAGTTGGGGTATCATCAAAAATGCCCGAAGTACATCTCCCAAGACGTGGTGTAAGCCCCCTGTGCCAGTGTCCCGAGACAGATTTAGTGTTCCAGAACCTGAAAGCAGCTTGTTAGTCAGAATTCACACAATGGCTTCAATACAAAGTAAAACAAATTGTGACACCACAATCTCAGACCAATACATGCAAGAGATTGAAGTTTCTCTCTAACCGTGGTTTTGACAGTGTTGGAAGGAGGACAAAGGAGGGAAAAGCAGGCTCGTCCCACTTACTGTTGAGCTCTATGGAAATGCAGCATGTGTAACCTCAATTTCTTTAAGTCAGTAGTAAAGGCTGAGAAATTAGTCCACATTTGGCATTTTCTCCCATGTCTTAAGATTTAAATTCTATTTTAATATCAATGATAAGACGGATGGTAACAAATATTTTGAAAATGTGATCAAATATATTGAAATGTATGTACTTATATTAATTATATGTTTTTAATTTTCAAAAATGCATGCTCATTATAAAGAATTTAGAACATACATAAAAATTAAAATATGTAGTAAAGATTACCTTATATAGAAAATTGCTATAACTGCTTTCATATATATTTTTCCAGTTTCTAAATTTATATATTTGAAATTATAATTAACATTTTATACAATATATGAAGATTAAATAGACTTGATGCAGAATTGTATCCTTATTTTTAACTGAACTGCAAATTATAAGCACTATCCCATGTCGTTATATACTATTTAAAAATCTACGCTTAACCGTACCACATGTTCTACCTTAAAACTATAGTAAAATATATTTAATCACTATCCAAACATTAGACATTTAGGTTGCTCAGAGGTTTTTACTGCTATAAATATGTCATGATTTTCATCTTTGTATTAAATATTTGTCTTTTTTTTATTAGTTCCGTAAGATAGAGTTCTAGAAGAGAAATTACTGTATTAAAGGGTATGAACTTTTTACAGACCTTGCTGTATGTATTGACAAATTGCTTTCCAGAAAGGTTGTACCAGTTTATGCTCTCACTAGTAGAGTATATTGATAAGTCTTACAGTGCACACATACTAGATATAACTTTAAAAATCTTTACTAACTTGTTATTTAACAGTAGTAACTGTTGTTATAATTTAAAAATTTGCAAATAATAGAAAGATTGAAATATTTTTCATGGGTCTAAATATCATTTGTATTTCTTTTTTCTGAATATGTTCATGCCATGTTTAGGCTTTTCTACTGCTGTTTAAGTAATTATTATAACTTGCTTTACAAGTTTGTAATTAAGGTTATTAATTTTTTAGTTTTTGCTTTTTAAAAATGTTTATAACCCTCTTCTTTGTCTTTTAATTTTGTTTTTGATGGACTTCATCACATATATCAATATTTTGTTATTTTACTTTCCTCTCCATACTCAGCATAGTTTTATGATTAGAAGGTGTCTTTTGACTTGATAACCAGACAAATATTAATCCTCAACTTTTTATAGATTTATAAGTCTCTTGTTATAAAAATTATGATAGATTGCTATTGTTATTCAACAATATAAAACATCAGATTTAAAGTGTTTTATCTTCATACTCAATTATTTATTATATAACGTAGCACTTTTTAAGGTATGACTAACAGTTCATTTAAATTTCTAGAGAAATTTAAACCTATTGTAATGCAGTGTTTGAGATCTGTCAGAATTCCTTTAACCTGTCAGAAGTTTTGATATGCTATAATAATATTGATACATTTTAAAAGAAAACATAGCACCATATTCCCAGAATCAGTGTCTTTCACATAAAAAAGTGGGAAAGAGTCATCATATCGAGATTGTATTTTATTCCATGGTTTTTCATTGCAGTACAAATTTGTTTCACTGCCGTGATTTTCATCACATATTTTTCTGAGGTTATTTTATCCATTCGGGATTTGTATGGCTTTCTTCTTATATTTAATAAAATGATTCTAGAATGGTATGGGTGATTATCCTTGAAATGATCATCCGAATGATACCAATGATTGGCCGTTACTTTATAAAGAACTTGAATATCCACTCCCTCTATAATTTGATCCTTACAACAGCCCTGTGAAATTGGCATTTTATAACTATTCATTTTTTTTTATTCCTACTGATGAGAAAAATAAGGCTCAGAGATGCTGAGCAACTTTCCTAAAATCATATAGTTAAGGGTGACAGAACTGGAATTTGAAATGGTTCTTACCAGTCCAGATCCCATATTCTCTATTATAATAGCTTCTTAGTTCCCAAATATCAATCTTTCTTGTCTCAACAAAAGGAAATTTGAATGGAGTTTTAATCATTGTGGAGTGAGTCAACTGTCTATATATTAAAATAATAACTGCTGTAGAAGTAAATGGCTATGGTAAGCTGCATATACGTTTTCACATTTGTGTATTACAAAATATCATCATAATTTCTTTAGAAATAACTTTAAAAAAAACTTGATCTTTTTAAGAGCAGTTTTAGATTCACAGAAAAATTGAGCAGAAAGTACAGAATTCTGAGATGTTCTCTGCCCCATCACACACACAGCCTCATCCACTCCCAGCATCCTCTTCCAGAGTGGTGCATTTGTTACCATTAATGAACTTTAACTGACATGTCATTATCACTACAAGTTTATAGTTAACCTTAGAATTCCTCTTAGTGTTGTATATTCTACAGGTTTGCACAAGTATATAATGACATGTACCCACTGTCAGACTTTCATTCAGAGTTATTTCACTGCGCTAAAAATTTGCTGTGCTCTGCCTCTTTATCCCACCCCGAACACTTAGGGACAACTGATCTTTTTATTCTCTCCATAGTTTTGCCCTTTCCAGACTGTCATAGAGTTAGAATCATACAGTATGTAGCCTTTCAGTTTGGCTTCATTCACTTAGTAGTATTCTCATTTAAGCCTCCCCCATGTCTTTGCATGGCTTGATAGCTCATTTCCTTTTAGTGGTATATAATAGTCCATTCTCTGGATATACCCCAGTTTATTCATTTACCTACTAAAGAACATTTTGTTTGTTTCCAAGTTGTGAAAATTATGAATAAAGCTGATAAAAACATCATGTGCAGGTTCTTGTGTGGGTATGTTTTCAACTCCTTTGGTTAAATAAATACCAAGATGCATGATTGCTGGATTATATGTTAAAACTCTGTTTAGTTTTGTAGTGGATATAATTTCTTCAAAGAATATATTTATGTGTAAAGATACATGCAAACACATTCAAGGGGCAATAATTTGGAGGAGTAAACCTATGCATAAATGTTATTAAAATGGGCTATTCAAGTTATAGCACATCACTCAGCTTAACGATAAATTACATAATTCATAGTGGTAATTATCACTCAGTGAGATACGTGTGATGATGATCATGATACCTCTACAACTTTTTAGACAAGGGGTTTTGCTTCTGAACCTGGATAAATGTTTGCATCATGTGATTTTTCCGTAGAGTAGATTATTTGTAGCCTACTCAAGTTGCTCTTAATGACCTGGGGATGGATAATTCAGTGTTCTTGAACAAAAATGTCCTTTGTAAATAAAACCCTGGTGTAGTTACTACCTGGAGGAGTTTTTTGTCATTTAAAACCAGCTCAGACAGGGAAGTCATGAGAGATCAACAGGAATTTGTTTCTGTAAGAGCTAGTAGGATGATCTGAATAACTTATACCTACTAGGAAACTACCAGTTTATTGAACACATACATACTGAGCCAATTCATGAAAGTGAAATTATCACTTGTTATAATTTCAAGTTATAATTGATTTAACTTTCTCCCTTTACAAATAGTAACCAATCTGTGGAGAGATACTTTTCTCATAAACTTTCATGGCAATATTTAGCATCCATCTATGATTCTTCCCAGAACAGATGTATGTTTGTGTGTATACCTGCATACCAAGTATATACTGTTATCTCCAACTTCAATCCACTCCCGGGTTCTTGCTTGCCTTTCCTTAGTCCATATTTGTATGCCCCCTCTTCCATAATGAAAACCCTGGCTTCAGGGGGGCCTGGGTGGCTCAGTAGGTTAAGCTTTTGACTCTTGATTTCAGCTCAGGTCAAGATCTCAGGCTTGATCATGGGATCGAGCCCCACGTTGTGCTCTGCACTCAGCTTGGAGTCTGCTTCTGTCCCTCTCTACTCCTCCCCCTGAACATGCTCTCTCTCTCTGATATAAAGAAATAAAGAGAAAAGAAAAGAAAAGAAAACCCTAGCTCCAAACACCAACTTACTCATTCACTCTGAAAACACATATACAGACGTTCAAAATCGCTAGACTCATACTACCATGAAAACACAACCTACAAGAAAAAATCAAGATTTATTTGCAAATTTTTAAAGCGTATTGATTTATTTTTACTTCTTGAGTATGTATAATAGTAACATCCATAGGAATAATGTGCATCAAAACTCATTTGATACTGAATTTGTTTATGGTTAGGATGTTTCTACTTAAATGTATTTACTGAAACACATGAAGCTGGACTTAAACATTCTGTATGCTGATCTTTGCTTTTCACTGGTCCAGGAGAGTGGAATGGTAAGTTCGTTTCCTCTCTTGTGTGAATTGTTCTGTTGGTGGTGTATACTGTGAGTACTGTGTTGAGAAGATTTCTGTAAACAGTCTAGATTTAGTAGCGATTCTACTATACCATGAATACTGATGTCTGCCATAGATATGAAATCAGGGCCTGGAAGCTTGGGTTTATTTCTTGTTTATTTGCTAGACAGTCACTTCTTTCCTCACAAATTCTTGTTTTCCATTTAAAAAAAAAGAGAACAAAAAGGAAAAATAAAATGAGAGACAGCTTATAACATTTTCTTATCAACTCTAAAGGTTGTTTTGAGAATTGAATTATATAGTGTTTGTAAGTCAATTGAAAATTATCAAATCATCTTAAAATATAAGTTATTATTGAGTTTGGAACAGAGAAGACATGGATGTATAGAATGTTTCTATCTTATTTTAAGATAAAATCATTGGTGCCTTATTTTTGGCACCTCTGCATGGTGGGAATTAAAGTCTACCTCAAAGACTAAGGTCTGTAATTTTAGAGTATCTAAGAATAGCAGGATAAAAATTGACCAGAGGCTAGCTCCAACTGGCCCCTCCAATGAGTCTATGGGCTACCGGTGGGTCATGATCACAAAGCCTTCCAAAGCTCTGCCATGTTTCCTTTAAAGATTACCTCTGCTGGAATCCTAAGAACATCTGATCACAGCAGGAGGAAAACTTTAACTCTCTGCCTTTTACATTTCATCAGCCTGACTCATGACCTTCCCAGTCAAATAGGGAACCGTGATGGAGCCTGTATTTCTGATTATATATTTCAACTTTCCTAGCATATTATACAAAATAAGCACCTTTCTCTGAAGTTTTCTAGTTCAGAACCAGAGAATACTCACCGCCATGCCATAATCCCTGGACATGACTCCTTGGAATCAGGCTGCCTTATGGCCTGTGTTTCTGGCGCAGCGAAGCAGCAAACAGCTCCCGGCGCTTGTCTTCCCTCCAACCCTAAGGCTGGTAATAAATTTGACTGAGCAGCAACACCCAGAGGGGAATCAAATACTGTTTTTCTTCTGCCATGAGGACTGATTTTTTAAAATCCCTCTGGAAAACGCCACCTTTCATAGTCCCCTTACCCTCCATATTATGGCAAATAAAATGCCGAAGCAGAGTGATCATCCTGCTCAACAGAATGTTGGATTTATGCACCTTAGACTCATCAGGAAACACAGGAACCACAACAGTGGCTTATCTGTAAATATTTTCTTTTCTTTTTCTTTTTTCATCTATTTGTTGACTAGGCCAAATGCAAAATACATTACAAAATAAAAAAACCAAAACACAAAGTGACCTCCTTTGAATATTTATCCACCTCTTTCCTGGCATCAGATCGTTTATTCATTTATATTTGTATTTATTATTCATCAAAGCATTTGATATTTAAAGCTTCATGTCAAGAGATGGAATGCAAATAGTTACTTCTGAAAAAGGAACCCCAGAACTTTAAACTATGTTAAATTTAAGTTAATGTGCATGGGTATATTTTACGATAGCATTTAATCCATTGACATAGCATTTTAATAGCCATTATTAAACGGATGTTTCCAAAGCAGCCGATTGCTTGAAATAAACTTTATACTTTGAAAAGCTTCATATTTTGAAAAGCTTTATAAAAACCTTGAAGTAATATGGTAATCCAAAAGCCTTACAATAACGTCAATCCATATTTTAAAACCATATCATCTTTTTTCAAGTTGATAGATATACATATACATGTAGGCATATAGATATATTTCTTCTTCAGATTAGTGAATTAAATAAATTTTTAGTTGTTGCTTTTTTACTGAATGCTTATTAAAATATGCTGATATGCAAGGTCAGGCCTTACTGTTTATGGTCTAAAGACAGCCTCAAACAAGAAAATAAAATAATAGACTGGATGCTTACAATGTCTTTATTTAAAAACATGCATTTTCAGTACAAATTTGGGAGAGGTGGATTTACTCTCTGGTCCTCCCTTGCTATAAATCTCTATTATTGGAAAGTGCCTATTGATGTTGTGAAATGCATTGAAATTGAAATAATGAAATAGATCAAAATGAAATTGGGAAAAATAATAATGGTGAGGCTGTAATAATGTGCCTCACTGATAATCCAGACCAGGCAGGTGATCAGAGAATAATCATATAATGATTTTTTTTGAAATTTCAACCTCATAGGAAAATTAAGAATATAAACCTCTGTTGTAAAGATCTAGTTATTAGAGCCTTTTAAAAATAGCAATATATTTTAATCAGTTGTATCTATAGAAGGATTGTCAAGTGTGTCAGCTTTTGACAAATGTCAAATCAAGTTAATGTTAACATTCATTAAAAATAAATTTTATTCTATGTTTCAAAATACCTTATGGCTCAATCTTGTTTATATGTTTTAGGTTCATCACTGTGTGTTCTGACATTTCTTTGTCCTGAAAAGATCAATTTCAACTTCTAAGTATATAGCATTTTTCACAACTAATATGATATATATGTACGCACCTTATACTTTAGATTTTTTTTGCATTTTAATCTGTAAGAACAAAATGCCAACTGTAAAGACATCTAATTATTTAGTAACCATCATTAATTTTATTTTGTTAGGAGATTTAGCCACATCGTGGTTAATATTTACACAGAGCAACCAAATTTCACTCAATCTCAGTTACAAGTCTTTGTTGACATGTTTAAATGCACTCTACACATACTCATTTTAAAAAATGAAATTGGTTTATTTTCCCTTTTTTTCCAAAATAACAAGAAATCCATCCACATCAAATGGACATTAGTTACATTCCACTGAAAAATGATTTTGAAAAAACATACCGAGCAGCTGAATCAAATAAACACCTTTGATTACTGATTTTATTGAGTTCCTTGCCCTGTGTGCTAAAATGATAACGGTGTAGTTTCTGCACCAGGACTGCATGGGTCACTGCAGCTGCTAGTGGATTTTTAAACCATTGAGCTACAACCTTTGAAAGTGGGGATTCATCGTGGAAATGCGGACACAACCATGACCGATACGATGTGAATGGCGTTGCTCCACCATGCATGCTATTAGCCGGTGTAGCTAGAACTGGCCCCAATCATGTGTAGCAAACGTTGACCCAAGAGAAGTCTTTGACACTTCAGGAAGAAATGGAAGTGTCTTGCGTGTTTTTATTTGAGTGGTGTAAAAAGAGGTGTGTTGCGGTATTCGTTACCGGGTCAGTGTCTTGGGGTCAGCTAATCACTGGCCCGAATACAAATCCACGGTCCCAGCTTTTCCAGATATTTGTATGGCAGGCAGCTACCCAGCAGCAACTTCTGTAATCCCTTCTCCTGCAGTTAGAGCTACCAGAAAAGCTTAATAATATCCCAGAGGCAAAGATGAAACGGTATTTCCACAGCTACTGTTTGCTGTAGAGAGCTTTTGAAGTCAAGCTTAAGATGTCTTTATTTCCCTACCAGAAAGAAATTTTTTTTGCCCTCTTTTACTCTGGTGTTGTCATGATGATGGCTTTCTGCTTGAAAAATATTCCAAGCAGCTGCAGCTCTCCCATAAAGCATTAGGGAATGAGAACAGCTTTTCATCAGAGGCTGTTGGAATCTGTGACTACAGTTTGTCGCTGCCGAAACCCACGGCTATGCTGGTGGTGATCTCAATTTAAAACTCGCAGTAGCCTTCTTATCGGGCTTAGGGCAGCCTCAACTTTCACCGTCAGCTTACTGGGGACTGCCCTCCCTTTTACCTTTTGCGGTTAATTAAGTTCTAAATTGGGTATAGTGTAGAGCTCCCGATTCAACCTTTGATCTGTACCATCTAGAAAACAAAAAGCAGTAGCCCCAGAATGCACCGAAAGTTAAATTAATTGCAGTAGTGAGTAACAAGGTGAAATTCAGATCCACTTTATTTAATACTGGGGAAGGGATACTACAGGTTGATCTAGAAAGCCTTCATTTCACACAAGCCCCGATCAGAGTGAAAAGTCGTAAGGAAATGTAGAGAGTAAAACGGCCTTTTTTATTGATTTAATTTGGCAGTGAGATTGTAAACAGAGTAGCATCTAGTGATTTTGGAGAAGAATGTAGCAACGAATTCCAATTCTAAAAAGAAAAAGAAGCAAATCAAGCCAAACCAACAAAGAAACAAATAAATAAAAATAATATACCAAAAGCAACAAAGTCAAGAGGGTTTGAAAGTCCTCCAGAAAACTGAATACTGCAAATATCTCTCTATATAAGAAAAATAAGATTTGTTAAAAAAGTTGTATTATACTGACACTCTTTTACTGTAAAAACTTGACACTACTATACAAAAAATGAAAGTGTTTTATGAAAAGAATACCATACTCTTGACCAGATGTTGTGTGGATTTTTCAAAAGCATAGTTTATAAATTTAAAATTCATTGCATTTATATTTTGCACTACAGACAAAAGTAATTTCAGGAAAATATATCCAATTCCAAACACATATATATATTTTTGTTTAAACAAACAAAAAATAACAGACATTTGAGGAATTTGTGTCTTATTTTGTTTTTGAGTACATAAGCCTCTATTACCACTAGGTGCTATAAAATAATGAGAATGATTTCATGAGTAAACAAATGCTATCAGATGAATCTTTCTCCTGTAGTAAGTTAAAAATCAGGAAGAATTGCATAATAATAATTATGGTAATTTAAAATGTAATTAATAATTATATAAACTTTAGGAAGATTTTTGCTTAACCTGATAATCTCATCAATAAATGAAAAAGATTATGGCTATTTTTGAATTTTGAAATGTGTTTTCTAATACACTCTTTACTTCCAGAAAGGATTTGAGAAAGCTGAGATACCTACCCTCTTACTATTAAATAGGTATATAATTTGTTTTCAGTTGTAGTCCAAATAGTTCAATATCAAAGTTGAGAAACATGACTAATGGGGTTAGTCCTAGGATGAGTGCTATTTAATAATTCCATCAATCATTTCAAAACATGCTCATTTACTTAGTTAATAACATCAGACTGAAAGGGAAGAGTTATTTAGCACCTTGAAGGACAGAATTAAAATATAGTGTGACCTTGAGAATTAACAAGTTTCAGAAGTTATCAGAATCAAATGATAAAATTTTACATAAAATATATTAATGTAGCTCTGTAGGCCTAAAATACCTGAATGGCAGGTTTGAAACAGATGGATTTATTAATTTTTCTAGGAAAGAATATTATCTATCCCAGTGAAAAAAAAAAACTAAACACAAATGACTCTCTTCTTGAAAGACAGGTTTACATAGTTGTTAAGAGTGTGTCCACGGAAATCTTCTGGCCAGGGTTCAAAATCTGTCTCTCCCCCTCGCTGATTTGTGTCATCATCATCAGGCTACTTCATAACTCTGGGTCTCAGCTTTCTCATCTAAATGGTGGAAATTATGTTACTATCTTCACAGGACTTTTGTGAGGATTTAACAAGGGGCTTAAGAACATACCTGGAAAATAGTAAGAGTTATATAACTATAAATACAAATATTTGTAATTTACTTGTTCAAAGGTCACCAAACAAAGAAGCGAACAGAACAATTTGGGTCTATTTTATCCACTGGGGAAGACATTCGAAGCAGGATGAGTTTAGATCTAGTTTCTGAAGATGATGCGATTCATGATTAGCATATAAAGGAGAACGTTTCAGACATTTCTGACTGTCTGCTAAAGCATGATTATGTCCCTCCAGACCCTCGAAAAATAGTTAAATCTATATAAAGTACTTCCCATATTGTCTCTTGGTAAGTGGAGAACAGCTATAACTTAAGAAATGGAAGGAGTTTCATTCAAGATGGAGAGTCATAAAATTACAATTTGATAAAATCTTGTGAACCAATGGCCTAATCTGCTTGGTTAAAAACAACAACAAAAATTGAACTTTGTGATTCTCACATAATAGGTGCTAAGAAAAGGGGAGAATCGCTTTATTCAACTGCAAACACAAATCAATGACACTTATTTCTGAAAATGCCATTTTATTTACATGAAACAAAGTGTAATTTGTTTAAATAATTATGAGATATAATTTCAGGCCCTCCTGGAATGAATGAATGCCATTCTTTCAGGTCAGTGATTCTCACTAGGGATGAGGAGTGAGGGTATCAGAATTATCTGTGTGGTACTTTTGCAAATTAAACCCACTCACACATAGGCACGTTTGCACAAATCCTAATATGCTACCCCGGAGGAAGATGATTTCACCCGTGTGAGAATTATCAATAAGTAATCACTGCCACAGAGGAGAAAATACATCAGCTAGTGCTGTCTAGGAGAAAGTTCATGATCCTCTATTGTTATAATGTCAGACTCTCTCTCTCTCTTTCTCATACTGAGTACGACTAGGCTTAGATGGTGTATTAGTCAGGAATAAATGAACCATCACAGATATTTTACTTTAGTCATGCCTCAGTTTTTTCATCTTTAATATGGGAATGTTTTAAATTATTACAAACTAATAGGAAAGGTTAATTCAAATATGCTTAATACTCGACAAAATATAAGAATGCTATGTGTGTGGAAAACAATAAGAAGTCATCACCATGTGCTGAAAATAGCCAGACCCAAGTGCACAATAATTTAGACTACATAAAATACTGCCCCAGTTTGAGTTCCAGTTAATTAGGTCAAGATAATTTGGCAGACTTTCTAATATCTTTCTCTGAGCACTAAGGAGCGTGGTGATGGGCATCTCTGTAGTGCCTAGAGATAGACACTGAACAGAGCTGACTCAAGTAGTTTACTAAAATTGGTCATGCCCTACAAGCCTGCAGATCTGCTCACATTCCTCATTCATTCCCCAATGCCAGTTGTCATACAAATGTCCTCTCAGCAAAGTTCTGTGCCCAGGTGCTTAGTTTTCAAGGCATTGTACAAATGTGATCTGAACCATAATAAATCCATCATTAAAGTTGCCACCATAAGCCTCTGAAACTGACCATAACAAGATCCAGAGATTTTTCAAGGAGCTGACCTTATTCATGTTTGTGTGGGGCATTATCTTCTACTACTAGAAAGCATCTCTTGTTTTCTTTAATAAACCTCTGTTTTTTCAGCTGAACATATAAGAAAGTGTGTCATTTTTCATAAATGTTTCTTCTGTGTGCTTTTATTTATTTTCAGAAATACTAAGAATACAGTGTACTTCAGGATTTAATATATAGCCTGCTGCTAAACTATTTATGTAAAAATAATAGCTAACACATTAAGAGGAATGATATTAAAACTAAGCCCCCTGCAAGTACGTGAGAGAAACATCAGACTCTGCAGATGTTTCTTAAAATGAAAATGGAAAGACTTGATCAAATTTAAGGAGGCATTTTTTTAAATTTGGCCAAGAATTTCTTTTAATAGATATGGGAAAGGGATTTTGTCATGAGATTATAAATTCAACTTTGGTTGACCACTTGAGTGCCTAAAAAAACTAAATAAGAACCTGGTTGCATTCCACTGATTTCATTAGCAACACATTATTTTTCTACTCACCCTCACTTCTGCCTCAATGCTTACTTCGTAATCATTGCATTCTGGTATATGGAAGGAGAGTGATGGAGTTAATTTCAAAAAACTGAGTTTAAATTTGTGATCTCCACAATCAAAAAATTAAACAAACCCTTATGTTTGTTAAAATTGAGAGAAAAAAAAAAACATTTGCATCAAAGAACTCCTACTTTTGATAATTCAGTTTTATGTAAATTGCTGAGGTGATTTCTGTCTTTCAAATCTGCCCCTTCCTACATGTATGGCTATTATTTATCTAATTTCATTCTCAGTATTATTCATTCATGAAATCAACAAATACTTGTGAGAACTTATCAGGCACCGGGTTTTGGATAAGATGTTGGAGGTAACATCATATAACAGACAAGGATTCTTACTTTCAAGCTGACCACAAGTTAACTAGAGACACAAACAGAAAATGACAGTGCAATGTACCATCATTTACGCTTAATGGCAGTCCAAAAAATGGACACCTCAACCAATCTTGTGTTTCATGAATTGATGGTTTTCCAACACATAGACCGAGCCTGTAGTTAGGCAGTAGCCACAGACACTGGAAACAAAAGAAAAGAAAACAACACACAAACAGAAACAGAAATTTGATGATACTTGGTTAGGCAGTGGGAGGGGAGTAGAAAAGAAATTTATTGCATTTTCTCATACTTATTTTATGGCTTGGTACATGCTTTATTTTAATTGTATATAGACTGACATCTAAGCTGTGACCTAGAAACCATGACGAATTCAGAAATAGGGAGAGGTAGAAAAACAAAGGGAGGTCTGAATATCAGTGGCGATATGGAATAGCTCTCACGAATCTTCAACATGAAAGAATTTGTACTGATCTAGGAACTGATAATAATCTCTTTAGTAGAACAGGGGTTCCTTTAATGAAGAAATCTTCCCTTAGTTATGTTTGTTAATACCAACACCTAGACAGGACTTACCAATTTTAATATCATAAAGTCATCTGGGAATATTTTTGAAATACACATGGTTTTTCAGAAGAGCAAAGATGGGCCCAAGATTTTACATTCCTGCCAAGCTCTCAGGTGATTTTGATGTTACTGATCTGGGAACTACATTTAGGGTTTCAAGGAACTCTCCTAATATGGGAGAGCTTATAAACTATTGTGGAAGACAGACTTATATGTAACTAATTTAAATAAAATAAGACTTTAATAAAGATATATACCATCTACTATGAAAACACAGATGAAGGCAGGAAGCTACTTATTCCGCAAGCAACTTTATGGAAGATTTCCTAGAAGTGACATTTGAGAATAATCTTGATTTCTGATTGGAATTTCAATGAAAGGGCCAAGAAAATTTTGCAAAATTAGAGAGACACAAAAGTTAACAGCTTTTCTGTGGATCATTAGTTTTGGGTTGCTTAGGGAGCATGCAAAGTAGTGACAACGATCTAAAAAGTGGAGAGAAGATTTTGAATGCCCTACTAAGGCATCCAAATTCCAACCTTTCCTAAGTTCACAAATGTAAATTGCACAGAGAAATGATGCAGATAAAGTACAGTTGGCAAAGGTTCAGTTAGTGCAAACTGTCAAGCTAAATCTTTATCACCGGGTTTTTAATCAATTCTATACATAGCCTTTCCTTCACCAAACTGGGATTATTAAACTTTTTTTCCAGAAATTCTCATGCCATTGTAAAATTCTGTATGATGGTTAATTTTTTGTCTCAACTCTGTGAAACCAAGGTACTCAGATATTTGATCCGACACCAGTCTGAATGTTGCTGTGAAAAGTATTTTTTAGATGAAGTTAACATTTAAATTAATAGACTTTGAGTAAATATCACTCTCCATAATGGGTCTTATCCATCAGTTGAAGGTATTAAAAGAAAACAAACTGAAGTCTTCCAAGGAAGAGAGAATGTTGCCTGCAGATTGTTTTTAGACTTGAACTGCAACATCAATTCTTCCCTGGATCTCCAGGTTGCCGGATCATGTAAGCCAATTCCTTAAAATCTCTTTCTAAACACACACACACACACACACACACACAAATTCATATTGGTTCTGTTTCTCTGGACAACTCCGGCTAATATATTTTACTTCTACTAATTCTAGAAACTATTAAATACATGGGACTGTCAGCATTTCAAAAAACAACATTTCAGGCTAGGTTTTTTTTTGTGTTTTTTGTAGGGTTTTTTTTAAGATTTTATTTATTTATTTGACAGAGAGAGACACAGCGAGAGAAGGAGCACAAGCAGGGGGAGTGGGAAGGGAGAAGCAGGCTTCCCGCAGAGCAGGGAGCCCGATGTGGGGCTCGATTCCAATCATGACCTGAGCCGAAGGCGTAAGCTTAACGATTGAGCCACCCAGGTGCCCCTCAGGCTAATTTTTGAGTACTTTTGAGGTAGTAGTTTCATGTAGCTTAGTCCTTCAGAGGTATTCTGGAAAAGAACTATCGTTTATTTTTTTTAAAATTTTTTTAAAGATTTTATTTATTTATTTGAGAGAGAGAGAGACAGAGAGAGTGAGAGAGAAAGAACATGAGCGGGGTGAGGGGCAGGAGGAGAAGCAGACTCCCCACCGAGCAGGGAGCCCAATGCTGGGGCTCCATCCCAGGACCCCAGGATCATGACCTGAGCCGAAGCAGACGCTTAACCGACTGAGCCACCCAGGTGCCCTTATCCTTAACTTTATTTTTTTTTAAGATTTTATTTATTTGTCAGAGAGAGAGAAGGCACAAGCAGGGGGAGCGGCAGGCAGAGGGAGAAGCAGGCTCCCCACTGAGCAAGGAGCCTGATGCCGGGCTTGATCCCAGGACCTTGGAATCTTGACCTGAGCTGAAGGCAGCTGCTTAACCAACTGAGCCAGCCAGGCGCCCCTATCCTTAACTTTAGATGTCATATTTAATGAATTAAAATTACTACGTATCAAAAAATATTTTATATGTCTGAATAAATGAATGGGATACATTGCCTTAGTTCGGTTTATTTCAAAAGGTATTCGGTGAGCACCAGCTCTATGTCAGACTTTGTGCTAGGAGCTAGGGATAAGGAAATTAATAAGATAAAATCTCTACATTAAAGGGGAGGACATGTTCAATAGTATGTGGTAAGTGCAAAGACAGGTGAATCTGGAGTACTCACGAGGCCATGTTAGATATCCTGCAGGGATGAATAAATAAATATTGCTCTACAAATAGCATGGTATAGTACATAGGCTCTTTGTGGTGTAGAGTGCCCTATGGTTATTTTGGGAGAATAAGCCATTAACCATTAAGGAAAACTACCTAAGTTAAATGCCCCTAAATATTTGGTCACGGGGAGGGGGAAAAAAAACTCGAAACAAACGGAAAATCTCTCTTTTACAGAACCTATCCTCAACTTGGCTTGTTTTTGATAGTGTTAGTAAGTGGTGAATTCAGAGTTTGTAGTCAATGGAAGAAGCAGTGAGAGGAGGCAGCAGAGCTGGTCCTACGTCTTCTGTGACCCATTTCCCTGCAGTTCTGACGGAGCTGGCCTCATCTGGACATGCCGTGTTCCGCGCAGGTCAGGCACTCCGGCTGCTGGTAACTCACAATGGTCTCTTGCCCTTCACTTCACCGGTGCCCTCAAACTGAGACAGCAGAGATTTGCTGCCACTCACCTTTTAGCCTACTCTCTGCAATTGCCCAAAGTATTTCTTGGGTCACCCAGTGTAGACCGGGATTCTGGTTTAGGAGTATTTTGAAAGGCTCCCGACAATGATAATACTGCAGTGCTGTGATTTTGGATTAATGTACACTTTTAGGTCTCTCTCTAGGGTCAGAAGGGAGTAACTACACTCCATGGCATCATGCGAATTCAACCTCTCGGCTAGCAGGGTGGAATTTCCATGTTTTCTTTAATGGAAAACCAACTGGCCATAATTGGAAATGATTTAACAATCTGTCTGACATGCAGTAAGCTTTTGGGAAATGTAAACAAGATGACGATGTTTATGGTGAGTGTTGGATGATGAAGACAGTTGCTGCTAAAAGAGGAAATTATTTCTCTGTGCTATTGCTCTTAGTGGACTTTTGTGTTTCACATCATTTTCCCCATTTCTCAGATAAGGCACATGAAATGAAGGGGAGCCAAATGAAAGTCTGCCAATTTTCTGGGTCAACTAAAATGTTAGATAGTTGTCAAAAAATAATGCAAGGAGTGTGTTTGCTGATGTGTACTTGTAGGAAGGTTACTTTTTTTATGGCGCCTTTCATTTGCTTACACTGACTCTTATGGTATATATGGCATTCATGGACAAAGGCATATGGATGTTTTCTAGAAGTATACAGGGCACATAGCTCCTTCAGCAAAGTGAGGAAGAGGAAGGGAAGGAGAGTGGGAGAGAGGGGAAGAGAGAAGACACACACACACACACACACACACACAGAATGAGATATTTTTATTATTCTTGGCTATTATAATTTCTTGAGCTTAAAACAGAGATAGAGACTATTAAAACTCTTTATTCTAGCCAAGCACTTTAGTATTTGTGGGAAAAATGAGGGGAGTTTCAACATCCAGGGAAATGTTTAATTTTCAAATTTGGAATATATATTTTTTTCTTTTATTATGTTATGTTAATCACCATACATTACATCATTAGTTTTTGATGTAGTGTTCCATGATTCATTGTTTGCGCATAACACCCAGTGCTCCATTCAGTACATGCCCTCTTTAATACCCATCACCAGGCTAACCCATCCCCCTACCCCTCTCCCCTCTAGAACCCTCAGTTTGTTTCTCAGAGTCCATAGTCTCTCATGGTTCATCTCCCCCTCCAATTTCCCCCTTTCATTTCTCCCTTCCTACTATCTTCTTTTTTTTTTTTTAACATAAAATGTATTATTTGTTTCAGAGGTACAGGTCTGTGATTCATCAGTCTTACACAATTCACAGCGCTCACCATAGCACATACCCTCCCCAATGTTCAAATTTGGAATATATTTGGTTGGGGTTTCCAGAAAAGTACTGTCTGTATGCCACGGAGCATTCACTAGATTGCTGGCAGCTACATCACGTATTTTAGCAGATGATACAACAACTTCACTAAGTGTAGTGTTTCTTGCATCTGTATGAATGTGACTTTGACTTTCATTGAAAAAAAAAAAATACCCTACAGTGCAGCTTTCAATAAATTAATTCTCCTTGTTGCCACTTAAAAATTCTCACTAATTGAGATGTTACATATCATTTTGAGTGGTGTTAACTTAATTATTTCTTATCTGTTGAGGATTTAAACATGCTGGTGTAGCTGGTATTAATTATTAAATAAAGGAGAAAATGATCTGTAGAGCAGAGATGTACTGTAGATGAAGCCCTTTTTTTTTTTGAAATCTTGCCCTTAATCTCTTTTTTTTTTCAAAGTTCAAAAAGATTCATGGTACCTGCAAATTAATTTTAGATAAAATAAGGAAATTTTAAGTACAGGAGCTGCAAACTTAATAGTCTGTTTTATTAATGAAGGGTTTGCTTATCGGTGCCTTTAATTTTTTGAAATGCTTCATTCCCAAGCGTGTCAGGAAATATTGAAATGTCAGACCCCCTTGGGAGCCACCAAAAAATTCATGAGTGCCTCAGAGAATCTTATCTATGTACAAACAGAAAAAAAAGTACGCCTAGATATAGATCAGGGAAAACTTAATTTTTTTTTCTACATGAAATGCTTTACAAATGAAGATGTATTATTTTCTGATGTAATTGAAATTTAGTTCTCATAAACTGGCAGTAAAAAGTCCAGCCATTCATCAAATCAAAATGTGATTACAAGTGAATGATAATAGTTAAATACTATTGAAATATATATATATTTTTAATTTTAAAGACCAAAATTAAATGCTTAAACAATGCAGGAAGAAAAATTGCACCCAGCACACAAAGGATTTTGATCTGCCTTGTTCTCTAATCCTGAACAACCTGAAATTTCTTCTCACTTTTGGCCTCTCCTTTCCTCTACATTAAATGTGGCTGCCACAATTACCTTAAATCACTCTACCTAAAATATTTCATTGGCTTCTAATATTCTCTCAGCAAAAAAGATACATATTTTGCAGTCAGGCAGTTCTTCTGTCTTTGGCTAAATGCTTATAAAACCATCCTCATCTTCAATTTAGATCTTTCCTTTCTTCCCTTCGTAAAACATATGCTTCCTAAAACCCAGATTTATTTTTCTGGGTAAATTCTATTTTGAGACATGATTTGTTAGGGGCAAACTGATAGCTTGTGCTTTAAATATGAAGCTATCAGGCAGAAAAAGACTGAGACAGAGATAAGAGAAATTGAGAAAGGTCTTAAACAGCAAAGTAAATCTGGGTAAGATTAAAACATAATTTCTATCAAAATTATTTCGTGTTTTTCAAGATGCTCAAATATCAAAACTACTAAAAACAAATTTATTTATAACTCTCAAAACAGTTTTTAGGATTAATCTCAAGGAATGAGTAACCATTAAAATATTCTTTTGTAAGTGCTAATTTTTATTTTATCAGTCACATAAGTCAAGATTCTCTGTTTCTGAATCTTATTTAGGCAAAGGAAACCCTATGAAAATGAACTGGAATGATTATACTTAGAGTTACCATTTTATAACCTTAAAATACAAAAGGTATGACTACATTTTAATTGTCTTGATACTTAAGTATTTAATATACTTTTAGCATGTATTATGAAGTAAGTATTTCAAAATAGTTTAGGAGGTACATGTGAAATGCAAATAGCTGAATTCCTCTGCCCTGGAAAGAGCTTAAAATGTCCCTTATGTAAGCTGAAGCTGGTATACACAGAACATACAGCAAAGGATATCAAAGAGCTGATTTGGGTAATTTTAGCAGAAGCTGAACATCCATATAAGTCCACAAGAAATGTGTTTATAATGTGCAGACAGTGATGAGACGAAAAGCAGAGGACGGGGGCGGGAAAGGGTGGGGGATGGCCTGAAGTCAAATAGTTGGTTTTTAAGTCTGTGTGCCTTCTTTTGGTACTAATAATCAGTTCTTCTTATCCAAACAATTACAGTGCCTTTAGAATATTTTTTAATGAATTTAAAGGAAATCACTCAGAGAGATATTTTTTATTCTTTGATCTCGTTTAGGTTATTATAGTCTCCTTTAATCTTCAACACATTTTTTTTTCAATTGCACATTATTCAGAGAAGTAAAATAATTCAGCATTTCAGTAATTGTAAAGAAACGTGGAAACATCTCTTTGTGGGGCTTTCCATATACTGCAAATAGGATAGTCAATCAGTAACTTTCCAAGGGACAATTTGGTAATGAATCACAAAAGACTTAAAATTCAAACTCATTAACTTAAATTCACGTCAAGTAATTGATGCTGAGAAAATAATTAAATAATATGCACACAGAAATACATATACAGCTTTTTTAGTATTGCTCAGTTACAGTACAGGAAGCCAATTGGAAACAACAAATACCCACCCCCTAGAAAATCCCCTTATGGCAGTGGAATTCCAGTACAGGGGGATATTTCATATTAATTGAAATGGTGTTAAAGAACTATATAATAAAATAAAAGAATCAATGAAATGCTCTCGACTTAGAAAAGAGAGTTGCTTTGACTCTATTTTGTTTGCTCTCATCTCATTTTGTTTAAAAAATATATTCCATGTATTCTTAGAAGAAATAATCTTAAAATGTATATTCTAAAATGTTTAAATGTGAAAAGATTCAAATGTTTGCCAGTGCGAAGTTTAAAAACAATAGATGACACAATGGATTCCTTTTTTTACAATCCAAAAAATATGTACAGTGAACCCTTTTCTTTTAAAGATTTTATTTATTTATTTGTCAGAGAGAAAGAGAGAGAGAGAAACAGGCTCCCTGCTAAGCAGTGAGCCCGATGTGGGGTTAGATCCCAGGACCCTGAGATCATGACCTGAGCTGAAGGCAAATACTTAATCAACTGAGCCACCCAGGCACCCTGATAGTGAACTTTTTAAAAAGCTGGACCTTTACTCTCTCACTTAAAATCTTGATCTCCTTGGGAAGACCCGCCTTCTTCCTCTGCCCCTTCTTCCTCTCTTCCACTCCTCCTCCCTGCTCCTGATCTTTTCTTCTCACCTGCTCTCTCTCCTCTTCCTCCCACCTACTCCACTCCTCATTCCTTTTTATGCTTTTCCTCTCTCTGCCTCCACTTCCTTCAGCGAGCTTCCTCCTACCGCAAGCTTTGCTTTTTCTTATCTCTGTTTACACCCTGGAGATTCTGAGGCCTGAATATTGAAATATTTTACCAAAATCCTGTGCTCTATTTTGCTTTGTTGCTTTTCTAATAAGAACCATAATGGGATTTTAAGAATAAAATACCCTCTGATTTAGAATCAAATAGATAACATCTCAGAGCTAAAACCAGGAAGACTCTTAAGAGCACCAGGTATCATGGAAACTGCAGTAGCCACGACTATAACCTTAACACATACTTACAAAGACTTGTGCTATAATTCTTCTTTATTATGCCTAAGCTGAATCATTTCCGAGTTAATTATATATTGTACAGTATAGTAATAAAGATGCTGCCCTCATATTTTAAAATGTGGCCTTTTATAAGAGAATGCAGGTTAAAGGCAGTATTTAAAATGGCAAAAATATCCTATATATTATTTAAAAAATATACCTTAAAACTATGTGAACAATGAAAAGTTTAGATATTTGTTTTAACATCACAAATACTTTGTTTAACAATTCTTTCACATTTACAAGTCTTAATAAAACTCTGGTGTGGCCTGCTCAAGACTGCATTTTCTTCTTTATGCCTCCTTCCTCCCATCCCCATTCCTATTCAAGAACTTCCTTGAATGTCAACGGGACAGAAGGTGATCACAGGGCCAGTCCTGAATGAGTGCCTGAAGAAGGTTGAAAATCCTGCCTGATAGAAGCTGTATCATCTCCCAAAGACCTCAAAGTAAGGTATTTAAGCAAGCACTGCCAGCCAGTGACACTCCTGATTATTTGAAAAGGGTAATATTCAAAGCATATAGCCTGGATTGCTGAGAGCCTGTAAACACTTGCTAGTGGTGAGAATAGACGTCATTGATTTTCCTAGCTGAGCATAGGACAGGAGACAAAACATAATTCATGTTATACCAGAAAGAGTTATTATTTCATGCTTTTACAAGGGGTTTCTCCGAAAATGGACAAAGCTTAGGAAAAAAGATAATAATGCGAAAATGTTTTGAAGAAGCATGAATACTGATCTCTGGGCAAGGGCCACCCATGACTTCTAGAAGGCTATCGGACCTTGGCAGGCCATGTTACCTGAGTTTGTTTTCTAACTACTTCACCCAAATGAGTATTTGGACCAGATCGTCTCTGATCTCCATTATATCTTATTGTCTATGGTCTCGTGTACTTTGGTGAAAGCTGCCTCCTTCTTCTCCAAATGCATGCGTACACAAACACACACACACACACACACACACACACACAAAATTTACCTCTGCAATTACTGAGAATGTTGGGGGAACATGCTGCATGTGTAACCCGTTCATTGAACAACCTAAACTTGAAATGATTTTATTTTTTCCTTTAATTCTCCAGTCACTTTTAAGTATAACAATTCTGCCTAGAATGAAAATTTACTTACGTATCTAGTTGATTGTTCATTTTCTCCTCTCCCTCAGGGCCTGCTGAGTGTTGGCCAGAGGAATTTGGACCTGCCTTTTTCCCTTCTCCTCCCCTTCCTTTTGAGCATCCCTTCTTCCTCCCTGGGCTGGAGTGAGGACTCAGGAGGTGTAAAAGGAAAAGTGTCTTGCTCCTGTAGTTGTTTCTTGGTCATCATTGCTTTTCTATTCAAGACTGGTATCCCAATACCCTCCATTCAGCAAGTATCCCAGTGCTGGTTCTCAGGCAGGTTCATGTGTGAGTCATCCTGGGAGCACTGAGAGTCCCTTTGTGCTTATGCCACTCAAGAGGGAGATCTACTGTGACTTAAACTTTTCCAGTGCACTTCAACTCCTGCTTTTGGTGGAGTAGACATTTGCTGGTGGAGTTCTCTAGCATGGTGGCCAGTCCTGTTGGGTGGCATAGCAGCAAGCTAGTGCAAGCTAAACTAATTCCTGTAGGGCTCACTAAGTCTCCAGAAGCTCAGATGTCCTTTTTTACCCTTCTTCCCACTTGGTGATTTTTCTCTGTAGTTATTTGCTTTCCTCACACTTTCCTTGCTCACATAAGCACAGTAGGCAGACAGGCAAGTTTACTGTGTAGGCAGATGTCCAACCAGGAAATAAGGTGTCAGTCTCAGTTATTATAAGCTCCCTTAATCTCTACAAATAAATCTCTCGGAACTCCACATTTGACTTTATGGGAAGGAAGTTTAGCATTGTAAAAAAAAGCAGGAAAAAGCCACAGCACTCGCTCTCAGGCTGACACATCCTCATTCAGATCCAACTCCACACTGCCATCTTGTTTGACCACCTGGGAAAGTTTCAGGAGGAAGTATTGTTTTGTTGTTTGTTGGTGTTGTGTGTGTGTGTGTGTGTGCATGTGTGTGCGCGGGCATGTATGAGTATGTGTAAGTTTGCAAAACTTAATAAAATCTTGAGATGCGGGGCGCCTGGGTGGCTCCGATGGTTAAGCACCTGCCTTCGGCTCAGGTCATGATCCCAGGGTCCTGGGATTGAGTCCCGCATTGAGCTCCCTGCTAGGCAGGGAGCCTCCTTCTCCCTCTGCTTCTGCCTCTCTCTATCTCTCTCTCTGACTCTCATGAATAAATAAATAAAACATTAAAAAAAAAATCTTGAGATGCCTAATAACAATTTTTTTTTTTTTTTTTTTTTTTTTTTTTTTGCTTTCATTAGGGTACTCTCAGGCTACTTTTACCTGAGTTCTATCAAAGTAGCCTATTTGGGGCAACAGGGTAAGGCCCACTTAGCATCCTGCTGCTCCCCACTGAGGTGCAGGTTATCCTTTCTATGAGATAATTTTATCCAGTTCCCTGGGAGAAATTCACCCCTGATGATTATTGCCTTGTTTGAAGAATGAGTATCAGATTGATTAGGAGGTTGACTGGAAGAGATGAACAACAAAACAAGGGGAAAGGCAAGATGCTGCTAGGCCTCTCAATACTGAAACCCATCAAGAAGATGCCTCCAGGATTCTTAGTTCATCTTGTCTCCCTCTTCTCTGTATGTTGAGCAGCTTTCTTTATATGTTGGGAAATGTGGCCACCAAAACCTTATATTTAGCATGTGTAAATTTTCAAAAGTCATAGGGAAGTGTATAGCTTTCAGAATTTTATAAGAACCTCATTTTAGACCAATCAATTATAGACAGTGAGGTAGTGTCATATAAGAATATGAAAATTTACACAATATATAGAATATATGTGGAATAGCTCAAATGTCCACCAACTGATGAATGGATAAATAAAATGCCTTATATGTATACAATGGAATCGTACCTGTCAAGAAAAAGGAAAAAAGAAGTGATATATGTTACAACATGGATGAACCTTGAAAATCATATTGTTCTAAGCAAAAGAAGTCAGAAAGGATTACATATTGTATAATCTAATTTATATGAAATGTCCAGAATAGGCAAATCTATAAAGATAGAAAGTATATCAATGGTTGCATAGAGCCTTTGTGAGAGGACAAACACGTTCTAAAGTTAGATTATAGTGATGATTGCACAATGCGATAAGCTTACTAATAAAAACATTGAATTCACTCTAAATAGGTGAATTATATTATATGTGAATTATAAGTCAATAAAGCTGTTAAAAATGAAAAGCAAAAAAAAAAAAATATGGAATTCCCAGAAAATAAATGGGAAAATTATTCTTTTAAAGATTTATTTATTTATTTATTTTAAAGAGAAAGAGAGAGCACAAACGAGAGGGGCGGGGAAAGGGAGAGAGAATCTCAAGCAGACTTTGTGCTGAACATAGAGCCCATTGCAGGGCACGATCTCATGGCCCTGAGATCAAGACCTGAGCCGAAACTAAGAGTTGGTCGCTTAGACAACTGCACCACCCAGGCACCCCTGGACAATCATTCCTTTTTCTTTTTTAAAGATTTTATTTATTTATTTGAGAGAGAGGGAGGGAGAGAGTGTGCACAAGTTGGGGGGGGAGGGTCAGAGGGAGAGGAAGAAGGAGACTCCCCACAGAGCTGGGAGCCCAATGCAAGGCTCAATCCCCTGACCCTGAGATCATGACCTGAGCCAAAATCCAGAGTCCGAGGCTTAACCGAGACACCTAGGCACCCCTGGACAATTATTCTAATAGGTTTCTTTACTACCATGGTACATTTACTTTTTTCTAGGGTATATCTCAGATACACAAGGGGTCCAGTGCCATTAGAAATCAATGTAAATTTATTTGCTTGACTGAAGAGAATTGCCTTCCTCCATGAACATCGACATGTGACACCCAGGACCTTCTTTACATACATACTTGACATGACTGGACTTATGTCCTGATAACAACACACTGTGTCAGAACATGGCATTAAACCAAAGTCTGCATCTAGTATGCAGCTTCCTAGAACAGTAGGGTGTGTGTATTTGTATTCAGGGGATCATCAAGAGTATACCTTTGGGTGTGGCAATAAAATATTATAACTTATAGCCATATCTTTGTTTGAAATATGCATTGAGCCTAGTGCCTTCACCAAGACCACAGCCCAGATGATGATCAATCCACATGGTAAATGAGCTATCCTCAGAGAAGACTGGGCATTCTTCAATGTGCAAAATGTGACAGGAGCATCTATGTCTGTCTATTTACTATCAGCATTTTGTGAAATACTGCAATTTATGCCTGCTTATAATTATGAATTATATTATCAAGTTTCACCTAACTTAATTCTCATAAAATAGGCAAATGCCTTAGAAAATTTCCTTAAAAACAAACCACAGAAAGTAATAATGCATGTATCAGCAAACAACATAACTACAGGGTTGGCACATCTCCCCCTCCAGCATGAGCTCTTTGTCAACCAGGTTTTGAAACAAAACAATCAGAACTAGGCTGCCCCAAATTTTTCCAACTGTCAGAAGGACACTTAGAAGTTTGGATTTGCATTCACTGTTTTTTGTGGTCAAAGCTTTCTTAAGTTTGAGTATGTCTTGAGTGATTAGATAGTAAACTATGAAGGCACAGCAACTAGGAAGGCTTTTTAGAATGAAGCATCCAGAAGACAAAGAACAAAACTGTATATTATAAAAAAAATCATATGGGATTCAAATGAGCATTTTACACAATTTCACAAAGCTTAATAAACAAAAAACTTCCTTATTTATAGTGAAATATAAGAAGGACCAGCAAAGGAGGCAGTGGGAATTGCAGGGGGGCGGCGGAGAGGAGGAGGTAGAGCAGAACCTACCACCAAATAATTTTGAATAAAACCTTTGCTTTCTTGCTGCAATTTAAAATGGTGGAAAATAGGGGCACCTGGGTGGCTTAGTCAGTTAAGCGTCTGCCTTCAGCTCAGGTCATGATCCCAGGGTCCTGGGATGGAGCCTCATGTCAGTCTCCCTGCTCAGTGGGGATTCTGCTTCTCCCTCTCCTTCTGCCTGCCACTCCCCCTGCTTGTGCTGTCTCTCCCTCTCAAATAAATAAATAAATAAATAAATAAATAATAAATAAATAAAATCTTTAAAAAATAATGGAAAATGGTATTCTAATGAACAAAATCTCTTATTTTGTTGTTCAACAAGTATTTTGGGAAGACAATGATAAAGATGAACATGATAAAGATTTGAACAAATAAAGATAGATTACAAGAGAGGAAAGAGGTACCATATATACTGTAATATGTGTGAACAAGTGACATACAAGTGAAAGTGTTGCCACATAATTCAAATGAATATACAGATAATTTCCAGCAAGGCCCAGTTTATGAGATTTGTTAGATTACAGTGAACAACTACTTTTTTTGTAAGCTGATTTTCTGGTATCAATGTTGAGAGACTCAACAAAGGTGAAGATAGTCTTTAAAAACTACTACTTTCATTATAGCAAAAAAAAAAAAAAATTTTGTGGTAATATTGATGAAATGGCTATTTTGACTTAAGAAATAATTTCTCGTAAAATCACAGATAGAGCACCACATATGAAATTTATTCACTTCATCATCTATAGACAAGCTATTTCAGTGAGAAAGTTGCAGCCAGAAATGGTCAAAGTACTACATGGGCTTAATTTTTCATAAAAAGAACAAAAACAAACAAACAAAAAAAGACATTGAAGATGCAGATTTGGGGTGTTTTTTAACAATATTTTGTAATTGACCAAAAGTGAAAAAAGAATCTTGGTATCATGCAGCAGTTCTCATGTTACATCATGGAAAAATACTTGGAAGAGTTGTCAGACCTAAATAATTTTGTTCAATAAAAAGAAAAGTGTTTCGGGCGCCTGGGTGGCTCAGTTGGTTAAGCGACTGCCTTCGGCTCAGGTCATGATCCTGGAGTCCCGGGATCGAGTCCCGCATCGGGCTCCCTGCTCTGCAGGGAGTCTGCTCCTCCCTCTGACCCTCCCCCCTCTCATGTGCTCTCTCTCTCATTCTCTCTCTCTCAAATAAATAAATAAAATATTTTAAAAAATTTAAAAAAAGTGTTTCAAATTTGCAAATATGTGTGTGTTTGTGTGTGCACATGTGTGTGAAAAGTGAGTCAATAGCATGCTCTCTACCAGATGACACTCCACACCTCCCACAAAAAGAAAAATAAATAAATAAACAAATATTTAATGTCATGTTTATAGGCAAAGTTGATAGTTTAACAGAAAATGGGAAAGTAACTACTTTTGGTAGAAAATCAAAAGGAAAAGAATGACACACTAGAGAAAGCACTTTGGGTATTAAAGAGGGCACGTTCTGCATGGAGCACTGGGTGTTATATGCAAACAATGAATCATGGAACACTACATCAAAAACTAATGATGTAATATATGGTGATTAACATGACATAATAATAATAAAAAAAAGAAAACAGATGTTTAAAAGTGTTTCCATAATGAAGTGATTTTTTTTTTTTTTTACCAAAATTGAAATAACTATGTCAACTATAAAAAAGTCTTTGGGCATATATTTAAAATTCAAGACAGGATTTTGTATTCTATTTTAAATGTTCAAAATAAAGAACTGTGGTAGGTTTAGACCTCTCGTTAAAAATATGGACATGAAATTACATCCAATTAGTTTTTAAGAACAATTACATAGACATTTCTTAACCAAATTTCAGAAAAAAGACCTCTGTGCTTTCTATAATAGGTAATTGGAACTAACCATTGAATAATTGATTTAGAAGGGATAGCCAACAATGTACATTTTTTTATTTAGATCCATATAATCTACTAATACACCTCCCCCCCCATTAAGCAAAATACTCTTGAAAAAGTATTATTAGTTTCAATTATCTTATTTTTAAAAATCTTTTTTAAAAAGTTAAATAGTTATTACTTGCATGTAGTTATATTGGTTTCAATAGCTTGAAAGAAATAGACTTGACAATGAATTAAGAAATGATATGTACATTAATTATACAAGAAATGTGGAGTTAAGCCGTGCTACCATGGGTTCAGCAGCTCAATAATTGCTTCAGGAATCTTCTGTTCTACCCCTCCACCATTCACACTATTCCTATGAGTGCAAATCTGTGATGTCTGCAGGATCATGTTCTTAATCAATTGCGTCCAAAGACTAGCCCAAAGATGGTCAACTCAAAATCATGGCTCTCTTTTGTAGCAATATTTTTTTTTTTTCCAAAGAAGAAAATCTTCCCTGGAAATCCCTAGCAGATATACTTTTGTGTTTCATTGGCCCTGACTGATTCCCATGATTACTTTCAGACCAAACCACTGGCAGCAGAAAAGAGGGTTGCCATGATCAGCTGAGACTCGGAATGATTAATTCCGAAGAACTCAGGATATCACCATCCAGGTAAAATGGGTGTTCTGTTAACAAGAAAGAAAAGAGATCTAATCTGTTCATTAGACATCTAAGTTTCTGCACCTCAAATAAATTAGTAAAGTATTCCATATATTATTTATAAGGTATTAAATATGCCTATTTTGGCAATGTGTACCCATTTTTATTTTTATTTTATTTTTCTGATAGTTGTGTGGTATCAAAAAAAGCTTTCCAGTCATGGGTATACTTATTCCCAGTGGTATTTGTAAAAGAATGATTTAATTTTAAAGTTTCTAATTAATCATTTTAGAAAGTGAATTAAAAAATCGGGGCGCCTGGGTGGCTCAGTCGTTAAGCGTCTGCCTTCGGCTCGGGTCATGATCCCGGGGTCCTGGGATCGAGCCCCGCATCGGGCTCCCTGCTCTGCGGGAGGCCTGCTTCTCTCTCTCCCACTCCCCCTGCTTGTGTTCCCTCTCTCACTGTGTCTCTCTCTGTCAAATAAATAAATAAAATCTTTAAAAAAAAAAAAAATAAATGACCAATAAGTGAATCAAAATTCTGTGCAAGGGGATTAAAAAATGGGGGATGGCTTGAGTATTGCAGTTTTTGTTTTCCTTTTTAATGTGACATTTGTGTTTAAAGGAAAACTACCAAGAATTCTAAGTGGCTCGGACTTCCTGGACTTATAACTATCAAAAAAGATCAGGAAAATATCTAAAGTAGCTGTCACTTCAGATGAATAAACTGAAACTCCTTAAATAACAGATTTGCCAAAATAAGGTATACATTTCAGACTATAGCAGTCCAGGAAAAACATTGGATTTCTCTTTACCTCCAATCTTGACATAAGGTATTTCTTAAAGTGGATTGTTCATTCATTAAAATTTTAACATTAAAAGTTATATTCATCAAATGTAAATTAATTTCCAATGAACATCAAATTAGAGCCATGTAGTTAGTAAATCAATATTTATGTGCAGAGATTTACAAAAGTTGGTTACAGTCCTTAAGAACACAGAGAATCCAGCAAGGGTAACAGGACAAACACAAACTGAAAGCTTTAATGAAGAATATATAATGGCAAAATATACAAAGTAAATGCCAAGCTATCCAGCTATAAAGAGCTAAGTACATAAATGCTTAAAGAAAGCTGAGGAAAATTGAAGTCAAATGGAAGCAGTCAGTAAAGGATTTATAAGTGATGTCAATATTTTACTCATTTATTGAACAGGGCTGCAGACTTGTAGCTGAGAAACCAGTGATGCTCTATACATCCCAGTTGGCCTGGAAGAGTCCCAGTTGATATTGACTCTCTTGGCATCCTGATTTAGATTTCACTTACATTTTTCACTTTTTAAAAAGAATATTATTAACTAAACGCTGCTCTAAGATAAGAGGAGATGGTTTTGGTAGATTTCTGCTTTTTATTTCCAGATTCTGCATTAGTAGTAGGGAGCCTGCTTCTCTCTCTGCCTGCTGCTTCTCCCTGCTTGTGCTTTCTCTCTGACAAATAAATAAATAATGGAGCACTTCGGTTGCTCAGTCTTTAAGCATCTGTCTTCAGCGCAGGTCATGATCCCAGAGTCCTGGGATCGAGTCCTGCATCAGGTTCCCTGCTCAGCGGGGAGCCTGCTTCTCCTTTTCCAGCTCCCCCTGCTTGTGTTCCCTCTCTCGCTGTCTCTCTCTGTCAAATAAATAAATAAAATCTTAAAAAATAAAAAATAAAAAACCAAAATCTTCTTTAAAAATTAAATAAATAAATAAATAAATAAATAAATAAATAAATAAATAGAAAGTGAAGCTAGAGCTGTGTTGGTTCCATTGACAGAACTTTTCATCAGTTAAATGATGCAAGTTTGATAATCAACATCATCAGATACTTCAAATAGAAAATCAGCTAATCACAATAATAGTATGTTGTTGTTTCATACAATTTATGGAATCATAGTTGAGCTTTTAGAAATTTTCTTTGAAATATTTGATAGTATTGTGAATGCATAAATTCAGATAAAATTCAACATTTAGAATACAATTATTTTTTGTATGGTGAAAATACAAAGTTTTACATTAAGAAACCTATAAAGCAGAAATGTTATTATAATTAGTTCTAAGGCACATATAATTCATAAGTGTATTCAAATAAGCTACGTTTATTCTTGCAATTGAAATAGAAGCCATAGTTGCCAAAATAATTTTAATATATATACTCAGATTAACTACATTTTTCTGATGACACTGATATTGAACTGATACTACCTCATCATGGTAGTATGGAATTCATCCTTTGTTGTACAACATTAATCTGATTGTAGATATATTTGAGTCTATAAAGAATTACTTCATCAATCAACCTAAGTTTCCTGTATTTGTATTAAACTATTTTATAATATTTTGGTTGCATAAAAAATTGGAAATGTTTAATCAAAGTACTCAAGAATGCAATATCCTACATCTTCAGCTTCTGAAACTTTTGGTGAATCATAGTTATTGAAAATATAGCATGCAGACAGGAAGATGCTAAATTTTATTCATACAAAACACAGGAAAAACTAAAGAAATGTTAAGAACTCAGTACGCAAAGTTTATTTTAGCATTGTATTCTTGTGCTTTGAAATACTTATATTTGTGGGAATAGTATTTTGATCGGGTCCTGTTTACATAGAATGAACATATTCTATTTGAGTATAGAGTAAAAATGAAAAGGTCTAAGGTTTTACAGTATTTAAAATTGGTGAAATGGTGGAAAGAATCATAAATAGATACAACTTTTTTGACAAGTTTTATATTATAAAAATAACTCAAAGACACGGCAAGATAGCAATGAGTGGATCTTTAAAGTAGATTGATACGTGTACACATTTCAGTTAAAATAGAGAATTGAGAATATCTTTCATTTAGCATAATTTGTTTTCAGACAAGTAAATGGAAGGAATTAACAATTTCAAATGCATTAAATATGGAATGCAACTTTAAGAAAATACTAGAATATTTTATGAAAAAAATAACATGTCATATATTTTGACACAATATTTCATCAGAAAAATACCAGTGACACAATATTAGAGACAAATGCAGTTGAAAAAAATCAACTAATCACCTATCTTTTTATCTATCTATTATCTATCTATATTGAGAATAATTTTTCAGCTCATGTTATATACAATATTCAAGTAATCAATATAAATACACTTTTCATTTTATTTGGGGTTTCTGCTTATATTGAGTGAATTTATAATGCTCTATGTTCTTTTAATTGATTTAAAAACATTTTTTGAAAATATTTTTTTTCTAATTTTATTTTATTATGTTATGTTAGTCACCACAGAATACATCATTAGTTTTTGATGTAGAGATCCACGCTTCATTGTTTTCATATAACACCCAGTGCTCCATGCAGCACATGCCCTCCTTAATACCCATCACTAGGCTAAGTGAAAATAGTTTTTTAATAGAACTAGTTTACAGCTTTGTTGATAAGTCAATTTAAATCAATAAATCAATAACTAAACAGTTTAATCAGTGAATGAACACTTTAAAATTGTTTATATTTTATTAATTTTGGTATAACCTCTCATCTCAAAACTATCCCAATGTCATAGATAAGAAGCCTCAGATAACAAACTCTAAAACCAATCCTAAAATAACTACCCTAAAACTTAGTAGCTTACAACTTATTATTATTTATCATTGTTTTGTAGTTGATTAAGTTGGATTCTTGCAAAAGGTCTCTCACAGATTTACAGTTATATGAAGACTCAATTAGGCTGAATGTCTAAGATGGCTCATTCATGTGGTTATTAGCTGATGCCAGCTATTTTCTGGGGCTCAGTTTAGACTACTAGCTGGAGTACTTAAGTGTTACTTTTCCATATGGTTTGGGCCTCTTACAGCATGGCAGCCTAGGTGTTAAATAAGAGGACTCAAATATGTGTACACCAAGAGCCCCTAGTGGAAGATGTTAGGGTTTTTATGAACAAGCACCATTTGTGTCATATATTATTGACTAAAAATCAAGTCAAAGGCAAGCCCAGATTCAAGAGGAAAGAACTACATATGGCATGAAAGCCACTGTTTGTGGGTTAAAAAAAAAAAAAAAAAAAAAAGTGAGAAGAACTAATGAGAGTCTTCTAGGTGGAAAAATTTTTTTAATAGAAATTCAGAATTAGTGGTGGAGGGAGATTTTACAATAGATTCATTTTGTTTGTTCGGTGGTAGGTGAGTGGTTTGGTCGGTTTTGCTTTGCTTTGCTTAGTTAAATTAAGATCTGAGGTAGAATTGTTGAGTTAGCAAGTGAACCCAACTGATGGAAAACTATGACACATATAACTAAGTATTTTGAGTGTATGAAAAGCACCTTAATTACTCTGCAAATATGAGAAGGGGGATGGTACTATTGCTAAAATTAAATAACCCAAATCTGTTTTACTCTTTGTCATTTAAATTGGCTAAAATCATAATCCGTGAATATTTTTACATACCTGAGTTTTTCTAACCAACAACTTCATGGCCTCCCTAGATGAGATAAAAGGGCTTTATATATACATGTCAAAGTTAATATTATATATATTGTATATGTATTGAATATATGTTGTAGCAAAATATTCTGTTCTGAGCAGGCCTTTTTTTTAGAGTTTTCATAGAAGGTATATTTGGGACTAGGAAGCAGTCCAAAGGAAGACTAGTGGAGGATTGAGACTATCTGTAGTCATCCAAACGATGCTGTTCAACAGGCAGTTGTAGGTAAAATCAAGACTAGTGATATAAACTTAAATCATTAGTATATATTAGAATTTTAAGTCAATGTACTGGGTGAGAGTTGGTGTCAATAGATAATAAAAGAAAGACAGTCATGATTTACAATATTTAGCATTTGGAAGTCGAGCAATGAAGTTTTAAAAGGAGGAAGTAGCAAAGGCGTAGAACTGAATCAGGAAACAGTTTAAGGAAAGAGGATTTTTTGGCTATTTTTAATCAGGCTGATATTTTAAATAATGATGTAAAAAATGAACCTTGGATTTAGAATCAGCTGTCATCATTGACAATGACAACAGCTGATTTATTTGTGTGGTGGAGGCCAAATTTTTTTTTTTTTAGGTCACGTTTTTAAGAAGGAATAAGAGTAGAGCAATGAGAGAGTCAGTGATTGTAAGACAACTCTTTAGAGGAGTTTTTTGGTTTTTGTTTGTTTTAAGAAGGGTGAGTTATATGAGATACTGCTGAAGGAAAACTAAAAATGTTTTTAAAAATATACTGTTAATTATGTGCTAATGGAAAAGCTCCAGTGGAAAAGAAAGAGTTTAATACAGAAGAAAAAGGGATACCTGCTGGCATGTGGTCCTTGGGTAAATGAGCATGAGGAAACCCACAGCTGATACTCTCAGCTTTCTAGGTGGACTAGGAGGCCCAGTTTTCAGATGAGAGTAAAGATGGATAAGGGGTGTTGGAAAATTAAAAAGAAAGGAGAAAGGAATAGTCATGTCAGAGTTATCTGAAAGAATTGAAGAGTGAATGGACTAGGGTAATGCAAAAGTATGACAGATATATCATATCTTCAATAAGAAAATGAACATTTGGGGAAAATTCAATAACTTTCATAGGCTGAAACTGCCCTATGACATCATGTAGTAATAATGTATTACTGATCCAAAGCCCTAATGATACATCGTCTTATGATACAATGTAATAGTAACAAAATAAAAATAACAGTGAGCAAAGGTTTAATGCCAGTTATGTACTAGGCCCGATTCTAAATGCTTTAAGTAACACTCAAATAAACCCCCCAAAACAGATGCTATTATAATCACCATTTGACAGTTTAAAAAAAAAAACCAAAACGGAAGCACTGAAAGATTATATAACTTTTAAATAACATTTTAAATAACTTTTAAATAACAAATCAGAATTTGACTTAGATATACCAGATTCAAAGCTCTTGTTCTTTTTCACTATGATGAGCTTATATCTAATTGGAAAAAAAATAACATATTTACATTTTGACACATTTAAGCATGATTTGTATTAGATTTTCTTAAGTTGGAAGTCATGATTCAAACCTAAGCATTTGGGTATTTCTATCAACATCAAAGTTTCAGTAATGAAGGTTGTCTATTCTCTTAGCATAGCCATTTAAATTTTTCCAGTTCTATTTATGTTAATAAATGTTTAGTTCAATCAAAACTATTATGTAATTAGTTCTGTTTCTTTACTTTAGAAAAATAATATTCCACTTTTAGTGAAAAAATATAAAATAACACAAATATTTAATCTTACAGAATATAGAGAATATAGAAAATAAAGATTTAAATAAATATAGCAATGACATGTTAAGTAATAAAAAAACAATACAAGTAAATAGGGTTCTATTTTTTATTGCAGTTTTGCATGGGACTCTAGTTAGCTATATGTATAGGACATTTTATTTCCTTAGGTTATCTTCCTTATATAAATCTTACTTCTAAAGTTGAATAGTCAGAGTACACCTGTAAATCATTATAGAATTATCTTTCCAGGTGAGGCACCAACAAACATTACTCTTCTTCTCAGACCCCCACAATGCAAGCCATTTACAACATGAGAATTTGGGGATTACCTGCTCCATAAAAGATAGTAATGTGAAGATGTGTATGGACAGTATTTAAGAAGTGTGTCATGACTTTAATTGTTAACATTAATTTGTGGCATAGGCTAAAGAAATGTTGAAATATCTGTAAAAGTTAAGAAGCATGCACCTTGGAAAATACAATAGACATTTTACTCAATTCATATAGAATGCTATAGCAACAATTCATGAAACTCTAAAACCTCCTATGACAGCCAAGAAAACCATCCTTAGAACAAACTGTTCCAAAGAAAATTCATCTGTTCTATGCTAAAAACGGTGAGATTCTAATGAGAATGTATCTACTGATCAACAACCTATTTCTACTATTATCTAAGTGACATATGGCATAGCATTCGTGATAATTTTAACATTTGTATTGCCATAGTGAAGCCAGCTTATCTTCAATTCTCATTAAAGGAAAAAGAAAATTCCCAGATCTGCCCACAAAAAGTAAATATTGAAATAAGAAATCTTTGTACCATTACTACTGTTTGTGCTCCCCGTCTAGTGTCTATTTTTCATGCACAGCAGGTAAAGTAAGAATTAGGGCATCAGCATCAGTGGCATCAAATTTTGTTTATTCCCAAAGAGCTAAGTATAATAAAATATATGGAAGCTAATTTTTGGATAACACATTCAGAATTTTTCTCACACATGGACCATTGTTATCTATAGAGGAAGCATGATTGAATTACATTATTTCATACAAACACTGTAGAAGAATATCTTCATACTGAACATTTCTGGAGATTCAATAAGCAAAAGAATCAAGTGACTTTGACATCTGCTATTTAAAGTCTTTACCGATGTGCAAAGGAGAAAACTAAGGATTATTTAAAAGCAATAACTAAAATATACTGCACATTAGAAGACATGATAGCACTTGAATCCAGCCGCCCTTTGAAGAGATGAGTTATTTTGCAGATGGCTCCCATCCAGCAAGATTCTTCTGTTTATAGTGCTGCAAGTGGTAGAAGAGGACACAGGAACAGGGGTGGAAATGTTAGAGCTATATAATTCTCTCAACAGTAAGTTCAGTAAAATTAGATTAAGTTCCCAGCCTTCATTCCTTATCAGTAGTGCCATCTAGGGTGACATGGAAAGTATCATTTTGATGGGTATTGAGCTTAGTACATAATGTCAGGTTTTCATAATTTATCACACTAGTCCAAAGAAAATAGCTAAAATGAAAACACACTTTAGAATAGTGGGTAAGACTGAAATGCACAATAATGAACCTATACAAAAATCATGAACAACCATCTCTAGCCATTTATTTTTTAAGTGGAATAACTCTCATAATTAGCTTGATGATTAGGAATAAATTAAATTTAGAGTGTGGGTCAGCCAAGATAGACCAGATAACAACCAACCTCAAATCTCAGTGGCTTACAAACAATAAAAGTTTATTGGTTAAGCTACATGTAAGATGCAGGTTCACAAGAGAATTCTTATCAAAGTTGCCTAAGATCCAGGCCGCTTTATCATCTTAAGAAGTTGCCCTTTCAATGTATGCATCTATAATGTCCACAGAGGGAAAGAAAGAGTATGAGGGCTTTGCAGCAGCAATTAAATACTTCAGCCCAGAACTGACACACTCCTCTTCTGGTCATCTTTTAACAGAAAACAAATAACATCCCATTCCTAACTTCGCAGGGGAGAGTAAGTGCAAGTCTATGTTCCTGGCGGGAAAGCAGAACCTGAATAGTGATGAGTAGCAGTGCTACCACCGAGTGCCCAAGTCATGACATGATAACAATATACCTGATATTTTATCATCTTTTCTTAAAAGTTTCTATAAATACCTTCCTGAAGATGGCACCATGCTAGGGCACACAAGGTAAGTTTATCATTAAAAGAGCGGAAGAAGAATGATGACATTTCAGAGGAAAACTGTGACCAGTGAGATTCGAGGTAAGTTCTTGAACACTAGGATATAAACACTGGTTGAAAGTAGAGAGAAAGGGACAGATAGTGTCACTGGCGGAATCAGACATCTTGACAAAACTGTTAAGTGAACTTTCCTAAATTTTACATAGCAGCTTCAGATTCTTCATATTGAAAATTTGGTTTTTTCTCCCCAGTGTCTTTAAAGTAAAGATTCAAAAAATGGATGGTAAAGTTAATAGGATAGTTTCATACTTGCTTTGGGACTGAAAGTCCAAAAGTATCTATTACCAAAATCTTTGCTCTGACCTGTGGAATCTATTCCCTTGCTTGATTAGGTTAGTTTAAAAAAATTTTTAAGAATGTCCAGAAATGTGGATAAGCTTAAGAGAAAACGTGTACAAAACTATCAAGGAAGCCGTTAAACATACTGTCACTGACCTAGTCTAGCAAAGTTGGATTTTATTAAATGGCAGCTGTGCCTGATTAAAAAATTATGACTCCCCCCAGGAATCATGAGGGTCATTAAAAACCAAGTCATAAAATCTTCTGCTCCCTGAAGGCACACTGACAGAGAACACTTCCCATTTCCTTACTGTAATTTAACTTTAACTACCATAATGCCCAATGTGTTCTAAAAAAATTTTTTTTAAATTGTCATTTTATCCTTTACACACCTACCTCAAATTGTTAAATAATTACTTTAAATTAGTATTTGAAAAATACAAATGACCTGAATTATAAATATGGTCTGATAGTTGGTCACCTTAAGTGTTCTTTTTTCTCAGATTTGTCAATGTATTTTCAATTAATTTATTTTAATGAGTATATCCATATATCTTTATCTTCATAATTCTAGAAGAAATTGGATGAGAAAACAAACGACTATCTATGGGAAAATGATCTATAGAAGTTCATAGACTTACCAAACATTACAAATAGAAAAGTTTGCACGTATCTTCCTAACTCTAAATTTATACATAATGCTTTGCAAACTATAATACATATAAATTCTCGGGCGCTTGGGTGGCTCAGTTGTTAAGCATCTGCCTTCGGCTCAGGTCATGGTCCCAGGGTCCTGGGATCGAGTCCCATATCGGGCTCTCTGCTCCGCGGGAAGCCTGCTTCTCCCTCTCCCACTCCCCCTTGCTTGTGTTCCCTCTCTCGCTGTGTCTCTCTCTGTCAAATAAATAAATAAAATCTTTAAAAAAAAAAGTACATATAAATTCTCTTTGGGGGATGATTTTTCACTTTTTTTTTCTTATTATTTTAATCCTATCATACTTCTCTTCCAAAGATTGCTATTTTTCAACTCCGTTTGCTGTTGAAGCTGACAACCAGCTACAATTATCCAGATAATTTACAGAAAGCCAACAATATAATTAGTGTAATGGACCAGAAAATTCCTCATAGCCATCTTTCCAATGTCAGTTCAGAGTCTCTACAGGATAGCCATTATTATTGTTAAAGTTCAGATTTACAAGTTTTGGCTTTAATCTACATTGTTGGTGTGCAAGGAGCAAAATAACTTTCTGGGGCCTCTTTTATAAGGTACCAGTCCCACTTATGAAAGCTCTGCCTTTAGGAACTAATTATGTCCCAAAGGCCCAACTTTCAAACTCCTTGGGGGTTAGGATTTCAACATTTGAATTTGGGGGGGTAGTGCAAGCGTTCAATCTATTGCCTGTGGGATGCCTGGGAACACTAGGGATGCATGCTAGCATAGACCAATGATGACTTCAGGTCAGGTGCTGTAACAAAATACCATAGACTGGGCGTGGCTTAACAACATAACTAATTTCTCACAGTTCTGGAAGGTGAGAAGTCCAAGATAAGCTGATTTGGTTTCTGGTGAGAACTCTTCCTGTGTCTTCACATGGAATTTTCCTCTGGGCATGTGTTCAGAGAGAGAGCAAGAGCTCTGGTCAATTTTTCTCTTCGTATAAGAACATTAATCTTATTGGATTAGGGGCCCATTTTTACAATCTCATATAACCTAAATTAGGTCCTAAGACCGTATCTTTAAATACGATCACACTGGAAATTAAGGCTTCGAACTATGAACTTTGGGAAGACAGAACCATTCAATGTATAACACATGGCAACTAGCTATGTCTTTTAAGGAGACTTTGCTTCCCAGAAAACATTGAACAGTTAAGAAAGCTTCTCTAACATCTTATTGTATGTTAAGGAACTACTACCCATTTGTGTATTTATTTTCTTGAATCTATATTTTCAGCCTGTCTATAATCCTTTGGTACTATAAATTTAATGATCTTATTATTTTCTACACCCTGTAGTATGTCTTTATATTTATTCTATAGTTAAGACGTAAGGGAGGGCTCTACTGTTTATATTAGTTGACTATCTGATAATTGAGTTTATTTTCCTTATATATCTTTCAAGAATCAGAAAATATCAATCATATTTCTCCTTGCCATCATCTTTAGATTTGAGTTCTTATTATTGAAATTTTTCATGCAGAGTCTATCCCCTTGCCCATCTCACTATCCTTTTCTAGAACTTTTCTAGCCTCATGTTAACATACCTTTCTTACATTACAGACATCTGGCTTGCACAGAGCATTTCAGATACAGTGACACTCTGCTTACTTAAGAGGATAACCAAATGTTTGCTGATTTTTTTTCAGTGTAATTATTATGGTTTAGTAGAAGGAGTGTCCTGGAAGTTTATAGAAGTTTATTCTACCTGATTTTTACTTAAATCGGCCATATTTACTTAGGTAAGTTTTTAAAATCTTTGGCCTTTAGCTTATCAAAAAAAATTAACTAAATACAATCAACATGCCTTTCACTGCTCAAAGTTTTCAATCCTATAATTATACTTTAGATAAACTTGAAAGATGATTTTTTTAAAAACTGTATACTATGAAAAAATTATCACTATACTGAGCTATAAATTTAGCCATGTACTATGGAGGGAGGTTAAATATAATTCAACTATTTCTTTGACATCTGATTTATAAAGTAACTGTGAGATATCATTTAAACTTTCAAAACAGGGGCACATGGGTGGCTCAGTCAGTTGAGCATCTGACTCTTGATTTCAGCTCAGGTCTTGATCTCAGGGTCTTGAGTTCAAACCCCACATTGGGTTCTGTGCTGGGTGTGGAGCATACTTAAATTTAAAAAAAAAAAAGAAAGAAACTTTCAAAACAACAACAACAAAATTGCATTACACATGTTCAAAAAGCCAATACTATTTGACTATTAAATATAAAAGTGTATAGAAGTAACAATACATAGTATTGATTATATTATAAAAACATAGGAATATGTATACATTATCTTTTTGAGTATAAATCAGTGCATTAATTCTGGCAACTTATTTGGCAAATAATAATAATAATGAACATTTTGGAGTGTTTACTCTTTGCCAGATATTGATATAGATTCTTCTCACATATTGACTGATTTAATTATTTAAAAATCTTTCTGAGATAGATAATGTACTTATTCCCATCTTACAGATGAGAAAGTGGAGACATAGAATGATTAAATAACTCTTTTTAGGTTATAGAGCTTTTAAGTGTCAAATCCAATTTCATTCAACAAGTTTGATTCTAAAGCCCATGTGACTATTAACATTTAATTAAATCAAGTGGGACGCCTGGGTATCTCAGTCAGTTAGTTGTCTGACTCTTGACTTGGGTTCAGGTCATGATCTCTGGGACCTGAGATCAAGCCCCAAATCAGGCTCCATGCTCAGCAGGGAGTTTGCTTGAGGATTTCTCTCCCTTCCCCTTTGCCACTCCCCTGATTCATGCACACTCTCACTCTCTCTAATAAATAAATAAAACTTTTTTTAAAAAACCCTGCATCAAATATAATTAATAAAAGTAAAGAATGTGCTTGTTGTTTGACCTACCAATCCTTTAAGTGAATAGAAAAGTGAGTGAAGACTAATGTGGGATATTGTGTAAAAGAGCAAGCTATTGGAAACAACTTAAATGAACCACAAAAGGAAATGATTAAAAAGAAAAGACTGTACATCCTTGGAATCATATGCTATGGAAATATTAAATGTCAGCCCATGATATAACAGTTAAGGATATAGAGACATGTTTATGATTTGCTTTTAAGAGAAAACAACAGGTTACTGCACAGTAAGTACAGTGTAAACCTAATTCCATATGGGTCTATACCCAAGTGTTAACTGTGATAATCTTAGAAAGCTAGAATTTTAAGTGGATTTTTTCTATGTTGCTATAGTTTTGAAATCCTTATAAAGGACACTAGCATTTTATATCAACATAAAATATTAATTGAAAAAATTCAGTAAAGGCAGCTCACATCTCCCAATTTTTGGCATGTTTTTTGTCCATAGTTATGCCCTTCTCAATTAATTTTTAACAGATTTAACAAATTATAGGCAAGAGACACCTTATAGCTGTGTGAAAACAAAAAAACAAAAACCCAAAAACAAAGCACTCTGTCCATTCAATGAATATTAGGACCACCAAGTGATGGAGAGCTGATTTTGTAGTCTGGTTTATCATTTCTTTAATGAAGCTGACCCTACCAGATGGGGAGTTTTCAATGTAGGTATGGGATATGTAATGTGAAAACCTCATTTTGAGTAGAAGCAACATGGAAAGATACTTAGGATGAATAAAGCTAAATATTGCTGGTTTCATTTTATACTTCTGCAAAAACTTTGTATTCCTGATTGATACACTATTAATTTAATAATAATGTGAATCAAAAATAGTCATTTGTCTATCTGTACAAAACCAGTAATAAATTGTAAAAGTGATTCTTAAAGGATTAAGATATGTTGCTATAGCAACTTCTTATTATACTACAAGATGTTAATACAATGAGAATATACCAGATATGAGTTAGAAATAGTCTCTGTGATTTCAAAGAAAAATTAGACTTTTTTGCTTTTTAGGATTAATGTGTTTCAGATATTTTATGACATTAAAATGCTAAAGATAAGAAAACCATATAACATTTTGTTGTAGTTCTGAAGCATAACTATATATAGTATTTATTTAAACTTTAATTTTGTCCAGTAAATGTAATGGGACAGTGTCTTCCAAAAATTTTTTATTGAATGAATGAATAAGTAAACTGGGGAAGGTAAAATATAAAACATAATTTAAATTATAATAAAAGATTTCATTTTTCTATTCATGGTTATATATAACAAGCTATAAGGGAGACAAAATAAATACTGAATCAAACTCAAGTTTCCCCTTTGCATCCACTAATATGACCAGGGACTTCTTAACTATCAGTCTCTACCCTCTTCTGTGCACTGTCTTGGTCTTTGTCTAATTCTTTTTTTTGCTACCATTTACCTTTGGCATGAAGGTCATGGATGTCATGTAATTCAAGAGGACATAGGAATCTGAGAGGAGTGAAGAGCTAACTAATTCACATAAAGTAATTAAGTGGATTAATATGAAGGTAGAAAAGTATCTCTGGTGTTTGGCAACAATCATGGGAATGTAATAAGTGTAACTTAATTAAAATGTTACAGGAAAAGTTGCAATGAAATTAATACAAGATGAGCAAGTAGAGAAAAAAGCACATAAAATCTTTTGTGAGATTTGGCTGTTAGAGTGAATGGAAAAATGAGAGTGTAACTTGAGGATGATAGGAGTTATGATGGGATATAGAGGGACATGCTGACTAAATGTTAAGAAAAATCTAGTAGAGTGGAAGAGACTGATGAAATTGGAAAAGAAAGGATTGCATGGGAGGTAGCATGTCTTGAAAAGATTATAAGTAAAAAGATTACTAGCACATTTGCAAGGAGTGGCCTTTGAAAATAAGAAATAACTTTTATTCTTGATCAATAATTTTATTTTTAATCTGAAAAAAGTTATAGAAAGCTTCAAGGCTTGGTTTAGCTAATATACCTCGCTCTTCAGCTCTAAGGACGCTTGCCTCTTGTTGAGCAACTTGACCTTTATTCTGGGTAAGATAGTTTGGAGTAATTCTCTCTCATCTTCTGAACTTTTTTTTTTTTAGGTTCATTTTCATAGGCTGTAGCAAGAATCAATGGATGGCAACATGATTTTTTTATTAATCAACCATATCATATCCAGAATTATATCGTTCCTTATATGTAAAGGAAATTAATTCTTGTAAGAATGTACATCTTTTTAAATTGTGTAAAAAATTAATCTGCAAATTCTGGTCTATGATGTGCTTACATCTAGTTCTATACTGAATTCTTTACTTCAAGAATCATAATCAGGAATTTGTTTGATACTGTGAGGGATGGAAAAATCTCTGCCAGAGCCAAAACACTTATTTCCTGTGGTAATTTTCGCATGCCCTGAATCTAAATAGCATGTGGTGTTTCCTTACAGAAGTACTAAGAAAAAGTCACAGAGTTGAAGAATGCAATACCTGGCCTGGAAAATACAATGGGGGGATTCAGCACCAGACTACATGAAGAAGAAAGGATCAGTCAACACAAAACCAAGGCCATGGAACTCACCGAATCAGAGCAGGGGGAAAAAATGTGAAAGATAGCCCAAGGAAATTCTGGGACAAAATTTTCTGGGACTGATTTTCACATTATAAGCGTCGCAGAAAAAAAAGAGAGAGAAAGGAGCAAAAATCTTATTTGAAGAAATAATAGCTGAAAACTTACCTACCCTGGGGAAGGAGACAAACATCCTGATCCAGGAAGCCCAGAGATTTTCAAATAAGATGAAACCAAAAAGACCCCACACCAAGACACATTATCACTGAAAGGTCAAAAATTAAAGACATGGAGAGAATATTAAAAACAGCAAGAGAAAAACAACTTGTTACATACAATGAAACCCCCAGTTCTATCAGCAACTTTTTCAGCAGAAACTTTGCATGCCAGAAGAGAGTAGCATGATATATTTAACATGTAGACAGAAAAAAATTTCCAACCAAGAATACTCTACACATCAAAGCTATCATTTAGAATCAAAGGAGAGATAAAGAGTTTTACAGACAAGCAAAAGCTAAAGGAGTCATCACCACTAAACTGGCCTTACAAGAAAAGTTAAAGGGACTTCTTTAAGCTGTAAAGAAAGGGTGATAATTAGTGATAAGAAAATATATGAAAGAATAAATCTCACTGGAAAGGTATATATATAGTAAAGGTCATAGATTAATCATTTACAAAGCTAGTATGGAGGTTAAAAGACAAAAGTAGTAAAATAGTTATGATTACAATGATTAGTTAAGAGATAAACAAGATAAAAAGATGTAAAATGTGACATCAAAAAAATAAAATGTTGCAGGGAAGAGTAAAAATGTTGACCTTAGAATGAAGTCAAATTTAAGTTGTAATCAACTTAAAATAGACTGTTATAGATATAAGTTGTTATATGTAAGCCTCATGATAACCACAAAACAAAAAGATATAGTAAATACACAAAAGATAAAGAGAAAGGAATATAAGCATTTCACTAAAGAAAGTCATCAAACTACAAAGGAAGAGAGCAAGAAAAGAAGAAAGAAACAGAGAAGAACTATAAAATGTCCAAAAAACAATTTTAAGATGGCAAAAATTACTTTAAATGTAAAAGGCCTAAATTTTCCAATCAAAAGACATAGAGTGGCTAAATGGATTAAAAAAAAAAAAAAAAGACCCTTTTATGCTGTCTGTAAGATACTCACTTTAGATGTAAGAATATACACAGACTGAAAGTGAAGGGCTACAAGAAGATATTCCAAGCAAATGAAAACCAAAAGAAAGCTAGAGTAGCTGTACTTATATCAGACAACATAGACTTTAAAGACTATAATAAGACAAAAATATGGAAGTTAAATAATTATTAAGTGTCAATCCAAAAGGAGAATATAACACTTGTAAATATTTATGCACCCAATATAGGAACACCTAAATATATAAAACAAATATTAATAGACCCAAAGGGAGAAATAGACAGTAATAACATTAATAGAAGGAAACTTTAATACCCCACTTCCATGAATGGATAGATCATCCAGATAGGAAGTCAATAAGGAAAAATTGACCTTAAATGACATGACAGACCAGATGAACTTAAAGGGATATACAGAACATTCCATCCAAAAGCAATGCAATACACAATCTTCTCAAGTGCACATGGACATTTTCAAAGATAGATCATGTTAGGTCATAAAACAAGTATTAATAAATATAATAATTTGAAATCATATCAAACATCTCTGCTGACAATGATGCTGTTAAACTAGAAATTAAATACACAAATAAAACTGGAAAATTCACAAATACATGGAGATTAATCAACATGCTACTGAATAACCAATGGGTCAAAGGAGATATCAAAAACATACCCCAAAACAAAATGGAAAAGTAACATAATAAAATTTGTGGGATGCAGAAAAAGTAGATCTAAGAAAGAAGTTTATATTTATGAATGTCTACTTTAAGAACCAAGAAGTCTTGGGGCGCCTGGGTGGCTCAGTCATTAAGCATCTGCCTTCGGCTCAGGTCATGATCCCAGGTCCTGGGATCAAGCCCTGCATCGGGCTCCCTGCTCCGCAGGAAGCCTGCTTCTCCTTTACCCACTCCCCCTGCTTGTGTTCCATCTCTTGCTGTGTCTCTCTCTGTCAAATAAATAAATAAAATATTAAAAAAAAAAAAAGGAACCAAGAAGTCTCAAACAACATAACTTTATAACCCAAGAAACTAGAAGAATAAATGAAACCCAAAGTTAGTAGAAGGAAGGAAATAAATGAAATAGAGACTGAGATAAAGGATAAAAGATGAAGGATACAAATCATATGACCATCTAAATAAATCCAAAGAATGCATTTGACAAAATTCATCACCCTTTTATGATAAAAATTCTCAACAAAGTGATAGAGGGAATGTATCTCAACATTACAAAGTCCATAAATGACAAGTTCACAGCTAACATCATACTCAATGGTGAAAATTAAAAGCCTTTCCTCTAGGATCAGGAACAAGACAATGATGCCTACTCTCACCAATTTTATTCACTGTTTATTCATTCAAGTCCTAGTCACAGCAATTTGAAAATAAATAAATAAATAAATAAATAAATAAATAAATAAATAAATATATAAATAGCATCCAAATTGGAAAGGAAGAATTAAAATCTCATTATTTGCAGAGGACATGATAATATATATAGAAGACCCTAAAGACTCCATGAAAAAACTTTGAGAACTAATAAATAAATTTAGTAAAGTTATAGGATACAAAATCAATCCACAAAAATCTGTTGTGTTTCCATACACTAGTAATAAACTTTTATAAAGAGAAATTAAGAATAAATAAATAAAAATTAAATAAATAAAAGGCAAATTAAGAAAACAATCCCATTTACAATTGCATCAAAAAGAATAAAATACTTAGGAATAAATCTAACCAAAGAGGTGAAAGACCTGTATATTGAATACTATAAGACATTAATTAGGGAAATTTAAGAGAATACAAATAAATGGAAAGATACTCTGTGCTCATGGATTGGAAAAATCACTATTGTTAAAATGTATATACTACCCAAAGCATTCTTCAGATTCAATGAAATCCCTAACTAAAGTCCAGTAGTAGTTTTCACAGAAATAGAATTGTGGTGTAATTCTGCCTCGGGCAAAGACATTTGAGAATCACTGTAACAGGCCACTCCCCCAGAAGATCAGCAAAAACATCCAGCCAAGAATTGGTTTACCGATCAATGAGAATGGCAGAATGCCAGCACTAGGGGAATACAGCACATAGAATTCATGGTTTTTCCCCAATGATTCTTTAGTCTTTCAAAGTTAATTTTTTAAATTTTCTTCATTTTCTTCTTTTTCTATTTTTTTTGAATATTTCTTCTTTCCTTTTTCAACCAACATATTATTTTATCAATTCCTTTTTTAAAATCTTTTTTAATTTTCACTTTTACAGTCATATTCTATCCCTTCATTGTATTTAAGCTTATATTTTGTATATATATATAAGTTTTTCTTTCTTTAAAATTCTGGGATACAAAATATACCCTAAATCTAGTGTATGCCTTTGTTCTAGTCTCTTGCTGATCACATTCTCTCCTTTTTTTTTTTCAATTTTTCTTCTTTCTTTTTTCAACAAACTACTTATCTTATCAATTCCTTTTATAAAATCTTTTTTTAATTTTTATCTTTACAGTCATATTCCATCCCTTCATCATATTTACCCTTATTTTGGTGTGTGTGTGTGTGTGTGTGTGTGTGTGTGTATGTTTTTCTTTCTTTAAAATTTTGGGAGGCAGTTTCTTCTAACAGACCAAAATACAACCAAAATCTAGTGTGTGGCTCTGTTCTATTCACCAGCCTGATCATATTCTTTTTTTTTTCCCTTTCTTTTCCCCCTGGTTTCAGGTCTCTTCTGATTTGTTTAGTGTATATTTTTCTGGGGTCGTTGTTACCCTTTTAGCATTTTGTTCTCTCATTCATCTATTCTTCTCTGGACAAAATGACAAAATGGAAAAACTCAACTCAAAAAAAAAAAGAACAAGGGGCAGTACCAACTGCCAGGGACCTAATCAATATGGACATTAATAAGATGTCTGAACCAGAGTTCAGAATGACGATTATAAAGGTACTAGCTGGGCTTGAAAAAAGCATAGAAGATCCTAGAGAATCCCTTTCTGGAGAAATAAAAGAACTAAATTTTAACCAAGTCAAAATCAAAAAGGCTACTAATAAGGTCCAATAAAAAATGGAGGCTCTAACTGCTGGGATAAATGAGGCAGAAGAGAGAATTAGAAATATAGAAGACCAAATGATGGAGAATAAAGAAGCTGAGAAAAAGAGAGATAAACAACTACTGGATCACGAGGGCAGAATTCAAGAGATAAGTGATACCATAATGCGAAACAATATTAGAATAATTGGGATCCCAGAAGAAGAAGAAAGAGAGAGAGGGGCAGAAGGTATATTGGAGCAAATTATAGCAGAGAGTTTCCCTAATTTGGGGAAGGAAACAGGCATCAAAATCCAGGAGGCACAGAGAACCCCCCTCAAAATCAGTAAAAAATAGGTCAACACCCCAACATCTAATAGTAAAATTTACAAGTCTCAGAGACAAAGAGAAAATCCTGGAAGCAGCTTGGGACAAGAGGTCTGTAACCTACAATGGTAGAAACATTAGACTGGCAGAAGACCTATAACAGAGACCTGGCAGGCCAGAAAGGACTGGCATGATCTATTCAGAGCACTAAATCAGAAAAATATGCAGCCAAGAATACTATATCCAGCTAGGCTGTCATTGAAAATAGAAGGAGAGATAAAAAGCTTCCAGGACAAATAAAAACTAAAAGAATTTGCAAACACCAAACCAGCCTACAAGAAATATTGAAAGGGGTCCTCTAAGCAAAGAGAGAGCCTAAAAGTAACACAGACCAGAAAGGAACAGAGACAATACACAGTAACAATCACCTTACAGGCAATACACTGGCACTAAATTCATATCTTTCAATAGTTACCCTGAATGTAAATGGGCTAAATGCCCCAATCAAAAGACACTGGCTATCAGATTGGATAAAAAAACAAGACCCATTGATATGCTGTCTGCAAGAGACTCATTTTAGAGGCAAAGTCACCTCCAGATTGAAAGGGAGGGGGTGGAAAACCACTTACCACGTTAATGGACATCAAAAGAAAGCTATGGGGGCAATCTTTATATCAAACAAATTAGATTTTAAACCAAAGACTATAATAAGAGATGAGGAAGGACATTACATCATACTTAAGGGTCTATCCAACAAGAATATCTAACAATTGTAAATATCTATGCCCCTAACATGGGAGCAGCCAATTATATAAGCCAATTAATAACAAAATCAAAGAAACACATCAACAATAATACAATAATAGTAGGGACATTAACACCCCCTTCACTGAAATGGACAGATCATCTAAGCAAAAGCTCAACAAGGAAATAGAGGCTTTAAATGACACACTGGACCAGATGGACTTCACAGATATATTCAGAACATTCCATCACAAAGCAAGAGAATACACATTCTTCTCTAGTGCACTTGGAACATTCTCCAAATTAGATCACATCCTGGGTCACAAATCAGGTCTCAACCAGTACCAAAAGATTGGGATCATTACCTGCATATTTTCAGACCACAATGCTTTAAAACTAGAACTCAATCACAAGAGGAAAGTTGGAAAGAACTCAAATACATGGAGGCTAAAGAGCATGTTACTAAAGAATGAATGCATCAACCAGGAAATTAAAGAAGAATTAAAAAAATTCATGGAAAGAAATGAAAATGAAAACACAACTGTTCAGAATCTTTGGGATGCAGCAAAGGCAGTCCTAAGAGGAAAGTATATAGCAATACAAGCCTATCTCAAGAAACAAGAAAGGTCTCAAATATACAACCTAACCCTACACCTAAAGGAGCTGGAGAAAGAACAGAAAATAAAGGCTAAACCCAGCAGGAGAAGAGAAATAATAAAGATAATAGCAAATATTGTGAAAAGATCTATGCTTCTTAGAGCAATCTACACATTTAACGCAATCCCTATCAAAATACCATCCACTTTTTTCAAAGAAATGGAACAAATACTCCTAAAATTTGTATGGAACCAGAAAAGATCCCAAATAGCCAGAGGAATGTTGAAAAAGAAAAGCAAAGCTGGTGGCATCACAATTCCGGATTTCGAGCTCTATTACAAAGGTATAATCATCAAGACAGTATGGTACTGGAACCAAAACAGACACACAGATCAATGGAACAGAACAGAGAGCCCAGAAATGGACCCTCAACTCTATGGTCAACTTACCTTCAACAAAGCAGGAAAGAATGTCCAATGGAAAAAAGACAGTCTCTTCAAGAAATGGTGTTGGGAAAATGGACAGCCACATGCAGAAGAATGAAACTAGACCATTTCCTTACACCACACACAAAAATAGACTCAAATTGGATGAAAGACCTAAATGTGAGATAGGAGTCCATCAAAATCCTTGAGGAGAACAAAGGCAGCAACCTCTCCAACCTCAGCCGCAGCAACTTCTTCCTAGACACATTGTGAAAGGCAAAGGAAGCAAGGGCAAAAATGAACTATTGGGACTTCGTCAAGATAAAAAGCTTTTGCACAGCAAAAGAAACAGTCAACAAAACCAAAAGACAACCGACAGAATGGGAGAAGATATTTGCAAATGACATATCAGATAGAGGGCTAGTATCCAAACTCTATAAAGAACTTATCAAACTCAACACCCAAAGAACAAATAATCCAATCAAGAAATGGGCAGAAGACATGAACAGGCATTTCTGCAAAGAAGATATCCAAATGACCAACAGACACATGAAAAAGTGCTCAACATCGCTTGGCATCAGGGAAATCCAAATCAAAACCTCAATGAGATACCACCTCACACCAGTCAGAATGGCTAAAATTAACAAGTCAGGAAATGACAGATGTTGGCGGGGATGCGGAGAAAGGGGAACCCTCCTACACTGTTGGTGGGAATGCAAGCTGGTGCAGCCACTCTGGAAAACAGTATGGAGGTTCCTCAAAAAGTTGAAAATAGAGCTACCATACGACCCAGCAATTGCACTGCTGGGTATTTACCCCAAAGATACAAACATAGTGATCCGAAGGGGCACATGAACCCCAATGTTTATAGCAGCTATGTCCACAATAGCCAAACTGTAGAAAGAGTCAAGAAGTCCATTGACAGATGAATGGATAAAGAAGATGTGGTGTATATATATACGCAATGGAATATTATGCAGCCATCAAAAAAATAAATCTTGACATTTGCAATGACATGGATGGAACTAGAGGGTATTATGCTAAGTGAAATAAGTCATTCAGAGAAAGACAATTATCATATGATCTCACTGATATGAGGAATTTGAGAAACAAGACAGAGGATCATAGGGGAAGGGAGAGAAAAATGAGACAAGATGAAATGAGAGATGGAGACAAACCATAAGAGACTCTTAATCTCAGGAAACAAACTGAGGGTTGCTGGAGTGGAGGGGGGTGAGAGGGATGGGATGACTTAATGGACATTGGGGAGGTTATGTGCTATGGTGAGCACTGTGAATTGTGTAAGACTCATGAATCACAGACCTGTACCCCTGAAACAAATAATACATTATATGTTAATAATAATTTTAAAAAAGCAAAAACAACAAAAGCAAAAAAAAAAAAAAAAGTGTGACTACATCAGACTGGAAAGCTTCTGCCCAACAAAGGAAGCCATCAGCAAAATGAAAAGGCAGCCCACTGAATGGGAGATAATATTTGAAAATCATGTACCTGATAAGGGGCTAACATGCAAAATATATAAAGAACTCATTCAACTAATAGCAAAACTCAAACAATTGATTGAAAAATGAGCAGAGGATCTGTATAGATATTTTTTCCAAGACTTACAGATGGCCAACAGGTACATGAAAAGATGCTCTATGTCATCAATCATCAGGGGCATGAAAATCAAAACCTCAGTGTGATATCACCTTACACCTTTTAGAAGGGCTAATATCAAAAAGACAGGAAATAACAAGTGTTGCAAGAATGTGGAGAAAAGTGAATCCTGGTGCATTGTTGGTGAGAATGTAATTTGTTTCAACCATTATGGAAACTAGTATGGAAATTCTTCAAAAAATTAAAAATAAAACTACCATATGATCCAGCAATTCACTTCTGGGTATTTATCAAAAGCAAATGAAAACACTAACTCAAAGGATAACTGCACCACTAAATGTATATCAGCATTATTTATTTATTTTTTTATTTATTTATTTTTTAAGATTTTATTTATTTATTTATTTGACAGAGAGAGATTCAGCGAGAGAGGGAACACAAGCAGGGGGAGTGGGAGAGGGAGAAGCAGGCTTCCTGCTGAGCGGGGAGCCCGATGCGGGGCTCGATCCTAGGACCCTGGGATCATGACCTGAGCCGAAGGCAGACGCCCAACAACTGAGCCACCCAGGTGCCCCGCAGCATTATTTATAATAGCCAACATATGGAAACAGTATAAGTTTCCATCAATGGATAAATGGATAAAGAAGTTAAATATTTATATATAATATTCACAGACACATTCATATACACATACAGATAATGGACTATTCAGCCACAAAGAAGAATGAAACCTTATTTGTGACAACATGGATGGAGCTCAAGGCATTGTTCTAAGTGAAATAGATGACACAGTAAAAGACAAATACTGTGTGATCTTTCTTATTTGTGGAATTTAAAATAAAAAAAAAAGAAAAAGAAAGAAAGAAATTTAAGAAAAAATATCTTAAAATATAGCATGTGTAGGCCCCATAATGACCATTAGAGTTTCCATACTATCATTATCTCTGGTTATAGCCACTTGTACTTCATTGACTTTGTCTGTGAAAACTTTCAAAAAGCCTATGGGCCAGAAACAGGCCAGTAAAATGTGATGCTGCATAACTTACCAGATAATCCTTTTTCTGTACTTTGGAAGTTCATAAACTGTGTAGTCTATCATACCCTCATTTATATACAAGCATACACTATCTAACAAATAATATCTCTTCTGGTAACACAAATTTTCATTTTGGATTTTTGTGTATTATAATCTTCCCCTAGACAACTGAGAATAAAAACAGTTTTACCCCTCCTCTTTTCTTAAATTTCTTGGTGTTTCATGAAATAGACTTATTCTTCACAAATTTAATAAATCAAATTCTGCAAAACAGACACTCATATCTTGCAAAATGCTAGTGAGTTACGTTCTAACAAAAGGAATAGAGAAGACAAGTACAAATATAGCTAGGTTTGCAGACTTATTGATGGGAAAATGCAGGTGGTTCCTTTTATGACTTCTTTATTAAATTATCCTACTTGGGTTACAAGACAAAATGGATCTGCCATTGGGAGTGCCCCTAAATAATCCTCTAGGAACATTAGCTCAGAAATTTTTAAGGTAAAAATTAGCCACTTTAATCCCCAAATATCAAAGAGACAACTATTTTTGGAGAAAATCAATCTTTGAAATAGATTTTTAACTCAAAAGGAAAAGAAAAAAACATTGTAAAAAATGAATTTTAGTTAATAATATGCATATTAAAATATATTTGGATGAAAGTTTAATAATGTCTGTAACCTTAAAGTGCACTAAAAATAAGAAGGATTGATGGATATTAGAGTACTCAATAGACAAGTAAAAAAGCATATTGTTATTTATAGAATTTAAATGGTGGGAATATGACTTTCACAGTAAAACTCTTTAAACTGTTCTATGTGTTTGTAATATTTCATAGTAAAATGTCTAAAAAAGGCAAATCTGCATTCTAAACGAAATGAAAAGATTTATTTAGGCAAAGACACATTATTGATTATATTTACTGAATATTATCACTAAGCTTTCTTATGCCTAGATACACACTTCTTACTTTGCTCTAACCACCACCACTGAGTTAACTACATCTTTATAACTTGAAGAATCAAATGATTCTCTCAATCCACTTATTCTACAACTTAGAGAAAAACAATATAGAATAAGAAGAAAAGAGGCTTTGGGTTTTCTTGATCAATAGACTCTTATACATTGATTGATTAACTGATGAACACATGCAGTCAATTTGATTTGACTTGTCTGTTACTCAGAAGAAAACACAGCTGTCCATTTGTCTCCACACTCGGAGAGAAAGATTGAGATTTGACCACCGTTGGAAAGAATTTGTTTAATAAATAGTCGTGCCTATAAAATGGCACAAATACAAGCCTCTAGCTTAAAATTTTGCAGGCTAATTCAGAGGCTACATCATAAATTTGGTAAACTGTGTTTGTGTCTTGCCCCCACCTCTTATCTGCAAATAAGCCCCCATATATTCAGAAAATCAAAATTAGGATGTCCCATTACATTACACAGATTAGTTATGTTCTTTGTAGAAAAAAATTAGAGAATACAAAAAGTAAAAATAATATATAATTCCACTTGAGGAAAGCATCATTTTCTTTTACCTTTTCAAGTGCGTTTGTACATATTCTATGTAGATACGCATTCATAAAATAACGATTTATTAATTTATTGCATTTTATACTTTTTAGTTTAATAGTTACAGAGGAGATGCAAAAGTGGTATGAATCTAGAGATGGAAATTAGGCATACTGCAAACATTATTGAGCCTCAATTAAGCAATAATTTTCATAATGCTGGTCTATTCTGAAGAGCAAATATGGAATGCTTATCTAAAATTGGTGATATAATTATCAATTTCTGCAACATATTTAAGTTGCTGGGCATTGCCTTCTTTCACATGATGTATAAATCAATAATTTGACTTTTCTCTATCTTATTTGTTTACAATTTTTAAATACATATTATTAAAGCAACCAATGTCCTTTCTATGGCTATTTCAGTAAACAGTCATGTACATATATCTTTGGCTACTTTTCGATCATTTGTTTACTACAAAATCCTTGAAGATAAATTGCTAGACTAAAAACAATGTGCATTTATAAAAATCTACTCCAAAAATGGTTGCACAAATTTAACCTACACTAAAACTGAGTATTACTTCCGGTTCCCTTGATCCCTAGCCAATTCTGATTATTATCTTTCTTTTTATCTGAACTGAAAGACAATGTTCTTCAATAATTTTGCAATAGAATATTTTTATTCATATTTGTATGCTTTTTTCCATGTTAGAACTCAGATGCAAAACACTGAGTCAATACATGTTTTTTATGTATGGCATTCTATCTTCCTTGATTCATGCAAATTCCTCCATTCTCTTTTTTTAATTAAAAATTAAGTATTCATCCTCTCTTTCCCCATTCTCCCACCCATTTACTTTTCTAATTAGACAACTCTTCTAATGTGTTCATTTTGTATTCTTTTTGGTTATTATTGTTATTTTTAGCATTGTCTTTCAATATACATTTTGTGTCTTTTCCACTTAGCATTATGTGTTTAAGACCTATGAATATTTGTTTTTATCACCTATTCTGTGCTCCATTGTGAAATTCCACCACCTTTTACCCACAAAGTTTTCTAGTGTTGGGACCATAGTCATATCCAAAACCGGGCACTTCAAATAATGTTGCAATGAGCATCCTTTATTACAGGCCTTGCTTGGAAGCCTTGTGAGAATTCCTCTGGGACATTTCCCTGGGAGCAGAGTCCTAAGCTGGGTACAGTGGAGCATCCACATTCCCTCCAGTGGTCCATGAGGACTCCCAAACCCACACTTCCCGCCCAATCTAGTCTCTGCTGTTCTCATGGATGTAAGGAGGCAGTAGAGTGCTCTGTTTCCTCTTACAACAAATCAAAACAATGGTAGAGCTCTAAATGAGTTCATAAAAATAAAATCCTATCAGAGTACCTGGCCCTGCTCAAAAAAGTAGCTCTTATTATTAATATTTTGGCCAAATCTCTGCCCCATCTTATTCTAAATATAAATGATTTTGCTTATGTCAGCATTTCCCGTTGATCAAGTTAACATTCTGAATATTTCATATTACCCATATCCCATTTTAAATAGCTCATTAAGGTCTTTTCTGACATTATTATCAGACTCAAGTAAACTTTACATCTGCATTTGAAACACTGAATCTAATGCCACAGTCTCTTATTTAGACTAATCTTCCCTTCATTTCTTGACATTGAGAAAGGCCAAATTAATATATTTGGAAAAATGCCCAACTAGAAACACATTTAGAAATTTATAAATGGTTTTAACATCATATTTAAAATGTCTAAAATCATCTTTTCCTGGGGCATTTAAAATGGTAGCTCTTATATTATTTTGCTCAAAGCTACAAACATTTTGCACAAATATTTAAGTTAATATTGAAAGTATTGCATTGAATAGGATTGTTTACTATAGATCTAAATTTAGTGTTATGAGAAATATTGAGAAAAATGCTAACATATTTGTCTCATTTTTTAAAAATGCCTTTCCTACCTTCTTTTCATATTATTGCAAATCTTAAATTTTTAGTTTTGAGTTTTCATTTATATAATATAAAAAATAGACAGGAATGGATTCAGTAGAGTGGGTCAATGAATTGTGACAACTGAAGTCTGATTTGAAGGAATCTGAGAGTTGGAGTTTGAAGAAATAATATGTTTTAAGTTAAAATGCCCCTATCAGAAATGATATAAATGTATTTTGAAGTTTTTTGCATTCTTTCATATTAAATCCTGATCTTCTTCCTATTGCTTTTTGTGAATCGTTTTCACTGTATGACTATGGATGAGGTTATTGGACCTGGTTTCCCTCATCACAGAGAAAGCAGGGGAAGATTTGCTGCTGCAGTCTATCCAAGGTACAGATACATGACTTTTATGAACACAAGATACTAATGGAGAGATATTATTCAAAGAATTAAACAGAGAATTTTTTTCCTATAAAATGTAAAATTATATTAACTTACATTTTCTTCATTTCTTTTTTTCTTTTACCCATTCTACCAGTTTGAGAATTATGCATTCTATTTTTATTCTAGTGGTTTTGCATAAAACATTAACCAATATTTTTAAACTTGCAGTTTCCCAAATATTTAGAGCATTTTATTTCAATTTTCTTTCTCTCTACTCTTTGGGCTTCATCTCATCTATCATGCTTAAATCATCTGGAGTCAAATTAAATATTGTCATTTTAAAATGGTGATTTTTGCAGTCAGTATTTTTTGACGAAATGGGTTACTAATTTCTTTGCCTTCGTGGGTTTTTTTTTTTTTTTTTTTTTTTGAGAAAAGTTCTTAGGTAAATTTCTTGGGTCCGTCTATGTCTGATTTTTTTTTTTTTTTTCCCCTCTTACTCTTGAGTGATCTTTGACTGGGTTGAGAATTCTTGGTTCAACACTTTGAAGATGCTGGTCCTTTATCTTCCTACAACCAGTGTTACTATTAAGTCTGTGGTCAGTGAGTCCTTTTCCTTTGGAGGTGACCGTCTTTATTTTTCTCTGACAGTAGTAGTTTCTGAGTTTGCTCTTTATCATTTATTTTGGAAATTTATTACATATCCAGCTATTTAATTGTATTAATATTTTGTGATTATTTTCTCATATAATTACTTTACAGACATTTTCTCTCTTCCTCACCCACATTTCTATGAAAAAAGTCAATATTATTTGACTCTTATCCTCCATGTGTCCATTTTTCTCTTATGCTTCCCATCTCTTTATCCTTTGTGCCAGCTATTTTGAGACATTTCTTTAGTCCAAGATTATAGCTTAGAGTTCTTATTCCACCAAAACTTCACTTTATATTTGAAACTGGCTATCTATTAGCTTTCTGAAAATGTTTCCTATCATTCTCAAATTTAGTGATGGGAAGAAACTCCTGTGTGCCAAATCAGCTGTCTTAAATTCAGCATTGCTGCTTGTTTTTTTCTTTCATTTTATCGAGATATAACTGGAGTTGAATAGAGAAAATAGAAAGAAAATAGAAAAAAAGTGGTTTGATTGTTAAAATACAATATGTTGCTAACTTTGACTGACACAGCAACATTCAACAAATGACTCTGTCACCTACAATATTCAGGCCCTGTTCTAGGCATTTAGGATACATTAGTGAACAAAACAGGAAAAAAAAAAGTCCTTGCTCTCCTGAAGTCATTGCAGTGTCTTTCTAGTATTTTACTAAAATTGTTGCTCTGACATTCAACTATTTTAATAATATGGAGGCTTTTTAATAACACTAATATAAAAATTATTCATTTTTATATATTTATTGATTAGCAGTGTTTACTGCATATCCATATATATACTACTGTGCCATGTTTTGGGGAGACTACAGAGATCATCAAAGGAAAATAAGAGGTTTCATCAAAAACTCAAAACCAGTATATCTAAAATCTGTACTAAAAATAAACTGTATATATATGGAACACACTCCCAATTAATTATATGCATGTTGATTTATAAATGCTATTTATAATACATTTATATGTTAAATTTTAGTTATATCACACTATCTTATGCCTTATTAAAAACACAGACTATAAACTTTATAAGCATAGTAAAGACATAATAAATAAAAAATGTTCTTTAAATTATTAGTGGTATAATATGCCCTCAAACCTTAAAAGTTTTTCGTGTTCTGGACTCTTAATCTTGCTAACAAAATACTTGCAAATTATCATTGGATATTTTGAGAAATGTTCCCTGTTGTGACTCCAACCCCCAGCTCTCAGGATCTCTGTTCCCATGTACCCCTCTAATAGTGCCATCACCAGGAGCCTGTTCTTCCTGGCCTGGAGCCTGCAGCTTGACCTCTACCATCTGGGGTTTGTTGCCTGCATGCGCCAGGCCCACTGAAATATATGCCATGTCTGCTAAACTCTTGGTGTCAGCGTTCTGAAATTGCAAATTATTAACTACTTAATGTGATAAACTAATCTGTACTGATGGGATAGGGTTACAGAGCAACCACTGAATAATACCGATATTGAACTTCTAGATACAATGCCTTTGTCTTTAATACAGTGAGAGGAAAAGTGAGAATTGCAGGCAGAAATGGAATCATGCCATTCTTCCCAGTCAATAGAGAAGATATTTTTGGAACAGAACAAAATGACATCGTATTTTATTTTTCACTTCATTATTATTCTCGAATATCTCTTTTCTTCAACACACTTTCAATGCTACTCAGCATTCATTTAGTACCTAATAAGACAGGTATTAATTACTTTGGGCTAGTTTAAAATTAAATTTTCATAGTAATTCATTAAATATATTACAATCATTTTTTCTGGTGAAAAATTGAAATCAAAGTTAAAATATTTAAGTCCATAGCATAGTGTATTAGTTAAAGTTCATTCAGAGAAGCAAGAACCATTAGGAGATTGATCTATCTATCTATCATCTTCTATCTACAGATTTGTTATCTGTTAGAGGGATTTGACCTCACCAAGTTGTGGGAGCTGGTTGAACAGTCTCTGCAAAGCTGTTGCCTTGGTGTCTGAAGGTGAAGCTTGAAGTCTCCAAGGCCATAGTTAAAAAGGAATGATGGATGTAAAGTTAGGGAGAACCCAAGGGAAAGCGGGAACCTACAAAAATGTTCTGACACCCACTGGGACAGATTGAAACCATTTCAGTACTGTTACATCTGACTCTGGTAGTACGGGTATCCTGCCGAAGCTGAAGCTCTTTGTCACTGAGCTAAGCACATACTCCTGACACAGGTGTCTAAGAAAGTGAGGGGCAAGGTTGAGAGGTAATAGGCCCAGCCACTGCCAGGAAGGTGAATCAACAGATTAGCGACAAACGTGTGAGATGCAAAATGTCTGCTGCTTCCCTTCTCTCTAAATCTCTCACAAGAATCCCTTTTATGGTCTACCTTAATTGGAAACATACAGTAAAGGCAATTCTGGACAATAAAGTTCAGCCTAACCAAATTTATATGTGACTAAGTCACCACACATCACATTTCTCACTGAACCACATTTTGCTGGTTCTACTGTTTTCCAAATATGTTCAGAAATACTTTAAGCTGCATTCATAAAATCAGGCCGCATTACATATCTGAGGCTAAGTAACACTCCAATAACCTGCAAGGAAAGCCAGCAGATGAGAGCAACCATCAGAATAGTTAATTTGATTTAGTAATCATATCAGTTTCATGTTTTGCTAAGTTGATGATCAGATTGGGTGATTTAATCATGAATATAGGCAAGCTTAAAAGAAATTTTGAAAATGGCATTATCCTCAGATAAATAATCAGTGGGTGGTTTAAAAACCAGGTCTCTAAAATGTAATTATTTTTTTTTATAATTCAAGGAAGCACTCAAGGCATAGCACATCAAAAATTTTATTTTCACAATATTCTCAGAGGTAAATTGCCTGTCATTTCTGATTGCAATGCTTTATTTGGTCATTCTTTATTGTGTCATTTAAAAATTTTTATTTGTCATCAGCACCCAGACAACCAGCAAAATTAGCCTTTTTCCAGAGAGAACTCTAGACAAGGGTTTGGAAATAGATTATTTACTTCCTTAATAGAATTAGATCTGCAATCCTCTCAGTCACTTAAACATAGCTACCTAATTTAGTGAGATCTTCTTTATCTTGGGCATTAAAATTAACTGCAGACTTTAAAAAAAAGAATTGAGGAAGAACTTTGGATTCTTTGTTTAATTTCAGAAGAAAATGAAAGCAATATAAAAAGCATTAGGAAAATAGCATATTTGAATTAAAATTTAGTAATAGGGAATCTATAAAACTGTGGTGCTGGTTTTTCAAATCAAAGTGAAGGAAAAGATAACACATAACACAGTGTTTAAATACACAGCCTCTTCTCAACTACTTTTCTGTTTTCAAATATTTGAAATACATTAAGCAAAAAAAGAAAAAAATCATCTATAAGCTTCTTAATTAATATATATCGGTTGATAAGTAGGGAGAGAGATTTAAGGTAAAAATTAGTCTTCCACCCCAATCATGTCCCTTAAAAGTAATAAACATTAGAATTTTTCTGTGTCTTCATGATACATTTTTCCTACTTTTGTCTTTGTGTTGCATGCACAAAGGAGTGCATGCACACACAATGTTTTTTTAATAGAAATGAAATTAGGCTTTATGAAGGTTTTCCACTTAATATACTATGGACCTATTTTCCAGTCAGCATATGAGGTATATGAGTACGTTTTCATCTCATAGTTCTGTGATATTCCTTGACATGAACATACCATAATTTACTTAACCAGTTTCCTAATTTTTGATATTTAGGTTGTTTCCTTTCTGTTGCTGCTTGTTCGTCTTGCTACATGATAATTCTGTGGTGAAAAGCCCAGTACATTTGTGAAATAATTGTCTAATTACTGAAGAACAGATTCCTGTAAGTGCAATTGCTTGATCACATATTTCACCCATATTTAATCAGAATAGAGTCCCCACCTACCATTTAAAGAAAATGTCTCTGTGCCAACATTTTCACCAGCCTGGGAAAGTATCCATCTTTTTTAAAAATTTATGCCAAATCCATAAAAATTTTTTCTTCTCATTTTACTTTTTTAAGTTAGTTTTTGAAGTGATTAGTGAGGTTGAACATCACATTGTATGTTTAGTCACTAGTTGTATTTCTTCTTTTACGAAGTAGCTATTTGCATAATTTGCCTATTTTAAAAAAAAAACAAGGCTGTCTATCTTTTCCTTGGTAATCTGTAAATACTCTATATCCATTAGGGATATTAGTCCTCCTTTGTATTTATTTATTTTTTTTTACTTTTGATATTATGGAATAGAACACACAATACTAAATATGAAATTTAGCAAATAATAATAAAGCACACATTCATCTCTTTATAGAAAGCACACTATCATTGATATCGAGAGCAGGGCAATCACCCTGGAAATTCCTTATGTGTCACTTCTGACTACACCACCCTTTCACCCTTAGAGGTACACTATCTTGGTTTTCTTATCAATTACTTAGTGCTACCTTGTTTTCTTTATAGGTTTATGATCTTTTCATACTTCCCAAAATAATAGTTTAGAGTTCCTGCCACTCTCCCAACCAAACTCTGCTCCCATAGTTACCGCTGGTTTTCTTTCTCTTCACTATTACTATCTATCTGTGTTTTGGATATTCTAAACATGCACTGGCTCCTTTCATATTAAAAGTAAACTACCTCCTTTAACTCCCCATTGCCTTCTGGCCTCTTTTCATTTCTCCCCTTTGATCATAATTCTCTGTCTGTTTCTTGCTTTCCCTTCACTTTATTTTTAAGTATTCAGTTCAGTGACATTGAGAACGTTCACAATGTTGTGAAATCATCACCACTAACAATCTCCTAAACTAAAAAACTATATTCTTTAAACAATTGCTCCCCTCCTTCCTTCCTTGCCAGCCTCTGGCAACTACCATTCTATTTTCTGTCTGTGAATTTGACAATTCTAGGTACCTCATGTAATATGATCATATAGTATGTGTTCTTTTAAGTCTGGTTTATTTCACTCAGCCTAATCTCTTCAAGGTTCATCTGTGTTGAAGCATGTATTAGAATTTTATTCCAATTTAACACTTCTTGATATTCCATTATGTATGTTACAACATTTTGTTTACCCATTCATCCATCGATTAACACTTGGGTTCCTTTTACATTTTGACTATTGTGAATAATGTTCCCACAAACATGAGTGAGTGTGCAAATCTCTGCTTGGATCCCTGTTTTCAATTCTTTGGGGTATATACCTAAAAGTGTAATTGCTGAATTATACTGACATTATATGTTTAATTTTCTGAGGAACTGTCATCCCGTTTTCCACAGCAACTATACCATCTTAATACAAAGTTCTGTGGCACCTACATTCTCTCTGATTTATATATTTGTATATGGTTTTGGAATCTTTGAGATTTTGTGTAATTAATATGTGAAGTTGTCTATGGTTTTTAGGTCATCTATTGTTTTACATATTGTCAGCATTTTTTTTTCAGTCATTATCATATTTTCAATGCATTTGTAGAATATAAATTTTGTAGAAACATTTCTGAAAAGAATTTGCCCTCAAATATGCTATTATTTTTGCTAAGAAATGTATTCTCTAAAACTACATAATGTTACATAAGGCGGAATGCTAGGATATTATTTATCTAAGACTATATGGTGTTGTAAAAGGCAATAGTCTAGAATATAAGCCCCATGTGGCCAGACTTCATTGTATTATTCCCTGTATCCTGGGTTCCTAGAATAAAGTGTTGCACAAAGAAGTAACACAATAAATATTTGGTAAATTTGGTTTAGTTAATTCTACATTTAATGCTTCACTATCTATGGTTTAGCTGTGGGTACATGAAAATCAAACTAGAGCATTTTGGATAAGGTTAGTCACAATATTTTCATTAGTTATTTTCCCTCTGGGATATGAAAGAAAAGATTAATGCTTCCCAAAATGTGGCATGTGTCAAATTATCTCCTATGGTAGATATTTGAAGAAGATCCCTGTTATATTTCACTCTGTTCTCATAAAATTATGTAGAAAAAAAATTCAGCATTCAATTGTTACTATTCAAGGGAGGTATTTTGGATGGTCATCATAATAGTTAGAGGTTAGTTGTATCTAGAAAGATATTATAAAAATATTTTAACAATAAAGAGCCTGATAACTGATCCTCTCAGGTTTTATAGACCCTAAAATGTGTCATTTACAACCCACTAGAGTGATTTTGATGTGGGTCATGATACTGAATTTTACTTAAAACAACCACTCTGAAATAATAAACTTTTCAGTGTCTTTAGACTTCATTAAATATAAAACAGGAAAAGACTGATAAAGAAAATTGTAAGTAATGATCCTGGAAATGAAGGTAACCTCGATATAAAGGTAAATCTTTAGGCATACTTGGAGAATGGACATGTAACTTGTTTTACTCAATAAAGTAAACATAGAAGTTTGATTATAACCTCTGACAAGCTTTGAAGACCATTGTGCAATTTGTTAAGTCCTTTGTTTTCAGGTTCTGAGATCATGAAAATATATATCTATACAATTGTAAGAAAAAATATTGGTCTTCCTATTTTAGCAATATAAAAAAATCCCCTTTTACACATCATTCATAAGATTTGATAGAATGTAACAACATATACACACATGAGCAAAAATATATGCATAAGAATATTCACAGCAGCATTGTTAATTGCAGCAAATAATTGGAAGCAACCTAAATTTCCAGCAGGAGAATGGATATATCACATGTAATAATTAACCATAGAATACTATAGAACAATGAAAATGAATAACATAGCATTACATGTATTCATTTATCTGAACTGATGAATCACACAAATAAAATGTTGAGGAAAATCAAGAACAAATTGCAGAAGAGTACTTATATAGCTTAAAACTTTAAATAACATGCAACTCTATGAGCACAATTGTACATGTGTATATATGTATGCATTCATCTATACATATGTATATGTTTGTGTATACATATGAGGAAGAGTCTATAAATATTTGAAGAAAAAATGCCAAATTCAGGTTAATTCAAATTTTAACTCAGTGAAATTAATTATTACTTTGGTGTGAGGAGTCAAGGAAATGTTATCAAGGAGGAATAAAGCAGTAGTTTAAATTATATTATGTTTATATCATATTTTCATCTGTTATATTATTATTTTTTTTTTAAAGATTTTATTTATTTATTTGAGAGAGAGAATGAGATAGAGAGAGAGAGCATGAGGGGGGAGGGTCAGAGGGAGAAGCAGACTCCCTGCTGACAGCAGGGAGCCCGATGCGGGACTCGATCCCGGGACTCCAGGATCATGACCTGAGCTGAAGGCAGTCGCTTAACCAACTGAGCCACCCAGGCGCCCTCATCTGTTATATTATTTTTATATTCCTACAAATGTCTCAAATATTTTATAATACTTTTTAAATAAAACTAATAAAAATAATAGATATCATTTTTTACAGCTCCAAGATGGCCTTTCCTCCCTTATCTATCTATGGCCAATGTAAGAAATAAAAATTTTATGGTCCATTCTCATTAAATATAATTGATTATGGGGGGGGCGGGAGAAGAATAGCAAGAATGTAAAATTTGACCCTAAGCAGACTGTGGTTAAATTTAGAGCGTAATTTAGAAGAGCCTTCACTTTTTGACCCTTATTTGACCCTGCAGCCCCACTTCCGAGCACATTTTCCACTTATTTAATATTACATCAAATTACCATTGTCTCCAATTACACATTACAACATATACTTCGTAATTTTATGCAAGATGTTCCCCTAGTTTCAGATGTCTTGTTCTCCTTGGTTAAGTAATCCTACATCTTTCAAAAGGTATAACTTTTTGGGGGGTAGACTTTATTCCTGAGACCCCAAGAATGGTTAGTGTTTCCTCCAAGCATCAACTGCCTGGTCTATTCCAGTGGTCACATGCTGCCCTGCTTTCATCCATGCTCATTTCTGTCTTTCTAACTAATGTGTGAACACCTAAAGAGCAGAAGGGAGATTCAGAATCTCTAATGCTAGGAATTTGAGTCCATCATGATTTCAGGGTATAACAGTAGTTTCTTACTAATGATTATTATGCCATGGCATTCTGAGACTGCACACTAATATTTCTAAATATTTGATGGTTAGGACAGTGCTAACTCTGAAGACATAAGTAGTTTTCTGCTTCATCTTAAGTAAGGCAAAATATATACTTCTGTAGAAAAATTTCACTGTACTGCGAAATAATAGAAAACATTTTCTTGGTCAAAAGAAAAAAGGTATCTCCTTCTGAACTGAAAGATGATAGATTTTCATCATAGTCGTGGTCTCAGGGCCAGACCAAGGGTGAGCCCTATAAACTCTAATCTTGGTCCTATCTGAGAGCAGATTTCAGATTGCTCTTTTGCGCTGTATTTTTTTTTTTTTTTTACTTTAGGTCAGTCAGTAAATTAAAAACAACAACAACAATAACAAACCTCTTATTTGCACGTGAGGCAATAAGAATGACTGAATTTAAAAATTTCAGTAAGCAGAAACAGAGTTGCCTGGAAGAGTTGATAATGAAACTGAAGGTAACTTTTATATTTCTAAAACTATTGCTAGAATATCTTGTGGAATTAAAAACCAAGCACCAAGACAGATTTGTGGAAAATGTAAGTATCCCTTTGGGGTTTCCAAAAATTATGTGGGGAAGGAAACTCATAGAAGAATGAAATTTCCACAACCCAGGAAATGAGATGGATAATGGCAAAGGTGATCTTATTTTATATGTATAGCTTGTGGGGCCTGAGCAAAACTAGAGCTTACCATTGAATAATTAATTGAATAATTAATTGAATGAAGAAAATAATTAAACACTTTTTAAAAGAAATTATATTCAGAAGTCTTTGGAATAGATGTAAGAAGAGCCTTGCAGAAAGACATTGTTGACTCTGCATTGAGGGAGATCATCCAGAGGAAATGACCACCCGTTGACCCATGAGCTGGACTTCAGCAATCAGAAGATCCTTATCACCTCCACTGTCCTTGGAATGTGAATTTTGCTTGACTTCTCACCCCCCAAGGCTGCTCCAAGTTCATAGCCTTGAGATAGTGATGTGGCATTGAGACCATCTGGATGGTATATGTGGGTGAATGTAGTTAAGGCATCTATATAAATGTTTGAGATTTGACAAGTGGGTGTGAAGATCTACTTGTCTTACGGCGACCTAAGACAAGCCTCCTGTGTAAGTTCCCTTGCTTAGTAAACCTGTCACCTACCAACCTGGAGTGGCCTACTTCTTTTTTCTGTCTTTCCTTGTTTTCCGTCTATGGGGGGTGGGGCAGTTTCAGATTACACTTGGGAAGCTCCCAGGAGCTCATAAACCAACACTCCGCCACTATCTATCCATGGACATGTCATTCCTTCCAGTGGTTACAGCCTGTGAAAAATACTACCTATTTTGTTAATCCTTTCATCTCCCTACAGCAGTAGAATCATATACCAGTTATCTTAAATTTAATATATAAAATAAAGAAATCCCAGAACAAATTGAGAGGCTGACAATAACTAGTAACTGTGTTAGCAGTTATGTTATTTCTTACATGAGCTTGTAACACAGGTCTTTTGGTTTCCTCTCTTCTTACTTGTGAGGGAAACGAAGCCTGGAGAGAACAAATTACAAGCCCCAAACCACCATGGCCTCGTAGAGGAGCAGCTTGAGAATTTATCTTATGTCTTCTATTCCAGATCCTATCCTTTCTCCTTTGCCCCACACTCTTTCCACTTTCTTGGTACAAAATGGAGAACTTTATATGCAGGATATTTTCCTCCAGCCACCCAATTCACGTTTATGTCTGGCCCTGATTTTTCTCCCCTTTTTGTGTGTGGTATCTGTATTGTAGTTTTCACTTTACCAATGTCCAAATTTGGTCAAAGCTGGCATTTTTTGAAATTCTTCAGCCACTGAGGAAATAATAGCTTTCATGTTTTGAAAGGATCACTTCCCATTCCAAGGCAGGTTGACCTGTCCCCTAGCCCTATGCTGAAAACTGAACAGCAGGTATTTGACTCCTGAAGAACTCCCCAGCTCATGACCTCATTTTCTTACTGCTTTCTGCTTCTTAACATGAACCCTAACCCTGTTTTTGATTTACTTTTTGAACATGATCTGCTCACATTAACTCTTAACACTTTGAAATGGAATAGTATGTAGCGTATTTACTTGTAGCAATGACTTGGGAGCTTAAACTCAGTTCCACTTTCTTTTTCTTGTAATGCATTTCCTACCTTGACTTTGAAGAGGAGTGATACTAAATTACACAAAAATAAGCTCTATTAAGCTAGATTCTAGTGCAGGACATAATCATTCAAGTAAATAGGATAAACTTGCTTATTTTGCCTCTCTTGTAGCACATATACAAAGCAAGCTATGTGAAAGAAGCATTTTGAGAAAGAAGACTTTTCAAAGATTAAATACAGATAGGAACATTCTTTTCTTTCCCATAACCTATTGTGGAGAAGGGCTTTGATGAATATTTCTCCCAATAAAGATGAAGGCCCTAAAAAAAGTTCTTGGAAGGTTGGTAGTTTTTCTAGGGTGTTGGAACACTCTTGCTTGGAATTTCTGAATGGCTGGAGAATAAAAATGTGTCTCACGGGGTCTTGTGCTGTGCTTAGTATTGTCTGGAGAGGTTGGGGGTAGAAGCCCTACCCTGAATCCTGAGGCTTACCGCAGGAACAAAAAGAAGTTCTTGGAAGTTTGCATTATGCAGTGCAGAAGACACAGAGTTTATTAGGGACACACACTGGAAAAACCACAACACGGGAAAATTACCAAATTAAATGACACTCAAAAGATTTCACAGAGTGAACTGCTGGTAGGAGCCAAGGTTAAATGTGACAGCTTTTCTCTGGAATTGGAGCAGAGAGAAGGAAGCCTGGGGAATGAATCACCTACACCAAGTGTCATGGCTGCAGAAGCCCATGTTTGGCATCACTGTGAACACACAGATCACGAAGTCTTGAGATGTCACCAGGTCAGGCAGAAAGCATGCTTTAGTGATACAGAACAGCCTTTATTCCTATTTTCACAGCATTTAGGCAAACGTGTCAGCTGATCATCACACATCCTCTTATGCTACATTGGGCTGACCTAGCAAAATAGACTTCAGGGAGAAAGAAGAACTACCAAGTTCTTCTCCCGTCTAAGTGATTAAGCTTCACTTCACTTATAGGCTCTACCCAAACACTGACAGAAGGCTTTTAGCTGGACAGCAACTGATCATAATGAATACATACTGAATGTGAATATCTATCAAAGAGAGATCCAGTTTCAAACTGTAAATCATGAGATAGAAAAAAAATGGACTTTCTAATATTAGTTCAATTCATTTTTCATACTGGAGAGGAAACAAGAAATTGTCAAACAATAAGAAATCTTAGATTTATGTAAATAAGGCAAAATTACATTTAGATTTTAATGTAAGCTCATTAGAACATAAACATATGGTCAGGATTTTTGTCTGATTTCTACTGATTTCTCAGTGTCTAGAATAGCATTGGGTCTATATTAAGTATCCATTAAGTATTTTTTTAAACAAATTCTTGATTTTCCATCTATCTGGTATTGATTAACCAGTATCATGTATGACAGGGGTATTAGCACAGATCCTGCAAGATATTAAGAAATCATTAAGACATCTTTATTAATAAACATCTTTATTTTAATAAATTTGATAACAGAGACAATATGAACAAATTCCTTGAAAACACAAATTTCCAAGTTTGTCACAAGGAAGTGAAATACTGCTATATTTGATAAAGAAATTAAATCTGTAACTAAAAATCTTTACACAAAGAAAACTTCAGATGCATATAGTATCATTGGTAAGTTCTTTCAAACATTTAAAGAAGAAAAAGAAAAGTTATATCAATCTCAAATGAGATTGGTATACTTACTTTCAGAAAGTAGAGGAAGAGGAAATAATTCCCAATTAATTGTATGAAATTATCATAACCTTGAAATTAATGCCTGATTACAACAAAGAAATTTGACAGACCAATATCTCTCATGAGCATGACACAAGTACCAAACATAATATTTGCAAATTGAATCCAGTAATATATAAACAGGAATAATTCATCTTGAGTAAATGGGATTTATTCAAGGATTTAAAACTTAGTTTAGCATTCAAAATTAACCAATACAGTTTACACAATCAACAGAATAAAAAGAATAACAATCATTTCAATGGATGCAGAAAATATATCGAATAAAATTTAACACTTATTTGATTTAAAAAAAACCTGGAATAGAAGGGAAATTTTTTTCTTAATCTATTATAGGGTATCTACTAAAAACCAATAGCTAACATTATATTTAATGTTTCTCTTCTAAACCAGGAATAAGCAAGAATGTCCACAATAACTTTTATCCATAATTATACTGGCAATCTTAGGCAGTGCAACCAACAAAAAAATTGAAGGTATGAAATTTTTTAAAGTAAAATTTTAATTTCAGCAGATGGTATGATTATGTATTTGGAAAGTCCAGAAGAACCTATCAATCATTAGCAATAATAAGTGAACTTAGCCTGGATACTGGATGTCATGACAATACAGAATATATTGCATTTCTATACATTCACAACAAACAATTCAAAAACAAACCTAAGAAATGACATGATTTAAAAGAATATCAAATACTTAGGAACAAACCTAGCAGAAATGTGTAAGACTTCTTGATTAAAACTACAAAATATCACCAATAGAAATTGAAGTGGCTCTAAATAAATGGAAACATATACCTTGTTCATATATTTGTAAGGTGCCAATTTCCCTGTGATTAACCTACAAATTCAACACAACCCCCCCCAAAAAAAAAAATCTGATAGAGTTTTTGTGAGGGTGTGTTTGAAAAATAGTTGAGTCTAGTGGAAATTAGAGGACTTTCAATAGTTAAGACAAACTTCAAGAGGATAAAGTTATCATTCCTTACTATATAGCTATAGAAAGCAAGACAATGTGGTATGGGAATGTGAATAAGAAAATCATCCAACTGAACAGTATTAATTGTTCACCACCATTTGCTAGTCTCAGAACTCTTATAACAATTCTTCCTAATTAAGTTTTTTTTTTTTGTATGAGCTACAGTAAATTAGGAAACTCATTACCTTTTCTTCCACCAATATCTTGGTGGATACAGTATGCTTATGTAATCTATGTACATTAAGATAAAAACAGCAGAAATTGGGCAAATATTAGGGATAGGCACTTAAGTGCAAGTGGTGAATAAGGATATCGAGTTGTGCCGAAACTCGTTGGAAGGCAAGGAAATGGAAGTTAAAACCATGGTGAGTCCCATTTTGTGCCAACTAGATTAAGATTTCATAAATTGGGTTATGACAGGGCTCTAGGAAAACAGGAACCCTCTGTACTGCTGGTCAGAATATATTGTATAGAATGCCACCATCCTCCTTCTGAAGATCAGTCTGTAAAGGTCAGCTAAATCAAAAAGTCCTATGTCCCTATACTTCTGGGTATATACCTAGAGAAATTCACATGGAAGCATAAATGTCCATCTATAAGATGTTCTATAGCAGTGAGAAGCATGAAACACTCTAGATATCCATCACTGGGGAAAAACAAAAGAATGTGGTATAAGCACACCATGGAATTCTATTCAAATGAGAAACAACTAAATAGAGGCTAATATAGCAATATGCATCAATCATAAAAATATAATGCTGACTTGGGGCACCTGGGTGGCTCAGTCATTAAGTGTCTGCCTTCGGCTCAGGTCACGATCCCACGCTCCTGGGATCGAGCCCCGCATCGGGCTCCCTGCTCCGCGGAGACACAGCAAGAGAGGGAACACAAGCAGGGGGAGTGGGAGAGGGAGAAGCAGGCTTCCCGCGGGACCCCCCTGGGATCATTACCCGAGCCAAAGGCAGACGCTTAATGACTGAGCCACCCAGGCGCCCAATAAATAAAATCTTTAAAATATATATATAATGCCAACTAAGAGGAAAAGGTTAGATCTATATCTCAGTAATATCTAAGCAAATTTCAAATGCATGTACGTAATTGTCAGAAATAAAAATCTAACAAAAAGAGGTACACATCAAACTCATTTAAATGGTTGCCCATTGGTGCGAGGAGAATGTGAGTGAGAATTATGGTTAAAAGAAAGTAACCAAATAGGTATAAAAGGAGAAGCACCTTGAACCAATGATTGTAGCATTTCACAAAATGGGGAGTTTTGTTAATTCAACTTTCTACCTCCTCTTGAGCTCCAAAAGACACCAATCAATCAATCAACAATGGCATATCCATATAACAATACAACAAGTGTATTGGTTTTCTATTGCTCTGTAAAAATTTAAGTCAACATGGTGGCTTAAACAAATGCATATTTATTTTCTCACAGTTTCTGTGGGCCAAGAGTCCAGGCATGGCTCTGTGGGATTCTCTGCTCAGGGTCTCATAAGGCTGTAAAATGTTGGTCAGGCTATGTTTTTACCTGGATGCTTGATAGGGAAGAACTGATCCCAAGCAGATCTGCGCGTAGGCAGAAGTGATTTTTTTTTTTTTTTTTTTTTTTGCAGCTGCATGAGTGCAGTCTTCTTTTTCTTGCTATCTGCTGACAGGGACTTCTGTCTGTTCTTAGGACTGCACTCAGGTCCTTACCCTTTGCCTTCCCCCATGGGCCTCTCACAGCATCACAGCTTCTTGAAAGCTGGAAAGGGGACTCCAGTTCCAGTCCGCCAAGACAGAATATTAGACAAAGAAAAGTAATCAGGGAAATGACATCCCTTTACCTTTGCCATAATGTCACCTAATCAAGGCAGTGTCATCTCATCACTTTCCTATATTCTGTTGGTTGGAAGCAAGTACTCAAGCACAATGGATCACACAGGACATGATTGATCAGGGGTCATCCTAAAGTGACACTAAAAACTTTTAAATGAATGAGATTCTTCTAATTTAATTTAACTTATGGACAGATTTCCAAATTATATTTAGTGAAAAAGCAATGTGCAGAACCATGTGTGTAATATATGATCAACTATGTTTAATGATTATGTGTGTGTGTTTTAATTCATAGATAATTTCTAAAAGGATGACCAAGAAACTGGCAACAGTGATCCTTTCTGTAAAGAGTCACTGAGCTGTGAGGCCAGGGAAGGAAATAAAATTTAGTAGTTATTCTTTTAAATAATTTTAATTTTGTACAAGTATATATACTAGCTTTTCAAAGTGCATATAGTAGTTTTCAAAAAATAAATAAGATTTCCTATAGAAAACTGACATTTTAAAAATTGCAAAATGTGTGAGATTGCATAATGTATAAACTAAAATAAATCAGAAACATCTCAAGATCAAATATTTCCTCCTATCTAGAACTGTATTTGGCAAAAGAATGAAGATATGTTTGTAATTATGGTCTTTTGAAAATCAAATCTCTAAATATAAAAAGATTAAGTTGCTATTCATCACATGAAAGCAAATTTTAGGAGTCTAAAATTTAGTTTTAGATTTGAGTTTAATGAATATACAGATTAATTGATAATTGTTAACTTCTTTGAATAAATAACAAAAAAATCCTCTAAACATAAATTTGACAGCTCATTTACCATATACTTTGAATAATATCATATATTTTATAGAGTCAATTATTAAGAATCACTCTAGTTTAAAAAGTGTTCAGTTGATCAATATTCAACCTGCATACATCCTAGGATGTAAACTAATGTGGAGATAGACTTTTATTTTTCAGGCATCATGGGCTTGGTATTACAGGGTACATAGTAACACTCTTCAGGAGTCACTTCACTATACTATTACTATATTTACATTTCAGAGAAGATGGAGAGCATGTTTTTCATCTGTGTACTTTCATTATCTATCAGAGTGATTGGCTCTTAATTGACCCTCAATAAATATTTGTCAAGCATTGAAAAAAATTGTGATAGGCAGTCGTAAGATTGGTTTTCATAAAAACCTGTAAGTACAATGAAATGATCAGTATTTGTCTGATAAAATATCATCTTTGTCTCTGAATACCTTTAAGATTCTGAAAGTGACACATAAGCAGGCAAAATTCCGTCCATCATGTGAAATGTAGCCTATACTTTTCCAATTATCTCAGTACAGTGACACCTAGGTTAGGAAGTCATAGGGAACAAAGCTACTTTGAACAATTTCAGCCTGAGATAATGATAAAGTTTGGCTCTCCTTGGCACTGGACCAAAATAGTAGTAACTTACAGCAAACTGGGGGAAATGGTACTAACTTAGATGTATTCTGTGTTTTCCAGATACAGTAGTACGCCTGTCTCCCATCCGTGAAAGATATGATCCAAGAACCTCAGTGGATGCGTAAAGTTGCAGATAGTACCGAACCCTATATATACTGTGCTTTTTCATATATATATATGAAACACACAGTTACGATAAAGTTTAATTTATACATTAGGCACAGTAAAAGATTAACACAATAACTAATAACTAATAAAACAAAACAAGTACATCAATATACCATAATAAAAGTTATGTGAATGTGGTCTCTCTCTCTCAAAATATCTTGTACTGTACTCACCCTTCTTCTTGTGAAGATGTGAGATGATAAAATGCCTACATGATGAGATGAAGTGAAGTGAATGACACAGGCATTGTGACACAGCGCTAGGCTACTATTGATCTTCAGATGATACATCAAAAGGAGGATCATCTGGACTGTGGTTGACCTCGAGTAGCTGAAAACACTGATAAGGGCAACTACTGTATTCTCAAGAAGACATATTCCTTTGTTAGGCCACTTTTTCAGGTTTCAGACATATAAATTGCCTCTGCAGATACTGAAGCTTCTCAACTAGTAACATCATAGTAACTCATAGACATACGTGTGCGTGTGTGTGTGTGTGTGTGTGTAAGTATGTGTGCTTAGGTATGTAAATACTTTCTAAGTGTTACTTATGGTTTTAAGTCCTTTACATATGTTAAGTCGTTTGTTCTTTATAACAGTGTTATAAGGAGAATCCATTTTTACCCTCATTTGAGGAATCTGAGGCACAGAAAGGTAGATAACTTCCCTGTCTCTTAGGGACTAAAGAGTGACAGAGTGAAATTCGAACTCAAGCAGCGTGACACCGGAAATCCAAGCTCTCAAACACTGGCCAAACAGCCTCTCTAAGCGTGCTAAAGCCCTCTGCTTGGGAGAACCACACTGCAGGGAATTAGACTCTCTGAGTAAATTTAGCCTATTCACCAAAGTGAGATGGGAAAGGAGAAATCCAATCATGGAACACAATTCTACTCTGAATGAAGTTTTTGATAACAAAGTGTGTCATTGAAACACCCTTTTAAAGCAGTAGCATAACTATTTTGAAAACATCCAAACTGGGGTGCTTTGTCCCATGAATATGCCTTGGAATCATCTGCCTTGCTTATCTTACAAGCTTCCTGATTTTTAATATGACTTCGCAGCCCTTCAAGGAAAAGAAAAATCTGCCTTGCACTTATGTGGTGTTTGCATTTCAAAGTACTCATTATCACTCTGATCTAGATTTACTAACAGGGAAATGAGGGGAATAGGAAGTATGCATTGGTGTATGTGTCTGTGTTATGTTTATATTTTATGCTACTTGTGAATCTAAGCTTAAACTTACAAAGTAGGCAAGAAGTAGTTTTTATGCTAAAAAATAGACTCATAAAAATTAGAATGTATGTTTAAGAGGTACAATATTTAAATTACTCCATTATAAACAGACTATTAGTGCTGCTTAAGTTCACTTCCTCACATCTCCTCAGCATGGAATATCCCATTTTATCATATAAATACCTCATTTTATCATAAAAAGGTAAAGGAGTGTTTTGAACAGAAGTCTCATTTATTGGCAAGTCTGAAGCCATCTTTCATTAATTTATACTTCAGTGTTTTCTTACTTCAACCCAATGTATATGCATTGAAGAATACCCACCTTTGCTTTTAAAATTCTGCTTCTTGACAGCACTCATCTCTGTCTATACATAATTCATTATAATTACTATCACTAACTTTCCAGTGCTAAGCTCAATTCTCCTAGGAGCATAGAAAAAGGGTATGGATGACGGCATGCTTTTAAGCACACAAAACTGTTGTAACATTAGTTCTAGTGGATACCCACAGACTCCATAAGAAACAGGATACCTTTACCATGCACAGATGCTGTGTGCCCACCTACTGAAGCGGGGAATACTTTAGGACCAGAATTGCATTGTAAAATTCAGAAGCTTACATTGGAGCTTGCAATACAAGAATTGGAACCTGATTACTTTTGAAGCCAATACTTTTTGAGAGAGAATCTGGATATTATCAGTTTGTAATAGCAGAGTTTGCTTGTGAAACTTGTAGTTTGCTTGGGGAGGCATGCCTTTGTGGAGAGTTAGGACTTCCTTGATGAAAGCAGAACCATAAGACATTTGGAAGGAGACAGAATAATGATGTTGGTAATGTTTGCAACCTCTTGGGTATGTGAGAGAATAAAAGTTTAGAGAATGGCTCGGGGTTTCTTAGACCAGGAGGAGGAATGAGCATTTCTATGGTGTGTGTGTATATACTCAGGAAGCAAGGGCTTAGAGCCATGCGCAGATTTATGTGCACTGCCCTTGTGAACAGCCCCTTCACGAGTCAATAAAAGTTGTCTGATTTCCTTAACTTTCTTCTTCAAGGGATCAGGACTGCTTCATTTCTAAGAATAGAAATACACATTTGGAGTCAGCATATATTTCATGTTGCTGAGACTGTTCCAAGATTTGCTCGGATCTTGCTTTTTACCCTTAGAATTTCTAGGCCCAATGTGGTTGCTTCCCCTGCATTCTTTTCTCCTGCATGTGCAAATGAGCCACAGGCCTGCTATGTGTCCATCAGGAATACAGAGGTTGTCAAAAGCCCTCCAGAGAGAAACCTATTTGACTTTTGCTGAAAGGGAAGAAACAGGTTCCTTAACATAACTCTCGCTTTTCTTTTCGAAGAAGGCATAACCATAAATTAGTTAATAAATCCTTATTGAATACTTAGAAAGTCAGTAGGTATATGAGGATCAAGATAGGGAGAAGGATGTTTTTAGGACCAACATACCAGAGAAATACATTCCAATGAGTATTGCCCTTTTCAGAGTAATCACCCAAGGAGGCTGTCCTCCATTTTAACAGTGCTGCCATAGCTCAAAACTGTGTTGAATCTCTTTTGGAATTGCCTTCAGAGTGAGTTTATGAGCTACATAAGAAAACCATTACTTTTTGGTTATACCTCATAAAGTTCCATAAAGGGAATAGGAAAAACAAAGTGAAACAAATGGGGTGTGGTTTTGCCCATCCATAAAATCAACTGAAAAGATAGGTTTTGTATCCTTCCCAGAACACTGATAGCTGATGTTCCTTGGATATGCAGTAGAAAAATATATATAGGTAAGTCTTTTTTAGAAAAGTGTCTGAGGTCTGGGTACAGTTTTCCATTGTACAGTTGTAATTGTACAGTTTTCCATAAAATCTGGCAACACAGAGTATGCTTTTAAAGATTGTAGATGGGTTTGGTATTACGTGTATTCACCTGTATTTCAAGATTGGTTGGGTGTCCTCATAGAACCATTAGTGGGATTACAAATCTTTCTATTAGGAAAGTGATCTATTCTTATGTAAACAACCTTAATGGTTTAATTACCTTTACCTACATGGGTCACTACCTTAGTTAAGGCCATTATCAGTTATCTTCTTTACTGTTGTTCTCTTTAACTAGAACTCTGTCTCTATCATGTTGCCTAAACTGTAGACATAATAACCTTTCTAAATCATGCATCTCAATATGACACTTCCTGTTAAAACCTTTCAATGACTACCCTTTACCTTCAACACGAAGTTCGTTACTTAACATGATGTTCAAATCTTTCATAATCTGTCTTCTTCTAGACTTTAGATTGATTAAAGTAGTCATTCCATAATCCCATTTCTTCTAAGTGCCCTTTGGACTGATGGACTTGCTTCCAGAAAAACATTGTTCTCTGCCTAGTTTCTAGAACTTCATACATGCTTCTCATTCCATGCTACCTAAAATGTCTATCCAAGATTTTAGTATACAGAATAGCTATTATTCCCCAGTGGTCTTCTCTTATTCTCAATGGAAGACATAGAATGTATCTTTCTAGCAGTAGTTTTTATCAAAGATACCTAGTGTGCATTATTTAAAATGCCATTTTCTTGGACATCCCTAAAGGCCATGACTCATTAGGTGTGTTATGCCTAAGAATCTATATTACTTAAAAAATATGCTGGGGATTCTAATGTAGATATTAATAGCGTATTTTGAAAAATCCTATTGGGATACTCCCCACTTGCCCTTAATCAGTGTCGGAGAGGATTTTGGTCCTCTTCTAAAACTACTATGAATAGATGATTAAGCAGAGCATTAACAAAATAGAAGAAACTTGAAAAAGAATTGTTTTAATTCTCGTGAAAATATACAGGTCCTGTTATCCTATTATGGTAGCTAAGGCTAAAAGGTGGTTGCAAATAATTATATTCTCCCTTGTGCATGCATGTTTCTCCTCCCATCAGGAGGTAAAGTTTATGGTTTTCTCTTTGAATTCAGGCTGGTCCTGTGACTGTTTTGAACAATACAATGCAAAAGAGTACCTTTCAAAGACTTCTGAGTGTAAGCAAGGATTACAAAAGTCAGTAAGCTTCAGCTTCCTTTCTTTCTGGATACTTCTTAAAACCCAGATGCCTTGCAATGAGCACCCCAAGCCACAGGGAGGGGCTGTGCATATGTTCTCTTGCCAAAAGCTCCAAACTTCTAATTGACAGCCAATATCAACTGCCGGTCAGGTCAGGGAGCCATCTTGAACCACTGCAGCTCTATGTAGCCCTCAGAAGACTGAAGCCCTAGCAAACATCAGGAGGGGCAGAAGACCATCCAACTTAGTCTAGTACTGCAGAACCATGAGAAATAATACAATAGTGGTTAAGTCAGTATGCAGAAATAGATAACGGAATTTCATATCCATTCTTTCCTTTTCTATACTAATGCCACTTCACATATAAAACTATTCCTCTAATTTTGAAAGGCAATATGACCATTAACTGTACTCTTTAATTGGAGCTAATACAGAGCTTTTTACAGGCCAGTGTTGACCTCTACTTCATCCCTTCTGCAGTATTCCTAAACTCAACATCCCCCAAACAGCCTTTTGTGAATGTATTTCAGATTGAAAATTTTGGAACATTCTATAGTGATTAGATATCATGGTTGAAAGAAGACCCTTACCTAAGGTAGCATTGTGGTGCACTTTTTCATTGACATTTTCTGATTCCTTCTCCCTATACTCTCATGCTACACTGCTTCTTGAGCTCATCTCATAAATTCTTATCTCAGTACTTGTATCCCAGAGAAATCTCCCAAGTCCTTGTCTCAAGCTCTGCTTTCAGGGGAAGCCAACTTAATATACTTACTTAAAGCTAATGTAAATGGATTATGGAAAGGTTGTTTGTGTCTACCTCTAATTCATACATGGAAGCCCTAACCCCCAGTGTGGCTGTATTTGGATATGTGACCTCTAGGGAAGTAATCAAGGTTAAATGAAGTCATAAGGGTAGGGCCCCAATCCTATAGAACTGGCGTCCTTATAAAAAGGGGAACAGACACTAGAGATCTCTCTGTGTTCACGTGCTGAGGAATGTGAAGCCCTGTGAAAGCACAGCATTCCCTTTTTGTCTTCCTGAGTCCCTAAAAATTTATCTTGATGGTTTTGACCAGAGTTTTGCTTGTCTTGAACCACTGCTAGACAGAAAGTTGTTTCATAGCCTCTTTGTGTCCTCTTGGAAAGCACACAACCCTCCTGAGACTTTCTAAGAGATTTTGTTGCTAGCAACACTGATGATACAATTTTATGACACAAGAAGCCTTTTTGTACTGAATTTTTACTTCATAACCCACAGTGTGTTTATGGTTAGTCCTAGTTAACTTTTGTTCTTCTATCAGTTTTGCACTCACTGTTTTGTTTTGTTTTATTTTTTTCCCTTCCACAGAAATGAAAGTTTTTACATTAGCTATCTATTCTCATAGAAGGTGTTTTCTTATCCACTGTCACAGTTATTAAGGGAACTCTGACATCACTTTGCATGATGTGATTTAAGTCAGGTAAAATATCAAGAAGTTTGCACCTCTACTTCATCCCTTCTGCAGTATTTTGTCCTTCCTAAACTCAACATCCCCCGAACAGCCCTTTGTGAATGTCACCAGATCTGAATTCATAGTAGATGACTTCCCTCAATATTTCCAGCATCAAGGGTTAAATTTTAGGTATCCTATAATATCAGGGCCCTTAGATTAAATAAGGGCCTTTGGAAAAGTACTTTCACAGACATATTCAGGATAAGATGTAAGTAGATAATATTTATTATTTGTTTTGTCGTTGGCATACAGTTAACTTTTGCATTTTAACATGGAAACTTAAAAAAGTAATGCCACATACTGGAAAATAGATGAATGATACTATGTAATATTTATTGCCAGATTCTAGATGCTATGTTAAGGATTTTATGTATATTAAATGTAATCTTCAAAATCATCTTTTAAGGTACATATTTTATTATTTCTATTTTATAGTGAAGAAACTGAAGCTCAGACAGGCAGAATATTTTTTTCTGTAATTTCAGAGACAGAAAATGATAAAACTGGGATTTGAATCTCTGATTATTTCAATAAATCATGTTGTCCTTCTACTTATAACAAAATAATTATGGCAAAATAGTGTATAGTTTGATATTTCAGGCAAGCCCATGGTAAAAATATTTCAGTAAAGAAATCATTTGGTGACCTCCATTCACAGAAGTTATCGATTCTGCTAATAGAATATAAACTTTTGTCAAATGGAAGGCAGTGAGCCTATATCACCTAGTTGTAAGGCAAGTATATACCTCAATAGAAAGAAGAGAGTCGGTCTCAGATTTCTTATTTGTGAAGTAAATTTTACCTTCTATGATTTCAAAGTAGAATAAGAAGTTAATAAGTGTTATGAAATATCCATTCACTGTGATCTCATTTTCATTGTACAATTCTTAAAAGTGAGACTTCTAAATAACATATAGTTAAAGATTACAGGTGGTTCTTATTTCTCACATCCTCTATTTATAAATGATTTACCATGACCAGAGATACTCCCTCTTTTCTCCACTGCCAGGAGTTGAACATTTTCTCCCTTCCTTTTTTTCTCACAGACTTTGGTCTTTTTCTATTTAATAACACATCATTAGCACTTTTGCAGGACTTTGTCTCATTCTGTTTTCTTTTTCACCTAAAAGTTTCCAAGTGAGAGAAGGGAGGTGACAGGGGCTAGAGAGGAGCCAAACTTCCAGGAGCATAGAGCATATTTGGTGGCCTTGGGGAGTAGAGATGTTACTATGTGATTAACCAAAAAAATGGGTTTCCTCTTTCTGCAAAGAACATTTTCCTCAGAATATGTCTCCAGTCTGGACACACAAAAAGCCAATAGAGGTATTTGTCCAGCCAGCTAGAGAAACCACATAAACTTGTCAACAAATGGAATGACAAATATCACAAAGTTTTGCCCCGTCCTGCAGAAGAATGCAAGAGCACTAAATTCTGGCAATAAAAACTTCCCAGAAGAGCCAGGTTAGGGCCTCAATAAAAGTTGTTTTCTTTCTTTTTTAATAAATAAAATTTGGTACTTAATTTATTCAATAATCCAATAAATAAAATCATGGGTTTGGAAATACTGTTTTATGATATATGGTCAGATTTTAAAGATACATGGTTAAATGAGTACTATGCCCAAAGTCATATAGCAAGTTAGAAGAACAGAAACCACTTTTGCAGGGTTAGATTTCTTAACAATTTTAAACTTTCCCTTTGCATTTAATGTTTCTCTTGCCCATTGTTGCTAGCAGCAAAATCTCTTAGAAAGTCTCATGAGGGTTGTGTGCTTTCCTCAAGTACAAGAGGACAGAGAGATACTATGGAATAACTTTCTGTCTAGCAGTGTCTCAAGGACAAGTAAAACCCTTGTCAAAACCATTAAGAAAAAATCCATAGGGACTGAGATGGATGAAAAATGGAACGGTTCCTATTGGCCATCTGTGTGTCTTCATTGGAAAAACGTCTATTCAGGTCATCTGCCCATTTTTAACTGGATTATGCTTTTGTTTCTGTTTTTGTTTTTTTAGTGTTGAGTTGCATAAGTTCTTTATATATTTTGGATATTAACCCATTATTGGATATGTCATGTTTAAATACTTTCTCTCATTCAGTGGGTTTCCAAAGAAGACATACAGATGGCAAGCAGACATATAAAAAGACATAAAACATTACAAATCAACAGGGAGATGCAAATTAAAATGACAATGAGATATCACCTCACACCTGTTGGAATGGCTAGAATAAAAACACAAGAAATAACAAGTGTTGGGGGGCGGAGCAAGATGGCAGAGGAGTAGGAGACCTGGATTTCATTTGGTCTCAGGAATTCAGCTGGATAGGGATCAAACCATTCTGAACACCTACAAACTCAACAGGAGATCGAAGAAAAGAATAGCAACAACTCTCTGAACAGAAAAGCGACCACTTTCTGGAAGGTAGGACGTGCGGAGAAGTGAATCCGAGGCGATATTCGGGAGGATAGACGGCGGGGGAGGGGCCTCCGTCGGCCGCTTCTGGCAAGTGATAGAGCCGCGGAGCACAAAATCGGAACTTTTAGAAGTCTGCTCCGCTGAGGGACGTCACTCTGGTGGCGAAGTGGGGGGTGGAACCCTCGTGGGACAGTGTGGTCTCAGGACCCTCGGGGTCACAGAAAGACCAGGGGTGCCTGAGTGTGGCAGAGCTCCCAGGTATTGGAGCCGGGAAGCCGGCTGCAGAGACGGAGCCCAGGCGCGGGTTCTCAGCTCGGGGTTGCCATAAACCGTGATCGGCGGCACAGTCGAGCCCCTGCTCCTCCAGCAGGGACCAAACAAGCGGCAGATCCGGGGAGACTCACCTTCTTCCCCCGGGAGGAGCGGCGCAGGAGTGCACCGCAGGGATCTGCTGGGTTTGGAGACTCCACCCGGGGTCGTGTGCCAGAGATAGAAACGTGCGGTCACAGGCCGGGTGAGCACGGAGTGTGGCCAGAGACCGGGGAGACGGGAGTGACTGACTGCTTTTCTCTGGGGGCTCACTGAGGAGCAGGGCCCCGAGTTCTCGGCTCCTCTGGGGCGGAGACTGGGAGGCCGCCATTTTCACTCTCCGCCTCCAAAGCTGTACGGAAAGCCTGCAGGGAACAAAAGCTCCCGAGAGCAAACCCGAGCAGATTACTTAGACGGGACCTGGCAAGGGCAGGGCAATTCCACCTCCGGCAAAGACATTTGGGAACCACGGCAACAGGCCCCTCCCCCAGAAGATCAGCGAGAACAGCCAGCCAAGACCAAGTTTACTGATCAATGAGAACGGCAGAACTCCAGCGCTAGGGGAATACTGCACATAGAATTCATGGCTTTTTTACCATGATTCTTTAGTCTTTCAAAGTTAATTATTTTTTTTTAATTGTCTTTTTTTCTTTTTTCTTTTTTTTTTTTTGAATTTTTCTTTTTCCCTTTTTCAACCAACATCTTATCAATCCCTTTTTTAAAAAACATTTTTATTTTTCATTTTTAGAGTCATATTCTATCCCTTCATAGTAGTTACCCATATTTTTGGCATATATATATATAAGTTGTTCTCTCTTTAAAATTTTGAGATAGTTTCTTCTAACAGATCAAAATATACTCTAAATCTCTAGTGTATGGTTTTTTTTCTACTCCCCTGCCTGATCACATTCTCTCCCTTTTTTTTTTCTTTCTTTTTTTTTTTTAAATCCTCTTCTTTCTTTTTTCAAACAACTTATCAATTCCTTTTATAAAATTTTTTATAATTTCCATCTTTACAGTCATGTTCCATCCCTTCATCATATCAACCCTTATTTTTGTACATATATAAGTTTTTCTTTCTTTAAAATTTTGGGAGGCACTTTCTTTTAACAGACCAAAATGCACCCAAAATCTAGTGTGTGGCACTGATCTATAAACCAGCTTGATCATATTTGATCACATTCTGTTTTTGTTTTGTTTTGTTTTGTTCTGTTTTTGTTTGTTTTTATCTTTATCTTTTTCTTTTTCTTTTTTTTTTTCTTTTTCTTTTTTCTCTCTTTCCCTTTCTTTTCCCACTGCTTCAGGTCTTTTCTGATTTGTTTAGAGTATATTTTCTGGGGACGTTGTTACCCTGCTAGCATTTTGTTCTCTCATTAATCTATTCTCCTCTGCACAAAATGACAAGACGGAAAAAATCACCTCAACAAAAAGAACAGAAGGTAGTACCAACTGCCAGGGACCTACTCAATATGGACATTAATACAATGTCAGATCTAGAGTTCAGAATCATCACTTTAAAGATACTAGCTGGGCTTCAAAAAAGCATGGAAGTTATGGGCGCCTGGGTGGCTCAGTTGGTTAAGCGACTGCCTTCAGCTCAGGTCATGATCCTGGAGTCCCTGGATTGAGGCCCGCATCGGGCTCCCTGCTCGGCGGGGGGTCTGCTTCTCCCTCTGACCCTAACCCCTCTCATGTGCTCTCTCTCATTCTCTCTCTCTCATATAAATAAATAAAATCTTAAAAAAAAAAAAAAAAAAAAAGCATGGAAGTTATTAGAGAAACCCTTTCTGGAGAAGTAAAAGAACTAAAATCTAACCAAGTAGAAATCAAAAAGGCTATTAATGAGGTGCAATCAAATATGGGGGCGCTAACTGCTAGGATAAATGAGGCAGAAGAGAGAATCAGTGAGATAGAAGACCAAATGATGGAAAATAAGGAAGCTGAGAAAAAGAGAGATAAAGAACTACTGGACCACGAGGGCAGAATTCGAGAGATAAACGATACCATAAGATGAAACAACATTAGAATAATTGGGATCCCAGAAGAAGAAGAAAGAGAGAGAGGGGCAGAAGGTATATTGGAGCAAATTATAGCAGAGAACTTCCCTAATTTGGGGAAGGAAACAGGCATCAAAATCCAGGAGGCACAGAGAACCCCTCTCAAAATCAATAAAAATAGGTCAACACCCCGACATCTAATAGTAAAACTTACGAGTCTCAGAGACAAAGAGAAAGACCTGAAAGCAGCTCGGGAGAAGAGATCTTAACCTACAATGGTAGAAACATTAGATTGGCAACAGACCTATCCACAGAGACCTGGCAAGCCAGAAAGGACTGGCAGGACATATTCAGAGCACTAAATCAGAAAAATATGCAGCCAAGAATACTATATCCAGCTAGGCTGTCATTGAAAATAGAAGGAGAGATAAAAACCTTCCAGGACAAACAAAAACTAAAGGAATTTGCAAACACGAAACCAGCCCTACAAGAAATATTGAAAGGGGTCCTCTAAGCAAAGAGAGAGCCTAAAAGCAATAAAGACCAGAAAGGAACACAGACAGTATACAGTAACAGTCACCTTAAAGGCAATACAATGGCACTAAATTCCTATGTTTCAATAGTTACCCTGAATGTAAATGGGCTAAATGCCCCAATCAAAAGACACAGGCTATCAGATTGGATTAAAAAACAAGACCCATCGATATGCGGTCTGTAAGAGACTCATTTTAGAACCAAAGTCACCCCCAGATTGAAAGTGAGGGGGTGGAAAACCAATTACCATGCTAATGGACACCAAAAGAAAGCTGGGGTGGCAATCCTTATATCAGACAAATTAGATTTTAAACCAAAGACTGTAATAAGAGATGAGGAAGGACACTATATCCTACTTAAAGGGTCTATCCAACAAGAAGATCTAACAATTGTAAATCTCTATGCCCCTAACATGGGAGCAGCCAATTATATAAGGCAATTAATAACAAAAGCAAAGAAACACATCGACAACAATACAATAATAGTGGGGGACTTTAACACCCCCCTCACTGAAATGGACAGATCGTCTAAGCAAAAGATCAACAAGGAAATAAAGACTTTAAATGACACACGGGACCAAATGGACTTCACAGACATATTCAGAACATTCCATCCCAAAACAACGGAATACACATTCTTCTCTAGTGCCCATGGAACATTCTCCAGAATAGATCACATCCTAGGTCATAAATCAGGTCTCAACTGGTACCAAAAGATTGGGATCATTCCCTGCCTATTTTCAGACCACAATGCTTTGAAACTAGAACTCAATCACAAGAGGAAAGTCGGAAAGAACTCAAATACATGGAGGCTAAAGAGCATCCTACTGAAGAATGAATGGGTCAACCAGGAAATTAAAGAAGAATTTAAAAAATTCATGGAAACAAATGAAAATGAAAACACAACTATTCAAAATCTTTGGGATACAGCAAAGGCAGTACTAAGAGGAAAGTATATACAATACAAGCCTATCTCAAGAAACAAGAAAGGTCTCAAGTACACAACCTAACCCTACACCCAAAGGAGCTGGAGAAAGAACAGCAAATAAAGCCTAAACCCAGCAGGAGAAGAGAAATAATAAAGATCAGAGCAGAAATCAATGAAATAGAAACTAAAAGAACAGTAGAACAGATCAACGAAACAAGGAGCTGGTTCTTTGAAAGAATTAACAAGACTGATAAACCCCTGGCCAGACTTATCAAAAAGAAAAGAGAAATGACCCAAATCAACAAAATCATGAATGAAAGAGGAGAGATCACAACCAACACCAAAGAAATACAAACAATTATAAGAACATATTATGAGCAACTTTATGCCAGCAAATTAGATAACCTGGAAGAAATGGATGCATTCCTAGAGATGTATCAACTACCAAAACTGAACCAGGAAGAAATAGAAAACCTGAACAGACCTATAACCACTAAGGAAATTGAAGCAGTCATCAAAAATCTCCCAAAACACAAAAGCCCAGGGCCAGATGGCTTCCCAGGGGAATTCTACCAAACATTTAAAGAAGAATTAATACCTATTCTTCTGAAACTGTTCCAAAAAATAGAAATGGAAGCAAAACTTCCAAACTCATTTTATGAGGCCACCATTACCTTGATCCCAAAACCAGAAAAAGACTCCCATCAAAAAGGAGAATTACAGACCAATATCCCTGATGAACATGGATGCAAAAATTCTCACCAAAATACTAGCCAATAGGATCCAACAGTACATTAAAAGGATTATTCATCACGACCAAGTGGGATTTATCCCTGGGCTGCAAGGTTGGTTCAACATCCGCAAATCAATCAACGTGATACAATACATTAACAAAAGAAAGAACAAGAACCATATGATCCTCTCAATAGATGCAGAAAAAGCATTTGACAAAGTACAGCATTCTTTCTTGATCAAAACTCTTCAGAGTATAGGCATAGAGGGTACATACCTCAGTATCATAAAAGCCATCTATGAAAAACCTACAGCGAATATCATTCTCAATGGGGAAAAACTGGGAGCTTTCCCCCTAAGGTAGGAACGCGGCAGGGATGTCCACTATCACCACTGCTATTCAACATAGTATTAGAAGTCCTAGCCACAGCAATCAGACAACAAAAAAAATAAGAGGCATCCAAATCGGCAAAGAAGAAGTCAAACTCTCACTCTTTGCAGATGATATGATACTTTATGTGGAAAACCCAAAAGACTCCACCCCAAAACTGCTAGAACTCATACAGGAATTCAGTAAAGTGGCAGGATATAAAATCAATGCACAGAAGTCAGTGGCATTCCTATACACCAACAGGAAGACAGAAGAAAGAGAAATTAAGGAGTCGATCCCGTTTACAATTGCACCCAAAACCATAAGATACCTAGGAATAAATCTAACCAAAGAGGCAAAGGATCTGTACTCAGAAAACTATAAAATACTCATGAAAGAAATTGAGGAAGACACAAAGAAATGGAAAAACGTTCCATGCTCATGGATTGGAAGAACAAATATTGTGAAGATGTCAATCCTACCTAGAGCAATCTACACATTCAATGCAATCCCCATCAAAATGCCATCCCCTTTTTTCAAAGAAATGGAACAAATAATCCTAAAATTTGTATGGAACCAGAAAAGACCCCGTATAGCCAGAGGAATGTTGAAAAAGAAAAGCAAAGCTGGCGGCATCACAATTCCGGACTTCCAGCTCTACTACAAAGCTGTCATCATCAAGACAGTATGGTACTGGCACAAAAACAGGCACATAGATCAGTGGAACAGAATAGAGAGCCCAGAAATGGACCCTCAACTCTATGGTCAACTAATCTTTGACAAAGCAGGAAAGAATGTCCAATGGAAAAAAGACAGTCTCTTCAACAAATGGTGTTGGGAAAATTGGATAGCCACATGCAGAAGAATGAAACTGGACCATTTCTTTACACCACACACCAAAATAGACTCCAAATGGTTGAAAGACCTCAATGTGAGACAGGAGTCCATCAAAATCCTAAAGGAGAACACAGGCAGCAACCTCTTCGACCTCAGCCGCAGCAACTTCTTCCTAGAAACATCGCCAAAGGCAAGGGAAGGAAGGGCAAAAATGAACTATTGGGACTTCATCAAGATAAAAAGCTTTTGCAAAGCAAAAGAAACAGTCAACAAAACCAAAAGACAACTGACAGAATGGGAGAAGATATTTGCAAATGACATATCAGATAATGGGCTAGTATCCAAAATCTATAAAGAACTCATCAAACTCAACACTCAAAGAACAAAGAATCCAATCAAGAAATGGGCAGAAGACATGAACAGACATTTTTCCACAGAAGACATCCAAATGGCCAACAGACACATGAAAAAGTGTTCAATATCGCTCGGCATCAGGGAAATCCAAATCAAAACCTCAATGAGATACCACCTCACACCAGTCAGAATGGCTAAAATTAACAAGTCAGGAAATGACAGATGTTGGCGGGGATGCGGAGAAAGGGGAACCCTCCTACACTGTTGGTGGGAATGCAAGCTGGTGCAGCCACTCTGGAAAACAGTATGGAGGTTCCTCAAAAAGTTGAAAATAGAGCTACCATATGATCCAGCAATTGCACTCCTGGGTATCTACCCCAAAGATACAAAAGTAGGGACCCGAAATGGTACGTGCACCTCGATGTTTATAGCAGCAATGTCCACAATAGCCAAACTGTGGAAAGAGCCAAGATGTCCATCAACAGATGAATGGATAAAGAAGATGTGGTATATATATATAATGGAATATTATGCAGCCATCAAAAGGAATGAGATCTTGCCATTTGCAACGACGTGGATGGAACTGGAGGGTATTATGCTGAGCGAAATAAGTCAATCAGAGAAAGACATGTATCATATGACCTCACTGATATGAGGAATTCTTAATCTCAGGAAACAAACTGAGGGTTGCTGGAGTGGGGGTTGGGGTGGGAGGGATGGGGTGACTGGATGATGGACACTGGGGAGGGTATGTGCTCTGGTAAGTGCTGTGAATTGTGCAAGACTGTTGAATCTCAGATCTGTACCTCTGAAACAAATAATGCAATATATGTTAAGAAAGAAAAAAAAAAAAAGAATGTAGCAGGAGGGGAAGAATGAAGGGGGGGAAATCGGAGGGGTAGACGAACCATGAGAGACGATGGACTCCGAAAAACAAACTGAGGGTTCTAGAGGGGAGGGGGGTGGGAGGATATGTTAGCCTGGTGATGGATATTGAGGAGGGCACGTTCTGCATGGAGCACTGGGTGTTATGCACAAACAATGAATCATGGAACACTATATCTAAAACTAATGATGTAATGTATGGGGATTAACATAACAATAAAAAAATTTTAAAAAAATCAAATGAGAGCTCAAGATTGTTCTAAAATCCTATGGTAAGTATATACTAAGTGTGGCTTCTTTTCCTAAAGGTCCATCCCCTATATGTTCTGCCAAAAAAAAATAAAGACATACAATATAGTAAAAAATAAATAAATAAATAAATAACAAGTGTTGGTTGAGGATGTGGAGAAAAAGGAACCCTTATGCACTGTTTTTTTTTTTTTTTTAAGATTTTATTTATTTATTTGACAGAGAGAGACACAGCGAGAGAAGGAACACAAGCAGGGGGAGTGGGAGAGGGAGAAGCAGGCATCCTGCGGAGCAGAGAGCCCAAAGCGGGGCTCGATCCCAGGACCCTGGATCATGACCTGAGCCGAAGGCAGTAGCTTAACGACTGAGCCACCCAGGCGCCCCTTCACTGTTCTTTTGAGAATGTAAATTGGTGCAGCCACTGTGGGAAACAGTATAGAAGTTCCTCAAAAAAATTAAAAAAAAAAAAAAAAAGAAATACCATATGATGCAGTAATTCAACTATGGGGTATTCCCCAAAGAAAATGAAAAATCTAATTCAAAAAGATATATGTACCCTTAATGTTTATTGCAGCATTATTTTTTTTTTTTAGATTTTATTTATTTGTTTGACAGAGAAAGACACAGCAAGAGAGGGAACACAAGCAGGGGGAGCAGGAGAGGGAGAAGCATGCTTCCCGCTGAGCAGGGAACACGATACGGGGCTCAATCCCAGGACACTGAGATCATGACCTGAGCCGAAAGCAGATGCTTAACGACTGAGCCACTCAGGCGCCCCTTATTGCAGCATTATTGACAATAGCCAAGATGTGGAAGCAACCCAAATAGATGAATGGATAAAAGATGTGGTATAGATTACAGATAGATACAATGGAATATCTCTCAGCCATAAAAAAGGATGAGATCTTGCCATTGATGAACCTATAGGGTATTATGCTAAGTGAAACAAATCAGAGAGTGAAAAACAAATGCCATATAATTTCACTTACGTGTAGAATCTAAGAAAACAAAACAAATGAATAAACAAAGAAATAAAAAGCAGAATCAGACTTATAAATTCAAAATAAAAACTGATGGTTGCCAGAGGGCAAGGGCTTTGGGGGATGTGCAAAATAGGTGAAGGGGAGTGGGAGATACAGTCTTCCAGTTAGGGAATGAGTAAGTCACGAGAATAAAAGGTTCAGCATAGGGAATATAGTCAAAGGTATTATAATAGTGTTGTATGGTCACAGATGGTAGCTACACTTGTGGTGATCAGAGAACAACATATAGAGATGTCCAATCACTATGTTGTACACCTCAAACTAATGTAACATTGTATGTCAACTATACTCAAATTAAAAATAAACAAAAAATTTTAAAAATGGAATGGTTTCTTGTGTTTAAATTAAGATGTGTGACAGGGTGGTAGAAAATTGGACTTTTATTATCCCTTTTGATTTAATCTGATTGCTAATATGTTATTTTTATAGTGAACATGCACTGCTTATATAAGAAAAAAGGGAGGTTGGGGAAAAAATATTTCCATTTTTACACCACAAGAAAAGTTCCTGCTATTGGAGGTTTATAAAGAGAAAAGTAGGGGCACCTGTGTGGCTCAGTAGGTTAAACGTCTGCCTTCAGCTCAGGTCATGATCCCAGGGTCCTGGGATAGAGCCCCACATTGGGCTCCCTGCTCCTCGGAGGGCCTGCTTCTCCCTCTCTCTCTGCCTGCCGCTCCCCCCGTTTGTGCACTCTCTCCCTCTCCAGTGAATAAGTAAAATCTTTAAAAATAATAAATAAAGTTAAAAGTGGGAGTTCCTATGAGTACCTTCCCTAAAAGACCTACAGACCTCACTTGTAAGCCTTCACCTTCTCTCTAGTCTCTCTTCCACTGGGTTCCCTCCTCTTCAGAAACCTGGTGCTAGGTGAGGCTAGCTAAGTCAGCTTCTAACCTAACCACAGAAGATGTTCTCTTGCCTATAAGTCCATATTCACAACATAGTTTCTCATTAGAGACTGAAGTAAAAAAAATGATCCTTTTACCTTACAGATATCTCTAGTCTGTGTTACTTATGCATTTTGGATAATCCAGAACATTCTAATCTTCTGAATTTTATAGCACATATCTTACTGTATTCTATAATAACCTTGTTTCCTCCATCAGGCAATGAGTTTTGGAGGTTAAACTGACTTTTATCATCTTTGTATTCTCACCATCTAGTACAGTGAATAACTTAGACTAAATGTATTATCAAATTTGTTTGATCTGAAAGATGCAAGGGGGGGAGAATTGGGATAAAGAGACAAAGGAGAAAGAACAAACATTGTTATATATTGTGGGTATAGGTTATTTTATAGCTTGATTAAACCCAACCTAAGAACATGATATTAAAAGTACTTGGACATTTAACTACATAGTAATGTATTTGTAAGAAATTCATCTCCATATTGTAACACACATGCGCACACACATATGAGACCTGCCTGTATTTTAGGTGTGCTAGTGCAATGCTTATTCAAATTGCACTCAAATCAAAGCATTTTGATTTTAATTATTCTAACATTTTTTAAATAAATGAAATTTAAATATAGATTTCAATAGTAATAAACATAGACCATATATTTTTGTTTATAGATTCTAAAACCTCTAGAAAATATTATCCTTCAATGGAGAGTTGAAAATAATTTTCATTAAAACTCAATTTTTTGCCCTGCATGATAGTAGGCAGCATACCAAACCAGAGTAGTCTCTCCACTGGGCATTGTATCTTACCCTATATCATTAATAAATTATCTAGTTTCCATCAATTCCATCATGAAGTTGGTTAAAAGTTATATTAATAGGCTTGATGTCTGATAGATTCTGTTCGTATTAAACATTAAAATAACAGAGAGAGAGAGAAAGGAGAGAGAGAGGGAGAGACAGGAATTTTTTTTCTGAGGAAAAAAAAAGTAAATTCCAAGATTTTCTCCAGTTGCCATTTCTTGTATTTTACTTTTGCAGTTGTGTTATATTTAACTTCAATTCCTCCCATTGCAACTTAAGCCTTTTCTGCTGCTCTCTCCTTGATGAAGATGGAAAAGAGCTGGCTGCCAACAACACTTTATTTACCCCTAATTTTTTTTTCAAAACAACATGAGGCTCATTTTTTTTTCCCATTCTCCACTTGATCTGATTGTTTTCTGAAGTCACTTGAAAGTGTAAAAAATGGACCAGAAATTGTACAGTCTTTTAATTAGTCTACCAGGTACATGATTTCTTTTCATTAAGTAGTTTAATAATTTAGGTTGCATAGGGATGACAGGGATTCCTCTGAATAAAATGATATGCAGAGAGAAAAATTAAATAGACGTATCTTCTCTACTATACTTGTGTTTTATTTTATTTGCTCATAAAAACTGTAGCTATAGTTTTAACTAAAGAAAAGGTGAAAAACAACCTTGAGGTTTGAGTGATCATTTATATATACTGGATCATCTTCCTCAGGTGAGAGGAAAGAAAAAGTATGAATTGAGAATCTCTAAGTTCTAGTGAAATTCCAGTAATTTAAGGCCCCCAATTCATTAACCCAGCTCTAAGTCTGACTAGAAACATTTACATTGAAAATTTGTGTAATTAATAGAATCCTTTATGTTTAGTAACTACAAAAATAGTCTTTGGAAAAATGGCCAATACTCACATTTCTTAAAATAAACAATGCAACTATGTAATATGACTGTGATCATTTTAATATGAAAAAGTGTTGTCCTATCTCATCAGATGTGATGTAGTCTTTAGGGTTATTTTTCCAATGCTTCACCATCATTAACTTGAGCGTCATTGTCCTACACCTGGACTCTTTCACTAGCTTAGATACCAGTATTTACTGGAGGTCTCTAACCAGATGCAGCAAGTAGCAAAGATGTCACATGCCATGTGGGACTGTAATATAGTGCACCTGACAACTGGCAGAGCCCTTGGAAACAAGGCTTAATGGTTAAATGAGTGCAATTAAGTGTGCTGTTACATCTTTGCTGTCCCAGAGTATGAGAATGCTTAATGTGACTCATCAGCCCCATTCCAAGTTCCAGACACTTAGAAACTGAATGAGCATAAATAGCAAAAGCCACAGTAAATCAGTTGCACAAAAGAATTTATAAATATAAAAAATGATAAGCAATTTTGGTCTGCTGGTTTCTTTTCAGTAATGCAGCTTAGCATTAGAATCATTTCCAATTCAACACATTTAACTTTGCTCTATTACAACTTCATAAAAATGTTATCTACCTTTGCTAGAACAAAATAACCATTTATAAGCCATACCTTCTCAGGGAGGCCAGGATGTCTTTCAATTCCACCACCAAACTCAAAACAAGATTGCTAAATTCAGGTTAAGAAATAGTTCTGCATTGACCTATGTTGCAACTCCTATCCAACAGTCATTTTGAAACAATCAATAGTACAGAGAGCCAAAGTCTAAGATTACAGAAATTGCCCATTTGGGCAATCAGGACAAAAAGAGCTAGAACATCATTTTGTGCTTCTCTGATCAATTGTTGTCCTCAGGAAAAAAAAAAAAAAAAAAAGGAAAATATAAACTTCCTCAACTCACAGTCAATAAAACCATAATTTTAACTTTTGCAGAAAAAAAAAAAGTAACATCCCAACCTGGTAAACAGAAAGGAAGATTTTAGACAGAAGGCCAAATGAACAACCTTAAAGAAGTTTAAAGAAAAAAATTAAGATCATCTGTGCTAAAGACAGCAAGGGAATACAAAATAAAAGTGATTGACCAGCATGAGTCCAAGTCTTTCCATCACAGTACACAGAAAGTATTCTCTTGCTCTAAAATTTTTCTGCATGCCAGAAAATTACTTCTTTACTGGAAAACAGTTAAGAATAGGTGTCTATCATGATTCTCAGTTTTAACAAAATTTAAAACCCCAAAATGTACTATACAAATGGAATTATATAAATGGGCCAAATCTGCACTACTACGATTGGAAGAGACATTTATATATGACTAGATTTCACCTGAAAGTTTACTTGCCTATAAAATTATACATATTATTAAAGAAGCTAAAGTAAAACTGAATTTAAAACTATAGGGAATAAATGCTATCCATTATCTAGATTCCAAAAAGTCTGATAAATTTAATTACCATCTGATTTTTATATATTGTCCAATGAGATTTATATGGCATTTTATAGTGTGTCCCACAAAGAAAATTAGCAGTACACAAAACTAGGAGAATACAATTTCATTCATACCTGATACATGGAAATAGAAACAGCACACACTCAAAGAGGTCTATCAGATGCAAACATGTATGGTGCTTGCTGGAGCAGATGGCCTAGGTGATGAGAACTTCAGACACTTTGCAGCCAGACTTTAGGTCCAAAGTCAGTTCATTGAGAAAAACAAAAACAATAACAACAACAACAAAAAAAACACTAACTTGAGAAAACTCAATTATGAAGAAAAATGGTTCATCTAGTTCAGAAAAGCCCTTTTTGATGAAAACTTTGAGCTTTCGTGGTTTTATTTCTGAAAATAAGCCTGAAAAGTCAGATACACCATGAAGACTATGATAATTTAGATTTAGGCTTAGTATAATGGTCAAGCCTAGTTTTTATTTGTGAAAAGTAAACTGGTCACTTAACAAATATAGCACTGTCTGATTTTCATATCCATATTACTGAGTGACAGAGGTGACTTTTATTTCTTGTTATATGTTAATTAATGAAATGGTTAACAATCAGCATATGGCATATGGTGCTCCTTTCACACCACTGTGAGCCATGCCACAGAATGCTACATCACCCTTCTAAGAATGTTTTTCTTTCTCCTTCTTCCCCATATGGCATTCAATTTTAAAATAGATTTATCTGCATACACTCAGTGTCTCTAGTCAGTATGCCATAGTTGGAAATCAGGTGTGACTGAAAGATGAGAGCAAGTTCATATAAACCTTAGCTCCCAGTTGGGTCTATGGATGAGGAATCTTATCCACAAGTATGTATTTCCACAGAATGTGTAATTTCCACAGAAATCAATTGAGAACTAAACTCACCCGTTTGCCTTGATGTCTAATTCCCCATGATGGTGGAAAATTGAGACTAAATAATTTAGGTGTAATCAAACTACTTGGTTCAACTCATTTATCTATTCAGAAGCTTGACCTCAGAAATGCAAAGAGCTAAAAAGAGGCAAACCAAAGTTTGACATAGAGAATTTTGCCATGACTTCTAACATATAATTGGATTTTAAACTCTAAGACTCCATAGTGGAGCTTTATGAAGTGAATTAAAGGGTAAGAGTGTCATTAGTGCTTACTGGCAGCCTCATACTCATTCTCAACTTGATTGAAGCAATGTTGTTTGATTAAAGACATTTGCCTAAGTTTTACAGTAAAGTGTGTTTTGCCCATAAACAAGAGGAGGATAAACATTTTACTACCAACCTATTGCTACTCTTAATTCTAAAATTTAGAGGAAAGATATAGCCTGAAAATTCACTACTGCTGAGAGGGCCTCGTGGTAATAAATATTGGGCGATGAGTTTTTGGTTTTATTTTTTTTTTTTTTTAAGATTTTTATTTATTTATTTGACAGAGAGAGACACAGTGAGAGAGGGAACACAAGCAGGGGGAGAGGGAGAGGGAGAAGCAGATTCCCCGCTGAGCAGGGAGCCTGATGCGGGGCTCGATCCCAGGACCCTGGGATCATGACCTGAGCCAAAGGCAGACACTTAATGACTGAGCCACCCAGGCACCCCAGTTTTTGGGGTTGTTATCTAGTTATCTATTTCTACTGAGGAATATTATAGACATCCTTTGCCCTATTTATAAAAGTAATAATAAAAGTCCTTTTTGATAAGCAAAATAATTATAGGTCATTCTTTTTCTTTTAATAAACTTCATTTTTTAGAGAAATTTTAGGTTTATAGCAAAACTGAACAGAAAGTATAGAGAATTTCCGTATACCCCCACCCTCATGCATACACAGCCTTCCCCATATCAACATCCTCTTCTAGAGTGGTACATTTGTTACAGTTGATGAACCTCCACTGATATATTATTGTCACCCAAAGTCTGTAGTTTACATTGGGGTTCACTCTTGGTGTTGTAGATTCTATTGGTTTGGATAAATGCATAATAACATGTATCTACCATTATACTTTTATACAGAGTGGCATCACTGTCCTAAAAATCCTCTGTGATCTGCTTATTCATCCCTCCGTTCTCCCTAACCCTTGGCAACTGTCTCCATGCTGTTGACTTTTCCAGAATATTCTATAGTTGCAATTATATACTATGTAGCCTTTTCAGATTGACTCTTTTTACTTAGTAATATGCATTTATAAGGTTACTCCATGTCTTTTCATGGCTTTATCCTTTCTTTTTAGTGCTGAATAATATTTGATTATTTGTATGCACCAGTTGGTCAATCCATTCACCTACTGAAGGACAGACATCTTGGTTGCTTCCAAGTTCTGGCAATTGTGAATAAAGCTTCTATAAATATCTGTGTGCAGGTTTTTGTGTAGACATAAGTTTTCATTCCTTTGGCAAATACCAAGGAACATAATTGCTGAATTATATGGTCAGAGTAAATTTAGCTTTGTAAGATACCACCAAACTGTCTTCCAAAGTGGCCCTATCATTTTGTATTCCCATCAGTAGTGGATGAGAGTTCCTGTCACTCTACATCTCTGTCCGCATTTGGTAGCGTCAGTGTTCTGGATTTGGGCCATTTTAATAAGAGGGAGAAGCAGGCTCCCCAGTGAATAGGGAGCCTGACATGGTACTCGATCCAGGGACTCCAGGGTCATGACCTGAGTCGAAGGCAGACACCCAACCGACTGAGTCACCCAGGTGCCTCTCTGTAGGCCATTCTTAAGAGTGAATTGAATTATTTTTTATTTATACTTGCAGTACATGTTTCTGTCTTTCAGTTGGGTCAAAATATTTTTTCCAATTCTCTAGATATTATATATTTTACCTTTCAAGGTAGGAGACAAGAATAATTTATCTCCAACTCATTTATGCTCACATAATAATTTGTACATAATTTTTCTTCCCTATCATGTTAAATTAGGATAATTTATTTACAATAATTCCACTCATTTCTCTAGTATATTATGCACTCTAAAAGGTCAGGAAATCATATCATATTTACTTTTGTACCCCCACTGTATAAAACATAATCAATGCTTAATTAACATTTTTGAATGAATAAACATTATATATTATGGGTGTACATGTTAGTGATGATATAGAAAGTTTTATAAATATAAATATCATTATTATAAATGGAAAAATATTTTAAACTGAAATTACCTCATCTTATCCTATTATTTATTTTTTTAGTATAACTACAGATTAAAATAGGAAAGGAAGAAAGAAAGAAAGAAAGAAAGAAAGAAAGAAAGAAAGAAAGAAAGAAAGAAAGAAAGAAAGAAAGAAAAAGAAAGAAAGAAAGAAAAAGAAAGAAAGAAAGAAAGAAAGAGCATGAAATAAGAGGCAAAAAGAATTACTCCAGAAACTTTCATATTATGTGTTTAGAAGTAGGAAATATAGTTTTCACAATTCTAAATGATCTTAATATCTATACCTATAGAATTATAGCAAACCTCAGGGGCGCCTGGGTGGCTCAGTCGTTAAGCGTCTGCCTTCGGCTCAGGTCATGATCCCAGGGTCCTGGGATCGAGCCCCGCATCGGGCTCCCTGCTCAGCGGGGAGTCTGCTTCTCCCTCTCCCTCTCCCCCTGCTTGTGTTCCCTCTTTCTCTGTGTCTCTCTCTGTCAAATAAATAAATAAAAATCTTTAAAAAAAAAAAAAGAATTATAGCAAACCTCAGACTGAAGCATTTTTAGAAAGATATAATATTGTTACCAATTAATATGGCCTTTAGAAAGGAGGACACACTATATATGTTCATACATTGATGTATCCATTCATTCATTGTGCAAGAATATGTGTAGAATGAAAGATGAAATACAGCCAGTGTTCTTATTATGCCTAAAATGTTAGCACTGAGCAAAAAAGTGAAGATACTAAAAGGAAGTTCTAAAGAAGTTTAAAAAGGAAAGAAAACTTTCAGCTAGGTAGAGGCAGGGAGGCTGCATAGAAAGTAGCAGAAGGATTTTATATCCTTTAGCAATCTCATTGCTTCCAGTGGAAAGAGTGATATTGTTTAAAAGTAATATTTTGTTGTTGGTGATGGTGGTAGTGATGGTTTTTCTATGTTACCTTGAAATGTCATTCTAAAAAGAGAATTAAAATGCTAATCGTTTAAAATAATTTTAATTAGGAAACAGGCTAAAGAAATAACAACTTCACTTATTTTAGGTAAAACTTGAACAAGTTAATACACACTTTTAGGAAGTGATTAGTAGCTTACGTTAAATCAGTGGGACTACATCAAAAGAATGACTGAGCTTTGTCCTAGACAGCTAAAGGAGATATGTGTCAAATTTTTCCTGATTTAATGAAATTCACTAACAGAAATTAAGGGCAAAACACAGCTCATTTGAGCATATAGAAATTGTATATTTAGTAAATGAATAGATTTTATCAGCAAATAATTTTCAGAAACCAAACTATGTACATGATGATAATTATGTAATGCCATGATCCTTTTCAAGGTGTTCAACAAATAACCTCACCACACTAAATAAGAAGTTTGATTTAGACCAATAATTTAGTCCATTATCATCTGGAATGCTCTAACTCCATCCTTGACCACATTATTAGCTATAATCCTAAATTGTGTTTGTTTCTGCCTCACTTTATTCCAGATTTATTTGACCTAATGGAAACATTTGAACTAAAACAAAGCTATTTATAATTGGAAAATGAGAGCATTTGGGAAAGGAAAAATAGGAGTAGAAAAAACAGGATGAAGTGGGATAAGGAACATAAACAAAATGCATGCATAAAGTCTTGTGAAATAGCAAGATGTGGGCTATGAATTTGCTTTTGAGATTCACTGCAACCAACCCAAAAGGGATATGAGAATTATTTACATGATTCACAGCGTCCATAAGGCAAAAATCAATTATTCAAAAGGATCATTGGTAATCTTGATAATGAGACCAGAGATGTATTTCTTCCTTATGTTCTGATATCTCTATGTTATATGAAACAGCCAAAACATTCCTCTAATAGAGACAGTAATATGTTTCACGAAGTCATTATGCATTTTTTGATGTATACTAATTATGTAATGCTAAAGGTTCAGGCAGAAAAAGTGATCTGAAAGAGGTATGAAAATTCCCAATAAATTAGTTTAATCCAAGAATAAAATTAATTACCTACAAAAAATTGGTTTTGAACTATGTATCCTTCTGGTGTATTCCATGATTGTTAGTTCTTACACTTGCACTCTTGAGAGCTATTAGGCATTAGAGAGTTTGAGATTACACTCATTGACAAATTCCTGAATAATTACAAGTACTTTGAAAATCAACTGAGTGAGAAGTAGATGCAAAGGAACATTGTGTACCTTCTGAAGACTAACCTGGATTCCAGATCACTTTAAAAAAAATAGATAAAAGAAATATTTAAGGGCACAGCCAATATTTTTCCCACAAAATGTAGTGTTTTCTCCAACACATCGAAAAATGAGTGATTGAGACTCCAAAACTCTATACCAGCAACTATGGACAGAATATTTTTAATTAAAAAAAAATAAAGTGAATATTATAAAGTTTTCTTGTAACCACAAACAGAATCTATTTTTTAAATTCTTCTAATAAATATTTTTATTATTATGTTATGTTAATCACCATACATTACATCATTAGTTTTTGATGTAGTGTTCCATGATTCATTGTTTGTGCATAACACCCAGTGTTCCATGCAGAACATGCCCTCTTTAATACGCATCACCAGGCTAACCCATCCTCCCACACCCCTCCCCTCTAGAACTCTCAGTTTGTTTTTCAGAGGCCATCGTCTCTCATGGTTCATCTCCCCCCTCCAATTTCCCCCCTTTCATTCTTCCCCTCCTGCTAACTTCTTTTTTTTTTTTTAACATATAATGTATTATTTGTTTCAGAGGTACAGATCTGTGATTCAACAGTCTTCCACAATTTACAGCACTCACCATAGCACATACCCTCCCCAATGTCTATCACCCAGCCACCGCATCCCTCCCACCCCCCACCACTCAAGCAACCCTCAGTTTGTTTCCTGAGATTAAGAATTCCTCATACCGGGGCACCTGGGTGGCTCAGTTGGCTAAGCGACTGCCTTCAGCTCAGGTCATGATATCAGGGTCCTGGAATCGAGCCCCGCATCGGGCTCCCTGCTTGGCGGGAAGCCTGCTTCTCCTTTTCCCACTCCCACTGCTTGTGTTCCCATTCTTGCTGTCTCTCTCTGTCAAATAAATAAATAAAATCTTAAAAAAAAAAAAAAGAATTCCTCATATCAGTGAGGTCATATGATACATGTCTTTCTCTGATTGACTTATTTCGCTCAGCGTAACACCCTCCAGTTCCATCCACATTGTTGCAAATGGCAAGATCTCATTCTTTTTGATGGCTGCATAATATTCCATTGTATATATGTACCAGGTTTTCTTTATCCATTCATCTGTTGATGGACATCTTGGCTCTTTCCACAGTTTGGCTATTGTGGACATTGCTGCTATAAACATTGGGGTGCACATACCCCTTCGGATCCCTACATTTGTATCTTTGGGTATTTGTAAATACCCAGCAGTGCAATCCTGGGTCATATGGTAGCTCTATTTTCAACTTTTTGAGGAACCTCCATACTGTTTTCCAGAGTGGCTGCACCAGCTTGCATTCCCACCAACAGTGTAGGAGGGTTCCCCTTTCTCTGCATCCCTGCCAACATCTGTCGTTTCCTGACTTGTTAATTTTAGCCAATCTGACTGGTGTGAGGTGATATCTCATTGAGGTTCTGATTTGGATTTCCTTGATGCCGAGCGATGTTGAGCACTTTTTCATGTGTCTGTTGGCCATTTGGATGTCTTTGTTGGAAAAATGTCTGTTCATGTCTTCTGTCCATTTCTTGATTGGATCATTTGTTCTTTGGGTATTGAGTTAAAGAAGTTCTTTATAGATTTTGGATACTAGCCCTTTATCTGATATGTCATTTGCAAATATCTTCTCCCATTCTGTCGGTTGTCTTTTGGTTTTGTTGACTGTTTCTTTTGCTGTGCAAAAGCTTTTTATCTTGATGAAGTCCCAATAGTTCATTTTTGCCCTTGCTTCCCTTGCCTTTGGCGATGTTTCTAGGAAGAAGTTGCTGTGGCTGAGGTCGAAGAGGTTGCTGCCGGTGTTCTCCTTCAGGATTTTGATGGACTCCTGTCTCACATTGAGGTCTTTCAACCATTTGGAGTCTATTTTTGTGTGTGGTGTAAGGAAATGGTCCAGTTTCATTCTTCTGCATGTGGCTATCCAATTTTCCCAACACCATTTGTTGAAGAGACTGTCTTTTTTCCATTGGACATTCGTTCTTGCTTTGTCAAAGATTAATTGACCATAGAGTTGAGGGTCCATTTCTGGGCTCTCTGTTCTGTTCCATTGATCTGTGTGTCTGTTTTTGTGCCAGTACCATACTGTCTTGATGATTATAGCTTTGTAATAGAGCTTGAAATCCGGAATTGTGATGCCACCAGCTTTGCTTTTCTTTTTCAACATTCCTCTGGCTATTTGGGGTCTTTTCTGGTTCCATACAAATTTTAGGATTATTTGTTCCATTTCTTTGAAAAAAGTGGATGGTATTTTGATGGGGATTGCATTGAATGTGTAGATTGCTCTAGGTAGCATTGACATCTTCACAATATTTGTTCTTCCAATCCATGAGCATGGAACGTTTTTCCATTTCTTTGTGTCTTCCTCAACTTCTTTCATGAGTATTTTATAGTTTTCTGAGTACAGATCCTTTGCCTCTTTGGTTAGATTTATTCCTAGGTATCTTATGGTTTTGGGTGCAATTGTAAATGGGATAGACTCCTTAATTTCTCTTTCTTCTGTCTTCCTGTTGGTGTATAGGAATGCCACTGACTTCTGTGCATTGATTTTATATCCTTCCACTTTACTGAATTCCAGTATGAGTTCTAGCAGTTTTGGGGTGGAGTCTTTTGGGTTTTCCACATAAAGTATCATATCATCTGCAAAGAGTGAGAGTTTGACTTCTTTGCTGATTTGGATGCTTTTATTTCTTTTTGTTGTCTGAATGCTGTGACTAGGACTTCTTTGTTTTTTTTTTTTTTTAAGATTTTATTTATTTATTTGAGAGAGAGAGAGAGCACAAGAGGGGGGAGCGGGAGAGGGAGAAGCAGACTCCCTGCTGAGCAGGGAGCCCGATGCGGGACTCGATCCCGGGACTCCAGGATCATGACCTGAGCCGAAGGCAGTCGCCCAACCAACTGAGCCACCCAGGCGCCCTGTGACTAGGACTTCTAATACTATGTTGAATAGCAGTAGTGATAGTGGACATCTCTGCCGTGTTCCTGACCTTAGGGGGAAAGCTCTCAGTTTTTCCCCATTGAGAATGATATTCGCTATGGGTTTTTCATAGATGGTGTTTATGATATTGAGGTATGTACCCTCTATCCCTATACTCTGAAGAGTTTTGATCAAGAAAGAATGCTGTACTTTGTCAAATGCTTTTTCTGCATCTATTGAGAGGATCATATGGTTCTTGTTATTTCTTTTATTAATGTATTGTATCACATTGATTGATTTGCGGATGTTGAACAAAACTTGCAGCCCAGGGATAAATCCCACTTGGTCGTGGTGAATAATCCTTTTAATGTACTGTTGGATCCTGTTGGCTAGTATTTTGGTGAGAATTTTTGCATCCATGTTCATCAGGGATATTGGTCTGTAATTCTCCTTTTTGATGGGGTCTTTTTTCTGGTTTTGGGATCAAGGTAATGGTGGCCTCATAAAATGAGTTTGGAAGTTTTGCTTCCATTTCTATTTTTTGGAACAGTTTCAGAAGAATTGGTATTAATTCTTCTTTAAATGTTTGGTGGAATTCCCCTGGGAAGCCATCTGGCCCTGGGCTTTTGTTTGTTGGGAGATTTTGGATTACTGCTTCAATTTCCTTAGCAGTTATAGGTCTGTTCAGGTTTTCTATTTCTTCCTGGTTCAGTTTCGGTAGTTGATACATCTCTAGGAATGCATCTATTTCTTCCAGATTATCTACTTTGCTGGCATATAGTTGCTCATAATATATTCTTATAATTGTTTGTATTTCTTTGGTGTTGGTTGTGATCTCTCCTCTTTCATTCAAGATTTTGTTTATTTGGGTCATTTCTCTTTTCTTTTTGATAAGTCTGGCCAGGGGTTTATCAATCTTGTTAATTCTTTCAAAGAAACAGCTTCTTGTTTTGTTGATCTGTTCTACTGTTCTTTTGGTTTCTATTTCATTGATTTCTGCTCTGATCTTTATTATTTCTCTTCTCCTGCTGTGTTTAGCCTTTATTTGCTGTTCTTTCTCCAGCTCCTTTAGGTGTAGGGTTAGGTTGTGTATTTGAGACCTTTCTTGTTTCTTGTGAAAGGCTTGTATTGCTATATACTTTCCTCCTAGTACTGCCTTTGCTGTATCCCAAAGATTTTGAACAGTTGTGTTTTCATTTTCATTTGTTTCCATGAATTTTTTTTAATTCTTCTTTAATTTCCTGATTGACCCATTCATTCTTCAGTAGCATGCTCTTTAGCCTCTATGTATTTGAGTTCTTTCCGACTTTCCTCTTGTGATTGAATTCTAGTTTCAAAGCATTGTGGTCTGAAAATAGGCAGGGAATGATCCCAATCTCTTGGTACCAGTTGAGACCTGATTTGTGACCTAGGATGTGATCTATTCCGGAGAATATTCCATGGGCACTAGAGAAGAATGTGTATTCCGTTGCTTTGGGATGGAATGTTCTGAATATGTCTGTGAAGTCCATTTGGTCCAGTGAGTCATTTAAAGTCCTTATTTCCTTGTTGAACTTTTCCTTAGATGATCTGTCCATTTCTGTGAGGGGGGTGTTAAAGTCCCCTTCATTGTATTATTGTTGATGTGTTTTTTCGCTTTTGTTATTAATTGGCTTATATAATTGGCTGCTCCCATGTTGGGGACAGAGATATTTACAATTGTTAGGTCTTCTTGTTGGATAGACCCTTTAAGTATGATATAGCATCCTTCCTCATCTCTTATAGTCTTTGGTTTAACATCTAATTTGTCTGATATAAGGATTGCCACCCCAGCTTTCTTTTGGTGTCCATTAGCATGATAAATTGTTTTCCATGCCTTCACGTTCAATCTGGGGGTGTCTGTGGATCTAAAATGAGTCTCTTGCAGACAGCATATCGATGGGTCTTGTTTTTTTTATCCAATCTGATAGCCTGTGTCTTTTGATTGGGGCATTTAGTCCATTTACATTCAGGGTAACTATTGAAAGATAGGAATTTAGTGCCATTGTATTGCCTGTAAGGTGACTGTTACTGTATATTGTCTATGTTCCTTTCTGGTCTATGTTGCTTTCAGGCTCTCTCTTTGCTTAGAGGACCCCTTTCAAGATTTCTTGTAGGGCTGGTTTCGTGTTTGCAAATTCCTTTAGTTTTTGTTTGTCCTGGAAGGTTTTTATCTCTCCTTCTATTTTCAATGACAGCCTAGCTGGATATAGTATTCTTGGCTGCATATTTTTCTGATTTAGTGTTCTGAATATGTCCTGCCAGTCCTTTCTGGCTTGCCAGGTCTCTGTGGATAGGTCTGTTGCCAATCTAATGTTTCTACCATTGTAGGTTACAGATCTCTTCTCCCGAGCTGCTTTCAGGATTTTCTCTTTGTCTCTGAGACTCGTAAGTTTTACTATTAGATGTCAGGGTCTTGACCTTTTTTTATTGATTTTGAGAGGGGTTCTCTGTGCCTCCTGGATTTTGATGCCTGTTTCCTTCCCCAAATTAGGGAAGTTCTCTGCTATAATTTGCTCCAATATACCTTCTGCCCCTCTCTCTCTTTCTTCTTCTTCTGGGATCCCAATTATTCTAATGTTGTTTCGTCTTATGGTATCACTTATCTCTCGAATTCTGCCCTCGTGATCCAGTAGTTGTTTAGCTCTCTTTTTCTCAACTTCTTTATTTTCCATCATTTGGTCTTCTATCTCACTGATTCTCTCTTCTGTCTCATTTATCCTAACAGTTAGCCTCCATTTTTGATTGCACCCCATTAATAGCCTTTTTGATTTTGACTTGGTTAGATTTTAGTTCTTTTATTTCTCCAGAAAGGGTTTCTCTAATAACTTCCATGCTTTTTTGAAGCCCAGCTAGTATCTTTAAAATCATCATTCTGAACTCTAGTTCTGACATCTTACTAATGTCCATATTGATTAGGTCCCTGGCCATTGGTACTGCCTCTTGTTCCTTTCGTTGAGGTGATTTTTTCCATCTTGTCATTTTGTCCAGAGGAGAATAGATGAATGAGAACAAAATGCTAACAGGGTAACAACGTCCCCAGAAAATATACACTAAACAAATCAGAAAAGACCTGAAACTGGGGGAATAAAAAGGGAAAGAAAGGAAAAAGAAAAAGAAAAAGATAAAAATGAACAAAAACAGAACAAAACAATAAAAACAGAATATGATCAAATATGATCAGGCTTGTGCATAGATCAGTGCCACACACTAGGTTTGGATGTATTTTGGTCTGTTAGAAGAAAGTGCCTCCCAAAATTTTAAAGAAAGTAAAACTTATATATGTACAAAAATAAGGGTTAATACGATGGAGGGATGGAATGTGACTGTAAAGATGAAAATTATAAAAGATTTTATAAAAGGAATTGTTAAGATAAGAAGTTGGTTGAAAAAAAAGAAAGAGGATTTAAAAAAAAAAAAGGGAGAGAATGTGATCAGGCAGGAGACTAGAACAAAGCCATACACTAGAGATTTAGGGTATATTTCGATCTGTTAGAAGAAACTCTAGCTCAAAATTTTAAAGAGAGAAAAACTTATATATAAATATATATATATACATACACACCAAAAATAAGGTTAACTACTATGAAGGGATAGAATATGACTCTAAAAATGACAAATAAAAAACATTTTTTAAAAAAGGGATTGATAAGATGTTAGTTGAAAAAGGGAAAAAGAAAAATTCAAAAACAAAAGTTAAAAAAAAAACTAACTTTGAAAGACTAAAGAATCATGGTAAAAAAGCCATGAATTCTATGTGCAGTATTCCCCTAGCACTGGATTTCTGCCGTTCTCATTGATCGGTAAACTTGGTCTTGGCTGGCTGTTCTTGCTGATCTTCTGGGGTAGGGGCCTGTTGCCATGGTTCCCAAATGTCTTTGCCGGAGGCGGCATTGCCCCGCCCTTTCCTGGGCCAGTCTAAGTAATCTGCTTGGGTTTGCTCTCGGGAGCTTTTGTTCCCTGCAAGCTTTCCCTACAGCTTTGGAGGATGAGAGTGAAAATGATGGCCTCCCAATCTCTGCCCCAGAGGAGCTGAGAACTCAGGGCCCCCACTCCTCAGTGCACCCCCAGAGAAAAGCAGTCAATCACTCCCATCTCCCTGGTCTCCGGCCGCACTCCGTGCTCACCCAGCCTGTGACAGAGTGTTTCTTTTTTTTTTTTTTTTAAGATTTTATTTATTTATTTGACAGAGAGAGACACAGCAAGAGAGGAAACACAAGCAGGGGGAGTGGGAGAGGGAGAAGCAGGCTTCCTGCGGAGTAGGGAGCCCGATGCGGGGCTTGATCCCAGGACCATGGGATCATGACCTGAGCTGAAGGCAGACGCTTAACAACTGAGCCACCCAGGCGCCCCATGACCGAGTGTTTCTATCTCTGGCACACGACCCCAGCCGTGGAGTCTCCAAACCCAGCAGATCCCTGCGGTGCACTCCCGCACCGCTCCTCCCGGGGGAGGAAGGGGAGTCTCCCCGGATCTGCCACTTGTTGGGTCCCTGCTGGAGGAGCAGTGGCCTGACTGTGCCGCGGATCACGGTTTATGGCAACCCCAAGCTGTGAGCCCATTCCCCGGCTCCGTCTCTGCAGCCAGCTTCCCTGCTCTGATACCTGGGAGCTCTGCCACACTCAGGCACTCCTGGTCTTTCTGTGACCCCAAGGGTCCTGAGACCACACTGTCCCACGAGGATTCCACCCCCCCACTTAGCCACGTCCCTCAGCAGAGCTGACTTCTAAAAGTTCTGATTTTGTACTCCGCGGCTCTATCTCTTTGCAGAAGCAGCCGATGGAGGACCCCTCCCCTGCCGTCTATCCTCCCGAATATCGCCTCGGATTCACTTCTCGCATGTCCTACCTTCCAGAAAGTAGTCACTTTTCTGTTCAGAGAGTTGTTGCTATACTTTTCTTCGATCTCCTGTTGAGTTTGTAGGTGTTTAGAATGGTTTGATCCCTATCCAGCTGAATTCCTGGGACCAGACAAAATCCAGGTCTCCTACTCCTCCGCCATCTTGCTCCAACCCCTCACAAAAAGAATCTTAATATATCAGACTTTGAATGGTACAATTTAGTGGTGAAGCCTTGAAGATAACAGAGTTTTCAGACCATCACCCTAATTAATGAGTTAACTTGCCAAATAATTTCAACTCCAAAGCATTTATCAAAAGGATGGCTGATTTTGTCCAATTGTTTATTAAAATATTTATGGGGCACCTGGGTGGCACAGTTGGTTAAGCCTCAAACTCTTAGTTTGGGCTCAGGTCATGATCTCAGGGTGGCTAGATAAAGCCTAGAGTGGGGCTCTGCCCTCAGCTCGGAGTCTGCTTAAGAGTCTCTCTCCCTCTGACCCTCCCCCCACTCTCTCAAATAAATAAATTGTTAAAAAAAAATTTAAAATACTTTATATCAATAAAGCCATGTCACCTGCATACAAAATACTTGTTACATATAAATTCAACATTTGGTTAATGAGTGTTCACAGAATGATAATAGTAATATTAATAGTTACCATTTGCTATAGTTTTATAATGTGCCAGACAGGTTCTATTCTAAGTATTATGCAAGTATTAAATAATGTAATCTTCACAACCACTCTATAAAGTAGGTACCTTTTTTTTTTTTTTTTTTTAGAGAGAGAAGTCGGGGGGTAGGGACAGAAGGAGAGGGAGACAGAATCCCAAGCTGGCTCCACATCCAGCATGAGCCCCATGCAGGCCAGATACGCAGCTTGACCCCACAACCCTAGGATCACAGCCTGAGCCAAAACTAAGAGTCCCACACTTAACTGCCTGAGCCACTCAGGTGCCCCTAAAAAGTAGGTACTATATTTAACCTCAATTTAAAGACGAGGAAACTAAGGCAGAGAAGACGGGTTAAGCCTCTTGGCCAAGGTCACACAATTGTTAAGCAGCTGAGCCAGGATTTAAAACCAGCAGTCTAAATCCAGAGCATGTGTTAAGAACCAAGTCAAATCACAGTGGCAGGTGCTGAAGATATCATGATGAACAGGACAGATATGACCTACACCTTCACAGAGCTAATGGAGGAGAAATTATAGTTAACCATAATGAAGATGTGTTTGATGTGGGGACTCACAGTAGGGGAAAAATTTATTCTTAAAGAAAAAAAAAGGAGGTCTGAAAAAATAGGTAGGGGTTTGCCAGGAAAAGTGGCAAGTGTGAAAGAACCTTTCAGAAAGAGAAAACTGCAGTTGCAAAATCCTATGATTCTATGAACTTATAGTGAATAGTATAGGGTTATCTTTGTCAGTCTTGTATATATAAGATAGTGATCTCTATATTGACTGAATTCATACATTTATCACCTTATCTTTCACTTCCTACTTCTTCCAGATATAAAGTTTGATCCTGCAGATTTTTTAAATTATATAACAGTTTCTTGAAAATATTGTATGTTATGCAGCAACATAAATCATCCTGTAGCAAGTTTGGTTACTTCTGATATTAACATCAAGCTTTGTGCAGTGGCAGTATCGTAGCCAATGAGGTTTATCCGAGGCACGATTATTGCTAATTGAAAACTGATATTAACATCATTACTATCACAATGCTTAAATGATGACGCATCTACTGCTAAATGCCTGACATATTTAGCATCAGAAAATATGTAAGGTAAGTTTTCACTTAAAAATATAAAATATTTTATTAGCTAATATAGTTTCAAGACCCAGACTGCAAAGATATGCAATAATATTTTCAACCCTTGTTGAACAAAAAGAATAAGAATTATTCCCAAAAGCAAGTGACCTTCCACTTGGGAGAACATTTTATGCAACACAGTGCAAGCTGCACAGTTATAAAACTAGAGGTGTCATTTCTACAGTGCGAATTTTGAAAGTAAAGGGCATTTTAAAGACACACCCCCAGCCCCTTTGTCTGCCATAAGCTGGAGAGCTCAGCGGTGCAGAATCAATGACCTGCACTAATACCACAAATCATTGGTATGGGAAGAAAAATAGAAACTCAGAGACCTAAGGCTTTGGAGCTGTAAATAATGGCATTGATAAAGAAGAAAAAGAACAACAAAAAATGTAATGATTTGAAAGGTAATTATTTTTTCTTCCCAAAATGAGTATCTATATTTTAGGGTTTTTAGCTAATATATGAGTCAAAAAAATGAATCAATCTTGTGTCATGTCAGCATTTAGTAATGTCTACTAGCAAATGTTTTGCATTTCTTTTTAGAAATTCATTGTTTAAAAAAATGAAACAAGAAATTCATATTGTTTCTATGTCTTCCACCTGCAAAAACAGTAGATGTAATTTTATTTATAATATGAATCAAGTTCATTACACAATATCATTCCAAATAAGCATTTAGCTTTTCAAACTGGATGGAGTTCTACATTTTATTTGTTGCATTTCAACTTTTATAATAATGTTTTTGAAAGCAAAAGACTTTTTATACTTCCATTAATTCATTTTTTTATACTCATAAAACACTAATACATAGTGTCTACCATGGCCAGGTCTATCTTGCAAGAGACACTGATATTTTATGATTAGTGAAACATGTTTTATTTTTCAGTGTGTGAAGGGTGGAAGTCTTCTCTTCTGCCTTTCCTTCAGAACCCTCTGCTTCACTTTACATTATGCACCTAAGGGTTACTTTTGGTGACTGGTTAATGAATGATCCTAAGCAATACTAAAATCAAATTGGAAAAGAAATGTGAAGACACAGGCAACTTCAATTCCCAGCTAATTCTACAGCTTCAGTTTTGCCCAATGTAGCCATAACCATCAGCCTGGCTCCTCATTTGTTATGACCTCTGTTTATACTTGCCACAGTATAAATGAGCAAAACCATGGCTTAATGTTTGGTTCCTTATGAAGAAATTCTTTCCAGTAAGAAAATACTCATTATTATTAAACACTATTATCATAACAGAGATTTTTTTAAAGGATAAAATTGTAGCATCATGAGTAATGAGAGGAAACACAAAACACAAGCTTTCATGTAGCCAAGCTCAATTCAACCATTTACAATGTTAATGCATCAATTCTTCTAATAAAGAAAGTGGTCATCAGACGTATCACACAAAAAAAGTTGTGCTGATTGATCGACAGGTGATGTGATAGAGAAAAATCATAATGTTGAAGATTATAAAGTAACTTTTTTGAATGACAATTTATCAAATAAAAATTAATTAATTAACCAATTAAAAATCAATTACAAAGTTTAAGAACTACAAATTAGTCCAACCCTTATTCAGAGAAATCACTCATTTTGTCAAAGGGAAACATTCAAAGGAAGAAATTAAAATAATTTATTGAAAAGTCTCTTTTAACAATCTTTTATAATGACAGATATGGTTTTAGAAAAACTAAATATAAAAAGGACATGCTAAGTCATAGTTATGTGGTAGACTGAGCAACTATGAATATGATGAGTCCTGAGACTATGAAAAAAAATGAGGCAACAGTTTATGAAATACTTTCACTTTAAGTGAAATAATTAAAAATCACAATTTTATAGCCACTATAATTGCAACCATGAAAAAAAATAGAAATATCAAATAAATGTAAATCATTGGATTGATAGGAGTAATTTTATTCATTGTTAAATATTTATCAAATATTGATTTCATAGTCCGTTGGAAACCATAAAAATACAAGTTATACTCAGAGTTTTCAAATATTGAAGGAAATTTCCTGATTTAAGTTTTTGACTATTCTTATTACTTAATAGATGATCAACATAAAATATTTTTTGTTTAAATTCATTTTGCTCTAATTATATGTATACATGTATCCAAATGTATCTTTATAGATTAATATAAATTTTTATCCTTTCTTCACTGGAATATAAATTTGTAAGGTGAGATTCTTGTCTGTTTTCTTCACTGATCTATCAAAACATCTAGAATAATGTTTGGCACATAGTAAATTTCATTAAATATTTGTTTAATGAATTAATGGATCATTTTAAGTAATTTTAAACAGTACTGTCAGAATTCATATGTTCATATGTCCATGTGTGAATATGCTATTCTCAGAGTAAAAGTCAACTGCCCCTTCCTTTTTAATAAATGAGTTGTATTTTATTGTATTGTGTGAAAAAGGAAAAACATGTGGGTGCAATTGGATTATTTGACAACACAGATGTTAAATACTGTAGCAGTGAAGTTTTTTTGGCAAGTAGAAATTATAAACTATGTACCATATAAACAGAGTATTATCCATTGTGTTTCCAAATATTAAAGTATGTATATGACTGGTAACAAGTCTTAGGAAAGAAACCACCAAAAAATGACTGGAAACAGACAGGATTCTTTGTTCTTTGTAGAATTCCAAGAAAGGACAAATGAAGTGTAGTCCTAGACAGACTAACAAATGAGTACTTAATTTTGTCTCCCTGATTATTTTGAACTAGGATGCTTACATTCATATTAGTAGAATATATTGGTAAAAACAAAACAAAACAGAAATCAAACTAGACCGGTCAGTATTGATTACTCTACCAGAAATCCCATTGCCTACATTGGGTCATCTGTTCATAGGCGTTAAGGAATTCAGTCTGATAGATGCCAGATACATTGCAACCAAGTTTATCATAAGGCAATTTGTTTGCCACAATATATACAGATGCTTCTCTGGTCCACTAATTTTATACTGTCTTTCACACATATTTGCTTAATGTTACAAATATAATTGTAGGTTTTAATATTTTAGGTGTAACAGTTGAATTGTGTGCTCAAAAATATACGTTGAAGTCCTAACCTTAGAACTCTATTTCTTTAGAATCATTGCAGTTGTAGTTAGTTAAGATAAAGTCATATTGGAGTAGGGGGAGCCCTTAATCCAATATGACTGGTGTCCTTATAAGAAGGTGATATGAAGACATGAAGAAATAATTCCGGATGAAGATGGAGACAGAGATTGTAGTGATGCTGCCAGAATCCAAGGAATGTCTGAGGCCACCAGAAGCTCTAAGAAAGAAAGATGTTCACTAGAGGTTTCGAGGGGAACATGGCCCTGCTGATACCTTAATTTCAGACTTCTAGCCTCCAGACCTGTAAGTTTCTGTTAAGTCACCCAGTTTGTGTTACTTTGTTATGGCAGCTGTAAGAACCAAGTACAGCCCTAGGAAACTATAAATTGGCTAATGCCATATAAACAACACTGAGCTTAAAGACATGTGTTTCAATCCTGATACTACCATACTTTGTAGTAAGTGATCTTTGTGAGATACTAAACCTAAATGTCTTAATCTGTCAATGAAAAGGATATCTGCACAGTAATATTTGCATTTCTTCTTCCCTCTTTCCTCCATTGAGCTATTGTGTATTGAGAACACAATTTATAAGAGCTAAAGAACAAATCCAACCTTTCCTTGAGTTCCCATTATATTTATAAAATCGTACCATGTACTTGAGTGTTTTGTACTTGATACAAAAAAGAGTGTAAACTGATCTCAGAGAATTAAAATTCCCCTAAAGAAGGGTGAGGTTAAAATACTTAATGCTAACTGAATTTTCCTGGTCATGCTGGTTCAAAGAAAACCAGAGTTATCTCTTGAATGCAGTATGTGTGAAAAGCAAACATTCTACACACAGATAAAAGTAGCAGGCAGAAGCCAAATAGGGATACAAGAAAACATGAGGAATGTAGCACATGCATTCCATGGAAATGAAGAGTATTAATTGAACAGATAAGGCAAGCATTCCACAGAGGACTACAATCACTGCCCAGAGACTGGTGGTTCCCCACAAAGTTACGGACAGTAAGTTTTTTAAGTCAATAAATTAAGTGCTTGTCCTTTTGCACCCATTGCCTAGCGTTTCCTAACAAATATGACAACACGGGGGTCTTTCTGACAGCTCTTTACTGTTTTGGTCCAAGTGTACCAACAGCCTGTATTAATGTCTTGTATAACACAGAAGAGCAATATGAGGACAAACACAGAAAAAGTAGTCTTTGACAGCTTCAAGCCAGTGTCTGAAGATGAAAATTGAGGTAATTATGTTGACCTTTCTCTTGGAGGTTCTTGGGGGAAATGAGATCTTTGAAAATCTATATTAACCTATCTAAAGCACAAAAACAACAACAAAAAACTCTATTTCTTAATAATCTGAAAGTTTTACTTGTTTTTTTTTAAACTTTCTAGAACTATAACAATGATATAGCCAAATAAATGTAATCTTTAGAATTGCAATTTCTACCTTTATTCCTTTTCTACAATTTTAGTGTGTTTTTTTTTTTTTCCAAGCCCTGTTCCCGTGCATTCATTTTAATTAGCAGGGTTAATAGTATGATACAGGGGTGCCTGGGTGGCTTAGTTGGTTAAGCATCTGCCTTCAGCTCAGGACATGACCTCAGGGTCCTTCTCGGGTCAGGCTCCCTTCTCTGCCCCTCGCCCCTGTTTGTGCTCTTTCTCTCTCTCCCCCATCTCTCTCTCTCTCAAATGAATAAAAAAAATCCTTAAAAAAATAGTATGATACAAATTATAATTTAATTAAATCAATGGGTGTATGTGAGATTGTATGTGCTTGTCTATGTGTATGTAATACTTTCATATGATATTCTAGGAACTTTTCTGATCCTAATGAACATTAATTGTGGTTTTTACAGCATTGCAAAAAATATGGTAAATCTTAACTGTGCTAGCTACTTTCTGTAAAGAAAGGATATCTAAGTATTTGTGGAGACAGTGAACATTTTTAAACTCTCTCCATTTCAAATGAAACAATTCCTCTAATCTGTGTTTTCTGTGGAGATGTTTGCTTTTTATGGCACTGTCAAAATACCCCTCAAATTAAGCAAATTTGGGGGAATAGTCTAAAACATTTTGGAAAAAATTGAGACTTCACACCTAAATTTTGGATTGGAATAAGTGATCTATCTTCCTTCTCTGACTTCCTGCCTGAAGTATTTGTTTAGTCAATGGCCTATGGCTTTCCATTAATACAAAGCTTCTTCAAGAGACAAGGAAAAGCTAACAAATTATGTGGCAATTGTAATAACAAATAGTATTTGGGCCCCACTAAGCTTGTCTCTCAAAAATCTATACTCAGATAGGGTTTTCTAGGAATCAACACCCAACCTTACACACATGTCTCGAAGTGTTCCTGATCATTCCATCATACGTGATGAAATTTTCTCTTGAAATTGAAGCACATTAAATTCAGACATGTGAATTATGATCCATAATTTTTTTTAAAGATTTTAATTGTTTATTTGACAGAGAGACAGCAAGAGAGGGAACACAAGCAGGGGGAGTGGGAGAGGGAGAAGCAGGCTTCCCGCCGAGCAGGGAGCCCGATGCGGGATTTGATCCCAGGACCCTGAGATCATGACCTGAGCCGAAGGCAGTCACTTAACCAACTGAGCCACCCAGGTGCCCCAAATTATGATCCATAATTTATAGGTTCACATGCTCAACCACCATAATGCCTCAACACAGTGTTGTAAATATGAAATTCATCTGATGCCTATACTTTGAATCCAGTCATTTCTGGTAAAAATTTGGTTATACTTTAAAATCTTCACAAGTAACAACATCACACACATAAACACACATGCGCACACACGTACACACAGTGTCTTTGATGCAATCTACCTCTGTTCAGAGTTTTACTACAGACCTAAAAAATCTCTGATGTCACTAAAGGTCCCAACAGTAGAGTTTCATCTTAATTAAAATCATTTTAAGAAAAAAAAAAACACTTTGAAAGTCTTTACAGAATTAGAAAGAATTTTTGATTATCAATGATTATCTCCTGGAGAACTAAGATGCTGAGTAGAGACAAAGAAAGTGTGAAAGAAAAAAGAAAAAAAGGAACTAGAGTGAGGGAAAGAGAAATGTGGGGAAAAAAAGAGAATTCTGCCTTACATCATTTTGATATTTTTGCACTAAAAAGCAATTCTCATGATGCCATCAAATATCCATTCATCACTGCTATACTCACTGTCACATGTCTACTCCCTTCCAGTTCTGTCTGCTGAACTGCAGCTCTGAGGCTGATCTATATATGCTACCTTGAGTCAACTCAAATCAGGGCATCGGGAAAGATACTTGACAACACCATTTTCTTTAGAGTACAAGAGGGAACTAAGCACTTCCTCTAGAAATATATATAGGAATTTGCTGAAGTTCCTTTATGCTGCTGATCACATCACTACTAATACCTGATTATCTCCTTTTGGAGGTCTGGCAAAGACTTACCTCACAGATAGAGCTGCTAAATGCAACGCCTTCTTATATGCATAGATTTTTCGAGATGCCATTGTGGATCTAGCTGCCTCCTTAGTCTTTTGTATACTTTCACTTGTTTTCTCTGTGGGGCCTTCAAGTTTTGCACTTTGTCTAAAGCCATGAGGACTGGTGATGCTATTTTTTTTTTTCCTGTTTATGTAGTGCTTACACACAGAGGGCTGTTAGTAAAACTCTTCTGCTCTCTGCAGGATGCAGCTCCCCTCTGCAATTTTGTTTTTTTATCACTGTCCTTGAGAAATAACATTAGCTGTCACCCCTCACATGAAAGAGGTGGGGAAAGAAAATCTCCCTCACTTTCCTTTCAGGGTTTCCCAGATCATGTTTATGTATTTTCTTTTCTCCTTAGATCTTTTGTTGAGGTCTTGCCCTCCTCACTGTTTTCATTTTTATCCATTTTGTTTCCAGTTTCTCTTTTCCATCAGAGATCTTTATTTCATAAGTTCGTTTCGTTCATCTTTCCTCACATCTCGACGTGGAAGTTTCCAATTGCAGACACATCATTTTGTCCCTCGACTCTGCAGGCTTCCCCCTGATGGTAAAATTTTGACAATTTCCAAGTGTTGCTAAACCAATGTACGTGCTACACACATTCTGTACCCGGGATCCTTGTCTCTTATGATTGTGTCTTATAATTTATGAGGCCATAACATGTGACGCTTTTAGAGGCTCGAATGTTAGACATGGCTTTTTCTTCTAGGCAGGGGAATGATAACTAATTCTTAGTGAACTAAAGTTTGGAGATAAGGAGGGGGTTTATTTCACATGAATAACATAAGCCAAAAAGAAAATAGAGAACAAACATAACATCTCACTCTCAAGAAACATTTAATTTTAACAGCGTGTAGAAACAAAAGGCTCAAGTCCACCCAAAAGCCTGATGTCTGTTGCCAAGCAACGTAATGGGCCATAGTTTTCATATATGTATATATATACACATACACACATATATATCCACATATACACACATATATGGATATATATTCTTTTCAGGCTCAGAGATAGAAGACAGAGAAATTGCATAAAGAGAAGTAAACTAATACAGAGGGAGATAGGGTAATAATGGAAAATTTAAGGCCTATAAACCACTTACAGCTCTTTAACTTTCTTTCATAGTTTTTGTTCAACTTCTCTATTAAATATGTTTCGTCCAAAATCATAGAGATAATCTGCACACTAACATGAACACTTCTAACCATTACTAGCAAAAATTCTTTACAAGATGTTTTTTTAGCAAATGAAATAGTAAAGTTATGAAGTTAAACCTAGGTTCTAATATGTTAAAGTAGTTTCCATGTAAATAGCATTTATTTCTTGTGAGTGCTAAGTACATCTTGTAGGAATGTGGTGGACCAAGTTTTAGACTTGTGCATCTGGATAACATATATCTAGATGACCAAGAACACACCTTCTTGTTAATTGTGGATTATTTAGATTGATAACTTTATATATGAAATGTTTTCTGTATTTAAATAAAAAGTCATTTCATGTATTTATTTTTCTCTGTAGTTAATGGTTCTCTACTCTGAGCTACCCTGTCTAATAATAAATAGTACGTTATGTACTTTTTCATTGTTTTAAGATGTATATTGTTTTCACATTTTAAAATTTCTGAAATTAGGATATATTTGTACTACTACCATGTAGGCCAATATATTTAATGTTTATATTGTTTTTTATATATTTATAAACAATGTGATTTTAAAAGTCTCTATTAAATGCAAAAATATCTGCAATAGGAGTGCCTGGGTGACTCAGTCTGTTAAGCGGCTGCCTTCGGTCAGCTCATGATCCCAGGGTCCTGGGATCCAGCCCCACATCGGGCTCTCTGTTCAGCGGGGAGCCTGCTTCTCCCTCTCCCTCTGCCTGCCGCTCCCCCTGCTTGTGCTCTCTCTCTCTGTGTCAAATAAATAAAATCTTTAAAAAATAAAGCATCAATAAGTACGGAAGGAAAAATTAAGTGAAATGAAAGCATTGCATAAAGTTTAATTGAAAGTATATTTTTAAATTTCTTAGGGGTAGATAAAATAATAGTATATCTTACCTTCGATGATGTCCTAGATTAAATGAAAAGTGAGTTTCTGGCTTATATAGCACAAAATCTTTGTCCTAACAGTTAATAGTTTGAGAACATTCAATTTCTTGGAATTTATTTTTGAAACATACATTATTTGTTTTTGCCTAATGTGCACTTTTAAAAATCTATTACTTCTATAATACATATCTATTTGAAAATATTCCATTCATGATTACCGTGTAAGTTGTGATTTTCATTTTTTATGACATTAAAAAAATACTTCCTCACACAGGAAAGAGCCATTTTAGTAGTTAAATGAATATTTATAATAGCAGAAATAGATTAGAGACTTTCTCTGATCTTGAAGTTCATATAAGGCTGTAAATCAAGTGACTGGCTATTTGGTGTGGTATTTTAAAAGAATTGCTTTATAGCACAAAGAGTTATCACATGGGCTAATTTGCCTCTTTTTTTTTTTTCTTTTTGTGGTAGGTAGATTATGCTTTAAGATCAGTTTGAAATTCTTTAATTAATATATTTGACCAACAATTGTATTTCCTATTTTGGATTTTAAGAAATACATTATCAAGCGTTGGATACTTAACCGACTGAGCCACCCAACAAGTATGTTTTTAAGTCCTTTATGTCACAGCCATCTTTTCAATGGGAAAAAAATAGGAAAAAATACTCATATCTATAAAGTTAATTTTCTTTATTTCTTTCAGTATCTAAATTTTGATTTCTCTTGAATTTTCTAATTGATAAAAACGATAAAAATATTTTTATATAAGATTAGACATTTCCGAAATGAGATCCACCCAGCTCACATTTTCATGTCTTTTGTAACAGCCAATTTTGAAGAAGAATAATTAAAGTTACCATATGAACTTCATTCATACCAGAAAGGAATTGGCCATAGCTCACCTTGGACAGATGGCTAATGAATGCCTTTACTTCAGGACTCCATGGTTGCTCTCATTCAAAGTGATGGCCACTTCCTATTTTTATATATGATTATCAGCTACCATGGGACAGTGACAGTTAGAAGCAGCAGGACCTCCAGGTGTTTTTCTGTAATTAAGCAATTGTGGAGTATTTATATTAGCAATGGATGGAGGTGTCTTTTTATCCAATAGTAAATACACTTAGGACATATTATTTCTAAATAAATAAGCATAATATCCAAAGAAAATAAAAGGAGAATTTGAAAGAAAAAAAATTCAATTTTAAGCAGGCTTCAAAAGAAGCAGTGGGAGAATTTTCTGTGAAACACCATGAAATCTGTAAAGCTGTGGAAATAGACCCAGAGAAGGCTGTAGGCCCTGAGGGATGGCAGCCAGAACCCTCGGCCAGGGAATAGCTGACATGTGGACTCTCCAGGGAAAGGGCCACAGTTTATTTTTCACTTTCGTTCAGTTTTAAGTACCTCTGACCCATAAGAGACATAAAAACATAAAACTAAAAATGTTTTGTTTTTCTATTTCTTGGAAACCAAGCATATTGAGTGGGATTGTTGGGCTCCATGTGACTGGAATTTTTTGGTTATAGAAAATCCACTCCTAGCCTCTGCGCCTGGAAGGAGTGACCAACCATAAAAACGGACACCAAAAATAAATTTGGCTTGTGACAAATCTAATATATATTTGCAATATTTCAATGTAGAGCCTAATGAGATCAAATGAAAAGTCTGAAATATCCCCTCAAGTGAATCCAAACCCTAATCAAAACTGGTATCTTTGCTTCATGTTCAAGTTTAATTGGTGGCATTTAAGGGTACCAGGACTGACTAATAAGTATCTACATGTAGACAACCATATCTCAGAGGGTCGATATCATTATAATTTTTTTTCAGAACCTTTTAGACAAATAATTTCAAAATATAAAATTGTGGTGGGGAGGAGGCCTCCTATATCGGGCATTGTCAAATATCTTAATGTATTTAATCAACCCAGCTACTCGAGACAAGTAGCATACCGATCTTAAAGATGAAGAAACAGAACAAGTGAAGTTAAATAAATATTTCTCATTCCCATAGCCAGGGATTTTAGTTTGCTGAGTGAACAAATAAGGAAAAGTGTTACTGACTCTAGGTTAGCTCCCGGATGGAAGAAGGTGATAATGTGTTCATTTTTGTGTTAGATGTCCCACCTTTTCAACTTGCAGCAAATATTGAAAAATAATTCTTGCTAACGCAGTTATATGGAAAATGTGTAAATATATTCCTTACTCCACTCCCTCCCTTTAATAAACTGTCTGAGCTTTCTCTCCTACCCATATCACTTGTGTATGTGACTGTGTTGGCAATCATTATAAATATGATTTCAATGTCATAATTTAGATAATTTCCCCTATTCCATTCACATTTTTGTTTCTTAAACTCTAAGTTATCCTAGAAAGCTTATACTTTTAAAGAAAATGAAAACAATTTTAAAATATTTATTCTTGTGTTTAGTAAAGTTTAATCCCTTTTTAATAGAACTGACTGAAGAGGATTAAACATGTCAGAAATGAAACGAATATTAAACACTTAGGAAAAAATAAATAGCTTTGTCACTTGAGACCAAAAATACAGGGTTGATACATTAAAAATGGCAAAAAAAATAGAGTAATATTTCATATATTCTTTCTAATTCAACTTCAGATGTAAGCAATAAGTTTAAAATCTGACTTGAGAAAAACAAAGTTTCGGATAAATTAAGGAATGATGTTCTGAATGTTTGTGAGAAAAAAATGGCAACTATCTAGAGTAATTTAACTCCGTTATCAGAAAAAGTCACACGTCAAACTCTATCTGTGGCTGAATTTACTGGTTGACTGAACTTATTACCCAAATTTGACAAAATAATATAGTTCCCTTTTATGGGTAGTTATTTCTTTGGTAAATTATGAATGTCACAAGATATAACTACTACTAGTACTATTGCTACTATTACTAACAGGCTTAGAATTTTACCTTTGTGACAGACTTTGTAAAGAAGTTTATCTAGATTAGCTTTTTAAATCTTTATACTAAATGCATTTAACAGTTACAACTATTATGCTTCCTTTAAACATGAGAAACTGAAGCCAGCAGAAGTTTGGATTCAAGCTTATGCAGGCTTCCCTGATGTCAGAGCCCCTGCCCAACTAATACAGTATATTAATCCTTTCCTATCATATTACAAACTGAATTGTTCATGTAATATTGGAAATAAAGTAATAGTTGTCTCTTCTTTTAGAAGTGACGCACAGTGTGCACCTCATGAGCTTTCCTGTCAGAAAGACCCATATGTAATCCACAGGTCTGTCATTTACTATCTGTGATTCTAGCAAGAAATTAAGTTTCCTGAGCCTCATCAGTAACACGAAGCAAAAATCACCCACTATAAATCTTGGCACAAGGGAGAAGCTGCAAAAACATTTATTGAATAAATTGTTAAAGTCTCTTATATTCCCTTAGGGAGGCAAGAATAAAGTCAATCAACTCTGTACCTACTATCTCTATAATCATACCAGTTTTTACAGGCATTAAATAACAATGGATGTTACGAATTAACATTTCGTATTTAAATGAATTATTTACCATTACTCTTTGAGATAGGTGTTATTACTAACTAAGGATTGGAGAAGAACTGTGGTCTTTCCCAACTGTTGTGTCAGAGACAAATAGTCTGTGACTCTACTCAGGTCGCAAACACCCTCTTCTGGCCCCACCAGGCCAACAAGGCCATAAAAGAGCATCATTCCCAAGGTCGAGAGGAGTGAGATGGCCATCATTGTTTCATATGCTTTTCCTTCTCTTCAAGAAAGTGAAAAGAACTTTCTAGAAGCAGTTTTTTTTTTTTTTACTTTCAACTCTCTCATTTGTAACTCAACATAAAAACTCTTTTCTATTCCCTCATCTTCACTAAAATTACTATTGTCAAAGGGAATCTCATGGATTCTAAAATCGTTGGATGCTTCTCACTTCTTACATTTCTTTTATGCTCTTGACATTTGACTCTCTTGATCACTCTTACTTTCTGAACCCTCTCTTCTCCTTCCTGAATATCATATTCTGCTGTTCTTTCTCTAGAATTCTTGCTATCTTAACTTCTTTCATAGACTCTTGGCAGTTTGTCCTTATAAAGCTAGAGTTCTGCTCTTGAGCTTTTTTTTTTTTTTTTTTTTTGGTATCACTACAAATTTTCCCTAGATAATATCATCCATTTCAAATGCTTCACCATTTATAGTCTGAATCCTTTAATATCGATTTCTCTGTCCTAGATTAGTCTTCTCTTCAGAGACATATTTGACCACTACTGATTATTTATTCTTCATTATTCTACAGACGTTTCCAACTCAGTAAGTTTAAATCCAAAAGAAGTGTTTTCTCTCCCTTCCTTTAACGCCAGTATAGCTTCTTTCTTGATATTCTAATCTCAGTGAACACCTGGTTGTCAACCCTGTGGATCAAACTGAAAACCCATGAAGCATTTTGAATCTCTCCTTCAGAATCTACACCAAATCAACACAAATATTCCATTTATTCTACATCCTTGCTAACTCTTGAGTCCAACTATTACTTTCTGATTCCTTTATAACCTTAATTCAAGCCCCATCTTTCTTAGCATGAAAAACTCTTCAGGCAGCTCTCCTTCCTGGCCCCAGCCTCGTTCCCTTCAACCCATTCTCTTCTTTGTAGCCACAATAATGTTCTAAAAGACAAATTTGACATCATTAAAATTTTGAATAAGCGAAATGGCTCACATACCATTTAAAATAAATTCTGAACCCTTTGGAATGCTAATTGTTGTTGTTGTGTTTCATTTTAATTTTAACTTTTTTTTTTTAATGGTCTCATTCTTGTCTCCCACCTTAACTGGGATTTTTGCCACTCATTAACACATTTTCTATTACCCTGTCATGTCACCCAGAATGACTTGTGGTTCGACAAATTATCCATGCTCACCAAATGTAAGTCTTCCTTCAGAGTCTAGGCTGCTTTTTTTTAGCCAGCAATGCTTGCTCCTTACCTCCCTCCTTCACAGACTGAGCTTATTTGAACTTTAGAGCTCAACAGGGTCACTTTGTTGTGTCTTCCCTGAGGACTTTCCTGACTCTTCTCTTCATAACCAGGAGTGCTGCTCTGCTGTGCACTGAGCCTCTTCCTCTCTAGCACTCATCACATGACATTGGAATCATCTGTGTATGGTTTTGCCTCTGTCCTGAAAGCTCATGAATAAGACATCTATGCTGTGTTTCTTTGTATCTCCAGCATCGAGCAGAGTGTCTGGCATAGAGCTGAGCTTAACAAGTATCTGTGTAGTGAAGGAAAGAATGAATGTGCTAGAGAAATTATCCATTGACCTATGAATAAGTACAACCTGTGCAAAGATACTGAAATGGCACTGGTTAAGGGATTGGCCAGATTGAATCACAAAGTTAGAATGGTTTTTTGAAAGAAGCATATACCATGTCACAGAGAAGAAGGAAGAAGAGCAGATGCCAGGAAAGAGTAAATGGCTGGAATGAAGACAGAGGTAGGAAAGAGAGGCACTGGCTCAGCTGTAGTCACCAAGATGCTTACTATTACAAAGATAACTAAAGATATGAAAAGATATTTATTACTGATCAATTCCTATCAAAATAATCCCTTTCATTATGCTCTCCAATATACACATTCAGCTTTGTAAAAGAGACTCTCAGAAACCATTAAGCCTTGAATCTTTTAAAGATCTTTTAAAGATCTCTCACCACACATTCTTTCAGTGAAAGCTATTAGTGAACAATATTTCCTAAAGATGACGTGTCGAACATTATACCCTAACCAATGAGATGAATAATTTGGATATTTAAAACAGAGCACATTATTTTTATACAATGATTGTGTTACTTTTGTCTCATACCCAGCTTATAGACTTTAAAATCCAAAGAGGAAAAACACAAAACCTATCCTATAGGTTCATTATTAGAAGGTAGATCAAGCAGTCCTTATGAATGAATGCATCTTCTGTTACCATAAACAGGGTCTTATCGTCACTTTGTAATCCTAGAAATGCTTCCCAAGTTGATGTGAGAGATACTCAACTAAAAGTTGTGAAAACTGCTTTTCCTCAATGTTTCCTTTCTATTTGATTATTTTAGGGAAAAGAAAGTCCATGTAATGCCCCTTTCTCTTAATTTCTTTGGCTGACCTCCAAAGTGTGGCTGTCAGCTAGTGTTAGCTAAATAAGTATGAGCCATGGCCCATGGCCCACTTACTGTCAGTCACTTGGATGAGAATATGCCCCCTGTATTAGCATTGCTGAATGTAAGGAGTAAGGACCATCAATATAATTCTCTTCAGTCTGATGCCCAAAGACTGAGTAAGGACATCAGGAACTGTTACAAAAACAGGCACAGAAAAGTTCATGGATTTACCTTCTAAGTTTAAGAATTATTTTATTCAAATATAATTAAATTTCACCATATCAAGGAAGTCTTTGATGATTAACTTCATCTGCCATCTCTTACTTGGAAGCTTCAACCAGCATTTACTCATATTTAATATTATAATTGTCATTGTCATATGTCTCTCTGTAAATGTAGTCTCCAGTCGTGTGTGTGTTTGTGAGTGTATGTATCTATGTTCGATCTCTTGATGTAGACTGTCAGCTCATTAGGGATGAGATTTCTGTCTCATATTTTGTATCCTTTCTTAGATCTTTGTAGAGTACCTTATCTACATCAGTTTTCCGAATGTATGCTAAATAAAAATGGAAAGGTAATCTTGCTTGTGATTCTCAGATACACTCAGTTCTATAAATTATCATAACATTGTTTTCTTCCAATTGTCAAAACAAAAAGAGCCTACGGAAGACAATATCACACAAAATTTTCCAACCTATATAGATTATTTCTCTGAAATACTCTGAGTATATCATCTTTATTTGTAGCTATAAAAACATGGTATAAGTATAGATATATTTTTTAGCAAAAACAAGATAATATCTACATTTAGTTTTATAAAATTATTTTTGTCATTTATTATTTTTTTAAAGATTTTATTTATTTATTTGACAGAGAGAGACAGAGCGAGAGAGGGAACACAAGCAGGGTTAGTGGGAGAGGGAGAAGCAGGCTTCCGGTGGAGCAGGGAACCCGATGCGGGGCTCGATCCCAGGACCCTGGGACAATGACCTGAGCCGAAGGCAGACACTTAGCAACTGAGCCACCCAGGCGCCCCTATTTTTGTCATTTAATATTATAATATTTTATTAAAATTGTATCTTTGATTTTAAAATTGAGATTAAATGTTTATTTTATAAGAGTTTATGCCTGTCTAGATTTTCCCCATGAAAAGAAATAGCACATAGTACTGTGTCACAAACGAAGAAATTCATATTAGCAAAATTTCAAAACCACAAGAAACTAATAATTTTATTTAAAAATCTGTCAATCCCTGGGAGAAAAGACTGAAAATTTCATATAAGATATCTTGCAATGTGAAGCAGTTACATCTGCCTAGACTTCTTAAAAAATAACATAATAAACAGGAAAAAGAATTCAATATTTTTAAGATATAAAGACACAGCAGTGTCTTAAAAATAATGATTTTAACTGCAAACTTACTTCTTAATATGGGGTAATCATATAATCCAGAATGGCTGTGGCAATATTGGTCAAGGCTTCTTAACATTTGTTCAAGATTTTTCATTTTTCACTCCAGTATTGTTTTTGTTGTTATGTTAATTGTTGCATTACAATAGGTCAGGATGAGTTTAGTAGGTCTCCACTTATACTAAATCTCATCTAGTAATGTGTAAGACACATACACAGTGAACAGAGGCTTCGTTTTAATTTTTTTTTTTTTTTTTTACCCTCTTCTGTTGCAATATGGTCATACCAGGTGCTTGCTGATAAAATAAAGTGCATCCGTTCAAGAGTGGCTAGGGAGATGTTACTCCTTCTGGTCTCTAGTGGAAGTGGGAGGAATGTGTGATGCTGCTAACCCAGCTGCCATTGATGAATCAGCCAATTGTGCCTTGGCTGGTGCGCCTGCCAAGAGAGCCCAAAGCTGCCAGGCTGCCAGTGAACCAGGTCAGAGGGAAAGTGGAAAATGATAGGTTAAAGCATAAGTGATGTGTATGGGGAAAAAATAGAGGCTGAGAAGTTCTGTCTTAACTCTTACAAAGAACAGTTTCTTGTCACATACATATAATTAAAATCTGCATTTATTTATTTTATTATTGATTATAATTTTATCACTTCACAATAAACCATCTGGGATTTTGAATCTCCATTTCAAAGAAATGTGATAATGCACAAAATGATTGTTTCATCAAATTTGGAAAATGTTTGGCCACTAGTCCTTCAAACATTTTTCTGTCAGCCCTCTCCCCTGGAGGGATTCCAATTACATGCATATTAGGCTACTTTCAATTGTATAGTATCACTGATATGTGGATTTTGAAAGCGTGAACTCATAGAACCAGAGACTAGAATGATGGTTACCAGACGCTGGGGAGTAAGGGAATGGGAAGATGCTGGTCAAGAAAACAAATTCCCAATTATATGATGAATATGTTCTGGGGATCTCATGTACACTATGGTGATTATAGTTAATACTGTATCATATACTAGAAAGTTGCTGAAAGAGTAGATCTTAAATGTTCCTACTGTGAAAAAGAAATGTTAATTATGCGACATGATAGAGGTGTTAGCTAAAGCTATTGCAATAATCATTTTGCAAAATATGTGTATCAAATCAATACCATGGTACATCTTAAAACTTACACAATGTTGTATTTCAATTATATCTCAATAAAGCTGGGAAAAAATAAAGAAACACTCAGAAATGGTAATTTTTTAAAAAATGAGTGTTTTGATTTTCAAATTGTGTAATTGTACTTTGGAAATCCCAACTTTTAAGAAAAAAATTGTGATGACGATCCTATGTTTAATTGGATGAATTTACACGCAAAATTGGAATAGAATGAAGTGAAAGGGAATACAATTTTACAACATCTGAATTTGGTGAAGCATTCAGGCAAATCACAAAATAGAGACAATTCATTTGATGAGTTTTGTCATGGAAAAATATTTGTCAAAGGAAAGCATTTTGAATGAAGTAAAAAAGACAGTACATGTGAAAACATTTGGGTTGAAGTAGTCACACGTTTCTGCAGAGAAATAAAGAGAATTAAGATGTCCTCTATTTAGCAGGTTATGAAGTACCTCAGTATCTAGATACTTCTTAACTAAAATATCTATAGATATTTATCATTTAAAAATATTATTGTCCACAGAGAAAAGTCCAATGGAGCTGTCAAGAATTTTAAATTATTATTAATAAAAGGCAACTTTGAAAAAGATTGAAGATTTTATATGGGAAAGACTCTATTGGAAAAATGCTTTTTTTTTTTTTTCAAAATGTATCAATGACATATGAGAGACAGATACAGTTAGACTATGTGGAATATTTGCTAAAATTATTTTGTTTATTTTAATTACTAATTTCATCTAGTCAGCATAACTTTAAAAATCGCTTTATTGTACATGGATATATTCAGAAATAACTTTAGTTTTGAAAATAGTTTTTGATTTATAATTATTTTACAGGATTTTCATTAAGCAAATATTTCAAAATTATAAAATTTAAATTATTTTCAACATTCTTTGTCACTCATATAATGGCATGTTTGAATAATAAATTACATGGTCATTCTCACCCTCAGATACACATTTGAAGCTTCAGGTGGTTCTACTTTCCCCAGTGCATACTCTTTGCTGCCTTTCTGCTTCCATCTGGGCTACTACTACTCCCACCCAAGAAACAACCCAGGGTTAAAAGGCCAGAGACACCACAGTTAAAAGGTGGAATTTTTTAGTTTCCTCTTTGTATAAACCCAAAGTTACCCTGTATTCTATGTACAATCAATTTCTACAAATTCTATCCACTGATTAAGGATCCCATTATTAAAACTAGTACCCTCCCTCCAGAATGTGGAAGTGTGTGCTGTTTGGATATATAGGAGACTTTCCTTATAGATTCTTTAATGTTATGTCCCTTTAGAAATAGACTATTTAGGAAGAATAAATTCTATCTTTATCTATCATCTATCCATCTATCTATCTATCATCATCTATCTATCATCTATCTATCTATCATCTATCTATCTATCTATCATCTATCTATCATCTATCTATTTTTATCGCCCTTCTCCTGGACCATTTGAGAGTAATTAAATGGAAAATGGTTCCCCTTTACCCCAAATACTTTAGTGCATATATATATATATATATATATTAGGTTTCTATTTAAATTCCAGTTAACATATAGTGTAAATAGTTTCAGTAGTAGAATTTTGGCCTCCTTAATACCCATCACTCCAAGTGGCCTCCTTAATACCCATCACTCAGGGGCGCCTGGGTGGCTCAGATGGTTAAGCGTTTGCCTTCGGCTCAGGTCATGATCTCCAGGTCCTGGGATCGAGCCCCATGTTGGGCTCCCAGCTCAGCAGGGAGTCTGCTTCTCCCTCTTCCTCTGCCTCTCCCCTTACTTGTGCTCTCTCTGTCTCTCTCTCTCAGATGAATAAATAAAATCTTAAAAAAAATACCCATCACTCATTTAACCCATGCCCCTGCCCACTTCCCTTACAGCAACCCTCAGCTTGTTCTCTATAATTAAGAGTCTGTTTTGGGGCGCCTGGGTGGCTCAGTCGTTGGGCGTCTGCCTTCGGCTCAGGTCGTGATCCCAGGGTCCTGGGATCGAGCCCCGCATCTGGCTCCCTGCTCAGCGGGAAGCCTGCTTCTCCCTCTCCCACTCCCCCTGCTTGTGTTCTCTCTCTCGCTGTCTCTCTCTGTCAGATAGATAAATAAAATCTTTAAAAAAAAAAAAAAGAGTCTGTTTTATGGTTTGCTTGTTTCTTTTTTCCCCCCCATGTTCATCTGTTTCGTTTCTTAAATTTCACATATGAGTGAAATCCTATGGTGTTTGTCTTTCTCTAACTGATTCATTTTGCTTAGCATAATACACTCTAGCTCTGTCCACGTCATTGCAAATGGCAAGATTTTGTTATTTTAATGGCTAAGTAATATTCCATTGTATACATATACCATCTCTTCTTTATTCATTCATCAGTCAATGGACATTTGGGCTCTTTCCACAATTTAGATATTGCTGATAATGCTGCTATAAACATCAGGGTGCATGTGCCCCTTCGAATCAGTATTTTTGTATCCTTTGGGTAAATACCAAGTAGTGCAATTGCTGGATCGTAGGGTAGTTCTATTTTTAATTTTTTGAGGAACTTCCATACTGTTCTCCAGAGTGGCTGCATAAGTTTGCATTCCCACCAGTAGTTTAAGAGGGTTCCCTCTTTCTCAGCATCCTCGCCAACACCTGTTGTCTCCTGTGTTGTTAATTTTAGCCATTCTGACAGGTGTGAGGTGATATCTCATTGTAGTTTTGATTTGTATTTCCCTGATGATGAGTGGTATGAGCATTTTTTCATGTGTCTGTTAGCCATCTGGATGTATTCTTTGGAAAAATGTCTATTCATGTCTTCTGCCCATTTCTTAACTGGGTTATTTATTTTTGGGGTGTTAAGTTTGATAAGTTCTTTAGAGACTTTGGATACTAATCTTTTATTAGATATGTCATTTGCAAACACCCTTTCCCATTCCATAGGTTGCCTTTTAGTTTTATTTGTTGTTTCCTTCACTGTGCAGAGCTTTCTTATCTTGATTAAGTCCCATTTGTTCATTTTTGCTTTTGTTTCCCTTCCCTCCGGAGACGTATCTAAAAAGTTGTTAAAACCAAGGTCAAAGAGGTTGCTGCCTGTATTCTCTTCTAGGATTTTGATGGTTTCTGTCTCACATTTAGGTCTTCCATCCATTTTGAATTTATTTCTGTGTATGGTGTAAGAAAGTGGTCCAGTTTCATTCTTCTGCATGTTGCTGTCCAGTTTTCCCAGCACCATTTCTTGAAGAGACTGTCTTTTTTTCATTGGATATTCTTTCCTGCTTTGTCAAAGATTTGTTGACATAGAGTTGAGGGTCCATTTCTGGGTTTTCTATTCCATTCCAATGATCTATGTGTCTATTTTTGCACCAACACCATACTGTCTTAATCACTACAGCTTTGTAATATAACTTGAAGTATGGAATTGTGATGCCTCCAGATTTGCTTTTCTTTTTCAAGATCGCTTTTGCTATTTGGGGTCTTTTGTGGATCCATAGAAATTTTAGGATCATTTGTTCTAGCTCTGTGAAAAATGCTGGTGGTATTTTGATAGGAATTGCATTAAATGTGGGGTGCCTGTGTGGCTCAGTTGGTTAAGCATCTGCCTTTGGTTCAGGTCATGATCCCAGGATCATGGGATTGAGTCCCACATTGGGGTCTTTGTTCAGTGGAGAGTCTGCTTCTCCCTCTACTCTTCCCCATGCTTGTGCTCTCTCTCTGTCTCTTTCTCTCTCAAATAAATAAATAAATAAAATCTTTAAAAATATATTAAAAATAAAAAAGGAATTGCATTAAATGTGTAGTTTGCTTTAGGTAACAGATATTTTAACAATATTTGTTCTTCCAGTCCATGAGCACAGAATATTTTTCCATTTCTTTGTGTCCTCTTCAATTTCTTTCATAAATATTCTATAGTTTTCAGAGTAGAGATCTTTTACCTTTTTAGTTAGGTTTATTCCTAGGTATCTTATTGTTTTGGGCACAGTTGCAAATGGGATGGATTCCTTGATTTTGCTTTCTGGTGTTTCTTTACTGGTGCATAAAGGTGCCACAAATTTCTGTACATTGATCTGGTATCCTGTGACTTTACTGGATTGTGTATCAGTTCTAGCAGTTTTTCCATGGAGTATTTTAGGTTTTCTACATAGAGTATCATGCTGTTTGTGAATAGCGAAAGTTTGACTTCTTCCTTGCTGATTTGGATGCCTTTCATTTCTTTTTGTTGCCTGATTGCTCAGGCTAGAACTTCCAGTACTATGTTGAATAACAGTGGTGAGAGTGGATATCCTTGTCTTGTTCCTGCATAGAGGAAAAGTTCTCAGTTTTTTCCAATGAGGATTATATTAGCCATAGGTCTTTTGTATATGGTCTTTATGATGTTGAGATTGAGATATGTTCCTTCTATCCCTACTTGTTGTTGAAGGTTTTTATCAAGAATGGATGCTGAACTTTGTCAAATGACTTTTCTGCATCTTTTGAGAGGATCATATGGTTCTTATCCTTTCTTTTATTAATGTGGTTATCATGTTGATTTATTTGCAAATATTGAACCACACTTGAAGCCCAGGAATAAATCACACTTGATCGTGGTGAATGATTCTTTTAATGTACTGTTGGATTCAATTTGCGAGTCTTTTATTGAGAACTTTTACGTCCATCTTCATCAGGGATATTAACCTGTAATTCTCTTTTATAGTGGGGGAGTTTTTGATGGGAGTTCTCTGGCCTCCTGGATTTGGATGTCTGTTTCCCTCCCCAGATTAGGGAAGTTTTCAACTATAATTTCCTCCAATAAACCTTCTGCCCCATTTTCCTTCTCTTCTTCTGGGACTCCTATGATACAAACGTTATTACACTTTATGGAGTCGCTGAGTTCCTTAAGTCTACATTCATGATCCAATAATTTTCTGTTCCTTTTCTTTTCAGCTTCATTATTTTCCATAATTTTATCTTCTATATCACTTATTCATTTCTCTGTTTCTTCCACCCTGTGGTCATTAGATACAGTTGGTTTCACATCTCAGTTATAGCATTTTTTATTTCAGCTTGACTAGTTTTTAGGTCTTTTATCTCTGTAGTAAGGGACTCCTTGGTGTCTTCTATGCTTTCCTCAAGCCCAGTTAGTATCCTTATAATTGTTGCTTTAAATTTTGGATCAAGCATATCACATATATCTCTTTCAAGTAGATCCCTGGCCATGACTTTTCCTTGTTCTTTCTTTTGGGATGAATCCCTCTGTCTTGGCATTTTGTCTAGGTCTGTGTCTTTTTCTGTGTGTTAGGAAAGCCTGGTATGTTTCCTGCTCCTGAGAGTAATGGCTTTATGGAGAAGAGGTCATATACTGTCCAGGGCCTGGCACTTCAGGAAGGGTCTGTGGTGTATGCTGTGCTCACTCTGCTGCTGTGTTTTGGCTGCTTTTCCCCTCAGGCCAGTCGTCTGCAGAGTTTCTCCTTGCCTGCTGCGGTGAGTGTTTGGACCTTGGCTAGAGTGTGGAGAGTTTTAGCTTGGTGTGCTCTGGTCTGCTTGTTAAAAGAGACCTGATCCTATTTCCACTAGAGCTGAAGCTTTGCAGCACTCTGTGGTCAGTAGATGTGGTGCCTGCTGGGGGGACAGTTTGTGCTAGTCTTCTGGGGGAGGGGCCCACTGTGCCGGTTCTCAAGCACACTTGCCTGAGAAACAGGCATCTGCAAAGCACAGACCGGTGAGGCTTGGTGTAAATGGTTTATGTCTCTGTTGGCACTGTGTGGCTTGCTGAAGTTAGTTTATGCTGAGGGGCAGGGGAGAGAAATGATGCCTGCTTGGTGTTTTGTTTCTGAAGAAGCAATGCCACCTCTCTCAGACGCACTCCCAGAAGGGGGACTTATCTCTCCCAGTGTGTCCCGGGGGGGTCCTCAGATCACACCATCTGCCCCCCTTGGCTATCTGCCCTTCTTCTCCACAGGAGTACTACAGCGCCTATCAGGTTCCACACCTGCCATGCCACACATGTCTAGAACTCCAGGCTTTGAGCCCTGTGGTTGTAAAAACTCATGAAAATCAGCACCTCCCATTTTCCCAGTCAATGACTTTGAGGAAGTGCTTTCCTTGTGTGATTCACTGTGTGCTCCTCTCTCTCTCTCTCTCTCTCTCTCACTCTCCTCTCTCCATAACCAGGGCTCCCTCCTCTCTGCAGCACCCACAATCCACTTCTCCCCCAATCACATCTCTGCAACTCCTACTTTCCATGATGTGGCCTCTTTTCTCCCTCTAGTTGTGCAGTTTATTCTGTCAGTCCTCAGATTGATCTCTTGGGTATTCAGAATGATTTGACATTTATCTAGCTGAGTTCGAGGTACCAGGCAAGACTAGAGTCCTCCTACTACTCCACCATCTTCAGCTCATCCTGTTTCGTGTATATTTTTTTAAAAAAATAAGGATATTCTCTAACATCTCTTACATAACAATAAAAGTATAAAAATATAAAAGTATAAAAAAGTATAAAAATTAATTAGTATATAATTAATAGTGACACAAAATTATCATTTAACCTATAGCATGTATATTCAAATTTCACTATCTGTCCCTACAGCGTCCTTTATAGAGTATTTATTTGGGGGGTTTAGGATCCAATCCGGGATTATAGGTTCCCTTTAGTATCATATCACTATAATCACCTTTAATGTGGAATCATTCCATGTCTTTCTTTGTCTTTCAAGACCTTGACACTTTTGTAAAGAAAAGAAGTCATTTTTTTTTTAAAGATTTTTTATTTACTTATTTGACAGAGAGAGACACAGCGAGAGAGGGAACACAAGCGGGGGAGTGGAAAAGGGAGAAGCAGACTTCCTGCTGAACAGGGAACCCGATGCAGGGCTCGATCCCAGGACCCCGGGATCATGACCTGAGCCGAAGGCAGACGCTTAACGACTGAGCCACCCAGGCGCCCCAGAAAAAAGTCATTTTAAAATAAGTATTTACTCCAGAATTACACATTCTCTTTAATAAAATATATTATGTTACCCACATGAATTTTGTGAAGAGGCCTGAGTTATGATTGTAAAAGATCATGGAGTTGAGTTTAAATTTTTCTTTTATGATCTTCTAGATTCATTATGATCTGTCCTTTAGAGTATGGGACCAATTTTGATTTCCATGTGAACATACGATGTTTGTAGTCAGTACATTGATAGCTTCCAGGGTGATACAGCATAAGAAAGGAGGAAGAAGAGAGAAGTGCAAGAGGAAGAGAAAAAAGAAAACAAGGAAGGGGCACTTGGGTGGCTCAATCGGTTAAGCGTCCAGCTCTTGATTTCGGCTCACTCATGATCTCATGGGTTGTGGGATTGAGCCCTGAGTTGGGCTCCATGCTCAGGAGGGAGTCTGCTTGAAGATTCTCTCCCTCTGATCCTCCCCCTACTTGCTCTCTCTCTTAAATAAATAAAGCTTTCTTTTTAAAGAAGAAAACGAGGAGGAGGAGAGAGAGAAGAGAAGAAATAATACAGTTTACTTAATAATACCTCAGATAGGATTTCCATATTTGCTTATCCAAGGGTTCTCCTAAGGCTTTCCACTGTTGGAGATATATTCAGCAAATATACTGGACGTTCTCCCTTTATCTTCCAAATAAATAAGTCAGTAGACTACAGTCCTCCAGGCCTCCCCATAATACTGCAGGAAAGAATATTTCTCTTGGATTCCAGTTTAATTATTTTAGGAGCACTTGTTACAATATTTCATGGCAAATGCAAGTGCCCTAGAGATTTACAAACCTGCTGTGGAAAAAAATGGTGGGGGGGGGGGGGTTTGGTTACTTTTCACAAATTTTGTGGAATACTAATGAAACTACAGCTGTGCTTTGAAAAATGTAATGTTGCCATGCAACCATACCAGGTAAAACTAGTTTAAGAAACACTGGAACTTACAAAGAGCCAGGTTGTTTATTAGAAAACATTGCTGTTTGTGTATTAAAACATGTATATTAGAAAAATAATGCTGGCATTATGCAAGTCACCTGGAATCATGGTAAAACATCTTAAACCAAATTGGTTAAATTTATTTCAGTGACACAGTTCTTTGATTTCCACAAAAGATAATTAAAGCATTCTCTTGACTTTTGGGACAACAGAGAGAACAAAATACCTTTAATAATTTAAAATTGAATTATGAAATAATTTTAATTTTGCTCTCCCTTTTTTGTTTTCTCTCATTACACTATGAATCTTTTAGTCAGGGTCAAGACCAGGCCAGTGATTCAATTTTTTTTATTTCAAAGATTTAGCATGTTCCAATAATCATTGAGAAAAATTAATTTTATTCTGAGAATGGTTCTGAAAAAAATTTCTACCTTGTTCTGCTTATATTTCTTAACTGTTTTAGGAGTTAACTTAGACAGTGAATAGTCATTTTGTTAATATATGCTATTTCTCAGCAGAATATCTCTTGAGAATTGCACTTAAGATGCAGTAATTATTTTTGTCATTTTCATATAAATCAGTAAAACACATATTTAGTGTTACGGACCTAGTGCTGTGGGCAATTAAAAAGACAAACACTGTTGATAGCTATATTTTAAAAACAATTTTTAAAAAATTCCTGTATTGTTTACAAAGTTTGTCTGTGTTTCAAATATCCTTGATGTACAACTGTAAAAATATTAGCTCAAACCTCCTTAAGAATTGCTTTGTGGATCCCACTGGTGGATATAATGACCTCTCTCACCTTGTCAAAAGGGCAAACTTGTCAAGCTCACAGTAGTCAATACTCTGAAGAGCATCCCTTCAGCCCAGAAACATGGCCCAAGCAAGGACTCCGGAGTGCAGGTGCTGAGATGTGCAGGCTTGACAGAGACAAATGGTATTAGGACTCACCAGCTGATCAAGGACGAAGGGACACTCAGTCTCTGAAGCTGAAGCCCACTTAGATTTCTCCTGTATCACTTAATGATGTGAGCAGAGACTTAATTCTTTGAAGTCTCTGATTTAAGGAGCCGAAGAGCAAAGAAAGCTTTTTGCTTGATCTGATCCTTGTTATTAAAGGAAGCAGAGGAGATAAAACACTTTCTATTTTTATCCATTGATGTATTTTGAGGTCAGTATTTTAGTCTGTTCATGCATATTTTGCCCTCTGCCCTTATTCCAAAGTTTTTACTCATTTCTGATTAGACTATCAATTAATTTGTTGATATATTCTTTAACTGATTACAGTTAACTATTTCCAATTTGAAAGAAATTTTCATTTCAGCTAACTTATCATCATTCATTTTGTGTTCCAATTTAGAATTCTAAATGAAAATCTCAGAAAATTTACTGAAATTAATCAATCTATTTTGATATCCTTTCCTAAGTAAGTAGGAAATCTGGATCATCTTCCTCTTCCAGCATAGTCCATCCTCTAATGTTTCTCAACAAAAATTAAGACTTTTTTTCTTTTTTCTTTCCTACTCAGATTCACTTCGTATCACCAAAGTTCTAGATAGTAATAATTGAAATGCCATTTCACATTATAAAATTCCAATGAACTTCTGAAAATTTCTGCAAATACTCAAGGCAATAAAGGATTGTGGCTTATGGTCCTCTCTGTCTTTGACTTGCTGCTCCTGCTTAATGATTTAGTTTATGGATATTATTGCTGTCCAGTACTTGGTAGTTCTATTCTTAAGGGTATCTATAGTAATGTAGTATTTCAATGTAGAAATTCAAATATTTCACTCTTACATGACATTTGTGTGAAGTAGCTACATTTCCTTTACAATGCAAACATTCTAGTAGAACCACAGTATTAATCATCTGCATTCATAGTACTGTACTTCTCTGAAATCAATTCCCTCATCTTTCCCATTTTCCTCATGACTCTGTTCTGTCTCCAAACTGCTATTAATTTTTTAATACAGAAAAATTCATAGATTTTTTTTTTTATATTTAGTTCTAGCCTACTCATTTCCATAGGCATCTGAACTTCTATCCCAAATGGCTTATTATCATCATCATTAAAAAAAAAAAATGGCTTATTTTCTTAAATAAGAAAACTTCCATCCTTGAAAACAAAACACATAACTATGAAGAGATTTAAAAAACAAAACAAAACACTTTACCATACTTCACTGCATATGGTCAGAGACCCTGATTATCAATATTGACGTGGTTATAGATATGCTTACCTTTCACTACAGACTTTGTATTTAGGTTAGCTAAAACAAAAGTTGAGCCTAAAAAGATAGTAGTAGTTTATATTTCTCCTTTTATCTTGCTTTTGACTTTCAGCCTGAAGGATAGCAACAGCCATCATTTCCTACATTGTCATTGAGCTCCATTCCATTGAGCTCACATACCAGCTTCAGTACCAATATCAAAATCCTCCCTGGGAAAGCAGCACAACAGGACTCTTACTTTTGGGAAGACTTGGTCCCTGTCAGGTATTTTTAAGTTCAATTAAATGCTGTAGGAAAAGCTGTAGATTCTGGAAGCAAACCTGTCTTATTGAGATGAAGACAGTCAGTAGAGATGATCTGCCTTTAAGTGATATCTGATTCACCCTTCACCCTTCCCCATGTTTTAATTATGCTGTTGTTTCTTAGAATATCATGTTTTCCATGAACACCTAACTATTGCCACTACAACTGACACTGTTCACATCTCAGATGTTGTGGAGCAGTGACTACTGATAAACCACCTATGGAGTGTAGACTATTTTTATGTACCCATTCTTGTTCATTTTCTTTATAAGGCTGAGGCATGTAACTAAGCAATATCTCCATATCTTGACACTGGTCATGGTTCCCTTGTAGCAAGCTTAATTAAGCATTGGAGCTGATAGCTCAAATGTAACTGTGCATGTCAATCAACCGGAATGAAATTTATTATGGTAATAGCTTCCATTTCTTTAGTTAATCTTCAACTTTTAGTTAAAAATTCCTGGAATTAGTGATTTCATTTTTAAAAAGGCATCTCCACTGGATAGATCAATAGAACGATATTGGGAAAATTATTTGGTATTTAAGAATCTCAGTTTCTTCATCTATAAAGTTGGTATAATAAAGCAGGTTTCTAAGGACTGTATGTGAAATCATAGCATATATGTAAAGCAAAGGTCACTAACAAAAAAATCCTAGAAGCCAGGTTGATCACATAAATTAACAAATCCAGATGAGTATAAAAGAGTAGGAATTTGTGGGACTTTTTGACACCTGCATTAGACAAAGGTATCCAAACACAGAATTTGTCTTGGCTACACAAAATATTAAGGAAGAAAATCTGGCCACAAATTGCTTGCTACTTGCAAAAATATTTAGTACGCAGGAGGTTCAGAAATGTTAGTTCTCTTTTTCACTTCCATTTTCTTTGTACCTTCTACTCTGACATATTGGTGACCTCAGGCTTATAAGTGGTAATCAAAGTGAAAAATAAAGATAGCTAAAGCACTTTCTATGTTCTTAAAGATCACTGAACCTCCTGGGGAGACACAGAGCAAGTAAAATATAACCAGGCAGGAGCAATAATGGAAATTGAAGGGTAACCAGAATATGTCTCCCCAGAACATGACTGTTGGAGTTCGGGACATGCCATCCCAAAATATGCTACTTTGATTGTTTTGAGCTTTGGGCGCTTGGAAACTGCAGACACAGTGAGAGGCTTTCTATGAATTCTTATCTGCCTAAAGACAGATCCTCCAAAAGAAACTCAGTTGTCATAAATCCCATCCCAAGGAGTTTCATCAACCAGGGAAGATTGACTCTTATCACAGGAAAGGAAACTAAAAGTCAACACTGCACCCAGACAACCTTTGTCACAAACATATGCATACCTCTCACCTATTCTTCTAAAGGTGCATTCCTCTTTCCTAAAAAGGTTTAGTCTCCCTTAAGAGACCTATGTCCTCCTTCACCTTTCCCTATTAAGGTAGTATTTAATCCTGAATTCTAAAGCTACCCCTTTGAGTTACTATTTTCCCCGGGGTTTCCTCTCATATATACATTAGGTACACATATTAATAAACTTCTTTTTATTTTTCTCATTAGTATATTCTTTATTATAAGATATCTTGTAAGAATTCAGAAGGATAGAAGGAAATTATTTTTTTTTCCCTTCTGCAATATATAAGCCAATTTTCTATATACAATGAAATCACCGAAGAAGGATTTCCCTGTTGGGGTCATCAGGGAGGATTTCATAGATGAGTTGGCATTTGAGTTGTGTCTTGCAGTACAATAAGGCAGTCAATGGAAAAAAAAAAGAGGGGAGTCAAGGGTATTCAAAATTATAGGAAACATTTGTGCAAAAATATAAAGAAATGAACATTCATGGCAATGATTCACCAACCTTAGAGTCCTGTATTCAACTAATTAGACAACCATAGCATGCATTCCATAGGGCCATAAAAATAAATAAATAATTAAAAAAAAAAAACTAGAGAAATGCTTACCTAGAGTCTTTAATTATTCAGCAATACCTTGAACTCCTAATGCCTTTACCAAAGATTTATTCCCAGCACCTAAAACAATTTGCATGGATATTTCATTATATTATGTACTAAATAAAAACTTAAACTCAGCATATTTTAATGGATTTCAACAATATAATCATTTGGGGATAACCCATAATTACTATTGGCATTCCTTATCTTCTCACTCATGCCAGAGGGCACCAGCATTGAATGTTAGTTGTTTTATTCTTTTGGCTTCCTAATGGTTTGTTGAATTGTGTCAGGACCTTATTACCTCTGATCTGAACTGTTATAATATCTTGCTACCCTCAACTTATCTTCCTCCTCAATCTACTCTGAATTAATCTTTCCAGAACACAATTTTGATCCTATTTCTTTTCTGCTCAACAACCTTTAGCAATCCCCCATAATCTATCAAATAATACAAATAATTAAAAAATAAATGCTTGTTATTCAGCTTGGTTCAAACTGTCAATATGAGTCTGTGTTTTGCAGGTCAAACAGAATGGGAGTGATAGGAGGGAAACAGAACAAGTAGAGAGTTGATTTAGAGTCCTGGCACCTTTTGGATTTAAATTATAGTTCAACAACCACTTTTGTATGACTTGTTTGTTTGTTTTAAGAGTTGTGAAGGGTTGTTGTGACAATTAGAGATAATATAATAGATGCTCCAGTATTTGTAGAAATGAACAGAACTGGATCTGGTTAAGATGACAAGTTCTGGCAACACAAAAATAAGAATTTCAGATAAACGTTCTGGAGGAGACAAGAAGACCCAGAGGTATACAAGGAGAGGGCATCCAGGAGGTAAACAGGGCAGGAATTAACAGGAGAAACATAAAGTCAGGAGATTGATATCAGGTGGATATCAATGTAGGCAACAGGTCTAGGGAGTCCATTAGCAGGAAAAAAAAAAAGTGAGCCAGAGAAGAAATTGAGATCAGAAGTTTCATACAGCATGAAATAGCACCCAGTCTCAGCAAATGGAGTTTCCAGGGCACAACTCAAGTATGAGGGTAAGACAGAATATGAAAACTAGCAACAAGATTCAGCTGATCCCAAGCCCCTAATATATGATGAATACATGCACCTTTTGATTTTCCTTACTTAGGAGCCATATCTGCTTCAGAGCCCAGAGATGGTAGAATCTACAGGGTAATCACATCTGGAATAATTAATATCACCCTGGGGTGATATTTGGGTGAGAGCAGAGATAGGGATCCTATCCAGACTCCTGTGTAATTTTCTTATTAAATTTGAACTGGACACACTAAGGTTTGGTAATTGTTTGGGGCTTATAAACATTCATAAATAAATATGAAAAAGACTTCCACTGTAACAATATATTTTATGTAGAGTCAAAAAGTCACATATATTCTCAAATATGACACTATAAAGCAGTGGTCTACAGAGAAGAAGATAAATGCATATCTAAGCTTCACTCTAGATCAGTAGTGGAAATAAACACATACCCTTCCCCCCTAGCTAAGAAGATTTAGACCAAATTTGTTTAACAAATTTGTATAACTAACCACCTCAAAATTTAGAAGACCTAGAACAACTGCTTATTTATCTCATGATTCTGTGGGTAAGCTGAGTGCTTCTCCTGGTCTGGATCAGTTCAGTTGATCTCTGTGGAGTACCCTCAGCCAGATGGTGTAGATTATCCACACTCACAGATCTCGCAACTGACAGGCTCTTGGCCAGAGTGTCTTCATTCTTGTGCACGTGGTTTCCCATCCTCCAACAGGTTAGCGCAGGTTTACTCACATGGTAGTTTAAGGATTCCAGCATGAATCCAGGATTACGGCATGAGAGAGCAAACCCCAATATGAAAGCTTTTATCAAGACACTACAACAGTAGTTCTCAACCCTACCTGAAGGAGATATTCCACAATGTCTGGAGAGACATTTTTTTTTTGTTTGTTTCTGCTCCATTTATTTTTTTAAAAAAATTTTTATTGTTATGTTAATCACCATACATTACATCGTTAGTTTTAGATGTAGTGTTCCTGATTCATTGTTTGTGCATAACACCCAGTGTTCCATGCAGAACGTGCCCTCTTTAATACCCATCACCAGGCTAACCCATCCTCCCACCCCCCTCCCCTCTAGAACCCTCAGTTTGTTTTTCAGAGTCCATCGTCTTGGAGAGACATTTTTGATTGACATAGTCAAAGGGTTGCTGTTGGCATCCAGTGGGGTGAGGGCAAGATGTTATTAAATATCCTACAATGAACAGGACAACCCCCCATCAACAAAATATCATCCAGTCCAAAATGTCAACAATGCCGAGGTCAAGAAACCCTGATTAATTTGACTCACATTTGTTAACATCCCATTAGCCAAAGAAACTCACTTGGCCTACCCAATATCAAGGAGTAAAAAAAAAAAAAAAATGGACTCCACCTCTTGATGAAAAAAAAGAATTTGTAATCGTTTTTGCAATCTGCCATTGCAATAATAATGTAAGCTATTTGAGAAGGACAAAAGAAGGCAAAACAGCACTGCAGCAGCAGAACCTCAAGGAACAGATTAGGAGAGGAAAAGAGGGTTAAAAAATATTCAGCAGGACAGCAAACCTGGGAGGTTAGTTTTTTAATATTTTACCTTTGCTTAATCAAAACTAATCATATATGATTATGTATGATCTTTGCATAGACTTTAAGAGATGTCTGTCTTTCAAATTGGGTTTTACATATTAAAAACACTAAAGTAATCTACGCCAATAGGATATTAGCCTATATGTGTGTGTTTATATATGTATATATATATATATATATATATATATATATATATAGTATTTAAAATCTTGGTGAGAAAAACAACTGTAATTGACCAATAAGTCTGTCCATGATAACTGAGACTTTGATATAGTTCATTAGTGAAATACCCATTATTATATTTTTCTCTCTCCATAAATGAAATTAGGTATTTGGATTTTTAAAAAATTTCTACATTTAATGATCTAGTTATATTACGTAAGACACCTGGCAATAATGACTTAATATTTTGTCAATCTGAATATGTGAATTTTTGGTGTCAATTTTGTGAAAAATTACGATGATTGATAATTATTATTAATGTAAGTAATATAGAGTTTACCTAAAAACAACTAAAATGACAAAAAAATTACATGGATGAACTATATAAAATTGTTGATAATTTAACCATTTTATGCCTGTACAAATTACAATAATATGTGGTTCAAATTAACATCACTAGCTAACTCAAGATAATCTGTATAATTTAAAAAATGTTTGGCAGATCTAAATATATTGCCTTCAAAATCTTGCTTCATGATTTGGAGATCCTAAAATAACAACTTTTTAAAATCTTTATCATGTCAAACATATGTGAACATGTCCCATGCAAATTAAGATTAAAAAAAAAAAGATGTTAGACAGATATGACCAGAAAATTAAAAATTAAAAAGCAGCTGTGGGAAACTTCCCTGTTTTTAGCTTATAAATTGAATACCACAGAATCATAAGTCTGTATATGCCTGTAATTCATCAACTGCATGTGCACATATGCCATTTTAATAAAGGATGAATTTGCTCATAGAAGTGTAAATATTATTTTTCTAGAAGAGATACAAGTTCTTCCTCAGAGCATCTTTGACTCCAAATCTTAATAAGAAGCAGTACAGTGGGAAAAGGAGAGCCTCTGGGGTCACACAGACAGACCTGATTTTTCATTTTTGCCCTGCTATTTCTTAGCACTAGCTTAGACTCTTATTATTGATAAGTAAGTTCTTGGAGGCTTAACTTAATGTTTGTAAAATGGGATAATACTACTGTCCTGCATGCTGGTTATAAAGGATGAAGGACATAGTGTGTATAAAGCAACTTTCACCGTGTTAACTTCTAGTATTTATTCAATTAATACAATTAATTAGTTTCTATTATTTTTGCAAACAGTTTTGCATTAGATGTCAATATATTTAAGTTGATTACATGGTGCTTTATCTTAGCTCATTTCTAGCTCCCAAGATTTTGAAATTTTTACTGAAAGTAGAAAACAAGAAAAGTATTCTGGGCTCCACCAAGTTCAATTTGCCTAATTATGCTCACTCCTTTTATTTCTCTCATCACTAACTTTCGTCCACTCTAGATCTTCTTCCTGGCTTTCCTATGCACATAACATACACTTTGATGAAAAATTTTAAACATTAGATAAGAATTTAATTTCTTCAACTTATACCTTTAAAATGAAATGTTTAAGTTAGACAGTGGAAATTAGATTAGGAAAATTTATCTGGATGGTCAAGTAGCCTGAGTTCCTGACTGAAACCTCATTCTGTATTTTGAGCACTTATGTCTGAAAACAACATAGCTTTGGCTAGCACTTGGAAAATACTTTCTCTGTTTCCCCAGTGTCAGAGCAATTTTCAATTTATCTCAGATGTGAGAGATAACCAAAATGATCTTAAATAAAATGCCATGTTCATTAATTCTATCCCTAAGGAAAATATGATGCATAGCCAATATTCCTTTCATTGATTACTTATAGTGTGTTTAATAGTCACATTATAAAACTTGAAGGACAGAATTATAGATACTTGCAGACTACAAATAACTCCAAAATAAAATATTTCTGCACAAATCTTTGGTGACTGGCTATGGCAAGAAGGCAATATGAATTGATGGGCTCATTTATCTCCACCTCTTCAGAGACCACTTCCTATTTTTCACCGACTATATTAATACATTCTGCATGTTTGACTATGAATAGTCACTGCTATGAGATACCTTTCAACAGCCCAGAACAGTTTAATATTATCAAGGTTACAGCTGTACTTGTTCATAAATAATTCATTTAAAATGCATTTTTTAATTAAAAAATAGGTCATATGATTCATTTTGAAGTCCTTTGGGTCGTTGGAAGATCATCTGGGGATGATTCATTAATGCCTTCTCTAGAATCTGCAGTCTGCTATCCCACATTTGTTCCTAAATGAACTGAGTAATACTGCCTGTGATTCCCAGGCTTTCATTGCAAAATTCACAGAGGCACCTTTGACTAGCACCTCCATGGATTTAAAAACAATATGGGTTCATCATATTCCAAAACACAGATACCAGCCATGTGGTACTTGGAAACCTTTGCCCATTTGTCAGGCTAAATTGTAGCTCAGACTTGGCAGCAAAGAAAATAAGGCATCATATTTTTACTTGCATATAACATCACTTGTAACTGTAAACTGACACAATAAAATAGAAAATAGTTTAAGATATCTGTGGTTACACATATATACGCCTGCACTTGAGGTCTTTGGGGGACATGATTTTAAAATGGAGTAGTTATTGAAAACCCTATTTTCAGCTCTGTTTTCAAAGATCACTGACTGAATAATGGTCACTAACCTGGCAGGTGATTACAATTCTCCTAAGATTTGGCATTTGAGAACACACACACTATTTAGGGATTATTATAGTTCCACATAGCCCACTGCAGGACCAGTGGTATTCTGGTGGCATCGATGGATAATGCACCTTTGAGAGAGTACTTCACCGGAGCAATTCGTTCACCTGCCAGCAATGCTGAAGCCACAGGTTTGATCCCTATAAAATCTTCTTTTCTTTGCAAAGAGAGAGAGAGAGAGAGAGAGAGAAGCTTAGTTCAAGCCCATAGATACACACATAAATTTATCTTGCAAGGTAACCTGGCTTGGGTAATATGGTTTATACTATTTCACATGCATTTTCAAACTCTCCCTCTTTACTGTTTTTTTCTGTCTCAACACAGAAATACCTCCAAGAGTTGCTCATCTTAAAAATTTTAATTATAAAAATACAAATTTTCTTTTGACTCTATGTATACTAACAATATGATTATCCTTTCTTTTTAAGACAAGATGGTCTCCACTTCCTTGCTTATTCTTCAGCTTAGAGCAGTCAAACATCCATACCACATTGCTCCAAAGACATCACACACTAAGGTCAATGACTGGTTTCACTGAACATTTGTGGCATTGTTCCACTGGCCCAGTATGTGACATTCTGACACATATCCTTTTTTGCTTGTGTGACACCATTATCTCCTTCTACCTAAATGTCTGCATTCCCAACACTTTGATTCCTTTCTCTAGTCACTGTATCTCAGACAGATACCAATATTCAACTTTCTTCAGAAATAAAGAGTTGTTAAATCCCAAGTATGCATTTCCAAACCATAGACTGTGCTAAGACTTCAATCCATTTATCCAACTGCTTATGGCAGATCTCTGCTTAGAAGTTCTGGCTATATCTCAACATCAATGCTTAAAATAGACAGCATCATCATTTCCTTAATCTATTCTTCCTCCTCTCTAAGTAAATGCCATTATCACTCATGCTTACCCAAACTCCAGAGAAAGGGGAGCCGTGTCTAGCTGTTGTGTGACCACAGGCTGCTTTCAGCCCTCACTAAATACAGATGTGCTACCTTCTCCTTCCTACAGTCCTTCTAGGTGATGAGGGATAGAACCCTCTTCTTAAGGCTCATGGGTGGCTTGTAAAGTTAAGATTATGGGAAAATTCCACAAGAGATAAACTAGATGGGGGCAACGAACAATTTCATTTAATGAAGAGATATAGATTGGCCCACTCCTGCTGGGTGGACATTAATCTGAGAGCTAGCTCCTGATCAAGGGAACATTCCATGTAGGTCTGGCCACAGGGTGAACAGTAGCAAATGATGCTTCAATTTCCAAATGGCTTTGACAACCGAAACAAAACCCTTCAAAGAGATCATTTACCAAGATGTCTGTATGACCCATCACTTCTAGCCCTGTCTCTAAGGACTATTAAGCAGGTTCATCCCCTTTTCTCTCTTCGTTCTCTCCTCATTATGGTATAAAACCAAAGCCAGCCAAAAATCTGAGCTTCCTTCTGTTATCCTTTACATTCCTCCTCTGATATGTGAATACAGAACTGGTTTCCTACTAGAATTGGAGAAATGGGAAGAACAGGGGGGAGAAAATCAGATAATATTTCAAAAGGAATTTTCTGCCACACTAGCAACAAGAATTACCTCTCTTCTCTGTATGCAATTGTTATTTCCTCCTTTTCTCTGCTGAGTGGTCATGATCTTCCAACTTCTAGATCCCTCTGTCATCACTAACAACAGCTAGCACCCAGATGGCATTGTTCACCTTTCTCCTAACTCTTAATTTTATCCCAGGCAATTTCTTTGTCCACATAAGTAGCTAATCCTAGGACATTTTCCAATCCAAGACACTAGTGCAACTAAGAGAACTAATTCAGCACAAGGAGTGGTCAGGGACATCTCCAAGGAGGAAGGCCCCATGAGGCTCAGAATTCATTAATTTTTTTCTCTTGAAATTGGCAACTCTCTAATCAGACCAGGGAGTTTTTTGGGCTAACAGGTTGCCTGAGGTGCTACTTCAGCCGCTCAGACTATAGAAAGGAATAGGCAAAACCTTTGTTGATACAGCATTTAGTAAGACTGAAAATAGATAGTATCATCTATTGCTGATACATACAGGAAATGTTGTTTTACTAAAGCTCTCCTGACTTCTATCTCCACTTAGATTTCTATCAGCAGCATATTTCCTTCACATGGCCATGGGCCTTATATTCTGGCAGCAACTCTCTTCCAATCTCCATTCACAATAGTCACTCACCACCACCACTCTTTGACCTTCTCAAATCTCAAATAATATCATGTTGCATCATAGTCTCTCTTTTGTTTCTCAGAATGGGTTGGGGGGGTTGTTTATTTTTGTTCTTCAAATCTCTGCCAGTTTGCTTATACTTGTCAACAATCTCACCAGCAATGAATGGGCAATCATGGAATATATCAACCAGTTATTTGAAGATACTTCTGTAATGATATCCATGAGGTCGAGGGAACTGGTCTACCTCATCTTCAAGAAGACTTTATAACTCAGTACATTTATTTTCACTATAACTTTGGTTTATATCTTTGCTACTTCTTTCTCAAAATCATACTCAGCAGAAACACAATCCCTGAGGAAATTACTAGCTACCCAAGGAGAACTTTTAGCCACATTCCAGATTGCCAAGGAACAGATCATAGAGTGTATTAGTCAACACCCCTGGCAGAGGAAATCAAACCAGAAATATTTCATCATTCTGCTTCACATTTGTATAAATTGTCCATGCATAATGAAGGGCAGAGGAATTCAAACTTTTCTGAACTATATAAGATACTAGCTGTATGACCTTATGACTTCAATTCTCCTCCATCATACACTGCTCTTTGCCATGACTGAACCACTGAAAACACATAAATCCAATTCAAGATTAGGAAAATAAAAAGTCTAGTTAGTTACATAGTTGAGCTAAGCAGTGCCACCTCCATCTCTGGTGCCTGCTCCATTGATTAGCACATACAGATTATAGCAAACTTTCAAGAATCAATCTTTCAATCAAGGAATATGTAGGGACATACTTGTCTTAAAAAAAGTTAGAGAGGAAAAAATTAACTTTCAGAGGTGAGGGTCCCCAAAAGAGGATTTAGTGTCAAGTCTAAAATGATCACTTAAAGCCCTCGGGGTATATGCCATCTGTAGCTAAAGAATCACATAAAGGGCCACTCAGGAAATGACAATGGAATTCACATCGTTCTCTCCACTCTTACAGTCTTTGTCTTTGCTGATTTCTCCAGTCTTTGTAACTTTGACTTTTATCTAAATTTTCTTTTTTTTATTTTATTTTATTATGTTATATTAATCACCATACATTACATCACTAGTTTTTGATGTAGTGTTCCATGATTCATTGTTTGTGTATAACACCCAGTGCTCCATGCAGAACATGCCCTCTTTAACACCCATCACCACGCTAGCCCCCCCAACCCACCTCCCCTCTAGAACCCTCAGTTTGTTTCTCAGAGTCCGTAGTCTCTCATTTTTCGCCTCCACCTCTGATATCCCCCCCTTCATTTTTCCCTTCCTGCTATCTTCTTCTTCTTCTTCTTCTTCTTTTTTTTTAACATATAATGCATTATTTGTTTCAGAGGTACAGGTCTGTGATTCAACAGTCTTACACAATTCACAGCGCCCACCATAGCACACACCCTCCCCAATATCTATCGCCCAGCCACCCCATCCCTCCCATCCCCCACCACTCCAGCAACCCTCAGTTTGTTTCCTGAGATTAAGAGTTCCTTGTATCAGTGAGGTCATATGATATATGTCTTTCTCTGATTGACTTATTTTGCTGAGCATAATATCCTCCAGTTCCATCCACGTCGTTTCAAATGGCAAGATTTCATTCCTTTTGATGGCTGCATAATATTCTATTGAGTATATATACCACCTCTTCTTTATCCATTCATCTGTCGATGGACATCTTGGCTCTTTCCATAATTTGGTTATTGTGGACATTGCTGCTATAAACATCGCGGTGCATGTACCCCTTCGGATCCCTACATTTGTATCTTTGGGGTATATACCCAGCAGTGCAATTGCTGGGTCGTATGGTAGCTCTATTTTCAACTTTTTGAGGAACCTCCATACTGTTTTCCAGAGTGGCTGCACCAGCTTGCATTCCCACCAACAGTGTAGGAGGGTTCCCCTTTCTCCGCAACCCCGCCAACATCTGTCATTTCCTGACTTGTTCATTTTAGCCATTCTGACTGGTGTGAGGTGATATCTCATTGAGGTTTGATTTGGATTTCCCTGATGCCAAGAGATGTTGAGCACTTTTTCGTGTGTCTGTTGGATGTCTTCTTTGGGAAAATGTCTGTTCATGTCTTCTGCCCATTTCTTGATTGGATCATTTGTTCTTTGAGTGTTGAGTTTGATAAGTTCTTTATAGATTTTGGATACTAGCCCTTTATCTGATATGTCATTTGCAAATATCTTCTCCCATTCTGTCGGTTGTCTTTTGGTTTTGTTGACTGTTTCTTTTGCTGTGCAAAAGCTTTTTATCTTGATGAAGTCCCAATAGTTCATTTTTGCCCTTGCTTCCCTTGCCTTTGGCGATGTTTCTAGGAAGAAGTTGCTGCGGCTGAGGTCGAAGAGGTTGCTGCCGGTGTTCTCCTTTAGGATTTTGATGGACTCCTGTCTCACATTGAGGTCTTTCAACCATTTGGAGTCTATTTTTGTGTGTGGTGTAAGGAAATGGTCCAGTTTCATTCTTCTGCATGTGGCTATCCAATTTTCCCAACACCATTTGTTGAAGAGACTGTCTTTTTTCCATTGGACATTCTTTCTTGCTTTGTCAAAGATTAGTTGACCATAGAGTTGAGGGTTCATTTCTGGGCTCTCTGTTCTGTTCCATTGATCTGTGTGTCTGTTTTTGTGCCAGTACCATACTGTCTTGATGATTACAGCTTTGTAATAGAGCTTGAAGTCCAGAATTGTGATGCCACCAGTTTAGCTTTTCTTTTTCAACATTCCTCTGGCTATTTGGGGTCTTTTCTGGTTCCATACAAATTTTAGGATTATTTGTTCCATTTCTTTGAAAAAAGGGGATGATATTTTGATGGGGATTGCATTGAATGTGTAGATTGCTCTGGGGAGCATTGACATCTTCACATTTTTTGTTCTTCTAATCAATGAGCATGGAATGTTTTTCCATTTCTTTGTGTCTTCCTCAATTTCTTTCATGAGTATTTTATAGTTTTCTGAGTACAGATCCTTTGCCTTTTTGGTTAGATTTATTCCTAGGTATCTTATGGTTTTGGTGCAATTGTAAATGGGATAGACTCCTTAATTTCTCTTTCTTCTGTCTTCCTGTTGGTGTATAGGAATGCCACTGACGTCTGTGCATTGATTTTATATCCTGCCACTTTACTGAATTCCTGTATGAGTTCTAGCAGTTTTGGGGTGGAGTCTTTTGGGTTTTCCACATAAAGTATCATATCATCTGCAAAGAGTGAGAGTTTGACTTCTTCTTTGCCGATTCAGATGCCTCTTATTTTTTTTTGTTGTCTGATTGCTGTGGCTAGGACTTCTAATACTATGTTGAATAGCAGTGGTGATAGTGGACATCCCTGCCGTGTTCCTGACCTTAGGGGGAAAGCTCTCAGTTTTTCCCCATTGAGAATGATATTCTCTGTGGGTTTTTCATAGATGGCTTTTATGATATTGAGGTATGTACCCTCTTTCCCTATACTCTGAAGAGTGTTGATCAAGAAAGGATGCTGTACTTTGTCAAATGCTTTTTCTGCATCTATTGAGAGGATCATATGGTTCTTGTTCTTTCTTTTATTAAAGTATTGTCTCACATTGATTGATTTGTGGATATTGAACCAACCTTGCAGCCCAGGGATAAATCCCACTTGGTCGTGGTGCATAATCCTTTTAATGTACTGTTGGATCCTGTTGGCTAGTATTTTGGTGAGAATTTTTGCATCCATGTTCATCAGGGATATTGGTCTGTAATTCTTCTTTTTGATGGGGTCTTTTTTCTGGTTTGGGGATCAAGGTAATGGTGGCCTCATAAAACGAGTTTGGAAGTTTCCTTCCATTTCTATTTTTTGGAACAGTTTCAGAATAGGTATTAATTCTTCTTTAAATGTTTGGTGGAATTCCCCTGGGAAGCCATCTGGCCCTGGGCTTTTGTTTGTTGGGAGATTTTGGATTACTGCTTCAATTTCCTTAGTGGTTATAGGTCTGTTCAGGTTTTCTATTTCTCCTGGTTCAGTTTCGGAAGTTGATACATCTCTAGGAATGCTCCATTTCTTCCAGATTATCTACTTTGCTGGCATATAGTTGCTCATAATATATTCTTATAATTGTTTGTATTTCTTTGGTGTTGGTTGTGATCTCTCCTCTTTCATTCAAGATTTTGTTTATTTGGGTCATTTCTCTTTTCTTTTTGATAAGTCTGGCCAGGGGTTTATCAATCTTGTTAATTCTTTCAAAGAAACAGCTCCTTGTTTTGTTGATCTGTTCCACTGTTCTTCTGGTTTCTATTTCATTGATTTCTGCTCTGATCTTTATTATTTCTCTTCTCCTGCTGTGTTTAGCCTTTATTTGCTGTTCTTTCTCCAGCTCCTTTAGGTGTAGGGTTCAGTTGTGTATTTGAGACCTTTCTTGTTTCTTGAGAAAGGCTTGTACTGCTATATACTTTCCTCTTAGGACTGCCTTTGCTGCATCCCAAAGATTTTGAACAGTTGTGTTTTCATTTTTTAAATTTTTTAAATTCTTCTTTAATTTCCTGGTTGACCCATTCATTCTTTAGTAGGATGGTCTTTAGCCTCCATGTATTGAGTTCTTTCCAACTTTCCTCTTGTGATTGAGTTTTAGTTTCAAAGCATTGTGGTCTGAAAATATTACAAGTCTCAGAGACAAAGAGAAAATCCTGAAAGCACCTCGGGAGAAGAGATCTGTAACCTACAATGGTAGAAACATTAGACTGGCAACAGACCTATCCACAGAGACCTGGCAGACCAGAAAGGACTGCCATGATATATTCAGAGCACTAAATGAGAAAAATATGCAGCCAAGAATACTATATCCAGCTAGGCTGTCATTGAAAATAGAAGGAGAGATAAAAACCTTCCAGGACAAATAAAAACTAAAGGAATTTGCAAACATGAAACCAGCCCTACAAGAAATCTTGAAAGGGGTCCTCTAAGCAAAGAGAGAGCCTAAAAGCAACACAGACCAGAAAGGAACACAAACAATATACAGTAACAGTCACCTTACAGGCAATACAATGGCACTAAATTCCTATCTTTCAATAGTTACCCTGAATGTAAATGAGCTAAATGCCCCAATCAAAAGACACAGGGTATCAGATTGGATAAAAAAACAAGACCCATCAATATGCGGTCTGCAAGAGACTCATTTTAGACCCAAAGACACCCCCAGATTGAAAGTGAAGGGGTGGAAAACCATTTACTGTGCTAATGGACACCAAAAGAAAGCTGGGGTGGCAATCCTTATATCAGACAAATTAGATTTTAAACCAAAGACTATAATAAGAGATGTGGAAGGACATTATATCATACTTAGAGGGTCTATCCAACAAGAAGATCTAACAACTGTAAATATCTATGCCCCTAACATGGGAGCAGCCAATTATATAAGCTAATTAAAAACAAAAGCAAATAAACACATTGACAATAATACAATAGTAGTGGCTTTAACACCCCCCTCACTGAAATGGACAAATCATCTAAGCAAAAGATCAACAAGGAAATAAAGACTTTAAATGACACACTGGGCCAGATGGACTTCACAGATATATTCAGAACATTCCATCCCAAAGCAAGAGAATACACATTCTTCTCTAGTGCCCATGGAACAATCTCCAGAATAGATCACATCTTAGGTCACAAATCAGGTCTCAACTGGTACCAAAAGATTGGGATCGTTCCCTGCATATTTTAAATTTTCCTTTTTATTCATATTACTCTTTGTTTGATGACTTGTTTAGAAAGTCTGCCTAAGTTGTGTTTTTGTACTTTTCTAGTATTGCTTCTTGAATTAGAGCAAATCTGGCTAATGAGCAGGATGCTCCATCTTCCCTCATTGTTCTAAGTGCCTCTGCACATTTATCCAAACAAGAAAAGACTCCACAATAGAGAACTATAGTTGAAATTATTCAAATTTGATGTTCCATGACTAGATTTGAAAATTGAGTCCCTCACATTAAGTGGTTGGCCCATTATCACAACATAAAGAAAAATAACGAATGAAATAGAAAAGGTACAGCTAGGATCATTCATAGACCACACTGATCTAAGGTTCAGAGAATATGCTTATAAATTATGAATAATGTACAAATCTGTCCACTACTGTACTGGATGATAAAATCCTCAATATGAGACTTGAGGATGATATCAGAAGATGGAAGTAACTATGGACACATGTTAAATCTTTAGTTTTATTTTATTTTATTTAAAGATTTTATTTATTTGATAGAGAGACACAGCAAGAGAGGGAACACAAGCACGGGGAGTTGGAGAGGGAGAAGCAGGCTTCCCTCAGAGCAAGGAGTCCGATTCAGGGCTCGATCCCAGGACACTGGGATTATGACCCGAGCTGAAGGCAGACGCCCAACGACTGAGCCACCCAGGCATCCCAAATCTTGAGTTTTAATCAAAGCTGATAACTAGCAGAAGTATGATCAGGAGGAAAAAGAATATCATTCCAAGAACTCTGAGAGTTTGACTAAAAAAAGTCAATATTACATCAAAATCTAAAATATTTCCAAAACAAAACAAAACAAAAAGACCTAATCTATTTAATAAGGAAAACTAAACTGTGAAAGCTACACTGCTATCATCAGCAGAGTTTAGAGAGGCAAAACTTGGTGGTGTGTACTCACTACTTCACACAGGAGAGAATCTGGGACACAGGATAATCTATTAACCTGGGAGATAAACTCTATTACTGAGCAGGGATTGCTCATCAGACTTCTTGACTTGGATGAAATAGCTGTCAGAACTTTCCTCCAACCTGTCCTCTAAATCTAAGCTCATGAGCAGGCTTTCTGATATCTACTCCACTGTTCTTGATATCAAAATACCAGTAAAGTGGGTGACTTCATTAGAATGTGGACATAGCTGCACCTTCTAAATTTCTTCCAAAAAAAATGTATGATTCACTGGACATGCAGAAAATGTCATTCTCAATGTCGTGCTTTGTATGTTACAGCAATCTTTGGAATTTAATAAATATGTGAGTGCAACCAACTCTGCGGCACTGAAAATATTGTTTTTCTCAATATGCCAAGTTGAACACTAAAGATCTCAAACTGTAGTAACTTCTCTGAGAAGCCTCACTGCCTGGGGTAATGTAATTTGGTTGGCTTTCTTAGCAAACATGCCAATTTTGGTGCACACCTTTTCAACAATAGAGCAGACCTAGATTCAATGGAATTCATTTGAAAAAAATCTACCAAGTCAGTCAGTAATGGAATATTAATTGGTGAGTTCTAAAGTAATTAAATATAGTATCACAAGAAAAAGAAATAATAGTCATAAGAAAGAATACATCTGGAGCTTGGTAAGGGATTCTAAAGTTACTAGTGTAACATTTAAAAGAGAATTCAAGTTACTCTGATAGCTGTTTATAAATATTAGAAGGGTCAGCAATTGCTAAAGGGTTTTATTTTTTTTTCCTTATTTTATTTTATTTTTTTCTTGTTTTTATTTTTTTAATTATTATTAACATATAATGTGTTATTTGTTTCAGGGGTACAGGTCTGTGATTCATCAGTCTTACACAATACACAGTGCTCACCACACACATATCTTCCCCAATGATCATCACCCAGCCACCCCATCCTCCCACCCCCTTCCCCTCCAGCAAAGCTAAAGGGTTTTAATTTGCTCTATGTGAATCTAAAGGGGCAAAACCAAGAGTCATTAGAAAAGTAAATGGGGGATAGATTTTACTTGTTTCAATGAATGAGCTGCTTGGTAGGGTGATGAGTTTCCAAGATGTGAGCCAGAATGAAAGGCCTCCTTCACAGATACTTTAAAGAATTCCTATATGGAATGAAAGTTGAACTACATGACTTCTAAGTGACATTCCAACTTGGAAGATTCTATGCTTAATGTGCTTAGTGGAAGATCAGTTAAGGAACCTACATATTAGGATTCCTGGTCCAACCTTCTCTCCATTATGTTCTCTTCTTGTCATCAGCAGTTGTGATTTTTTTTTTTTTTGAGAATATGGAGAAGATCTTCATTTACCTGCTTGCTTGTTATATATTCCTTTGCGTAATTGTGTTCTGATTTGAGGCACATGAAAAAAAAAAGGAGCACCTTCAATCAGAATCAAAAAGGAGCACCTTCAATCAGCATCAGATTGTTATTACCCACACAAAACAATCACTTGCATGCCAGATAAGAAGAATGTCTCCTGAGTATATCTCCTTTTCTCAGTTCTATGCACTAGTGTTTCATGGCTGGTAATTGCATGTTTGAAAACTAACTCACACAAAATATTAGACAGGCATACTAACTGTTCACTCAAGGATTTTTTTTATTAATCTGCCCCAAGCAACTCCATTCCCTATATGGCAATTAGGGGATAAGGGGATAATTCATTAATCACACACTCAGGAGAAAATAGCTTATGCGGTCTGTTTTTGTATCGAACAAAGCAGCAAATGCAAAAATGTTTATTGTAAAGTACCCTTCCTCAAGAGAATGAAAAAAATGGGACATAAACTTAACATTTTAATTTCTGTGGAATCCTCTTGTATTTGAAACTGTCTTTATATTATCATCACTTCATGATACACAAATCTTGAATTCCCGAGTGACAGACTAATAGAGAGGGAGCACTAATCATGGAGGCACAGGCGATTAAAGAGCAGAAACCAGGGCTGTTGTGAACCAATTAGCTGAAGTGAGTCACGCCAGTACTACATAGCCAACACAATCCAGAGTGGAAAGCAGGAATCCAATCACAGAAATGGTGTATGGGATCTGTGCATTTGTGAACAAATTACATCAGAATAAACCTGTGTTTCTTCTTAACAGGTAAGTGTGACATTTAATTTTTTGATTCTAATGAAGAAAACATTTGTTAGTCTCTAAAGATTATATGCATGTCTTACCTTATAATTTAGTAGCTTTCAACAATTTTTTATGTTTATATTAATTTCTATTTCATTGGGTTAATTTATACCATAGTGATGGTGACTATATTATTTTAAAATTCAAAAATAACATGTATTTATTAAAATAGTATAATAAGAATTTCCTAAATTCCTTTTGATTTTAGATTAAAAATATCCAATCATTTATCAAAGTATTATTTTGGTTAACATTTTTTTATTATTAGGTTCAATTAGCCAACATATAGTACATCATTAGTTTTTGATGTAGTGTTCAACGGTTCATTAGTTGCGTATAACACCCAGTGCTCATCACAACATGTAACATTTTTATTTTCATATCCATGCTATCCCTCAAATTTGGAAAAATGCATTAATTACTTGATTTTAACATTCAAAAACCTATATTAAGTAGTTAGTAGTTAGTTAGTAGTTAGTAGTAGTAGTTAGTTCTGCTGTTGTTCAGAAGAACACACATATACACACAAGCTCACTAAAGGTGAATAGTAGAATCTCCTAAATGAGCAATAAAGAGCAGAGCTTCAGGGCTACTACGAAATTTATAAAATAGGATTTATAATTGTTTCCTCTACACTATTTTAGATAATCCAACAGTGTTCTTTGTATTGTTTTATCCTTCTTTTCACATTCCACTTCCAGCTTTGGGAAACGGAAGCAATCTACCTTCAGAGTATTCCGTCTCAAGGATGCTCTTCTTTACAAGCGTCCACCTCCAGCTCCGCAGCCACTGGGCCAGCCTCTACTCTTACACCACTGCGGGCCAGGATGGACAGTCCCTGGACACAGTTTGAGCTTTACTCTCCTCTCCCTGACTCCAGCCCTCTCCTGCCACCCACTTCCAGTATGGGGAGACCACCAAATGCGCACACAATCTCGTTAACGTTCGGGTGTGGAGCAGTGAGGTAGCAAGCCTGAAATGACAAATGTGATCGTGAATTGCACGCTTTATCCTGTAGGCTTCAAGGATCTATTGAAGGTTTCAAAGCAGGTGAGTTCATGATAAAAGTGGTATTTGGAATGATGGCGTGGAGGAGGGATTGGATATGAACGTGAGAGTGTACGGGCAGAGATGCCAGCACACAAATAACCAGGGCTGTGTGGAAAAGATATAGCAGGGTGACGTCCTCTGCACTGAAGCAGCTTATAATCTTATTTGCAAGGCAGAACTAAGGCACGTGAAATCACTTCTTCTGTTCTCCGGAGTTACCTGGACACTGTCACTATGAAATAGTAGTTCATTTCATCACGTGACAAAAATGAGAACAATATGCACATATGTTAATATTCTGAAGTGTATGGGTGAGAAGAATCCACATCATTGTTAAGTCAGTAAATGTAAAATACCAAGGAATGCAAACTTACTGAATTTTGGCTCTTTACCATAGATGCCAAATGCAATGGAAAATAAACAAAACCAAAGAACAAAAGACAGTAAAGCCGTGGAACAATACTGAAGCTCCATTATGGAATATTAGCCCTTTTACAAACCCAGACATTTGTCCGGCGATTTCCTTCTGCATACATTTGTTTAGCAGAAAGAAATGGGAAGCAGTTAGAGGTTAGGGTTACAAAAACAAGGCAAGGGGTAGGCGCACAGAAGTGCCCATGTTGGCTGGAGCTTCAGCTGACAGTGTTGTTGTCAGAACGTCAAGGGATAACAGAGAAAATCAGCATGAGAACAGCAGTCTTGTCCACAATGCCTTTATAGAAGAATAGCCCAGGTTTGTGAATAAATGCTCTTTGTGTTTCTGGCTCAGCTTTGCCTTGTCTGCTACCTAATTCAGCCCACATTTTACCTGCTGGCTGCCACCTTTTTTATATAGGCAAGTACTATTCCTTGGCAGTGCTCAGCTCTGCAGCATTACCTAAGGCATCATTATGGTGTCAGTTTAGCTGGTTAGAACAAAATGCTCAATAATCTAAAGGCACAGAGGGGTGGTTTAATCAGGCCATTGCTTTGTACAGAAAACCTCTCCCCCTCAAGGCCTGGGGCTGTCCTTCATACGCCTGTCCCTTAGGGACAGTGGAGTTATGTTCACACACCATCACTGTCTGGAAAACCATTGAAAGAGCCTGCTGTGACAAGAGGGTCATTTTAGGGATGTCATCCTGTGGGAAGCCCACATTATTTTCCCACTAGTCAAGTTGTTTGGAGGTTGGTTTGTCTTTGTTCATAATGCTTAGCTATAGCCCGTGTCCTACAATTTGAACAACTACTTGAATAATCTGTTATAACATGCCTGTTTCACACGTAGAGGACACTGAAAACCTCTGTAGCAGGTATGCGGTCACACCTGGTCCTGAACTTGGTTGGGACCCAATATTTGTAGGTCAAGTCAAAAGGTGATATTCTTAATGGCACTCTACACGTGGACAAAAAGCTCTATATGAGTGTTGCCCTATTTCTCAATGCCCTAAAGAATAAAAACGTTTGCTACTAACACCCTTTATAGACCTTAGTTTGGTTTAAAACTTGACGTTAGATTGACATCATACCCTGATTTGTACACTGCCACGTGCGGGGACAGAAACACTGGCTTGCCTCTTCTTGTCCAGTCTGAAGTATTCACAATTTGCACCAATGTTGTTTGCTGATATGGAGGCATATGGAGAAACTATTTTCCTATGAGAAGTCAATGAGAAATTTGAATTGTTTATGTGGCATATTTATATACTGTATTTTGAAACATAGGGCCTTTTTATAAACATATTAATCATGTGTCTAAACTAATTATAAAATTAGAAGCTCACAGAATTATACCTATTTTATTGATGAAAAACAGAGGTTCAGATATATTTGAACTCAACTAGAATGGTAATACAAGGCAGGAAACAAGAGTCTGCTATATTAACTAGATTTCATTGAATAAACACCATTTAATCTTAGAACAAAGCTAATAATCCTAGTGGATAAAAATGTAAGATATATGGAGATAAATTGGGCTATGAGTTATTATTCATTTTTGTAATCAGAGAACATTGTATATAGACTGTCTTGTGCATTGTAATACCTTAATATGGAAGACCATATAGCCTACAAATACTGGAATATATAACAAATATTTTTTTTAAAATGCACAGTTGAGTTTGAAAAAACATGTTAGGGAAATCAACAGGGGACAGGAACTGCAATAAAACTCTGGGGAAGGTGGAGAAAGGATTGTTAGTGTCAGTAACCTAAGATTAAAGTTGTTATCAAAGAAGCAGAAAGAGGGGTGGCATGATCTAAGTCACCCTTTAAAATGACTACAGTGAGAGTTTTGAAAACAGTCTGTTAGAAAGCAGGGGTATAGTTAGGGAAAGCAGCTAAGAGGCTGTTGGAGCAATCCGGGCTTGGACTTTGGTATTGGAACAGTGGAAATGGTAAAATGTGTTTGAATTCTGGGGCCATTTTGAAGGTGGAGTCAATAGGATTTCCTGATTGATTAGATGCAGAGTGTGGCCAAAAGAGAAGAATCAAGGATGATTCGATGATCTGGGGCTTGAAGAGCTTAAAATATAAAATTGGCTTCAGCTGTGATAAAGAGGCTGCTAGTGAAACCCATTTGGGGAGAGAATACTAGTTTGGTTTTAAACATGTTCTGTTTGATTTGATAAGATAAAGCCTATACGTAGAGTGAGGTTGCTAGAAATGGGATGCTTTGCCCACTCTTTCTATCACTTAACCCTGACCCCACTTTTGTGAAGCCCCTTTTGTGAAACTCTTTTCAGTTACCTTGTCTGATAGTTCTGTTTCCTGTTACAACTATGAATGATACAATTATGAAATGAAAAATTGATTAATGTAATACAAACTCTTCCACCTGCTTGGTCCTTAATGCCAGAATCTTTTAAAGTGTATATTTTGGCATAAATGAATTTTCAGTACTAAAAAAAAAAAAAATCACTAGATTTAATTAGCAGTATGCTACATGCATTTATCTTAACCAAATTTCAGATAATGAAGATAACACTTTAATGAAACTACTTTCATGAAACTTTCATAAATAGTAAATGACCTGAAGTTTCACATGTTTAATTCACAAGTCATGATCTACTATCTTAAGAACAATTATGGATAAACCACATGTGTATTTGGGATGTTTTGCTTTACTTTGTTTCTTTCCCAGGCTGAAAGCCAACAATGGCATGTCCTGGCAGAGTCTAGGAATGCTATTGATCACATTCCTAAAAAAAGAGAAAAGGCTAATGTACACAAGATTAGGTCCAAGATTATAATTAACTGACAAAGAGAGATTTTCACAACGTGAAGCTTTAGATGTTTGGGGGAAAATGGATGCAAAAATGTGGAATTTATCAACCAACTTTACAAAAATGAAAAACAAAACATGCTTAATCCTAATGGATGAGTAGACTCTTCCAAGGGATAAAGTACAACTTTTATCTTCTTTTTAAAATTTCACCTGTGAACTAATACCTACCTTCTGAGTCTCATTTTCCTCTCCCCTGTGTGTGGGACAAAGTATGACAGGGCAAGGAGAGTGCCCTGCAATACTACTGTTCCTCCAAACAAACATGCAGCTTGTGTTCTCACATCTACTCAAGCAATGCCCCTTGTAGGTGTCATGCCCCATAACATATTTGCCTTCCAAAACTCAGAATAAATTAAAGAGAGAAAGAAATAAAAGCCATACTTTTTTAGAACTATGTTTATATTGAAATTTAAACACCCAAGTGAAAGAGATTTACATAAAAGAATATGACCTACATGATATAATGTACATGAGTGAAAATTGCTTCTCAGTTCTTCATAAAATTTTAGCTTGACTGGCAGGTACAACGTAAAAACAATATGCATGCTCTGCTTTCATTTACATTTTCACTCTCCCATGTCACATTGGATTATAAATTTTTTTAGTGTTTTATCACAGCAGTAATCACTTCAAAGCATATTAGTGCTGTGTCCTTATGTGATATAAACAAATATGTGCCAAAACACTGAATTCTTGCTTTAACCCTTGATCTAACATGGCTTAACATAATGGTATTTTTCCTCATTCATATGAAAAATGTAAAGTAGTGGTTTCTCACACCACACACACACACACACACACACACACACACACATATCACATAATGACAACTATTCATACAGATTAAATCAACAAAATTAACACGTTTGATTTTCTAAGAATTTGGAACTCGTGTCTTTATTTAACAATATACATTTAATTTTAATATGTGAGCTTATAAATATTTACTAAGTGCTTAATACATACTGGACAAGTACTAAATAGAGGGAAAAGAAAATGGATAGTTTTTTTTATAGTACAATTGGAAATAAAAATACATAAATCATGAATGGGAAATTTCCATATAGTATGGTAAGTGTTAAAATAGGTATAGACAGAGTGTGAAAGAGGGCTAGACAGGGGGCCTGCTCAGCTAAACCTGAAACTTCAAAGTAAGTTTCCTGAAAGAGATGCTTTGATATTTTTTGCCAAACTGTCACACAAAATATACCTACGGTACTTTGGAACCCCCCAAAATAACACTTTCTATGCTAGAATGAAGTTTCCCAGCTTATAAAATTTGAACAATTTATTAAATGTGATTCTTTAACCTTTCTTGAATATAATAACCTTAGAATTAATGTATAGAATTATTCTCAATGATGTATAACATAAACTGCTTTACCTTTGTATTATTTTAATGATGAGATACATTTTTTATGCCTGATAAGTGGATATGGTAATTCATGGAATGTTTTGATATTAGAACTGGGTGCTTCAGCAAGGATTTCTATAAGGGGCTATTAGAAAACTTAAAGTGAAAAAAATGGTAAGCCCTACATTAAGGCAGTAAATATAAGTGTAGAGCCTCCCCGAAGTAATCATTTGTGTTTACATGGAGGGTGTGAGATGCAGGACTCTGGGGTGGCTCCCGTGATTCCGGCATGGTGAATGAGGCATGTGGAAGTGACTAATGCAGATGAAAGAGCGACTTGGGGCATGTTGAAGTGAAAGTGAAGTTGGACTATCCAAATCATCTTATGATCTAAAGCTCAGAAAAAGCAGAGCTCAAGAAATATTTAAAGTTATCTACATGCATGGGACACCTGGGTGGCTCAGTAGGTTAAGTGTCTGACTCTTGATTTCAAATCAGGTCATGATCTCAGGGTTGTGAGATCGAGTGGGCTCCACGACCAGCACAGAGACTGCTTAAGATTCTCTCTCTCCCTCTCACTCTGCCCCTCCACACACACAATCTCTCTGTCTCTCTCTTAAAAAAAAAGTTATCTCTATCCAAATAGGTAATAATTAAAACTATGAGGGACATGAAATCATCTATAGGGAATACATAGAAGCAATGCTAAAAGCCAAGGTAGAAAACCAAAGTATTAACAATATTTAGAGCAAGTTGAAGGGAGAGTATCAATGTTCATAATGAGAGTGGAGAGAACAAGAGGAAAATAGTACAGAGACATATGGAAAACCTGGAGAGAATATTGCCATGGAAGTCAAATGAATACAGAGTTTTCACAAGAAAATCAGCACTATCCATTGCAGCAGAGATAACCAGCAACATTAAAAACCAGAAAGGGACTATAAAGTTTCATTTCCAGGAATTGAAACCTGGGGAATTCAGGCCAGACTCCTGCTGCAGAGAACCAAAAAATAAAAAGTTGGACTAAATGAAACAAAATGAAGTTATCAGAAATTTGACAATATAGTGATGATACAGAGGGTAAATAGAATAGTTAATTTTATTCACTAGTTTTACCTACTTTCAATGCACTGTGAACAGATATAAATAACAAGATTTCTTATGGAAGAATTAATATCTTCTAAAGAAGCATGAGAGAATTTGAGAATTGAAGAAAACTCACACTGATAACATGCCATGAAAATTGTGAAATACTGACACAGTTCGGTGTACTTAGGTATTGCTCTATTCTTTGTTTCTCTGAAGATAAGGGTCGCTAGCCTAGCTCTCACACATTACAACTGGGTTGAGAAACTGTCTTTAAATCTAAAAATCTGAAAGAAGAAGCTTCAGAAAAAAAAAAAAAAATCTTCTCAGGGAAGGAAAAATCCCATTGTTTATTATCAGTGATTGTTGTAGACAACAGCAACCCTTGAAATTGTTTTCAAACATTTTGCTCCTCTTTGTTATTTTTCTGTATCAGTAGAATTACTTTTCCAAGGAGACTATTTAAAAGAGTGAATGCAAGGACCAAATAGAACACATGTGGAAAGGCTAGTGCTGAGTGAAATATAGTGAACAAGCTCCCACTTTGGATAAACATAAAGGGGTTATTGTTCCATTTGATTGTTGGACATGAAATTCAGTCTTTTAAAAAAATGTTATTTTGTTACCTTAAGTAATGTTTTTCCAGATGCCTTAATGTTTCTCCAATTTAATTTGTTTTACAACAAATGGAATTATTAGTTTAGGAGCAATGAATTTTAATATCCTTAAAAAGTAGCATTTTTTAGAATAAGAACAAGTTGGTTGTGATGCCATAATTCCCCTTCAAGAGCTGGTACTGATGTATATAAAACATGAATTTACATAAGAAACAAATTACATGAATGCAGAAATAAATCAGTTTAACATTTAAAAAAACACACCCCTGCTTTGGGGAGGGTATGAAAAGGTATGAGGGAATGCATGGTATTTATACAATAGCAAGTATAAATAATAGGAAGTAAAAAGCAGAGGGGAAAAAAGATGTCTATAAAATCTCATTGATGATTCAGAGACTTTTTAACTGGTATAATCCATTTACAATTTTGTATACATAACATAAAATGGTATACAGTTAAATGAAGAGATAAGGACTTCTCCACATGTGTCCTTTTTTTACTCCAGTTCATCCCTACCAATGGCTTTAATAATCATTTAATTGCCAACAACTCTCAAACCTACATTCTCCATTCTCCATCTCTCCCTTGGCTATTTAACTCTTCTACTTGCCTGTCTCAAAGGTACTTCAGACTTCATCTAATATCAAACTCATGATCCTTCTGCATAAAACTGACTCTTGTCTAGAAGCTCCCATTTCCATGAATGGCATAACCATTTAATCTAGTTTAGAAAGTTAGAAGAACGGGTTATCTTTGACATCCTCTTCCTTTTTCTTTTATTATAAAGTATTATAATTATATGCATATTTTATTTCAAAAGCTATTAATGCTCTGCATTTTGTTTTTGATATACTCAAAAAATCATTAATAAAATTCTATTTCAATAGTTTCACTGCTCACTGCCAAGCCTACACTTCAACATTCTCAATCTCTCTCTCTGTTCCATCTCTCCCTTCCTCCCTCCTTCCTATTTTCCAATTTCTTTTCGTCCTCTCTTTCTTTCTTTTTTTAATCTTTGTGGCAGCTGGAATCTTTTTAGTAGTTACATTTTTTTTTATGGATGGCTTATGGATCCATTCATTAATTTATACATTCATTCAATACGTGTATGTATTATGCACCTACTTTGTAGATTGCATTATGCTGGGGAATTCATGTCTCAACATAAATTACAACAATTCCCCAATATAATTAATTTTCAGCAATTGTGTGAAGCCTTATTTCAAAATGATGATTGGACTGCCTTTCCAACGATGTGGATTCATTCATTCAGCAGCCATAACAATAACAATTATGTGACCAATCCTGTATTGGGACTCGAATACAAAGATGAATACAACACATTTTATACTTACACTATAGAGAAACAAAACAATAAAAAATAAAGAAACTTGGATGCTAACTATATTGTGATAAAATGGACAATGCAAATAGGAGTCATAAATTCCCTGGAGAGTGAGTGTCTGGAAACACTTCACGGTAAAAAAATGTTTTTCTCCTAAGGACTTGAATAGTTACTCAGAAGATTTTTCCCTCTCTGGAACACAATCACAATACTCTTCTTTTCACAACTAAGCATTCTATTCTGAACCTAGTAACTTAGTATAGGTATACAGTGTTGTTGGAAGTCTCTCTTACATTACCTGATGAGTTGGTTGAAGAAAAGGTCCTCACCTGGTTACTGCAAGTACTATGGTGATTCAGAAAAAGGATACTAAATTTAACCTGTTGTGAACAATTTCTGTGACCATTACTGCCATTATTAGTACTTTTATTAGTAGTAGTAATATCATTATTATTACCCAGAATTGGAATTATCCAAGGATAGAACTTAGTTGTTGTTGTTGTTGTTGTTTTTTCCTCTCCTAAACCATTGTAGAAATCAGGAAAATTGTTGTCAAGTTATCATTATGGTCAGAAATATGGAAGTCATGTTGGGATACAGAAAACATACCAAGAAAGCAAACTAAAAAGGAAAAACAAGGACCAATGTAAGTGGGTCTGGATATGAAGCCAATGTTGGACCCATGTGAGAATAGATAGAGGTTGTGGAAGCCAAGATCAGAATACCCAGGACCAGTGTTGAGAAGAGCAGGGAAGTCACTCTAGATCAGAATGATAGATTCAAAAGAAAAGCACAAATTATTCAGCAAAATAGAGGAAACAGTGATTTGCTCCCTAACTTTATTTTATTATTTTTTTAATTTTTATTTATTCATGAGAGACAAACAGAGAGAGAGAGAGGCAGAGGGAGAAGCAGGCTCCCAAGGAGCAGGGAGCCCAAAGTGGGACTCAATCCCAGGACCCTGGGATCATGACCTGAGCCGAAGGCAGACACTTAACCATCTGAGCCACCCAGGCGCCCGCTCCCTAACTTTAAATAGAGGCTCATCATTGTGGAAGAAAAGCCATTTGCCTTCCCACTAGGTCTCAACAGATCTTCTCCTGAAATCAAATCAGATACTTTTGCTAGTCACAGTACTTCATAAAGTAGTTGATATAACTACACCAATTTTCAATTTTAGACATATAAACAATAAAAATTATATATGACAGATCTAGATATTCACTTTCAAGTTAGTAATTCAGTATTTTGATTATCCATCAGTAGTGTTGATATTTGTGAGTGGTCCAACTGGGGAGCAATATTAAAGGTCAGCCCATTCCCTTATTTTACTAATCGTATAACCTAGATCCTGAGAGGTAAAGTGCCAGGTGGGGGTCACACATGTAGCTAGTGTTGGGACCAGGATTAAAACCTCAGTTTTGTTACTTCTAGTACGGTATGTTTTTCTAATAAATTCTTACTTTACACATGAGTGTTTTAAGTGCTTGTGAACGCAAACATACTAACTACAGTAGTAGATGAATAACCATGCTAAAAAGTAATTATAACAATGATTAAAATTAGTTTTAATTAATCTGTGTTAAAAAAAAATAAATGTGCCATTTCATACTTGGCATCTCCCACAAAGCCCTAGTGGGAATACGCCTGCAAAAATGTAAGCTTTCATTCAATGACCATTCCAGAAACTAAAATCTTGCTTAATTCCATCTTAAACATTGCTTCAAACTACATATCTGTTTTACATAGAGAAACACCTCCCTGAGAAATGCTCTTAAACAATAAAAGTAAATAATTTTTCCATGATACAAAATTAAAAAAAAAAGAAAGGACTAGGAAATGAAGAAGAAAGATGTTAGACTTCAGTCTGTCAAAGGAAAGCATTATGTTGCTCAGTTACTCCGAGTCTGAAGGGAAGAAATGAATAAGTACAGAGGCAGAGGCATTACAAAGGAACCTCCTCTCTTACCTCGCGGTCGTCTCGCACCTTCGTAAGATGGCACCCCCTCAGCCGTCAGCAGCTCTCGTGAAGGCAGACAGAGAGGGTGAAAGGATCAGCACCGCAGCGCTCCTCCTTGACGGGTGAATGAGAGTGGCACTTCTAATGCTGTTACTAATTTATTAAGTATTCCAAAGTTAGAATTTAATTAGAATATTTTTGTCACATTATCCATCACTAACTTAGAAGAGATGGAATTTTCTTAAACAGCCGCGCAGTACAGCGCCTTAGGCAGGCTTTTAGTCATTTCAGTTTGTCACAATGGACTAGCTCCATTTTAATGATTTAGTTAATTGTGTGACAAGCTATGAAAAATGGGAGTGACCCAATGCCTAGTCCAAGGAATATGCCAAGGTCTAGCGGCTAAGTAACTGAGAACCACTCTCATTTGCAAAAGAAAAGAAGAGTGTCTACTTTTCCCTTTTTCCTTTATGAATTTCAGATTTCATTTGTGAAGCCACAGTCAAGTTAGAAAATAGTTGTTCACTTATATAAAGACAAGATGAACATAAAAAAGTCACATTAACAGTTCAAATGATCAAATTAAATAAGACACAATTTAGGTGAAAAGATAACTAAGTGCTGAAAATGTAATGATCCATTTGACAGTGGGAGAATATAGATGCAGAGAATTCCAAATACAACTTCCCCATCTAGATATCACACTTAGCATTCCTCACAAGAGAATATATGCATCTGGTAGTACTGTGTTAGCTTAATATTCAACCTATCAATTAAGGCACACTAACATTCTATAAAATATACACTTTATAATCATGGTAGAGTCAGGGACAAGGATTTTTTATAAAAATCATGCATCATAGAAACATCACTAGAAAATATTAATAATAACAGTGTTTTGTGTTTGCTTTGATTTTGCATAAGAATTTTATTGATGCAAACTTAGACTGTCCTGCTAATTCCTTTTCTCAAAGCAGTTAAATTTTTCACTCCATCTTGGCAGGAAAGTAACAAACAAAAAAGAAATGACTCTAGAAATAACTCAAAACACAATTAATAACATCTTCACATTCAAATCCAAATATCATATTAATCTCTATGGCATTTTGAAAATAAGACATTCTGTAGAGTCAAAAGATCTAGGTTCAAATAATTGATTGAAGCAGCTTGTGTAATCTCCCTGAGCTGTGGTTTCTGCATCTGTCAAGTTGGACTAATATTATTTACCGTATGTGGTTATTGTGAAGGGAAAATGTTAATTTATGTAAAAGCAATGATATGGGTCTATATTAATAAGGCTATATGTGATGCTGGCAAAGACCAGGAAGTTAAACAGGCTAAAGGCAACCTCTCTGGCATATCAGAGAGCACCAGGCAACCAAACATCACAAATGCTGTATTGTAATCCATTTCAGGTAGGTATTATGAACCATGGAGTGACCATCGAATGATTCATTGAAGGTACTATTGTACCATTCAGGAAAAAAAAAAATAGCATCCATCCTACAGAAACCTCAAACTATTACATATTTTAAATAAAAACAAAATATGAGATACATTATTGAACTGGCAGGTAAATGGATTGGGTGAAGTATCACATTTTTTTACTTCTCTATTTTTATAATGTTTAGACAGTCTATGTATGCTCCCAGCACCTTATCACCATGCTCTAAAGACTTTTAAGTGGAATAAATGTGCATTGAAATTCAATGCTGAAATATAGACAGTGACCTGGTCACAAAAATCCAAATGCATAGCAATTCTATGACAGCCAACACATCATCAGTTTATAGGGTATATTATGCTCCTAGTTTGTAGTGTTGTCTAAAAGGCCTAAAAAAAAAAAAAAAAAAAAAAAAAACCTGAACAAGAGACACAAAATACTCTTTACTAATACTAATACTCTTTAACCAAATGATTCATATGGAAAGGAGAGTGGATGATGATACTCATTAATAGTTTCTTCTTTTTTTTTGTAATTAGGGCATTTATTCAATTTATCAAATGTCATATACAAAATTTTTCTCTTAAAGAAAGCATAAAAATCACTATAGGAGACTGGGTTTTCATTGTTTGACTTCAAGCAATGTGATTAGGCTAAAAAATATTTGAAGCTATATTGCGAAATGAATATGCTCTAAAAAACAGATGTGTGTAACATCATTTTTATTTTTACAGTTTACATGGTACTTCTCCTAGAATGCATTTAGCTGTGTATACATAATAAATTAATTCATTAGCATATCCACATCTGCATGCAGAATCAGTTTTTCTGAGTGCCTACAAAGTCTCCAGCTCCACTATAAAAACTATGTTGAAACTTAACTCATTAATTACTCTTAATATTGAAGCATTCTCTTTATAATCTATTTACAGCTGACTTCTCTTCCAAATTAATTCAAAGGGCCAAATGTGATCCATTACTTATTATCAATCAATCAACCTACTATATATCCAGTACCTCCCAGATGTGCTTGTTTTGGCCTCATTTATACCTACTGACCAGGAATCGTGTGTTTATGTACCAACTGGAGCATTAGTATATAATTATTAATGATACCTCTGGTTACTACTGCTTAAGCCCTGATATCTACTGAGGATTCCAGTCACCTTTAACGATAAATTTATGGAATTTAGAGAAAGAACTTTCTCTGTAGAGGATTTTGCATTTCAAATTTGTTTATTTTTTAGGTAAGACCATTAAGCTATTGGATAAAACATTTCCTTTAGTATTTGTTTCTAAGAACCATATCTAAGCTGTTCCCATGTGTTAAACAGTTGATTTGTGTTCAGCCCTTAGATGAGAGATCAGAGTAGGTAATACCTAAGACCTTCCCAGTTCAAAATATTTGACACTTAGCCTGGGAGCAACCACCAAAGATCAGTGGCACAGAAACTCTTCCCCAAACTCTAAAGGCCTAGATTCCTACTTCATCTCTCTCCTCTTCTTCAATCCTTGTTACTACAAACATTGACAGAGTGTTTGGAATCCCCAGACACCCAGAGATAGTTTCTCACTTGGTATCCCAGATGACAGAGTGAATTGTTTGGTAAAGGCAATGGCTATAAGAGAAAAAATGAAGAAATGACGTAGGCCATCTGTTTCTTTTCCCTTAGTGACATAGCGTCAGAAGAAGAGGTGGTGAACAACACTGCCCACACCATGATATTTCACCCCTCTTGTATGTTAGTTTGCTTCACTATGTCTGCACACAATGTCCCCAGTTCTCAGCCTCACAAAACAATGCTTCACAGAAATAAAATTAAAACAAATAAAAATAATTAAAACTTTCAGAACTCAAAACTTGATAGTGTATGGAATCAGCTATGCAGATTATAAAAAATAAAGTCATTCTAACATAGGACATAAATTCTATTTTTTCTGGGACAATGGGGAAAAATCAGAAAACTATCAACAAGATGGAAATATAAGGAAGCTGTGAGTATCATATCTAGCAACTACCCCTTTTCCATATTACTATATGCCCTCCTAAATATTTTTAAGTCCCCCACCCTCAGTCCTTACTCTTTTCCTCTACCTTGAACCCCTTCTCCATACACAGTTACTTAGTGACTTGTGTATACAAAATTCCTCTCCTTCTCTCCCTCACTCTCTCTTCCTCTCCTCTCTCTCCTCTCAGACTCTCTCTTTAAAACTACTTAGGGGTGATTCATTTGCAGTATCTAACTCTTCTTAACTCATATCCATGAATGACTGACCTCATCCTGCCCTCACCATAAATACAAATTTCTCCCTTTCTCATACCTTCAGAATCTGCATGTCTCTTGTGCTAATGTGACAAAGAGGCTGAGTTTTTCTCCAAAATATTTTGAGAAATATTTAGGCTGAGCATTTCCCTAAAGAATAGAACAAGCTTATACCAATATTTCATGTATATCATAGCCATCATCACCACCAATATACAACTGTGCATCCCCCTTCATGAAATTTGTTTTTATCTCTTCAGTGTTTTAAATATTTACTCGAAAATTCTGCATTATCTTCAGTGTTTTTTGTGGGGATGAATAGGAAGATAGAAAGAAAGTACGTGCTTTCTAATTCACAATGTACCAAAAAAGTGAGAAATCTTCATGGAAATGTCAAGTAGTTGGAGGTGAAAATAGTACATAAAGGCCAAACCCTGGGAAATCAGAAGTTAAGCAAAGAAAAAAAAAGAAAAAAGAAAAGAAAAGAAAAGAAAAGAAATGTGAACTCACAAGCTAAAAACCTAGCTTCAGAACTTCTGCAGCTCACTGCTACTTTTTTGCTTCCACATTCCTTTTCCATATTCTGCCAACACCCTGGATCAGTCCTTCTCCAAATTCTCCTGTCATGTGGGTTAGAGATGAAGACTGGGTAGTTTCGAATACGGAATTTCCAAACTCTGTTGCCAGGAAGTCAGCAGAAGAAAATGTTTTTCCAGAATCCCCAGTTGGACTTTCTGATTCATAATCCTGCAGAACCATCATGAAACAGACCAGGTGATCCGTGTAGCATCATGCATATAGAACTATACTTCAGTTACACATGCAGGTAGGCATATTTAGGCTGCGCTGAGATCCAAACTCAGTATTTTGTCTCTGGGTTCCAAACAACCAACATCCAAATGACTTTTGAGAATCCAATTCATTGACAAATTTGGATTTGTCTATGCCTGTATTCATTATAAAATTATCAAGAAGACTAATGAGGTAGTATATTTGGAAGAACTTTGAGAGCCTAGTTAAGAAAGCATTACATAAGTGCAAAGTATTATAAAGAAGCAATGGTGGGAAATGTGTTGGCTGAGGAAATAATTGGCAATGGGGAGAGGCAACAATTCTTGCAGCTGGACAGAAAATGTTGTGAGGCAATACTGAGCCAGGTGAATGGAAAAAGGATTTAGTTTTATTGGAGGAGGAAGACAAGTGCCAGCAACTTGGAAAGAAGTGGAAAACAGATTCGACTGTTTGGTAAACATTCTTTGAGAGTACCTGATGATATTTCCAGATTGTCAACTGGACATTCACCCTAAGTTTCCCAAATGCCAACTTTTTGCCCTTGAATTTGAGTAGACATATGTTATTAAGGGGTATGCAGGTAGGTATTTAAGTTTTTATGTGCATGTGTAAATTACTTATAAAAGCTAGAATTAGAATCGTTTTTAAAATATCCAAAAAGATGCAGAGTTCACAAAAAATAATGCTCAGAGAGACCAATAAACATTATGCTAAATAAAACTGAAAATTTTGATTAATTTAAATTAAATTTTCTCACTAATTAAAATTATATTGAATGGGTTTTTTTCTTAGAGATTTTTAAAGGTTTAATTTGTTTAAAGCTGGTAACATAAATTACTAATTGAAGCTTTATCTGCACCTACGATATCTTACTTTTAATTAATAATGACAAATCAACCACTGCAATACTCAGGTATCAAAGAAGGATATGGTCCATGGTCAGTAAGTACAGATGAGAAGAGTTTTGTCAGGAAATATAAAACACACTAAAAATGTGGGCTTTTTGGTAAAAAATGGAAAGATGAGTAGATATATTCATTTGTTAATTTGATTTGTATTTATATAAAATAATATTACTCAGAATTTTAAAAAATTCCACTTTATATCAACACATCAAAAATTTTTTTAAGTTTCCATATTTAAGGAAGGCACGGGAGTGGAAATATTCCTCCTCATACCCTCTATCCCCTGGCTCCCATAAAACTTGTGGTACTGACCTGCAGAGTAGTCCAGCTGTCTTCCTAAAATTACCCTTGGATAGAAATTTCCTTTGTTTCTGTCCTGTGCTGGAAAATCTCCCTTGATTCCGCATTATTTTCTGTTTTAATTGTTCCCGTCATATCGATGAAACAAAACTTGTGCAACCTCCTGGAAAAAGATGTACAAAATGTTAAAATTTTAAGAATTTGCAGGCATGGAATGTCTTTCTGCTAACACTCTTGTTTCATCTTTTGGCATAATATAGAATTTTAAGTGAGAGATTTTTTTCCCCCAAAACTTGAAAGCATAATCCATTTTCTTCCAGATTTCAGTATTATATCTCATATATCGGATGTTACTATGTTTCCCAAATCTTTGCCTGCCCCACTTTTTCTCCTCCCTGGAAAATGTTGGCATCTTTCTTATATTCCTGGAATTTTGAATTTTAATGAAGTAGGGTGTTTTAATGGGTCTCCTAAATTGTTACTATGTTGATTATAACATACAGTTACCTTTTGATGTAGAAACCCATGCCTTAACAATATGGATGATAGTCATATATTATTTCTTTGATAATTTCTCCCTCTTGGTTTTCTCTTTTCTCTATTACTGGAATCCTTATTAAAGTTTATACCTCCTGGACAGTTTCTTTAATGTCCTTATCTTTAAACTTCTGGTTTTTTTATCACCATTTTGTTTTGTTGTTGTTGTTGTCACTTTTTATATATATGTTTATGTAATTTTTCCTCAGCTTTTTTTTTCCAAGCCTTCTTTAAATATGTTTTGTATATACCTATGTTAGATATATGTATATATATACACATATATATAAACATAGACATATATACTAGATATGTATATATATTCATGATAGAAATATATCTACTTCATGTGTATACTTATGTTCTTAGAGAAGTGTATATATATATATATTCATATATATTTATATATGAATTCACTGTTGGTCTATAAATGTCCCTTTTTTTATGGTGTCATGTACTTATTTCATAAATGTAATAAAATGGTAATTTTAATAGTAACCAAAATCTATTGAACACTTAATGTCCCAGTTATGGTTTTAGGAACTTTATCTGTCTTAAATAATTTCTTCCTTTTATTTCTATGAGTTAGTTTTTTTTTTTCCTTCTGTTTTGTTCACTGCCTCTGTGTTCTAAAATGCATTTAAAAAAATCTTTTTTTTCTTTTGTTTTTTTTCCTTCTTCAAATCTTTAGTGACACTTTGTATGAGGATTAAAAATTTGATTGGAAGTACTATGTATGGGGCAGAACTTGTCCACTAGTGAGCTAAACAGAGAAATAGACTTTTCTTTGCAAGATGCCCCTTGCAGCAGGCAGAATTATAGGATGGCCCTCCATGAATCTCTACTGCTTGGTGTTATTCCTGTATTTATGTTACATTATGTAACAAAAAGGATTTTGCAGATGTAATTAAAGTAAAAACCCATTACTTTAAAATGGGGAAATTAGAAAAAGTAAAATGGGGAAATTATCTAGGTGGATCTAACTTAATCTTATGAGCCCTTTAAAATCAGACCATTTCCTCCAGCTTGTGGCATAAAAAGGAGTCAGATTTGAAGCATGAGGGGGATAAGCTGAGACGTAATAGACCATGTGGAAAAAAATTGAGTGGCCTCTGGATGCTGAGAGCAGTCTCCAGCTGACAGCTAGCAAGACAAGTAGACCTCAGTCCTATTGTGAATAATATTGCTAAGAACATAGGTGTGCAGGTATCTGCTTGAGTCCTTGCTTTCACTTCTTTTGGTATATACTCAGAAGTGGCTTTGAAGGATATTATGGTAGTTCTAGGTTTAATTTTGGGGGAACCACCATCTGGTTTTCCATAGTGGCTGCACCATTTTACTAAATTTATGTTGTTTTAAGCCACTAAGTTTCTGGTAATTTTTTATGTAGGAACAGAAAATTAATACTTTACCCTTCCCACTGAGTGTTCATATCTACAGGATTTCTTGTCGTTGGGTGGGGGAGTGCTAATCAATTTTTGCTGGAGAGTAATTAATTCAATGTTTGGAGAGCAAAGGTTTTGATAAATGAGTAGAAAAAATAGACCAGTTCCTTTATTTCTTCCACTTTCATTTGGTTCCTCTTCCCTAACATTAGTCATACCTAGTACTTCTCATTCCATTTATCCACAGAGTAAAAGTTCAGTCTTTTTCTTGGATGGGAGTAGTAACTTACAAGTTGTTGGGCAAGGATATTGAGAGGGTTAATTGCTAATTATGAAGAAAATTTTTAAAAATTTAATGGTTGTCAGGTGCACATAATTGGGTTAATCATATTCCTTTATTACAAAATGCTGTCATCTTTGGTCCATGCATGGGCCTTTTACCTATCTATCTATCTATCTACCTATCTATCTATCTATCATCTATCTTGAATAAGCACGCAAACATAAAACCCAAACCTTTGACAATAACTTACATCTAACTGTATGGCCCTCCGCCAACCCATTTCCTGGTATTCCCTCATCTGAGGCAACTATTTCCTTGATTCCCATGTTTATAATTATTTTATCTATAGCCATTATAAATGTCTATATGTTTATAAACAAAAACATTTACACTTATACATGTAAATATATGTATATGCAATTATAAATATATGTATATTTATGTTTAAGTTTAATATCCTTATATGTGCGTATATATGAGTGTTTATGCATACGTATTGGGTACATGTGTGTGTATATATTTGTGTGTGTAATATATATATATATATATATATATATATATATATATATACACACACACACACATATATATACATACACCAGAGTTTGGCAAACTTTTCCTGTAAAAGGCTGAATACAGCTTTGTGGGCCATATGGTTTTTGTCCCAACTATTCACTCTGCTATTGTGCTGCAAAAGCAGCCATGGGTATAGCGTATACTAACTAATGAGCTTGACTGTGTTCCAATAAATCTGTATTATGGACACTAAAGTGGGTTTTTCAACCATTATCTGTATAAAAACCATTATTAGCTCAATGAACAACCATAGAAAAACAGGTAGATTTGGTCCTCAAGCCATAATTTGCTACCCATGGTATATGTATAATCCTATGTATATTTTTAAGTTTATTTTGATTTTATAAGGAATGTTAAGCTCTATGTAATCTTCTTATACTTACTTCTTTCCATGTACATATTAATAAAATGTATCCATATTTATCTATTGTAGTTACTTTATTTTGCTTGATGCCTATTTCATTTATGAGATCATATCAGAGTCCATTCATCCACTCTTTTGTTGATAGGCAGTTGGGTTCCAAGTATCTGGCCTCTCAAATTCCTGAGTATCTTCTGGGTTCTGTAGAGAAATTAGCTGCTGCTTGTTAACTTCTGCCTTGGAGTCTAGTGTGACAGTTTTTGTTACCTGCTGAGTCCATACACCTGCCATCTTCCAATATTCCCTTGACATCACTTATCTGCTGTTATCTCCTCTCCCATTCTCTTTCTATTTAATCTTTTAGATATGTTTAATTATTTTAATGTCATTTCTGAGGAAAGAGGATACAGAGGTAAACATATTTTTTCTACCATATTTAACTGTAGTTTGCTTGGATCCAGTCTTCATAGATGATTTCAGGAGATGTGTTTTAGGAAAGATAAAAGGTAACTGAGAGGATTCACTTCTGGCACAATGGAGTGAAGACATCAACAAATTCTCTTCCCAAAATGCAACTACGAAGGTGGGCAAAACTGTCAAAAAACAGGGGCACCTGGGTGGCTCAGTCGTTAAGCGTCTGCCTTCGGCTCAGGTCATGATCCCAGAGTCCTGGGATCGAGCCCCGCATTGGGATCCCTGCTCCACGGGAAGCCTGCTTCCCCCTCTCCCACTCCCCCTGCTTGTGTTCCCTCTGTCGCTGTGTCTCTCTCTGTCAAATAAGTAAAAACAAACAAACAAAAGAAAAACCAAACAACCATTTCGGCACTCTGAAAATCAAAGGCATACAACAAACTGAGGAGAGTTTATAAATGAAAATGTTAAACTTGGCATAGGAGCAGCAGGAGTCTATAGTATCCTTCCCTGAGACTGTTACCATTGTCCTGTTCCCCCATGTCCCCCCAGTTCTGTTGGTGAGGAAGTTCAGTCAAAGTAGAACAGGTCTTGAAAACCAGCACCTTCAACCCCATTACAAGAGAGTATTCAGTTGATTTGGAGTCTTACCATTTAAAGTGGAAAAGCCAACAATGAAAGCCAAAAGCTCAGCTAGCTATAGTTTGCAGTATTGTGTGGGGGAACAACAGACCTGCAAACCAATGAGTGATTTAACTGGGAGTTCCAGAAGGTGTGATAAGGGACTTGATAAATTTCCTATCAATTTCAAGTTGATCCTAGTCTAATATACTGCAGAGATCAAAGTAGGTCAAAGTTACCCACACATCCTTGGCTGAAGATACCTGAACATACACACACAAGGGGTTCTGCAGTAAATAAGTGAGACAGATCCTCAAAAACATGCTGACCTTTGAATGCACTTCTCAATCTACTGTTTTTTTGTCTGTTTGATTGTATTTTTGTTTATTTCTTTACTTGCCTGGATTAAATCTGTGAAGTATGTCTCCAGAATGTGTGGTTATTGATCTTTTTGCTCTGAGTTTATTTGGTTTCTCCCTCTTGATTTTAGTTTTAAGCCCATCTTCCCAAGGGTAACCTTTATGTCTGCATAACTAATTGTTTAACCAATGATAGGTCATAAATTGTGGTCAAACATCTTGAGGCAGTAGGATTTCTACGCTTCAACTCTCAAGTATTGGAGAAGTTACAGAGAAACTGGAACCTTCATACATTGTTGGTGGAAATACAAGATGTATAGCTATTTGGGAAAACAATTGACAGTTCTTAAAAGGTTAAACATAAACTTAGCATTCAACCCAACAATTGCACTGTTAGGAATCTACCCAATGAATGAGAATATATGTCCATACAAAGATATGTATGTGAATGTTCACGACATTATTTATAGCAACCAAGAACTGGAAAAAAATCCAAATATCCATTAAGTGGTAAACGAATAATCCAAATGTAGCATATCCATAGTAGGGAATACTAGTCAGCGATTAAAATAATAAAATATGGATATATGTTATAGCATTAATAAACCTCAAAGATGTTATGTAAAAGAGGCCAGATACAAAAGACTATTTGGTAATTTAGAGTCTTAGTGGAAGTGTTTTTTTTAAATATGGTATTTACCCAAAGGATACAAAAATATTAATTCAAAGGGATATATGCATCCCAATGTTTATAGCAGCATCATCAACAATAGCCAAATTATGGAAAGAGCCCAAATGTCCATCGACTGATGAATGGATAAAGAAGAGGTGGTATGTATGTACAATGGAGTATTACTCAGCCATAAAAAGAATGAAATCTTGCCATTTGCAACATCGTGGATGGTTCTAGAGAGTATTGCACTAAGCAAAATAAGTCAGCTAGAGAAAGAGAAAAACCATATGATTTCACTTGTATGTGAAATTTAAGAAACAAAGCAAATGAACACGGGGGCAGGGGGAAGAGAGGCAAACCAAGAAGCTGACTCTTAACTGTAGAGAACAAACTGATGGTTACCACAGGGGAGGTGTGTGGGGGGATGGGTTTAACAGATATTGGGTTAAGGAGGGTACTTATTGTGATGAGCACTGGGTGTTGTATGTAAGTGATGAATCACTGAATTCTACACCTGAAACTAATATTACACTGTATGTTAACTAACTGGAATTTAAATTAAAATTTGGAAAATTAAAAAAATAATAAATAAAATAATAAAATAAAATCTGGCTCTTTAAAATCATATAAGGAAGAAAGGGTAAAAGTTGACATTATGTAGTACTTCCTACTTGATCAGTATACTACAACTTACCACATTGTCTTTACTACTACAGAATTAGTGAATCACAGGGATAAGAAAAATCTGACCTTTTTTTCTTTTTGCTTTTTTTTACATCCAAACTACAAATGATTATGATAGACAAAATATTACAGTGAAGAGATAGTGACATAAAATTAAACTACTCTTTTCCCTATAATGTTAAAACTATGTTAGAGAAGGTGATAGAGACTCATTCCCCTCACTGACCAAAGGCAGGCTACACTTGCAAAGGAAATAACAAAATTTAAGGATGAACAATTTACACAGATGAAGATGTATTTGGTCTCCACAGTGATAGTGAGCAGTGAAGGGAGAAAAAAAGTGATAAAAAGAGATTACACTGATGTTGCCATACATGGGGAGCACACGATGACAAGAAAAAACAGAGAGGGAAAGGTGATTTAGAGGATAATGGTGAGAAGGGGAATATAAGCTTTTGACACTTTAAGGATGTATAAATATATTTTAACTTTAAAACAGGAAGGAAATTATGGATTTTAAGGTGCACCTGAAAACTGAGCAGCTCTGTGTTGTCTATGCTGTTTATTACATGAAATTGTCACATATACATCTGTAACCTTTAGAATAAAGGATTCTAGAAAATTTCAAAACGTCACATTAAGGAATTCAACCCGGGAGAGATTACCTTTGAAATTATACCAGTGAATATGAAAATAGGAATATATCTGAGAACAAGGAGCATCAGCTACCTTATAAATTATACCTAAACACTGACCCCTTCACCAACATTCTGTGAGTTTTAATTAATTAGTTAGATATGCTTTTACTTTATAATGAACATAAATTCCAATTCCATTTCAGGGCTAATTTAGAGCATCTGCTCCTTCCCGCTAGGAAACCCAGATTGGTTCACATATCTGTGATACATGCATAAGACCTTAATCATGCTCAAGGAGGCTGTTTGTGAAAATAACTGACTCCATTCTTCAATTTGGCAGGAGTGGCTTGTGGAATAAAGACACATGGCCATCCAATGAGCTTCCTCTGAGAGGTAAACTCTATGCCAAGAAACTCTATGCCAGAGCTGTATCCAGCTCTGCTACAGAGATGTAGTGAGTAAACAATACAAACTGACTTGATTCATTTTGTTCTCCAAAACTACTGCCGGTCCAAAAAGAAAACCTTCTCTTTTTTCTTTTCTTCTTCTTTTTTTTTTTTTTTTTTTTTTTAGCTCCCTCACATCTATCTCAACGAGGATAAAGTCTTCAAATAAAGGATCTTCTTTTCCATATGGCTGTGAAGAGTGTGAGGCTCTATGATTGGGAGGCAGACAAAACAGGTGAAGGAAATTAAAAGGTACAAACTTCCAGTGTTAAACAGGTAATGGGACTATAATGTACAGCATAGGGGATATAGTAAAAATACTGTAATAATTTTGTATGGTGACCAATGATAACAGTGTTATCATGGGGATTATTTCATAATATATAAAAATATCACATCACTCTGATATACACCTAAAACTGATAGGATAGTGTATGTCAATTATACTTCAGTTAAAAAAAAAAAAAAGTATTCCAGACACTTGCCTGAACATGTGTAGGAGTTACATTCTCTAGACCTTGTAGCCAGTTCCCCTTTGAGGCATGATATTAATGCTTTCTCTTGGTTTTTTGACATAATCTTACTAGTGTCAATGTGAAAACTTTCTCTACTTCTGGAAGTAACTTTCTGAATCTCTCTGCCCCAATGACTCTTTTTCCCATTTCAAATGTCAACCAAATACATTCTATTTTTCATCCCCTGTGCTTCTTAGATTATTTTTCCTTCTGCTATGTCTGTTTTTTACTATGTAGCTATATTACTCTATCTGCAAGAACTTTGGAGACCCTGTTTTTGTAATAAAATAAATCAATTTTAAGAAGTAAACAAAGAAACAAACAAAAACTCCGGAATGTACCATTGATCATACCAGCTCACAGATACAGCTTAAATCAATGTGTGACCAATAGAAATGTGAAATTCAATGAGTCTTATTATATTCAAGGCATGAGTTGAGATTCTCCCAGTAGAAAGTTACTGAAGTGAGGTACATACTTAAGAAAAACTGAATTTTTAAATATATCATAAGAAGTTGAGATGTTTTTGACCTTTTACATTGATATGAGTTTATAATAAACTACAAAGCACACACACCTGTATGCATGTAGGATAAGTCGCCAATAACTAGAAAGCAGACGCCCAGCTTGGGATAGAAGCTTTCCGAACAAACACGTAGACTTACTGAACAATATTTGAATTCTAGTACTAAGAGAAAGTTAAGATATATTATCATTTATAACTTTCTTTCTGATGAAAACCTTTTTGCTGATTATATACGTAAGATATTAATTTCAAATATGTGAGGAGAATATGTATTTAGCATAGAAAAGCACATAGTTAAATAAATACTAGAAGTGGACCCACAGTGCAAAATGGTTTGCATTCCAATTCTATATTTTGCTATAACATTAGCAGTCTGGGGAGCTGTTCCATTAGAAGGTAACTCCCATTATGATGATGTGATATGCTGCTCGGATTTAGTTTTCAAAGTATGTCAGTATTTCTTAACAGACATTCATGTACCTTGCTAATTACTGCTTCACAAACACGTGTTGTGTACTTTGACAATCATAAAAGAGGTGCAAATATTTACTCATTTCAAATGACATAACCTCATAAAGGGATGAAAAATAAATTCTGGCATGAAGAATGAGAAAGGGATGATGGTGGGAGAGGAGACAGAAAATTGCTGTTAAGTTATGAAGTGTCATTCTAATTAAGTACATTAAATGCATTATTTCTAGCATGCTGTAGCCCCAAGCATACCTCTGGCTTAATCCCTTCCAAAATGAAATATAAATATATTTCATTCTATTAAAGGAGGTTTTCTGTCATAGAAATTATTTCTATTTTTTAAATGGAAGCTTAAAGGCCAAATTCACATTATAGAATGCCCATGACAGTTAACCTTGCTGGAAAACCACTACTCCATCAAAAAAGGATAGCTGTCAACTCATATCACTATGAAATGAACAAAAGAATAAAAAATACCCATGATCTGCTGATTCTAAACATGAAACAGTTTTAAAGTTAACCAGGCTTACTTGGTTGCATGGCATTGCTGATAAGAAATATTAAAATACCAAATATCACTATACTTAGATGTATCTTTTAACTAGGCAGGGAAAATCACCGTGTTTTTACCTTAGCCATGATTCAAAAAAGAACACATGAAATATAGAAAATGCAGTAATGATAATCTGTGTTTTGCTTCTTGATCTTCCTCAAAAAATATTATCAGAGAAAGTTACTTGGGGAAATATATGATAACACATTGTATATTTGCCTGTATTTAAGGGAAAAAAAATCAATAAGAAAAAAAATTTTCGTTCATTTAAATTCCAGTGGTGCTCATTGTAGTCAAAGTATCATTTTCATGGAGTTACAACTTATCTAAATGCAATGCACACTTATTTTAACAAACTATATATTAACTGATGCTTTCCTTCAAAATAATGCATATTAATTAAGACAAGCATTTTTAATATAGAGATAGGATTGGCACTATTGTTTTACATGTGTTTTCTATTACAAGTGCAATGATGGTAAAATTTGATATCACTAAGGAACTTATTGCTTTTAGGAGACTTTTAAAGCTCCATGAAGATATCTAATATCAAGCGATCTGTCATTAATGAAGCAATTACTGGAACAGGCTTTCACTGGGATGTGGAGTCAAGCACACTGCTTGCAGAACAACCCCTAACCAATGCAAGGCCAGGGAATGAAAACAGGATCTGCTCTGCAAATGACATCTGAAGGATACTAACTTGAGTGGCTCTCAGTCAAACTAAGATGCAATTAACTGTAATGGTGGAAAACTGCCTGATGCTTAGATTATGGCATCATCAATGTCCTACATGTACTTTTATTTGATTAGTTCTTTAAGAAGCAAGTATGGAGGAAGGGTTTAGTGCTGTAATCTATGTGTTAAAATGGTTACATGGAATAGAAGCCTGAAGATTATGAATTAAAAATCGAAACATTAATGCAAGGTTTAAACAAAGGAAAGCTTTTGAAAACACCATTACAAATTAATTGAGGAAAACATTCATTACAAACAATGAGATTTGTCTAGTGTTGCAATGTTTGTCATGTGCTTTCCCATATAAAATCTGTTTATCTCTGTATAAGGGCATATCTGGTGAGATTCCTTGTTCTTTGAGAATTGAATGAACTGGACTCAACCCTCATTCAAGGCAAACTGCAGTCCTCACCAAGATCCCTACAAATTTCCAGGTGGAAAGGGAGAGCTTAAGTTTTCCGGTCACTTCTTGTTTGAAATTCCAGTTCCCCTTTCTTAACTTAGTTTTTTTCAAAATTAGGAATTTGTATCTAGATTTTGGGGCAAAGTGAAAAGCTTTGAATGAGACTGACCTCCCTGTTTTAGAATCTCCTACTATCCCACTACCGATATTCTCCCAGACACTTCTCTTCTACCCATGTTGCTGATCTCCCAGTGTCCTTCAAGGCCCTCCTGTCACTCTTCTTTAGCTTGATACCCCCATTGACTCTGAGTGAACTTTGCATATCCAAAATCTCACTAACTTGCTCTGCTACCTGCTCCGTTTGCACAGAAAACCTGGAAGAGGCATTGAGAGTGATTGCCTGACGACTGGCAAAATATATCTCCTTCCTTCCCCCTTCCTTCCTCCTTCCTTCTTTCCTTCCTTCCTTCCTTCCTCTCTCTTTCTGTCTGTCTGTCTGTCTTTCTCTCATAAAGAAATATTTACCAAAAATGGGGGCACCTGGGTGGCTCAGTCAGTTAAGCAACCAACTTGATTTTGGCTCAGGTCATGATCTCAGGGTCCTGAGTTTGAGCCCTTGCTTTGGGTTCCACACTGGGTGTGGAGCCTGCTTGAGATTCTCTCTCTCTCTCACTCTCCCCCTGCCCCTTCCCCCCGCTGGGAAAAAAAAAAAGAAAGGAGCCTGGAGATTCCTTCATCAAATTTTTACTGCTGCCTGGATTCTATCTTCCCCCATGGTTTATGTGTGAGCATACAGTGCAGAGCCGTGCGGAGTAACTTTACCTATGCTCCTTCCCCAGCTAGGTGCTGTGGTTCTGCTGACACAGAGTTGCAGCGGGACTGGGAAGATGGGAACACAAAATAAGCTGAATGATTTCCAAGTTGTCTTGATAGCTGAGCATGCTTGGACCTCTTCTCATTGAATGCAGGTAGTGCGTGTGTTTTAATCCTTCCTGCATCCCTTTGCTCTGTTCAGGAGAACAGAAAACATGATAGGCTGTCAAACTATAGAGAATTTAATTCAGGAAAAATTTGGATAATTTAGATATGCAAGTGAAAAAAAAAAGAACTGAGAATCCAATTGGACAATTTATTTATTTTTATTTATTATTTTTTAAAGATTTATTTATTTGAGAGAGACACAGAGAGAGAGAGCATGAGTGGGAGGGGCAGAGGGAAAGGGAGAGAGAATCTCAAGCAGACTCTGCACTGAGCACGGACCCTGATGTGGGGCTCCATCTCATGTCTCTGAGATCACGACCTGAGGCAAAACCAAGAGTTCGGTGCTTAACCAACTGTGCCACCCACCCAGGTGCCCCTCAACTGGACAATTTAAAGCAAGTAGGCAACCGAGACAAGCAAGAGTCTGATGCTAGAATATCCCAATGGTTAAAGGAAAAGTGGGAGGCTGTGGAGTAGCCGGAATTTGGAAGCCAGGCCATGTGGCTAGGCCGCTCAAGTGGGATCTGGGCCATGAGGGAGGTAGAGCTTCTTCAGCAGGCTGTGTGGTAGAGCAATGTTGAGAAGCTATCCCCTGCCCTCCAGTTCTCTTCCCATATGCCCATTACAGAACTAGTCAAAACCCAGCTGTCAAAGGAGCTGGAAAGAACATTTTCCTAAAATACCCAGCAGAGCAAAAGGGTGGGGAATGGAGCAACATGCAAATGAAAGGCACACTTGCCGCAAAACATCCACAGCTATTAAATACCTCGCCATTTGCTAGCTACAAACCCAGTTAATGAATAGCTTTAATGAATAGGAATTCTACAGCTCTGATCATCTCAGAAAAGATTTCTAGGATATAGCAGTTCTCTTCTTTAGCACTGATACCAGTGATATTAGTAATTTTACTTTATTAATGTAAGTAATTAATAATTACCTATTATTTTTAAGTAAAAGAAAGGCAACCTTCAAAGCTATTCATGACCAGTATCTTGATTTTTCGCCTTAACCTTCCTTCTTCCTTAAGATGTGTTAGCTATGATCTGGTCTATTAACACCGTGGCTTTAAGGGCCTTTTTTTAAAGATAAGTGATGATTCATTTGGTGTGGTTCACCAGGGTGTCTCCCTCTCTTCTAAGAAATTTTCTCATCCTAAAACATGTCAGCATGAGTTTCTTGAAAACAGAAGCTGAGAGAAGGGATTTTCCAAAGATAGAGGAGAGTCTGGAAAGGACAGAAGGATGCCAGAGGAGCCATAAACACTTCCTTTGAAATGTTGCCTAAGGCAGATCGTGCCTTCCAAGACCAGATTAAAAAAGAAAAACTAGGCCATTTTCTGAAGGTCTCAATAAGATCAAGAGTCATGGAGGGCGCTTGGGTGGCTCAGTCGTTAAGCGTCTGCCTTTGGCTCAGGTCATGATCCTAGGGTCCTGGGATCGAGCCCCGCATCGGGCTCCCTGCTCCACGGGAAGCCTGCTTCTCCCTCTCCCACTCCCCCTGCTTGTGTTCCTGCTCTCGCTGTCTCTCTCTGTCAAATAAATAAATAAAATCTTAAAAAAAAAAAAAAAAAGATCAAGAGTCATGGAGACCCTGTGTTCAGAAATCGAAGCCTACTTGCTGGGCACAGCCAGACCTGCTTGGGAGATCTATTGATGATGATGTCATGTGATGTGGGATATGAGCAGCCTCCTCCTGACCCATCCACTCCCTGGGCTTGTAACACAGGGACATTATAAACCAACTTCCTTCTCTCTTCCCCTGTGCTTGTTCTGACCAAATATGTTATTTCTGGTTTAAGAGGCATTGGGCTTGTATTTATCAAATAAAAAGCGTCTTTAGAGAATTTTGCTGCTGTATAGTCATATACATATTTTAAAGGGTTCCTCAGTTGAGACAATTTTCAGAAGAGAGACTACAGGAAAAATAACGATTTATTAGGTTCCTTTGAATGGTTTTTAAATATGAAATATTTTCCTCATGAAAGAAGTTTTTATCAATCAAACTGCTTAAAAGACATTCATATTTTAATTTTAATTTTGGCATAAAATATCAGGTTTGAAATTGTTATATAAACATGTCACTGAATCCAGCTATGTTTGGGATCATTTGTGTCTTAAGTGATGCAGGTGCTAGGTGGAAAACATTTGGGTAAATATTAGTAACATTTAACGTACCTCATTATTCTCAACTTTCCTAAACTTCTATGATATTTAAAGTGGTAAATTTCTTCCCTTTTATTCTTTCTACTATTTCCTTTAGGTTTCTATTTGTCTCAGTCTTCCCATTGTAAACAAATTCATTAGTCTTGGTCAACAGACTGGTCAATAAACCATGGTTTTATTTGGGCAGCAGGATATGTTATGATTGTTATTGTTATGGCTCACTGCCCACTTATATGTTGCTTTTCTGTAAAGAGATTAAGGTACATTATTAAATCTAGAGATAATTTTTATAATTCTCAATAGAAATAGGTGGAATATATTAAAAATCTTAATTGCTGACCAATCTATATATGTATTCCAATCTAATCCCTAATACCAGCAACTATCCCAGTGAGGTTTCCAAACTCTAAAAATTCAACTAGTGAATATTCATTTTAATTAAAAAAACAAAGGAAGAAGAAACCACAAAGCAATTTCACATTAAAACAAGTAGGGCTATGTCACATCTTGTAAACACCAACCTATACCTTTGAAACAAAATAGATTAGGGATAGGGTACTCAGTTATTTTGCGAACTAAAGGGATTAACTCATTCTATGATTCGAGCCCAAATTCTAGAGTATATCAAAATAACTTATTTCCTCTATCTGGTCTTAGTATCTATTTTTTTAAAATAATTCTTATTCTCAAATAAGAAATATACAAACCCTCATAAAACAAATGTGTAATTTACTAAATTATCAAAGGTGAATATTCTTGCAAACACCATTCATGTCAAGGAATAAAACCTCACCAGCTGCCCCAGGGGTCCCTGAGTAGCCCCCAATCACAGCCCCTTCTCTCTCTACTGAGTTACTTCTCTAGACTTTTATTGTAACTACCTCCTTACTTTATCATCAAACTGTGTTTTGATAGACATCAAAGTTTAGTCTAGTTTTTTTTTTCTTTTAAGTATTTTTTTTAATCTGTAGGATTCCCTCCATCACTTCTCTTTCCTGAAATCTATTTGTTAATGATCCCAGGTTATCTGTCCTATAATTTTCCACAAGCCGGATCTTGTTGATTACATTCCTCTATAGTTTACTGTGTTCTACTACTTTTTCACCAAATTTGTAATTGAATCTAAAGGCTTACTCAAACTCAGGCTAGCTTTTTTTTTTTTCCCCCAAATCTACTTTATAGCCAGTATTGTGTCCCTCATGAGGGATCATGGGAGGTATTTAATGACCAATTATCTCTTTTGATAAAATTAGAAGCCCTTCATCCCTGAATCCTTTAGTTAATTAGAATTTGCAAAATGTTGAAATTGCAATTCTGTCATTCTTTCTTCCTGTGTTTTTTGAAATATTCTTATGATGACACACTTTCATTCATCTGCTCCTTGGTTACCCAATTCTATAGTTCATATAGGAAAAGCAGGATAAATGTTTGATTCCTTTCTTATATTTATATTGGTTTATGTTTTGAAGTTGTGTTGGCTGTAATTCTTGCATACTTTGGAACACAAGAGTTCTATAACTCATCTTTAAATACCACAGCTGTGCCTTTCAAAAGAGAAAAATGCTTATTTTAGTTTGGGCCACATATCCGAGTTATTCAAAATTTGCATTCAAGATATTACACCCTGAGATATATAATGATCTGATGCTAGCCACTTTTAAAATTCCACCTTCACCAGATGTATAGTCAGATCGCTACCCACTTTAATCCATCTTACTTATGGATATTCTATTATGCTTTGTACTTTCCTTCATGTTATCAATATTAAAATTTTGTTTTCTACTTCCAGTCATTAGGTTGGAATTATATTAGAAACTTAAAAAATAATCTCTTGTAACTAAATTAAGGCTTATTTTTTTCCTGAGGTTTTCACATTTTCATTTAAATCTCAAAATGGAGAAAGTTCAACATCAGATTCCTGTGTGGATCAGACTGAACCCTTGACCAAGCTGATTGAATCTTACTTGTTCTGTTTTGTTTGGCTAGTTCATCTAATAGATCTCAGTGTCACAGAGAGATAAATAAGAAACTAGAAATGAGGGTCCTCGGAGACTGTGAGTGACTTCTTGGGGAAGATGATCCGATGATCTGTCTGGCTTATTAATGTGATTAAGCTGTTCTAACTAAATGAGGGCTCAGAAATAAGTGTGTTCATTTGGAGTGCAAAAACCTTGAAGCTGGAAGGCATGCGGTGCATGTCCCTTAAAATAAAGGAACAACAACAAAAAAAAAAAGAACAAAAAAAAAAAAAACACACACACACACAAAAAAATAAAAAATAAAGGAACAAATTTCAACATTTTCTTGGGTAACTTTCCTTGAGTTTAGTGCCCTGGATAACACTATGATAAGCTGACAGTGTCATTAGTACTAGACTCCCTAAATAATTAAAATAATTAGTAGAACATTTTAACATAATTTATGTTTCTGAACATAAAAAAGAGGAGGAAATAGGGAGAGCAGGGATAGATAATGCAGAGACTTATATTTTAATGATAATGTTCTTTATTCTTAAAGCAATGGTTTTTAGGCAGGGGAGATGGTGATTACATTTCCATCTGGGGATCACTGTAGCTACAGAGAAGGGCTTAGAAGAATCAAGAATGGGTATGGGAAGACATGCTAAGGAATAATGAAACAATCCAAGTGATAAACTATGAGAGATTTCGCAGAGTCAAAAAGAATGAAATTAATATATTAGAGAAATGTTTAGTGTTCCTTTTTGCTCTGGCAAAATTAAAGGTCAAATTTGCAGTGTAACCAGAAGCTAAGGGTTATTTTTCTTCTACAGGATGAGGCCTTCACAATGACTTATTCAGGATGTCCAGGATCTCTCTCCCTCTCTCTCTCTCATTCTGTTTTCCTCCTCCATCCTCACATCTCCTGACACTGTCTATGCTTTGCTATAATTCAAAACTTAGAATTTACAAATATAAGGACACATAACACAAAACATTAATTTGCCTTTTCTTTTGGTCTCATAAATAATATGTATGGGGCAAATATGACCTGATGTAGGTTATTCTTGGATTTTTTTTCTATTAAGGATATTGCTTAGGAATAAATTGTGAATTTACCCTTTTACTCCACTTCATGAAAATTAGAGCAACAAACATTTTAAGAGCTTATTTTGAATTAAGATTGTATAACCTATATGTTTTATCTTACTAAACCTTCATGATAATCCTACATATCTACTTTTGCAGATGGAAAAAAAAAAAGTAAAATAGAAAGAAACTTAAGTAACTTGTTTAAGATTCCCTAGCAAATAAAGAGCTAGAATTCAGACTAGATATATCTAACTCTCCAATCCAATTGCTGAAAAGCACCAGACAATATGTTGCCATGCATTGTTCTTTGATATGTCAAAATGACATGCTTGTGTTTTTTGCTTACAGATGGACATGATGTGCCTATGTTTCCCTTGTATTGGTGATGAGGTGTAAAAAGTCACTTGCATTCACTTGCCTGTCCCCTTTTATTTATGTACTTATTAAGACAATTTTTTAGAGTAGTTTAAGGTTCACAGCAAGATTGAAAAGAAACTACAGAGATTTCTCTGATACCCCTTGCCCCTACACTTGTATAGCCTTTCCTTTATCAACATCCCCCACCAGACTGGTATATTTGTTACAATTGATGAACCTACACTGACACATCATCATCACCCAGAGTCCATGGTTTACATTAGAATTCACTCTCGGTGCTGTACATTATATGCATTTGGACAAATGCATAATGACATGTAACCATCATTATGGTATCATGTAGAATATTTTCACTCCCCTAAAAATCATTTCTGCTCTGCTTGTTCATCCTTCCCCTAACTCCAACCTCTGGCAACCACTGCTTTTTTTGTATCTCCACAGTTTTATCTTTTCTGGAATGTCTTATAGATGGAATCATACATGATGTAGCCTTTTCATATTGGCTTTTTTTCACTTAGTAATATGAATTTAAACTTCTTCCACTGTCTTTTCATGGCTTGATAACTCATTTCTCTACAGCTTACAAATATTTAAAATCATTATAGGATATTCTAATATAATTTTTTCTGAACCTAAAAATGCAGAATATATAAATAATGTAGTAAATAAAGAAATAAGAGTCACTTTTACCTCAGTACACAGAGTTAGCATTTTTAATTATTTCCTTTAATTTTTAACTTTTTAAAAAACAATTTAACCCAAGAGGTCCTGAAACAGACAAATATTTCATTGGATCTCATATTCTACCCCAAAGGGCAAATCCTTTACAAACTTATAAGAGCCAAGAACATCTTCCAATAATGTAATCAACACTGACTGCAAAAACAAGAAACTTATTCAACTAGCTTAAGCAAAAGAAAATAATACTGGATGACAAGGGGGTCTATTCTATCACTGAACCGATGTCAGAAGAAGAGTAGTGACTCATAAGACAGATTTCTCTTTCTTGCAGTTATAGTGGCTAGTGTTCTGGATTTCATTATCCAAATAATTATATAGATAATTATAAAAATATATATTATGTACACTAGTATGTCTGTGTAGGTACATCCATATACAGCCAAACCTTGAACAATGTAGGAGTTAGAGGACCCTACCTCCTGTCCACATATAACTTTTGACTCCCCAGAAACTTACCTACTAATAGCCTATTTCTGACCAGAAGCTTTAGTGATAACATAAACAGGCGATTATCACATGTTTTGTATATGTCTTATATACTACATTCTTTTTTTTTATTATGTTCAGTTAGCCAGCATATAGTACATCATTGGTTTTTGACGTAGTGTTCAACGATTCATTAGTTGCATATAACACTCAGTTCTCATCACCACACATGCCCTCCTTAATACCCATCATCGGGTTACCTCATCCCCCCCCCCCCTTCTGTAACTGTCAGTTTGGTTCCCGGAGTCCAGAGTCTCTCATGGTTACTCTCCCTCTCTGATTTCTTCCCATTCAAGTTTCCCTCCCTTCCCCTGTGGTCCTCCGTGCTATTCCTTATGTTCTACCTATGAGTGAAACCATATGAAATTGTCTTTCTCTGCTTGACTTATTTCACTTAGCATAATCCCCTTCTTACAAAAAAAGTAAGCTAAAGAAAGAAAATGCTATTTGAAAAATCACAAGGAAGAGAAAATACACTTATAATATCCTGCTGTATTTATTGAAAAAAAATCTGGGTATTAGGGGGTCCCACTCATTTCAAACCTGTGTTGTTCAAGGGTCAACTGTAGTTAAAATTTCAAAAAGTGAAACAGTGTATAAAATGAGAAGACTCATCCCAAGCCCACCAACAGTCCTGTCCCTAGTCCTTTATGGTTTCTAATTCAATTCTTTCATGATTATATTCTCTTCTTTATTTAACGTTTTTGTCACATTTGATTTAACAACATTAGACAACATCTCTGATTCTCAATATCTGTTATTGTTTTAAATAATTTACTGGTAAACTTACATTTTCTGTTTTACACTTCTATTTCCTTAACCCATGATCTTTAGAGATTTTCTGTTGACTTCATAGTATGTAAAATAAAGAAATCAGCGTAGATGTACGTCCCTCCTCCTTCCTTCATTTTCCTATTCCTCTCATTTGTGTTATCGCACTGATGTTTTCAGAATTGTTGCATCCGTTTGCTGTTTTTATTTTCCTATAATTAAATCTTCAATGCACTCTGCCTATTGATTAACTGAATTGTGAAAGCTACTAAACATTTATAAGTATACAAATATATTTTTTATTGTAAAACAAGTAGTACAGCTGGATCCTTAGGAAAGGATTTATAATCTATACCCTCAACTTTGCTCTTCAAAGAATTTTCGAAGCGTCAATGTCAGATGCATTCTCCTTTCAAATGCTCATGAGCCATATCATATTCTAGTTTGTTTTTTATTAAGGTCATAATTGTTTTATTTTTTTAGCTTTAATTTGCAATTCTGCCTTTTCATTGTTGATAGAAAAGATACATGAAGATCTAGCCTCAATAAAATATTTGTTGTATGTATTCCACTTTCTTATTAAAGATATTTATTATTCATGAAGCCTTCAACTTCCTGTTTTAAGTTAAGCAATAATATTTCCTGGGACTATGTACAGCTATCCTCTTTGTATATCTTTTCATGGGAATAATGTTTCATATATTTTACATTTTTCTTTAGAATATTCATACAATATGCTGTAGTATATATTTGATATGTTTTCATTAAATCCTATATGGATGACAAGCTTTTGTTACATATTAAAGTGTATGTATTAAAATGTTTTAACGTTTTTTGTTCTTCGTTAATGAGAAATTCAGTTGAAAAACCTACCTTCAAGAAACTTTTCTTTCAGACCTTTGAATGCCTTACTCCAATGTGTTTTCATATCTGGCATTCTTAATGCTAATTTGAAGCCAATGGGTTCTCTACTTTTTACGTTATTTGTTTATTTTGTTTTTCTCTTTCAGTAGGCTTTTAACTTCATTCTTGAAATTTTTAAATTTTACCAACTAGTGAATATGTGTTTATTCATTCATCTCATTCATTAAGTGTTGAGTTTTAAATAGTAATAGAAATCTTTCTGAATAGTAATGAATACTTTTTTTGTTGTTGTTAGGGTTAGGGTCAGTTATCTTTCTTGGATTTCCCAAGTGGTTGTTCGACATCCTTAATCGTTCCTTCCTTCCTTGATTCTTAAGTTTTTTCTCATTTCATAATTTTTAAAATAATTATTATAAATTTGTCCTTTCCCCTGTTCTGAAAAATCTCCACATTTTGATCTTCCAGATTACTTATTTGGCCTTCTGAAATTTCCATTTTATTTTTCATTACTACTGACTTAAAAAAAAATTATCAGTCACATTTTAAATTTCCATCAACAACTCCTTGTCTGTTCTGTTTTTGCATCTTTTCCATAGAAGTAGCTATTTATGAATAAAATAGTCTGTTGAATTTTTATATATCTGGAGAGAATATGAATAAAAATTTGTTTTTCTTATGTTTTTCTTCTGACACTAAATAATCACTTTCCTGTGAGAATATTCACTAGGTCTATTGTTCTTCTCTTTTGCGTTGTTTTCATTAAACAGTTAATGATGCTTTCTGCATCATTCATGTCTATAAAATGGACTGGGTTAGCTGAAGAAAGGGGTCCTTGAGCAGAGTTTTAAGTTTACTTCCTAAAGTTGTCTTCCCTGTAAAAGAAGGTTCAAAGTGATTTTGGGGTCTGTTAAGTGGCTGTTGTGTGCATAATTCATTTTTGGAAAGTAAAGTTAGGGAGAGTGGAAGGCAGTCTTGGACTTGCCCCTCCCCCAGCATCACAAATGAGAAGCAGCAGAGGGCTGGAGGTAAGCACATTGGCTCTGGAAACAAGTCTGTGCCTCTTATCTGCAAAATATAAATAATAAAATCTTCAACATAAGGTTGTTGTGAGTTACATACAAAACATTTAGACCAATATCTCACACATAGTAAGCACTCAATATCACACATGGTAAGCACTCAATAATCCTTAGCTTAAAAGTGGAAGCATAATGACGAATTTTATTTTAGCATAAAAAATATTTAGTATCTTTTTCTCTTGTAAAGAACTAGTTTTTGCTTGCTTTTCTTTGTTTTTGTCTGGTAGAGAGTTTTAAAATTATGTCAATCCCTTTACTGCTTCCCTTGAAGGTACACCCACTCTAAACCTCCCTAGGGAAGGGCTGCTCGTGTCTTCAACAGCTGTGCTCCAGACTTAGCTTTAATGTTTCTATTGCCTGACTCTTTATATTGGCTGTGAAAGTGGGGAAGAGAAGAGCAGGAGGAAAGATTGACTGGCCCAGCTGTTTCTTTCAATAATAATGATAATTATGAATGGTCAACACTGTTCCCAATAATCACGACGGCTGCTGACACAACCTCTAAACTTGTTTAGAATTTGAGTTTCCCTACTGTGCCCTTTGGTGTGTCCAAGCCTTCCACTAGAAGAATGTCTCTTGCCTTTGCCGCCGTCCTTTCCCAGATTGTACTTTTAGGCTACAGTGTACTTTATCTATCAATGCAAACCCATCTCCTGTCCTCATTTCCCATATTAGACATAGTATACAGTTAAGTAATACCACTGTTTCCCCATTCCATGGGTTCATTTGTCTCTGTATCTAATCTTAACTGTCATCTTGAATCTGAAGCAACAGTCAATTTCTGCATTCTGGAATTTCCAGATTGGCTTTGGCACCAATTAAACTCCTTAGTTCATCTTTATGTATTATACATGTACTTGTCTACATCTACTCTTTGCTCCTAGTTTCCATTTTTTGCATTCTAAAATAAATATTAGCTTTTGAACTTTTAAAAATTTATTTATATCATTAGAGTAATGGCTAACTAGGTATTATAATATCTATCTATACCTATCTATCTAATGTGGCTGTACATTTTAATACCATTTAATATGTTAAGACAATTCTTTGTGTTAATAAAAGTTTTGAACGGAATGCACTTCCACCAGGGACAATCTAACTTAATGTGCATTCCCATTTGTTGTTATTAAATTTTAAAGGCATTTTTCCCGTGTAACACCTCACAGACATTAAGGATTTAGATTGGTTCTCTTCTGTTAATAATAAAATCAGTCCACTTTGAGAAAAATGCATTCATTCATGGACCATATTAGCTAATCAATAATTTATGGCCCTTGTTTACACATAAGATATTAAATATATACAATGTAAATCTTTAACTATGAACAAAGAAATGAATACATAGTGATTAAAAACGACCTGAGAAATTTAACTAACGAAATATGTTCACTTCTAAGGTCAAAAAGTTATAGCTTAAATAACAGAACAGAAAAGACCATTTACCGAGATGATCTAAATCACATACTTTTTCAGTCTTCTGCTTCATGGTGTGGATTACAAGTAAAACTTTCAGTGTGGATGAACTAGGAATGAAGAGAAATCAAGGCTCTCTAGTATGACAGTGATCCTGATGGCTGTAAATGATGGCAGTGCTCCAATTTTTGAAATTGCTTCATTTAAAAACTAAGCATTAGATTCCACAGTGTTATAGGATTCTCAGCCATCTTGGATTCAATTTAGAGGAAACATTTATGGAGCTTAAATTGTTCCTGGCAATTCTATGCTCTGTAACATTTTAAACAAATGTATTTTATACCAAATTCTCCCACATAGAGTATAGATAAAATCTAAAAATACACATTCACATCCCTTTCATGAACTGGTTTTTAGTTTTTGGTGGGTTCAGTTGTGTGCTCTCTTAACAAAAGGAGAGTCAAAACTGATAAAAGTGAAATTTAAATTCTTAGCTCGCTGTGTCTTATATAAGATGACTAAATCCAAAAACTAAACTAAACTAAACTAAACTAAAATAAAATAAAATAAAAATTCAATTCAATTAAATAAATAAAAATATCCAGAGAGCAGGCAGTTCAGATCCTGAGGTTGGACACATAAGCTTCACTTTTCCTTTTCTAACCAGATATAAAGTGAGTTTGAAAAGCCATGATTTGATTCATCAACTGCCTTGTTTCCCCTTTTTATTTCCTTTATGTCTATAAATGTAAAAAAATCAAGCAGCCATGTCCTAATTAAGGAAAACTGGTGCACTTTAATGTTACATAGATTACTTCTTGATCTGAGATTTGACTTGTTTTTGTTGACAGAGTTACCTCTGTCATTTTTTTTTTTAATTTCATTCTTTAGCATTTACAGAATAATTACAAAATACCTATGGGGGCCATGGCATTGATGATGAATGTGTTTCCACTTCTTTCTACTTGTTAGGAGATTTGGGTGACAAAACACTTTGGAAGTGTTTCATGATCTCCAAATTTGATACTAAGTGGTATTTTAAAAGGTTATTCTGGGGATATTTGGTTGCTCCTGGGTTGATTTCCGTTTCCTTGAAGATCTTGGAGGAAATTAACTCTTCCACTTGAGGGCCTTCAAAGGTCTTCACATCCAGCCCCACTGTGCAGTGATTGGCAGGACCTCCAATTACCAGAATTTCACTAGTCAGGTGAAGAGTTACCTTTTATTATTACACTTTATGAGCTGACTGAATTAAGTTAAACCTGTACATCATTTTTCTTTCTGGAAATTAAAAAGATTTACACTCACTGTTTTGAACAAGTAGATTTTTGCTTGCAGCTGTCAAAGCAAGCTGTCATTTCAATTATCTGGCGTGCCTATTAGTCAATTTTTAATAAAGTTTCCACTACTTTTTCCTGTTTTTTAATGAATGGTGTCCCTCAAAAACCTTTAAATATATGTTCCATGGCCCCTATAGAATTCTGAAATTAAGTAGAAAATATTAAGTAATTTAATCATAAAATGCTTTACATTTTTCCATGGTTGTCTAGAGCACACTCTTTTTTAGCAGTTTTATTTCCTTTTCAATTTCTCCTTCTTAGAAAACAATCACAGCAGCAGCCATAAAGATTATAGTATTGATGAATTCAAGACACAGTTAACTCTTGTTCCATGGAGCAATATAGAAACTTCTGTGTAATTTATCTATTATCTGTTTATCTATCTTCTTATCAGTCTATCATCTATTTAACTTTCTATCTTCATATCTTTTCAGTTATTTTCAAAGATATGACTCTCTCTTCCACTTGACTGTAAACTCCAAAAAGTAAATTCCATGTACACAGGCAGCTGGAATATGAGCAGGAGACCAAGACAGGCCCAGTTATCAGAGTAAAGCAATATTGCAAATATGAAGGGAATGTTATGGCTCAGTGACCATGGAGATGCCTAGAGTTTTTTCCTTGATGTCCAAAATAACAGCCTTAATAATGATAATGATAACTCTTAATACCATCTCCACCACCTCCACCGTTGAACTTCTGAATATGGTCTTGCTTGGTCAGAATCCAGAAGCAAAACAATGCTGAACCTAGAAATAAAAGGTATTGGTGACTCTAGATGACTGAGTAGAAGATATCAAAAACAGAATTAAATAAGAAAATCCATGACAAATGCCTAACAACTTACCTGTCTTTTACAAACTACTTTATAACCTAGATCTAAACATGCTCCTGGGTAACACTATAGTGTCTCATGCCTGCCTTGCATGCAATGGGTGCTTAGTCGCTTTCCTGTGAATTGAGTAAGTGAATGACTAATTAAATGGGCCCTCTTTCTCTCTTACATTTTCTTTGATGACAGGAATATATAACAGATATCTTGGGTTGCCAAATTGTCATTTTATCATTTTTTGAGTGTCATTTTGAGTTTGAATTTGAGTGACATTTTGCCAGATAAAGGAGAACGCTTGCAAACAATTAACCATCTGTGCATTGCAAGATCCACTCTGTATAGACACGCAGTCTTCACTAACAAAAAGTGGGCAAGACCATGGCTTCTCCTTCCACTTCTGCCACTGCTTATGGGTCCTGGAAACTGCTAACTTGCATTCTAAATATGAATATTTTCTAAATTTATCCCAGAGGGAGACTGAGTATCAAAGCATCATTTTATTCATGAGCTAAGCTTCCAATTACTTCCAAGGATGCTTACTATTCTTAAATGACTTAGAAGAGATAAAATCTTTGCACTCATTAGTAAATTTGTGGCAATTTCCATCTTTCTTAAATTTTTCCAAAAATTTGTTTCAAGAATTATATGTCTTTTTGAGTCTTTTAGTTCCATTTTAACCAATAATTTCTCCATAACTTTAAATTATGACATACTAATTTTATTACTTGGAAATTTGTCTTAGACATATGAATGCATGGCAGTGAGAAGGGGTATGGCCTATTTATTTTATTCTTTTTAAAAAAATGTTTAGTTTGGAAAAATTCACAAATCCTATGGCATCATAATGTCTATGAAGCAAAATATTTAAAATGAAACTTTTAATGTTTCAATTACATTGAAGAACCAAGACAAAATATTCCACATTCTAATTTGAGGTGTGAGATCAATATGTAGGATGTAAAAAAGGAGACATAAGAATATTAGGGTTTTTTCCACTTAGCAGACTACTACTTTCAGTCTATAAAAGAGGCTGGAAAGACTGAAAGGGACTGGACATCTGGAGAAGATCTTTAGAAAAAGCTATTAGTACCATACAGTCTTTTTTTTTTTTAAAGAATCTTTTTTTTTTTTTTAAAGATTTTATGTATTTATTTGACAGAGAGAGAGAGAGAGCGAGAGCAGGAACACAAGCAGAGGGAGTGGGAGAAGGAGAAGCAGGCTTCCCGCCGAGCATGGAGCCCAATACGGGGCTCAATCCCAGGACCCTGGGATCACGACCTGAGCCGAAGGCAGATGCTTAATGACTGAGCCACCCAGGCGCACCCCGCCCACCATACAGTCTTGATGACTACAGCTCTGACGCAGCTTGAAATACAGAATTGTGATGCCTTCAGTTTTGTTTTTCTTTTTCAGACTTGTTTTGGCTATTTGGGGTCTTTTGTGGTTTCATACAAACTTTAGGATTATTTGTTCTAGCTCTGTGAAAAATGCTGGTGGTATTTTGATGGGGATTGCATTAAATGTGTAGATTGCTTTGGGTAGTATAGACATTTTAATAATGTTTGTTCATCCAGTACATGAGCATGGAATGCTTTTCTATTTCTTTGTTTCCTCTTCAATTTCTTTCCTAAGTATCCTATAGTTTTCAGAGTACAGATCCTTTATTTACTTCTTTAGTTAGATTCATTCCTAGGTATCTTCTTGTTTTGGTGCAATTGCAAATGGGATCAATTCCTTGATTCCTCTTTCTGCTATTTCTTTATTGGTCTATAGAAATGCAAGAGATTTCTGCACATTGATTTTATATCCTGTGACTTTTCTGAATTCATGTATGAGTTCTAGCAATTTTTTTTATGGAGTCTTTTGGGTTTTCTACATAGAGTATCATGTCATCTGCAAAGAGTGAAAATTTGACTTCTTCCTTCCAAATCTGGATGCCTTTTATTTCCTTTTGTTGCCTGATTGCTGAGGCTAGAACTTGTAGTACTGTGTTAAATAGCAATGGTGAGAGTGGGCATACTTGTCTTGTTCCTGACCATAGGGGAAAGGCTCTCAGTTTTTTCCCCTTGAGGATGATATTAGCTGTAGGTCTTTTGTACATGGCTTTTATGATGTTGAGGTATGTTCCTGTCTATCCCTACGTCTCTGAGGGTTTTTATTAGGAAAGGATGCTATACTTTGTCAAATGCTTTTTCTGCATCTATTGAGAGGATCATTGGTTCTTATCCTTTCTTTTATTAATGTGGTGTATCACGTTGATTGGTTTGTGAATATGGAACCACCCCTGAAGCCCAGGAATAAATCCTACTTGATTGTGGTGAATAATTCTTTTACTGTACTGCTGAATTTGATTTGCTAGTATTTTATTGAGAATTTTGTGTCCATGTTCATCAGGGATATTAGCCTGTAATTCTCCTTTGTAGTGGGGTCTTTGTCTGGTTTCAGAATCAAGGTAACGCTTGCCTCATAGAAAGAGTTTGGAAGTTTTCCTTCCATTTCTATTTTTTGGAACAGTTTGAGAAGAATAGGTATTAACTCTTCTTTAACTATTTGGTAGAATTCCCCTGGGAAGCCATCTGTCACTAGACTTTTGTTTGTTGGGAGATTTTTGATTACTGATTCAATTTCTTTGCTGGTTATGGGTCTGTTCAAGTTTTCTATATCTACCTGTTTCACTGTTGGTAGTTTGTAAATTACTAGGAATTTGTCCATTTCTCCCAGGCTACCCAGTTTGTAGGCATATAATTTTTCATAATATTCTTTTATAATTATTTGTATTTCTGTGGTGTTGGTTGGGATCGCTCCTCTTTCATTCATGATTTTATCTATTAGATTTTATCTATTTTATCTATCTGATAGCTTTTATCTATCCTTTTTGATAAGTCTGGCTCGGGGGGTTATCAATTTTATTAATTCTTTTGAAGAACCAGCTCTTAGTTTCATTAATCTGTTCTACTTTTTTGTTGTTGTTGTCTCTATATCATTTATTTCTGCTCTAATCTTTATTATTTCTCTTCTTCTGCTGGCTTTAGGCTTTATTTGTTGTTCCCTTTTTAACTCATTCAGGTGTAAGGTTCGGTTGTGTATTTGAGACTTTTCTTGTTTCTTAAGGTAGGCCTGTACTGCAAAACACTTCCTTCTTAGCTTTTGCTGCCCAAACGTTTTGGGCTGTTGTGCTTTCATTTTCATTTGCTTCCATGTATTTTTTTAATTCTTTTTTAATTTCCTGGTCGACCCATTCATTCTTTAGTAAGATGTCCTTTAACCTCCATGTACTTAAGGTCTGGCAAAAAACAGACACATAGATCGATGGAACAGAATAGAGAACCCAGAAATGGACTCACAACTATATGGTCAACTAATCTTCAATAGAGCAGGAAAGAATATCCAGTGGAAAAAATAAAGGCACTTTAAGAAATGGTGTTGGGAAAACTGGACAGCAACATGCAGAAGAATGGAAATGGACCACTTTCTTACACCATATACAAAAATAAATTCAAAATTGGTGAAAGACCTTAATGTGAGACAGGAATCCATCAAAATCCTGGAGAACAGAGGTAGAGATCTCTTCAACCTCACCTGTAGCAACTTCTTACTAGAGATATGTCAGGAGGTAAGGGATACAAAAACAAAAATGAACCCAGTGGGACTTCATCAAGATAAAAAGCTTCTGCACAGCAAAGGAAACAATGAACATATCTAAAAGGCAGCCTAGGGAATGGGAGAAGATATTTGTAAATGACATATCTGATAAAGGGTTAGTATCCAAAATCTATAAAGAACTTATCAAACTCAACACCCAAAAAACAAATAACCCAGTTAAGAAATGGGCAGAAGACATGAATAGACAATTTTTTTAAAGAATACATTCAGATGACTAACAGTCACATGAAAAGATGCTCAACATCACTCATCATCAGGGAAATACAAATCAAAACCACGATGAGATATCATCTCATACCTGTTAGGATGGCTAAAATTAACAACACAGGAAACAAGAGCTGTTGGCAAGAATGCAGAGAAAGGGGAACCCTCTTGCACTCTTAGTGGGAATGCAAACAGCTGCGGTCATTCTGGAGAACAGTATGGAGATTCCTCAATGTTTGAAATAGGATCACCCTGCAATCCAGCAATTGCACTACTAGGTATTTACCCAAAGGATACAAAAATACAGATTCAAAGGGATACATGCACCCCAATGTTTTTAGCAGCATTATCAACAATAACCAAACTATGGAGAGAGCCTGAATGTCCATCAACTGATAAATGGCTAAAGATGTGGGTAATGGAATATTACTCAGCCATCAAAAAGAATGAAATCTTGCCATTTGCAATGACATGGATGGAGCCAGAGTGTATTATACTAAGTGAAATAAGTAAGTCAGAGGAAGACAAATACCATATGATTTCACTCATATATGGAATTTAAGAAAGAAAACAGATGAACATATGGGAAAGGAGAAAAGAAAAAAAAAAAGGAGAGAGGGAAACGAGCCATAAGAGATGGTTAATGATAGAGAACAAACTGAAGGTTGATGGAGGAAGGAGGGTGGGGGATGGCTAGATGGGTGATGGGTATTAAAGAGGGCACTTGTTATGATGAGCACTGGGTGTTGTATGTAAATGATGAATCACTGAATTCTAATCTAGAAACCAATATTGCACTATATATTAACTACCTAAAATTTATATTACATAAATAAATAAATAATAAAAGAAAAAAAGAAAGAAAGCTATTAGTGTGCTGTGAGTCTCAACAACACCTCCAATGGACAGGGTTGTGTGGAGTGCATTCATCTCAAGTCAAGAGATGAACTTTTAAAAGATCACTCAGAGACCATGATATGTGTGTCCTGACATTTTAGAGACACATGGCTTGGTACCTGTTTCCTCCTTGAGAACTATAAATTGTGAGTACAATCCTGGAGAAAATCACAAGCTGGAGTTAGGAAGATGGGGAAGAAGGGTAGGACTCAAGATGGGAAAAGCAAGAAATAGACCTGACCCCCAGCTTTTCCTACACTCAAAAGTCAGGCCACTTGTAACCCTAATTGTAGGAGCAAGTAATACTTTGATTTCAGATTCATTTTGAAAATGTGATTATTATTATAAACCAGGAATAATTTTACTACTCCGAATCAGTGTTTCTTATGAAAAGTAGCTAAAGGTATCAGAGCATGTGAAAGTTAGGGGCTAAATGTGTCCCCCAAAGTTTATATGTTGACATTCTAACTTTCAGTACTTCATAATGTGACTATATTTGAAGGCAGGGCCTATAAATAGATGATTTAGTAAAAATAAGCCATTAAGGTGGGTTCTAATCCAATACGACTCGTGTCCTTATAAAAATAGGAGATTAGGACGTGCAGAGAGAGATCCCAGAGAGATCCCAGACTCTGGAGACACCTTGATCTTAGACCTCCAGAAAGGTGAAGAAATAAATTTCTATTGTTTAAGCCACCCAGTCTGTGGTATTTGTTATGAAAGATGCCGTAAACTAATACAGAATATTACCCAACATGTCAAGATATTTTTCCTAAATTTTATCTATGGATTGGACAGAGAAAAAGTCACTCCACAAACAATATCTAAAACTATAGAAGTGATTTATAAATATATCCCATATGGAAAACACCCCATTTAAGTCTCATGGAATTTTACATATTCAACATATGTATATTTTGAAATTATTTTCTTAATAAGTTCTTAAAAATTAGCTTTATCACAAAACTTTAAAATTTTATTTATCTGAGAGAGAGAGAGAAGAGAGAGAACATGAGTAAAGGGCAGAGCAGAAGGAGAGGGAGAAGCAGGTTCCCTGCTAAGCAGGGAACCCAATTCAGGGCTCCATCTCAGGACCCTGAGTTCATGACCCGAGGCAAAGGTAAACGTTTAACTGACTGAGCCACCCATGCATCCTTTGCAAAAACTTTTAATGGCAAATTATTAAATACAAAAACCTTACCCAGTTTATTTCAGTAATCAGTAAACTGAGGAGAATGTGCAGCAAAAAGTAAAAACAATCAAGGAATAAAAAATTGCTGATTTTCTTAACTGTCCTTCCTGATTATCCTGGTAGACTTATTTTTCCCCCCGCCACCCCTGCTAGACTTGTTAGAAGCTGGAGAGCAAAAGGATGGAGGGAAAAAAAGACTTTAGGTTTTGGCAGTTGATAACTTTATTAGTATATATAAAACTGGCATACCAATATAACACCAAAAGTACAAGCAAGAAGAGCAAAATTGTACAAGCAGGACTACATGGAACTGAAAAGCTTTTGCACAGCAAAAGAAATAACCAATAGAGGGAAAAGGCAACCAGCACAATAGGAGAAAATATTTGAGAGCAGTATATCTGATAAGGAGTTAATTTCCAAAACATATAAGGAACTCCTACAATCTAATAACCTGATTAAAATACTGGGCAAAGGGGGTGCCTGGGTGGCTCCATCAGTTAAGCGTCCTACTCTTGGTTTCAGTTCAGGTCCTGATCTCAGGGTCGTGATCTCAGGGTCATCAGATTGAACCCCAGGGCGGGCTCTATGCTGTGCAGAATCTGCTTAAGTTTTTCTCTTTCTCTCTCCCTCTCCCTCTGCCCCTCCACCCCCCTGCATGTGCTCATGCTCTCTCTCTCTCCCTCTCTCTCTCCCTCTCTCTCAAATAAATAAATCTTTAAAAAAAAAAATACTGGGCAAAGGACTCAAATAGACATTTCTCCAAAGAAGACATACAAATGGCTGATAGGTATATAAAAAGATTCTCAACCCCACTAATCATCAGGGAAATACAAATCAAAAACCACATAAGATATCTTTAGGATGGCTGTTACTTAAAAAAAAAAAAAAAAAAAAGATAAAAAGAGTTGTGAGGATGTGACAAATTTGGAACCATTTCAGGTAACTTTGTACATGGTATGGGGTTTAAATTAAGGTATATGTATGAATGTATTGCCTGTGGGTATCTAATTATTCTAGCACTATTTGTGGAAAAGGTTACCTTTCTTCTTTTGAACTGATTTTGTGCCTTTGTTAAAAATCACTTGTTCATGTTTGTGTAGATGTATTACAGGGTATCTATTCTGTTCCATTGACAGATTTGTCTATCCCGCAGCCAATACTACAGTCTTGATTACTATGGCTTAATATAGTAAGTATTGCTATCAGGAAGACCAATTTCTTTCACTTCATTTTTTTTTCTTTTCAAAATTATTTTAGCTAATCTAGTTTCTTTACCTTTCCATATAAAGTTTAGAATAATCTTGTCTATATCTACACACACACATAAAAATCACATTGGAATTTTTTTAAAAATTGCATTAAAGCAGTGTATCAATTTGGGGATGATTGATAGTTTTACTATGCTGAGTCTTCCAATTTATGAATATGGTATGCTTCTCCATTTGTTTTCCAAATCTCCATTTGATTTCCTTCATCAGCTTTTTTTTAATTTTCAACATATAACTCTTGTACATGTATTGTTAGTTTTATATGCATTTCATTCTATTTAAGCAACTGTCAATGGTATTGTATTAACCTGGTTATTCATATGCTCATTGCTAGCATATTGAAATACATTTGATTTTTGTATCTTTGTCTTGTACCCTACACCCTTGCTGAATTCGTTTATTTATTCTAAGAGGGATTTTTGTTGTTTTTCTTTTGTTTTCTATATTACTTGAGATTCTCTACAAAAATGATCATCAATCATGTCATCTGCAAGGACGGAGGGCAGTTAGTTTTATTTCAATCTTTCAGGTTCATATGCCTTTTATTTGCTTTATTGCTTTATTTTACTGGCTAGAACTTCCAGCACTAAGTTAACTAAGAGTGCTTATAGTGAAAATCTGTACCTAGTTTCCACTATTAGGAGAATAGAAGTTAGTCTTTCACTTTTAAATATAACGGTAAGTATAGTGAGTGTATAGTGCTGAAAACTCTCCAAATTTGGCAAAAGACATAAACATACAGATTGAAGAAGGTGAGTGAATCCCAAACAAGATAATGTCTAAGAAACTCAAACCAAAAAACATCATAGTCAGACTTCTGAAAGTAAAGACAAAGAAAAAAAAAAATCTTGAAAACAGTGAGAGAAATGACACCTTACCTATGGGGGTGGGGAAGGGGGTGGGAGTGGCATTGTTTAAACAGCAGTGAATTTCTCACCAGAAACTATAGAGGCCAAAAAAAGGTGGCACAATATTTTTCAAGTGCTGAAAGAAAAGAACTATCAGTACAGAATCCAGGAAACAAACTGAGGGTTACAGAACGGAGGGGGGTAGGGGGATGGTGTGACCGGGTGATGGGCATTAAGGAGGGCACGTGTTGTGATGAGCACTGGGTGTTATACATAACTAATGAATCGTTGAACACTACATCAAAAACTAATGATTTACAAAAGTTTGCTAACTGAACACAATAATAATAAAAAACAATACAGAATCCTATACCCGATAAAAACTACGCTTCATGAATAATGGGGAAAGCAAGTCACTCTCAGGTAAAGAAAAACTAGAAGTCATATCCTACCTAGCAAATTTATCTTGAAGTAATGGCTTAAGGAAGTTCTCTAAACATAGGAGCATTTTCTTCATCCAAATAGTCATACACATTAGCAGACACTCCTGCTAGCCCCATTTCTAGCTCTACGCAACCACTCATCTTTCTTTCTCTATGTATTTTCCTGTTCTGGACATTTCGTATAAATGGAATCATACAATATGTTATGTGGTCTTTTGTGACTGGCATCTTTCACTTAACAAAATGATTTAAAAATTCAACCATGTTTTAGTGTATATCAGTACTTCATTTGTTTATTGCCAAGTAATATTTAATTGCATTGACATACCATTTTTGTTTATTCATTCATGACTTGACAGGCATTTAGTTTGTTTCCACATTTTGGCCATTATGAATAACACTGCATTATCAACATTCATGTATAAATTTTTGTGTGTATATATTTCACACACTTATATTTCTCTTAGGAATATATCTGGAAATAGATGGCTGGATTATATGGTAACTCTGTGTTTAAAAATTTCAGGGAAAAAAAAATAAAAATTTCAGGGACTGCCAAGTTGTTTTCCAAAGCAGCTTCTTCATTTAACATTCGCATCAGCCATGTATGGGGGTTCCGATTTATCCACATCTTTGTCAACACCTGTTACCATCTGCCTTTTTCCTTTTTTTTTTTTTTTTTTTAACTATAGTTACCTTAGTGGGTGTGCAGTGGTATCTCATTGCATTTTTGATTTTCATTTCCCGATTGACAAATGATGTTAATCATCTTTTCATGTGCTTATTGGCCATTTGTTTATCTTTTTTGGAGAAATGTCTATCCATATCCTTTGCCCATTTCTGAGTTGGGTTATTTGTGTTTTTCTTGTTGAGCTGCAGGGGTTCTGAATATATTCTTGGTATGAGTCACTTATCAGAAATATGATTTGCAAATATTTTTCCCATTCTGTAGTTTTTTATATTGATCTTGCATACTGCAATCTTGTATACTTATCAGTTCTGATAGTTATTTTGAGGATACCTTAGGATTTTCTATATACAACATCATATTATCTGCAAATAAAGATAATTTTACTTCTTTTCCAATCTGAATGTGTTTTATTACTTTTGTCTAACTACCTTGGCTAAGAACTCCAGTGCTATGTTGGATACAAATGATGATTACAGACCCTTTATTTATTTATTTATTTATTTATTTATTGTATTTTTTCCCTGGGGGAAAGCATTCATTTTTTCACCATTGAGTATGATGTAAGCTGTAGGTTTTTCATAGATGCCTTTTATCAGATCAAAAATCCTAGTTCTTTGAATCTTTTTATCATGAAAGTGTGTCCAATTTTGTAAAATACTTTTTTCTCATTTATTGAAAAGATCATTGGTTTTTGTCCTTTGTTCTATTGATATGGTGTATTATATTGATCAATTTTTGGGTGTTAAACAAAACTTGCATTCCCGGCATAAATCTTACTTGGTCATGGTATATAATTCTTTTTATATGTTGCTGGATTCAGTATGCTAGTATTATGTCCAGAATTTTTGCATATATATTCATAAGGGATAGAATTGTGTAGTTTTATTTTCATGTGATATCTTTATCTGGTTTTGACAAAAGATAATGCTGGCCTCATAGAATGAGTTGGAATGTATTTTCTATTTTTTTTTTTTTTTTTGGAAGAATTTGTGAAGGGTTGGAATTAAATGTTCTTTAAGTGTTTGTAGATTTCACCAGTGAGGTATTCTTTATAAGAAGTTCTGTACATTACTAATGCAAATTAATTCAAAAATTTGTTAGAGGTCTATTCAAAATTTTTTTCACATTCTTTCTTTTTACTTTTGTTTTTGTTTTTTACGTGTGTCACCTGTAGATACGAGCTAGCTGGATTTTTCAAATCTATTCTAATTTTCTTGCAATTTAGTCTTTAATGGGCTTATTTAATCCATTAATATTTCATTAATAATAATATAAAAGATTTTACCATATTTTAAAGCGTTTTTATATATTTTCCTTGTTTACTATAAGATTGATAAATATTTCTTTATTCTTTTCTGTTCCCTCTCAATCGTTATAGATTACATATATTTCCTTCATCAAAATCACCCCAATACACTCCCCACAGGTAGTCATTCCAACAGTTTGTAGATAACCTTCCTTAAATTTTCTCTGAACACACAAGCATAATTTATTTTAGACAAATCGTGGTACAACCAGTTGTTTTCTTTAAAAATAAGTCCACAGTTGGTGTCACAGTTGGTTAAGCACCCAACTCTTGGTTTTGGCTCAGGTTGTGATCATCTCAGGATGGTGAGATCGAGCCCCCATGTTGTGTTCAGCTCCACACTCAGCGGAGAGTCAGCTTGGGATTCTCTCCCTCTCCCTCTACCCCTCCCCCCAGTCTGTCCAACTTAATACATGGTGATTTATCTTATTCTTTTATTAAGCTGCTACATAATACTCCATTGTTTGGAAATTGTACAATTTTTTTCTTACTAGACATTTTATTATTAAAAAGGTAATATGTACTTTAAAAATAAACAGTACCAAAGGCATAACATGAAAATAGAAGACTTTAACTAAGAGGACACTCTTATTATGATTTAGAAGGACCTTTCTAATGTGACTCCCATTTATCCCAACCAAAGTGAATGACAACCCAACATTATAGCTCAATGTTTTGACCAAATCATCTATTTCCTGAATCCAGGATGTGTCAGGTTCTCTCTTTCTTCGTGACCTTTGTACATTGCCCTCATTCTACTCCACCTGTAACTAGCCTAATTTAACAAGCTTAATCCTATTCCTCTGATTCTCAATATAGATGTTATTTTCTCTAGAGAGGACATTCTGACTTTCTAGACACTCTCCAACTCTGGATTGCATGCCCCTTCTAAGTGCACCTATAGCAACGTCAACTTCATTATTGCACTTATAAAATATACTATAAATAGAGAATTTCCTCCCCAGCTTAAACTACAAACTGCATGAGACAGAATAAGTCTGTTCAACTCACTATGATATTCCAAAAGTTCAGCCCATGTAGTAGGTATAGAACAAATATTGGTTAAATAAATGGAAGAGGTAATTAATATTCCTTTCAGTATTACATTTTGGGGGGTGCCTGGGTGGCTCAGTCGGTTAAGCATCTGCCTTGGGCTCAGGTCATGATCTCAGGGTCCTGGGATCAAGCCCCACGTCAGGCTCCCTGCTCAGTGGGAAGCCTGCTTCTTCCTCTCCCTCTACTGCTCCCTCTGCTTGTGCTCTCTCACTCTCTCTGTCGAATAAATAAATAAAATCTTAAAAAAAAATTACATTTTGGGTGTCAACATAGTATTTGCTCCAACCAATAAGCATAGTAATGGGTAGAAACAAATTATAAAATTAATAATTCTGTTAAGATTACTTGAAATTATTTGAATTTTTGACTTTAAGCAGTTATTTTTGAACATATTATCTATTTCACCTTTCTAACTTACCCATTGTGAGAGCTTAACTTCTTTATATTATAGGCCTATATGGTTCTATTTTGATGTTACAAGTCCAATAATACAATTATATTTAGTTAGTTTAAATATCATACTTATGTTATTTCTTTATTAAAAAAAGAAAGAAAGAAAAGAAAAATTTTGCCTTAGGGAAAATTTTCTGCTTTACAAATTTCTTCCCAGAAACTTCTTCTGGGAAGAAGAAACTCATTAGATGGTTTGCTAAATCTTTTCACTCCATTTAGGATTTTAAATTGGGGTGAACTACTTGAAGCTATTGTAGGACAGTTGGTTTTTAGTTGACTAATTGCTGTTAATACTTCCAAGTCAGTTCCTTTGCTCCCTTTGGGAATATAAAAACTTTGTTTTTTGTCTTTTATCTCTCCATTAAAGACATTATCATACTACTGAACTACTCAGACACTGGAGGTAACATTCTTAATTCCCCAAATTTCCTTAATCAAAACATTTGACTCAACCACAGCTGCTCCCAGTCCTAACCCTAAAATACATCCTAAGTCCATTATCTTTCTTCCAGGCCATGAATGCAGTTCAGTTCCCTGTCATCTCTTGCTTGGACTCTTATAAAACTCAAGTAACTGATTTCTTTATTTCTGTTATTTTCCTTATCTAAATGATGCTTCTATCACTAAATTTCTAAAACAAAAACAAGTCTTTTCATGACCGCCCTTTCCCACAACACATACTTAAAAATCTGTGGTTGATTTCACTTAATCCTTTGCTAAAAGCCACTTGATTACACAGTCCAATAAGAAATATAATGTGATACATAAATTTAAGACACAGATTTTAATCTTTCTAGTAGTTACATTAAAAACAGTAAAACAAATAGTGTAACATTAACAATGCATTTTACTTAGCCCAATATATATAAAATGCTATTTTAACATATAATCAATATTGGAAGCTAAATAATAATTTATTTTACATTCATTTTTCAGACTAAATCTCTGAAATCTGATGTGCTTTAACTTAGAGCACATCTTGTTTCCAGTTAACATTGCTGCCTAAATAAATACTAGTGCTGAGCAGAACCAGTGATTTTGTTACTACTTTTGGATAGGTCATCTGAGATCTAGGCTGGGTTCAATAATCACTAATTTTCTAAGGCAGATAATTCCCAGCAAGGCTGGCAGCCCAGGGGTAGCCCAAACTATTAAAAGTAGCAATATATGAATAAAACGTGTCTGTGGGAATCTTGAAATGATTGGAGTGCAACTCGAGGTCTTTTCAGTGTAAAACAGTCCCCAAAACTACAATGTACATATTCATTTCTATGTTCAAGAGTTATGGATCAGGTTACCACGAAAATCAGGATCTACATAAAAGAATGCTTCAGGCTGAGAAAAATTTTCTCAACTAGCAAAGAACAGGAATAGAGCTCTTCATTTTCTTGATATATCAAGGAGACATCAATAGAGCACAGAACGAGTAATGCCAGTCCATGAAGTGTGGTTACATTAATAGTGTCTACCTTTGCTTCTTCTGGAAACGTGGCTAAAGAAAGTTTGGTGTTTCATTCATTTCAGACCATAAGCAGTTTCTGTATTTTTAATATTCTTTCTAACTAATACTTGTACAACCTTCAGTAAATCCTTTAGGTTTCTCCAGTAGCTGCTACTACTCTGCACTGAGAGTAGTAATCTCCCCATCCTGTGGCCCACTCTCTTAAGCCGACCATCTACCTCTGCACAAAAGCAATGGCGACCGACTGCTCCAGGGTTCATATCTGTGTCCACCTCCACCAGAGAGGGATTGACTTACATACTTACTACTCCCACATTCAAAAATCCCAGATGTTTTTTATTAGACCAGAGAAGTGAGGTCAGTGTAAACATTGCAGCTTTGGGGGTGATAAGGCAACATTTTCTAAATTGAAGAAAGATGCTTTCACAGAAGAAAGGGATGGAAATGAAACAATAGAAAGACTTCAATTCCACAACAAGTAGAAAATTTACCTCTGCACCTATAGGCAGTTTTGACTGGTGTTGCATCAGTGGGCTCGGAGCAGCCTATTCAGATCACGACTCTGATGTTTTACCGGCATTTTAACAGGCCATAAAGTCCCCTCCTTCAATATGCCCTCTTTTAGTAAGTGACACAGCAGGTACCCATTGTTCATCAGACATTTGAGAATTGTTCTAAAGTCTCTCTCTCTTTCATCTGTCACATTTATTGTCACTAATCTTCTAAATTCTAACTCTTAAATATCTCTTGAAACCATCTGTTCTTTCTTATCACCACTATCCTTGTTCAAACCATCATCTCCCTCCTGCACCCTGTGATACCTTCATTACTGGTTGTCCACCTTCCACTCTTAAGTCCCTAGAACTCAGACTCTACACTGCACCTTGAGTGACATTTTAAAAATGTACATCTGATCATTCTATACCCCTTTGGTGTAATGGCTTCCTATTGCTTATTAGGATTAAGATCTCAAGAGTTAAAGGTTAGAACACATCTTAACAACTTCTTAAGATGTATGATTTGACTACCTACTTAGCGTCCTTTCTCACCATTCTCCTTTAAAAAATATATAGTTAAGTCAAATAGAATATATTTCAGTTCAATAAGTTTACACGACTTAAACTTGGGTCTTTTACATGATATGCTTTATGCCTTGGACACTCTCCCTAAAATTTCATTCCTATGTATTCTTCTGTCGCAATTTAGGCAGCCTTCCTTCCAGGTAACCTTACCCAGCCACCAAGATAAAGTTTGTTCACATACTAAATATTTCTATGGCATGCAGCATTTCTTTGTAGTTGTCTAGAGCACTTGTAATTATTTGTTTACTATCTATGAATTCCTTGAGGGCATGGACCATGTCTTTTCATCTCTCAAAGCCTGGTACAAATGTCTGACCCATAGAAGGTGTTAATGAGCATTTGTGACATAAATGCATGAATGGATGAATGAATGATCACATTGCTGTAATTTGCTGTTTATAATTCTGTCACACATCACACCTCCTTTAACACCAAGTCCCTGAAGGCTTTGCATCTCAGTGCCTAGTGTAGTGTGTGCTTTATAGCAAGCCCTAAAATATGTTAATGAAAATAGAAGATACCTGTCATGCCAGATCATTTCAATTCGGGTTATTTAATTCATTGCTGTTCTTGCTGATGAGGTCCCCTTGTAGATATTGAATTTCTGGGACACCACCTTTCATTTATCAGTGTAAAATCAAACTAACTGCCCCAGTCAAGTTCCTGAAGAGAACCTTTGAGTTAAACTATAAAGTTACTGATAAATATGGAACTACTGAGTTCTGCTCTAACTCTGTAGTGTATAACTTTTTTCATCACAGGGTTTTTGAAACAAGCCTAGATCCCATTGTTAAAAATATCTACCTAGTGTGACACTGCAAAGCTCAGCACTATTTCCAAACCTAGTTCTCACAGGCCAATAGGCTAAAACATAATTATCTTGATGAGGAGCACAAACCCCTGTCCCTATATATAATGTTTCTAAAAACTCTAAGTAGAACCTAGATCACTCCTCTCTCTTTACAAAAGTCAACCCTGTAATTCTTCTCTTAAATTATCTCATTCCTTGACTGAGAACCTGATAAGTAATAGGCCAAATGTGGTAGTCATTGAGGATAGAGTCGAAAACAAGACATGGTCTATGTTGAATATATTATTAGCCCTTCCTATAGCAGAGTCATCATGAATCAACACACACTGGGGAACGCTGTGGCTGTCTTCTCATGATCCACATCGGGAAGCTAAAAAACATATTCTGAGTCATACTGTGTGCCACCAAGCAATGGACCAGACTCATTGTTGAGGGTGATGAGTGGCTAGGATAAGGAAGAATGCTAGAGTAAATGATACTCCTGAAAGACACTAGAATTAAGGAAAAATCCTGATGGGCTAATTTTCAAACTACCCCACAAAATGTTCATATTAACTTGACCATAGAAGGAGAAAGTAATAAATCTTAGAAAACAAATCATTCAAAGTATCATTTATAACACAAATGGATAAAATGATTAAAGGAAGTTTGTATGTTATATGTCTGATATGTAGATGTGTTTTAAGAGCTAATAAATTCAGTAAAGTTTCAGGATATATAATTGGTATATTTCTATACATTAATAAAAAAACTATCAAAAAGAGAAATTAAGAGAACAATCCCATTTACAATTGCATCAAAAAGAATAAAATACCTAAGAATACATTTCGCCAAGGAAGGGAAGGGCCTGTAGAGATGAAAGACTAGCATTGTACTGCATGTATGACTGAACTTATAAAACACCACAGAATCACACACATACTAAAGTAACAGACTTGTCCCGTGTTCTCTGTTTGCTATATTTTGTCCCTGTTGCCCAAAAGGCTCCTATTTAATCCTTAGTTGAATTTTGCTTTCTGGATTACAGATATGGTTTTCCTTCACAGCCGTAGTACCCCTCTTTTAATACCTCATCACCATTTAGCTTCTTAGAATTCAGAAAGACATTCCTTCTCCATTTGATCAGGTGCATAAGCCTTTCTCTAAAATAACCTGTATTTATTTATTACCTATTTATTTATGGACTTACTGACTTACTTATTTTGTGCAGCCAGTCGCACTAATAATGGTTCTAATCTCATAGTCAAAGTCTCCACAACTCTTTAGTTGGGTATATTAGTTTCCTAGGGCTGCCATAACGAAGAGGAGGCTTAAAACAAACCAGATGGCTTAACACAAAATAAATATATTCTCATAATTCTAGAGTCTGGAAATCTGAAATTAAGTTTCTGGCAGGGTCACGCTCCCTTACAAGTCTCTAGGAAAGAATCCTTCCTTGTCCCTTCCAGCTTCTGGTGGTCCCAGGTTTTCCTTGGCTTATGGTAGCATAACTCCACTCTCTGATTCCATCTCCACATGGCCATCATTTCCCTGTCATGGTTCACCCTAATCCATTATGATGTCATCTTAATTACCTTTGCAAAGATCTCATTTCCAAATAAGGTCACATTCTGAGGTCCCAGGTAGACATGATTTTTTTTGTGGGGGGGCAATCTTTGACCCAGTAAACATGACATAAAATTCCCTTTACAACCCAATTTTAGTCTATCTACTTTTAAAATACTCTTTCAGGGGCGCCTGGGTGGCTCAGTCAGTTAAGCATCTGCCTTTAGCTCAGGTCATGATCTCGGAGTCCTGGGATCCAGCCCCACATAGGGCTCCCTGCTCAGCAGTGAGTCTGCTTCTCCCTCTCCCTCTGCACCCTGCTCGTGTTCTCTCCCTGTCTTGCTCTCTCTATCTCAAGTAAATAAGTAAAATCTTTAAAATAAAATTAAATAAAATAAAATACCCTTTTAGTAAATGTTGGTTGCCTTCAATCTGCCAGAAAGACATAAAAATGATTCAATGAAAGAAACCAGCTAGTATATTGCTCATTTGCTATTGTAGTGCCTTCCTAGGAAAGCTGTATGCATTTGAAATAAAAGTCATATTTACCCAGCGACAACCAAGGCAGTTTTGGGGAATTTGTTTTTCTGTTCAAGAATTTACCTTCCAAATAATCATGGGATAAACATAATAGTAAATTTAATTAGCAATCTACATGTTATATAGGTTAATGATCTATATAATAGACCGTGTTTCTACTTCTAAGAAATAGTTTCAAAGGATTGCATTGCTGATTTACAAAAGAAGAAATGTAGAATAAAATATACATACAGCATATAAAAATAATGTATTATAATTTTAGTTAAATAATTAACATGAGTTTTGTTGCTTTCTCAGGATTTATAAAGACTTTGAAGAAATAGTAAACATCCTAAGGTTAACCTGTTGCCTTCTTTTCTCTTGATAATTTTTTTCTGTAGAAAACATGGAAATTTGAAATGTATTGTACTTAGCAAGATAGCACACTATCTTGTGCTTTATAAATGTACTTAGTTATCAATAATGATGATGATGGTTTCTTCCACTGAGAAGCACTATAAAAGTAAGAGAAACTCCATTATTCTCTCTCCTTGCCTAAACTTGGTTTTACTCTAATTTACACATAAACTTTAACCAGCTAAAGAAAGGATCCCTAAAAACAATAAGAGCAGAGGGGCGCCTAGGTGGCTCAGTCAGTTAAGCATCCGCCTTCAGCTCAGGTCATGATCTCCAGGTCCTGGGATCAAGCCCTGAGTCAAACTCCCTGCTCAGCAGGGAGTCCGCTTCTCGGGCTCCTATTGCTCCTCCCCCATTGCCCCTCCTCTCTCCCCCGCAAATTATGTGCTTGGTCTCTCTCTCTCTGTCTCAAATAAATAAATAAAATCTTGAAAAAAAAAAAAAAAAACAATAAGAGCAGCATAGTAGGAAAAAAAAAACCTAAATACTCATTTTGGGTAAGTAACTGCAAAACCACCAGGAGGATAAAAATGGACTTGACGTTCGTTCTAGTGGGAGCCCGGGAAGGGTAAGTGATGATGAGTTAAGGGTTGATATGTTCTGATAGAGCTGGGCACTGTTGCCCATGGAATGTAAGTGAAGGTTCTTTCTGCATCAGAGACAGGCAGCCCAGAGGAAGCTTCCTGAAGAAGGGGGACACCTCAACTGAGACCTGAAAATTGAGTATGGGATTTCTGTATAAAGAAGCACAGGGTGGCAATGGGAAATAGGCAAAGCAGGAAGAGTCAGAAGTGAAAGCAGAGAGGTTACAAGGTTACAAGTGCCTGATGATTCCATATCATTCGCTGACATGCATTTGCTTGTTTCTGTGGCATTTCAAATGAGCAATAATATTCTATAATTTTCTATAATGTTTTATAACATTTCAAGTACTGTGATATACACTATCCCAATGTTCTCTTACACCTATTTTTGTAGTGGGGGGCCATGATACCTATTATTATCCCCATCTTACAAGTGGGTCAAGGAATTTGGACTCACAAATGTAAAAGTAAGCTGCTATGGATGGAACAATGGAGAAAAATTTTATTTTTGTTTTTTCTCTAGTTTTTTCGTTTTTGTTTTCTTTATGGATTCTCTTTATGGGAAAACATAATAAACAAAAAAGGAAATAAGCTTTAAAAATTAAAACCTTCTCTCATAAAATTGCTAAAATAGCTTAAGAGGACTATGCAAGTGCTCGCTGTCACCTTAGTCCTTCAACAATGGGAGGAAAGGTCTTAAAAAGCTACACTGTAAGATGAACACTGATATCCATAAATTACAGAGGAGAAAGATTAGACCCAGAAAACATTAAACCAATAAGTAAATTTTGAGCAGTCACTATGCACATGGCTGGGCTTTATTCTTTGCTTAAAATTTATGTGCCTGATGCAGTGTGAACACATACTGTATTTTATAAATATTTGTTAAATGAATAACTGCGGAGAATTGCATTGGTCATGTACAGATTCAGACACCCTTTTAGGAGTCTCTGAAACACCTAAAGAAAGTGTCAAGGGGGAACACATCCCTGGTGGCAGTCAACTTTTACTTTGAATCCAATATTTTTTATTATTTCCTCCACCAGAAAAACATTCCTTTTGAAGCCAAGAAACTTCAGCTTCCAAGATCCCTACCGCAATGTAGAAGCGGTCCTCAAGCATTCTATTCTCTTTCTTTTGGCAGGCCTTCAGTATTGTGATAAGATTTCATTTTTCAGAGAATCATAACTCTGGTAATTTTTATTTCTCATTGGTGGCCCAATGTCAGGTTGTGGAGACAACAGCTAAGCACACACTCTATTTTCCCTATCATTGCCTTGTGTTGAACATTATATCACAGTTCCCCATCTGAAGAAGATGCCTCTTCCCTCAAAATACTCTATCAGAATGTTCACAATATCTGGTCAAGGTATAAGCTTCTGTGATATCTGGGCAGCCCAAGGACTTGTCTTACTTTGAATTGAAACTCAACTTGATTCAAAGCCAGACCAAGTAGCATACAAAAGAGTTCTGTACTATCAAACAGTAATTGGATGGCCTCCAACTAGGCAATTTTTTACCAATCTCAGTGATCCTGCTAACACCACTTCTGGTGCCTTCTTTGAGGGCACCATGCCTTACATCACCAAGTTTTAACTCCTAAATAAAAAAGCACATTGTTTCAGTTCAAATAGATGAGTATCATATACAATGATAGTAATACTTTATTTGAGAATTTTCTCTTCAGTGAATGGTAGTAACCATTATGTTGAAAATTATATATAAATTAGATCTCTGTAATTTCATTGGAAAAAATGCTTAAACAATCTCATTCAACCTCCTAATAAACTCAGTCAGAATATATACGAGATCCTCCACTGGTAGCCATATTTGCAGGTCAACCTGAGCCTATTCTTGGGATGCTCCTTTCAATTATCCATGTGTCTCTTGGGATTTCTCTAGAGAAGAATAAAGAGCTCATCCAAAAGCAATGACAGTACTCCTTTTAGATTGATTCTTGGTGCCTAAGCAGGATATTGACTTTGTCTGCTGGAGTGGACCACTAGCTGGTCCAATTCACTTAACCCCATCAGAGCTTAGAACTATTCAAGCCTGCTGCAAATTAGAACCAAATCTATTTTACTTAATCTGTTTTCCCTGTGCTTGCCAAGTGCCTGACATGTATAAGGGACTTCAAAAATAATAGTTGAATAAATGGGTTAATAAAAAAGTTTAATAATTAAGTACTCAAAAAAGATTGGAGTGTTTTACTGTCTGTCTCCCTGGTTGCAGGGCAAAGTTGTGCAGTGGAAATCTCACTCCTGTCTCAGTGAATTGATTGCATTCCTTCTCTTTGAATAGGGCAATTTGCCCATCTGGATGGAGCCTTTTCTTATTTGTAGTATTGCCCAGTGCACTTCCTTTCATCTTAGAACATTTTGTAGTTTTCTCTTGCAATTGGAAAATAGTTAATTAGAATTGAAATCTTTACTTCTCTGTGTGATGTAAGATCTATTTAAGCTTAGTGCTTGCCTTTCCTTTGATGTTTTGATGATGCATATGGGAAGGACTCATACCACTCTTAGGAATATATCCTGGGACAAGATGTAAAGAGGGCACTGGTCCAGACGACAGCCTTTTAAGGGATGATTGGCTGGTGCTGAATATCTCAGCATATCAAAAAAAAAAATGAAAATAAGCACACCGGATGAGACCTCATGGCATGTCCTTTCATAATAGCTTTACTGCTTTTTTCAGGATGTGATTTTTTATAATTATGAGGGAGTCTGTGTGAAATAGGATGGATTATAAGGAATATTTTAATGGGAGAGGAGTTTTGGAAATGTAATCCTTTGAAAAAGTTTATTTCTGTGCTTGAGACTTGGAAAAACTTTCTCCTTGCAGCTCAAATGCATCAGGGGTCATAAAGTCTGTAAATCTTCTGCAAATGAGACTACTCTAACTTTATTATGGTAGCCTGGTGACTCCAGTGAAGCAATATGACTGTGCGAGCATGGGAGTTATTTGGGTCTGAAACTGGGAACAACACGTACAGTTGCTGTAGATAGCTTTGAGGCAATTACATTTTTTAAAGTTGACTAAGTAGAGTGAAATTTTATCATGCATGTATTTAGCTTACTCAACTATATAGTTCAGGAGATAGAGAAATAGCAATTCATGTTTATATAATGTGGTCATTTCCACTTGCTATGCATCTTTCCTGAATGGGAACGGTAGGGAACATAGTGCTTAACCACAACCCACCAGTCTCCATTCTCAAGACCCTCCTAGACTGGGAACATCTTGCTAAACTGAGTACCTTTGTAAAGTTTAAAATATGAGTGTCTTTCTTTCAGAATGTCCCCTAAATGGAAGTCAGCTACTCTATCCGTTACTCAACTGAACAGATTACTTCAGTGCCAGAGGAGAAATTCTCCTTGGACTTTGAGTGACAATACTTTGGTCTTTAACGTGGTGGATTTTCTTAGCTTATCGTGAGCCTATTTAATTTTGTCTTACACATAGACTTCAAAATTTTACCACTACATAAAATCATATTACCTGGACTTTCTTAGATAATTAGGTTCTTGAAGGGCCCACTGCTTGTACAAACTGGAAAGTAACTTTCAGATTGCATTCAATTAAATAGAGTGCCCTGGAGGGTGCAAATGGCCAAAGGATGAACATCATAAATCTGCTTGACTCAATTAGAACAGTGGTATCTGAAATATAACTTTAGGATTCATTCAGTTATTCATTACATATGTACTAACCATCAATTATGTGTTGGGCAATATTTTGGACACTGAAAACATTAAACATTTTCTAAGGAGAACTGAGCAATCATCTGATCAAGTTCCCAACTTTCAATTGAGTTTCTGAGCCCATTCCTGTGAGTCATGCAGTTTTCCCATTGTTTTGAAGAAAAACTTTATTTTTTTAAAATTCTAACTCTAGTTCTGCCCTTGGATACATATATAATTTCTAATATCTTTTAATTTTTATAACCCTTAAGTATTTGAAGAAAGTTTTCTCATTATTTTTCTGCTCTTCTCCCTTGACCTGAAAAATCTTGTCTTTGCCATGCTAAATATTTCCCAGAGTTAAATCTATTGCACCTGGGATAAACTGAGCCAGTTGAATGAGACTCTCATACCACATGCTTAGGAAGATTTGGCCAAAATGCACTGTGGACTCATAAGATTATATACTCTCACTTGCTTACAAACAATTTGGAAATAACTCCAGGACCTTTCTAGGATATATTTATCAGATTTCGATTATCCACGTTTTATCTTGTTCTTCTTTGAAAATGCTTGTTTATTATATAATATACAACCTTCGTGTGTTAAATAATACAGATATTTGAAAGCAAATCTAATCAGAAATGGTAGGTGCCATAGGTACTAATGGTAACTACATAGGTACTAGAACAATGAAAATAAGTATCTATATTAGAGATTTGAGCAGATGTTTAGGGAAAACATATATGTGTGTATAAATGATTTCTACAACAGATTTTTGTAAAATATGGCTTAAGATGATTTTCTTATAACATTGAATTTAATTTGGAAGACTTTAATAATATTTTGTTATTACTTTTAAACTCAGATTTCCATAGATATACCATAATTCCAGTTAGTAAGTTAATTATAAGTTACAAATATTTGTATTAATATTTTGTATATATTTGTAATCTGTGATTTTCCTGTTAGAAATTAAAATATTGGAAATAGAACATTTTATACTTGTTTTTTATTGCTCAGAAATGAAATTTAAAGTTTTAAAATATAACAAGGAAAATCTGTCTTTCCACAACTATATTACTAAGGAAAAATTGTTCAGATTTATACAAGGGCAAATGTTGCTCCTTTAATTGCTTACATAGTGTTATTTATTTTTATGCAATTACATTTTATAGGCAATACCACATGCTTTGTCCACACAATGCCAAAACATCTGGATCAAAAGTGGAAAGTATAGTAACAGACCCAGATGGTTTGTAAGTACAAGGCCAAATATCCAGATGGTGTCAAGAAGGCAAAGCATGTGGTTGACAAATACCAAATCTTTCATTCATATGTCATGGCATCACATAGACACAGTGTATCAATAAATTCTTTTTAATGAAGGTGAAGAATGTGAAACAAACTAGAGGTAAAAAAAAAAAAAAGAGGACAAATTTATTTTAAAAAACACCATATTTAATATTAAATCAATTTTTAAGTTTTAACAAAGGTAATTCATAACTGATTTAAAATGTAACTTATTTAAAGAAAGTCTGAGCAAAAAAAAAAAAAAAAAAAACCAAAAGATTCAGTTTATTACATTCACTTTTTAATTACAATAATCTTTACTGGGTTTTTGATTTGAGAGAATTTTCAATACAGCTCACGTGTACAATAAATTGACTCAATTAAAAATTATATTTGATTCCGATCAAAAGTTGCTTGATCTTTGTATCACTATATACTGCAATCCAGAATTGCATCTAACATGTCACATTCAATAAACAGACTTCTTTGCTATCTCTGAATAATTAATTTTATCTTTGTCACTGGGAACAAAAGTAATGAAAGCAGCATAGACGTTATTCATTTATTCTTAGATTGAGAATCTTATTATTTTGACCTGCCTTCCCACAGTAACCTCTTGTTTGGTGTCATGTAGATTTTATATGAAGTTATTTCTGGCAGAAGATGTCATAATTACAGCATGAACACTTCTTTCTTAAACCTTGAAAGAAATACGAGAAAGATGGTCAATATGAATCTAAAGAAATATTATTTAAATAATCATTTACTGAATGTGTATTCCTTCTATAGCACTGAGATAGGTAAAATATAGAACCTCCTATTCCTCAAAAACTTTCTATAATATGAAAACTTGTTCATCCCAAAGAACCTTAGTTTCATCAATATGGCTCCTTTGCTGGGCTACAGCCTTTGTATCTGCAGCTGAAAGTGTTGAATATGCATATCACTATTAACCTTGGAGCTTTATAAATTCAGTGAGAAAATCAGCTCCACTGATTTTTCACTATTGTGAATTAAATTTTGTCTACCCAAAAAAGATATACTGAAATCCTAATCCCCAGTACCTCAGCATGTGAACTTATTTGGAAATAGGGTTGTTGCAGATGCAATTAGTTAAGTTAGATGAGGTCATACTATAGTAGGGTAGGTCCCTGAGCCAAGCTGACTTAACGTAAGTCATAAGTACCCTCATAAGAAGATGGCTATGTGAAGACAAAGAGACTTGGGGAGAATGTCCTGTGAAGTTGGAGGATAAGAGTGATGCACCTACAAGCCAAGGAATGCCAAAGATTGCCCGGAAATCACCAGAAGTTAGGAAGAGGCAAGGAAGTATTTCTCTATAGTTTCAAAGAGAGCACGGCTCTGTCAACACCTTGCTTTCAGACTTTGAGCCTCCTGAACTGTGAAGCAATACACTTCTGTTGTTTTCAGCCACCTAGTTTGTGGGGCTTTGACACTGAAGCCTTAGGAAACTAATACAATAAGTAAATCTACATTTTGACCACGCTATTAAGTTTCATGATTTTATTTTCTTCCTTAACTTTGGTACTATAAGATTTCCACTTTATCTATGAAATAAGAATTACCCAAAATGTTTTAAGGTAGAATAGGCTCTAGAAGCCAAAAGTAATTCTAAAATATTAATTCTAAAGTTAAATATAATTAAAAGTGGCAGTAACCTTTTTCTCAATGGAAAGAGCTCTCCAAACTCCTGAGGGAATAATTTTTGGATGAAAATCGAACCCATTTGTCCATCTAAGTTGTATATTTGATTCCTAATAACTATATTGACACCTTGTGATCTAACAGAAAATCGCTTAAAATGCAAATAAACACTTCTTGCCAAGAACTTAAATTTTAAAATTATGGCTTTTCTGTCTCAAAAGAAGCCATTTTTCTATATTCCTAGTTAAGTGTCCTGTATGATTCTAGGGCCTGTGAGGGAAATGAAAATTCTAATCATTTCTTCTCTCCAGTCCTCTGATTTGATAGGTTTTCAAACTTGAAGAAGAGGGGTAGATTATCATTTTTAAGCACATGTATTAGAAGTGAACTTCCTCTTTCCATTCAGGACTTCTGAGAATTGCATGCCATGGGGTCAATATTTTCCCTTTCTTCCTGTCTGTTGGCATACCCTGCTATTATTCTAGGCCTCTTACAACCAACTATTGGCTAAAACTGTTGACGACCTTCCAACTGCCATCCAATTCAGCATCTGATGCCAGGAATACTCCCCCTGAGCTTACTTCCCCAGGCTCTGGTCACATCCCTTATATTCTGTACTGCTGCCAGTGTCTAGGCAAAATGAAATATGATATTTACATACCTGTAAATACCCCCATTCTAGAATAACTTCCCAAATAAGAGATATCAGAAATCTGTTTAGTTATCATTGCTAAAGTTTATATCTGGGAACTTGCCTGGATAACCATTGTATAATGAAGAGGCTATGTGAAGACATGGAGCATCCTGAGGGACATTACAAGAAAACAATTACCCAGAGCTATCCTTAACCCCATGATCTGCTCTCCACTTTCCCTTCTATATTTTCATGAAGTTTCACTTATTAAATTCACACCTCTGAGTTCGATATAGAAGGTGGAAAATTTATCTCCACAATAAAAAAGCAAAATAATGCATTTACAGTGCAGCATATTAATACAGTGCATATACTATAATCCAACTGTGCACTAGAAAATACCTTATTTTCATTCAGCATTGGGCAAAGGATGGATGCATATCTTGTATGGACTATGTTACCAAATATGTTGCTACTTCCCGGGAAATTCAAGGGGAAAAAACACAGTCCCTGCTGTCAAAAAGATCAGACCTTAGGGAAAGAGAGTTAAACAAGCAAATAGTTGTAAAGCAGACTGGCAAGTGCAATAGGTAGATGCAAGGGTGCCTTGAGAGCACAGAAGAAATTTCTATGATTGTTTGAGAGGAAAAGGCAAACATTCTTGTAATTAGCTAGAGTAGAGTATGGGGAAAGTATATTCAAGATGAATGAACAGTTAGGTGGAAAGGCATTGAAAAAAGACCAGCAGCTGGCCTATTCCCACCTCAGGTGTCAGTTTATCATGGATTGACCCCATTTGGTTTAATGAGCACTTATCATCACATCGTAAGTCACAGTCAGTATGAAAGAAGCAGTGTAAACCCTGCCACACTTTCCTTTTTCATTCTGAATATAAAATATATGCATTATGGTAAGAAATCAAAAGCAGTGGCTTTAGTAGAGGCAAAACAGAGAAGATGATGCTTGATACAGGACAAGGATTAATAGATTCTGGGTCAAGTGGAGAAAGAAGGAAGAACATTTCTGGCAAGAGAAAGAGCATTCATGAAAGCTCTGGAGAAAGGTGCTTACCTTTCAAGTTTCAAGCAATGATGAGACTATTGTAGGTGAAGATGTTGTCTACTGAGGAATAATAAGAGACAAAAAACATTGGTAAAATGGTGAAAGGAGAAATTAGGAAGGACTAGGGCTGAGCAGAATTGAACAATACGGAAAGAGTATGGATCAAAGAAATGATAAATTAATTTAGAAATAGTCATCTATTCATACATAGTCTCTAGAGAAAACACATTGAGATAAGGAGAAATGGGAAGTGGGTTAATAAGTTAAGGATTACTCTACCTAGATGTAACTGACTGGTGAAGTCAGTGTGAGAAATATCCTGAAACAACCTGACACTGTGGGAAGGAGATAAGGACCTCATCTTCTGCAAAGAAAATCAGGGGAGGCAAAGTTTCGGTGAGCTTCGGGAGGCTCTGGGTTTCCCTATGGAATAGCATGAGCCCTGACATGTTCCAGACCATGGGGTGTTTGTCCTGGAAAATAATTTGGTCTAGGAAAAGCTCAGCTGATCTTGCCTTTGTCGGGGTGAGTGTTCTCTTGGTGTGAGTGGGTTAAGGCTATAAGAAAAAAGTGCATTTTTACACCAAAGGCTTTGTACTTGAACATCTCTGCATTATTAAAGCTCAGATGTAAGTAAGCAAGGCCCAGAATTAGAGAGAAACCATTCTTTCCATTTTTGGCTCCAGACCCTCCACTAATGTGACCCCTGGAGATCAGAAACTTTGAGAGCCTTGAGAAGCTGAAATATATACTCACTATCATTTTCAAAATGGGCAATGAGCAGTGGGCTTCTTCAAGTGATAGTAAGTGTAAGCTGAACCAGCAAAGGCAGATCATATCGAATATTGTCTGGGAATGGGAATGTACTAGATTCATTCATAAGTTTGGTGTGCACATCTTTGGGGACATCTAGAAATACATTTGGAGTAGTGATTTTGCAGGAAGGTTCCCATTTTTGTGGTGGTGAGGTGAGTGCTCAGAAGTAGAATCCAAAATTTATTGTCAATATGACTATGTATAAAACTAGTACAAGTAGAACACTCAGATTACATACCTAAATAACTATTCAAGGAAGACTGTGATAAGGTACATGGTAAGGAAAATACAAAGGTACAAAGTTTGACTTTGCTTGCAATAATCTTAGAAACCATCAAGGAGAAGGTAAAATTTAATTTAAGCTTTGAAGAATATGAAGAATTTAATATTCAATGGTGGCACATAACAGAGAACAAGGCCAAAAAAAAAACAACAACAACAACCCAAAACGTTAAGGGGTTCTATAATATCTGCATTTATATAATTGTATCTGCCATATGTTTATTGCTATGATATGGTCAAATGTATTACTGTGAAGAGATTTCATTCCATTATTCATTCATTCATGTATTCATTTGAGGTATTTTTACTAATTAGCCTACTATGTGCAAGGACTATGATAAACATTGTATAAGCCACATGAAGGGGTGTAAATTCAGGCATAGTCATAAAGACCCAAATTTACTCATCTGAACTGTGATTCAGAAATATTAATCTGACAGTAGAATATAGGATTGATATAATGAAGTAAAACCAATATTGGGGATCCTAATTTTCTTTGTTGTAGTCAAAGAAAGGAGAAACTAAAGAAGAAGCAGTGAAAACGGAGAGTGGTGGATGGAGGAAATATACTTGAGAGATGGATTAGAGAAACATTTTGTAAGTCTTGGCAAATTTTTAGATATTCTGAAGGAGAGGTATGTTGATTCTAAAGTTTCAAGCCATAGAGAATGGGAACAAAAGGGTGCATCAAGCATACAATGAGGGTAGTAGAAGATACTGCTTTAGGTGTAAGAGAGGATGGTAAGTATAATTGTAGGTGTGTTGAGTTTAAGGTACAATTTTCATAAGAAAAGTTAAATTAGAAATCATCAAAGTATAATCAATAATTAATGATTAGTATGGGCACACATAATAGAGAACTAAATAATTAAACCATGATAAAGAATGAGTTCCCCAGGGCAAGAATTATGTTTTTACCTTAAAAGAGAATCAAGCAAAAATTATACTAATCTATTGTTTCTATGTATTAAAACTAATAAATGCCCAATTATAGAGAGTGTGAATTAAAATGGTTACATTTAGTTTATACCCCGGAGGTAAAAATCACTCTTCACTCTTACCTAGTTGAGCCCATCAATGTTTACCAACTTTTTATTCACTGTAATAATTTCTTCATATTTAAAGAAAATGTGTTATGATTTAATCACATAAGCCACTCATTAATTAATCTTGTTATATCTAGATTATTATTTTTTTATAAAAATTACCCAAATTGCAAATATTATAGAATGGTGCTCTGGTATATAATAAAATCATATGGTAAAAAATTAAAAACTGAAATCTGGAAAAGAATAAAAGAAATCTTATTTCAGTAACTCTAAAACAAATTATAGAAATTTGGAAACATTGTAGAATTCTACACTGCCAAATTCATTGATCTCAGTTGGCTGTCTAGTTAATATAACACCTAAGTGAGTGACTCTAGGTTCTCTTATATAAATCAAACTGGCAGTCTGAAATGTAGTATTTCCCTGTGCACTTAACCAAGTCCAATGAGATGAATCATTGGAAAGCACTTTACTCTCTGATTTGTGTAAATCCATTAAAATAATACTAAGCCATATCTAGAAAAAGATGAAGAAAGTTCTAGAATTTTTATAGGTAATTAGGATTGAATAGGTCAAAGTTCAAAGTTGCCTAGAATCATAATAACTCATTTTTTTACTCTATTCTCTTTAAAAGATATTTGAGAAAGAGTAATAGATGCTTTTCTTAAAATAGAAAATGTGCTGGCTCTAAAATATTAGGAGGAAGTTTAGCATTATTAATTTTATATATTATTCATCTATCTATTAAAACTTCTACTTGAGAAAACTTTAATTTCCTCTTTAATTCAAAGAAGACTGTGAAACATAAAAAGGGCAAAAGGTATCAGAGTAGTTTTCTTTATTTAAATATCCATAATGATAAGCAGAATATTAAAGATTTGAAAAGTATAATTAGGCCAAATGTCAAGTTCTATTTTATGTGAGAATAATGTGGCTTTTGTAATGGAGTTCACCATGAGCTTCTTTGCTTTCAGAGATCTGTATTAATTCTTTCTGTGTTCAGGTAAAGACTTAGGTGCCTTTTCTTGGGATGTGTGTTAGGGGGTGGGCATGCTTGTGTGTATATGTATGTACCTAGTCATTAAATTAGTCACAGAAACCTTATTTTATACTTCTGTAGAAAAGTCAATAATTGATTCATTCTTTAAATAAATGTAACAAATCTGCCTAGTACCCTGATTCCTTTGTTCATTGGAAATGACACTGTAGCATGGTATCAGAAGCAAACATATTGAAACATTCATGATTTCTTAAACCAGAGACAGAGGATAGAGAGGGCATCCTGATGAAAACTGATTTATAGAAACTAATTTTCAGAATTCTTAAATATCATATATTGGTCTGCTAAAGAAATGTTTTTAATGTTGTCAGAAGAAAAACACATGCAACTTTAGTTATAGAACTGTAATACTAAGCAAATGGAGTTATTTGGAATAGCCACCACTATCAGGGCAAGGCCAAAAAGGTTACACTATAATGAGAAAAGCTAACAAAATAATGTAGAATAACTGGGCACAGAAACTATTTCTAAATTCTTCTGATTCTTTTAAATACTTAAAAGCAAGTCAGAAAGTAAAAATGAAAATGAAATGGGTCTTATATGCTAAGGTGAATGTTAATGAAGATATCCCCTAATATTGTGTGTGTATTTTGGCAAGAAAAGAGACAAGGAGGATTTTCAAGTTCAATACAGGCACTATTCTTTCAACAGAACTGGGACATCAACAAAACTGCATTATCACAACCCAGTCTGACACCGTATGAAGACTAATTGTCCAACTGTGTGTATTACCCAGACACTTAGCTTAGTTCTGCCCTACTCTATTTTGCCACTTTGTTACCATCCTGGGCAGTAGATCTGGGGGCAAAAAAAAAATAAGTGTTGGAAGGAATCAGTCAATCGCTTGTTGAAAACTTTGGTAAAAGTTGGTGAAACTCCAGAACTTCATCAGATTGTAATTACAAATACCAAGTAAGAGGTATTTTGATAATGTCAATGGAGACCTAAAAATATCAGTTATAACTAGACATATGTGCTCTGGGGTGAGGCTGGGAGGGAACACTTACTGTGAACATTAACCCCATTGACTAAAGATTTTATTCAGAACTGTGGATTCATTAATTTTATAAAATTACATTATGGAAAGATAACAAGGTCCTTTCTTAAAAATTTTTTATTCCTAAATTAGCACCTGGCACTTGGTAGGTATTAAATTAATATCTATCAAATTAATAAATTAATCAATATGATCAAAAATAATTTTTATTTGTGTTATTTAAAAGTGATTCTTAAGCTAGATCAGAGATAGTAACTAATAAGTCAGTAAGGAACACCCCTTCTGTAGGGTCTTGCATCAATTTTCCAGGGAAGAAACTAGGGCATGATAAATTAGATATCATGTGTTGGTGGTAAACAAGGTATCTCTGAACAAGCAAATGTAGAATTATAAATCAATAAATTTTTAGAGTAAATAGATACATATGTAAGGAGAGTTACTCTGAACACAAGAGGCAGTGAGGTGGTTAGGGGTGGAAGGATTCAAATATGAAGACCCAGTGGAGAAAAGCTGTAATGGACAGGACAGGCTTGACAATAGGCTTTAACTAGGCCTTAACCCATGCTGGGGACTAAATGGGAAGTGGATCCCACCAATACCCACCCCCAGAGGAAAGAATATAGGAAAGGAGTTTAAAATTTGGGGGTTGTTTTCCCAAAGACATTTTACCTTATTGGGCCAAGAGTTTATGCAAAAGCACAAGGTAGAAGCTCAACAAGAAAATTCCGTGAGCTGTCTCCAACAGGACACTCAGAATCCCAGGAAAGACCCAACCACATCATGGGACTCCTAGGAAGTTGGACAGGAGACCTTGTCCACCCTGGAGAAAGGTGCATGCCTAACTAGGGATCCCAAATCAGGTTGGGAATTGACAAAGAGAGGTGTTCATGGTAGGGGCACTGTGGTAGCAGAAATGATGCAGTAGCCAGCATCAGGGCAGTTGGGAGGAAGCAACCTGTAAGGGAGAAGAAATAATGCCTATCAGGGACCTGGGACACTGGGACTCAAGCTAAAGACCTTTGAGGACATTTAATATTCATACTAGTAAACAATAATATTGGATACAGTTTGGGTGTCCCTTTCCTCACCACCACCCACCCCAGATATTGAAGCTGGTATTCTTGTGGGAAACAAACTATGCAGAGTTGTAGTTTGCGTCTTGGGGAGTTGTGGATTTCAACATGACCCTGACAGGTACTTGGTCATGTTTGTTCCTCTCATTGTGTTACCTAAATCTTATTGAAGTTCTATATCCACAGTAATGGCCGGGGGGAAGCTTTGGCTAATGCATAGCTCTGGCTTGAGATCACAATGAGAATGAGTCTGTCCACCCTAACTGGTTGGAAACAAAGGTATATTTCTTTCATTATGTCTCTTATCTAACAATCTATAGAGTTCAGTATTTTGGAAATAATTCTTTTTGTGTTTTTGTAAAACTTAGATATTGAAAACAACTTAAAAGGAAAAAAATGACATTCCAGAAATTATTTCTACCAAGGCACATCCACTAAGGTATTTATTAATTCACAGCCTTTAATAATAACTACCTTCAAAGAGGAAAAATTAAAATACCTTTATGCTATTAAATATATAAAAAACATATAAAGCTGGAAAAGAATCTGAAAAATTAGCTAGTCTTTCCTTCTAGCTTTGCCACATTATCATCCCCAACAGATGGTGATTTGCCATATGGTTCATGATTTCCAGAGAATAAAGGTTCCAAAGCTTCTGCAGATTCATGTGGACAATGTGCCACAACCCTTTTACTTCCTCTTTTTGTAGAATACTAAATATTTTATTCCATAGATTGTCCTTCTATTTCATAAAGTGTATAAAACTATAAACCTATTTTTATAGTTCATAAAGCACCATCACTTATCTCATCAATTTGCTAAGAGTTCTACAAATTATCTATTATCATACCCATTTTATGTATGAAAGAATTAAAAAATTGAGTGATTTGCCCATGATCCCATGATTGTAGGGGGCAGAAACATGATTCAAGTTGAGCTCATTGTATTTTAAATCTGTTGGTCTTGACTATAATAAACTTGTTCTGTTTTTCTGTGGATATAGAGCAAATTTACAGCAAGACTTCATTGATCCTGGGACTTGGGGTTATTTTGTTTTATTTTATTTTATTTTTTTATTTTATTTATTTATTGTTTTGAGAGAGAGAGTGGGGGGGGCGGTGCGGAGAGAAAAAATCTTAAGCAAACTCCATGCCCAGTGCAGAGCCGGACACAGGGCTCGATCTCAAGACCCTGAGATCATGACCCGAGCTGAAACCAAGAGTTGGACGCTTAACCAACTGAGTCACCCAGGCGCCGCAAACTTGGGGTTATTTTAAATGGGACAGTAGAGGCAGAAACTTAGTCTTCCAAAAACCAAGGTAACCAAGACCCATTTATTTAAGGAATAAATGCACAAAACTAAAACTGAAATCACAAAACCACAATGATGAAGCTCCTCCAAAACATCCTTGATATTCTCTATTTATTTAATCCATGCTCTCTGTCTCTATTTTCTGCATAGATATAACTTCAGTGACCAACCTCTTTCCAGTCCACCATGCTCCCTGTGCTAGTTGAATTGTCCAGTAGGCCTAATTTCTTGTCCACTAATTGTCCAGTAGGCCTAATTTCTTTGATCTAATTTGTTGGCCTTTCATGGCATTTTCTTAGGTTTCTTCTAAATTCCTGGTTTTCCTTGATAATTTATGATTGTGGAGTGCTAAAACAGAGTTCAAGTAAAATCTGAGGGGGCTTGGTTCTAAGTATATGGTTTATTTTCAGGGTATCATCAGGTCAAAGCTTTTGGTGGTCAGGTTGACCACTAAGACCTATACTATTTATACCATTCATGCCATTTGAATGAACAGCAAACATTTATTAATTATTTTGAATTATAACAATTCAACTTAAAGATAATGTTACTAATATTAAAGAAGATATACAATAAATTCTGAATACAAACATATGTACCAGCATATCCATATAAGACACTAAGCTGAATGTCAGAGGAAAGCTAAAACTTACCCATCAGAAGGCCACAGAAGCACAGACTGAATGGTAGGAAGCAGGTGTGGGGGGTTAATTTGGTAGAAATAAATGATAGATCTTATATATATCACAATCACTCAGCTCTAAGCCTTGTGGAGCAATTTAAAAGGAGAGCTTGTCTGGTGGCTCTGCTGACTTCATTCAGCTTGCACTATCATAGCAGGAGTCAGAGTGAGAGCTTCAAACCCAATCAGAGACCCAGCAGCTGTTACTGTATCTAAAGCAAGTCCAAGCTAAGATATTCTTACTAGGACACATGGTATGAACTATCAGAACAATTTCTTTCCTCTTTATCATCTGCACCTCCACATGATTAGCATAAATGGCACATTGCAGTTTTCTTCATCAGAATGAGATGTTCCTAATAATATGTGTTTTCAATTTAATAGTAAACTTCCAATTTAGCTACAATATGAAGCTTATAATTGAAAGCAACTTCTGATACTCTTACACTATTCCAACGGTACTTATAAGTACAAGTTAATTATAATAATGTGAATTGAAAATGAAAGATAATCTAATCAACTGATTTTTAAGTGATGAGTTAATCGCAAATTCCCAGAAATCCCCCACACACACCAATTATGATAATGCCACCTAAGTACAAAAAATATATATACTAATATGCCTATGTTGTTTTTATTTTATTTTTTTTAAAGATTTTATTTATTTATTTGAGAGAGAGAATGAGCGCATGAGAGGGGAGAGGGTCAGAGGGAGAAGCAGACTCCCCACTGAGCAGGGAGCCCGATGCGGGACTCGATCCAGGGACTCCAGGATCATGACCTGAGCTGAAGGCAGTCGCTTAACCAATGTATATTATGGTAAGAATACTTCACACAAGATCTTCCCTCTAAAATTTTGAAGTGCACAAATTTTATTAACTATGGGCACAATGTTGTTCAGCAGATCTCTAGAATTTATCTTATACAGCTGAAACTTCACACACCTTGAATAACAACTCCCTATTGTCCCCTTCTCCCAGGTTCTGGCAACCACCATTTTACTTGCTTTTTTATGAGTTTGACTATTTTATATACTTCATATAAGTGGTGTCATGCAGTATTTGTCCTACAGTGCCTGGCTTATTTCACTTTGCGTGATATCCCCCAGGTTTATCCATGAGTCACATATTACATGGTTTCCCTCTACTTTAAAGCTGAATGATATTTCATTGTATGTATATACCACTTTTTCTTTATCCATTCATCTGCAATAAACATTTGGATTGCTTCCATGTCTTGGCTATTGTAAATAGTGCTGCTATGAACATAGGGGTGCTGATACCCCTGCAAGACTCTACTTTCAATTTTTTGGGGGGGCGGTATATACCAGAAATGGGAGTTCAGAATCATAAGGAAGTTTTCTTTTTAATTTTTTAGGAACCTACATACAGTTTTCCATAGCAGTTGCACAATTTTACATTCCCAACAATGCAAAAGGATTCTGATTCCCCTCTATCCCCACCAAAGCTAACCTTTTGTGGTTTTTTGATATAGTCATACTAAAGGTGTGATGTGACATCTCATTGTGGTGTTGATTTACATTTCCCTTCAGAGAAATATCTATTCAAGTTCTTTACCCACTTCTTAATTGAGTTATTTATTTTTATTTTTTACTATTGAAGTTTAAAATTTCCTTATATATTTTGGAAATTAATCCCTTCTCAGATATATGGTTTGCAAATATTTTCTCCCATTCCATAGGTTGCGTTTTCACCCTGTTGATTGTTTTCTTTGCTTTTAGTTTGATGTAGGAGTTCCAAAATAAGGCAGAAGAAAAATGCTACTGGAAAGGGAGGGTGGATCGTGGATTTTGGGAGTGATATATTCTACCTCCCTTATGGAGCTTACACATATAGAGATATAGCCACTAAAGGGATAAAATTGAAAGATAAAACTTTCAAACCAGTAAAGGGGAAAATGAGTAATAACAATATAATTATTCATTCCAACAGATGCTAGAAAATAGGAAATGAAGGAGAAAGAAAAAAGTATAATAATCAGTAAACAGAATAAAGTGACAGAGGGGCGCCCGGGTGGCTCAGATGGTTGAGCGTCTGCCTTCGGCTCAAGGTCATGATCCCAGGGTCCTGGGATCGAGCCCCACATCGGGTTCCTGGCTCAGCGAGGAGCCTGCTTCTCCCTCTCCCTCTGCCTCTCTCCCTGCTCATGCTTTCTCTCTCTCTCTCTCTGTATCTCTGTGTCTCAAATGAATAAATAAAATATAAAAAAATAAATAAATAAATAAAGTGACAGAAAGAAGTAAAATATAATAAAAATCATAATACATTGATACAGTAAGTGACAAAAGGAGATGCTTATGGAACATGCTTGTGAAGTCAGAAAGGTTATCAAAGACAGATGATGTTTTGCTCCATGCTAGTTGAAATGAATGACTATTACCGATGGTCAGCATTTTAGGGAAATCAATCATGGCTCCATATTAGAAGTCATTTTGTAACAGCTGAGATTTTCTAAAAGGAGGAGTCCCTATTGAAGGAAATTCTTCAAGCCTGGGTTGGACAAATGCTCAGGGGTGGATGTGGGTTTCATGTGTTGATCTTAAAGTGTTCTTTTTAATGCTAAGCTCCTATCATGACAAGGTTTTTCAGGTGTGTAAAGCCAAAAGCTTTTGAACATGGAATAGTTTTCTCAGTTTGAACCATCATCAAGAAAGTACTTTGAGGGTTTGTTTTACTCATCATGGTGTCCTGAGACCTTAGCACAGTGTCTTGATACTTAACACAACCTCAGTAAATAGTTCTTGAATTGAAATGAAGACTGGCAGATTTAATATAGTCTTAGGAAAATAATAAGAAGGTGAAAAGGATAAAAAAATATAGTCTATGATAGTAGCAATAGGAACAAAGTTATTAAACTTTATAAAATCTTGTACAGTGGGAAATATAAAGTGCATACAGAAAGCCATGAATATTTTTCAAAATGTATCAGAAAAAAGAGTAATTTTTATCTGATGCATTTGGGTATAACAAACTATGATGGAACATGATTCTAAAACTGAAAGTATTGTATCTCGGCAATTATTAACTTTTTTCAAAGAACGAATTATTAAAATTGATATTTTCCATCTCAAAGGAATTTATAAGGAAGTACATATTTTATAAGCAAACTATACTCAGATTAACAAACTTTTTGAGTTTTCTATCCAGACAGTGGACTTTTGCTTTACTTTTCTCTCTGGAAGGGACCAAATAATGTCCATTAAAGGGAATACACCATAACTATATTAATAGAAATAAACATTCTTCCTGGCAGGATTTGAGTATGTGATATGGGGTTTTCCCCCTGTATCTTGCAAAATCCTTTTCTAAACTATAAATCATTTTTGTTTTACTAAAATAAAGTAGCACAATATTTACCAGAGATGACTTTATTTCACCCAGCCCACAGCACCAGATGAGGTGCATTTTGACTTTTCATCAGATTTCAATTAATTGCCTTTTCTTTTAATTTGTGGGGGACAGCCATTTAATTTGTGGAACCCTCACAACCCTACAACCCTCCCTCCCTAGTGGAGATGGGAAAGAGGATGGCTCTGGATCTCCGCTTCTGTGAAAGTACAATGATTGTTACTTACCTATTACATTGGAAACGTCAAAAAGATACAGCCTTGACCTTAGTTTCAAGTTGCTAAAATTCTACTGGGATCATTTAAAGCCTAATCTGATCTTTCCGGTCTGAGGTGCATCAGTTCTAACAAACTTTAAAAAAAATTTTTTTTTTTAAAGATTTTATTCGTTCATTTGACAGAGAGAAACACAGCAAGAAAGGGAACACAAGCAGGGGGAGAGGGAGAGGGAGAAGCAGGCTTCCCGCCGAGCAGGGAGCCCGATGCGGGGGCTCGATCCCAGCACCCTGGAACCATGACCTGAGCCGAAGGCAGACGCTTAACGACAGAGCCACCCAGGTGCCCAAACTTTAAAATTTTTATTTATAAAGTATGCTTTCCTCAGAAAGTATTTAAGACAACTTCTCAGGTCTGCTTGTACTAGTACTTCACAAGCATGCCTGATCAATCTAGTCCTCTGGAGAGCTTGCAAAAATTCAGATTTGTGGACACATCCCAGGAGATGAAGATGTGACGATCTGGGGGAGACTTAGGAATCTGTGTTTTTAAGTCTCCCCAAGTGACTTTTAAAATCAGACAGGGTTTAGAAACGCTGATTCACTACCTGTCGCTCCTTCAGCACTTTCTCTGTGTCCCATATGGTATTTTGCATCCCTAAAGGAGGTTAACGCACTCTGAAAGATGAGCTCATACCCTTGTACCACAAAGATAAGCCCCAGAGCACTGTAACCCTGGCCCAGAAGTTCAAAGAGATCAATGGCAGGATTTGTTTTGACTTCATTTAGCCAAAATTTCTCCAATAATAGTATTGAAAACATCTGCTTTTTTTTGAGGCAAATATGGATGTAATAAAATAAGTGCTTCACTGCAGATGAAGAACCATGTGGAGACGTGAGAAAGGAAACTTACAACTTGTAAGGAATAACCGTTACAAAGCCTCAGTAATCACTCTTGGGTTCAAATTGGCCAGCTCGAGAAGAGCGCCGTGGTCCCGGGCCTGTTGGTATGGACTTGCCTTGAGAAGGCAGGTCACTTTTGCCTGATTTTAATATCATTTTTAGACTAATATCTTTGCTTGCTCAATAATGCAACTTATTGCCTCATATTGTGCCGGTCATATAGTATCCTCTCACTAAGTGTTTTTGGAAGGAAAGAAGGGCATGAAGAAATAGATGCTTTAGAAAAACAAAACTGGTAGTTTTCATTAAACATTTTTTTTAAGATTTCCCTATTAGGGGGCACCTGGGTGACTCAGTCGGTTAAGCGTCCAACTCTTGATTTTGGCTCAGATCATGATCTCAGGGTTGTGAGACTGAGCCCCATGGCAGCTCCATGCTCACCACAGAGTCTGCTTGAAGATTCTCTCCCACTCTGCCCCTCCCCACCCCTCTCTCAAATAAATAAATAAATCTTTAAAAAAAATGTCCCTATTGGTTTTAATTAAGCTCTTTAATTAAGCTGAGTTGTGAACTCAGAGATTTTTTTTAAGGAGAAAAAATATTTTAAAGCCTTCCCACAGGTTTTTCATACTCTTAATGGATAAAATCAGAGTGCTGAAGATTCTAATGCACATACTCAAATGATGGCTTTGAAATCAGCCTGCATCTACCTGAGATGAAAAGAAGGTTGTAAGATAAAAATAATGGGCTGTGTTCTTATTATGAAGAGCAGAGACAATAGCTCTTTTAGCAAAAAAATACAGAATTTTTCTTATGAGAGAATTGCTTTTATGTTAGAGAAGTATTATTGGGCATGCGTCTCTCTTCAGAGATCAATCTATAAGGTCTTCCATTGCAGGTTTATAAACCTTACTCCCTTTCCCTTTAAAATACAGGTTCTTTTCAAGAAAATCTCTTATTTACTGCAGAAAAAAAAAATCAATATTACAGAGAAAAAGAGACATTCTTATTTTCATATGCCTTTCGAAGTTATAGATGTTGCAATTAACCTAAATACATTACATATCATATTTCAAAATAGAAATCATGATAACCAAAATGGTACATTTGTACGCTTGAACTTAGAAAACTGGTAATGTAGAAATATAATTGGTCTTTTGGCTGGTATCTTACCAGTAGTAATTAATTATAGAATGGCTCATCCACAGCGGCATTTCTTTTTCTGCCGAATACAAGAATTTCTCAAAATGCTTAGTAGAAATTCGGCAGACCACATTATTCTGTCTTTATATACAAAATTGATATTTCAACATAAGAAATTCCATGTATAGGTTTGCTAATTTTTCCTCAAGAATAGCATAATGAAAGTGACAAAGTACCATTGTGTTATATCAAACCAATGTGTGACATCCATTCCATGATGAAAATGCACTATAAAAACTAGCTAGAACAGACTAAACATGATCATAGCTGCCCAGTCCCAACATACTAGAATTAGGTGACATATTTTGAAGCTGGAAAAAAATTTAGAGGCATAAAATTTAATAACCAGAAGGGATGTAGGAACAATTTAAAAACAATTAAGACAAAACAGTACTTTTCTGCTGAGTTGTGGGTTAAGATCTCAAGTTTTCAGGAAGTGAGTGGCATAATTTAGAAATAGGAGGAGACTAAAAAAATTGAGTGGGCATTGACAGTCAGATCCTTCGCGGCCTTTCTCTACCACTGACACACTGGATGGATTGAAGGACTGGCCCCACAAGATTCCCTTCATCTTGTTCCTGCTCATTTAATCTATCCTCAAGCAGCAAAAAAATGGATGCAAGCCTTGCCAATCAACATTAAGCAGTTAGCCCCTGACATTGATTTTAACCAAACATGCAGGGGAATAATGAGCAGTTTAGAATCAAGTTTGGGGATCATGTGAAAATATTGATACATGAAAACGAGGTACAGATTGTATTTGTTTTCTTTCTTTTTTTTCTTTTTTTCTTTTTAGTGGGTTAAGTTGCTGGAGGTGGGTCTGCTTAGGCTAGGGCAGAAAACAAATGACTTACATAGGGAAGCTGTGTTCTCAGAAAGGACAGAGGCTTCCTCAAGCTCTGAGCTAACATCTCACACTGAAAGAGAAAGATAGGGGAATTGCCTGGTCACTTGGGTGCCTTTTCCCTGCGCTTGTCTGAGAGCATGTTTTCCTTTGATAATTGACTTGTAAGTACAAGTCATTGAAATGGTGGGAAAGGGAATACTGCGGCTCCTCCAGCTTTGCGAGGCTTTGAAATTCAACGTGATAGCCTCTATGCTGGAGAGTGGCCGAAGATCAAGGGTAATCAATACTGATGCTTTCAAAGTTATAGATATTTTAGCTGGAGAGACTGGAAAAGATATATCCTTCTGGAATCTTTCATGTCTGTTTTCTCTTCCACTTCATCTCCGGGTCCACATCCTAGTGGACTAGCAGAGAGAATGTTTGCAGATGGATATCAACTGCTGAGTCTAATTAGCAGCTATCCAATACTACATATTCCAAACAAGCAAAATAGAACAAAAGGAGAAATTTCTTCATTTTTGGTCCACCAATATTTCTTTTTATTATAACCTTTGCTATTTCATCCCCTGGAGTTAGTAACATATACTTCACCTCTATCTTATTATAAAATCACACCACAGAGAATCTAGGTCATATTTGTTATTATTAATACACAGTAAAAATGCCAAGCATTTTCTATTTGACCTTTTGCAACTCTCTCTCTGCCATCCTTCTTGCCTCCGTTCTGTCTCCTTCAGGTTGTCCCAAATGTGGGAAATAAAAGTTTTTCTCTACCTTGTTAAAATTAATTCTCCCTTCTTTTCTAATTCTTAAATGACCTTGGACAGTTTTTTCACATTCAAGAGAACCAACGCACACCAGTTTCAGGCCGATGCCGTCTTAGGCCTTTTTATTCATTGTTGCTGCTACTTCATCTTTTTTTTTTTTTTTTAAAGATTTTTTTATTTATTTATTTAAGACAGAGAGAATGAGAGAGAGAGAGCACATGAGAGGGGGGAGGGTCAGAGGGTGAAGCAGGCTCCCTGCCGAGCAGGGAGCCCGATGCGGGACTCGATCCAGGGACTCCAGGATCATGACCTGAGCCGAAGGCAGTCGCTTAACCAACTGAGCCACCCAGGCGCCCGCTGCTACTTCATCTTATAAATTATTTCCTTCTACCTGGGAAAAGGGACCTCCTCTGGGAGAGCTCCTCCCTCCCTTTTTCCTCTTCTCCCCATTTCTTCTACCTTCTTTGCATTCATGATTCCTTCCCTCCACCAAATTTTCTTTTAAAAATATCCTCTCATAATCTAAAATGGGATTCTATTTATTCTTGTAATTTTAAAAAATGGAAATTTGTACATTTTCAACTTCTCTTGAAATAGATATTCTAACAATGGGCAATAAACCTAGCAAAATAAAGAAGTTTTAACATATAAAATAACAAAATCTTCACTTAATAGTAACACTTTTGTGATAATTCATAATAATAACAAATGCATAATAACCCCCCAAATTCATCTTTTAAAAAAAATCCAATATATCCAAACATACCACTGTATCAGGTGATGTTACACTGACTGATTGGCTAATTGATCTTTGGTAATATGTAAGAGTACTCATAATTATAAGAAATAATAAAATAGATCAAACCCAGTGGAAAACATACAACCAACCAAACAAGACATGAAAGAGAGAAGTAACAATATTCATTTGTATTATCTTTGCACTTATCAAGAACTAATATATTTTGGAGGCAAATCAAAATTTTTCTATGAAGTTGAAGATTTGTCTTGACGACTCATAACAGAGTCATTAATATTGGAGTAAAATATAATAATAATTAAGGATTTTTTTACTTGTTCAATGGAAATGTGTAGAACAAAAAATATAAATCTTTATTTTTTCTTGGTTGCTATCAATATAGCCAATTGTTACAATTATACACCAAATTACCTAGAATTTGCTTCTAAGTATGTACTGATAAATAAATTCATAGGATGAATTCATAGAATACCGTACCTATGAATATTAGAGCTCTAGGAGAAAGAATCTATGATATTATAATAAAGCCATTTAAGTTCTATAAATTCTAGCTAATGGAACAAGTAGTTTGCCTTTTTGGGGGGGTTTTACTTATTTATTTGAGAGAGAGAGAGAGAGACAAGCAGGGGGAGGGGCAGAGGAAGAGGGAGAAACAGATTCCCCATTGAGCAGGGGAGCCTGACATGGACATGGGGCCTGATCCCAGAACCCTGGGATCATGACCTGAGCCAAAGGCAGACGCTTAACTGACTGAGCCACTCAGGTGCCCCAGAACAAGTAGTTTGCTTTTGATGAAAAGAATAAGTTATTGCTTTTCTACTAGCATTGACTCAGTAGAAGTAGTAGGAAAAAAGAAATCATATAGTCATATAGTTTAACAGAAAAACTGAAGCTAATGGGTATCAAAGTGAACTAGTCGTCCCCATAGTGACTGGGTTGGTTTACGCATATTACAAAACTAGTAATATTGTTTCATGTGTTAGATATTTGGGGGGGGGAGACAGAATTTCAAGTTACTGACCATATTACCAGGACAATTTCAACCTCAGACATACATATTAGCACGGTATGACAGCAATATCACACTGCTTATGCTCATTTTACAAGTGTAAGATAATAACGTGAATTATACAGCAAATTTGTGTATATGTATATGTCCGTTATGGGCTGCTCCCTATGTTCTCAGTAAGCAAGAGTCCTAAATAAGCTACTATGAAAGATGATATCTTGGAGTCATGATAAGGTTAGAAGCAATCTATATAGGTTGGCAGAATTTAGGAAATTTTGCTGACTTAATGTCTTCTGTCATATAGGAATGACTAATTTCCTGAACAAATTGGTCTGGCCTTGACCAATGGAAAAGGGAAATAAAGTTGGAATTTGATTCTAGGATACCATTTCAAGACCCCAACACTTTTTCTGCCATTTAGAGGCAAATTGTATAACTTACAAAGTCTCAATTTCTCAATTCTTCAAATGGACAAGGTAATATTTGCAACCTATCAAAAGAGCTTAGAGAGGTTTAATGAGGTGACATATCTAAAATGTTATCTAGGGGAAAAAAAAATATATATATATATATATTTTTTTATCTCTGCAGATAATGCCTCAGCTTGACTGGAGAAAAAAAAAAGGTACCACGAGATATCATTGTATTATGATAAAGCAATGAACTACCACCTGCAGGAAATTGGCTTCATGAAATGCAATGACAAAGAGCACATCAGGATTACATGAAATCAATCAGAGGCAGGCAGGAAGAACACAAGCCAGATGAAGTGGAGTCTTTCATGGCAGGCAGGAGAATATATCAAAGCCAACCTTGCTAATTTCAAAAAGCCCACTCCCTTCTCTAGAGGTGAGAACATTACTTCAGACAGCATGCTGGCTCCGCTGGACTTCTGTGAAGATGCTATAACTCCATTTGTGGGTTTCTTAAAGAATGATTTAGGAATGAAAAGGGCCAGCAAACCTGAGCACTATTAATTTAGTTCACCAGTAGGAGAGGATTGAGTGCACAGTTTTCCACATTTATTTCTCCATCAGGAACTTGTTATTTGTACCAGCTGGACCCTCATTTGTGTATTTTAATTCTGAGCTACTCATCATTTAAATGCTGCTTTCCAAAGAAAATGCTAAGTAATTTTTTTTTTCTTAAAGAGAGACATTTTTGCAAAGCAAAACAAAATAAAACAAGCCAGTTAAAAGTAAATGCTGTCTACCCTTGAATGGCAAAATGAAAGGTAGGAGGAGGAACGATGGTCAAAATGATGGGTGTGATGGATCACAGATCATGGGGAGAGCTCGATGCAGACAAATATTTTGCATAGGAAGAACAGATGCTGCAAAAAGATCTGTGTAAGTGCTGGAAACTCATGGGTAAGCTGTAAAGAATTCAAGAGCTCCAAGCACCCTGAGAATAAGTGGATAGAGCATCCTTAGAAGCCTCATGGTGCTTGCTCAATGTTCATGGACCATGGACAATGTCATGGGGATTAGGCACATCCATAGTGGATAGGACTGGGTATAATTGGAAGTCCGACAGACATAAGGATCATTTCTCCTCCGCTTTAAGTGGTTGTAGCCTGTGATGTTGATAAGGAAGCTGAAACTACCTTCCAGTGTGATGATATTTTTCATCTAAGAATGACCAAATCTACTCCTTGAATGTAGACCAGAGAGAAAATAAATGAACTAAATACATTAATTGTATTTTTATTGGTGCCTTCTATTTGAACACCTGCTAGTAATAAACGTACTTTGAGTTAATGGAAGAATTAATGGAAATTTGGGGTAAAGAACATTTTAATTAATTCATTTAACTATAAAAGTTGGACCTAGGGGAGCCTGGGTGGCTCAGGTCCTGATCTCAGGGTCCTGGGATGGAACCCCAAGTCACGCTCCCTGCTCAGTAGGGCGTCTGCTTCTCCCGCTCTCTCTGCCCCTCTCCCCCCTGCTCGTGTTCTCTCTCTCTCTCTCTCAAACAAATAAATAAAATCTTTAAAAAAAAAAAAGTTGGACCTAAACATTTTGTGTTCCCAACAGCCCCCTTTCTGAAACTGGGTAAAGAGAAAATAGAATATTTATATTTGTAAAGCTAGAGTTACCAATTTCTAGGGAATATTCAAAGCATGAGTTTCTCAGTGCTCTCTTTTTGCATTACATTGATTAGAACTACATTTTTTCTTCAGAAACTGTGTCCATAACAGACTATAAAGCAAAATTACTTCATGTTTTCTATCACCCTACTTTATTAGACACTTGATTCAAAAGAGAACTAGAATACAACTTACAAATCATCTTTTCTATTGTCTCCAATCTAAGTTCCAAGTGGTCAATGAGCTGGGCTAAAATAGATACTCTTGTTTCAAATAATAGTCTTTTCCAAATATATAAAGGAAAAAGAGCTAATAAATAAGTGGTCTTGATTTTATCTTTTCTCCCATCTTTATTTGCTTAAACACTCAATGCCTGCTATCATGTGCCTTTTAGTAATACTGGTAAACAATAAATGATCAAGCAAGCTGTATAATAATACAACTCTACCAAAATGAATATGTATTTCAATATTGTGATGACTCAGGGATGTGCTTTGCTTGTGGCGGTGACTTAAACTTGCTAACCTATAATAGAGTCATGTTGTCCATTGGGGAAAAAAAGAGCTCCTATTTAGTGGAATTAAATTTAATATATTTCCAAAGCATGATTTTTCTCAGGCTACAACACAGTTTTCAAGTGTCCTATCACTCGGATAAGTAGAAAGACCCTGGATATAGTCTAATGATGAGGTCTATTTATGTCACAGAGGTAGTAAATAGCACAAGAGTACTAAAATCCTGATACTCTGATTTGAGTTCAGAATTTTTCCTATGTGCTTAGTTATTTGAGTGCCCAGAATTTCATTTTCATGAGGAAACGGAATCGCACAGTCTCAGAACAAAGAATGTGTGATGGGCTGGGCAACATGCATCCTTCACTTCATCGCTTTGTTGTGCTTAGCAGATACTGAGTTTTTACAAACTGAGGGTTTGTGGCAACGCAGTGTCAGGAAAGTCTCTCAGCGACATTTTTCTAACAGCATTTGCTCGCTTTGTGTCTCTGTGTCACGTTTCGGTAATTCTTACAATATTTCTAACTTTTTCGTTATTATTTACTTATGATGGTGATGTGTGATCATTGGTCCTTGATGTTACTATTGGGGTGCTATAAATGGCACCCAAATAAGATAGTGAACTTAATCAATAGATGCTGTGTGTGTTCTGACTGCTCCATCGACTAGCCACTCCTCCCATATCTCTCCTTCTCCTCAGGCCTCCCTATTCCCTGAGACACAAATATATTGAAATTAGGCTAATTAATAATCCTCTGAGGACTGTAAGAATTACAGTGAAAGGAAGACACTTTCCTCTCTTTCGCTTTAAATTAAAAGCTGGAAATAATTAAGCTGAGTGAGGAAGGCATGTCAAAAAACCGAGATAGCCCCAAAGCTAGTCCTCTTGCACCCATTAGCCAAGTTGTGAATGTAAAGGAAAAGTTCTTGAAGGACATGAAAAGTGTTACTCCAGGGAATACACGAATGATAAGAAAGCTAAACAGCCTTGGTGCTGATATGGAAAAAGTTTGAGTGGTCTGGATAGAAGATCAAACCAGTCCCAACATTCCCTTCAGCCAAAACGTAATCCAGAGAAAAGCACTAAGTCTCTTCAGTTCTGTGAAGGATGAAAGAGGTGAGGAGGCTGCAGAAGAAAAGTTTGAGGCTGGTCGAGATTGGTTCATGAGGTGTGAGGAAAGAAGCCGTCTCTATAACATAAGAGCGCAAGGCAAAGCAGTATGTGCCGATGTATTCAGAAAATCTAGCTCAAATAACCAGTGAAGGTGGCTACACTAAACAACAGATTTTCAATGTAGATGAAATAGCCTTCCATTGGAAAGAGATGCCATCTAGGACTTTCGTAGCTATAGTCAATGCCTGGCTTCAAAGCTTCAAAGGACAGGCTGACTCTTGTTTGGGACAAATGCAGCTGGTGACATTAAGTTGAAGCCAATGTTCACTTGCCACTCTGAAAATCCTAGGGCTTTTAGGAATGATGCTAAATCTATTCTCCCCATGCTCTATAAATGGAACAATAAAACCTGGATGACAGCACATCTGTTTACAACATGGTTTTCTGAATATTTTAAGCCCACTGTGGAGACTTAACTATTCAGAAAAAAGATTCCTTTTAAAATATTACTGCTCATTGACAATGTACCTGATCACCCAAGAGCTTTGATGGAGATGTACAATGAGATTCATGTTGCTTTCCTGCCTGCTAACACAGAATCTATTCTGTAGCCCATGGATCAAAGAGTCATTTCAACTTTCAAGTCTTACTATTTAAGAAATCCATTTCATAAGGCTATAGCTGTCATACATAATGATTCCTCTGATGAATCTGGGCAAAGTAAATTGAAAACCTTCTGGAAAGGATTCACCATTCTAGAACCATTAAGAACATTTCTGATTCATAGGGAGAGGTCAACATATCAACATGAACAGGAGTTTGGAAAAAGCTGATTCTAACCCTCACGGAGGACTTTGAGGGGTCCAAGACTTCAGTGGAGGAAGTAACTGTAGATGTAGTAGAAACAGCAAGAGAAGTTGAATGAGAAGGTAAGCCTGGAGATGTGACTGAATTATTACGATGTCATGATCAAACTTGAACAGATGAGGAGTTGCTTCTTACAGATAAACAAAGAGGTTGGTTCCTTGAAATGAAATCTATGCCTGGTGAAGATGCTATGAAGGTTGTTGAAATGATAACATAGATTTAGAATATTACATGACCTTAGCTGATAGGGCAGTGGCAGGGTTTGAGAGGATTGACTCCAATTTTGAAAGAGGTTCTACCCTGGGTAAAATGCTATCAAACAGCATCAATGCCACAGCGAAATTGTTCATGAAAGGAAGAGCCAATCAATGCAGCAAACATTACTGTTGTCTTATTTTAAGAAACTGCCACAGCCAGGCCGACCTTCAGCAACCTCCACACTGATTACTCAGCAGCCTTCAACATGGAGGCAAGACCCTCCACCAGCAAAAAGACTGACTCACTGAAAGCTTAGATGGCAGCTAGCAATTTTTAGCAATATTTTTAAACTGAGGTATGTACATTGTTTTTTCAGACACAATGCTGCTGCCCACGTAGTAGGCTACAGTATAGTATAAACAGAACCCGTATATGCACTGGGAGACCAAAAAAACTATCTGACTCACTTTATTGTGGTACTCGCTTTTTGTTCCAAACCCACAATATCCCTGAGGTTATGCCTGTAGATCAAACATTATTCTGGGTGCTTCTGTGAGAGTGTTTTTGGATGAGACTAACCTTTAAATTGGTAGACTGAGTAAAGCGTATTGCCTTCCAGAATGTGGCTGAACAGTATCTATCAGTTTAAGGCCTGAATAGAACAAAAAGGCTGATCTTTCCCTGAGTAAGGGAAAATTATTCTTGCCTGATGGCCTTCAACCTGAGACATCAGCTTTTGTGTGTCTGCAGACTCGAACTGAAATATCGGCTCTTCCTGGTTCTTGAACCTGCTGGCTTTTGGACTAATACTATACCATCGATGTTCCTGGATATCTAGCTTCCCAAGTCACTGGCAGATCTTGGACTTACAGCCTCAATAACCACATAAGCTAATTTCTTATAATATTTATATATATATATATATATAAATATATTCATATATATATATAAACAATAAAGGGAAAACGGTATATGGTATACATATTTTTCTTCTCATTTGTCAAGGTACTCCAGAGAAACAGAGCCAATAGGACATTTTTTATATATAAATATTCTGAACATTAAAATATGTTTTGGCCTAAATTTTCATTTCTTTCCACAAAGCGTAAGTTATAGTATAACAATTTGAATATCTATGTTTGTATGCTTGTTTTGTAAATGTACATCTATCAGCATTGCTAGCAGTGATCTGGCCTAAGACAGAAAATAAGTTCCCATTTTGGAAATAAATGTGTTTTGTTATCACAGTGAGCAACCTATTTTTGGTAGGATGAATTTGCTTTTTCCCTTGTTGTAAGATCTAAATGATTATTTTTATAGATAGTAAAATTTCTCCATGAGCATTAAGTTGCATATGCCACCACATCATCCCCCTCCAAATACCTAATTTTGAGAAACAATGTATCTGCAGAGTTCCTGATTAACTCAGTTTTTTTTTGTTAAATTCTAGTTCCAAAAGTATTGTTGGTAGGTTCATTCAAACATTTCTGAAGGAGTAGCTATGAAAAGAGTAAATAAAAATTTTATCCTTTTTAAAATAAAGTTTTCAACAATTCAAAAAATGATCAGTGATTTTGAGGGCCTTCCCACTAACCATATATACCTTTAATGGTGCAAACTTGTGAGGAGCATCTTGGATTGCCTAAATGATTTCTATCCACATCATCTGTCTTCTCAGAAAGGAACATAGTGGTAAGAGTTTGGAAAACAGGGCATGTGGGTGGCTCAGCCGCTTAAGCATCTGCCTTCGGCTCAGATCATGATCCCAGGGTTCTGAAATCGAGTCCCACATCAGACTCCCTGCTCAGCGAGGAATCTGCTCAAGGGGAGTCTGCTCCTCCCTCTTCCCCTCTCCCCTCTTGTGCTTGTTTGCGCACGCTCTCTCTCTTGCAAAAATAAATAAAATCTTTAAGAAAAAGAGTCTGGAAAACACAACAGGGAAGTCACAAAGAAAGTAATAGTTACGTGAAACATGAAGAGGGAGCTGAAGAATGGAGAGTGGAGATGACAGAGTTAATCAGTTTGCATATATCAACTAACAATGTTGAAGGGTCGACAGGGCTGTTTAGGAAATATATAAACTTTATTAAATGTTAATCAAAGTGTCCTTATATACATGCTTCCTGGAATAGGGGATCAGTGTTGCATAACCCTTAAGAACGTTAACTCTGGATCTTTTCTGATGATTAATTTTATGTGTCAATTTGGCTGGGCCATGGGGTGTTTAGATATTTGGTCAAATATAATATGTTCTGTGTTTCTGTAAGAATATTTTTGGGTAAAATTAACACTTATATAGGTGGACTTTGAGTAAAGCAGACTGTTCTTTATGATGCAGGTAGGCCATATCCAATAAGTTGAAGGGCCATATCCAATAAGCTGAAGGATTTTGAGTAAAGCAGATTGTTCTTCATGATGCGGGTAGTCCATATCCAATAAGTTGAAGGTCTGAATAGAACAAAATAATTGGCTTCCTTCAGCAAGAGATTTCTCCAGCAGCCTCCCTTCAAACCTTCCCTGCAACCTCAGCTCTTCCTGCTTCTTCAGCAGACTGCCTTCAGACTTGAATGGAAACCCTAGCTTTCCTGGATCACCAGCCCACCGAGTTTTTGGACTGGAACTGCAGTATTAGCTTTCTTGGGTCTTCAGTCTGCTGGCTCACCCTGCAGATTTTGACTTCCCAGCCTCCATAATCCACATGAGCCAATTATTTATAATAAATGCACAGCTAACATAACGTTTAATGCTTAAAGATAGAATACCTTACCCTTAAGATCAACACAAAGATATCCACTCTTAGCACTTCTAATCAACATTGTACTGGAGATTCTAGCCAGTTCAATAAGGAAAGGAAAAAGACATAAAGGCATCCAGATTAGAAACAAAAAGAAGTGCAACTATCTTAATTTGCACATGTGACGTTTGTCTATGTAGACAATGGGATGGAAGCTACAAAAAACATCTACAAACACTAATTTGTAAGTTTAGTAAGGTTTCAGACTACATGATTAGTATATACTAATCAGTGGTATTTCTAAAAATTAGTAACAACAATCAGAAATCTAAATTTGAAATGTCATCCACAATAATATCAAAATATATGAAATAGGATAAATCTAATGTGAAAAAGCTTTACACTTAAAACAACAAAGCATTGTTGAAAGAAATTAGAGAACTAAACAAGTGAAAGATATGCCATGCTTTTGGTTCAGAACACTCAATATTGTAAAGATATTAATTTTTCCCAATTTATTCTATAGATTATATGCAAAAAAATCAAACACCCAGGTAGATTTTTTTTGTGTGTATGTGTGACAAATATTGTAAATCGATATGAAAACTGCAAAAGGTCCTGGAATAGCCAAAACGCCTTCGAAAGAGAACAAAATTGGAAGAATAACACTACTTGATTTAAACATTTATTATAAAGCTCTAGTAATCAAAACAATGTGACATCATTGTAAAGAAAGACAAATGTTACATGCAAATGAGGATCCAGAAATATATACATGAACGACTGATTTTCTACAGAGATACAAAGGAAATCCAGCTGAGAAAAAATATTCTTTTCAACAAATGGTGCTGAAAGAATTAGGTACCCACTATGCCACATACAAAAACTGGTTCAAAATGTGTCTTAGAACTAAACGTAAAACCTGAAACTATAAAACTTTAAAATAAAACCATATGAGAAAATCTTAGGACCTTGGCTTAGATGAAGACTTCTTTTATATGACACAAAAGAATAGTCTATAAAAGAATTAATTGATAAATTGACTTTATTGAAATGAAAAATGTCTACTCTTTGAAACACACTGTTAATAAAATGAAAATCAAAACTATAGTGACTGGGAGAAAGTATTTGAAAATCATTTATTTGAGAAAGAATTTGGATGCCAGAATCTATAACGAATTGTCAAAACTCAGTATTACAGAAACATACAAACTAATGAACAAATGAAAAAAGACAAAGATTTGGGCACTTCACCAAAGAAGATATACTATTGACAAAAAGCATGTGAAACAATGTACAGCATTATTACTCATGATTAAATGCTCTTAAAACCACAATGAGATAGTATGACATACCTATTAGATTAGCTAAAAGTAAGAAGACTACCATATCTAATGTTAGTAAAGGAACTGGAACTCTCACGTAATGCTGGTGGGAAGAGTCAAATGGTACAACCACTTTTGGAAACAGTTTGACATATTCTTAGAATGTTAAACATGTACCTACCATATGATCCAGCCATTCACTCCTAGATATTTGCTTAAGAGAAATAAAATCATGTGTTCATAAAGAGGACTTGTACATGAATGTTTGTAGCAGTTTTATTTACAGTAGCAAAAGAACTGGAATCTCCAAAATACCATCAACAAACAAATGGGTAAACAAACACTGGACTAGCCATACAATGCAATACTACTCATAAGTATAAAGAACTGAACTTTTTTTTTTTTAAGATTTTATTTATTTATTTGACAGAGAGATAGACAGAAGAGCACAAGCAGAGGGAATGGCAGAGGGAGAGGGAGAAGCAGGCTCTGCACTGAGCAGGGAGCCTGATGCAGGACTCAATCCCAGGGCCCTGGGATCATGACCTGAGTCGAAGGCAGACGCTTAACCATCTGAGCCACCCAGGTGCCCAGAAATGAACTATTAATACACACAACTTCATGGAAGAATCTCAAAATACTTATGCTAAATAAAAGAAGCAACACAAAAGGTGCATACTGTATGATTGCATTTAGGTAGAGTTGACTAGAAAATGAAAGCAAATTTATTTTAACAGTAAGCAAATGAGATTATCTGGGCACAGGGATGAGGCACGGGTTAATGAGGAGTAGAAGGAAGGGATTACAGTCAGGCAGGTGGAAACTTTGGGGAGTGGTGAATACTAGCATTATCTTGATTGTGGTGATATCTTCCCAGATACATTCATATGTCAGAATTTATCAAAATGTACCTTTTAGGGTGCCTGGGTGGCTCAGTCGTTAAGCGTCTGCCTTCGGCTCAGGTCATGATCCCAGGGTCCTGGGATCAAGTCCCACATCGGGCTCCCTGCTCGGCGGAAGGCCTGCTTCTCCCTCTCCCACTCCCCCTGCTTGTGTTCCTGCTCTCGCTACCTCTCTCTCTGTCAAATAAATAAATAAAATCTTTTAAAAAAAAATGTACCTTTTAAATATGTGCAGTTTATTATATGTCAATTATACTTTTTTTTTTTTTCCATTTGAGTGTAGCCATTTATTAACTGACCATATTACAAAAATAATCATGGTAGATACCTTAGTTCATCCTTCTAATAAGCCTATTGATCTGGTCTTCTATTATATGTCAATTATACTTTAATATATCTGTAAAAAAAAAATGATAATAATAACTACCCTGGTGCCAGAGTGCTTTCCTAGTTACTAGCAATGAGACCTGGACAAGTTATCTAATCTCTTGGTGTCTGCAAAATGGGAAGACAATAACCTTATGGGCAATTCACGTACAGTGCTTAGAACACTGGAGCTCATATTAGGGGCCATCTCAGTGCTCCCTGCCATTATCTATGTTGTTTGTACTTCAAGTAATTGAAATACCATACTTCCTTTAGAACATTATTCTAGGTGTTACAAGGAGATCGCAAAAGAAATTTTTTAAAAGATAGAGACTTATTTAAAAAAAAAGCCTTCTTGAGAAAAATATCCAAAGGTGTGTGCTCATACATAGCCACGTACATTATATTTACATAAATATAAAATGCAATAAAGGAATTTAAAGTCGTAGTAGTTTGGATATGATTTTTAAAAGCTAAAATATGGGTGCCTGGGTGGCTCAGTTGGTTAAGCGACTGCCTTCAGCTCAGGTCATGATCCTGGAATCCCAGGTTGGAGTCCCTCATCTGGCTCCCTGCTCGGCAAGGAGTCCGCTTCTCCCTCTGACCCTCCCCCATCTCATGCTCTCTCTCTCATTCTCTCAAATAAATAAATAAATGTCTTTAAAAAAAATTAAATAAATAAAAGCTAAAATATAAGCTAATACATTTAAAATTATCTTCAGAATGATTTGAGTAATCAATTTTGATGAATTCTATTATAGCCTAGTCAGAAAATAAAAAAACTAGTGATAATGTTGATTTTTAAAAAAGAAATGAATAAGGGCGCCTGGGTGGCTCAGTCAGCTGACCATCTGCCTTCGGCTCTGGTCACGGTCCTGGGTCCTGGGATCCAGCCCTGCAGTGGGCTGCCTGCTCAGTGGAGAGTCTGATTCTCCCTCTCTCTCTGCCCTCCCCACCTCCCACTACTCTCTCTCAAATAAGTAAATGAAATCTTTTATTATGACCTAATAGCAGCCAATATTTCTAGGCCTTGCCAGGTTTTCATTGCCAGTGTGTTTAACTTGTACATTTTTTCTAAATGTCAATTTTCAGAAGTTTTATATTGGAATTTATACATAACTATAGTAATCCTGTCATCTTTTTCCTCCTTCCCCTTCTGTATTCAGCCTTCTGTTTTCCATCCCATTTTCTCCCTTCAATCTCTCCCTTTCTTTCAGTATTATCTCAGCATTGCTTCTCAGCCTAGAGCATTTTATTTCCCTTTCTTGTGTAAAAGAAAAACAAGATGGATCTGATTTGGGGAATCCACTATGTTAATTCCATTATGTGCCTCAGTTAGAAGGAGACTGAAACAACTCTAAAATGTGCTTTGAACTTTCTAAATGATGGGGCAGTAATACTGTTTCCTTTCTTTATAAACATTTTGCCATTAGTTAATTCTGCTCAACTCCCTTCTGTTCAGCATACTTTCCTAAGAGTTTTCAACAGGATGAGGGAAGAAAAAATCATCAGCTGTCTACTTAGGATATAGAAACACAAAAGGAAAAAAAAAAAAACAAAACCTCTACTTGTCAGCCTGCCTTAACACTAAGCAACACCACTGCAATATTATCCCCACCAAAAATAGATGTCTTAGATTGACAGTGAAATGTTGCATTTTCGGGGGATTCAAGAGTGTGCAACAGTTACCATTTGACATTCTTCCCTGCATATCTTTTCTAAAACATCCTGCAGTGAGAAGGTACTGAATTAATCTCTGAGATTATCTAATAAAATGCAATAATGTTAGAATACTTCTTACTAAAATTATTTTCTTTAGGACAATGAATGTTCCAGTTGTAATGAAGTATTCCTTCTGGGTAATTATTGAACATTTTTATCTTGGGGAAATGGCTTTAGTGTGGCACGTAGTAGGCATTTAGTATGTGTTTACTAAAATGTTAAGAGGAGAATAGGGTGTATTTAATTTAAGGGGTGTTTTGGTTAAATACTAAAGCTTTGGAAACATGAGGTATGTTTTTAATGACCTTCATCTATCTGCCACAGAAAGCATGAATATAACAAGTACTAATCACTAATAGGTCATTTTATGCTTTTAATTACAATCTATTTCCTGAAAATGGATATACACCTCAAAAGTTTTTATTTCAGGAGCCTAACAAGACAGATAGATGATGATAGATAGATGGATAGGCAGATATATAGACAGACAGATCAAACTTTAAACTAAATAGATTTAACCACAAATAACAATTGCCGGGTAATATTTATACTTGTTTAGTTCTCAAGAGTATTAGGAAAGAGGCCATTGTTGCATCCAATTTTACTGAATAGAACAGCTCATCATTCTTTTAGTAAAATGATATTGACATTTAAATAGTTTCTGCAAACTTGAAAAATTATCAAACATGTTTGGTTTTCAAATAACAACAAAGAATCACCTGTTATCTCTGACTTACAATTTACAAAGTCTTTACAAATAATGCTGGCTAATCAACACAACAATAGCGTGGATGGGAAGTGTGTTGAAAAGGATAATGGAAACGCTAAGCCCTGATTGTTCCATTAAAATTGAAGCAATTCATCACTTAGCATCATTAGGCACCCATAACTTGGACTGTGTAAAGAACACCTTTCAGAGTTTTCAGGGTCCCTCAGTCCGCATGAAGCACTGGTTAATAAAAGTGGTACATCTTCATTAAAATATAGATATTGGTTGCTGAAGGATATTAGCAATTTGTTAATTAGTCACATTTTTAAAAATCATTACAATAATACATCACGCAAAATTAAATTATAGTGAGTGGACCATATGGATTTTTTTTCTATTTACTGTATTTCATTATGCCACTGATAAATGGCATATAATTTGTAACACTGTCATTTAATAATTAAAATGACTTTTATTATTTTGTTTACTGGATTCTTATTTCAAGAGACTGTAATTTTGCCTTGTGATTAGTAACAAATCTCACTCAGCAGCGCCTTCTAATAGAACTCAGCATGGACAATTTTCCACGCAGATTCAATCTCGGCCTGAATCACACTAATCTTTTGATTGGGCTCAAGGAAAGGCTTGGATCCCTGTAGAGTTCCTGTGCACTGACTATTCATAAAAATAATAACAAGGTGCCAAGCAGTCAGAAATGTCGCCTTGCACCTGCTCTTTGCCCTAGTGAAACAGGCCACAAGATGAGCTGTGTTGATTCTTGGCTGGGACTAGATCTGATGTCTTGACAATCTGGGGATCAAAGGGCTTTTGAGAAGTTTGTGCCTAGGCAGTGGTCAAGAGAACTTTTGAATGGTCGTATAAATCATGATTCTGTCTTTAAAGGAAACAGAAGTTTATTTACTCTTTAAGCAAATTAAACACACATATATGCGGAAAATATCTACAGTAAAGAGAAAAAATGCAGGGTCTTCATGTATCTTGTATTTGGAAAAACATGGAACAGATTTTTTGAGTGCCAATGTTTTTTGGTGGTTTAGTACGCTTTTGAAGATAGGTCAATATTTACTAGTCCGAAAGGAACGATTTAGACCCTATGAAGAGTGACCATGCTGGTCTTAAAAAATAAATAATTAGTTTATACAGTAAGCTTCTTTATAATTAGATAAACAAAGGGGGGCTGGTTGCCAGGAAAAGTGACCAGATGATTACAGGATTGAACCTTTTAGTCCCAACTGAAGCATTAGCTCCTTTTAAATATTATTTATTGTTTTTACCATGGTTTACCAAACCAAATCACTGTCCATATGAATAAGACTCAATCTGTGTTCTTAAAAGTAACAAAGTGGCTCTGAAACACCAGTCTGCTCTATGATTAATGAAAATGATTCTTCCATTTACTCTTTCAGGAAAAGTGGCCAGATGATTACAGGATTGAACCTTTTAGTCCCAACTGAAACATTAGCTCCTTTTAAATATTATTTATTGTTTTTACCATGGTTTTCCCATATCTGAAACATTAGCTCCTTTTAAATATCAACATATCAATAATGTAAGACTTACATTGTGGAGTAAGATTTGTTAGCCCATAGTCAGAAGATCATTAGAACACTAGCCTCTTGTTGGCAAAATAACGCCAAGATTGGAAGGAATTATTTACTTTATGAAAGCTGCATTTGTTCATTCAGGTAATTCAACAAGAATAATTTAAGAGGCAAGAAAATAGTCATGAGGACAACTATTAATCTGATCACCAATTCCAATTCCAATGTGGAGGTTTTCCCTCCACAGTAACAAGCAATTCTGCAACACCAGCTGGGTGTCATACAATTCAACTCAGTTCTGACACTATCCAGAGATAGCACCAGATTCCACTACAAGATTCACTGCAGTCCTACAAGACTGCCTCCCACTCCCATACCTCAGACAGCAATCACAAGTATAGATTGTCAACTGGGCCTCTGACCACCGACTACGTATGGGAGGTTCCAAAGACCCCCTCTATGGGTTTGATTAATTTGCTAGAATGGCTCAGAACTCAGAGAAACATTTTCACTTACTAGATTACCAGTTTATTATAAAAAGATATAAATCAGGAACAGCCAGTGGAAGAAATACATAGGACAAGGAATGGGGAAAAGGCAAGGAGCTTCCAGGCTTCCTGAGTGCACCATTCTCCCAGCACCAACATGTGGTCACCAATTTGGAAGTTCTCTGAACCTTGACCTTCTTGGTTTTTTATGGAGGCTTCATTATGTAGGCATGATTGATCAAATCATTGGCCACTAGCAATCAAACTCAAACTCTAGCCCCTCTGTCAACCCTGGAGGTCACAGTTGGGACTAAAAGGTTCAATCCTGTAATCATCTGGTCACTTTTCCTGGCAACCAGCCCCCATCCGCAGGTTACCTAGGTGCTTCCCAAAGTTACCTCATTAACATAACAAATGTGGTTCTCATCACTTAAGTAATTCCAAGGGTTTTTGGAGCTCTGTGCCAGAAACAGAGCAAAGACCAAATATATGTTTCTTTTTGTAAATTACAATATCACTGGATGCAAAAGACATGGCCCCCAAATTTAGGTCACGTGGAATTGGTCTAAGTTCATACATAACACATTTTCACATTTTTTCAAGTAAATATTCACATATTTTTCCAATATTTATTTTGGTTTGCAAGTTCATTTTTAATTGCATTTAAGCCCCCTGAAAGAGTAAATGGAAGAATCATTTTCATTAATCATAGAGCAGACTGGTGTTTCATAGCCACTTTGTTACTTTTAAGAACACAGATTGAGTCTTATTCATATGGACAGTGATTTGGTTTGGTAAACCATGGTAAAAACAATAAAGTGTTCAGTATATTCCTTTAATGTAAAAAGTTCACTTTTTTTTTTTTCAATCCTATGATAAGTGTATGGTAATATATCTCATCAGTGTTTTCCTTTAAGAATAACTTCAAAAATATAGTTATAACACTACTTTTATAGAGGAAAATGTTATTTTTATTGCTGGGAGTATGGCATCCTGGTTGGCCTGAATGGCAATCTTAAATGAAACAACTAAAATGCCAGTTAAAATATTATTTAAAAAAATATTTTCAAACAGAGCAAGTGAAAAGAGTAACTTTGAACAGTAAGCAAATTTTTTTTTTTTTTTGAACAGTAAGCAATTTTCAAAGCCAGCTTACATCTGGAGGGTTGTAGATGACTCTGGAGATTTTGAATATTTGTGTTAGTGACTGTATAGGACACAGAAAACAGAATTTTCTGTGCTACACAAAAGGGACATTAGAGTGACTCTTCTGCATCGATTTGGTCAGGGTTGGGACTAAGCAAGCAAGACACCTCTCTTAAGAAAGCATTTAGTTTCAGAGTTCTTTGAGTTCTTACATTTTGCACCTGAGGTATCAAGGTTGCCTCAACTTGCTTCAGACCCTGATCATGGTTCTGGATGGAGGAAGAAAACATCTCTCCAAGAGAATATACAAGCCTGTCCACTTAAAGGTTTACATTGTGAATCCCCACTAACCATGAAATAAACAATTTCAAGCCTACTTTAATTTAAAATGGTCCTGGGTAGGCAGTGCATCAAGTGATTGTGGAAACAAATGCACATCTTCTCTAGAGAAATTCAACACCAACGCAGATAAAGTCCATGGAAAACAAGCCGCTCATGATTAAAGAGCATAAAACATGCAAGGCAATAATTCCCCATAAGAGAAAAACCAGTAGAAACAACTAACAGCACATTCAGGCCCTTAAATACCACAGATAATTGGCATTGTCAAACATAAAAAAATAAATAAATAACAAATTTAGTAAATTTAAAGAAATGTTTAAAACCTTGAAAATATAAGCAGGGATCAAAATACTACTAAAAGCAACCAGTTTGATTTGAAAAAGAGCTAAATAAAAACCCCAATTTTTTAAATGAAAATTTCAATTAAAATATGATGAATACATTAACCAAGAGATGATGCAGTGACGAGAACACAGATGGAAAATATTCTTCAAAATGAGCAGAAAGAGATAAGAAACAAAGTGATTTTAATAAAATAAAGGTTAGGAAACAGGTAGATTAATACATTCTAATGTATGAATAATTAAAGTTCTGAAGTTGGATCATAGAACTGCAACGAGAATATTTAAGGAAATTAGCAAAGAAATTTTCAGAATTTTTGATAGCAAATTCAAAATTAGAAAACTCAAAAAATTCAATCATTATAATAATAAAAAGTGCACACTGTACACATGTTGATGGAAATGTACAATGTCAAAAAAGAGGAAACTGTCTTAAAAATACATTCATAAGGATGGACTATGCAGAGAAACACCATCAGGTTAATAATGACTTGAAAATAGTGAAAAGGGAAGATTGAAACAGTAACTTTCTGACATACACTGAGTGAAAATAATTTCAACCCAGGATTCTATACCCAATGAAATTATCCTTCAATAACAAGAGCAGAATAATTTTCCAATAAGGATGAAATGCTTTTGTAAGCAAATTCCTGCTTGAAAATGCTTGAATGCTTGAAATGCTTGCTAAAGCAAATTCTAAACCATTGTAATTTAGGTAGAAGAAAATGGTTTTTGATGGATGGTTTTAAAACTATCTCCAGGGGTGCCTGGGCAGCTCAGTCCATTAAGCAGCCAACTCTTGATTTCTGCTCAGGTCATGATCTCAGCGTTCTGGGATTGAGCCCCAGTTGTTGGGCTCTGCGCTCAGCAGGGAGTCTGCTTCAGGATTCTCTCCCCTTCTGCTCCTCCCCCTGCTTGCTTGCTTGCTTTCTCTAAAATAAATAAATAAATCTTAAAACAAAACAAAACAAAACACCAACTGTCTTCAACTTTGATTATTAACCAGAGAAAACTCTAACACCAAAATAAGATATCATTTCACACCCAATAAATTAACAAATATCTAATATTGGTGAAAATGTAGAGCAATGTATCTATAGCTAGCAAGAGTAGAAGATGGCCCATGTACTCTGTGAATGCCATTAACTAGAAATTTTGACAATTCTATAAAGTAGAGAAATTTACACATGTGTTCAGGATATATACACACTTACATACATATATATGCATGCATATATACACATGCATACATATGTGTATATATGCTCATAGCAGCATTGTTCACAGTAGCAAAATAATGGAAATAACCCCAAAGTCCATCCAGAATACAATCGATCAATAGGTCCATACAATGGAATATTATAAGATAATGAAGGTAAATGAAGTATAACTACATGCATCAACATGTCTAAATCTCCAAAACTGCTATTGAGTAAATGGCAAGTCATAAGGGAATGAATGCAAAATAATTCCATCGTATAAATTTCAAAAATAGGCAAAAGTAAATGATGTATTATTTAGATCTACATAGTCAGTAAATCTGTAAAGAGTAAGGGAGTGATTAACATGAAGTAGATCTATAAAGAGTAAGGGAGTGATTAACATGAGGGTCTGGATAGTGGTTATCTCTTGGGGGATGAGTATGGTAGTTGGGAAAGAGAAAGATGAAATTATTTAAGCACACATGGGGATTCCAAGTACTAGTAACCTCCAGTGCTTAAGCCAGGTGGTAGGTACCTATCTATGCTTATTGAAAATTTTAACTATTCTTTTAAACATACATATATTTGTTATGTAGTATTTGGTATAATAATACATTTCAAAACAACTATAAAAATTGTGTGGAAGAATACATTCTTACCTAAAGGAAAATTCCACATTTTTGTTCCACATTTCACTTGCCTGGAAAAGCCAAAATTCAAAAGCTGAGTGAAAACAGAGCTACTTACCTGTAAACAAAATCAAGTACCACCAGCTGCCAAAGAACTTGGTCTGTAGAATTTATTGCCTACAAAAAAAGGAAGCAAAGGAGAAAGGCCCATTAAGTTAGGACCCTAACTCTAATGACATCATAGGTTCTGAGGTGATAATTGAATTAAAACGGCTGCTTGGAAGTCTCTAAATCAAAGCAGCTGGTTCGGAAACCTCTTCAAGCCTTTAAAGATACTCACCACCCCACCATGTTAGCCTTTGGTTATAGCAAACCGACTCCTTACTACATTACTAGGAGGTGCTAGAGTTGGGGAAAGTTATTATCAGGAAAACAATATATAATCTAATAATAAAATTGTCATTGTTAAAATTCAAAATGGATTACACATTAGGTAAAACAACTTAGCGAAAATACTATGGAAACTGTATATCATTAATCTCTTTGAGGCAATACAGCATAGTAGTTACATATGTGGGGCTTGGAAATAAACTAATTTTACTCAAAGCCCAGCCCTACTACTTACTAGTCCTATATCCCTGGGAAAGCCATTTAATTTTTAGGTTCATTAATTTTAAGGATTATAAGGGATAATATAGGTAAGATTAGCGTGGTGGTACCTGACACATAAAATCGTTCAATGAATGGCTAACCATTTAGTTATGTATTTCTTTCCTTTCATTATCATCGTAGGATAACAGGCACAGTTTCTCCTTTAGGGATAAATCATCTGCCTATTAATGAGAATGTGTTTAATCCATATCGTTTTCTTTTTAACTAATGTTCAGTGGATACTAATAACACTGAGAAAATCAACGTTCTATGAAGGAGTAGGGGCACCAATTTACAACAGATGCTACAAACCGTTTAGAAATTGTATTTAGCATTTTGGGTTTAGATCTTACCATGTTTTAAAAATTCAGCTTACATTTCAATATTGAGATATTTTATATGCTTTCTTAAAATATGTAGGTTTATTCTTCTCTTTTAAATTTAGAAGGACTGGCTAGAATGCATCCTCTCATTTTCTAATTGGCAATAATGGGTTAAAACTGACTAGCAACTACACCTTTCAATTCCCTACAGTTCACCAGATGCCCCACCACTCTCTCCTGCCTCTCAAGATCTTCAACTGTTCTTGTCAGTAGGCATCCCTGCCTTGTCCCCAGAACCACTTGGGTTTAAAGCCTGGGGCATTGGGAGGAATCAGCAAAGAGAGGCTGAGTTCACTCTGAAGGAGAGGTCCTTTAGAATAAAAAGGCAAAAGATAAAAATAAAACAAATAACTTTTAAAAAATTAGTATTTTCTTAGGTCCATAATAAAATCACTACTTTCCTCACTCTGCATAAGCCTACTTCACCTTTAAGCAGTGTCATTACAGATAACATTTTAAATCTTAAAAAAAAGTTATCCTATTATTTATTATAATAGTTATTATTTTTCTAATAGCTGTTAATGCTAACTACTATTTATAGTACTGAATTTTGTCTTCTACAAATTTTTATTACAAATGTAGATAGTTGACTCTCAAGTCAAGTAAGTTGGTGTGTGTGTACTTGCTTCAAATCTAAGTGCCACTTATGATCCAACATGCTTCCCACTTTTTCAAAACCTGCTCTTTACCCAGTTTATCTCAGTAAGAAAATTTCAGTTCTATTAGTTGCTCGGGCTAAATTCCTTGGTCCTATCCCCGTGTCCTCTCTTCCTCTCACACTCAACACCAAACCTATCAGATCTGTTTTCCATCTGAGCTTAACAATGGCTAGCAACCTCCATACTTTCCACTTACTCCAAGCCATCAGCACCTTGAACCTGCAAACCTGAACTAGTGTAATGACCTAGCTAGTCACCCATCATTCGATCTTGCCCCACTAAAGGCTGTTTTACAAGCAGTAGTTATGTTGTATCCCTTCTGCTCGAAATTGTCTAAATTGCTTCTTTTCAATGTACCAAAAAGCTGACCCTGACCCCCTTCCTGTCCTCACTCAACCCTCATTTCTTATAGCTCTTCTCTCCCTTTACTCCCTAGACTCTCACACACTGGTCCCAGTTCCTCTCAACAACAGAAACTGTCCTGTTTTAGGGCCTTTGTCCATGCTGATGTCAAAGATCTATTTGCCCCTTCCAGCTTCCCTCAGCTCTGTGCACAGAGGTCACCTCTTTAGAGAGGCTGTTCCTGACCATCTTAAACACTGGCCTCTCACCCCCATGGCTACCCTAAGACCCTAACCTGCTTTATGCTTCTTCATAGTGCTTATCACCAACTAATCTATTCAATCTATTCTACTTTTTATTTTTATTGTCATCACCCTCCACTGCAAAATAAACTCCATGTAGATGTGGTCTTGTTTTGTCCATTTTGAAACTTTGAGTCCCCCACATTGTGCCTCGGAGATATTTGAGGTGCAATGAATTATTTGACAAGAGAATAAGCAGACGTATAATGGGGTATAAAGGGAAATTTGTCTAAATTTCACACATAGCAACTACTGTAGGAAATACTATTATGGATTTCTAAATATGCTTTTTATCAATAATTCAATAGACACTAAAGTGAAAAAAAGTATACATCTTTATTTAAGATAAGTTAAATTTAAATGAGACTGATACCTTGACTTTAAAAATATGATGCATGACTCTTTCCACAGTTTGGCTATTGTGGACATTGCTGCTATAAACATCGGGGTGCACGTACCCTTTCGGGTCCCTACTTTTGTATCTTTGGGGTAGATACCCAGGAGTGCAATTGCTGGATCATATGGTAGCTCTATTTTCAACTTTTTGAGGAACCTCCATACTGTTTTCCAGAGTGGCTGCACCAGCTTGCATTCCCACCAACAGTGTAGGAGGGTTCCCCTTTCTCCGCATCCCCGCCAACATCTGTCATTTCCTGACTTGTTAATTTTAGCCATTCTGACTGGTGTGAGGTGGTATCTCATTGAGGTTTTGATTTGGATTTCCCTGATGCCAAGCAATATTGAACACTTTTTCATGTGTCTGTTGGCCGTTTGGATGTCTTCTTTGGAAAAATGTCTGTTCATGTCCATCAACAGATGAATGGATAAAGAAGATGTGGTATATATATACAATGGAATATTATGCAGCCATCAAAAGGAATGAGATCTTGCCATTTGCAACGACGTGGCTGGAACTGGAGGGTATTATGCTGAGCGAAATAAGTCAAACAGAGAAAGACATGTATCATATGACCTCACTGATATGAGGAATTCTTAATCTCAGGAAACAAACTGAGGGTTGCTGGAGTGGGGGGTGGGGTGGGAGGGATGGGGTGACTGGGTGATGGACACTGGGGAGGGTATGTGCTCTGGTAAGTGCTGTGAATTGTGCAAGACGGTTGAATCTCAGATCTGTACCTCTGAAACAAATAATGCAATATATGTTAAGAAAGAAAAAAAGAAGAAGAAGAATGTAGCAGGAGGGGAAGAATGAAGGGGGGGAAATCAGAGGGGGAGAAGAACCATAAGAGATGATGGACTCTGAGAAACAAACTGAGGGTTCTAGAGGGGAGGGGGTTGGGAGGATGGGTTAGCCTGGTGATGGGTATTGAGGAGGGCACGTTCTGCATGGAGCACTGGGTGTTATGCACAAACAATGAATCATGGAACACTATATCTAAACCTAATGATGTAATGTATGGGGATTAACATAACAATAAAAAAATTAAAAAAAAAAGACTAACTGCAAAGGGAATAATGGTGATAATCTATGAAGTATTTTCAATATTTCAAAGATCCCAGTGGAAATTCTATACTGAGTCTTAAGATTTCATTGTATTCAATTTTTTCATAATGTTAAGAATTTCTCATTGAAATTTATATATGTCCTTTATTAATTAAAATGGGAAAACTAAAAAAAAAAAATATGATGCATGAAATGATTAATGATGAGAAGCTTCCATTTGTGGGTCATGTGTTTAAAAAAAAGACAAGATGTTGACCAGAATGCTAACTTCTATTTTCTTGTTTGTTGTTGTTGTTTGGGTTTTGTTTTGCTTTAGATTTTATTTATTTATTTGAGTGAAAGAACATGAGCGAGGGGAGAGGCAGAGGGAGAAGTAGGCTCCCTGCTGAGTACGGAGTCCGATGTGGGTCGATCCCAGGACCCCAGCCTCATGACCTGAGCAGAAGGCAGCTGCTTAACAGACTGAGCCACACAGGTGCCCCCCTACTGGAGTTTGCTTGCCATTTTATTTAGATCAAACTGAGAAAGTCAGTTAAGATTAGTGGCTTCACATAAATTTGAGTGTGAATTAGTCACCTTTCTAGCTAATAAAATGAATTGTACCTAGTGGAAGGAAGGATGTTTGACTTTTAAGTAAAGGACATTTGAGGAGGGGGACGGTGCGGCCCAATTCCCTGTAACCTTCTCCAGCAGGTTCGTTAGTGTACCAGGAATACACCTCCCACTCAGCCACCAGGGTTGGATCTCTGATCCAAGCACGCCTCTCAGTTTCCTCCTCGGGGGGAATTTTAAATTGAGCTAAGGTATTCCAATTTATTCTGGCCCAGCTTCTAGAAAGGAGAAGTAAATTAAAAACAGTAGGGTGATGATCTTCTGCTTGTCATGGAGAATGAGAAGCAGAGGAATTTGTTCCATAAGAAGAAAGGAAAATAAAGCAGATGAGAGACAGAGCAAGAGATGAAAAATAAAGGGAAAAAAAACATTGCCTATCCTCCTGATGATATTCTCCCGTTCCTGCTGTGTTTGGGCTGCATTTCTGTACTTAGGTTTTAGGAGACACCTTGTAGCCTCATAATTTTTAAACACTGCATCTTTTAAATTTTATTCACTTGTTTGTCTTGCTTAAGCTACTGCCACTGATTTAAAATTTGAAATTTTTTGATTAGTACATGTGAATCCAAATGAACACTAATCTCCATTTAGCAAAGTTTCCTTTAACCAACAATGTATACCTTAATTACTAAATTAAAATGATCTGATTGTTTGCTTGCTGTACCCTCTGCCGTATAGAAAGCTGGAAGAATAAAATACATTGTTTTCTAAAAAAATTATTGGTAGAAGACATTCTCCCTATCCCTCTGGAAGTTTGACTAGAACAGGAAAGTCATTTTTGAGTTTCCAATGAAAGGTACAAATAGTGAATGCTGGGTTTATGTACAATTTTTCCTTACAAGTATTATTTGCATCCATAATCACACTGTTTTTTTTCACTATGCCACAGGACAGAAAATTGAACCTATAAGTTATGAGGTTCAAATTCTCTGGAAGTACATTTTGGACATTCTGGTTGAAGAGTACCTACATGTTAACATAATTCATTCTGGTTGAAAAGCAAACATTGAGGCTGAATAAAAGGGTCAAAACTGCTGGAATGCTCCGCAGCCAACATCTCCAGAGAACCACAATGTAACTTGTCAGAAATGTTAGGAATATCAAAATGATTTCATTTCTGATTTTTTTTTCCTCTTTCAGTATCCAGTTTTATTGTAAAAAAAAAAAAAAATTAAATTTGTCCCCAATTACTTACTTTGTCATTTGTAGGAAAATTATCCTGCTTCCTTAGATTAGATAGCCAGAAATTAGCCTTATCGAACAAATTAAGCCTCCTCTTAATTGCTTCACATTTTATTTTTATTTTTTTAAAGATTTTATTTATTTATTTGACAGAGAGAGACACAGTGAGAGAGGGAACACAAGCAGGAGGAGTAGGACAGGGAGAAGCAGGCTTCCCACGGAGCAGGGAGCCCGATGCGGGGCTCGATCCCAGGACCCTGGGATCATGACCTGAGCTGAAGGCAGATGCTTAACAACTGAGCCACCCAGGCACCCAATTGCTTCACATTTTAAAAAGTGGAAAATAAAGAAATATCAACTGTTTTCCCTATCACATGAAATGCATATTATTTGACCCCAGAAGAGAAATATTACCTATTTTATACTATACCTAATCAACAAAATTCATATATTTGCCTAATATACAAAGCAATTTGACATTTTTTATATTATTCATCTTATATACCTCTGTCAACTCTTCATAAGCAGCAAATAAAACAACTGATAGTCACAAAATGTAATAGCATTATATATAAACAGGTAGTGATGCTCAGATATGTATTTCTTATTTCTTCTTAGCAATAATCTATAATTCTGGAATGGGGACAGTTTACTGATCTAGCATGCGGTGTCTGTGTCATCTGACTCTATGGCCTCATTTGTAATCACTGCTTCTCTGAAGGCCTATATAGTTACATCATCCCTGTGGAGTCTAGAATAATACAGTATTCTTATATGGAAATGAGAGGACTCGAAGAGCTCATGCAAGAGCCCCATGGAGCTTGAGAGTCTTTGAACAAGTACCATTACTCCATAGGGATTCTAAGACTGTGGGGATAGCCAACACTTGTATGTTATTTTTTAAAGTGAGGTCACAGAGATTAGGCTAGGATCTCTTAATCAATAACAAGCGAAAAGCTCTGTAAAAGTTATCATTGTTAACAAATCATTTTGACAAAGAAACTGTCTTATCTTTTAAACATTGTATCATCTGGCGTAAAGAATATCCATTGTGGAAGTTTCCACTCTGCTCTCTTGGAACCCATGTGTCCATGAGTGCCTAGGTGGTGGGACCTTTAAATCTATTTTTCCTAAGCAACACTTCCATACCTGCTCTCTCGTCTTTATTTTATATATTTGAGGAAAACCTGGAACCAAGGGATTATGAGTCTTCCAAATCTCTAGGCCCTCCTTAGAGAGCAGGTCTCTCCAGAGCTCAAGCAGGCTTTGGAGTCCCTGGGTCCAGGGGAGAACTGAAGTTTTCACATGGGTCTGGCCAACACTCATACAATGAACCTTAGAAACTCTGATTCATCCGTGTCTTAGTTCATTACAGACAAGAAGATCAAACAGCTTTTGGTGAAGTTTCCAAAATTTAAAGAACCATAATCCCTCAAACTGAGAAATAACGTCGACTGTCTATACCTCATCGTGATCTGTATCCATCTGCCAAGTGTTGAAACCAGCTGTCCAGCGCAAGGCGGGGGTGGGGGGTGGGAGGGTGGGGGGGTTTGTGTAATGCAAGGTGCCATGTTCTTCCAGAGATGCCAGTCCTCCCAGAGCCAAAGTTAGCCCCTGCAGCCATGATGGCAGCAAGCCATTGTGCTGGGATGACAGCTGCAGCAACATAAAGTGTCTGATTGCACTCCCGGATGAACAGTGCTTCCTTGTTCTTAATGACACTAGATGGTACAGCCCACCCAGGGACACTCAGCATGCTGGGTTTGCACGTGTAGTGACCTTACGAGGAAAAGGGGGAAAAGAGAGAAGACAGAGAGTGCTGGGGAGAGCCTGGAAGAGAGTGTGTGTGGTGGGTAAAGGGGAAGGTGAGTTTTCCCAATTGTGGAGATAAGATTCTAACCAAAGTTTTCTTTCTTCAGTTTTGGAGTTCTTTCAAGCCTACCACCACATGGTTCATTTGTTTATTAATACAAGTTTGGAAGCAATTAATGTATGGATTACTGCAAGGGACAGTGAACAACAATGACAACACAGAGACAGAGAGGCAGGTACTGCAAATACATCTTCTTTAATAAAATTGGAAAATTCTCAAGGTTAAAATATTATCAAAAAAGGTGAATTTTAAAGAGAAAACTCTAAATCTGTGCTACAAAAATCTAGTACATGGAACTATTATTCAGTGAAATATGTAGTTTCTTTTTTTTCTCTTTCTCTTTTAAATGGTTTGTCTCCTCATTCTGCCCCTGAGCATTTTTACCATATTTTTTGAAGGAGAGAGGGAGCACCAAAAAAATTAAAAAAATAAGTAAAAATAAAAATAAAATAATAATAAGAAGAAGATGTTTCCCAGCATTTGGGCACATGGGCATTTCAAAACCTATCTGAAAGTTAATCCACTCTACACCAAATGATTTCATGATTAAGTTTGTCTTTGAATTCCCCTTTTAAACCTATGAGTGACTAAAAAGACAATGTACCATATGAAAGTTCAATGAGAAAGAAGTTACTCACCAGCCAGTCTCCCCACCATGGCTCATCTGTGAAATGACAATTCTCTAACAACCCTAAGGCAGCCTTCCCACACTTTCCATTTGGCAGTGCTTATTACTAGATTAAAGATGTGAAATGGAATGATTAAAAAAAAAATGCTATGTTTTAAAATGTCTGGTGGGTAAAAGGGCCCAAAAATACAACTATTCCCCTTTACGGTAGCATTCATGTTGTGGGTGCTTGATGAATTTATGTTGGGAGTGTTGACCTTTACCTCACTACCATGCCTCTATCTACCCCACAGTAGACATCTTTATAAATGCCTAAAGTTATGGAGCAACACATCAGGAGAAAGGAAAATGCTAACAAGCTACTTTAAGTGAATGGAGATTTTTTTTTTTTAAGTCCTCATTGACTTCTTTTTGGCCAAACTCTAATTTGGAATATTGTGGAGAGAAAAAGGGAGAAAAGTCATATTTTACACTACTGTACTGGGGAATAATCTTTACTTAGAATTTAATCTTCTGTCATAATATATTATGAAAGCACACACATGGATGGCTTCATAATTATAGCATTCAGAGCTGTAAATGCTACACTGAAGATTGCAAATCTACTTTCATTATAACCACTTGTTTTCAATCACTGATAACATTTGAAAAATTATCCTTGGAACTAAAATTCTCACGATCTAACAAATAAAGGAAGGTGTGATGAATTTGTGTGTCAGAGTGGAAGTAAAGGAGTAGAAGTTGAGGGGTGAATGTTATTTTGTTAATAATAGTATCCTTATTGAATATGATCCTTTACCCTCTATGGCTCTATCTGGTTGTGGCCATCCAATGACAGCATCGAGGCCGTCATCTGAATAATTCATGAACCTAGACTGCTATGAAGAAGACAGGTGTAATTTTCTACTGGGTGATATGAATTGTTTGTTGTTTAAGCAGTATAAATGTATCAGATCATTTTTAATCTTCCACTCCACTTTCTCAATAGTCATTTAAATGGTAAAAGTCAAATAATTATAAGCTTGAATAAAAAAATACTTGAAACTTTTATAGCAATACATGTTGTCATCTGTAATATAACTTTTAATTTTAATATTCTATTCCTCTGATTTGAAAAATTCAAGGGATGGTTATTAGAATGTAACACACATTTTAATGATCAGCATATGCATGAATGTAAAATGGCTTTAAGAGGCATTAGGAAAAATGTAAAATGTAAGGATATAAAGATGCAAAATGTAAAATGCTGGAAAAGAATGCACATAGAGTAAACTTTGCATTTATAAAAGCTTTGAAATTTTTTAAAATAATTTTTCAATCTTCCTAGAATATCTCTGAGTGAAAAAAAATGACAGAACATATTTCAACTTTATGGAAAAGATACAATATAATCATAATATAGTCCATGCAACTTGAATAAAACTCCACTGATTTCAGGTGAAATTAGAAATGTAATTAAAATCACCTTCTACACTTAAAATAGGTAAAAAACTTCAGTAGTCTGGGAAATACCAGTCTACAGAATTTTTATATAAATTAATAATTGTAGGAAAGATGTACATTACTCCAACTAAATTCTTGAAATAGTTGTTCTTCCTGCTCTAGTTTGAAAGGTTATACACAGATATTTTCTATGATTTATATATACATATATTTCCTTTTCAACTGATATTAGAATACTTAGGACTAGTACCTTAGTTCATTCAGGCTGCTATAATAAAACACCTCACTCCAGGGGGCTCTCTGGGGCCTTTTTTATAAGGGCAATAATCCCATTCATGAGGGCTCCACCCTCATGAGCTAATCATCTCCCAAAGTCACTATCTCCCACCTTGGGCATTAGGTTTTCAACATATGAATGCTGGAGGTTCACAAACATTTCATTTATAGCGACTAATGTGCATTCCTACAACATTTAATATCTGTGCAGTTTAATACTTGAAAGTCTTTTTATCATATTCAAGGGATTATTTGGTGCATACATATTGTGTGTTTAAATCCTGGGAGTTTTCAGCATCTTGGTAGAAACATATCCAACACAGCATCTCAAAATCTTTTACTTTCAAATTCTAACTCAATTACTCTCCACTAAACTCCTATTACCCACTCCTATTGACAATTTCCTCAACAAAATCATCATCTGGAAACGTTCTTCATCTGAAATATTGTTACATATGTCATTCTTTCACCAGAATTTTTTATCCTTAAATTCCTTATTACTACTACACCTCTTCTGCTAGAAGAAGCTCTTCAGTCAACAAACAACTCTTTGTTTGTTTGTTTGCTTGTTTGTTTTCCCCTCTCAATCTATCAACATTTCTCATTTGGCTGTCATCCATCTTCAAACTAAAACATGCAATGCATTCACATAACCTCTTTTCTGCCAGTATCCTTAACTCCTGTGCCTCCTTGATCTCCTGCAAAGTCAGGTTTTAGAACAATCCAACCATCCACCTTCCCCACTCCTACAGCCGAACTACACAATGTTATGACATGAAATTTCATAATCTGTCAAGTGGTCACTAGCAATATGGAATCCATGATCCCAGCTGGGTCCTCATTAGCTCTGAGTTCTTTAGACCTCACACTGGGCAGTTCCATCTCCCATTTCCCAGAGAAACTATTGCAAACATTAATCATTTCTCCATCACCAAATTATTCAATCATTTCTATCCCTAAGCTTCTTCCCTATGGCTTAGCACTTGCTCTTTTTCTCAAGTTAGTGTTTCTTCATTTTCCCTCAGTGTATAAATAGAAAAGCATTTATATTATTTCTATCAATTTATTTTTAAAATCAAGCTCTTTGAGTACTACCCATTTATTACTTCAACACATATTTGTCTGGTACTCATGAACATGTGGTCACCCCAGTGACCTCACGAGAGAATCATCAGTGACAAGCCAAAGTCAGTCTACTCTTTCTCTTAGTTAACTCCCTGTGACTTTAACTACTGTTTCTCAAAGTTCTTCCCTCCCTGTAAGTTTCTTCTCTGATTATTACCTCAAAGTTTCTGTGCCTTTATAATCCTCTTTTAATGCCTATACATTCAAATTAGGTGTCTCTTGGGATTCTGTACTTGATTCTCCTGCTATATCGTATTTTCACTAAAAGTGATCTTCATTAGTATGGTTTTTAATCTCCACTAATATTCTGTGACCATCAAATGCATATCTTAAAATAAGATCTGATATCCAGGCTCATAAATCCTATTCCTTTTCCACCTAAGCAGTCACAGACACTTTAAGTGCTAAATGGCAAAACTTACTAAAGATAAAACTAAGCTCTTTCCATCCTTCCCCTCTCATAACTACCCTCAACATATCAATATATGCTCTTCTTTTTTAATCCTTTATTTATCTAAAGTGATGGCACTAGAGACCTTCCAGTGAGAAGTATCCTTGGATCCTTCACTTGTATTCCCAGCTTCAGATTAATTATTAAGAGTGTCATTTTTTAATATGAATTAAATTTCTCATTCTTTGATGGTTAACTGCTACTTCCTTATTTAACTGTTAGCATCTCTCACCTAACTACTGAAATAACATCATACCTTATCTTTTGTCTTTGAATCTTTTTTCCAAGTCCATTTCTCACATGAACATGAAAGTTAGCATTTCTTTTAATGTTCACTTAATTAGGAAAGTGACTGTGGCAATTTCAATTTTATTCTTCTTCTGATAATCACCATGAATGTAAAGGAAAAAAAATGTATATACCTGCTTATTGATTTATTGTTTTAAGATGTATATATTAGTTTTCCACTTTTATAAATGAAAAAGTTAGCAAAATCGTACTACTTAATTTCTTTTCTCACATTCAACTCCTAATTTTTCTGTTGTATTATTATTTTTAGTTCGCCATAGTGTTGTCTCTAAACATGTAAGTTTATAAACATAAACAACATAAAGTATATGTTGATACTTTAATTTATTGAGTCATTAAGTTTTAGTTACATTAACTTGTGAGTTTCTGCATAAAGTCCCTGCTATGTGTCATAAGGAAATCGGCACACCTGAACTTCTACTTCGTTTTTCCTTGTACTATCTCACCTCAGTCAGTATACCATTTTTTTAGCATTCTCAGAGCTCTTCATATTTGATTTCTTTTCTATGACTATCATCTATTATTTTATGCCTTTTCTCTTGGTTCCTTCTAAAATAATGGATAGTAAACAGCATGTAATGTATTATATACACTATCTCAAGTAGTATTTTGGCACAAAGTGAAGTAAATGTAATCCCATGACCCCACCCATTACTCAAATTTATGTCATTTGTGTGTTGCATAAAACTGGAATCATGTACAGATTCTTGTTAATATTCAAGTTTAAACCGCTTTCTTCTCATTACTAAAATCTTCCAGATTATTAATTATACTGTTTGTATAACTAAACATATTTTCTTCTTGAAGACATTTTTCATGGACTCCTCTGACTTCCTGCTATAATTGATATCAAATGCATTTTATGTAAATAGAGTTAACTCACTGGTATTTCTTTCCTTTGCACTTCAGAATTATTTTTATTATTTCCTGAGTATAGATTATTTTTTTCTTTGATTTTTGCTGTTGCTATTGGTATCTTGGCGTAGTTCTTCCTCATGAGCATTCTCTAAAAAAAGAAAATGCAAAACGTAAAACTCTGGGTGCTTTCTTTTGTACAATTTTGTGATGTCATACTAGATTAATAGGTTTGTGTCTTAGACCAGGTTTCCCAGAAAACAGAGCCTGAGGCAAGACTTAAGTGCAAATACAATCCCAGGCAGCAAGAATAAGGTGAGGAATGAAGAGCAAATCTATATGCATCATAACTAGCAGCAAGCATGCGCATCAAACTATAACCCAAAACAGATCGCTGGAAGAAAGACGAGGACAATGTTATCTTCAGGCTCTTCCTCCTGTCTCTTTTCTCCAATTAGTGAAAATTTGCCCTGAGGGAAGATCATTCACTTGTACTTCTGGGTTCCATTGCATAGTTCCTTAGGCAGCTGCTGAGGAAAGCAGACATTTTGCCCTTATTCAAGTCTGAAAGTGATGGGCAAGCTAAAACTCTAGGCATGCCTGCCTGATCTGTCTGGCTTAGATTACTGTGGATGTTCGTATTGTCTGTGACAGTATCTTGTGGTCTATGAAAAGCCACCTTAACGTGAATTGCAAATATTTTACACACTAAAGATTCATTTAATTTCAGAATGGAAGTGTCCATGAAGGCACTTGTTCCATTCCTCCCTGTACATATTGAGAATTTAGATCCAAATAATTTACTTTTTCAAGGTCACATTCTTTAAAAGAAGAATTAATATACTCACTGAAGATGCTGAGATACATGCTATTTTTGTTTGCTTATTTTATGTTTTTAGGGAACCCAATTGCCCTGAAAAGAGACAAAGCAATTCTGAAAAGTGAGACCTGATTTTTCTTAGAAGCATTTGGAAGAGATTTTAATCAGTTTTCTAAATAGATTTTGCCTATTTGTTGGTTCATGGCTTGTTGAATCCTCTCCATGATTCAACGTGATTTGTTGAACTTTATACATAAAGGTAATGTTGTCTAAACAAAAATTTTGAGATGTGAGGTGTATATACTGTTAACAAGGATGCCTTCATCTCTTTGAAATTTCTCATGAAGAGCATTACTTGACTATAGGAAATATTCTTAGAGACTTGCTGGAAGATATGTTCACCTCGTTTTGTAATAGATTTACTATTTCTTTTTGGTTTTACAGTGTTCCTTGTTGCATAAGCTTCTTTAATAATCAAAAATTCATACAGTTATACTAAAAAATCATAATTAATAAATATTAATGAAAATTCATTTGATTTTCATTAATCTACAATGATTACATTATGCTATGTTATTGGTATGCATTAAATATGAATGTATTTCAAATTATGTGTTGAATTATGCCCATTTGTTTATTTTAGATCATTAATGGGCTTTCATTTGATCATTTTCAGCAGAGAAGTTGCTAGGAATAAAAGTTATGGCAGAGGTGCTCCAGGAATACACAGATGGATTGGAGACCGTCAGGTAAAATGTATATCAGGCTTACATAGTCCCAGAAGATTTAGCATGGTGCCACTTTTCATACCAAAGAGGTAAAATTTAATGCAGGTCTTTATTTTTCACCATGACAGGACTATTGTGCTATTTTTATGTTTGAACATATGAGTCTGAGAACAAATAGGAAAAGCTACAAGCCATTTGGAAAAAGACTAACATTTTAAAGATTAGATACAAAGTACAGGTCATCTGATGTTATGATTATTTATAATCATAAATAGCAAAATCAGCAAAAAATTAAGTATGCAGAAAAGAACAAAAATGAAACTCCCAGAATTTGTGATGTGGTAGTAAGGAGGATGTCTGTTGTGTGTGTGTTTGTTTGATGTGCTGAATTTAGAATTTGGGAAAACATCTTTTTCCCTGTTCTCAGCAGATGTATTCCATCTGTCTTCTGCCCCTTGTCTCCTCCTCCCATCTAAGTGAAAGAGCTGTCCTTGCTCCCATGCCATTGCTGACCCTTCCAGGTGGATGAGCCTATTATCCCCCCCACCCGTATCTGTGAGGAACTGGCCACATTAATCACTTTCTCTTTTTCCTGTATTTTATATCTTTCTTCTCCCTGGTTGGTCCCCACATTATATCGACATGCTCAAATCCCTTTTCTTATACAGCTACTGATTGATCCCATACCACCCAAACTTAAGTCTCTAATTTCTCACTTACCATTCACTCTTCAATATCCAACAATCTAACCTTGTCCACAAATACTCCATTGAGACTTTTCTTTTAAGGCCAGTACTGACTGCTGACTACTTACCTTCAGCTATGATCTTCTTTCCTTACCTATTTGGCCTTTTGGTGGAATGTGGTGCTATAGAGCACCCGATCTTTTTTGAATCTTATTCTACTCTTACTTTCAGTGATACCATTCTCTTCTGACTGTCTCCTTTCCTGGCCATTCCTTCTTTATAGCCTCCATTGGCTTCTTTGCCACTTTCTCATTAAATGTCAGTGTCACCTGGCTTGGAACCTCTACTCCCTACATTTCTGTCTTTACATTTGCACTGAGCATCTCTGGACCATCTAAAGGAAGAGGATTTAGAGAAAAGGCAATGTCCTAGCCACTTGCAGCTCCCCATGGATACTTATGCTATTTCATACTCTGTGTCTTTGCAACACACTACTTGCTTCTTCCAGAAGCCACCTGCCATCTTCTTTATATAATAACCTTTAAGTGCTCTTTCAAAATTCAACCTCAGTGGTTAAACTGGGGAAACTTCTGGATTTTGGTGGGATGATTTAGATGTCCTACTCTGTGTTCTGAGAGAACCCATGGTTTCCTCTTTCCCTCAAGAACAGTAAGTTACTCATATGTCTCTTTACTATATTGTAAGTTCCAGGAGGACAGGAGCCAAGGCATAGTAGAACCTATCTTCTAGTACAGTGTTTGGCACATAGTGGGCCCTCCAGTATATGTCTGAATTAAAAAATGGACTTTTTAATTTCTTCACTTGTCAAATATTCCTTAACATCAATATTTAAAAAATAAGAAAAAATGAAGTTTCTTCTAGTTAGGCTTTTCTGCAGATCTTCATTAAATAAACTTAGTAAATTATATCATACATCTCACATCATAGTAGGTGTATTTAACACATTTAACATGTCTATTTTAAAATCTAACCAACATATTTCTCTTCCTTTGTAGCCTTGAAATTACCTTTTACAATCTTGTTTGCACAGATGTTCTTGCTTAAAATCAGTTTGATTTGTATATAAAACCACTGTGCCCGTGATGAATTTGCATTTTGTTTTATTTTTACCACTGGAGATGCTCTCTTCTTGGTTATAGAAGCTCAAGGAAGATGAGAAATTCTGTGAAGATCTATTTCTGTGTTCCATGTGTCAATCTGCATTAAGCCCCTATAAAGATGTTTTTTTTTTCTACTTCTGAGAAATTGATCGTAGCAACCCAACTTCAGAATTCATTTGAGAAAATCTAAACTCAGCAATTCTTTTATTGAAATACCAATATGCCATACAGTTGTGTGAAAATTAACCTACCTTCCTGAGTTTGGTTCAGAGTTGCTATTATTTTCACCTAGATCCCATTGTCTGCCTACATAAAAGGCTTCCTTGGGTGACAGTCCTCTCTGAAATATGAAAGCACAAAAAAATATTTTTAGGCAACAAAATGCTAGTAAAGTGGACTGCCATGGTTCCAGTCTATTTTCTGCTGTCTTTAACTGTATCCATGTCACAGATATCGGACAACTAATTGCAAATATCTCACTGTCTTTGACAAAATACAAAAGAGTGTAGGGTCTTATAGTTCATGCACTAGGAAGCAAAGCAATTTACAGATTCATTGACTTTAACACAATGAATATTTCCCCACACCTTTGTGTGGCAGATGAAGAGGAATACACTCAAGGAAATTCATAAGAATCTTGATTTCAGTATGATGATATTAGAGTGTTATAAATGTTAACATGATTATTTCCCCTGATAAGTAGTTGGATACCAACAAAATGATTTCTATAGAGTAGTTTCTGTACCATATGGCTTCTGAGAACATACTTCTCTTTATCATATTTAGTTCAAACTACCTAATCTGCAGTAAAGCCACTGGCCACTATTCTCCTCATTCATCTTACTCTGAAATTTTGGAGGAAGCTTTTAACAGATCTTCCCCAAGTTGAAATTAGTTCCTGCTTTTTGTTGTTACACAGGCTTGCCAAATGTCACCTATTGTTCTCTACTGTTTTTTGCTTCTACAACTTCCTCAGCTTCTGTGTTTGTCCCATCCTTGCTCATCCACTGAGCGTTAGATCTGTAAATAAAATTCACAATAAGGAACCATGAATCAAAGCCTGGAGAAATTTAGAAACAACATTCTTATGTTTATTGACATATTGACATAAATGGAAATATTGACATAAATGGAAATTTTCATTTTATTTTGGCAAAAAGAATCACTTTTCCTTTTCTTTTTTTGATCTTTCATATAATTTTCATATTCTGTGTCATTCCACTCTCTCTCCTCCTTGTCACAAGATCACCAGATCCCTGTTCGCCTCTCAAGCCTGCCCTCACCAGCCCGTCTCCCTCTCTACTGAACATCCAAACCAGGTATATGCCTACTGAGTTTGCTCTCCCTAGAATCTTAAAACTTTGAGTATGTAAGGGCTTTTAGTGGTTACACATAATAGTAGATTGGTTCAGTTGTTTTATCAGAGGTCTTTAACAGTTTCAGGCAAGTACTTGAATAAGCTGCGAAGTTATGAAAGGGATACTAGGTACTGTTTCTTGCTCGTGTACTGTATACTTGGCTCTTATCTTTCGCAGGTATGAGCCACCTTGCTTTTGTGTTCTTAACCTTTGTGTCCACGTCTAACTTCCTGCCCTCATGAGTAGTGCTTAGACGAGTGGTTAGCCTAATCCCAAACTGCACTTATTAATTTATTCACACTATAACACTACAGTGTCAGGTTTTAAATAGCTATCTAGAAAATATGCTTTGCAGAGTGGCAGCTACAAAAATGCAATAGCACATACACAGGGGGATGAGGAAAAATAATAAACAGAAGTGCTCAGAAGATTGAGGCAGCCTGGACCTGACTGTCCCTGAGCATTCCCGTTGCCATGTCTGAAAGCAGGAAAACATCCAGGAGGAATTGAGTTTGAACTCTGGGCATCCCAGGTGAGGCCCTGGAGCGAATGATGACAGCTTCTCTGCGGCAGCACCGTCAGTGTTTCCGCAGAGCTGCGCTCTGGAGAGAACGGCAAGATGGCTACGGTGGAAATTTAGACCACCACTCACAGGATACTTTCTCAGAGACTGTTTCAATGTCATTTTCAGGAAGAGTGTTAGCCCACGTGATGACGGGCACTTTAGGCTTTTTAGTACTCTGGAGCTGTTACAAGAAGTCATCCCGAGCAATAGGATGTGGGAAGGAAATTATATTCTCCAAGATTATGCAGCCATGGGAGGTATGCATCTGATGTGACAGGTTAACAGTGACAATGATGAGGCATCAGGAAGTAGCCAAAAGTTCATTTTCCCCCACAGGCGGAATTAAATGCTGCACCTAAGCAGTGTTAGGAAGGCCGGGAGCACTCAGCACGTATTCTCCATGCATCTGGATAGCAAGTGCCTCTGTAGCTGATTTCTACAAACACATATGGAATAAAAAAAAAAAAAGAGAGAGAGAGATGCATAGTTTGAATTTAAATTCACCCCGAAAGGAAAGCAAACAAGCCAAAAAGAAATGTGGATTGCTTATAGTAGGAAACACAGGTCACTAAATCACACCGAATGGCAGTATAATAGAGTCTTTTCACTTTTTAAAAGCTTAAAGTTAGGTAAGAAAGTAATTTGTCAGTAAACATCTTGAGAACTAAAGTGGTTTGTAGCTGAGTCGGCCAATAAAACTTTTTAAATTGGAGTTTATTTATTTTTAACAAAATGATTGATTTCTGGGTTTACTTTTATAGTAATTAATCTGACCAGGCTTATCAATTTAGCATGAGTCTCCCTGCTCTCAAAATTTAAGTATTTTGGATAATTTTCAAAGGCTTTTTAATGTTAACTAAGATCTAAAGCTAAACAAAAGAATAGCAGATATTTCAATAAATGCTATTATAATGTCTGGTTTCCTTTCCCTTGATAGACGGTATTTTTTGCTAATCTGATTAGAACCAATTCTATGAGTGAAAACTTCGGCATAACTCAATTATTTAATCATAACAATACCTTTTATTTCTATAGAAATTTACACTTTTTGGAAAAACAGACATTCTCCTACATTATCTCATTACTAGTTCCTTTTTTACAAAAGAGTTAACTATGACCTTTCTAAAAACAAAGGAATGCATCTGCTGCTTCGTTTTATTCCCTGGTCTTAGATCAGAGCCTAGGACATAGCAGGTATTCTATGCATGATTGCTGAATGAGTGAATGTAAGGATTTCATGCTTTGTGGTACAAGGGTAAATGTTATGTGACATTAAAAACTTTTTATTTGATTTTTAAGGATTTGGGAATTTGGAGCTTTCTGTCAGTGAACTCATAATTGCTGGGTTAAGTTTTAGTTTAAAAAGGGCTTTCTTGGGCGCCTGGGTGGCTCAGTCGTTAAGCGTCTGCCTTCGGCTCAGGTCATGATCCCAGGGTCCTGGGATCAAGTCCCATATCGGGCTCCCTGCTCAGCAGGAAGCCTGCTTCTCCCACTCCCCCTGCTTGTGTTCCTGCTCTCGCTGTCTCTCTCTCTGTCAAATAAATAAAATCTTTTAAAAAAAAAAAAAGGGCTTTCTTTCCCTGACCCTTCCTGGGTTGACGTGGTTTAGCTCCAATGGGTAATATTACATGCCTCAACTAGACAAAGAGCTCTTCAGAGGCATATGTTTCTTTCTTCTTCACGTGCCAGAAATTGGCACAAAAAAGATACACATACCATGCATTAGTTAGTTAATAGGTAAGAATGCGATATTCACAAGGAGGTTATTAATGACCCAAATCAACATTTTCAATTTTTTCTTTATTTGTAATTTGAGAGTAGTTATTTTTTTCTGAAGGGAACTCATTGATGAAAAAACCCAAACATTTCAAGAATGACTGGTATTTAGCAGTATGATAGATAGACATATTTGTTCAGAGGAGACACATGTTTGTCTGGGATGGAACTCTCTGGCATTGATCAAATGCAACTATAGTGGAAACAGTGTTTCTAGGGACGCCTGGGTGGCTCAGTCGTTAAGCGTCTGCCTTTGGCTCAGGTCATGATCCCAGGGTCCTGGGATCGAGTCCCACATCGGTCTCCTTGCTCAGTGAGGAGCCTGCTTCTCCCTCTCCCTCTGCTGCTCCCCCTGCTTGTGCTCTCTCTCTCTCTGACAAATAAATAAAAATCTAAAAAAAAAAAAAAAAAGAAACAGTGTTTCTACAATCCAAGACCCAGGGTGCAAAACATTGTGACGGTAGCTAGTCACCTGTGGGATCTATCTAGAAGTGAAATGGTTCCAGTGAATGTCCTTATAAGAAATGTACTCTATTTCTCTGTGGTAATCTACACTTTATAAATTACCTTCACTCACATGATCTCTTTGGAATCTCACAGCAGCCATGTGAGACAGATGGGGTGGATCTTATGATTCCCATTATGTAGACCTCAATGAGAACAAGTGACCTTGGAACTTCTAGGCTCATACTCATTGCTTTTGCTTTTGGATGAGTTTATGGGTTGATGTTTTCCTTTGTTATTTTTGTTCCAGTGTGTTCTTATAAAGGATAAGAAGTTGTGTCCAGGTTAGTTTTTCTAAGATATAGTAAATTGCAGACTGCATGATATGTTGACAGAAAGGAGATAATGGTCTCCCTGAAGAGGAATATATATATATATTTTCATATTAAATTCCTATATTTGTATCACTTTTAGAAAGACCTCAGTTGGATTAAGTTTTTGTGTTTCCTTGGAGGGAAAAACATTTACCTAATTTATCAGGAGGGTAAATATTTAATTACCACCTATTTTACCAGAGGGGGACAGGGAAACAAGAAATGGCACACACAGTGGTCCACTTTAATTGTGTAAAAGAGGTCTGAGTAGCAGTTACTTTCTGTTAAAACAGTTTTAAGGCCAGGAGCTTCAACACAGGCGCTTGGGTAACCAGACAAGAAATCCAGAAAAAGAACAGAGAAAGAACATAGCATTTGGTATCAGTGACTTCCGGTTTTAAAATTGGTGAAGTTTCTTTGTAGTTATGCGAGCTCAAGCAAATAAATTTGTAAAGTTTTTAAATCTACAAATGGAATAAAAATTTCTATTCCTAAGTAGTTTTAAAGACTTAACAAAGTAATATTACCAGATATTAACTGACAAGTTATAGCTATTTAATGATCATTAGCTTTCCTCACCCTTCATTTTACATCTTAAGTTCCTGGTGACCAGGGCTACAAGTCTGGCCAGAGTTCAGATCCAGAGTATGCTCTTGAGGGATGAGGCAACATATGTGAGTTGGGCATGGAGAAGAGTATAATTTGCCAGTATGGGACAAGGAGGGGTCTGAAAATAAATGTTTAAAAAGAGGAGTCACGGTGTCTTCCTGTCTGGGTTCCATTTCTTAACTAATGAGGTATAAGACCTTATGGAAATTATCCTTTTCCTTATTAATTATTTCTATAGCTAGTTGTTTGGGAATTAGAACAAACATTATTACATCACTCCTCCCACCAAACTAAAAAATAAAATCTGTAATGACTATTTATGGTATTTATTGAGAATATGAAATTATATTTATAGAAGTCAAGAAAACAAATGAGATAGGTAAAAGTCAAAGATGTTAAGAAATAAATAAGTTAGTAACTTGGAAGACATATTGTACATAAAGTAAGAAAAGCATATGTGTGTGAAATAGATGTGGATGAAAAGATCAAATAGACACTAAATATCCATGACATACTAAATGTTCATGAGGCACCAAATATTCATGGATTCATGACATAATATATATAAATATAAAGACATATATTATGTTATATACATAACAAATATACCCACACACACATATATATATATGTATTTAATAAATGTAACACCCTAAATACCCAATATGCATTAAATCTTAATTAGGCCTTCCATTAATAACACTCATTGTAGCTCCATCAGTCCTTTGTCCATTAAAACCATATCTGCTCAGCAGGTTACCTGTCAAGTGACTTGTATCTATATCTCTCTAATGGAGCAAGTGTGTGTCATTGGCCCCATGTACTTTTCATCTTATTGAGATCTTTCACTCAAACTTCACCTCCAGTACTCATAACCACTGGAGAAGAAGATGTGTGTGTGTGTGTGTGTGTGTGACAGAGAGAGAGACTGAGAGAAAGAGAAAGAAAGAGAGAGAGAGAGATTGAGAATTCAGGTCATGTATTCCTTACCCATTTACACCCTACCCTAAATGTTTTGACCTATCCCTCTCTCTTATTCCCGGCTTTTCACTGTGAGTTTTCCTGATAACATATTTGAAGGCTACCATTGCATCAAGGCGGTTTTTCACATGGCAAAAGCAGTAAAGAAATTTTAAAACTGTTAATGCAACAAGTTTTATAATATATCAAATCTGCAAATCCCTTTATGTTCAATTATGGTTTAAAAACAGTTTCAAAATGAAATGTAAATATAGGTATATGGTCCTTATAAGTTAGAAGTTCTTCATCTCATAGCTCAAATAATTCTGCAATATAATTTCTTAATATGAAAAAGAATCCAGAAATAGGCTTCATGATATTTTGCCTGGTCTTATTAATGAGTAAAAATCAAATAATGTAAACGTAATAGAAATGCCACTCTTGATGTAGCAAAGTATAGGGTCTTCATTGCACAAAATCAAAATATAATGAACTATTTTTGAATGAGGTCAGCAAAATATTGGACTAAGAGGCTACAGGTCCTCCTTCTTTCACAGAGACACAGAGTTTGTAACAATAAACAGACCAGAATACCTCTGTGAGAACTTTAGAGACAAGTTGAGAAGCTGCAGGACCTAAGCCATTATAAAACCTGAAGGGCTTACAGTGAAATGGGTAAGAAAAATTTACGACACTTGCCTCACCCAATCATGCTTCACCCCCTATGCAACATCTCAGAAGCAGCCAAGAGGAAACTTCCCATATCAGGGTCATTCCTTGGGAGGACAACAAAAGAGTGGACCTGAATCTAATATTCTGACTTATCTAGGGAGGTTACCTGAGGGACTGGTCTCTATCACCTTTGCATGTTGACAAGATTGGGGCCAGAGTTTGGAAGCTGCTGAAAAGAGAGGCAACCAATATGTCAGGGCTACAGTTCCACGGGCAGACACCAAGGGAAGCAAGAGATCAGAAAGTTTGTGAAGTCCTAGAATTTCCATCCAGATTGATTGGTGAAGGTCTTCCTCTGTGAGAAGCCAATACACATAGCCTTAGAGAGGTGGTAGCTTCTTCAAAAGTCCAAATCCCAGCTTTAAAAAAAAAAAAAATCACAAGGCATAAAAGAAATGTAAAAACGTGGTCCAAACAAAGAAACAAACTAAAACTCTAAAAACCAACCCTAAAGAAATGCAGTCTGACAAAGACTTAAAACAAATATAGAGATGCTCAGTAAGCCAAAGGAAAACACAGATAGGCAACTAAATCAAATCAGGAAAATGATACATAACAAAAGGATAATATCAACAGAGATAGAAAATATTAAAAAAAAAAAACAGAAATTCTGGAGCTGAAAAATATAATAACTAAACAAAATTCATTAGAGGGATTCAACGACAGACTTGATCAAGCAGAAGGAAGAATCAGTGATCCTGAAGACATTATTTGAAATCATCAAGTCAAAGGAGGGAAAAAAGACAAAAGCAATAAAGAAAAGCAAAGAGAACCTAAGGGGAATCTGGAATGTTATCCATATGCACATTATGAGAATCCCAGAAAGAGAAGAGAGAAGAAAAAGGGGCTTATTTGAAGAAAAAAATGACTGAAAACTTCCCAAATATGAGGAAAGAAGCAGATATATACTTTTAAGAAGCTCAAAGAACACCAACTAGACTAAATTCAAAGAAACCACATAGAGGTCTTATAATCAAATTGTCTAAAGTCAAAGACAAAAAGAGAATCTTGGAAGCACCAAAAGAAAACCAACTCTCACCACATATAAGGAAGCTTCCATAAGATTATCAGTAGACTTGTCAGTAGAAACTTTGCAGGTCAGAAAGGGGGATAATATATTCAAAGTGCTGAAAGAAAAAATATCTGTCAGTCAAACATACTATATTTGACAAAACTGTTCTTCAAAAATGAAGGAGAAATTAAGATTTTTCCAGATAAATAAAAGCTGCAGGAGTTCATTATCATTAGATTTGTTCTACAAGAAATGCTAAAGGGAGCCTCTGAAATTGGTATAAAAAAACATAGACAGGGAGGAAAAGATGGCGGGGGAGTAGGGGACCCTATTCTAACTGGTCCCCAGAATTGAGCTGGATATCTACCAGACCACTCTGAGCACCATAAAATCAGCCTGAGATGTAAGAAGATCTGGATCTCTACAAACAGAATATCACAAGCAGTTGGTTTCGAGGTAGGAAGTGGGGAGCCATGATTCCACAGGCAGATATTGGGGGATAAACAGCAGCGGGAGGGAGCCTGGCCATGGGGATCTGACACCACCAGTGAGCAATAGCCTCCCGCGCTGTGGACGGGGCACAGACTCACAGACCAGTATCAGCGGGGAAAGGACTTCAGACGGAAACCAGAGCGACAAGGTCGGGCATGCGAACTGGGGGTGGCTGGCGGTTCTAGAAGCACAAAGGGCAGAGATGTGCCCTGACCTGTAGGCAGGACTGGGAGCACTGTGGAGGGGCACACAACCCAGGACACTGCAGTTTATAGCAGCACAGAGAGAAATGGAGATGGTGCGGCCTGGAGAGCTCACTGAAGAACAGACTGCGATCTCTCTGCTCTGACTCTCAGAAAACCGCCAGGGAAAGCCGCCAGGGAACAAAAGCCCCAAAAAACCAGTTCCCCTGAGCCCATCACCCACCACAGGGGGTAGGGCAGCTCTGCCCAAACAGGGTTGCCTGAGTAACAGGGCAGCAGGCCCTTCCCCCAGAAGACAGGCTGGGAAAATAAGAGGCCAACAACCCTAAGGTCCCTAGAAAACAGGTGCATCTTGCTTGGGTTATGGTCAATAATTTGGACTCTATACGTTCCCTCAACCACCTATCAACAGAATGACTAGGAGGAACCATCAAAATAGGAAAAACTCAGAGATTATGACTTATGCCGCAGATTTACAAATGGATTCAGATATAACCAAGATGTCGGAGATGGAATTCAGACTAGCAATTGTGAAGACAATAGCTAGAATGGAGAAATCAATTAATGGCAACATAGAGTCTCTAAGAGCAGAAATGAAAGCTGAATTGGCAGAACTTAATGCTATCAATGAGATCCAATCTAAGCTAGGTAATCTAACAGCTAGGGTAAGTGAGGCAAAAGAACGAATTAGTGACCTTGAAGACAATTTAATAGATAAAAAGGGAAGAGAGAAGGCCAGGGAAAAACAACTCAGAATCCATGAAAATAGAATCAGAGAAATAATTGACACCATGAAGCGTTCCAATGTCAGAATTATTGGAATCCTGGAGGGAGTGGAGAGAGAGAGAGGACTAGAAGATATTTGAGCAAATCGTTGCTGAGAACTTCCCTATTCTGGGGAATGAAACAAACATTCATGTCCTAGAGGCAGAGAGGACCCCTCCCAAGATCAAGGAAAACAGGCCAACACTCCAGCATGTAATAGTAAAACTCGCAAATCTTAGAACCAAGGAAACCATCTTAAGGGCAGTTAGGGGGAAGAGATTCCTTACATACAGACGGAGGAACATCAGAAAAACATCAGACCTATCCACAGAGACCTGGCAAGCTAGAAAGGCCTGACAAGATATATTCAGGGTACTAAATGAGAAGAACATGAAGCCAAGAATACTTTATCTGGCAAGCCTGTCATTTAAAATGGATGGAGAGATGAAGAGCTTCCAAGACTGGCAGAAACTGAAAGAATATGTGACCACTAACCCAGGCCTGCAAGAAATATTAAAGGGGGTTCTATAAAAGGAGAAAGATCCCAAGAGTGATATACAACAGAAATTTACAGGGACAATCTATAAAAAAAATGTCTTCACAGGCAACATGATGACAATAAATTCATATCTTTCAATAATCACTCTCAATGTGAATGGCCTAAATGCTCCCATAAAATGGCACAGGGTTGCAGATTGGATAAAAAGACAGGACACATCCATATGCTGTCTACAAGAGACTCATTTTGAAACTAAAGTTACATCCAGACTAAAAGTGAAGGGATAGAGATCCATCTTCCATGCCAGCGGACCTCAAAAGAAAGCTGGGGTAGCAATTCTTATATCAGACAAATTAGATTTAAACTAAAAACTGTAGTTAGAGACACAGAAGGACACTATATCATTCTTAAAGGGTCTATCCAACAAGATCTAACAATTGTAAATATCTATGCCCCCAACATGGGAGCAGCCATCTACATAAACCAACTGTTAACCAAAATAAAGAGTCATAGTGATAACAATATGTTAATTGTAGGAGACCTCAATACTCCACTCTCAGCAATAGACAGATCATCTAAGCAGAAAATCAACAAAGAAACAAGAGCTTTGAATGATACACTGGACCAGATGGACCTCATAGATATATACAGAACATTCCACCCTAAAACAACAGAATATTCATTCTTCTCAAGCACACATGGAACTTTCTCCAGAATAGACCACATACTGGGTCACAAATCAGATCTCAACCAATACCAAAAGATTGAGATTAGTCCCTGCATATTCTCAGAGCACAATGCTTTAAAACTGGAACTCAATCACAAGAAAAAATTTGGCAGAAATTCGAACACTTGGAAGCTAAAGACCACTCTGCTCAAGAATGTTTGGGTCACAGGAAATCAAAGAAGAACTTAATTCATGGAAACCAATGAGAACGAAAACACATCAGTCCAAAACCTATGGGATACTGCAAAGGCGGTCCTAAGGGGGAAATACATAGCCATCCAAGCCTCACTCAAAAAAATAGAAAACTCCCGAATTCACAAACTAACTCTACACCTTAAAGAACTAGAGAAAAAGCAATAAATAATGCCTAAGCCATGCATTAGAAGAGAAATAATTGAGATTAGAGCAGAGATCAATGAATTAGAAACCAGAAACACAGTAGATCAGATCAACGAAACTAGAAGCTGGTTCTTTGAAAGAATTAATAAGATCGATAAACCACTGGTCAGACTTATCCAAAAGAAAAGAGAAAGGACCCAAATTAATAACATTATGAATGAAAGGGGAGAGATCACGACTAACACCAAGGAAATAGAAACAATTATTAGAAATTATTATCAACAGCTATATGCCAACAAACTGAGCAATCTAGAAAAAATGGATGCCTTCCCGGAAACCTATATGCTGCCAAGACTGAAACAGGAAGAAATTGACAACCTGAATAAGCCAGTAACCAGTAAAGAGATTGAAACAGTGATCAAAAACCTCCCAAAAAACAAGAGTCCAGGGCCTGATGGATTCACTAGGGAATTCTACCAAACATTCAAAGAAGAAATAATACCTATTCTACTGAAGCTGTTTCAAAAAATAGAAACAGAAGGAAAGCTTCCAGACTCATTCTATGAGGCCAGCATTATCTTAATCCCAAATCAGGCAGACTCCACCAAAAAGGAGAATTTCAGACCGATATCCCTGATGAATATGGATTCCAAAATCCTCAAAAAAATCCTAGCTAATAGGATCCAACAAAATATTAAAAGGATCATCCACCATGACCAAGTGGGATTTATCCTCAGGATGCAAGGGTGGTTCAACCATTCGCAAATCAATCAGTGTGATAGAACATTTTAATAAGAGGAGAGAGAAGAACCATATGGTCCTCTCAATTGATGCAGAAAAAGCATTTGACAAAATACAGCATCCTTTCCTGATTAAAACTCTTCAGAGTATAGGGATAGAGGGAACATTCCTCAAGTTCATAAAATCCATCTATGAAAAACCCACAGTGAATATCATCCTCAATGGGGAAAAGCTGAGAGCCTTTCCCTTAAGATCAGGAACATGTCAAGGATGCCCACTCTTACCACTATTGTTCAACATAGTACTAGAAGTCTTAGCAACAGCAATCAGACAACAAAAAGAAATAAAAGGTATTCAAATTGGCAAAGAAGAAGTAAAACTCTCTCTTTTTGCAGATGACATGATGCTTTATGTGGAAAACCCAAAAGACTCCACCCCCAGAACTCATACAGCAATTCAGTAATGTGTCAGGATACAAAATCAATGCACAGGAATCAATTGCTTTCTTATATACTAACAATGCAACTGTAGAAAGAGAAATTAGAGAAACAATTCCATTTACAATACACCAAAAACCATAAGATACCTTGGAATAAACCTAACCAAAGAGGTAAAGGATCTATACTCTAGGAACTACAGAACACTCATGAAAGAAATTGAAGAAGACACAAAAAGATGGAAAAATATTCCATGCTCATGGATCGGAAGAATAAACATTGTTAAAATGTCTATGCTACCCAGAGCAATCTATACCTTCAGTGCCATCCCGATCAAAATTCCAATGACACTTTTCAAAGTGCTGGAACAAAGAATCCTAAAATTTGTATGGAATCAGAAAAGACCCCGAATCGCCAAGGAAATGTTGAAAAAGAAAAACAAAGCTGGGGGCATCACATTGCTCGATTTCAAGCTATATTATAAAGCAGTGATGACCAAGACAGCATGGTACTGGCACAAAAACAGACATATAGATGAATAGAACAGAATAGAGATCCCAGATATGGACCCTCAACTCTATGGTCAAATAATCTTCGACAAAGCAGGAAAAAATATGCAATGGAAAAAAGACAGTCTTTTCAATATATGGTGCTGGGAAAATTGGACAGCCACATGTAGAAGAATGAAACTCGACCATTCTCAAACACCATACGCAAAGATAAACTCAAAATGGATGAAAGGCCTCAATGTGAGACAGGAATCCATCAAAATCCTAGAGGAGAACATAGGCAGTAACCTCTTTGACATTGGCTACAGCAACTTCTTTCAAGATAGATCTCCAAAAGCTAGTGAAACAAAAGCAAAAATGAACTCTTGGGACTTCAACAAGATAAAACGCTTCTGCACAGCAAAGGAAACAGTCAACCAAACAAAGAGGCAACCCACAGAATGGGAGAAGATATTTGCAAATGACACTACAGATAAAGGGCTGGTATCCAAGATCTATAAAGAACTTCTCAAACTCAACACCCAAAAAACAAATAATCAAGTCAAAAAATGGGCAGAATATATGAACAGACACTTCTCTGAAGAAGACATACAAATGGCTAACAGACACATGAAAAAATGTTCAACATCATTAGCCATCAGAGAAATTCAAATTAAAACCACATTGAGATACCACCCTATACCAGTTAGAATGACAAAAATGGACAGGGAAAGAAACAACAAATGTTGGAAAGGTTGTGGAGAAAGGGGAACCCTCCTACACTGTTGGTGGGAATGCAAGTTGGTACAGCCACTTTGGAAAACAGTGTGGAGGTTCCTCAAAATATTAAAAATAAAACTACCCTATGACCCAGCAATTGCACTCTTGAGTACTTACCCCAAAGACACAGATGTAGTGAAAAGAAGGGCCATATGTACCCCAATGTTCATAGCAGCAGTGTCTGCAATAGCCAAACTGGAAAGAGCTGAGATGCCCTTCAACAGATGAATGGATAAAGAAGATGTGGTCCACATATACAATGGAGTATTACTCAGCCATCAGAAAGGATGAATACCCAACTTTTACATCAACATGGATGGGACTGGAGGAGATTATGCTAAGTGAAATAAGTCAAACAGAGAAAGTCAATTATCATATGGTTTCACTTATTTGTGGAACATAAGGAATAGCATGGAGGACATTAGGAGAAGGAAGGGAAAAATGAAGGGGGGGAAATCAGAGGGATTTGAACAAAGGGGTTCATCGGAGATGAACCATGAGGGACTATGGACTCTGAGAAACAAACAGGGTTTTAGAGGGGAGGGGGGTGGGGCGATGGATGAGCTCGGTGATGGGTATTAAGGAGGGCACATATTGCATGGTTCACTGGGTGTTATACACAAACAATGAATCATGGAATAGTACATCAAAAACAAATGATGTAATGTATGGTGACTAACATAACATAATAAAAAAAAAATAGCAACACAAAGTCATATGAAAGTATAAGGTTTACCAGTAAAAGTAAATACATGTACAAATATAATAAACTATACTATTGTAATATTGTATAGAATTTAAATGATAAAAACTTAAAAAAACCTATAAATCTGTGTTAATAGGTATTAACATCTAAAGATATAATTTGTAGCATCAATAACATAAAGTGGGAAGGGGTGGAGTTGTAAAGAAGTAGAATTTTCTGAGAAACAAACTCAGGGTTCTAGAGGGGAGGGGCGTGGGGGGATGGGTTAGCCTGGTGATAGGTATTAAAGAGGGCACGTTCTGCATGGAGCACTGGGTGTTATACGCAAACACCCATGAATCATGGAACACTACATCAAAAACTAATGATGTAATGTGTGGTGATTAACATAACATAATAAAAATAAATAAATAAATAAATAAGAGACCAAAAAAAAAAGAAGTAGAGTTTTGGTACCCAATTGAAATTAATTTGCTCTCAGTTTAAAATAGAATGTTATAACTCTAAGATGTTTTATGTCATTTCAATAGTAACCACAAAAAAAAATAGCTGAGGAATGTATGCAAAGGGCAATGAGAAGGGAATCAAAGTATATCACTACAAAAAAATAATTCAGTGAAACTCAAAGAAAGACAGTAAGAGAGGAAAGGAGGGACAAAAAAAACCCTCTAAGACATACAAAAATCAATTAGCAAAAAAGCAATAGTTAATCTTTCCTGTTACTGATTACTTTCGAGGTAAATGAATTAAACTCCCCAATCAAAACACATAGATTGGCTCAATGGATATAAAAACAGGACCCCACTATATGTTGTCTATGAGAGACTCATCTTAAATCTAAGGACACTTGTAGGCTTAAAGCAAAACAATAGCAAAAGATATTCTGTGCAAGTTGCAACCAAAACTGAGGAGAAGTGGCTATACTAACATCAGACAGCTGGACTTTAAGTTAAAAACTGTTACGAGAGACAAAGAAGGATATTATATAATTATAAAAATGTCAGTTTACCAAGAAGATATAACAATTATAAATATGCATCAAACCTCAGAGCTCCAAAATATGTGAAGCACATCTTGACAGAACTGAAGGGAGAATTAAATAACAACACAATAATAGTATGATACTTCAAAACTCTACTGTCAATAACAGACAGAATAAGCAGACGAATCAATAAAATAGAGGAAATTAACAACATAAGACCAATTGGACATAACAGACATATACAGAACACTGCTCTAATAATAGCAGAATACATTCTTCTCAAGTGCCCATAAAACATTCTCTAGGGTAGACCAGATGTTAGGCCACAAATCAAATTTCACTGAATTCAAGAAGACTGAAACTATACAAATTCACAATGAAATAAAACTAGAAATCAATAGCACAAAGAAAACTGAAAAAATACACTAATATGTGAAAATTAAACCATGTACTCTAAACAACAAATGAGCAAAAAAGAAGTCACAAAGGAAGTTAGAAAATACCTTGAGACAAATGAAAATGAAAACACAACATATCAAAACTTATAGCATGGAGAGAAAGCAGTGCTAAGAGAGAAGTTTATGGCTGTAAATGCATACGTTAAAGTAAAAAGATCTCAAATCAATAGCCTAACTTTACACCTCAAGAAACTAGAAAAAGAACAAACTGCACCCACTGCTAACAGAAAGAAAGAAATAACAAGATTTGACCAGAGATAAACAGGGAATAGAAAAAAATCAATGAAAGTAAGAGTTGTTTTTTTGAAATTTCAACAAAATTGACAAACCTTAGATTAAAAAAATAAAGATAAAATACTTAAATAATTAAAATCAGAAATGAAAGAGGAGGCGTTATAATTGATGCCACAGAAATAAAAAGGATTATAAGAGAATACCTTAAACATTGTATGCCAACACACAGGTTAACCTAGATTAAATGGATACATTCCTAGAAAGGCACAAACTAACAGGACTGAGTCTTAAAGAAGTAGAAAATCTGAACAGACCAATAATGAGTAAAGAAATTGAACTAGTAATTAAAAACTTCACAGGAAATATAAGCCCAGGACTGGTTGGCTTCACTGGAGAGTTTTACCAGTTAAAGAAGAATCAATACCAATCTCCTGAAACTCTTCCAAAAAACTAAAGAAGAGAGATTACTTCTAAGCTTATTCTGTGAGGTCAGCATTACCTTGACACCAAAGCCAAAGCTAATACAAGAAACGAAAACTATAGATCATTATCCATGATAAATACTGAAGCTAAAGTTTTCAATAAAATACTAGCAAACCAAATTCAAAAGCACATTAAAAGAATTATGCATGATGACCAAATAAGATTTTTTCCTGGAATGCAAGGATAGTTCAACATAGGAAAATCAATCAGTGTAATATACCACATTCACAGAATAAAGGACTAAAACCATACATAATCTCAACCAATGCAGAAAAAAAACATTTGACAAAATTCAACATTCATGATAAAATCATTCAATGAATTAGGAATAGAAGGAAACTACCCCAACATAATAAAAGCCATTTATAAGAAGCCAATAGCTAACATCATAAGCAGTGGTGAAAGGCTGAAAGCTTTCCCTCTAATCTCAGAAACAAGAAAGAATGCCTGCTCTCATCATTTATATTCAACTTAGTATTGGACATCCAAGCCAGCACAATTAGGCAAAAAAAGAAAAAAACGACAAAATCGGAAAGGAAGAAGTAAAAGAATCTCTTTTTACAGGTAACCTGATTTGACATGTAAAAACCCTAAAGAGTCCATAAAAAACTGTTAGAATTAATAAAAGAATTCAGCAAAGTTGTAGGATAAAATGTCAACACCCCAAACTGGGCTGTGTTTCTATCCATTAACAATGAACAAGTCAAAAAGATTAAGAAAAAAATTCAATTTACAATAGCATTAAAAAGAATAAAATACTTAGGAATAAACCTAACCAAAGAAGTGAAAGCCCTTTAATTAAAAACTGCAAAACATTTCTGAAAGAAATTTTAAAAGACACAAATAAATGGAAAGTCATCTCTATTTATTCAGTTGGAAGACATAATATTAAGATATCTATACTACTAAAGAGATGTAAAATTCTATGCAATCCTGCTTAATAGACCAAAGGCACTTTTTTTGCAAAATTAGAAAAAAATTACCTTAAAATTCATATGGAATCGCAAGAAACCTCTTGTAGCCAAAGACAATTTTGAAAAATAAAAACAAATTTGGAAGAATCACAGTTCCTAATTTCAAAACATATTGCAAAGCTACTGTAATGAAAACCAGTGTGGTAGTGGCATAAAGACAGACAAATAGATCAATGGAAAAGAAGAGGGAAATAAACCAGACATAAGCCCCCACATATATAATCAAATGATCTTTAGACAACAATGGCAAGACTATTCAATGTGGAAAGAACAGTCTCTTCAACAAATGGTTTTGGGAAACTGGGAATTTACATGCACAAGAATGAAGTAAGACCCTTAATATATACCTTTTACAAAAATTAACTCAAGGGGCACCTGGGTGGCTCAGTTGGTTAAGTGTCTGACTCTATTTCAGCTCAGGTCATGATCTCAGGGTCATAAGGTCGAGCCCCACATTGGGTTCTGCACTGGGTGTAGAATTTGCTTAAGATTCTCATTCTCTGTCTCCCTCTGCGCCTCCTCTACCTCTCTCTCTCTCTCAAAAAAAAAAAAAAAAAATAATAATAATAATAATAATAACTCAAAATGCATTAAAGAATCAAAATCATAAAGCTCCTAAAAGAAATAATGGAGGAAAACTTCATGGCATTATACTTGACAATAACTTCTTGCATATGACAACAAAAGCACAGTGAACAAAAGCAAAAATAGACAAACCCCAAAAAATATGCACCAAAGGACACAATGAACAGAGTGAAAAGGCAACATATAGAATGGGAGGAAATATTTTTAAATCATATATCTAATATGAGGTTACTATCTAGAATATAAAGAATCTGAACAAATGAAAAACAAAACAAAAAATAAATAAATAAAAACTTGATTAAAAAGTGGGCAAAGGACTTGAATAGCTATTTCTCCAAGGATCATATACAAATGGCCAACAAGCATATAAAAAGGTGTCCAACATGATTAATCATCAGAGAAATGCTACTCAAAGTCACAATGAGGCATTACCTAATAGCCATTATGATGGCCATCAAAAAACAAAAACAAAAACACAACAATAGGAACTAACAAGTGGTGGTGAGGATGTCGAAAAATTTGAGCTTGTGCATTGGTAATGGGATGGTAAAATGGTGCAACTACTATGGAAAACATTATGGAGGTTTCTCAAAAATATGAAAAATAGTACTATATGTCTCAGAAATCTAACTTTTAAGTATGTACCCAAAAGATTCAAAAGTAGGGTCTTGAAGTGATATTTGCACACCCACATTCATAGCAGCACTATACACAACAATCAAGAGGTGGGAGCAATCCAAATGTTCACCGCTGGATGAATGAACAAAACATAGTATGTATGTATGTGTGTGTGTGTGTGTGTATTTAAATATACATATAATGGGATATTATTCAGCTTTAAAAAAAAGAAAATACTGTCACATGTTACAACAAGGATGAACCACAAGGCCATTATATTAAGTGAAATAAACCCCAGAAGAACAAATACTGCATGATTCCACTTATATGAGATATCTAAAGTAGTCAAATTCATAGAGACAGAAAGTAGAGTGGTGATTACCAGGGGCTGAGTGGGGAGGAGAGTTAGGGAAGTTGTTGTTTAATGATTATACAGTTTCAGATTTGCAAGATAAGAAAAATTCTGGAGATCTGTTTTACAACAGTGTAATTGTACATAACACTGCTGAAGTCTACACTTAATAATGGTTAAGATGGTAAATTCTATATTATGTGATTTTTGCCACAATAAAAAAATTATAATAGAATATTTTTGATGCACTGTAAATATCATTAGAAGAGGAATTTCTTTGTAAATGAAGTTATAACAAAGAAAACTTACTTGGAAGAAGGTCAAATCCCTCAAGAAAAACACATTTATAATACCTAGAAAGAAAAAGGATCATTTTTTTAAATACACATAAAGTTTTCATAGAGTGCATTTATGAATATCATGATACTATTAACATGTTAAGCAATCAGCAAATATTAAGTTAAGTAAGTTAAGTACTGCTTGAATGTCCATAAACCCAGGATTTAAAATCCACAAATGATTAGGTAAGTTCTTCAAATTCCCACTTTTTCTTTTTCATGCTGTGATGCTTGTCATTCTTTTCCTTATATGAGAACAATTTTATATTGTGGAATATTAATCTAAATGTCTAGAACTCTGGACACCACACCTAAAAATAACAAAATAAACATGTACAATATGGAAAAAAATAGGGAAGAGTAATTGAAATTTAAACATTTCTGAGTAATATTTTATTGAGCATACAGTGCATTTTTATAAATCTCATTGTTTTTAAAGGACTGATATTTTCAAGTTACCTTTAAAGGAACTGGAATGATCATTTATACAATATATTTTCTCCCTGTGTTTACTAAATTATTCTTTAAAGAGAACCCACGTGACACTTTCTCTTGAAGTGAACTTAAAGGCATCAACCACTCCAAGTTCTGTCCTCACTCTACTGGCTGGTTGACATGAGGTAGGGTTGAGGTATTGGGCTGTGCTTGGTGGAAAGAAGTCACAGCAGATCCACGTTTTGTCAGTATTGAGTGTGTAACAGAAGATATCTATAAGTACCTGGGACTATAGCATCTATGCCGGAGTGGGTCCAACATCCACATTTCCTTTCACTGCAATGGACTCAATTAAAATTACCGGGTGACAGAAATAGACTCACACAAATATACTCACCTCAGTTTTGAAAATGGTGCAAAAGTAATTCAGTGGAGGACAAAGGACTGTTTCAGTAAATAGTGTGGAAACAACTGGACATCAGTAGCTGCAAAAATGATCCTCAACCTAATCCTCAACCTTATACAAAAGTGAACTCTAAATGGATCATAGATCTAATGTAAAAGGTAAAACTATAAAACTTTTGGAAGACAACGTAGGAGAAAATCTTCATGACCTGGGGTTAGGCACATTGTTCTAATGTATGACACCAAAATCATGAACTAACAAAGAAAAAATGGATAAATTGGATTCCATAAAAATTTAAATTTCTTATTCTAAAAATGATTCTGTCAAGATGATGAAAGTTCAGCCACCAAACTCTCTAATTTCCACAGTAAAGGAAAAAAAAAACCAAACAATTCAATTAGAAAAATGGAAAAAGATATAAACTTCACCAAAGAAAGTATACAGATGGTAAATAAACACATGAAAAGATGTTCAACATCGCTAGTCATTAGGAAAATGCAGATTACAACCACAGTGAGATGACACTACGTATGTATTAGAATGGCTAAAATATGGGGCGCTTGGATGGCTCAGTCGGTTAGGTTAAGCATCTGCCTTCGGCTCAGGTCACAATCCCAGGGTCCTAGGATTAAGCCCCTCATTGGACTCCCTGCTCAACGGAATGTCTGCCCCTCCCTTTCCATCTACCTCTCCCCCAGCTCATGCTCTTTCTCTCTCGCTCTCAATCTCTCTCTCAAATAAATAAAAACTTTAATGAAATAAAATGAAATATATTTCTAATATCAAATTCTGACAAACATGCAGAGAAATCTGATCCCTCATACATTGTTGGTGGGAATGTAAAATGGTACAGCCACATTGGAAATCATTCTGGCAGTTTTTTTAGAAAGTTCAATATACACTTACCATGTAACCCAGCATTTACCGCTTGGGATTTACCATAAAGACTGAACATTTAGGGGCACCTGGATGGTTCAGTCCCTTAAGCATCTGACTCTTGATTTCACGTTCAGGTCATGATCTCAGGTTGCAGGATTGAGCCCTGCTTAAGATTCGCTCTCCCTGTCCCTTTGACCCCCCCCACCCAACTTGCATATGCACGTGCTCTCTCTAAAAAAAAAAAAAAAAAAAAAAAAAAAAAGACTGAACATTTATATTCACACATAAACCTGCACATGACTATTCATAACAACTTTATCTGGGGGTAACCCAAAACAGGAAACAACCCAGGTGTCCTTCAATGAGTGAATGGTTAAACAAACAGCAGTTCTTCCAAAACAAAAGGAATAAATTATTGATACATGCAACAACTTGGAAAAATCTCAAAAGCATTTATGCCAACAGAAAAAAAGCTAATATCAAAATGTTACATTCTGTATGATTTCATCCAGCCTCAAAATATAAAATTACACAGATGGAGAACTTTTTGGTGGTTACAGAAGGAAAAGAAGGGTGTGACTATAAAAGTGTAGCATATGGAAATTTCTTTGTGGTGATAGAACAGTTTTATTTCCTGATTGTGGTAATGGTTATTAAAATTTGTACATATGATAAAATATCTTAGAATTATACACAAAGATATTTTTAAAATGACTGCATGAAAAATTTGGTAAGTCCAAGTAAGAACTGGAAGCATGTTAATGGTATTGTGCCAATATCGAGTTCCTGGTTTTGATAATGTACTATGCCTATGTAAGATGTCATCATTGGGAGAAACTTGGTGAGGGTACAGCTGATTTTTCTGTACTGTTTTTGCAGCTTTTTGTGAGTCTAAAATTGTATATGTGTGTGTATATATTTGAAAATGAAGAAATTTTCCACCAGTTCTGGAAGTCAAGTCCAGAAAAATGGTCAATTAACCTCCTTGGATTGAAGCTTCAATACTTTGATCAGGAAAAAAAAATAATCTAAAAGATCTTGGCACCAATGTAGATGAAATGAGTATTTAAATAATAAACAGATTTTAAATAGTGCTATAAATACATTTTTCAAAATCCATCCATTCATTCATTCAAAAACAAGATGCATGAGAACATGGGGAATAAGAGTAGGGTTATGGAAATCTGGGCTTGAATACTGGCTCTCCCATATAATAGCTATGTGAGCTTTGGCAAGTTCTTTATGTCCTGCTGTGTTTTTGTCTATAAAATAGGGATAATGATAGAACTAAACTCTTAGTTTTACGATGATTATATGTATTAATATATGCTAGAAAAATGTAAAGTGTATATTAAGCACCATCTAAGTGTAAATTATTACTACTATTATTTATGTATTCTTTTATTGAAAGTTTGTTTTGTTCAAGGTGATTTACTACAACATACAGAAGATAAAAAAGTAATTTATTTAAAGTTCTGTGTCCTTGAGAATTTTACAATTTAGCAGGAGACAGAGATGGAAATGGATAGCATAAGTAAAAAGCATAAAATCCTAAGTACATAAGAGACAACCAAACTTAGTATTGAAGAAAGGAGAGCTAGCACAGCATGTTTTGGAAATTAAGGAGGGATTATTTGAAGGGTGACATCTGAACAGGGCTTGAGAACTAGATTTGATTCATATATTGTGAGGAAGAGCATTTCAAATAGCAAGAACCACATGACCAACAAGAGGAAGCAGAGTAGGGGCTGTGCTCTATTTAGAAACAGAATCCTGTTAGACTTGTGTACAGTCTAGAAAGAGGTACAAAACTGATTATCAACACTGAAATGCAGATTGATTGATTGATTGATTGATTTTTATTTAAATTCAAATAATTAACATATAGTGTATTATTTGTTTCAGTGGTAGAGTTCAGTGATTCATCAGTCTTATATAATACCCAGTGCTCAATGCATCCCATGTCCTCCTTAATGTCCATCCCCCCACTCCCCTCCCCCCCAACCCAGCAACCCTCAGTTTTTTCCTATGATTTAGAGTCTCTTATGGTTTGTCTCCCTCTCTGATTTTGTCTTGTTTTGTTTTTCCCTCCCTTCCCCTATGCTCCTCTGTTTTGTTTCTTAAATTCCACATATGAGTGAAATCATATAATTATCTTTCTCTGATTGACTTATTTTGCTTAGCATAATACCCTCTAGTTCCATCCACATCGTTGCAAATGGCAAGATTTCATTTTTTGATGGTTGACTAGTATTCCAGTGTGTGTGTGTGTGTGTGTGTGTGTGTGTGTGTGTGTGTGTGTGTATCCACATCTTCTTTGTCCATTCATCTGTCGACGAACATCTTGGCTCTTTCCATAGTTTGGCTATTGTAGACATTGCTGCTATAAACATTGGGGTGCAGGTGCCCCTTCGGATCACTACATTTGTATCTTTGGGGTAAATACCCAGGAGTGCAATTGCTGGGTCGTAGGGTAGCTCTATTTTCAACTTTTTCAGGAACTTCCATACTGTTTTCCAGAGTGGCTGCACCAGCTTGCATTCCCACCACTAGTCAAAACACAGATTTAAAACAGATCATGCCAGCACTGAACACCAGAATAAAGACCTGTCGAAAGAGGTAAGAAAGATCATTCTTTCACTGAAAGAGACTTCCAAAGCTATGAATTCTCTCCCTTCTGCAGCACAGATCCAGCTGTAGAGAAGCCATGCTTGGTCTATGTACTGGCAAAATTTCCATCTGATGGAATACTGAGGCAGGGACATATGCTGAGATACTTTAATTGTTTTCTTAATTGCATCTCTGCTCTTGTGAGGGAGAGTAAACACCATTCTGTTTGCCTGGATTTGCTCCACTCACTCCCCCTAAAAGATTCGTTTAAATTAATGCGATTGACAATTGCATTTTTCAGATGATAGGCAGGTGAAACAAAACAGTGTTTGCAGGCCCTGTGAGGCAACCTTTGATTGGAGCACTTAACACCCATTGTTGTGGCATTGATTCAACCCCATCCAGCTTTAAAGTAGTTGGGTAGCTGTGTAATTCTTCACAGAATCCTGGCTTAGCATTTTGGACTGAAAACAGTTAGGGCAATTTCCAGATGATGCCCTGGAGACAGAGTTTTTTTTTTTCTAAGAACTATTCTGAAATGTCCCTCTGGGAAAGAAAAGTGGCTTGTTTAAAGGAGAATAAAAGATTAAGATCCTTGGGGAATTAAAAGGGCATGAAGGGAATGCTTTAATATTTTCAGATGACAATCAGTGTTCACCTGTGACAGGCTTTGGTGAAAAATGAGAATTTCATCCTCGTACCCAATTTATGTATTGCACTGTAGGCAAAGGGACATTTTCATTATCCATATTCAAAGGTATTTGTGTGCCAAGGAAAAACTCTGCATGTACTACATCAAACGCAGAATTAGAGAAGTTCCTACTTGGGATGCCCATGATTTTAATGCTAAGCCAGGTGCCAAGAGGAAGATGACCTCTTTCACTTCCTTCCCTGGAGTCCTCTCCATCTTTTCATATTTCCTAGCTATGCATTCCCCCTCAACACAACCCAACTCATGTTTTTATGTAAAGCCAGAAACTTGGGAAAGTAACTTTTTAAAAGCGCTTTCTATTTTCCATCATTTTGTATTTTTAAAAGCAGAGTTTCCTTGACAAAGTATGTTCTAGTTATAATTCTCAACTGAGTAACTATTTAAGGTCCTTTTGGTAATCTGTAAGGACAAAAGTATATCAGGTAATAAAATCCATTATTTTCTCTCAATCGCTCCCTACCATTTTCAACTTTCAATTTCCCATTTCTTTACCTTAATGGCTCAGAACTATCATTTATTTCACTTTTGCCTTCTACATTGAAGACTACTGTAAACGCTTTAATGGAAAACTTGGAAAATACTGAGAACATATCTTATGACAAGGGATCATCCGAATTATATAAGATGATCTGAAATACCTGGTTCTGAAAGCTCTTTATCCTTCTACTCCACACCATGTAATGGCTTATTCTTTTGGAAGTATCCTAAGCTTGACATAGAAATAATAGTATAACTTAAATGTATGCTGTTAGAGCAGAAGCCAGTCTTAGGAACTACTTTATTGTTTTGTTGTTTTATTGATTGAGAGATTGTTACTTATAACACTAATATGTGTGTATGTAGTGGTATAATTAAAAAGATGTAGTCAAGCTAGACATTTCTGTTTCCTATTCTCATTACCAGCATCCCTTTCTCTTACAATGAGCCACTAATGGAATCTGAGGACACAAAGCAACACATTCCCTTAATCAGATATTGAACTGTGTGGAAGTGATCGAAGGTTAAGGGAGCACCTGGCTGCCTTTGGTCACCTTCATGAGTTATGACAAGCCGGCATTCTTGGGTTCACCCCCAAAGGTTCTTTAGCCTCAAGGAAATTTATGTGGATTAGATGAAGTGAAGAGTTGAAGAAGGCAAATTTCTAAACATTTTTAGAAAAACCAAACAGGAAAAAAAAGACGGTTATATAGTTTAATAACAGAAGCTATACATTAGATGTCTTGATGTCACAAAGGTGTATAAAATCATCTGAAAATTAAAATAGCTAGAGAGAACAAAAGGGACTTATTTGCAGCCAAGGTAAATGGCAAGTTAAACTCAAAAGAAAATTTTTTTCATCATATTAATGCCCCTTTGATTCCCTGTTCTTAAATGAATAATGAAGAAGTCTTATCTTGCCTTTTGTTCTATACTATACAACTACATTCTCCCAGAGTTTGATTTTTAGCTCATCTTAAATTTTTTCCCCCACTTTGGTTCATCCTAAAAGGAACAATGTTTCTTTCTCCTCAGTTTGCTTCCTGCTCTTTTGCATCAAATCTTGGTGATCAACCTTGATACATCAAGCCACCAGGATAATTTCTATGTCCTTGCTCTTTAAATCTAAATTCCCTTTGCTTGCCCTTTATGCATAACTTCAGGTCCCTGATATGGCTCTTCAGACATGTCAATCATATTTCCTCAAAAAATTGCAAACATCTGCAGCCAAATTCCTACCTTTATTCCCTGTGGCTTTTATTTTGCCTCTTAGCAGTGGCTATAAAATGTGTATCATTACATTCTCAGAAAAACATTATTATGTGCTTTATGCATTCTCAAATGTCCTCCTTAAAGTGTCTCTTTGAAAGTCTTTGCCTCCCTTCTTTTTTATCACCACTTTATTTCCAGGATATATTCTTAATTAGAAAAAACTATGTTTGACAGGATAAATTAAGGAAGCTTGAATTTAGATACCTGAATTGATTACAGTGGGGCAGGGCTGAATAACAGAACCAGATGCTTCCCCCACAGCCACCTGATCTCTTCACATTACTCTTACCCTGATTGAAACAGCCCACACATGGCAGAGGATGAGTAATGTGGCACCTACCAGCACCACAAACCATAGACGGTGTGTGTACACATATGTATTAGCCATAGACATGATATAAATTCTAGAATTCATACAGAAAAAACAAATATATAGAACAAATCCTAACATTTGGGGTTTAAAAATATCAAAATTTGCATATTTGCCTCAGCTTTTTTACTAATGAAATAAAACTACAGACACAGCAAAAACTCTCTCCAACCGGTGCCCAAATAACAGAGAACCTGAAATTCCTCTATACGCTTTTCATGCACATACCTATAGTAACAGGTAGTAAGTGCGATAGATTAAAAATTTTAAATATTCTTCATGACAGGCATCATAAGCAAAGTGAAAACACAATAAATTGGGAGGAGATATTTGCAATGTAATTAATCAATAAAAAATTAGTATCTTAAGTACAAAGAGAGTTACACAACCTTAGAAAAAGAGAGCTCAGTGGAAAGATGGGCAGGCATTTGGAAATGCATTCAGCGCTCACTCTCTGGAAGTCTGCATGCATTGTGTGGGTCTTATTCACACAAATGTGGGAGGGCTGCTGTTCAGAAACTCCACAAACAGGATTCGACAAGGTATCAGTTTTGGCACTTCATCATCTAAGACATCAATCGGCATTATTATCCCTGCTTGTGCAGAACAGAACTCCCAATTCCGGTGAACAAAACTTTAAAGATTTCAAATTTAGGGACAGTTAATCTAAAAGAATCTTCTAGAAGGTATCAGCCTGGAGTCTCTTGAAATTTGCAAGGGGCTCTAAGTTAGTCAATTCCTGATGCTATTTGACTATTACTTTGTTTAACAATTAGATATGCCCATTTTGTTTTTCAACAAAATTGGTATCAATGATATGATGTCTGTTCACAAGAATATATAAAAATAAATTTGAAATTTCACAGGTGCTTTGACAAAAAAGAGCTACATATATTTATTATTATATCTCTTACATATAACTGGAATTTAATAATAGCATAAGAACTTATTTACAATAACCATGAAATTAAAACTTTGTGCACAGAGGTGAGGAAATATTATATTTTATGGCAAACTTTTTGGTTTTTTTGTTTTACACAGATACCTCTAAAAAAAGAAAGAAGGAAGACTGTTTGCTGATCTCTCCCTCTCTCTTTTTCTCTTTTTTTACCCAGTTCTGAGGGAACTAACTGAGGAATGACAAATAATTAAGAGAACCTACAAGATACATTTTTTCTCAGAAGACAAATGGATACATATATGAAAGGAAGAAATTTAAAGGAAAAAGAAAAAAAAGGATAGTCAGTACTTTCTTTAAATCTTTTGAGTATTAATCATGGCTCAGCCACATTTTTGATCACTGTTATTTCCATAAAACTATTGTCTTTAAATTATACCTCGGTTAGTTGAGTCATTCTGAGAAGTGGATGCTGAGATGTAAGAGATGTGGGGCTGGGGAGAAAAAGTCTGAGAAGGGTAAAGGGAGGGAAATAAGGATGGGCGGGAAGAGCTGCAGACCTCAATGCAGTTATGATGAGTGACAGGGAAAGGGGGAAGAAAGAGCAGACAGCAGAATGAGTGCAACATAGGTCTGAAGATCTTTTGGCCTAACCCATGGGAGTCTCCATGCCAAAGCCAAGGAATATGCCCTTTGACTCTGTTCTTTGGGTCCTGACACTGGGAAAATCTGCATTGAGCAGTGAGAAATTTCTGGAAATTTCCAATTTCTGAAAAGTGAATTGCATTCAAGGATACCAAATTCAGAGGAGGATAGGGGACAAATCAAATGCCCTATCAAGAGGCAAAGCAGATGTTGTGAGCAGACTAAAATATTCTCTAATTATAAGTCCCATCTCCTAATAGTCATGCTCTTACATCATTGCCCCCCCCCCCCCCCGCCTTAAGCATGGACAGGACCTTAGACTTGTATCTAGCCACAGAATTGGGCAACAGTGAGGAAAGTTACTTCTGTGATGAGGCTAGGTAACATAAAGATATCCATCTTGATAGCAGACTCTCTCCTTACTGGTCTTGATAATGTTGTCCAGTTGGGGAAGTCCACATGGCACAGAACTAAGGTGACCTCCACCCAACATTTAAGAGTCAAGGCTCTCAATCCAACAACACCTGTAAAGACTGAAATCCTGTCAGCAAACACTTGAGCTTGGAGTGATCCTTCCCTGATCAAAACTTTAGATGAGATCCCAGCTCTGGCTGACACTTTGATTGCAGGTGAGCCATGACCAGATTTCTCACCCACAGAAAATTTGAAATAATAAATGTATCTTATTTTAAACCATTAAATTTCTGGTAATGAGTTACCTATCAATAGAAAACTAATACAACATCCAAAAGAATATAGCAGGTTGGAGTTCCTAGGTGGGTCAGTGGGTTAAGCCTCTGACTCTTGATCTCAGGGATGTGAGATCGAGCCCCTGGTTGGGCTCCATGCTGGGCATGGAGCTTGTTTAAGATTCTCTCTCCCTCTCCCTGTGCCCACTCCCACCACTAGCCCTAACTCTCACTCTCACTCTCTCTCTAAAAAAAAAAAAAAAAAGTAGCAGAGATGTGTATTAGATGTATCAGGTAGATAGATATTTGGGGACATTATTTAATTAACTTCTTTAATGGATTCTGTGATGTGTGTGGTGTTCTTTAGATTTCCAGAATTTTTAGTTTGCTATTATTTTTTACTCATTTCAATCTTCAGTCAGTGATTTATTAGCTTTTAGCTAGTAATTAAGATCTGAATAAAGTGTCTGGCACATAGTGAGTTGTTAGAAATAGTATCTGCCATTTTACCATGGGGAAAACACTCAAAATTAAGTTTATATACAACAAATTACTAGTGGTACACACCTCCTTTTCCTGTAGCTCACTTTGATGTAATATAATGTCATCTCCTATCTCTTAATTGCCCTTATGTTCCACAATAAATTGAATTTAACAGCATGAAAGTCTTAGATGTCATAGTAATCTGAGTCAGTATGTAGTAAAAGTCTACTGATATAAATTATCCTTGGACAATAAAAACGACCTGCTCACAGAGTGGATTTAACTTGGCGATTATGTGGCAAATATTCAGAGAGATAAGGATTTCTGCCTTCTGTGTTTTAAATGCAGTACTGCCCTTTTTATTTTTGAAAACCAAATTTGACCCAGTGTACTGCATGTAACATGTTGCCTCGAGTTCAGCATAATATCCACAATATAGGGAAATGAGTCACTCTTATAGGAGGGTTTGGCATTCTCCTTGCAGTGCAAATCCATTCTTTCATCTCCAATAGCAGGTGTTAATGTAAATTCACTGCACACTTTTGGAAAGGGGGAAGAAGCTAAAGGTTTGGGCTGTTTGCAAATCGCCTGTTATTGTACCTCTTTAAACTACTCTCTCTGACTGCATGAGGCTTTGATAGCTCATCTAGTTGCAATAGCATGAGCGTAATGTTGCAGGCGTGAAGCGATTGGGGGCAGTGTGTTATTGACAGAATCTCCTGAATGATGATTTGTTATGAACATCAATGGGAACAACACTTGTTCTTTCTAAAAAGCCTGTTTGTTCCTCTTGCCTCACCTGGGAGGAGCACACTGCCCAGAACTGAGACACTGTTTGTATGGTTATTTAGCCTTCTTACAACTGCTGTATTTTTACATGGATTGGCGATTTTTTTCTGGTCTTTTCTATTATGATGACTTCCAATCATTTAGAAGTGTGACCTGCCCAGAAATATCTGAAAGCAAGACCATTTGGCAAAATATAATTAAAACAACTAAGAAAGGGACTCCATGATTAAAAAAATAGTTTGCTTTTGGGGTGCTTAGGTGGCTCTGTCAGTTAAGCCTCTGAGTCTTGATTTTGGCTCAGGTCATGATCTCTGGGTCGTGAGATCAAGTCCTTTGTCAGGCTACACGCTGGGGGTGGAGCCTGCTGAAGATTCTTTCTCTCTCTCCCCCTCTGCACTTCACTCCTCCCCTAAAAAAATAAAATAAAACAAAACAAAGCAAAATGAAATAAAATAGTTTGCTTTTGGGCTCATAGTTCGTTTCCTAAAAAGAATAAGAGGTGTTTATAGCATGAAGGTATTCATGTAAATTTAGTGCTAGAAAATGAAGAATCTTATGTGTCATGTGTATTACAGGCAGGCTAAAACACAAAACTGATTATTATATACTAAATAGCACTGAACACACCACCTCCCTTGGCTAATTCCTGGCATTTTGTACATAGCTAATCTTGGTTCTGTTCCTGCCTTTGTGAATATTCATTTTTCTTCTTCTTAAAGCAGTTTGGTAAATGTTTCCAAAAAGCTATTCTCTTCAGGTATTTATACAGATCCTCAACTTCAAGTAAATTAAATGAATTAAGAAAATTAAATTTTAAATAACATAACAAAATGTAATATTTAAAATTAAAAATAATAGTTGCTTCAAACCAGTGAGAGAGACAATCCTAATGCAGACTTTAGCCAATGCATTAAAAAAACAAATTTGGGGCGCCTGGGTGGCTCAGTCGTTAAGCGTCTGCCTTTGGCTCAGGTCATGATCCCAGGGTCCTGGGATTGAGCCCCGCATTGGGCTCCCTGCTCGGTGGGAAGCCTGCTTCTCCCTCTCCCCCTGCTTGTGTTCCCTCTCTCGCTGTCTCTCTCTCTCTCTCTGTCAAAATAAATAAATAAAATCTTTAAAAAAAAACAAAAAACAAAAAAACAAATTTAAGGTTAGACTCCACACAAAGTTAGCTTATAAAAAATATATATGTATATGCATACATGTGTATATATATAGTACATATATGTATATATGCATATTTATATACAATATGTATAAACTATACATATATGTGTGTATACGAATACATACACATGCATACACACACACATATATATACATACTGTTGGTTTCCTTTCAACTTTATATTTTCGCCTAATTAGAAATTTCTAAAGCACATACTAATTCAACAGAAATGCTAGCAAGGAGTCAATGCCTTCCTCAAGGAATGCTAATTATTCAGGTCTAATATTGATCAAGGACTATAAAATAATTTCTCATTCAAACTAATGGATTTTGTCAGATGCTATTTATTTTTTTAAATATTTTATTTATTTATTCATTTATTTATTTATTATGTTTTTATTTAAGAGATAGAAAAAGAACACAAGGAAGGGGAGGAGCAGGGGGAGAGGGACAAGCAGACTCGGCGGTAAGTGCAAAGCCTGACATGGGACTCGATCTCATGACCCTGAGATCATGACCTGAGCTGAAATCAAGAGTCAGACACTTAACCAACTGAGCCATCCAGGCATCTCTGTCATATGCTATTTAGAAGATATATTTTTTTAAAACCTGAAAATTGTCAAATGATAGTAGTGAAAGAATCTCCAAATCACTATTTCGTAGAATTCTACTCTGTAAGGTATGTCTTCTTATTTCTAAGGCATTTGGATGTGGCTTTTTAAATATTTTATTTGTATTTCTTTTTCTTTTTTTTAACATTAAAATGACACCATTTAATCTTTATCCTGATGACATAATCAGAAATCTTCTGGACCAGATAGAACAACAGTGTGTATTAATTTTTACCCTCATACCTCTTAAGAAAGCTATTATACAAATTTAGCAACTACTAAAAGAAAGATGAAATATAAATTATGTTTTCATTTAAATTCAATTAATTAACATATAATGTATTATTGGTTTCAGAGGTAGATGTTTTATATAATATCCAGTGCTCATTACATTATGTGCCCTCCTTAATGTCCATCACCCAGTTACCCCCTGATATATTTTTTTATAATTTTTTTTATTATGTTATGTTAGTCACCATATATTACATCATTAGTTTTTGATGTAGTATTCCATGATTCATTGTTTGTGTATAACACCCAGTGCTCCATGCAGTATGTGCCCTCCTTAATACCCATCACTGGGCTCACCCATCCCTCCACCCTTCTCCCCTCTAAAACCCTCAGTTTGATTCCTGGAGTCCATAGTCTCTCATGGTTCATCTCCCCCTCTGATTTCCCCCCTTCATTTTTCCCTTCCTTCTCCTAATGTCCTCCAAGCTATTGCTTATGTTCCACAAATAAGTGAAACCATATGATAATTGACTTTCTCTGTTTGACTTATTTCACTTAGCATAATCTCCTTCAGTTCCATCCATGTTGATGCAAAAGTTGGGTATTCATCCTTTCTGATGGCTGAGTAATAGTCCATTGTATATATGGACCACATCTTTTCTATCCATTCATCTGTTGGAGGGCATCTCGGCTCCTTCCACAGTTTAGCTATTGTGGACATTGCTGCTACAAACATTGGGGTGCATATGGCCCTTCTTTTCACTACATCTATATCTTTGGGGTAAATATCCAGGAGTGCAATTGCTGGGTCATAGGGTAGCTTTATTTTTAATTTTTTGAGGAACCTCCACACTGTTTTCCAAAGTGGCTGTACCAACTTGCACTCCCACCAACAGTGTAAGAGGGTTCCCCTCTCTCCACAACCTCTCCAGCATTTGTTGTTTCTTGCCTTGTCAATTTTTGTCATTCTAACTGGTATAAGGTGGTATCTCAATGTGGTTTAATTTGAATTTCCCTTATGGCTAATGATGTTGAACATTTTTTCAGGTGTCTGTTAGCCATTTGTATGCCTTCTTTGGAGAAGTGTCTGTTCATGTCTTCTGCCCATTTTCTGACTTGATTATTTGTTTTTTGGGTATTGAGTTTGAGAAGTTCTTTATAGACCTTGGATACCAGCCCTTTATCTGCAGTGTCATTTGCAAATATCTTCTCCCATTCTGTGGGTTGTCTCTTTGTTTTGTTGACTGTTTCCTTTGCTGTGCAGAAGCTTTTTATCTTGACGAAGTCCCAAAAGTTCATTTTCACTTTTGTTTCCCTTGCCTTTGAAGATGTGTTTTGAAAGAAGTTGCTGTGGCCAATGCCGAAAAGGTTACTGCCTATGTTCTCCTCTAGGATTTTGATAGATTCCTATCTCACATTGAGGTCTTTCATCCTTTAGAGTTTATCTTTGTGTATGCTGTAAGAGAATGGTCGAGTTTCATTCTTCTGTATATAGCTGTCCAATTTTCCCAGCACCATTTATTGAAGAAACCGTCTTTTTTCCATTGGATATTCTTTCCTGCTTTGTCGAAGATTAGTTGACCATAGAGTTGAAGGTCCATATCTGGGCTCTCTATTCTGTTCCATTGATCTATGTGTCTATCATGCTGTCTTGGTGATCACAGCTTTGTAATATAGCTTGAAATCAGGCAACGTGATGCCCCCAGCTTTGTTTTCCTTTTTCAACATTTCCTTGGCAATTCAGGGTCTTTTCTGGTTATATACAAATTTTAGGATTGTTGGTACTGGATAGTCAACCTTCAGAATATATATCACTGAGACATATAGCTTTTGCAAGTCACTTAAAATCATGGAAAAGGTAATTTCTAATATTATTGACCTTATGAGAAATGTTTCCTTCAATAGCTAGCTAACTCAATAGGTAAAGTCAGTCTTCTCTTGTTGTCCAATTATTAGAGCAAACATATGTATTTTGACTACATGTACAATGTCCAGTTCTTATCAACACTGAATGAAGATTTGGTGCAGGTTGCTCCCTGCCAAACTCTTCACTGTGAATCAAGTTATACATATACTGGCATTGAGGAGGAAGCTCTGCTACTTAGAGAGCTGTACCCTTCCTTTCTGCATATATAGATTATGCTCCAGTGATACATTTTCTAGTCTTTATCATGACCTACAGATAATCTTAACCACACAAAGCAACTTTTATCTTTGTGTATGTGTTATAAATTATGAATGGAAGAGGAAACCATCAAACTTCTCCTTCACATGGTCATCATCCAGTGGGCAAGAGCTGATTCACACGGCAAATCACTGGATTCTCCCAAATGTAATGTCAAATATCTGCTCAGAGATATGTGATGGTAATGTCATTATGTTGTCTGCATGAATATTATGCAATATCCAGTGGATATTGATAGAGTCCTAATTTCTCATCAAACACATTGCCCTCAATGAGCATTGCACTTATGTAGTGTCAGTCTGCCCCTCCCCCATGGGAAATATGATTTGGAAGGCCTTGATTCTTTTTAAGGAAAGTTATTATGTTTTATTTTAAAATTTGATAAGACTCAATGGCTTAATTCTCCTCTTTAACAATGTTTCATAACACTTGGAACTTGGAGTAAGTGGAATACTGATCCAATAAAATTGAATTTTTTTTATATATCCATTTTGGCAACTCCTAACCACATTTCTTGGCTGCTATGCAAAATTATCGCATTTACAGATTCGATTGTCCCAGCATATGTAGATTCACAATCTATATTCATGCCGTAGTCCTCTCTACTTAAAAACATGTGTGATGCCATTCTAGATCCTAATTATCTATTTTAGCAGTTTTCCGAGTAATTTTTTGTTCCACTGAACTAAGCACTCATTACTATGAATTAGAAATAATATAATTTTCAGGCGCCTGGGTGGCTCAGTTGGTTAAGCGACTGCCTTTGGCTCAGGTCATGATCTTGGAGTCCCAGGATCGAGTGTCGCATCGGGCTCCCTGCTAGGCTGGGTGTCTGCTTCTCCCTCTGACCCTCCCCTCTCTCATGCTCTCTCTATCTCATTCTCTCTCTCAAATAAATAAATAAAAATCTTTAAAAAAAAAGAAATTATATAATTTTCTATTGCTGCATAAAAAATTACCACAAATTTAGAGCTTTAAACAATACCCATATATTATCTCATACTTCTATAGGTCAGAAGTTCTGATATACTTTGTTGAACTATCAGCTTAGGGTCCCCCAGGTTGAAATTAAGGTGTCAGCTTAGCTAGGCTCTTATGTGGAGGTTCTGGGGAAGAATCTGCTTTCAAACCCATTCACGTTTGTAGCAGAATTCAGTCACAGGTTGTTGTAGGTCTGAGGTTCCTCTTTTTTTGGCAGCCAAAGGCCTCAGTGTTCCCTAAGACTGCCTACATTCCTTCATATGTGGGTCCTTCATCCTGGACACCAGCAATAGCACATCAAATTCTTTCACTTAGCAGCTCTCTGACCTCCCCTTCTGCCAGCAGCAGGAAAAGCTTTCTGCTTTTAAGCTCTCATATGATTAGATCAGGTTTACCTGGATAATCTAAAGTTCAGTAATACCTTATAAAATAACATAATTATGGGACTGATAGCATGAACTCAGAGGTTCTGGAGATTAGGGCTGGATATCTTTAGGGGCCATTTAAAAATTATGCCTACCATAGGGATATAACACAAACTAATGCCAGTTCAATTTAAACATGAAAATATGAATATTAAAAAAAACACAAATGAACAACAGCAACAACAAGCCAACAAAAAAAGAAAAACAAATGAACATGGCCTGAAACTATTAGCAAAACCCAAGTGAGTTGTATTTTCTCAATGTAAGCAGAGATAAGTGACTAACATGATTTTTGAAGCAAATGTGTAATATTGAAGATCCTAATGTTTAGACTTTGATGTAGGGGAGGAAAAATTCTCCTCTGCCATCTTTAGGTCTCTGGCTGAGCCTATAAATTAAACTGACATAAGACAGATTCACAGGACAAAAGCAGACAGATTTTATTGACTTTTTTACATGTGCATGGGGGCCTTCTAAAGAAAATGAAAACCTGAAGAAGGGGCCAGAGCAGGATGCTTTTATACATTTTAGACAAAGAAATAATAAATTTGTGAAGAACTGACAAGACAAAGAGTTTTGGGTTAGGGGTAGTAAATGGTGAAGAAGTAAGTAAGAAGATAAGGGTTAGTTTAACAAGGTTTGTTTGTATAGATTTCTTGGCTCCAAATTCCCTGTCTCCAGTGATGAGAATGGCTTTCTTCCTCCTGATGCAGGGAGGGAACTTCTTACGTGGGAGATTTATGTCCTGCTCTCAGGAGGATAAAAGAGGGTCAGAATGTCCTTCGTGAGCTGGTTATTTCTTAAAGTGCCTTTAATTCAAAATAATCAATATGCCCAAGTGGCATACTTTGGGATGACATATTCTGAATCTCTTCAGTGATATTTCTATGAAAGTTATTATTATTCTTATGAAATTGCTTTGTTTTGTTTTGTTTTTCTAAATCAACCAAACCTCCTGTGTACTAGATGATAAACCATAAAGATCTGCTACTGGTCTCTCTGAGAAACGCCAATCAAGATATTTATGATCCTCTTTTCTTGTCCCTCTACACATTCTCACCTGGTTATCTCATTGACTGTCATGGCTTTAATTTTTATCTACAAAATGATATTTTATAAAATGATATCCCATGTAAAATGATAGACCAAATCTATGTCTTCATCCCCAGTCTCAAGTTAGAAAATACAATTTCCATCTTCCCACTGGATTTTCAGAAGATTCTTATGCCATGTATTCAGATGAACTCATTATTTCTATCAACTCCAATATCTACTCCTACTTCTGATGGTGAATATAAATTTATATTTCAAATAATCATTTTTTCAAAGATGTTGGGCTGACCCTATATAATAACTTCTCAGTAAAATCTTATTCTGGAAATATTTTCCTGTTCATTTGTACTTCAACTGTTAATATTCATTTCAATTTGTTTTTTGCAAAAATATTTTAAACTGTTTTTACATCTTGTAAGGATTGATTATAAACAAACTAGTGAGAATAGTGAGAGCACTACTGTCAACAGTACATGCCATATATATACACACATATATGTGTGTATTTGTCAGGAGGAAGTGACACACATTTTTTTAAAAGTGGCTGTCTCACAAAAAATTAAATGCAGGTACTGGGCCAATCTTAATATGAAACAGCAGTTCATTATTTAGATAAAAATAAATGTAAACAGGAGATCTAATGTTTTCTTTCCATCTATGCAGTATCTCTTATGGATGCCTACCCATTTTAGGACACTAGTATTATGCACAGCTCCAACTGCAAGCTTCGGCCCCTCAGTGCCTGACACCTTTCTCTGCCTGTATGGCCTCCATATGGGGACGACAAGAAGTTCCAAGACACTCAGCTTCAGGGGCAACTTTTAACCAAAGACTGGGAATTTGTGGAGAGTTATCAGCTTTCTAGCCCCTCATCTGAGATACCTTTGACACATAGTCTACACTGTCTGCTAGAGTTCCCCAGCTAAATTGAATACCAGCTGCACACAGGAGTAACCTGTTCAATAAAGCAATTTTTGTGAAACCCATTTTCTTCCCTATCTTACTTCCCTGATTCCTTATTCGTGCTCTCTGTGATCCCTCCCCCAAAAGAGTTAGTACATGTTTGTCTCAGGGTCTTCCTATATATATATATATATATATATATATATATATTTGTATATATATATGTGTGTATATATATATATGTGTGTGTATATATATATGTGTGTATATATATATATATATATATATATATATATATATATATATACATATTTCCCCTAGGGAAAACCAACTAAGACAATATATCTATGTATCAACTTGTGCTCTTCCAAGAGGCCATACACCACACTTTGAAAAACACTCTTCTATAAGATAAAACCTACATATCTCATTTTATATGTAAGGTTCTCATCATCTTGCCCTTGCCTATTACCCATTATTCCTCCCCAACCCGACCCTCACCTATAGAACAGACACATGGAAAGTCTAACCATTCAGTAGCAACCTCATTCTCTTTCATATTCTAGTTCATTGTACCATTCTATGATCTCTCTCCTGCATGAGTTGACAAATACCCTGGAGATCTGTTATTTGAGGGGGGGAGGTCTAGAACTAAATATACATTTTTAAATGTGGAATAGATGAATAAATGAATGCATGAATGAATGGTTGGATTAATGATCAAGAGTATATCTCAAACAATATCTAAATAGATTCAATTACTAACAACATTTTTTTTTTTCAATCACATGGTGTCATATGTAACATAATGGCTATAATGTGGTAGTGCAAGTTCTGGGAAAAAGAGTTTTGGATGACTCTAGTGATAGCCATCAAAGAAATTCTTTAAAAGGTACAGATGTAGTAGTAAAGATGCCACCTCTACCATAACAAAACACAATTCTCTTCTTCTCAAGAACTTGGCAGAAGAGAAAGGGTGATATAGATGAGCCATGTGAAGTATGTCAATAATGTGCATCCTAAATGCATTGTTTTTAAGTAATAACTTTAAAAAAAAATTTCTGTGGACACATAGTGCTGCTCACTCATTCACCAAAGGGATATGTAGATTAGCTTCCTCACATCCGGATTGAATAATATACACAGGTGTCACCAGAATTGATAAAATGATTTTAATCATTGGAAACTCATATCTTTTATAGATGATCATATCAAGGAAAGAATGTGTATCCTACTCCTTCCAAATGACTTTGCATTGTTTGTACCCAAAAGTGACAGCATGTGCAGATCAAAACTAAATATATGGCATGCCCTTTCCAAACCTAATACCATGCCAAAGTAATGCCTAACCACAACACAACAAAACCGGGGAGATGTTTAGAAGAAAGAAGGAAAGAAAGAAGAAAGAAAGAAAGAAAGAAAGAAAAAGAAAGAAAGAAAGAGAAAAACTTAAACATTGAGCAGCCGAGTGGAAGCATCCATTAACAAATCTGATGTAAAGTTGCATGCAAAACAGGATTTAGATTAAATAATACTGCAGTTTCATTTTGTAATGTAATTTGAAAAGGCAGAAGTGAAAGTTTTAAGGGGCAATATGAAGATGGAAATAAATTTTGCCGTTTCGTCCTTTCGTATGTTCCTTCTACACAATTTCATCCCTCCCGCTCTCCCCTATTTCAGCTTCAGGTGGGTGTATCAGAAAGTAAACCATTAAAATACAAAACACGCAAATACTCCAGAAGTACAGTTTCTGCAAAGCTTGATACAGCCATCATCTTTCACAAATTACATTCTAAAGGTTAAAAAGAACTCAGCACTGAGAGTTAGAAAGAGGGGAGATGTTCTCCCACAGGGCTTTGAGAATCTGCTTCAATAGTGTTCTAATCACCTGATTTCCTTCCAGAGGTAACTATTCCTTGTTTTCAGCCTCTGAGAGTTCTGACTCCTGGACAAAACAGTTTATAATGACAAATAAAAACAAATGTGTTCATTGAGGTTATTTTTTTTTTTCTTTTTTCTGGGTTTGCCCTAAGAAGAGGCCAAAGGATTGTCATCGGGGAGTAAGTTTGGAATCTTCAGATTCACCTGTCTTTCACAAAAACAACAAAATACATCTCTATCAGAAGTCATTGCTGCCAAAATAAATCCACTTCAGGCAGTAGGTATTTCAATAGATAATAAACTGGATGGATTAGACGCCTGAGTCGCTATGTTAGGAAGTCCAGATGGAAACACAGATCAAAACACTGAATGGCTAGAAGGCACGGTAAAAAAAGAAACAAAAAAAACCCAGGCAGATGAATCTGTGCCTGCTCTTCTTACAGTACCATCAAAGACGTAAGGGTGTTTGAGCTTTGAAAGGAAAATGTAGGCAAAATATATATGTATATATATATATAATACATGTAGGCAAAATATACATGTATATACATACATGTATGTACGTATGTATATACATATATAAATGAAATTATTACGGTAGGTGCTTTTTCTCCTCTAGATTACACTGACAGTGTCACAGAACCTAAGAGCGAGTAGGTGCAAGATAGTATACTTTAAAGTATGAACTACACATCATCTGTTCAAGTTAAAAAATGAAAATCTATGTCTTCATTATAATCTGCAATCTCCACTTTAACCCAACGTTCAGCTTTTTCTTAGACATTAAGTTTCTTTCTCTTTCTTTGCCTCCTGTATTTTTAGAGGAAGATACTGCTGAATACTTAAACTCTCTCACCATCAGAAAGCAGAAGAGAGAAATACAGCAAATTACAACAACCAAAAAATAAAATGAAAATACTACAGACTCAGAAGAATACATCCACATAAATATCCACTAAGATGATAGGAATGGATTGCATTAACACGTTACCCTCCTTCAGCATCATAAATACAGCATATTGCTCTTATGGATTAGAAACAAAAATGCAATTCTACTTATTGAATATTCCCATAGTCAGCTAATATTTGCCACTGTAATCCCTTTACTAGCTAAAAGGAAGCCAAATAACAGATTAATCTTACACAAAAACAATGGCTTTATTATCCTGTTGTCTCTTGTATAGTGAAGCAGATCCCAACAGATGTTTCCATTTCTGTTGTTATGCATATCACAGACTTCTGTATAAACCCTAGCATCCAGCACTCTATATTTGCATTGATGTTTTTCTTTTGACTATTTGATTGGAATGATAGTATTATTATGCTCACTTAGTATTTATTGAGCACCCACATGAGTGTATTGCACAGCTGCATAATACAAAAAGACAGCCCCAGTGCTATACAGAGATTTGATTTTTTAAAAATAACAAAACTCCCTTTACTCACATTAAGTAGGTTATTACCTAAGAAATGTTTTATTTGTTTTAGTCTTGCATGGTTACCTGTTTTACAAAATTAGATCAATTTTTAATGAATCCATTAAATTGGCAGTATCTCCATTCAGATAATGGACCAAATAAAATCCATTCTTTAGGTAGTTAAAAAGCATGAAAATAAAACTTGGCAGAATGCTCAGTCATTTCTGTGAGTATGATTATAGACAGAAATAAGAAAGAGGCATGTAGTTAAAATCCAGATGTTATGATTTTTAAGAAAATGTTTTTCTTCCCAGGGCAGCATATTTTTAAGGTTAAAAAAAAATTCACAACAAAAGACAAATATCACTATCAATGTTCTTGAAGAACCATGTGCCATATAAGCAACAAAGGCACACTATCTATCTGAATTGACACCAAGTCCTGGGAATAACCTAGAAACTACAGATTTAGAGACTTCTCTTTGCAGGCAGGGACTGTAAAATAAGACTATTAGAAGCTGAAGCTCTCAGATAATTTCCATCTCAGCTATCATGAGTGAAATCAACATAATCACAACACTTTCACTTCCGGATATATTCCTGGTCTTTGCAGAAGCTGCTCATTCCTGTGTGTTTGAAAATTTAGAATGGAGGATCTTTTGCAAATGAAAGCAGTGTGTAGAAGTTGTTCTTAGACACTCTTATGTGGAAAGGTAAATTTGACCAAAATTTTTTAGTCTGGGATTTTAAAACGTTTTAAGTGACTTTGAAAAAAAGATCACCCTATCTAACTCAGAGACCCAACATTTTTAGTTCATTAAAGAATTTATTCAGTTACTCCACAGTATTTATTGAACACTTATTACATGTCTGGCACTGAGCTAATTGCTAGATATTCAAAGGTGAAAATTAAGAATAATAATTTAAAAATAAATGATTTCCACCTTGATGGAGCTTTTGGTCTAGTAAGAAAGACAGAGCTTAAATTAAAAAACAAGGCAAAACAAAATAAAAAAACATACCACATATAATATTGCAAACACTGATAAGAGCAATGAAGGAAAAATATAAAACATTGTGACAGCATACCTGGATTAGAAGAACAAATATTGTTAAGATACCCATGCTATCCAAAGCAATCTACAGATTTAATTCATTCCCTATCAAAATACCAACAGCATTTTTCACAGAACTAAATCAAACAATCCTAAAATTTGTATTGGAACCAAAAAAAGACTCCGAATAGCCAAAGCAATCTTGTAAAAGGAAAACAAGGCTAGAGGTATCACAATTCCAGACTTCAAGTTATATTACAAAGCTGCAGTATCAAAACAGTATGGTATGGGCACAAAATAGACACATAGATCAATGAAACAAAATAGGAAGCCCAGAAATAAACCCACAAATTAAATGGTCAATTAATCTTGAACAAAGGAGGCAAGAACATACAATGGGAAAAAGACAGTCTCTTCAACAAATCATGTTGGGAAAACTGAACAGCAACATGCAAAAGACTGAAACTGGACCACTTTCTTATACCCTACACAAAAATAAATTCAAAATGGATGAAAGACCTAAATGTGAGACAAGAAACCATAAAAATCCTAGAGGAGAACACAGGCAGCAACCTCTTTGACATCAACTGTAGCAACTTCTTACTAGACCCATCTGCAGAGGCGAGGGAAACGAAAGCAAAAAGAAATTGACTATATCAAAATAAAAAGCTTCTGCACAGCATAGGAAACAACCAATAAAACTAAAAGACAAGCTACCAAATGGGAGAAGATCTTTGCAAATGACATATCTGATAAAGGGTTAGAATCCAAAATATATAAAGATTTTATACAACTCAATACCCAAAAAACAAGTAATGCAATTAAGAAATGGACAGAAGACATGAACAGACATTTCTGCAAAGAAGACAGATGGCCAACAGACACATGAGAAGATACTCAACATTTCATCATCAGGTAAATGCAAACCAAAACCACAAAGAGATGCCACCACACACCTGTCAGAATGGCTAAAATCAAAAGCTCAAGAAACAAGTGTTGTTGAGGAAGAGGAATCCTCCTGCACTATTGGTGGGATTGCAACCAGCTGTGTGGAAGACAGTATGAAGGGTCTTCAAAAAATTAAATCAGAGCTATCATAAGATCCAGTAATCACACTACTGGGTCTTTACCCTAAGAATATGAAAACACTAATTCAAAGGAATATATGTACCCCTATGTTTATTGCACCATTATTTACAATAGCCAAATTATGGAAGGAGCCCAAGTGTCTATCGACTGATGAATGGATAGAGAAGATGGGGTATATATATATATATATATATATATATATATATATGGATTAGAAGAACAAATATTGTTAAGATACCCATGCTATCCAATATATATATATCACAATGGAGTATTTTTCAGGAATAAAGAAGAATGAAATCTGGCCATTTGCAACACCATGGATAAATCTAGAGAATATAATGCTAAGTGAAATAAGCCAGTCAGAGAAAGACAAATACCATATGATTTCACTCATATGTGGAATTTAAGAAACAAAACAAATGAACGAAGGGAAGAAAAAAGAGAAACAAACCCAAAAAACCCAGACTGTTAACTACAGAGAAGAAACAGATGGTTAGCAGAGGGGAGGCGGGTGGGAGGATGGGTAAAATCGGTGGCGGGGATTAAGAGTATGCTTATCATGATGAACACTGAGTAATACAGGGAAGTTGAATCACTATACTGTACACCTGAAATGAATATAACCTGTATGTTAACTACACTGGAATCAAAATTTAAGAAATTAAAATTAAAAAACACTATGAGAGCATAACATTTGAGGAGTACCCAATTTGGATTAGGGAGTTCAGGGACTTTTCTAAGACAGGGTTTTCCCAGGCTCCCTCAGCAAAATCTTCTCCTCCCAGTTGATGTGCTCAACTTCTTTCACTCTGATCCCTCTTTGACCTCATTAAGATCAAGTTGAGGTTACCGTCTCCTTTCTTCCCAATCCATCAGTCCCTTTTTTATTCACCTTCCTGATTAACCTGCTTACATTTCACTTACATTACTTCAGTGTCCCTTTGGCCAATACCTTAACTCCCTGTCCCTCTGTCTTCTGGTTGCTCCCCTCCGGGAAACCCCTCTCAAAACTCCTCCTTTCTCCTCCTGCCTGCGCCCCTGAGCTCTGAGTGTTACTGGAAGAAATCCATGAGTATTGGTCCCCCTGTGCATTTATGATCCCAAAACTTGAATAGGCCCTTAAAATCACCTGCTTGTCCTACTGCATTTCAAACCTTCTCGTTTCACTTCCCCCCTTCTACTACTTCACACTCAATACATCTGCTAGTCCAAATGAAAAAGCACAGAAGTCATCACATTAAATCTTTATCTTCTCAATACTAAAAAGACAAGCCTGCGCAATGGCACCCATCTTCTATTTCTGCTGTTTATTGCTATAAAAGAGAGTCTCTTATTATTATTTAAAACTAATTCTCCTCTCACTTTCTCAGGAATGAACCTAGGCATTGAACATGGAAATGTTCTTGATATTTCACTTCTCTCTCTCAAATATTTTTCTCCCCATTAAAAAAGAAAAAAAAAGAAAAAGGTCCCAACTTGACTACACATCCCATCCAGTTCCAACTTATCTATGATTCCACTCAGAGCTAATATCATGAAGCACTGTTTAGAATTTAGACACTCCAATGTTATGCTTCTTACTATCTCCAATGGATTCTCTCCTCTCTCTGTTTCCATGGCATTGCACATTTCTTATGTTCCTCTCAGCTCTCTGGTTGTGCATTTTGTCTCCTTTGGAATGTTTTTCCTACTTAGCCATTTAACATTGGTGTTTCACAATATTCAATAGGATCCTCCTCTTTTCTCAATCTATACTCTGTCCCAAGGCAACCTCATTTGCTATTTCTTTCCTATACACATATATTTTAGATTCACATCACTGCTTTGACTTTTCCACATGTCTATATAAAAAGCACCTCATACCCATACCCCAAAATCTAAAACTTAACTTATGATCTCCTCCCTCCAGTTTTAAAATATCTGGGCCCACCCCCATATTTCCTTTTGCACCAAATGGCACTACTATCCATCTAGTTGCTCAAGACCAAAACCTAGGAATCAATCCTTTTAACTGCACCTCTTGTGCCCCAAATCCAATCTATCACCAAGCTTTGTCTCTTTAATCTTCAGAGTATCACTTGCTGAAAGTATCTGTCCACTTTTCTCCATGTCTGTCACTACCACCCTAAGTCTAGAGTATCACCTCTCATTTGAACGACTCCAACAAGTGCCTGGCTGTTTAAGGTGCAACTCCTCATATTCTGTTATTCATATACATGCAGAATTATATTCTTGAAATAGAAATCTCTTCATGTCATGTACTTACTAAAAACACTTCAAAGGCTTTTCTGAGGTTTCTGGATGAACAAAACACACACCTTGATATGGCCTGAATGATTCTATATAAGTCAGCTCTAAGTAGGTCTTTGGTCCATCTTGCATCATGCTCCCATATGCTTCTCTGTGTTCCAGTCACACTGGCCTTGTTTGAGTCCCAGGTTTGAGATATATATGCATACACATATATGTTTAATCTGGCCATGTGCTGTTCTGAACATGCTGTTCCATCACCCTGTAATTCTGGGGAACTTTTTGAAAGTGAAAGGATCCTCTATTACAAATGTACAGGGAAAACAGGCATAAACAAGAATGACTCTGTGTCAGTTCTAATTGAGGTGTTAATATGATTAATAGAGATTAAGATACTCTAGTGAATATGAAACAGATTCATCCCCACCACCTCAGTGCTACTCCTGAAATTTAATGATTCACCTATATAACACTCCTGCATCTTTCTGTATTTGGAGTTGTCACATTCACCATGATTTCTTCATTATAAATTGAAGTGAAGCTAGGCCCAAGCATTTACATATTTTATTATGTTGTATTTAATACAAATAAATTTTCTATTCTTTTGCTTTCATATTACAATCAGAATATTTTTTTTCAAGTATGTGTAAGCTAAGTTACATCATCTAGGAATTTAAATCAGAACAGCTAAAGAGTTTTACAAAATATTTACTATATGAAAGAAACATTTTGATGCATGAGGTTGAAAGCCACAAGGGAATGAAAAGAGTTGAGCAGGGAGAAAATGGAAGTAGCTGCATCAAAAGAGGGAGCTTCCCTTGGCAAGGCCCAAGTGGGGCGAGGAGAAGATTGACTGCAAACCAAGTTTGGAGTTTTGGCTCTTACAAGGTGTGATGGTCAGTTTTATGTCTCAACTTGGCTAGAGTATAGCCCTCAATTACTCAATAGGATACTAATCTAGATGTATCTGTGAAGGTATTTTGTAGATATAATTAACATGAACAATTTGCTGACTTAAAGTAAAGGAGATACTCAATAATCTGAGTGGATCTGATTCAATCAGTTGAAAGACCTCAAGAGCAGAGCTGAGATTTTCCTGAAGAATTAGAAGCTTTGCCTGGGATGGAAGGGTCAGTTCCTGTCGGAGAGCTCCCAGTCTGCCCCTCCTGATGGCCTACTCTGCAGACTTTAGAGCTGTCTAGTCAGCATCCACAGTTGAGCAAGCCAACTCCTTACAATAAATCTTTTATTATATATACATCCTGTTGATTCTGTTTCTCTGGTGAAACCTTGACTGATACACATGGGACAGGGCATTTTAACTACTGAAATAAGGTTGTTTCCACTACTAAAACAACTAGAAAAAAATCAATATTTGAGAGTGACCAGAAAAGGTCAAGACCTGCCCAAGTCCTCATCTGGGGGAAAATATTTATTCTTACTGAGTAAAATTTAGAAGAATGGGGAGGGAAACAGAGGAAAGTTGCATCCTGATCACAAGACTGACATCAGGTGTGCTCAACATGCAGGTTGTACTCTTCCTTTCTCTTTTCTTTTGGTTTACTCTTGTTCATCTTTCATTTTTTACTTGCAAGAAAGAGCTGTGAATTTTTAGAAATCTGAAAACAATGTTCTGTATGGTCAGAAAGTAGCAAGTCAGGAAGAAAGGGGCATCAGGTGAATTTGGAAGGTGGGATGGAGGGAGGAGGAGAGCCAGATCACACAGTACTTTGTTGGCCACAATAAGGATTTATATTTTATCCTAAGTGCTAATGGAAACCATGGAAGCATTTTGAAAATAGGAGTGATGTAATCTAATTTAAGTTTTAAGATCACTCTGGCCACTGTGTGGAGTGGAGAGAAGATTTAAAAGAACCAAGAGCAGAGCTCAGGGGACCTGACAGGAGACTATTACAGCACTCTAGGTAAAATAGCCTTTTATGAACAGATCCTTAAAAATAATCTTAAGTAGAACATTTTATTTACAAGGATGCTCTTTGTAGGAGTTTATATACATAGGGATTGGCAGGGCTTCCAAAACAAAGGTCCATTTGTTAAAATTATTTCTTCTTTCGGTCATCAGACTGTCCTCTAAATTACCTATTATCTGGGCTGGCAATATTCAGTTTGCCCCTGTAGATCCAGCTTCTCTCTTCTTTACCTGCTGTGCGGAGGTGTGTGTGTGACCCATTTGGACACATGGCCTCAGAGGGCGCTTTTGCCTCTGGCTTTCTAGTGATTGGACCAACAGGGAAGGGGAGCAGTCGTATCTGGGAGGAGAGGAAGGAAGGAGGGATGTGAGAAAGGAGTATTATTCCCCAGGTTCTCTCTTGATGTAAGACTAAAGTAGCTCTTTATTGAAATCCAGTAATACTTGGTCCACCGGCTATGCAAAAGTAGAACATTCCTTATGAAACCTTTGGTAAGCCAAATTGACCTAGAGCAAAGAAGTAATCACCATTAATATAAAGGAAATTTCAAAAAGCAGGGGAGAGCTGTATCATGGCAATTTAGGGAGAGGAAACCCTGTCCTGAGCTGAGCGTTCTAAAGGACCTTGTTCTGGCCCTCATCTAGCTTTGCCACTTTCCAGAGAGCAAGGGATGTGTAAGCCAAGTGGACATGCCCACCCAGAGCCCAACCTCTCCATTCTGGACCATGTTCTTGGTACACAAGTTCCCAGCATTTTCTGGTGAAACAGGTCTGAAACCACTGTAGGACTCTTTGGGGGGATGGAAATCAGGGTAGAGACAGTTTAGTAATATGGACTGGGGTGACCACATATGTGCTTAAAAATATCTTTCAGTGGGTCTGCAGTTTTGTCAGGAAACTTTCTTCATACAGGTGACACTCTACCTTCTGTTTCAGGTCTAGCATGGTGACAGCTCCCCTTACCCGCCCATCCCTTATGGGTCTTCTTGAACCCCTCCCCCCACCTTTGTAAAGAATCCTTACATTAATTACTTTTCAATTGACCAGGCTGAGGGTAACATCTGTTTCCTACCAGGACCCTGACAGGTACAAAACCTAGAGGCCAAAAGTTGAAAGCACAATAATTCAACACAGTTATAGAGCAATTAATTTGACTTCAGGTGTAAACTCTATGTTAAATATCAGTTTGATATTAACTTTTAATATATAATGCACATGGACTAACTAGTTGCTTGGGTGGAGGAGCCCCGTTCTAGAGCACTTGGCTGTCTTTAACTAAAGTTGTACCATTTAGGCCAATTAAAGAAAGAAGCCTCACTTTTCTCTCTAAGGAACACATCCAGTCCATGCTGTTACTGTTTTACCTTCTGGAACCTGTTATAGGAATTACTGTTTCTCCTCTGAAAGGATGAAGCAGACAGAACTCCTTGGGAATCCCCCAAGCTACCAAACGCAGTCTACCTGTCTGCTCTATGCTTCCTATGCATACTACCTGCCTACAGGGACTAATTCTGTAACTATTGACTGGGGAAATGAAATCCACTTTTCTTCCCAACTAGGACTCGGGAGGTCAGGAGACAACACCAGGGCTTGTTTTTGCATTTATTTGTTTTTGCTTTTGCTGAAATATATGTATACATATGCAGAAACAAATGTTTATCAAATATATAAAAAATTTACAAGAGTTGTTTTTGGATAGCTCCAATATATATTACTTTTACTTTCTGTTGCACATTTTTTATATTTTATTTAATTAAAGAACATTACACTCATTATAAAAAATTGCTTTAAAATAAAAATGATTTCGGAACTTTTTAGTGAGTGTCTGTGAAGTAGAAATAAACATAAGTAACCCTAAAGACAGACAGAACAAGAAACCCAAACACCCTTCAAAAGTCGGACAACTTGGTTCTGTTATTTTGACAACAGAAAACTAGAAAATGTTATTAGAGTTTTCAGCAAATCTATAGAAACAGGTCACGTGCATACAATAGTCATTTCAGGAGAACACATGTAAGAACACTTAGGAACTTTTCTAAGTATTATCAGGATAAGGACGTCTAGAGAGTTTCCAAAGTATCTGTCACTAATTCATTACACTACACAAATCCATTACATTACATTAGTGAATGCCTATTAGGTACCGGACAATATTTATGGTCCTGTAGACATAGCAATGAATAGATAAGTCAAGATTCTCTTTTCTTAGAATTTGTGTAATTGAGGAATTAAGTAAAAAAATGACAAGATAAGTTGATAGAGTGGTATGTACTGTGAAGGCAAAAAAAAAAAAAATTAAAATATAGAAGAAGGTGAGAAGGAACTGCTATAGATCGCTGGTCAGCAAAGTCCTCTTACAGAGCTGACATGTAGCTGAGCCCTGAATGGCAAGACCAATGGTCCAGTAGAAGGAGCCCTCAATTCCAGGTTTTTTAAAAAGAAAGCGAACTTGTCTTATTCTAGGCACCCAAAGAACAGTGAATGGGAAAGTCAGATGAGATGGAGTCTCAGATTAACTCATATGTGATTTTGGAGTCCTTATATGGAGTTGAGAAATCTCAAATCTCTAGCAGTCTACATCAAAGATTTGACAAAGAATGATTGCAAAGGTAGCCTGCAAGCTCTGAGGTACCACCAAGAGCACTTCTTACACATGGATCCTTTTCAGCAGTGATGCACATAGGTGGGTACTGAAGGAAAGGAGGTTGTGTTGTTACTACATATATATGACTATATATATATGTAGTATGAGAGTGGCACAGAGTTGTAGCACTTCATCTAGGTCACACAAGTTGTTTTATGGGATGTAATTGTTATCTTCCTGTATGGTTAATGGTTTGGATAAAAATATGACAGATGACAGATTCTACAAGGGCACCAAACGAGTTCTATGCAATAAAGTGAGACAGACTGACTTATGGGTGTTAGTGCCCCAGGAGTGGATTTATTTCCAGCATCATGTTCAGCTCTCATGCACAAATATGTGAAATTGATCAATTAACTATTTCACAAAGATTTTCCTTTTTATTCAGGGGTATGAATCAGATCACTACTCCTTTACAGAATTTTCCCAGGAGCTACTTGTGAATTGAAGAAGGGTTATTTTAAGAGATTCGTAACTCCTTCATACTTATAGCCTCAGATAAGATGATAAAGGGGAGGCAAAGTTTACCATTTTCTCCCCATTTGCTTTCGTGCTTTTTTATTTCCACTTTGTAACTGTAGGCAAGCCTTGATCGATGAGTATAATAAAGGATATGAGTAGTTTAAGAAAATAAGGCAAGCTAATAGGAATAAAACTGATCATTTTTCATTTCCATAAGTCTTGAAATACATTTAGGATGCTACTCCAATAGCCCCGTGGATGCGGAGAGTTTCTTTGCAATTGGTTCTAGATTAATGGACTTTTCTGCTTGCTAAGATAATGTTTATAAAGATACAGTGCTTTTCATGCATTGACACATGATCTTTTTTGATAGGCTTATCTAACATGTATTTTTTTTTAATTTAAAGGCAGAAAAATTTGAAAAGGACTAATTACACCCTACATCACTTGGTGACATAGTATCAACAAACTATTTTAATGACAAGCAGTCTGTTGAAAAAATACTTCCACTTGGAAGTGCCAGTTTAAATTAAATTAAATCACTTCTGTGAGATTATTACTTTTTAAGGATTAAAAGGGAGTGGCACTAGGGTTTTTGTAAAGTAATCATAACTTATGTAAAGGTAAGAAACAATCTCATGAATTTTTAAAAGAACAGAAACATTACATGCATTTGAAGAACCATTAGCTGTTCTGTGTGTCCCTAGAAAACCCATGATTAGGAATGGCCACAAAATACTGCAATAAGTGAGCATTTATGAAATGATAAGATTCCCTTTTCACTGAGAATTATGTGAGAGACTCCAAAGAACAATAAGCAACATGCCTTATTCCTGGCTGGATTTGAATCAGGACACACATGGTCTGGTCCCAGCTCTCCTATTAGGTAATTGTGTGACCTTGGGTCCATCATTGAATCTCTTTGAGCCATAGTTAACTCATATGTAAAATAAGATTATTGGAGTAGATGACATTCAAGAGTCCTTTCATGTTATGCTCTAAAATGATATTTCTGTTTTCTCTTTAAGAACTCATGTGTGAAATGTAAGGAGTATAACTGTTAAAGTAAAACTTGTAATGCCTAGGAGTAATGATACCTCTATCAGTTTGCAAAGACTGCCATAACAAAATACTGTAGACTGGGCAGCTTAAACAGCAGGCATTTATTTCTCACAGTTTTGGAGGTTGGAAGTCTGAGATCAAGTTGTCAGTAGGGCTGGTTTCTCCTGAGGCCTCTTTCCTGCCTTCTCCCTGTGTCCTCACATGGCCTTTTGTCTGTGTGCATGAGTCCCAGTGCCTCTTCCTCTTCTTACAAGAATGCCAGTCATATTGGATTAGGACCCCGCCCTTATGACCTCATTTACTTTAGTTAACCCTCTAAAGGCTCTATCTCCAAATATAGTCACACCGGGGGTTAGAGCTTCGATATACGAATTAGTGGGGAAGTGGGCACAATTCACTGTAGAACAATACCTCAATAATAGTGAAGAATATAAGTACTAAGTGAATAAGAGTTTTGAGGTTGTATAAAATGGATCTACCACACCAAAAAAAGTAAGTTTTATAATTCTATTATTATAGGTATATACATACACATATGTGTGTGTACATATTTTCATTTATTATTGAAATCAGATTAGAATTTACCTTGCTAATGGTTCATTCTGAGATTCTTGAGTATTGTTTCCTTCATGGATTCAGCATATGGTCATTAATTTTATAGATTCAAATTTTAAAATATTAAAAATAAAACCAGAACCGATAATAGATAACTCAGTCTTAAAATTAGCCCTTTATTTCCATAGCAGATTATGGTTATGGGGAAAGTTTCCCTCCATAATGTTTGTGGTGGAAACATTCTAGGGCTAAAACTTTCTCTGTGTAGCGATCCCGTCTGTGTGGGGCACTTCTGACTTGTATCTTCCCAGAGGTTCTGGGTAGGGTGCCATTGTCCTGCTTTCCGCATCATCTCTCAGTTTGGGTTTCCCTTGTGCTTGAACGCCCCTTCCTAGTTGTATTGCTTTGTGAGAGAAGATAGTTGTTGGCTGTGCAAGCATCGGCTGGAGCATTCTCCACCCTTCCACTGGGTCTGCGGCTTCAGGTCATTAGCGGGCATGGGGTGTCTTTGTCCAGTTCACAACAATGAGTCACAAACAGTTGCAAACTCTCTGTTAGTTCAAAAAGGCTTCTGAAAAGGGCCTCAGCAGTGTTCTCAAGCTGCTTGATGAAAAACTCTAATTTACACACACGTTTAAGAGAACTGCTTTGGGGATGCGAGGACATTCTATTGTCTGCTGGACAGTGTTCTGTTTCTGGTTAGTTTAGAGTGATATTTGTGTTAAAAGTCAAGCTGAATGCAGCTGTCCGCTTTTAAGAATAGTACAATATCATGGTTCCCAAATATGTACAACAATGATCAAAGGAACTCATCTTTCTGATCAGGACAAAGGTCACAGTAGAGTGCCCAGTGAGCAGAGCATTATTGATAATACAAAAGAGAAGATAGAAAGGATAGTTACTCCCAAAGTTCAGGAAAAAATCACAAATCCTGTTCATATTAAGCTATCTCTTTGGGAATTCTCCTAATTCTGGCAAGCGAGGTTGTCTAATAAGTAATTATATTTCCAATTTCATACTATCATTATAATTTACACATTAACTATGACCCATATTATGTAAATTGCCCTTGAAACATGTCCAATGTGAAATTTTAAACATTTATAACATTGTCCGCAAGCTGTGATTTAATGTGATGATTCACAGATTTGTATTTGTGAGTTGTACCTAGTTAGTCAGTCCTGTTACTAAAACCCTAAGAGGCAAAAGGCCGTGGCTAAGGCCGTGCAGTCTCAATTTGGATTGCTTATGTTCCATATAGGACAAGTTGGCTTGACCACGTATGGCCACGTGAGCTTCATCACGTCACTCAATCTCTTCGACTCAGTACAGTGGAGATAATAATAGGTCCCACCACACCAGGCTGCTGTGGTAAGGCTCCAGTGACAGGCTACATACCTTAGCGGAGCGCTGGGTGCAGAGTAAGGATGTACTAAGTATCAGCTATAACCGCTTTGTTATTTCTTGGGTTATTACCATGTTCCAGTCTAGGAAGCTGGATATATATTCAAGAAATAACTAAAAAATAAACATAAAATAAAAGGTTCAATATCACTTCTAGGTGTAATTTGTATGATGGAAACTATATATGAAAAATGTCAACAAATAAAAAAGGCACTCTTGAATCAGAAGGCATTGCAGTTTTTAAATTATGTCTATATAAATGCAGGTTCCTGAACTGACATTCGCTTTCATGTTGAAATAATAAATCACCAGTTGATTTTTAAAAAAGAGTGCACTTGTGATCTTAATAATAAATTCAAATTTATTATCATATATTATGCTTTTTCTTTTTGTTCAAAATCACTGAAACAAACTAACATCGAATAATAATTATGGCTATATCTATGTTGAGAATTACCTCAAGTAGCTTAAATGAATTAGGGACACGCTCACACTCACATAGTTTGTGTCAAGGAATTCAAAATCAAGATAAAAATTCCTGCTAATAAAATGATGTACAAAAAAAGAGAAATATGGCTATATCGTGATCCTAATAAACACATTTCCTGAAGGCTTCAGAATTGTGGCAGATGCTTGATCACAACCAACCACTCCTACCCCTTCTCCCTTGCTGAAAGAACCTTTCCCACTGCAGACACTGAAAATGCTAGCTTTTTGCTTCACCAGCCTCTTAAAGCTAGGACACAGGCACCTGGTCTCAGAGGAGATCTCCCTCTGGCTTATGTGAAAGGACTTCGTCCCCGATGAAAACAGCAATGTGTAGGTGAAAACATCTTGCCTTTAGGTGCTATTCCCTATAGAAGGGAAAACTGGAAATGGAGCTGCAGCCTTAGGATCATAGGGTCAAGCTAAGAGACTTTTCAAAGAAGCCAATCCAGAAGCTTCTGGATTCACCGACCTGAAAGCATTTACCTTCAGAATTCTTATAACGTGAGAAAATGAATCCACATTGTTTAAACCTCTTTTGTCGGGCCTTCTGATAGTTGCAATTAATATGTGCATTCTTATGGAATAGTAACGCTGATAATTGCTTTCATAACCATATAAAATTGTTATAAAAGCATTAAGTTTAATTAAAATAATCAACATCATATTGATTATTGAGAAATCATTCCCTAGTCTTAAATCAATCTTACCAACTAGTAGAAGGAAGAAATTGACTGAGCAAAGAAGTTTACAGTACAGCAAATTTAATATGTTCCCATTTAATTAAAGTGGGGAAAAGGGAGAGAATGGGAGAGAGCAAGTGAGAGAGAGAACATCTAGATATTCCCCAAAATTTTAATGCTGGTTACCCCTGGGTACAAATTAAAACAAATTTTATACTTTTTGAAAAAGTGATTGTAAGCTCATCCCCACTTTTTTGTATTATTTAATTTTTTGTTAATATCTAAATAAAAGCCATAGCCATTTCCATTTTAGAAAAAAATTAAGTAAAAGCAAGGATAATTCAGGTCTTACCTAATAAACTGTGTTGAGGTTGGGAGAAAACACAGAGATATTCCCGAAAACTTATTGTGGAAGTATAATTTGTGCAAATGTTCTGGGAAATTAATGTGCATCAAAAACTGAAAACTATGCCTCTTTTTTACTGAGAAAAGCCAATTCTTGATCCTTGATGACTTTGCTTCATAGTTTGGAGTAGCAAAAATGTAGAAACCACCCATACATTATTAGATTAACAGCAGTCTGACAACATACATACAATACAATACTCTCAGGTTGGGTATATATGACATAGAGAGATGGTCATGGCATATTTAAACTTTTAAAATATATGTATGTATGTATATATGTATATGTTATTTTCACGGCTTCTGTATAAATGTATGTATATAGGTATGTTTAGGCAAAGGAAAACATTCTGAAAGAATAATCACCAAATTCTTAATGGTGGTTTTAATTAGGATAGAATATTATGGAAAAGTAGAGAACTTTGACTTTTTACTTGTACATGCTTTTATTGTTTGATTTTTATTATTTGATTTTGCCTTGGGCTTATATTAACTGAGTAAATTTTTTTTAATTAAAAAAAAGGAAAAATAAAGCATGAACTTGTTTCTGTCCTTTTATTTTTTAACTTTTAATTTTTTTATTGAAATATAGTTCACACACAATATTACATTAGTTTCAGGTGTACAGCATAGTGATTCACTAACCCTATGTGATATGCTATGCTCACTACAAGTGTAGCTCCCATCTGTCACTACACAACACTATTATAATATCATTGACTATATACCCTATGCTGTGCCTTTTATTCCCATAAGTTATTCATTCTATAACTGGGAGCCTGCACCTCCCACTCCCCTTCACCCATTTTGTCCATCACCCCATCCTCTGGGAACTATCAGTTTGTTCTCTATATTTATGGGTCTGTTTCTGCTTTTGTTTGTTTTGTTTTTTAGACTCCACATATAAGTGGAATTACAAATCATATAGTATTTGGATTTCTCTATCTGACTTATGTCACATAGTATAATACCTTCTAGGTCCACCCATGTTGTTGCAAATGGCAAATCTCATTCTTTTTTATGGCAGAGTAATATTCCATTGTGGGTGTGTGTGTGTGTGTGTGTGTGTGTGTGTGTGTGTACACACATATATATACCACACCTTCTTTATCCATTCATCTGTCGATGGACATGGGTTGCTTCCATATCTTGGCTATTGTAAATAATGCTACAAGAAACACAGGGGTGCATATATCTTTTTGAATTAGTGTTCTTATTTTCTTTGGGTAAATACCTAATTGTTTCTTTCCCTTTAAACTATAATGCTAAAATGCTCAAGAGACTAGCTGGTAAGCCAGCGTGTCTGTGTCCGAATTGACATTGAATGGTAATGTGAAAAGTTAGTTTTTACCGTAGTATTGTGACAGTAGTTGCTGAGGACACTCGATACAAGTGTGGTGGCTCCTGCAAGAGACCACAGTACGCAAGACTGCTTGGTGTGTCATTATTCAAAATAGGCAAGGTTGTTTGCTTTTGCTCCATATTATTTTATATTCTAGCTTCCAAACAGGATGAATCATTATCAAACATAATTTTAATCACTAAGAACTTTTTTTTCTCAATAGACAAAGAAGTGAAGTGTGTCTTTTCATTCTCTATACATTCAACTCAATCCATTAGTTGAGGAAGTCCAAGTACATAACATCTCCCTCTCTAAGCATGTACTTAAAGTCCTTTGTAGGAACTACCTTTTCCTAGTCTTCTTTTCACCCTCCTTTTTGAGACTAAATATCAAATCAAGATAATTCCATAAAAATTCAAAGAAAATAAGTGTTTGATAATAATTTTAACTTTGGATTACATTTTTCACTTCTGAATGGATTGCAATTGCATGAACACGGTCTCTATTCCTTTCAGGTATAAAGCAAGTTCCGTTGGCGAAACAGTTCAGAGAGTGTTTCTCCTCTTATTTAAGAGTACACTCACTGTGGGGGGAGCTTTCTATTTTGTACTTTTTCCTCCAGATCCTTAATGAAGAGCAGAAGGTCAGTGAAGTGAGCAAGTGAAAAAATAAGCATATGAAAATCTAGCATAACCAGGGTTAGGCACCCAAGATGTTTAGTCTTACTGTATAAAGATTTATTTATTTATTTACTTATTTGAGAGAGAGTGTGAGGGGGGTGGAGGGCAGAGGGAGAGGAAGAGCGTCTTAAGCAGACTCTGTGCTGAGCATGGGTCACGGAGCTCCAGGCGGAGCTTGATCCCATGACCCTGAGATCACAGCCTGAGCTGAAACCAAGAGTCACTTAACCAACCATGCTACCCAAGGGCGCCAAGAGGCCAGAGTATATAGATAAGTATTAAAACTGTTTCCATTACTTAATTCGCTGCTTTAAAATTTGTTTTCAGCTTTCGCAAGAAAGGCTATTGTCCAGACGAGGAGTCCATACCGGAGCACAGATGCAGGTTTCATAATCCCCGTTTCCTGAAGGAACTCAGTGCTTACCCCAGGCTTCATGAGCTCCTTCCAGTCAGTGTCCTCAGGCCTCTAATGTGTGAGATTTAAAATCAAGTCATATTGCTGAGGGAATGCATTGCCTATTTCTGAGTCAGTTGCCCATCTGAGTTTTCTTTCACTCATGTGGAATGTAACCATTTTGTTTAGTTACCCATTCTGATTTTACCAAAATGTTAGAAGAGGATATTTTTCCAATTTCCATTAAACTCACATTAGCTTTGAATTTGTATTTATAGCAAAATATTTTAAAATCTTGTGTCAGAATAGTCTTTCATTTATCCTTTTTAAAAGCTGGAATAAAGACCTAGAAATGTGTTAATTTATCCATCAAACATTCATTATGTTCTATAAAGGATCAGAGTAAAGTGTTCAGAAGGAATAATTTAAAAATCTAATTTATATTTGGTGATATGGGAGAAAAAATAATTACAATAATATTCTCATACACAAAATAAGCAACTAGATAATATGCTTTTTAGGTAGATCCATAAAGCTAGGGAGAATATGAAGCACACACACAAATGATTTCCTTTTCTGACAAAATTATGGAAAAATCCATGTTAACTAACTTGCCCTGCTTCACTGTGTTCGATAGCCTTGAAATGTCTCATTTTCTTTACCAGTTGCAAGGTCTAACTGAAGCATATGCAATTGCAGTAACACTGTGAAGGGACACTGATAGGAGATTTATTTTAAATCTTGTGCGAAAGCTTGGTGCTCATTAAACTGGAGGATTAATAACACTCTCCACTAGAGCCAGGTATAATGCAGGCAGGCGTGCAGGTGTCTGAGTGCAGCTCTGCAAATCCTCCTTCATTTTGACCTGCTCCCTCCCTGTTACTCCAGTCTTCGCCTGTTTGAGGAGAGATTCCAAATCATGCCAAATTGCTCAGTGGACTTTGCAACTTGGTTATATACCCAAGGAGAGCAGAAGAGTAGCATGAAACTCCAATTTCTTATCTGACGTTGAAAAGAATGCAGGAAGGAATAGTATTGAGGTCTCTTAAGATGATAAATGGAAAGAACTTTTCTGCAATTGAGTTGAGTGAAAATTATTGACTCAGCTTATGTCTACATAGAAATGATTAGACTCACTTTTTGCTTAAGTACAGGATGCAAAAAATGCATGAAATGAGTATTGTTAGCTCACAAAGGACAGTTTTAATTATAGAATAGATTCTAAGGGAATATTTGGATGTGACTTCAAACAGGAAAATTGAGTGTATCTATTTAAAAAAAAAAAAGAAAAAGAAAAAAGTATCTAAGCACACAAGAATCCACAACTCTGGATTTCTGTTTTAGGGTCTTACAGTCAAAAAGTTGTTTGTTTTTAGTAACATTTATACGATGTACTGATTTTTCCTATATCCTTATTTATTCTTTTTCTTGCCAAAAAGCCTAGGTTATCCTTCTCTCCAATTCATAAAGAACAAAGACAGAACCGCATACTAGAAATCCAGTTCCACCTTCATTACAAACACCGATGATACCAGGCAGGCTTCTGCTGTTTCTTTTAGTTAAACTATGTTGACAGTTAAAAACAATGAGTTGAATAAATCAACTGTGCTTGTACTCATAAACAAAGTTATCATAATGAAGAAGTAAGTTCCATGAAATTAAAACTGTAGAATTAGGAAATGAACAGATTTAATGTTTTTTTTCCCATAGCTAGAAAGATTTTGAGCATATTACAGGTGGCATCTTTAAATCTTTTCTTTGGTTGCAGTTTTAAAATCAATAGAAAGATAGTAAGTCAAAAGGGTTTTAGTCAAGTATTTTAACTGCAAATTCTGCAAGAAAAATTTGAATTGGCTTTGGAATACATGTTATCTGAAACATTAAAAATCCCTTCCATATTTCAATCCAGTTAAAGATTAATTCTTATGTAAGTATGCAATCTATCTAGATTTTTTTCCCCAGACAGCTAAAATAAAACGGAGTGGTACTGTAGAGGATTAAGCTAGATCAATGTAGGCAAGTTATGGCAGTGGTAACCCTGAGTGAGAGCTGCAGTCATTATCCATGGCATTCTACTCCTCCCCTCCATATGCAATTCTTTTCTCTCTCCCTCCCACTCTGTTATATTGTAACGTTCTGTGTTTTCTTTGCTGCAACTCTCTCTTTCTCTTCCCTTTGCCATTATCTTAGACCTGAAGGTGAGCCCTATAAGATTGTTCAATGCTTTGTCTGATTCTAAAATATAAAAGTATCATTGACTATTTCTTTTTGCTTCATTAATTTCTTTCTTTTTTTCTGTCATGCCTGAAATCCCCAGAATTGTCTTTAAGATAATCCTTCAAAAGTGTTATATCAAAACCACCATATTGTGACCAACATTATTTTCTGCCTTCATTTGAATCCTGAAAAAACAAAAAAAGATGATTTTTTTTATTTTTAATTAATTAATTTATTTATTTTAGTCAAATCAGTGCTAGGGATGAGAGAATATTGTTTTACTCTTTTGGGAAGGTTTTATCTCATTACTTCTTTTTTTCAGATACTGAATTTGTTAGATGAGTTTTAATGTGGACTAATAGAAAAAAATTTTTTTTTCATTTTCCAGGTTCAGGAAAGTGCTAATTTGTTTGGAAGAAAAACATTTCCTTACATTTTATGGGGAAAAAAAAAGTGTATGGTAATCTAGACATACACATAGAACAATGAGACTTTACCAAAACAAAGAGAGTATATCTAATGGGAAGTCATTAAAATAGCACCTTCACGGCAACACCCCAATCTTTAGGTTGTAATATAAAACTCTGGCCTAAACAGGAGGTCTGCCAGCAGCCAGCTGTATGACCTTGGGCAAGTCACACGCTCTCTAAGGGTCTCAGTCTCCTCATCTCTCAAATGAGGTACATGGACTAAATGATTTCCCCAAACCTGGAAACGAGACCATAAGTATTGAAACCACGGTACATTTTGCAACTTTTCTCATTTCAAGTTGCCAAGGGGGTTAAATTGTCCACAAAGACTGAGGTCACAATAACGTTTCAATTTCACTGCATTCTTTAATGTTAGTACAGAGATAGAAAAAAAGAGTACCGCTGTTCAGCTTCCATTCTGAGAGGAAATTATAGAAATGATGTTGTTCTTTCTCTTCACCTGGTTAGCCATTGTTTTAGTGTATCTTAGACTGTGTCATATTGGAATCCCTATATACCTTAATAGCAGTCAATCAGGAAATCCCTTAATGGTGCCCCTCTATTTTTATTATCAGTCCTAATCACTTTTTTATTTGAACTAAAATCTCTGATGTTATTAGTATCATCTTTGCTTCCCAGTAGATGGTAATATAACTCAATTCAACAAATAACTGGGTAATCAAAATGTGCTGTAAACGCTCTGTTCATGTAGAAGTGGCATTTCCTTCACAAGATCCACACATCATGTTAAATGCTTTATCATTAGCTCATATACTTTTTACAGAACACATCATCATTCCCATTTTAACAGATAAAAAGTTCAGATGGTAAGTAAGTATGGGTAGAATTAGAACACAGGGCTCTTTGACTCCTAGTCTGAAATAATTTTTTGACTTCAAAATTCTTGCTAATATATTAATATTGCTTGCTAAATATTAATCTGACCTTCACATTTCTATTGTTACATCTTTAGTGGAGCCCTGATCTGACACTTTTATTTGTTTCTTTGCAATCCGTTTTGACTTAGGAGCACAGTAGAACTAGGATTTTTCTTTTCTATCTGACCGTCTTAATTAACTAAGGATATAAATATACAAAGTAAATTTTCAGTGAAGATATGATGAAAGAACATTCATTTTAGACCTTGAGCCATCCAGAGAGGCTGCCCATGTGCACATCCGAAAGATCATCAAATTGACTGACAATGGCTTTTATTTCAACCCTCTCATTCACTAATGCACTGAGCCCATTCAACTCATCGCAAATATTACCCCCCGAAAGACAGCAGTGGCATAAATATATCTTTCCTTTATGTTTATAATATATAGGACAGTGTCTAGTTTCTCAACTGAAATTGTAGGGCTCATTCAGTCCGGAGTGCTGAATAGTCATAATTAATAAATAATTTTATTTCAATTTTTTGCCAGAGTCTATAATTACCTTGTTTTTCTGCTAGAAACCTTTGTGTTAGAAATAGGAAATATTTAAGCCAAGGTACTTTTGGAGCTACACTTCTACATATTGTGTGGAAGGCACTAAATGGTTTTCCCCTAGTGGGTTGTCTCATATTATATAATGGTTTGATTCCATCAGACAGAGACTAAAAATGTACATGAACTTCTAATTTTAGGTTGCATCATGAGGGCTCATTGTGACATTTTCAATGAAGTTAAAGGCCAAAAAAATCCCTATTATTGCAGTTTTCAATTACTAGAAAAGCAGCTAGACTATGCGGCACACCTTTCTAATGCATGACCTGTCTCTAATATTCTCTTTCTTCCTCATGTTATTTAACATGTAGGGCAAGTTTTGTGGTATGTTGTAAGCAGAAATATGGATCACATTAATATTTGTAAGGGGTTAAAAGGGCAGTTGGATTCAAAAAAGAGAATTAAGTATTATATGTCTAAGTGGACCAAGAATCTGCCCTCAACCTGTCCTTCTAAACCAGAGCTCACAATCCTATGCCATAGCGCCAGGACCCCGTGTCAAGCTCAGTGTTTTTGAAATGCGTGCTCTTCTTGCTATTGTGTTCTGAATCTACCAGTCTTGCATCTCTAAAAATCATTTCTCCTGCACAAACCCTTAATTGAACAGTCTTGCAATTCTCACTGATTTTAAGCTTCCTTTTTTGTTCTTGTTGTTAGTAAATGTTAATGACACACTATTGGTTGCCAAACAATGAAACATATTTTCTTATCCAGCACAACATGACTAATGCTTTTAAATGAGTATTCTTCTTCATAGTCATTCTTATTAGGGAATATAATAACTCTTGTGATGGAACCCATATGTCCCCATCACCAAAGAGAAGGATACTTATTCCTCTGAAGTACCTTTCTGAGCTGACGCATCAGCCAGATAAAATGATTGCAAAATACATAACCAGTACAGGTTTTCTTTCTTTCTCACTTCTCACTTGTTTTTCCTCTGCTTACACAGTTCTGTCCTTTCTTTCCTTTTGAATGGTAATAACACAGCAACACCTAAGACAAGATCTCTGAATCATATTTGGGATATTAGTGAAAGACTAAAATCACCTAGATGGGATATGGTTTTTCTGTTACAAATTTCCCTTTTCAATGCACTGAAAATCTTGATGACCTACTGTTTTTTGTAAAACCATTATAATATGAATTTTTTGCCATTTAAGAAGTAACCAAAACATGAAGTGTTTTCTACAATATTGTTTATATAGTAATGATCTTTGATGGTCTAAAACACTATATATGAAATCCTGAGAAACTCCATCTCAGTCAGTGTTTAACTCAGTATCTTTTGAACGGGTTAATGAGATTCTTTTTACTAGATCCCTAGGGCACTGAGTAAGTTAATGAAGCCTGAAGACCTAAGCAGTAAACAGTGTTACTTTATGATCTCATCTTTCATATGAATTCCTTGGTTGGATGGAACAAGAGTGAACCAACCATATGAACCTACTGACAACTGACCTCTCTCCTAAGAGGAAATAAAGACTCCTTTCTCAGAGGTATAGAGCACTCTGCCATACCTGTTGAAGCCTACTGAAGAGTCATTTTCACCCTGACTCCCTTTGTTCCTATTAAGCTGAGCATGTATCCCCTCGTCATTATTACTGTCCACTGATTCCTTCCGGTTTGACCATGTGATGGGTGCAACTTCCACGGACATAGAAATTCTAGGGAGGTTGTAGAAGGCAACATTAAAGGAGTTTATGTGTGCACTGTTTGGCACAACCAAAAGTTAGAAATTTACAGACAGGTGGAACTCTAACCTGAGAAGAAACCCTTAGCCATCACTACCAATATAACCTACAGAGAACAACAGTATCTAAACATTGTATGTTCTTGAAATTGACTATATTTATTTAATCTTATAACTTATTTTCCATATATCTATGAATACATTGACCCTAAGTATTAAGTATTATAAATGATTTGTGTAGATTTATGTGGTTTCTACAATGATCGAACTGAAGTAGACAAGGACTGTTGGAAGGATAAAACCCACTGATCTAAGCAACCCAGAATGGCACTCTAGATTTAGGAAGGGCCACTGTTACTAGTGATGGAGGTGAGATAAAAAAAGCAGATATTGTACAGAAAAAAAGAGCACTACTTAAATAAGGAAACTTACTAGGAAAAAGTCAAATTGTTTGAAGACCTTGGACAAAGGGATAGTACTTGATATGTTTGTGTGAATATCTCTTAAAAACAAAGTGGAGTCAGTCAGGATGGAGGGACTGAGTTCAGAGAAAGAAAATTGAGACTTGGTTTAAGAAATAAGTTGTGAATTTTAGCCTTTTTTTAAAAAGATGTATTTATTTATTATTTTCGAGAGAAAGAGAGCCCGTGGGGAGAGGGGCAGACAGAGAGGGAAAGAGAGAATCTCAAGCAGACTCCCTGCTAAGCAAGGAGACTGACATGAAGCTAAATCCCACGATCCTGAGATCATGACCTGAGCAGAAACCAAGAGTCGGACACTTAACCAACTGAGCAACCCAGGAGCCCATGAATTTTAGCTTTTGATTTAAGCCTTTAATTTATGCCTCTTCATGCTCTGGGTCACTGTGAACCACTGTGAAGGTACAATGCTAATCACCCCAGGAGTCTCACCAACTCACTTTTTCACACGCAAATGGGATTGCCATTCTAGTAGTAAGAACCTTCCACTCTAGTAGTGAGAATGCACCATTTGTAGCTGCTGTTTAAACATTGAATACTTCTTGAGTAATATTTTTACTTGAAATTATGTACTGGATAAGTCTATTTCCTATATCAAGACATTGCCCTTCTCACAGTATATGTCATTTCATTACTCAATACTACAACACACACACACAATTAAAATTTGGTGTTCTCATTGAATTTAAATATAAAAGGTAATTTTTTCCCTTTGATTGTACCTGTGGTATTATTCACTCAAAGAAACACTTGACAAAGTATCTGCTAAATAGTTTAATCCATGGGATGGGAGTTGGATAAGGATCTGATTATCTGCAAATGGTATTTTCTTTAGTACTTTTTCACTTGTTCTTCCTAAGTAGTGCCTTCTGCCATAGTGAGTAAAATCTGACAAGTTAACAGGTGATTAATCAAGTTTTAATCAGTGAAATAGCCTGGTAGGTCTAATTCCTGGTGAGAAGTCAATAGTAAAACCTTAGTATCTCAGTCCATGGAGCTACTATATTAACCGCTGTGGTCAAATTCCTATTTATTATGGAGTTGGAGACAGGAAAATATTGCACTGTCAGATGATTATTTTTTTAAGAGAGAAAATAGCCATGCAGCACAACTTTGGAAGACTTATCTTTACTTTGTGTCAAAAAGGCATACTATTAAACCCGATAATGGAAGTACCACTTCTTCCACCTTTCATCAGCAGTCCAAAATGTCATGCAATGAGAATTTAATTGGACTAAACTGACTATTTGACATGCAGAACTGAGCTAAGTCATCAAGGCTCCATAGGTAGTGAACACTTGGTGACTGATGGGTGGAAGAGAATGTACATTCTAATAAAGGGTCAAAGGACTTCAGGAGTTCTACTATGTAATTACCTGCAGCAGCAGGTGAGATGCTGCATGTCAAACAAGAAAATTACAAATCTACCACTGAAGAACAGGGGCTTCGTATACAAAAAATAAATATAAAACAAAGCACTGAAGCCAAAGTTATCTAAAACTATGTTATTTTGTGATAGGCTTTTAAAAGATTATCTTTAACTGAAACACACAGTAAAAACTTTTTGTAAACTAATTTTGTATGACAAGATGAATAGCCACTTCATTGGCTAATCTGTTCAAAGCAGGTTTTGTTCAATAGTTGTTTGCAGGGAATACATTTTACTTTAATAAAATCGATTGCATGTAATAATAGGCCATATACTTTATGAGATTCCAGATATAAACTTCTAAATGCTTTTGCATATTCTTTAATAATAAATACAGTTAGAGCTTATTTGTTCTGATTATATGAGTAAGAAATGGAAACTTTAGGTTAATTTGAATTTTCCAATAAACTGAGCACTAGCTCCCATAAGACAGTCAAATATTCATGCAATACTGGAGTGGCATAGACCACTATCTTGTGCCTTGAAATCCCCTTTCTAGAATATGTGATTACATTTGCTCATCTCTTGTATGCTATTATTTTTAGGAAAGCTTTCCTTTATTAACCTCAATACTTTATTTTAATAACCAGATAATTAACCACATTAGTAATTGAATTGCCTAAAACTTATAAATTAATTAGGTTCTAATAGTTTTTTTAAGCTCAGTTTTTTAGAAGTTGGAGTGTATTTTTAATAAAATCAACATCAATAGTTGTTAAATTTGGAAGCTGGGTCACATAAGTCTAATTAAAGAAGGAAGAACTCCTGGAAGAAAGAAGCATGTGCTAGATCTATGAAGGTTATTATATACCATAACTTTTATATCTCTCTGTGTCCCTGTGCACAACCCATTTAGGGATTTGAGGTGGAATACCAAGACATTGTTCCCCCCTTCGAGTTCCATAGTGGGAGCAGGTGGATACAAAATTCGGCATCAGGAAAGCATAACTTTTTCAAAATGAAAACTTTCTAACAGTTCTCCTTTATCAGAATGGGTGGAGAATATGAGGTGGGAAGAGCAGAGGAGAGAATCAGAGGAGATTTCAGGAGAAAGGAAGTTAGAGGGGGAGGCAAGGAGCATGGGGGTCAGTAAAGTTCAAATGGGAACTGGTCCAGTGGTGTTCTTGGCAAAAGACAGATCAGAAAGAGGTTGATTCTGGAGAAAAAAGAAGGAAAGGTTGAGGGGCTGACAAGTAGAGCTGGCTGTGTGTGAGGAAACTCCAAGGGCAGCAGCTGAGGAGGGAAGCAATTGGTATATTTATGCAGATGCAGTTCAAGAAAAAATTTCTCCTGGGGAATTATCAAAAATAAGAGTGATCACACAGAGAGGAAAAGATTAGAAAGTCATGGAAGTGTGGCCTCACACAATCACACACAACATTTTGAAGAAGTTTATTCAAGGAGGGGTGTAGATTTTTGCAGTAATGAAGCATTGGAGTCTCAGTATTTGAAGGCCGTATGCTCAGCACGTGAACAAAGACTAAGCCCAGTGATAAGGGAGAGTCTGAGTGAGCAGAGGCCCAAGGTGAATGTGAACAACACACTACCAGCACTACCAACTGCCTTCCTGAACGCCAACAACCAAGAGCAGTGAGCTACATTTCCTAAAACTGTGCTGTATTTTTAATATATATCTATACACGGTTGCCTCTGCCTGAAAACTTTATGATTCTATAATAACTTAGTAATAAAGACACAAAAATAATGAAAAAGTATTGGGGGGGCACTGACAATATGGAGAAGCACTTCTTGCTAGTCTTCATATTTGCAACAGATAAAATCCCTAAAACACAGAAAAATATATAATACGATATAAATAAAGTATTATATAAATCAATCAATTAATTAATTATGAAAAATATATAAATTATAAATACACACACGTACTCTGAAAGGTGTTGAGAAAAAGGAAGACTGGTTGGAGACTTCGGGACCCAAGGAAGGACTCAGTAGTGAGTTCCCTGGGCTTTCTTTTACCTCCATATGTCCCAGACTGAATACTGGAGAAGCCAACAACCCAGAAAATTACAGCATTGTTTGATACGGTTCTTATTGTTCTTTGAGTCAATATTGAAGATGATTATATTATAATGGGGAAGAGTAAAGGGACTAAAAGGAAGGTGAGTTTTCTAGACTTCACCCGAATTAGTAACATGATGACATTAGTAAACTGTGATAATTTATGTGTGTATAATATAATGCCTAGGGCAATCACTAAATGTCTATACAAAGAGATACACTAAAAAAACCACTATAGATAAATCAAAATAACTCATTCTATAGGGAAATGTAACTGAATGATCTGGTATTGCATCTTTACTATAATGGCTTCCTTCTCATTGATAAGATGAAAGGCCAGGAGAAGAATCTTGGGTTACATCATTTTACTTCACCTGACACTTTTCCTATAGACTACACACTTCTTGTGAATTATTGAAATGTTTCAGTAAACAGGAGTACGTTCACCATCAACTGGCTTGCAGGGTTATTGTTACAACTTTTATAAAGAGTCATTTTTATCAATCCTTAATCTGCTTATGTATTATATTGATATATACACAATCTGTATCAACCTTCCTCTAGGAAAAGCTGAGACAAAAGAGATTTTATGTCCAGATGGTCACTACTGCCTCAAAAGTGTAAAGCGAGGTCTTTATGATTTGAGTAAATCAGTGTGTTTTGCCCACCCCATCTTAACAACTTTCTGAGGTATAATTAATATACAATTTGCTGCACATAATTAAAGTATAAAGGATGTGGGGGTGATCTGGCTGTGGCATCTGTCACCTCACTGATCCCCAAGGTTGATTCGGCTGATCTGGCTGGCTGGGCAGGTGATCCCTTCCTCCCTTACCACTCTATGTGCATCTTTCCAGAAGCTGCATGCTGGGTTGAAGATGACGACCTTCCCTGATAGAGGAGAACCATTCTTCAGTCAAGGGTATAGGAGTGGCTGGGCTCCCCTGCTAGAACCTCCAGGCAAGCTCTCAAGGTCAATTTGTAGGAGAAGGTAGGGTAGTCAGGTTTCCAAGACTCCAGACATATCCAAATGAGGACCTGCATGCGACAGTCTGCCTTTTCTAAAGAAACAAACAATCAAACAAAAAACACCAAAATATATATTAACACAAGTCTACATATGCTATCTACCAGATGTGATAAAATTGCCTAGAATTATCCACACATGTTGTGTCAACCTGTATTTTTAATTTTGATATTGTACCAGAGTTACAGAACATGTCACCTTTAGGGAAAATAGGGTTCTGGGGAAATGGGACCTCTCTGTGTTATTTTTGCAACTTCCTGTGAATCTGGAGTTATTTCAAAATAAAAAGACCAAAAAAAAAAAAAAAAAAACTTCATTGACAGACCACAAGTGATTATATATTGCATGATTCCATCCACATAAAGTTTTGGAAAGGCAAATCTATAAAGACAGAATACAGATCGATGATTGTCCGGGGCTGGGAGTAGTAAAATGATAGAAAGGATTGACCATAAATGGACATGAGGGAATTTTGATGGGCGATGGAAATGTTCCACAACTGGATTGTGGTGATAGCTACACAGATCCATAAGTTTACTAAAACTCATTGAATTGTACACTGTCCATGGGTATATTTTGTGGTAGGTAAAGTATACTTCAATGAAACTGTTAAAAAATGCATGGTCATAGTAACCTGGGAAAAATAAGGTCATGCTGAACTTTTATTAACTTTTCTTTGAGGATTTAGTATTATTTACATTTTGAATTACATAGTATCTGTGTAGGAGCAGAGGGAGGATGTCAACAGCTTATCTGTGCCTTAGGCCTCTAGAGGTCTTTTCTGAGCACTGGCTTGCACATGTCAAGTCAGATGGCATAGGGAGGGAGCCATGTGGGGGATGCACTGAAGGGGATCTTTTATCCCTCTAGCTGTGCTGGTTAAGAGTTATTATCTATTCTTATTGAGAGAGGAAAAGACCCTGATATCAGAATCTATTATATATCCTTTACAGTTTGCTGTCTGTGGATATACATTTCATACATATAGGAGGCTATAAAATAGTTGTCATTGCACCGTGTGTGCTCATTCATTGTCAACAAATCATTTTGTCATCTTTACAAAGCCCTAAGAAAAAAGACAAATGTTCACGAAAACAAACAAAAACCCCCTCACCTCTATAATCAGAGTTGACTCTGTCTGACTATTTAGTATCAAGTGTCCCGTGCCCAGCATGAGAAAATAAGGTCAGTATCACACTTTGCAGACTCTGTCTGAAGAGATTTATTTCTGCACAGATGTGTTTCACTTAATATAGCAACATTTTTATACTTCTCTCATTTATTTATTACCCGGAACCATGGTAGTCTGTTTATATGTTCCGCCAGACTGCTGGTTCACAGTGTAGTGGGAGGTGGGGCAGGTGGGGTTATCTGTTGTATCCATATTACCTGTGAGAGGACCCGGCACACAAAAGTTGTTTAATGCGTATTTGTAGAATTGATTAGCAGTTAATGGAGAGGCTGCTGTAAGTGAAAATGGATATTGGGATAAAATTGGGAGGTCAGGAACTCCCTGAAGATTTCAAATCTACAACACACTATTCATAAAACACAAAGTTAAGGCAAATTCCTAGGGTTTTAGCATCTTAGATTAAACAAAACTGTGTCATATCACAGAGGTAGGAATCCAAACTTAAGAGTGTGTGAGCTGGAATAAATATTTGAAACATAAAATCGGAGTAAAAGGCAGTTAAACAAAGGTGGTCCTAAAAACAAAAAACAAAACAAAACCAGAAAAAGCAAGCAAACAAAGACCAGGGCAGCGAGTGAAAAGACGACTACAATTAAGTAGAGAGGGGCAGTGAAGATAACGCAATTTGGAACTAGCCTGGATATCTCTCACATAAAAGGAGATAAAGAAACCTAGATGAAAGCATAAATTACTTTCCCCACTAAGATCAAAACTACCTGCTATCGTCTGAGTGTCTGTGCCCCACTCAAATTAATATATTGACATCTTAACAACCAAAGGCGATGGTATTTGGATGTTGGGTCTTTGGGAGGTATTCAGCTGTGAAGGTGGAGCCCTTATGAGGGAGACTAACGCCCTTATAGAAGAGGCTCTGGAGAGATCCCTAGCCTCCATGTGAGGACACAGCAGGGAGTCACCAACTATTAACCAGAGTGAGAACAGTGACTAGAACAGGCCCATGACGGTGCCTTGATCCTGGATTCCCCAGTCCCCAGAACTGTGAGAAATAACCTGTTATTGTTTCTAAGTCACCCCACATGTGGTATTTTGTTATATCATCCTGAACAGACGAAGAAACTACCATATTTGTTATGTCATATGTATAGATTTAAAAGGGGGATGTCTTAGTCTGTTTGGACTGCCATAACAAAATACCATAGACTGTGTAGTTTCAACAACAGATACTTATTCTCTCACAGTTCTGGGGGCTAGAAGTCCAAGATCAAGTTTCTAGCTTCTTTGGTTTCTGGTGAGAACTCTTTTCCTGGATTGCAGATGGCTCCCTTTTTGCTGTGTCCTCATATGGCAGAAAGAGCTTCTCATACAGTCTCATGGGGGGTTCAGGCTTCAATATATGAACTTCAGAGTGATCCACTTCAGTCCATGGCAGTAGTTGAGATGAAATACACATAGCATATGTTACATCTGTACAATGGGCCAACACCTGTGCTGGGCACTTTTTTTTTTTTAAGATTTTATTTACTTATTTGACAGAGAGCACAAGCATGGGGAGCAGCAGAGGGGGAGGGAGAAGCAGACTCCCCACTGAGCAGAGAGCCTGACGTGGGACTCGATCCCAGGACTCTGGGATCATGACCTGAGCTGAAGGCAGATGCTTAACCAACTGAGCCACCCAGGCGCTCCTGTGCTGGGCACTTTCATTTAATTCTCTCCACAAAGCTGCAGAGTAGTTTTATATTGTCTTACTTTATTCATTAAGAAACAATGGTGAAGATGTCAAATATGTTTACCAAGGTTGTGCAGATACTAATAGATAGGTCTAGGATTTGTGATCAAGTCTTCTGGCTTAAAAGCTGGTTTTCCTACTTTATTAGTTCTTGGAAAAATGATAGGTAAATAAAGTAAATATTCCAGCATGTGATAATTTCATTCCCATACTTTTCCACCATTTTTTTTTTATACCTGGGATATTTGATCTCATGGGATTTTCCTGTTAATAGGCTCCATGCCTCCTCAGCTGAACGTCAAGTTCAGATAGAGCCAAAGTGTACAGTTCCTGTGCACACTGGCAGCCTCCCCCTAATAGTGCTTGCATCTCTCTTGCATTTTTTCTTGGCGGCTTTATCTAGAACCATGGAAATTGCTGAGCGCAAGGGATTTCTGCGCTTAGCTATACCAGGGGTTTAGCACACTCAGGTGCAAACACACACACATAAACAAACTCATAAGAATCCTGAACAATATTACCAATAAAGGACAGTTCTGAGGAAGGTTCGACAAAATTCCTCAAAGGGTCCCCAGACAAATTGAGCCCCAGTTGCCCACAGTAGTTACATATTTATTATCCTTCCCCCTACTTCTAGTTCTTGCTTTCTGAGATTACCCCTCAAACGCACTCCTTATCTCAGGATCTGCCTCAGGAGCTAAGAGACATTCCCTGCATGGTGGCCTCTTCATCACCCCACCCCCAATCTAGAAAACCTTCTGCATTAATTTTTCAAACCTAAATAGTCTTGGAAAAATTCATTTATTTATAGCAATTAAATTAAAATGGCATTGCATGGCAGTACAGATTTGGGGAAAAAATGATACATTATTTTAATCAGTGATAATGTCTAAAGAAATACCATTTTCTTCATCATCATCATCATCATTAAAAACATTAATGCACAATGACTCTGCCACCTTTGTTTTTTATCCCATGAATGACATTTCCAACTTCATCCACAGCAAATGAATTTGTAGTATTCTGCATCACTGTTATCCTATTTACATCTGTGAAGGGTATTAATAGAGTTTCCCATTGCTGTCATATGCATTCTCTCATTTGTACCTCATAGCTGTGAGTTAAATAGGATAGATATTATGTTTTTACACATGAAGAGATGAAAGCTTTGGAGAAACTAAGTCAAACTCAGTTGCTCTACTATATTTTTTCATATAAAAAAATATAACGATTTGTAATTCATAGTTCGTTGTTGCACAGCGCTGCGTTGTCTTCTTTATAATAATTAAATCTTTGAAGAGTTACAATGGACTTTTGGACTAATTGCTTATTTCCTGGTTACTATAATTCATATTGCAACTCCATATGACTCAGAATACTAAAACAAACCCAGTTTCTTCAGCCTGGATCTCTTGCTTTCTTTAAGATTACGGTTAACATTGCTTTTAATAACAAGTAATTTTTTTCTGAGATTTTTAATGTCATATCTATTCAATCTAGTTTGATATCCAATAGAAAATGTGTCAGTACATCATGACTTAATATATATTATACATCATATATTAATATAATATTAATTATATTAATGTATATAATGTTAATATAACTATACGGTTAAATATATATTGAATAATAATACTGAATATATATGAAGACTCCTGTCACCCACTCGTCTAACTTGCTCTTCTCTAAGCCTTACGCAGCTTCAGACCGGGTTTCTTTGCTTCAGGTCTCCTTAAGGACCTCCTTACCCCTTTGCTTCAGGTCTCCTTAAGGACCTCCAGCTATGTTTGTATATGGCGGCATCCATATGAGATAGCCATTACTTTTTATCAGATAATCCCTGTTTCCCAGTACCGTGCTTACCTCCATCACCCCTTATTTGGCACCAACCTCCCTACCGCCACTTGTTTCCCAACAACACTATTGGGAGTAGTAGCTGCTAGCCGCACTAGGGCATGGCCCTCTCCTCCAGGGGACAGTTACAGACTTCAAGCTTTTTTAAAAACAGATGAGTGCAGTCCCAGACTGTTGGGGGGAAGTCCAGCTTTCCACCTGGGTTTCTCTCCTTTACTCTCATGCTGTTACCACACCTACATGTCTGACACCAGATGTGTGGAGTTTTTTGCCCACACTAAGCAATTAGTGACACTAAGATGGGTGTGTTTTACAACTTAATTCTGACACTCTCTACCTGGAGATGGCATTGGATCCCACAGGTTAAGGGCTCCGTCCCACAAGACTGCCTCCCCCTAGACAGCAAGGTGACAACTACAAGTAGTAGGTCCTCAAGTTACCCACCTCTTCTTGTCTGAGTTGGCTACAAAGCAGAGGTTCCACGACCGCCTCCTGAGGTTCAATTAATCTGCTAGAGAAGCTCATAGAACTTAGGGAAACCACTTACTTATGTTTAGCAGTTTGTTAAAGTCTATGCCAACAGATACAGATTAACAACCAGATAAGGAGATACACAGGGCCAAGTCTGACAGGGTCCTGAGCACAGGAGCTTCTGTCCTTGTGGAGTCTGGGTGCATCACTGTCCCAGTATGTGAATATTTTCACCAGTCTGGAAGCTCTCTGAAGCCCATACCCTCAGGATTTTTATGGAGACTTCATCCTGGAGTTTTGATTGATCATGAACTCCATTTCCAGCCCTGCTTTCTTCTTGAGAGAATGGGGGCAGGCCCGAAAAGTCCAAACTTCTGATCCTGGCTTGGTCTTTACGGTGAACAGACCTCATCCGGGAGCTATCCAGGAGCCCACCTAGCACCAACTCATTAGAATAAAAGATACTCTTATCATCCATGAAATTACGAAGGTTTTAGGAGCTCTGTGCCAGAAACAGGTACTGAGACCAATATTTATTTTGTATTATCTTATATAGAACATAATTGTGTTCTTAGTAAATGGTGTTCGTGGTCATGTTAATGTTATAAACAGGGAGATATATTCAAAGAGAGGATTTACGGAACATATGAGACCAGTGTGCCATCCTAGGATTTTGACGTAAGACCATCCTGCAACAAATATCTTTCTTTTTTTTAAAGATTTTATTTATTCATTTGAGACACAGAGATACAGAGAGAGAGGGAGCATGAGCAGGGAGAGAGGCAGAGGAAGAGGGAAAAGCAGGCTCCCCGCTGAGCCAGGAACCCGATGTGGGGCTCGATCCCAGGACCCTGGGATCATGACCTAAGCCAAAGGCAGATGCTTAACCATCTGAACCATCCAGGTAGGTGCCCCAACAAATTTCTTTTCCTAATTCTGCAACCATATTCTGATAAATGGAATAAGAGATGAAAATCCATTTTAAAGAATCCATGTTTTTATTAATTATATTGAACAGTGTAAACAAGATATTCAAAGTGAAACCACTGAGCAGACTCCCGATCCCTCAGGAGCTAAATCATATCCCTAGGTCTGATCCACTTCAACTGATAAAAATCTTTTAATGTCATTTCATATGTTGGCTCTGTTTTTATTAAATTTGATTAATTTAAAGTATAGATTGCTGAAGAAATTACTTCAGATATATATATGTATACATATATATATGACAGAAAAATGCTTTATCAGAAAGAAAAACTCTTTATTAGATAAATCATTCTGGTGTCATCAGTTTGCCTGATGGTGTCAATAACATTGAGACTGCTAACTAATGAACCAGAGTAACCTCCAAATTAGTATGATACAGTATAGTTTTAAATAAAACTTTAGTTTAAATGGTGTCAGGTCATCAGTTGGAAGAATTATTTTTGGTAAAACTTTCAAATGCAGCACAATCTATTTTACTTTTTAAAAGTTTTAGAACTAATTTTTTTTTTCCTAATTTGATCTCTAAGCTTTAGTTAGTATCAAAGGTGTCTAAGAAGAAAGAAGCAGAGTTGAAATTCGGACTTTAAAATTATTCCCTTGGTTCTCCTTATACATTTCATAAGGAACGAAGACTCAAGACTTATCCAGCATCAGAGTTTCATTCCTTCCTAATGCTACTGAGGCTGTTGGGTTTCACTGAGGAACTCAAAGAAGTGGGCATCTGATAAAGAAAGAAAAAGGTCAAAACAAGACATTCAGACACAATGAAACCTTAGTAAATAGTCAGGTGGTAAAAATGAAGTGCTTACATACTTCATACAGAAAGACTGAAATAAAATGATTGCCTGACTTGTTAAATAAAGAAGCTTATAATGTCAATAAACAGTCCTCAATATGTGTTAGCATTATACATAGAGCAAAATTCTTATTGAGCAGACATGACTAGAATGATTGTCACTGAAATGTCTTCAGTTTAGTAGATACAATTTATAAGCTGTAAACCTTCATATAAGTTATCATGACGCCTGCCTTTCTTATATCTGATACTTCATGGGGAATAACAATGTCCTCTGCTTGGTTTTTATTGATTCAGTCAATGTTGTGTGTTTGTTTATTTTCTTTTCTGTGACTCTGGCACCAGTACCATTCAAATTCAGAAGATACTGAGATAATAGGCTGATTAAATCACTGGGAGTATTGCTTAATTCTTTTTTTTAATTTAATTTTATTATGTTATTCACCATACATTACATCATTAGTTTTTGATGTAGTGTTCCATGATTCATTGTTTGCATATAACACTCAGTGCTCCATGCAGTACGTGCCCTCCTTAATACCCATCACTGGGCTAACCCATCCCCTCACACCCCTCCCCTCTAGAACCCTCAGTTTATTTCTCAGAGTCCATAGTCTCTCCTGGTTCGTCTCCCTCTCCGCTTCCCCCCCCCCTTCATTTTTCCCTTCCTTTTCCTAATGTCCTGCATGCTATTCCTTATGTTCCACAAATAAGTGAAACCATATGATAATTGATTTTGTCTGCTTGACTTATTTCACTTAGCATAATCTCCTTCAGTCCCATCCATGTTGATGCAAAAGTTGGGTACTCATCCTTTCTGATGGCTGAGTAATATTCCATTGTATATATGGACCACATTTTCTTTATCCATTCATCTGTTACGCATCGCTTAATTCTTATGGAAACTTCCAAAAAAATAAAAATATTTATTAATTTAATTATTAAATTCCTAAAAAGTACATAAGAGAAGGCATCTTTATGGTTTGTTAGAATATCATAATAAGTCTTGTTCTTAAGCAAGTAAAATTCAGGGTGTCTTTCTAGGTACGTTTTTTCACCTATCAGTAAGATTAAAAATCCTCTGTTTATTAGTGGCACAGAATTAACAACTAAAATATCTTCATGTTTTATGTTTTAACTATTGTGGATTTTTTTTTCTATTTACATTGTATGTATCATTGTAGACATAAGCAAAAATTCAACATAAGAGAAAAATTAAAAAGCACCTGTTATCCCATCATCAAAGACACATTGTTTCCTGCTGACTGGACATGTAAATTCCTTAAAAACAAGGTAAACTGTTGACATTTTATTACATTTACTTGCATATACATATACACACATACAAACACGTAGTTGAAATTACATATACTGTTCAACTTATCAGTATTTTGGAGACACTATGTAACTGGCTTATAATATTCATTGCATTACAATTAATATGTCCTAATTTATTCAAATATTGTATAATTAAAATTATTTCACACTTCTGTTTTTAAATATAATCCTGTAATAATTATCTTTATACTTCATATCTGGTTTATATTTCATCAGGATAAAAGATAATAGAATTCTCAGGACAAATGTGAAATTTCAACTCTTGCAATCTACATTGCCAAATTATTTTTGTAATATTTCCTAACAAGGTCTTTGAAATATACTGAATTCTGCCAAATATTTCATTATAGCATGTTAATTTCAAACTATCTTTGGCTTTGAATTTCTCTATTATTTTTGTATGTTACAATGGAATTATTAAAAATATGAGGAGGATAATTTGCTACTATTAAAAATGTGATAAAAATCTGTGCACCACCACTTATCTATAAATAAATAATGATACACTTGATAGTACTTTTATATTTGCCAGGAATACAGTGCTATAGTATTAAAATACTCTTCCGTTGAGTGCATTCAATTCAAAAGATAAGTAACCTTCATAACATTTTTAAATCAACTCTCAGAATGTTCCCGTCTATTAGCCACAACATGACGGCACTCTGGAAGTGCACTGCAGAAGACAATAGATCTTGAAACACAGAGTTGTCGCATCCTTATTGTTTGACAATCAGGTTGAATAAGATTAGGGTCATATGTCAATTTGAATCAAAGACTTCTAGAGAAAGCCAAAACCATTGCTGGAAACAATGAACCATAACATCATCAGCTAAATTTTGCTGCCTCAGAAGTATCCTGTCAAATGATGCACAAATAAACAAGGGACTAGAAAGCATACCAAGATACCCTGACCATCTGTTGGTAGATTATCAGAGTTTGGTGCCAATAAGGCAGTAAATGTAACATCAAGGTCAACATCTAAAAGGTTATGGTACTATATTTTCAAGAGCCATTATGTAAATTCAGACCTAAACATCCTGAGCTAAAATAAAAAATTTTAGCTGCATTTTGCATATTACATTAGTATCAAGTATGGAAAGAATCTTCTCTACTAGGTAACATATCACTCAGTCTATCACTATTGCCTCCCATGGAGCAAGCTTACGTCTTCTTTTTGACTTCCTACTTTCTTCATTCTGCCCTGCCCTGGGGGTATGATAACAGAACAGAGTACACTAAAATGTTGAGATTCTCTCTCTAACTTACTATTATACTCCATACTATGACCTTAAGGTAATACTTGGACCTAAATTCTAGATTAGCTCTGAAATAAACTCTATCCCCACTAAACCTGGTAGGACAGACCTGATTTAGATGTACATCCATACTTCCTTCTCCTTCCCTTTCCCCTTCCCCTTCTCCTTTTTCTTCTACTGCTGCTGCTTCTTTTTTTTTGAGATATAATTGACATATACATAATATTAGTTATAAGCATACAATGTAATAATTCAGTATTTCTATCTATTGTGAAATGATCACCACGCTAAGTCTAGTTAACATCTGTCACCACACACAGTTAAAATTTTTTCTTGTGATGAAAACTTTTAAGATCTACTCTCTTAGCAACTTTCAAATATAAAATACTGTATTATTAACTATAGTCACCATGCTGTACATTACATCCCCCTGGCTTATTTTATAACTGGAAACTTGTACCTTTTGACTCCCTTCACTCATTTTGCCGGCCTGCTTTCTGTGCCTAATGAGCTGCTGCTTTTCTTTCTCTCCTTCTCCTTCTCCTCCTCCTTCTTCCTCTCCCTCTCCCCCTCCCCCTCTCTCTCCTTCTTCTCCCCCTCTCTCTCCTTCTTCTCCTTCTCTTTCTTCTTCTTCTTCTTCTTCTTCTTCTTCTTCTTCTTCTTCTTCTTCTTCTTCTTCTTCTTCTAGATTCCACATATAAGCAAGATCATATGGTATTTGTCTTTCTCTGCCTAACTTTTTCACTTAACATGATGCCCTCCTGATCTGTCCATATTGTCTCAATTGGCAAGATTACATTTTTTATGGCTGAATATATATAATTATATATCACAATTTCTTTATCCATTTATCTATTGGTGAATGCTTAGGTTGTTTCCATGCCTTGACTATTGTCAAGCTTCAGTGAGCATGAGGGTGCATATAGTTTTTGAATTAGTGTCTTTGTTTTCTTCAGATAAATACCCAGAAGTGAAATTGCTATGCCCATATGGTAGTTCTATTTTTAATTTTTTGAGAAGCCTCCATACTGTTTTCTATAGTGGCTGCATCAATTTACATTCCCACCAACAATGCACTAAGGTTTCCTTTTCTTCACATTATTGCCAACACTTGTTATTTCTTGTCTTTTTGATAATAACCATTCTAACAGATGTGAGTTGATACCTCATCATGGTTTCAATTTGCATTTCCCTGATGATGAGTGATGTTGAGCATCTTTTCAGATACCTGTTAGTCATCTGTATGTCTTTTTGGAAAAACGTCTATTCAGGTTGAGTTCTTTATATATTTTGGATATTAACCTCTTATCAGATACACAATTTGCAAATATTTCTTCCCATTCAGTAGGTTGCCTTTTCATTTCATTGATGGTTTCCTAGCTGACTGAACATTCATTCTTAAAGCTAGGCTAAAACAAAACTTGGTGGGATGGTAATTTTATGCCCAGCCATTTGACCAAACATTATCCTGGGTATATCTTTGAAAGTGTTTCTAAATGAGATTAACATTTGAATTGGCAGACTGAGTAAAGCAGATTGCCCTGCTTTGTGTGAGTGGGCATCATCCAATCAGTTGAAGAGCTGAATAGAACAAAAAGGCTGAAGGAGAGAGAACTCACTTCACAGCAAAAGAAGTGCACCAATGAGCCCATGCTAATGGAATTCACTGGTCTCATCCTATTCTCTACCATCCTGAAGCAGCTGGCTTAATAGAATTGTTGAATAGCCTTTTAAAGTACAGTGCCAGCAAGGCGGCAATACTTTGAAGGGTTGGGGCAAGGTTCCTTCCAGAAAGCTGTATATGCTCTGAACCAGCATCCGATAAATGGTATTGTTTCTCACATAGCCAGCTTCACAGAAATCACAGGTAGAAATGGAAGTGGAACTAGTCAGTATTACCCTTAGTCAACCACTTGCAAAAGCTTTGTTTTCTGTTTCCATGACCTTAAGCTTTGTTGGCCTAGAGGTCTTTCCTCCAAAGGAAGGAACTTCCACCAGGAGACAACAATGATTCCATTTATTTGGGAATTAAGATTGCAGCCCAGCCATTCTGGGCAAATCTTGCCTCTAAATTAATCGGCAAAGAAGGATGCTATTGTGCTTGTTGGAATGGTTAATTCCGACTACCAAGGGAAAACTGGTCTACTACTCCAAAAGTGAGGTAAGGAAGAGTATTTCTGGAATGTAAGAGATGTAGGAGATCCCCCAGCGTGTCTCTGGTATTACCATGCCCTGTGATTAAGGACAACGGGAAACTCAATCCAGGCAGAATTACTAATGGCCCAGACAGAAGTTTGGGCCACTCCACTAGGTAAAGAACAACAAACAGCTGAAGTGCTTGCTGAAGGCAAAGGGAATATAGAGTGGGTTTTGGAGGAAGGGAGTTATAAATATCATCTATGACCATACAATCAGTTATACAAATGAGGACTATAATTGTCATGAGTATTTTCTCCTTATCTTGCTGTGACTATATGTGTGTGCGTGTAAATATCTTTGTTTTCTTCCCTTTGTATTCTTTTATCATGTAACATAAGATGTATTGACTTTGTTTCACAGTATATAAGTATTGCTAATTAGTTATGGGATATCAGAGAGAAGAGTAAACATCTTTCAAGGACTTTACCTTCTCTTCTGGGAAAGGGGTTAGTGTGTTTTCAGTTGTATAAAAGATAGTTGTATCATGTTAGGTACAATTATGACTGTGTTATTATCTTTATTTGGAGATTAAGTATGGTTTAAGGAGATGCATATGGTTTAAGGAGGTGCCAAGTTGACAAGAGGTGGACTTGTGATGGTGAGCCACGGAGTGCCCAAACATCTGGCCAAACATTATTCTGAATGTGTCTGTGAAGGTATTTCTAGATGAGATTGGCATTTGAATAGGCAGACTGAGTAAAGCAGATTGCCTTCCTTAAGGTGGATGGGACTCATCTAACCAGTTGAAGATCTGAATAGAACAAAATGGCTGAGAGGAAACTCCTGCCTGACTGTGTGACTTGGAACATTGGTCTTTTCCGGCCTTTGGACCCAGACTGAAACATCTTCTTCAGTCTTGAGCCCACAGGCTTTTAAACTTGTACTACACACCAGATCTTCTGGTCCAACTCACCAGCTGCAGATCTTGAAATTTCTGGTTTAGGGGATTAAGGCAGTTCTGCCGCAGGTCACCACAAACAATCTTCTCTGAATTGGGCTCCTGATAATAGTGTATCCACAAAGTGACCACTTCTAACCTTCCATATTCTTCCTCCAAGTTTGGAGTTGCCCTCATTTCTGGCCTAGATAATTGCAAAAGCCTCCGAATTTTCTTCCTGCTTTCACCCCTGCTCTATCTCTCATAGCCTATTCTTGACACAGCAGCCAGAGTGATCTCATTAAAACATAAGTCAGACAATATTATTTCTCTGCTAAAAACCCTCCAATGGCTCCCATCTCACTCATAATAAAAGCCACTCTTTACTTTAGCATGCCTGGGCCTACCTGATGTGGCTACACATTATGTCTCTGATCTCATATCCTACATCTCTTTCTCTTGTTCTCTCTGCTTTCACACCTTCTGTCTCCACTGTCCCTTAAACCCACTGGACACACTCCCATCTCAAGTACTTCTCTCACTACTTAGGTCTTCCCCCTGGTGTCATTATTGCCCACTCCCTAGCCTCTTTTTGGTCTGTATCCAAATACCACTTTTTCAATGACACCGGATATGACTACTCTATCTAAAATTGTAGCCACCTTCGGACACTCCCTGTCCCTTCCCAGCTTCATATTTCCTTCTGCATTTACCATCAACCAACATACTATTTACTTTCCATATTTATCTTATTAATAAATAAGTCTTTCCCCTGAATTATAAGCTCTATGATGTCAGAGATTTTTGCCTGTTTTGTCCACTGCTACATCCTTAGCCCCTAGAACAATGCCTAGCAGATTTTATGTGCTGAGTACATACTTATTCTGTGAATGATTACAACTTACAAATTCTGTATTAATATTACTACCTGCTGAGTTGAGTTCACAAGGCATAAAGAAGATGTCTTTATTGTATTTATTTAAGAGTTTATTTTAGAAAGAGAGCGTGTGCATGCAAGTGGGGTGCAGGAGCAGAGGGGGAGGAAGAGGGAGGGGGAAAGAATCTCAAGCAGACTCTGAGCTGGAGTGCCGAGCCCCATGCAGGGGGCTTGATCTCACAACCCTGAGATCATGACCTAAATAGAAACCAAGAGTCAGTGGCTTAATAGAGTGAGCCACCCAGGTATCCCAAGAAGATACCTTTAAAGATTTAACCTCACAACATACTTTTTTTCCCTCACTTCCAGTGTTACTATGGTATAGGACACAATCCTTACCCTAAAAAATCTAGCTGAGAAGAAAAAGTACCTAAAATTGTAATATATGTTTTTGCAGAACAGCAGGTCCAGGGTTATTCTTAGAGTATACTTCTAATTGAGTGCTAATTGTAGACTCTGTCTTTTTTATTTCTTCCTTCTGACTCAAAAGGTAAGAGAAGGAAAGTGTGTTGAAAAAGTGTTATCTTTATCTTCCTCCTTTTTTTCTCTGAGAAGCTGTAATTCCTCCTGGCTCATTTCCCCAGAATTCCCTAGAATACATTAGCTATCACTACCACCAGTTTTTTTAATTTGCCCACAATGAGGTGTCTCTGCTTGTAGACATTCTATACTATGGGTTAGGAGTTCAGCAACTGAGGAGCCAGAAAAACCTCGTGTCCCAGGACTAATGAAGCTTCGCACTCTTGTTCTTCCCCAATCTGTTGCTTTTCTTCCCCTTTTCTCCCAACCCAGTGGTGAGTGAGTCTTATCCCTGTTAGTCTTAATCATGCTCCGCTGCACCCCTGACTGTTGACGTCTGTAGCTTCTCTCTTCTGTCAACTCCATCATTTCTCATCTGAATTATGGTGCCTGGTCTCCTAGACCCCAGACTGATTTGCCTTCTGACCCTCTTTATATTCCATTTCCTGAACAATGAATTAAAAATTCAAACCTCTGGAAAACCTAAAGAGCTAAACTGAAAATGTCACTGCTTAGACCCCTTCCTGGCTCATCAATGTCTTTAAGATAAAATTCAAATTCCAAAACACAGCCCAAACCTCTTATGATATGGTATCCGCCAAAGTTTGCAGACTCAACTGTCTGACTCATGGAGTTTCAGCATGCAGCCATGCTTAACTCTGGAAGGATAGTCGAAAGGGCCATGCTGGACTTTTTGTGCATTACCTCTTTCATCCAGACCCTTGGCTGGCAAATTCCTTTTCGTTATTCAAAACTTAACTGAGATGCCACATTCGTTCAGAAGACTTCTGGGTCATGCTTTGCCTTCTTCTTCCTCTCAGCCCTCTTTCCTCCACCCTGATTAGAATAGCTGTTCTCTATGCACCTGTACTTATATTTTTAACAAACAGCTTGTTACACCATGTTGTAATTACACGAACTCTTCATACTTCATTTTCTATTTAAGTTGCAAAACCTTCAGGACTTGACGAACTGTAACTTCTCACCATCCATCTGCATCTGAGCTTCCAAGGCTGATCCTGGAGGTGGCTGATTCTCTGTCCCATGACAACCCTTGTAAGTCTTAGAATGACCATTATCTTGGGTAGAATAGCTTAGCACATTTCCAGAACCTCTTATCAAGGAGAAAGTCAACGCTTTTCAGGTAAAAACACAAAGCTTTGTCTCACTTATTTTATTATTTATAAAATGTATCTTGGTTGATTGTAAAAGGAGAAAACATAAATGCTGGCTGTTAAGTGCCTAGGAAATAAATGACTCTGGAACTTTGTGCAATTTTGTAGAGAAGTATATTGACTTCATAATTATTTCATTAATCAATTTTCATTGAAACATAACTACAACATAGAACTTGAGCCCTCATATTTATTTCTCTGATTTCCCTCTGACCCGGGGAATCTCTCACTTTTACAGGACTACTGCGATCCTGATACCACTTCAGACTCCTGCTTCTGACGTGGTTTTCTTCCCGCTGCACCGTGTGAAGGGCTGGATGGGAGCTGCTGGGAGCCTGTTTGCTTCTCTCCCACTCACGCAAACATGTACCCTCAGGAACCGCTGCCTTCGCTTCTGGTTGGTTCTCATCACCAAAAATTCAGTGGCTTTAAATCACCTTTTGGGCAGCTCTCTGGCCAGGGCACTTGGAGATGATCCAGCCTGCAATCTCCACTCCCTCGGTAGGGTTCTTTTCTGAGAGGCAGGGGGAGAGGGAAACTTTGGCTATCTTTAAAGAGCTAAGTACGATATCAGATTGGATATAGGTATTAAATGCATAAACTTTTTAAGCTACAGGAGTTCAAAAACTACCATTTTAACAATATAAGACTAGGCAAGGTAACCGAAATTAATCTTGCCAAGAATGATATAAAAACAGTTTAGGGGCGCCTGGATGGCTCAGTCGGTTGAGCATCCAACTCTTGATTTCAGCTCAGGTCATGATCTCGGGCTTATGGGGTTGAGCCCCTCGTCGGGCTCCATGCTTAGTGTGGAGTCTGCTTGGGATTCTCTCCCTCTGCCCCTCCCCCTACTCATGCACGTGCATGCCCTCTCTCTCCCTCTTTCTCTCTAAGAAATAAATAAATCTTTAAAAAATAAACAAACAAAAACCCACAGAGCTTAAATTAAATATAAATTCGACATGAAGAAGGTACAATTGTAATAGAAAAGATAACACACTTTTTAATTGAAATACAAATAACATACTGTGTTATATTAGTGTCAGGTGTACAATATAGTGATTCAACAATTCTATATGTTACTCAGTGCTCAGCACTATAATTGTATTCTTAATCCCTTTTATCTATTTCACTTACTCCCCACCCACTTCCCCTCAAACAACCACTAGTTTGTTCTCTGTATTTAAGAGTCTAGATTTTTTGTTTCTCTTTTTCTACATTTGTTTGTTCATTTTGTTTCTTAAATTCCACATATGAATGGAATTATATGATATTAGTCTTTCTCAGTTTGACTTATTTCACTTAGCATTATATCCTCTATGTCCATTCATGTTGTTGCAAATGACAAGAGCTCATTCTTTTTTATGGCTGAGTAATATTCCATTATATCTGTATCTATATCTCTCTATCTATCTATCACCAGTCATCCATTCATCTTTTGATTTATCCATTCATCTATTGACGGACACTTGAATTGCTTCCATACTTTGGCTATTGTAAATAATGCTTCAATCAACAAGGGTGTATATATCTTTTCGAATTAGAGTTTTCATTTTTCTTGGGTTAATAGCCAATAGTGGAATTACTGGATCATATGGCAATTCTATTTTTAATTTAAAAAGATAACACATTCAATAAATATTTATGAAAGGAGATCAAGAGATACACATCAATTTGTATTTTTAACCACACTATTGGAACTTCTGGGCAGGACGCAAAAATATTTGAACAGTACTCAGGTGTGGAGAGCAGGCTTTGGAGTCAGACAGCATGAGTTAAAATCCTAGCTCTTCCTCTTCCTATATCTGGGAGGTTATTCTCTTTGTGAATTAATTTGCTCCTCTATAAAATGGGGATAACAATAGTCTGAATTAAAAGGCATCATACATGACAAGTGTTATGTTATAAGGTGTGCAAGAACTATTAACTATTATTGATTTTATCATCATTATTATGATCACTATTAACTTTCTCCTCAGATGTCCACCTAAAGTGTTTAGATACCCAGAAACTTACTGCTTTCTGAATAATAATAAAGTAGGGAATTCTGAAAACATTTTAAAGATTACAGTGGTCTTTTAAGAATCGGAAAAGCTGTGGTGGCTCAAGGGTCTATTATTTATAGAACTCATTTGGAGCAGTCCAAATCTGTCCTACTTTATATGCTCATATATAGTAGTCTCCTAATTACATATGTTGTTAAGAGAAAAAAAAAAGCAACACATGTTTCTTTAGTGTCATTTAATAAAATTAAACCAATCAATCAATAAATCTCATCTTCAGTTGTGTATTACTCTGCCAGCCAGCAGATTGCCTTGGTGAAGCGCATCCTGGGACTAGGATGAGTACATGCTCCCTTCAGGTTACATCATCCCACATCTTAAGCTGTTTAATCCATAAAGCCTAGAACATGGTGAAAGACTTTTATTAGCCACACTTTTGGTCAGGGAAAGAGAGAATAAAAGCTTTTCCTTTGTGGGTATGACTTGAGCGTTTTTGAATTACTATCTTATGAACACTGATAATGCAGTGGCTCATAAGCTCATGTTATTTGGTCCCATGTTTAGGTTGCAACTCTGAGCTATTTAGTTGCTATGGTGACAGTAACGATAAAGGCTGACGGGAAGAAGATAACATCTTATTTGGGAGTTTTTTTTGTTGAAAGGGGAGAACACATTCCATGTTGCCCTATTAGACAAGATATTGGGTTACATCCATTTTGATTAGCAAGTCTCGCATTTTTCAGTCCAGATTGTTTCAGTGTGGTGCTTTATGACTAAAGTCTCTAAGACTAGACGTGGGAGCTAGCAAGCTTAGGATAACCGAATCTCCATCTAAGGGGATTTCTCTGAAAGTAGATGCTCACTAGATGAATTATTATAAAAGAAGAAATACTAAATTTAATATCAAAGAGCCAACTTCAGAAGTTCAAGCAATGTATGATATGCCTTTTCCATTGACAGAATTATTTAGTAAGAGTCTATTAACAACCAGGAAATCTATGGGAACTCCAGAAGTAAGTAAATTTTGAAGGCTTATTTCCTTTTAATTCTCTGATCCCAGCTGGTGCAAGGTGTGATCGGAGAATGGTTTAATTGTTCATGGACATCTGTCTTTGGAGTCAATTGAAAAATAATATCCTGGGCATAATATGGCCTACAGAATTTTTGACGTTTTTTATATCTTTCACAATCAAGGCTTTGTCACAAAGTCAGGTAGTGAAACTCCTAAAAACTTATGGATACACTTAGAGTAGAAGGGAATAAAAACCTGGTAATATATCAATATGCGCAGCTGGAAAGCAGATGTTCAATTGAATGATCTCAGTACTTAGAGAAAGCTATTAAACCTGCTACTTACTTAAATGAGAAATCCCCATAATTTATTGTCCTCCTATTTGACTTCCTTCCTTTTGCTCCTTTAAATTAACTCTGCAATTATTATCTCTATTATTATGATTGTTGTTGAAGCCAATTACCCTGGAAGTTCGACTCCATGCAATACAGCGCCTGAGCACTCAGAAATGCCCAAGCCTGCTGTCAATCAAAGTAACCGATGAGTTACGAGTTGTTTACTGTACTGGGAAATGAAGGGATAAATGTGTGCCAACCAGTAAAATGTGACATTTAGCATTAGATATACCAACTTTAAATAGGTTTTTATTCATCTATCAGAGTGCCAAACTGGAGTTTTAACTGCTCCTTCATTAACAAAAGAGACATATAACATTCAACTATTTAAAGTACTGGTAAGTGTGCGGTCCACACCTTTCAAAGTCTGTGCACGTGGGAGGGGAGCTGACGAGCTTCCACGGAGGCCTGTGTTCATCCTTTTCATGATTCCTGGCCAATCACATCAGCTTCCTCTAGCTCCTTTGATTCCACCAAATTATTTGGATGAATCATTGCTTGCTCATAATATCACCTGTTTAGTGAACCTGAAAGAGGATACTTCACAGTGGTTTTTATCGTCCTTAAAAAAATTAAAGCCCAGGTCTTGATAGCATTATTTAATGTACACAGTTACTTTAGGTTCACATTGCATGACTTCTTAGCCTGTGATTTACTAGCAGGATTTCTTGAAGGGTCATATCAGAGGGCAAAACGGCCCCGTAGTATTAGAAATACCTAATGAGATGCCCAGAGGAGCTGGCAAGGAAAATTCTAATTCTGAAAGTACCATTTAAGCATGAGTACTGAGTCCCCCCCCCCCCAGAGGGAAAAAGATCCCTTTTCTCATAGTCTCTTATTAAAAACAAAAATTAAATGCTCGTGAATTGGTGCACTATGAGTCTAGCTATGCCATCTCCCAGAACACATAATTAGATAATTACATTTTAGACAAAAGAGTACTATAGTAATTCACAGCACAAATTCCAGCTAGGGAATAGAAATTGATACATGAAATATGTATCAATACAAATATAAATACATGCATATATGCTCTATGCAGGCTTGAGCTATTAAGGGCCATTAAAAACACTGGAGCAAATAGCTCCTGGGGATTAAGCTCTAACAGGCCTCTTTGTAATCAGAAGGCAGCTAATCCCTGCTCACCTATTTGAGTGCTTCTCCTCCCTGATATAACATTAAACCATTATTTTTTTTATTCGTGATGCTGCATGAGCATGCAAATATTGGCAAAAGTGCCATCCCCAAAAGATCCTGGGATAATTTCAGATTGAAAAAACTCAGAGGTAAAAAAAATAAAATAAAATAAAAATGCAGCTTGGATTAGAGAATTTTTTCAAAGGTTAACTCTAGGTTAAATTCATTAACTAATTTATTCTGGCTATGCGGCCATTTCCCAGGACTGTCCCTCATTTAACTCCTTCCTCAAACTTCTTTTCCCCCACCAAAACTGCATTACTAGGTTCAGAGAATGGCTGATTTTTTGCACTCCCTACCTGTCAATTCTCCACCTAAAGCCTGCAGCCTTTAGGCTTCTTCCATGGCAGGACTTAATGCATCTTATTTGTCTGCTAAAGTGCAAGGGTCTAGCCTTACTTCAGCAATGATGCCACCCTCTGTCTGCTCTCACCAGGACCATTTTTGGTAATAAGAGACTCTGATGGTTCTGCTGAGGTGGGAGCTGAGACATTCTTGAGTTTTTCTTTTCAGGCACTTCCCATACACATACAGATACTGTTGGTATAAAAGCATACGTAACAAATACCGAAACAGCATTATATACCTCTGTTTTCCTAATGGATTTCAAAGACAGAGCCTATGAGCATCTTCCCTGTTTCCAATTGTTGTGTAACAGCAATTGAGGAGGAGAATACTTAGGTACAAATCTGCTCAAGAGGAAGGCCAATGAATATACATGTAGTACGTATTTGTATTTAAACATATATTCGGGAAGCCTGGGTGGATCAGTCGGTTGAGTGTCTGCCTTCAGCTCAGGTCATGATCCCAGGGTGCTGGGATCAAGTCCGGCATTGGGATCCCTGCTCAGCGGGGAGTCTGCTTCTCCCTCTCCCTCTGTGTCTCCCCCCTGCTCATGCTCTCTCTCTTAAATAAGTAAATAAAATCTTTAAACATATAAATATGTTCATGCATATACAGGCATATATTCCTATATATTTGTATTCATATATATGATACTGTTTCAGTACACTATGCTTTTGTATTTGCCCTAGAAAGCCATTTACAATGGCCACGGAATGATGTACCACTACAAACCCAGGCAAAGGAATCCCTTGCCATCCTGTGATTTAGAGGGCCTCATGGATCACAAACCCACAGAAAGTAAATGTATTAAAAGACTATGTAGATGCCCTTTTCACTCAGGATCAAGCGGTCAGCACCAGCACACAGCACAAACTGGCATCTACGTACCCATGCGGTGGCTGACAATTGTCCAGTTCCAAGGATACACTGCTCCACCTCTTTCCCTCATGTCCTCCACACAAAAGGTAACCATGTTTGCCTATAGCAAAGGGTCGTGTGTTATATCCCTGCCCAATTTAGAGATGGACAATATTTCAGAGGGCAGGAGAATTGAACTGCAGATATGCTGAGGTCAGAAAAATTCAAATTAATTAACTTGTCAAATCCTTCTCTTATATACGATTGCAAGAGAATCTTGCAAGACAAAATATTGTTTCCCAGTAGTGCTGAGTATCCATTTTCTTGCTTCTGTTCACATTCCAATTCATGGCTCCGGAACACTCAAAACTTAACACATCATGCACATGGCAGCTGAAAACCTTTTCCAATGTTAAACAATTCTTATTATTCTTGAATTTGTATGTATGGTGGTATCAGTTTAACATGCATGAAATATGACACCAATTCCTGACGATGCCAACTACAGAAACATGCTAGAACTACAAATGGTTCTACTTGTTATAGACATGCTATATACAATTTAGTTAATTTTACAAAACTTGAAGTTTTTACATGTATTTGTGCAATTGTTATTTAATAATTAGAAATTCTATTTTGCATGGATTAATTTTGAATACTTAGGAGAAAATTCACTTTTGAAAACATGAAAAATATTTTTTTTATTTCTTCCACTGACTTTAACTTACATTCCTTACATTCTTACATTGACTTTCATTTGCATGCTGTTAGTAGACTGTCAAGAAAATATAATTGTATTCAAAATGTTACTATCACATTACTATCACTAGAACAAAAATTCTACAAAAAGTTACTAAGTCTTTATTATAACAAGATTATTTTGCTGAAATAAGGGCAAGAAAGATACAGTTAATAGAATAATATATAATAATTTATGGGATTATCTACATCTCTATTTTATTCCTTCTCTAAATGCTACCAATCCGTTAATGGTACCTAGTCATGAACAACAATACCTTCAACTGTCTTTGCATTTGTTGCTATTCTATTATATAAATAACAGCTGAATCCCATTTTTGGGGGGTATTGTCATTATGAAGGTGTATTTGTCAAGGGTAGAAGGATAAAACACCCTATTGTGATTTATAATTTTAAAAGATGTAGACATAGGATATGTATTCTTCTAGCTGTTTTCTTTCCAAACTAATATTTTATGTACAGTATGATATTTAAACATGTTTTTAGAGCCACTTTGAGAACAAATGCTCAACTTTATTTGAAAATTTTGATGTATTAGGTGCCATAAAACCACTCACCATATTTCTGGTGAGCTGCCATTTGGAGACGCATGAAACAGTTCTAAGACATCTGCTGAGTGTTCCCGGTTAGCCCATCCCGAACTCTTAAGCCTTTAGAGTCTTCCAGAACATATAGTCAGATGAAACTATAATTGATTTGAAGAAATCCTTAATAGCAAAAATCGTCAAGCTTCGGTGCATCTCTGAGTCTGCAGAAACACTAGAATGGAATCTGGTGGAGGGTAGAAGATTGAGTGTTTGGGCAAATGTGGGCAGGAAGGGAAGAGTGGACTCGATGACACCAGTTGTCTTTTCCTCCAAGCTGGTAGGGTTATTTTTACAATAGTCTGCCAAGAGTAAGTTCATAGTTCACAGACTTAATTCGTTCATTTGTTTAATTTTATGTTTTTGGCTGCCTTAGTATTTGTCTATCTGCTGCCATGTTTCTGGCAGGCATCACAGGGGTGGGAAGATCAGGTGCTGACAGGTTATTTGTTACTACTGAGAGAAAAAAGACTCTTGGAACTTTTGTCTAAGTGTTGTGAGACAGAGACCCTAGAGATTATTGTTGCATTCCCGTTTTACTAAATACTAGAGAGGCCATGTAAGTGTTTTGAGGAATAGACCTATTTTAGTTAAATTTATGATTATTTTATATTGACATTATTTTGTTTTTCAGTTATTTTACATATTCGTTACTTAACATCAAATCATTTTAGGTTAAGACAGCTCATAATGGTCAAGTAATAAGAATAATCAAATACACTACAATTCTTCTTTATTTAATGGAATAAATAACTGGATTTCCCACGATTTGTTTACATTTTATTTTTCTTTCTTTAATGTGGACAGCCATATTTGAATATCAGTATCTATATAAGAAATCAACTATGCTTCCTTATTACCTATGACATTTACTTTGTTTTAAAAAAGATGTATTTGGGGTGCCTGGGTGGCTCAGTTCATTAAGCAACTGCCTTTGGCTCAGGTCAAGATCCTGGAGTCCCGGGATCGAGCCCCGCTTCGGGCTCCCTGCTCATCGGGGAGTCTGCTTCTCCCTCTGACCCTCCCCCCCCACGCTCTCTGTCTCTCATTCTCTCTCAAATAAATAAATAAAATCTTTAAAAAAATAAAAAAGAGGTATTTAATACTCAGATTTGGATAACAGTCTATAAAATCCTAGATATTTTTAGTACATTAAGTTAAGAGCGAATAAACTTGCATATTATTTTCCCACAGAAAAATCTTAAAATTAAAGACAAATTAAAGCATGTAATCTTTATCTGATTGTATGCAATTAGAGTCATAGACAAAAATTCAAGAGCCACCAATAATTACCAATATTGTGACTTTTTTCTTTCCTATCACTATACCCAACTGTATCTCTAAATAACCTTATTCTGTTGCTAAAGCAAATATTATGGTGCTTTTCAAGGTTATTCTCAGAAGCGCTGTTTTCATTTAATCTGATGTAAATTTATCCTCAAATTTATTTCTTAAAAAAAAAAGGAATTACATTATCGCCAAGGTTAAGGAACTTAATTAGCAAATGGGTGTGGCACAGTGAGCAGAAGAAAAAAAATAGAGAAGCAATTTTTTCATTCTGTTAGGTAGGACTGTGAATTATATGATTCACTGGCACCTAGTCTATTTAATCTGAAATATTACCAAAAATTATGATCATTAATTTTCCTACATAGAGATATTGTTAGGGGTCATATTTAGTACTATGTACAGAAATAAGTGTTTTACTTTTCCACTCCCAGGTCAATTTCACCAATTTGCAAAAACTTCATATTTTTTTATTATGGATAAAGTCTTTCTTTACTGTAGGCCAACATTTATACTCTTTCTCAGCCTGATATATATATGTACATTTAAATTCCTTTCTTTCTTAAAAAGAAAACAATGTATTAAAATAGGCTGAAATGCCCACCCCAAGATATTAAGAGTCTTATGTACATAATATTTAAATGATATTATTGTTGATTCTACTAAGTATAATTTTTCACTAGGCTACATATTATTTTTAAAGTATCATTATATATTTCCTCTTGTTATAGTTAGTTGTGCATTATTGTTTCCATAATGAGTGTTTAATTCTTCTACTGATACTTTTGCATTCCTTATAAAGTCCTGAGTTGAAAGAAAGGGGGGAGAATGGGAAGGGAAGGAAGGAAGGAAGGAAGGAAAAAAAGGAGGGAGGGAGAGAGGAAGAATGGAAAAGAGGGAAGGAAGGAAACCTGATGAATACTGTTACATAAATGAATGTGAACCAGGAGGACCACTGTGGTATTGGTAGTCGAGATTCTGATACTCTTGAGTAGTGAATGCAGAAAATAATGTTTTACACAGAACAATGACTGAACCAAATCTCTTCCTACTTCCTTGTAACATATAAATACATCTGTTTGGCTATTTGACATCAACCTATCTAAAAGCACAACCACATAGGGCTGTATCTTGTTCAGCTTAAAATCTACCACAGCCCTTGTTCTTGAATGCCAAGACATTAGCTAATTTTTCAACTACCCTTACTTAGAAAAAAGACAACAAAAATATCTCAGTATAAAAACTTCTGTGCTTCTGTTTTACCATCCTTTATTATCGTTACCCCGAAGGATAATATAACCCCGTAATTGAATAGGACATTAGGGTTTGCAGAGTAATCATTTTAAACATTTGGAACATCACTTGATTTTTTTTTAAATAAATATGTTGCATTTTCTAAAATGTATAAAAACCAGATTACATGGGAATTCACATATCAGTTTTTCTAGTTATCATGGTTCTTTTCAACCAACTACATTACAATGTTTTTTGGTAGTTCATGCAACAACCCCAAGAATACTGAAGTGATACAGGTTGGTATTATTGGAAATTCCATTCCAAATGGAAAAAATAAAGAAAAGCAACCTGTCCAAGGTGATGCAGTCAGTCCATCAGTATTGGCATTAGAAATAGAGGGGAAATCTGTTACTATAACTATAGCAATAGAAGAATTCACACAATTATTCTAATCATAACTTTGGATCAAATGTAAAAATATAATTCCAGCCTCTGCCAATCTTTCAGATCAGTGGGTGTAGACAGATGGAGGATACTGGATTTATTGAAAAGTTAAGATCGAAAAGAGTGGGATGGTTTCTAACAATATATATAGGTGTAATTTATATTTGTTAAAACACCACGCTGCTGAAATGGAAATTCACCAGGATAATAACGTTTTTCACATATCTGACAAGATAAATAACATCTGAAATTCCATGACAATGTGTACTAACATGTTTTTATTTGCATTTGCACAATACTCTAAAATATGTCTATCTGGAACTTCTGAACAGCCAGAGTAATAGTGTGTGGTTGTTTCTTAGAAGCATGTCTTTGTGCTTAGCATAACATACTTTTCATAAGATCTTTCAGAAGTGTTTCACAAAACATGAACCACTTCTCAAGGAGCAGTTTCATTTCAGCAAATTTAACAACCACTTCAATTGTCATTTAAATTGTGGTGGAAATATACTGTAATGACAATCCTTAACATTTTATATGGTTTACAAACCAGTGTTAAGATCTTTATAAAATCCTTAATAAAGGAAATGAGGCAAGGCCTCTCAAAAATTAAAAAAGATGTATTTCTATAAAGCAATTCAAAGTGAATTGTGTTTAATATTTGTCACCCACGAATTTTCAGAACATATTGAGCCCATTTAGTCTGACATCTAGTATACTGAATAGTTTTTTTTTATAATTCTATTTTTCAAAAAATGTCTTTAGTGGAACTATGTTACCATCTATTATTAGCATACTATGGCCCCAAAATACGGGAGCCACTGTATTAAATTGTGGAAACTTTCATACATTAATGAGAATTGAACCCTCCCAAAAGTATATTCCAAACATTTTGATATTTAAATCCTTTTTTTTCCATAAAAGGCATTTAGAAACTCTTTTACCCCAGAATGTTCTTAAGAGAATACATAGAGGGGCACCTGGGTGGCTCTGTTGGTCAAGCATCTGACTCTTGGTTTCTGCTCAGATCATGATCTCAGGTTTGTGAGATCAAGCCCCACATCAGACTCTGCTTAGTGGGGAGTCAGCTTGAAGATTCTCTCCCTCTATCTCTCTAAAATAAATAAATAAATCTTTAAAAAAAAGAGAGAGAATATACAGAAATCAATCTCAATGAGGAATTTTTGTTCATCTATTTATACACATCCATCAGTTATGTTATTATTATTGCATCTTAAAGTCATAGATTTTCCATCTTGATTTTATATCATTGAGTAGCTTTATTTTTCAATAGAATATTAATATTTTTGACATTTCAATTTCCACAACAAAATTACTGTAATAAAATGTACTTAAAATGGTAAATATACACACAATAAAATTAAATAATGATTCAAATATAAGACTATATACCCTTGCCCAAATTAATCTGATTGCTTTTCTGGATTATGTAAAATCTACCAAATAAATATATATATTTTCCAAGACAGACTGACCCATAAGAAATAAATCTGATATATTCTTAAACACAAGAACATTTAACATAAAATAACTAGTCGATATGCCTATATGATACCATTTGTAATGTATGTAGTTTTTTATTTCCCTTTGGAAAACATTTGTTTATCACCTGTTACATGTCAGGAAATAAGTTAAGCACAATATAACAAATCCGATAGAACAGCTATTTTCACAGTGTTTTTGTGTCTAGTAGTCAAGACAACTAAAGCAATAAATTCTGAATTTGAATGATGCAGTTAGAAGAATTGTACATAAGAAAACAACTGTTACATAAATTTGTCTTCTACCTTTTTTCAACTATACCAGGCAAACCAATGAATTCTCAGAAGAGTTAAATTTAAATATTTTGCATGTAAATATTAAAGTTTAATTATCTAATTGAGTTAAAAATGTACTTTTTAGTGATTTGTTTTCCCTACTTCATTGAAGATGTGATTTCTATCTAAGGTAGGAGAAAATACTTCAGGGTCAAATTTAAAGGAAATTGTTAGGGGGATGCTTTTTTAAAGGATAGCAAAAATTTTGAAAAGCATAGAAGAAAGGCAGGTGAAATAGTGTCCAACTGTTTCATTAAGCCATTTAATACTTTTAACAATAATGACCTCCCTTATCACATGAGTTTTTATGGACATTTAAGTGCATAATAAGGTGAGATATCTTACAAAGCAAAGATTACTATGAAAGTAGCAGCTATTTTTATTTTATTTTTTTTAAAGATTTTATTTATATATTTGACAGAGAGAGAGAGACAGCGAGAGAGGGAACATAAGCAGGGGGAGTGGAAGAGGGAGAAGCAGGCTTCCTGCTGAGCAGGGAGCCCAATGTGGGGCTTGATCCCAAGACCCTGGGATCATGACCTGAGCCGAAGGCAGACGCTTTAACGACTGAGCCACCCAGGCACCCCTATTTTTAGAATTCAATATATAAACATCTTATTTGCAGAAATAAAAATGATGAAAAGGGCATGGTAAGCAATTATATATTAAGGATTTCATTTATAAAATATTCACATAGAGAATCCTTTAAATTCCCCTACTCTCTTAGGTGTATGGTAGGTTGCCAAATGACACAGTTTTTTGTAATTTCCTCTCCTCAAGAGGTAGAGTCTGTTTTCCCCTCCTTGAATCAGAGTTGGCCTTGCTGTACATTGTTTTGCTGGGAATGATGTACAAGTTCTGAACCTAGTCACCAAGAGCCTATGCATTCTATTGCAACTTTACCCTTTCAAGAGTACAAGCCCGAATTAGCCTGCTGGATGACAGAGGCCTTGTGGAGGAGGACTAAGGCACCCAGCCACCTCAGCCAGATCTCTGCTGATAGGGCAGCTACCCCAGTACACAGAGGTACACACTTATGAAGATCACCAGAACCACCCAGCTGAGTACAGCTCAGATTGCTAACCATACAACCATGGGCTTAAAAATTGTTGTTTTTAAGCCACTAAGTGTTAGTGTGGTAGTTGTCACTCAGCAAGTGTCAGCTGATACAGAGCACTAAAAAAAAAAAGTTCATTTTACAAAACCAAGATGTTTCTACCCATAGGAGAACAATCCCATTGAAAAAAACAAAGCCTTCTCTCTTCTCTACAAGATTTATGAAATTGGATCATGCCTAATTGGAAAGATGTCAAAGGTATTTATAAATAACTTGGACATTAATGAAACATGGAACATAATATGTGTTCCAAAGTTTTTGATCAGTTGGAAACATCATCATCAACATGTGGTCCCTTGCTTTAAGGTCTAATAACGTCAACATCCTCAATACTGTAAAGGAGACAAAGAGGGTGTCTGCAAGGGAGTGCAGAAAGAAAGCTTTCAGTGATCGGAGCTTATGGTGAGGAAGCTATCCTAAGAAGATGTAAATAATAAACTACTCTGATACTTTTATTCTATTAGCTGGTCATCCATTTGTTAAATGAATTTACAAATTGCTGTAGACATCATTTTGGATTTGATTATTTAAATTCATTGCCAAATCTCAAATAGTTTGCTTTTTTTTACAACTCCCAATATTTATAAAAAGAAACAAAAGGAGATGAACAGCCAATGTAATTGGTAGTTAATTAATCTATATTTCCTCTACTTCAGAGGTGAAGTTTCAGCCTCAGCAAAGTCCACTGACTTGGAGCTAAATGTATTAGCATGTCCGTGCTGAAGCCTCAGAAAATTGCACGGAAATAACTGGATGAAGCAATAAGTATTTATGGTCACAAAGGTCATAACAGCTAAAACAACAAGGAATGTTTTGAAGAGTAGCTGTCATACCTAAGGATAAAATATATCAAGTGAGAACTCCTTATTACAACTGAAGAAATATATTCATGCCTAGCCAATCCTTATACAAGAGTCAAGACAGCTTTAAAAAGCTCTGTGTAGACAAAAGTGTGAAGGGAAACTTCCCACCCATGTTTTCTTACTTTACACTTCATAAAATGTTCACCTTCAGAGACGACAAACATAGCTGATGAAAAATTAATGCAAAGGCTGAATGGTGAGACCAAGAAATCAGAAGATACAGGTTGCTCTAGATAAGATGCTTTCATCCTCAAATTAAGTCTCCCAGGCATATCAAGAATTTTTGGTATCAGCATCATAATTTTGCACTTTTGAGTAAACTGACTTGGTAGTTATAATGCCCATCACACATTTTCCAAAGAAGAAAACGAAAACCCTTCAACTGGTAAGATGTTTTTTTAAAAGGCAAAATCCTATGATTAAAACTGAATGTTGAGTAACTATAGGTAAAAAAAGTGAGTATTTATTTATTTGTTTAGTAATTTTCTATAGAAATGTGCACATTGATTGTATTATGGAGAAACCTCACAGGAAGGATCCCACGGGTCTTTTGATTTTAGCTTTCTTATACAGAAATTTAGATTTATATTTTTCTCTTGGTTAAAACTAATTTCCCTCAGAATCAAATCATATGAATTTTCCCAGCTAAAATATGGACTTGCTTTTCAATTTTTTCCCTTATAATTTATATTTCAGCAGATTGAGCAATTGGTGTGGTAACTGCTCAATGCAGTTTTCCTGCTGGGATGAGGTTCACGCTGAGATTGCTGAGCAGTGCACCAACCACTTACTTCACCCAGGACACCTTGTTAGAAAAATTATAACCACAAATCAATGAAAAACTGCAAAAGCTACTAATGTTTTTCCTCCCAAAACAAGAAAATTAATCTCAGGAATGCAAGAGAGCTATTTTCAGATAAAATTACTACACTAATATGTTCAAGAATAAAAACACAAATAGCATATTTATGTAAAACTTCAAATTTCTTGCTGTACATATTAAAAAAAGCCTTTTGGTAGTAAGCTATGGAGCAAAAGGGGTTAATTTTTTTTAAAGCAAGTGCAATAATGAAAAAATAGGTACTCAAAATTATTCAATTGATTTTTCCTATGAAATAATTATTAAATCTATATTTTTACAATAGGAAAATTAGAAAATCGTACCTTAACCAAATATTCAAACTTAGCATAACTAATGGTAGGACAACTTGAAATTATGCAGTTCATAAACTAATCCAATATGATGTATACACAATTATGTTTAATCTGAATCTATTTAAGTCTTGATACTTAACTTCTGGTTAACAAGATACATAGGAGATGAAGAAACAAACAGCACAATGAAGAAATAATCAGACAAAGTTCAAACATGGAACATTCTACAAACCACAGGCTTCGACTCTTCAAAAGATAGTATTATGGAAAAAAGAGAAGGAAAAGATAGTTGGGGAGGAGAAATTAAAAGGGACTTAAGAAACATGGTAATTAAAAAAAAAGAAAGAAACATGGTAATTAAATGCAATACGTGAACCTGTCTGAGCTCAGGAAAAAAAAAATGCTCTAAAAAATATATGGGCCAAATGGGATATTTGTATACAATTTAGATGTTAGATGACATTGGGGAATCATTGTTAATTTTTCTGAATATGATAGTGGCATTTTGGTTATGTAGAAAAACGCCCTTGCTCTTAGGAGATGCATGCTGAAATATACAGAAGTATTGTAACTCTATAGTATGCATATGTACAGTGTGTGTGTGTGTGTGGGTGGGTGGGTCGGTGGGTGGGTTGGTTATTATGTGTACATAGTTCCCAAAATGTTAACTACTGATGAACCTAGATGAAGAATTTATAGGTATTTGTTATGCTATTTTTTCAATTTTATATTGTGTTTAAAGATTTTTATAAGACATATTTAGAAACAAGCATCTTACATTTACATATATGTATACATGTAAAAGAAGTAAATATTTATGTCAAAAATATTAGTAAATTAGACAAATGATATAACTTTTATTTCAGAAAAAGAAAAAAGAAATTGTGCCACAATCTATGAGATTTTATCTTGAGTATACAGCTATGTTGTTAAGTACCCCAATTTCCCTGGCTCTTTCTTGCCTCCGCAATTGAGTTGGTGTTGTTCCTTGTGCTGAGATGATCCCACTTACTATTGCCTCCCTACAACATGAGGGTAGGGTAGTTCATCAATACTTCCTATAGTGCCATGAAGCGAATGAGCTTTCAGAATCATTTGATTCCATGCTTACCGCAAAATATCTTCTGATCTCGAAGTTTCTTTCTAAAAGGAAAACAATGGTCAAGAATTAAAGAGGTGCCCAAATTGCTCAGAGGGAATATACCCCTCTTTAATATCAACAAACTCTATTTATAGGACTATTAGTGTGTGAGTCTGAATAACTTTAGTCCTTAGAACTCAATCAAGTCTAGTTTACTTAATTTAACTGATTCTCTTGATTTTAAAAATGTGAATGCCTGCTTTGCAATTCTGGCAATAAGCACCCTTCCTTTTCTCCTTTTTTTCTGCCACAGGTGTTTGTTGAGCACCACTAGGTCACAGGCATGCTACTAGGAGCTGGAGATAAAAACCAAGATATTGAGTTATTTATTGATTATTTTCTCACCCTTCTCCTCCTTCTCTGCTCCATTCACCAGACTATACATATTCTGCCAGAGTAACATGTCTCTCCAGTATCATTTTAAACCTCCTTCTTCCTTGATCACTGTATAGAAAAGCAATGTTTTAAGAAAGTATAAATACCTTAAGAAAAAAATCCCTGTGTTGTATTTAACAATACAATTATTATAACAAAGCAGGAAGCTTGCTGCTCCCATCAAGGATAGCAGCCTGTGCCTCATTCCCCGGGGTTTTGAAAGGGAGGGTTACTGGTGAGGCATGGAGTAGTGTCAGACAACAGGCATGTGAGCCAGCCTATGCGACTGGATGGAGAGCAAGCAGAGCTCTCATTTCTGCTCCAGAATATGCATGGATAACAAATGTGGCCAATGTACTTGGCAGCCTACTCAATAGGCACGGCTCCCCTTCCTTCCTGATAACAAGTTTCCCTCTTCACTGGGGGAGGCTGGTTTCCTTCTTAGACACACTGACTGAATTATGATTGATCAAGCCAACCATTGTACCATTCTCTTAACCAATATTGAACTTAAGCATGGTATAAGAAGAAATTCTAACCAATGACTCAATAATTGAGATGCTGCTGGGGAAGGTTTTCCTTGTGGATGAAAATATGTGCAATGGAATTAGCATTCAGATCTTTCCGCCATTGATATCACTATGATACCTGAAACTGAGGCAGGCAACTTGTAACCTAAAAGGAACCAACCCATGAGGACATGCTATAGAGAGCAGAACAGAAAGACAGAAAGTATGTGAGTTACATCATTGAATATCATTGAACTGCTGAATTAAACAAATCTGGAACTACCCTACCTCCAGACTCATATTCTATGAAATAATAAATTTTCCTTACTTAAGCCAACAGAGTCAAGGTTTATTGTTTGCTAATAGAAGCATCCTAACTGGTCCAACTAGAAGTTGCATTCAAAAGTTTGGGTCAGGATTTGGGCATGGTAGGATAACCCGTTGTCAAGCAAGTAGAAAAAGGGAAGTAGGGCTAAGAACAAGATCCACACATTCAGTCAAAGACTTAGTGGACTGGTCAATTACTGAGCAAGTCTACATGGGGAGATAGAGCTGAGCTGCAAATCACAGTGTCAAGAAAGAACATCTCTGGACTATCCATTTAAAGTCTGTCAAATGTCAGCCCATGATTAGCACCAGAAATGTCAAGGTGAGATAATGAGATACCAAGAGGTAGGGAGATCACAAGAATATATCCATGTGCAGGTAACAGCAGCAGGGGAGAGTAGGTAGGAGCTCGTCATCTGAGACCTCACTTGACAAGAAGCAAGGCCTTAGGGCAGTCCTGCCATCCACTAGAGGAGAAGGAGACACTAGAGTTAGAGTAACCAGGTGAGACCGCTGGGTTGGAACTAAGGCCTGTATACTCAATTACCATGGAAATATGGAAGGATATGAGTTAACAATTTGGGGAAAAACAAGTTGTTATGCATCTTTAAAAAGGGATGAGAAAGATGAGCAGAAAATCCTGAGCATGATACAATAGTCCCTCCTTATCCACAGTTTTCCTTTCCATGGGTTCAGTTACCTGTGATCAAATACAGTCCTCAGAAGTAGGATCATCTCCTTCTGAGGAATCATCAGAAAGTCAGTAATAGCATAAACCTATATCCCAATGCCTACTTCATTCACCTCACTTCATCTCATCATGTAAGCATTTTATCACCTCACATCATCATAAGAATGGTGAGTACAGTACAATAAGATATTTTGAGAGAGAGAGAGACCACATTCACATCATGTTTATTACAGTACATTGTTATAATTATTCTATTTTATTATTAGTTATTGTTGTTAATCTTATTGTGCTTATTTTATAAATTAAAGTTTATCATAGGTATGTGTGTATGTATAGGAAAAACATTATGTATATATATATATATAGGGCTGGGTACTATCAGCAGTTTTAGGCCTCACTGGTGGTCTTGGAATGTATCCCACAAATAGGGGGCTAATATATGTTAAAGATAAGTGATGGGTGCCTGAGTGGCTCAGTCGGTTAAGCATCCTATTCTTGATTTCAGCTTAGGGCATGACCTCAGGGTCCTGAAATCGAGCCCCACATCAGGCTCTGCACTCAGTGTGGAGTCTGCTTGTGATTCTCTCTCTCCATCTCCCTCTGCTCCTACCCCTGCCCCCTGCTCGTACTCTCTAAATACATACAAACATGCATACATACATACAAGATAAGTGATGCCAAGAGTCACACACATTTAAAAGAAGGAGGGATTAGGATCAATACACAGGGTGAGTGAAGAGATACCATTTACCTGTGCCGTGATTAGGTGTCATGCTGTGCTGAGGACAAGAGATACAGTATCCCAAAAGTGAGGCCAGAGGGTAGTGGGGCTTCGTTTGGTCTGTCTGAACACATTGGAAGGTGGCTGAGGGGCGTAGTGTCTGAAGAGATTGAATGAAAGATACCGGTCCTGGACTTGGAAGTCCATCCCTGGCAGCGAAAGAGTCTGCCTCTGTTGTCACAATAAGACAAAGATCTTACTCAAGCCATGTAGCCCCATCTATTATGCTCTTTGAGGTCCAGAGGCTCAGGCCAGTTGCTGCCACAGGAGCCTCCACAATATCTCAAGTGCCCATATTCTTTATAGATAGCAGTAGGTCTCATGTCTAGTCGACAATAAAGGGAGTAGGAGAAACAACGCAGGAGCCCCGCAGACATCACTGAGCCCGCTGAGTCGCTCAATATTTAGCCTCAGGGGCTGTGAGAAACATGGTGCTGATAGCATGGGGAGGCAGAAAAACCATCCCTATTATGTAAACTCAGAGCTCCCTCAGGAGGACATAAAGAGACCCTGTGATAGGAGACAACGAAGAAAGGCAGCCAGTGGAGGTGGTGTGGCGAGCTAGGAGGGACCCTGTGCACTTTTCATCCTGCATTCCTAGCAGATTGCTTGGCACACAGCAGGTGCTCAATAAATAATTGTTGGGTGAATGATTCAGTTAATCGAGGATGTTTGGTCGCACATTATGATCTAAGGGCAATACTTCACAGTGAGAAGTGTAGGTTTATCGCTGCATCCCACAAGCTGACCTAAAGTTTCTTGGCCACTGTATCTTCAACATTTTAAACTGGCCGTATTTCTTATTTTATAAAATGAAATAAATGCTAATGTGCTAGCAAGGGAATGTAAACAAGTGTTGTTAGACAAATTCAATGTGACTAAAATGAAACAGTAGCAGGTGGATGAAAGTGGGCCCAATTAAGATATATTTGCTTTTGTGCCACAGATTCTATGCTTTTCCAAATAGAACTGTTTGAAGCTAAGGGAATGGAGACTATTTTTGACTCATAGTTTTTTGTTTGTTTTTTTTTTTTTTGTAAATCTGTGAGAAATATATTTTCTCATCAATATTTTATGCTGTTCTCTTTTCATACTTTGCTTTTGTGATGCTTCCTCTAAAGATGTTTTGTTCATTTTTATTTTGTGCTATTGTTTATGCTGAATTTGTTGTTATTTTTGCATTTACATTCCACAGAGAAATGACACTTAGCATAAAATCCCAGAACCGCATCAGGATAAAAGAGGTGATTTATAAACACATAAGAGTCATTTTTGATACTTTTCATCATTAGTCAAGCTGAGAGAACAAATTGGAATTTGAGCTTCTGGTGGGCTTTCTGAAGGGATCCTCAGATAAATGTAGCCAAAGATAAAAGATAATTCCAATTAAAAGATAATGGATATTATACACAATTACGGCTGTGGCCAAGTCAAAGCACTTTGAAATTAAATGTCTTTGTGTGAGAAACCACAGTGTTAAATAAAATAATCAACAGGAATTTATTTCTACTTTCTTTGCTCAGATCTACTTACACACTCTTTCCCTATGTTTGGTAGGAAGTTATAATTCTGTTTAAATAAAAGGAAGTGAAAACTTTCCAACCTGGAGTAAAGGCTAGCATTTAAATTAGTATAACATTAAGATTATTTAAAGTCTTTAAAATATAGCATGTGATAGTATTTATGTCCATTGCATTTTGCTTATTTAGAGCCCCAAACTTGAAAGCTTCTGTGTGGCATATAATGTCTGACCCTGATGCTGGCTCCTCTGTAAATTTTCCATGTGCAATTACTCTAGCAAAATAGCACATTTATGAGGAACTCAGACAAAATATACAAGAGAAGAAATTATGGGATTACCACTTTAAACAATATGGCGACCACATACCACTCCAGAGGGCTATACCTGAGACACACAGAATTGCAGCAGAGAGAAGAGCAACAGTAGAGCTACAAAATGAGTAAAACATGTGTAGTGTTTAATTCCAGCAAAATCACTAGAATCTAATGACATATGAATGTGTCAGGTGCAGGTCTTAAAAAAAAAAAAATTGTAAACAGTCTTTTTTCCTTGATAGCATGTTGACTCTCTGACATCACAGATGATAAATTGGGGCTCCTCTAATGTCATGTGAAATTTGTTATTTTTGTGTGTAATTTCACTGGTCGGGGGGGAGCGGGGAATAGCAAAGGCAGAAATATGTAGATGAAATACAGGGTCGAGATTATCATGATTTATCACTTCATGCCTGATTCAATTCAAAATCCCACAGTCTCCGAAATCTCTGAAACCACTTAATCCTTTGTCCCATGGATCTTCTCTATGTGTCATGTAAAAACTTGCCCCTGAAGCTCTATGGCTGGTAAGTGCAGTTTATCACAGTTGTCACCACAGAAAAACAAATCAGACCACTAGATTCATCTTATTTTGTTCTATCAGGGCTTTGATGGGTCAGGTAAATAATGGGAACCGCTGCATCTCTCCAAGAACTGGCTATGTGGAGATATGCCTATTAATTTAATCTCTTTGTTTTTGTCCAGTCCCTGAATTTCAACACATGGAATGGGAGGGAGGATTTGAAATTATAACTGGCTATCAAGACACTTCCCAAATTGGGCTTGGGGGACATTTTGGGAAAGGGTACAATAGGGCCCCTAATGTTTATTGCTCCCACTGCAAAGAATACAATTAAGGCCCCTTAATGTTTATTGCTCCAGCTCTGAAAGGATACCATTAAGTCAGAAACATCACCTGATGGCATCCTCATCAAACTACACTCCGTGAGCACAGATGGGACATTATGTAACACAAAGGGAGCAGGGCTGCTCACCCGGCTGCATTTGGAGAACCGTGTCAGGAACCCTTCTTTAAACAAATCCAATAACATGATAATGTGGCAGCCCACCTTCCCCTCCATCACCATCCTGTAAACTCTGTGGCAACCTGAACAGAACTGCATTAATATTCATGATTCATGGTGTTAAAAAAAAAAAGAAAAAAGAAAAAACAGAAAGAAAGAAAAAAATACCACCACTGTATGCTCTGCTGTATTAGTGTGTCTAATGAGAATAAATTAAAACCCAGCTGAGACATGACCCTGAACCTTTTGCTTCCTCTTAACTGTCAATTTGACTTTCCTTAGCACTGTGATCAACTGCATTCTAAGTGGAAGTTGACACTGGCTCAACTTTCTGCGAATGCAGGTAAAATAGCATGGGAACTGCCTGAAACTCAATGCTGATGTAACCTGGTTCTGCACCATTACCTGTAATCTGTGTCTTCAGCTCTGTGTAGCTCCAATTTCATTTCTTTAATAGCATGGCTTTTGATAAGAATCTTCTCTTCTCTCCCCCCTCCCATTGCCAAGTTCTCTTTATGGTGCCATTGCCAGCTTTTTATACAATGCCACTTCCTTTCTCTAAGAAATTCCCATCAGTGGTCTTTAATAGCAGGTTAATGGGCTGTTAAATCTCAAATTTTTAGAATGATTTTGTTACTAGAAGTAGTCTTCCTCCTATTTCCACTGTGGTCAATAAGAGCCTTGTTTTAAGGCACTTAATGTTTTACACACTATGGGGAGTGTGCCTTGAATCAGACCAAACAAGAGACACTTTTTATTCCCTTATGATATCAACACCATTTTAGGAGAATGTCTGCCATGGGTCCTATTTGTTATTCCTACGTAAATCAATAAAGGCTCTGAAAAATACAGGAAGCTTTGCCAGCTATGCGCTTACAAATATTAGATGAGAGGTTCATAAACAGCAGATCATCCATAAGCTGGTTCTCAAACCTGTGTTGTCACATGCTTCATGACTTGTTTCATTATCTGCCACTGCTACTTTATGTCAGCTATTTCTTTCTGAACCCTTCATAAATAAAATCTTTAATGATATATAGCCCAAGTGAATTCATTTACAAAAAAAAAAAAAGGAATACAAGATTATGTATAAACCAGAAACCCAGGTAACTTACTGCAGGATTTCTGTAAGGTAAAATAGCCTTCTCCAGTTGTCTCACAATTTCTAATTAGATCAGTGCTAGAGAGTGAGAAACCTAGCCGATGTGGATATCAGATTCTTCCTAATGATTTTTAGAAATGGTAGGTAACTAAACTATTAAAACCATTACAATTAGAATAAGCAGCAAAGAGTAAATGACACAATAAAACACTTTCCATGTGTATGGTTCTTGGATCTGATATTTCTCATGGATACGAACTTAGGCTAAAATAATTTATCACACATTTGTCGTTGCATGATTAAGATGAAGACTGTTATGTGGCAGTTCTTAACACATAATCTTCAGGGATTTTGTACAATTTTTATAGAACATAATATTCTCTCTTTCTAATAGAGTAGTATAGATGTATAGTCATCTATTGGGAATGAAATGGGTACAGTCTAAGGAGTAACTTTTTACCAAGAAACTTAAAGTATAGTAGGAGAAAATTTTATAAGTACACATATTACTGAAGTATGAAATGAAATTTTAAAAAATTGTAATAGTCTTATTTTTGCTGTTGATGTGTTGGTGATAAATGGTGTGATAAATGTGTTGTGATTCTTAGGGTCTTGCTAATAGCCAGAAAATAGGCAGAAAACTATTATAATAGTAAAAACGTAAAAGAAGATAATTTCTCATACAATAAAAATTCAAAGCAGGTGACTATCTTACACGAAGAGGTCGAGGGATGCAGTATCTTCCCATCTAATGGATCCACCATCCCTAAGGCCTCATGGTCATTTGTATCTGTCTTCAGAAAGGGGAAGGAAAATAATCTTCTCTCTAACCTTCCAGGTTCTTGGCTGGTCTAATAATTAAACTGACACAAGACAGATTAACAGGAAAAAGAATTAACTTTGTACATATGAAAGCCCCATACAAATATGGGACTCAAAGACAATCAGACAATATAGGCTAGGCCAAGGAAGGGAAGAGGGGTCTGGAGCTTCAAAGAGAAGCAAGAAAATTCACAGGAAGATGAGAAGAGCAAATGTTTGCCCTGCCATGCCGATAAGTCTTTCAGATGAAAAAGTTATCTCTGATAGTAGCTCTCATAGTGGTAGAGGCCCCCTTTCTAAATTACTTTAAGCAATTAAGGGGGAGGTAAAAAGCTTCTCCTGAGTCTGCTGGGTCTTGATTGCCTTCAGCTCCATGCCAGAGTGGCACATTTTGGGGTGGCATATTCTGCTCCCCTTCACACTTCTTAAAAGCCTTGGAACAGAAAGCACATATTGCTTCTACTTATATTCATTGGCTAGAGCTCAATACCAAGGACACTCCTAACTACAAAAGAAGGTAGGAAATAGATCCTAATTGAGGCCCAAAAAAGAGAAGAAAATGAATTTTAGTGGAGAACTAGCTAGTGCTTCCATTTATGGTTAAAGTATTATGAAATTGAAAAATTCTACCATATCAAGTTTTATTACCCTCTAAATAGGAACCTTTGAAATAGGAATCTAAGAGTACCTAAAAAGAGGGAAGACAAGAGAAACTCCATAAAGAGCATACCTGAAGTTGAAATCAGAATTTTGTAATAGTACAAATAAAGTGTGATACATAACTGTATTAGACACACTTGGAAAATGAGTATTGGGGAACAAAAGGAATGGAAAATGGGGGAATACCCAATGTTGGGTGGTCTGTCTGTGAAGGGCAGAAGAATAAGAGAGTGATTCAGTCCTTATTGGCCATCAGGAAATAACTAATATGACTGAGAAGTGGTTCAGACCAGAAAGGAGGGGACATGAAATCAAGTTGGGTATGGATAAAAGGAAAGTGGTGAAAAAATGAGTCAAAGGCCTTCTAAGCCAACAATTCAGTCAGTGGTAAGTAGCTCGAGAACATAAAAAGAGAAGTCCGCAGAAAAGTAATTTCAAGGCAAGATACTGGAAAAGAAGTAATTTTTATTGATGCAGTTGTGAGATGGGTTTTGGCCAATGGGTGGCTGAGTGAAGATAGAGATCATTGGAAGAGAGGACACTGGGAACTTGGGAAGGCAAGATCTTCAGAGGCATCAGTAGCAACATGGAAGATTCTACTGGTGATGGAAAGAACGGATCCACCCGGTGAAACTGGTACCGACAATTAAGACAGTGAGGAGAAACTTTCAAGCCACTTTTGGATTTTTGAGTTGCAAAGGAATATACTCTAATGAAGATAGTCATCAGAAATGAAGGTTTGTTAAGGACAATGTTTTGCCACCTTATTGAAAATAGAATTTAGAATCTTTGACAATAGATTTTTGGACTCATGCCATATTTCTATTCACCGAGGTAGTAAAATAAAGTAAAAAAAAAAAAAAAACACACACACACACGACTTTGGGACAAACATTTTTAATTAAATGTAAGATACAATGTCTTAACTCATTTCTCTGTGAACTCAAAAAATGGAATCTTAATTGGATGGTATTACATTTAGATGTATTACATTTAGAATTAAGGATAACAAGGAAGAAGAAAATGTAAATATATAAACAATGTTTTTGTCTTTAAATCTATTCTAATTTCATAACCTTAGCATTTTTTGCTAAGTAAAAAAATGCTTATTGAATATAATTACTTACTGCCAAATAATGATGGGTAAAATATAAGCTTATTTTTTATTTACTAAAGGCATAATAAAAACAGCTGTTAGTTATTTTTAGCTGCCTTTAAGATTATGAATGTGTGGAACACTCTAATAAATTATTTGTCTAATTAATCTTTGTTTCCATAAACTTTAGATGTATAATTATAGTCTGTAGTGATAGCACATGGAAGGATCAGAGAAGCTTTCCTGGATAAACATACACTTTGATGAGAGTAGAAGAGTGGGTGTCAGAGGTTGGAAAGTCTGGGTCTATCATATTCTGTAAGTATTATTTGTATGATGAGTGTATTTCAGTCAGTAACTATACACATACACACACACACACACACACACACACAGGAGTAAAAGTAGAGCTCAAATCCATATAACATAAGGAGAACAGAGACACTTATTAATGCGTATTTTCTGATATCTTCATACAAGAAAGATCATTAAGATTCCAAAGAATGAGAGAGTGAGAGAGAGAGAGAGGAAGAAAGAGAGGGAAAGAGAGGGAGGGAGAGAACAAAGAAAGGTATTAACTTTACAAGAAACACAAAGTTTGTCTCATTTTAGAAAATATTACACACACAAAATTATATGTGAAAGCCTCACTAAGTTGGGTGGATAGTAATTTGATTTTCTGAGAGAAGTTAAATTTTAGAGTGTACAACAGTTTTTTTATGGCTTTTTGTAGTCTATAATAAATGTTTACTATAAATAATTTACAAATTACCCACACATCACTCTATGTTGAATAGGCACTCAATAAATATTTATTGAATGAATGCACAATAGGTGCAATGGATTTTATTTCAAAGAGGATAAATAAAATAGTAAGAAGACTATGAAATCCATCTTAAACATTATTAATATCTCTATCCTTACTTATCCTTCAGAAAATATATCACTGATCTTCCTATGGGGAAGCAGACATTAGATCGATTAGTTTTTTAGTATTTTTACAGTAAGAATTACTGTGAAAAAAAAAAGAAGAACAGACATGGATTCCAAGTGATAGAATGTTGGTTACTTAATAATAAAAAAAACCTCCATATTCAACTGACGTATGAAAACACAGGCTCAAGAATATGAAAGCTGCCCATGGAATTCCACAGAGATGCATTGAAAAGTTGAATGCACTTTCTTTCTCTCCATGAAGTTAGGGAAGGGCTGACTTGAAGATTCAGTGCTTAGCAAAACCGTGGAATTGGGTAGAAAGAAGAATGCCATGTCACAGACAGACAGGCAGTCCCCGGGCAGTGCATTGGTGTAAGAGGGTCAACAGAAGCTGGGCTGGACAATGGCACTTCAATAACATTTTCATGATGATTCTGGGAGACCATACAGGAATTCATTTTCTTTCTCATGAGAGAGTGCTCTGCTTTCTTCTGTATATCTAAGTTTCTTTCTTTCTCCCTTTTTTACATATTAAATGTAAATTGCTGGAAATGCCATCACTGCCCCATTTCCTCCCTGTCACAATGCCGCATGCAGGGCTGTCTTGCTCATCACTTATTCATTTCCGAGGTCCTCAGGAGGCAGAGTAAGCAGACTTTCATACACCAGTTTTAAGGTTTTGCTGCATTCAAACATTTATTAATGTTACATTTGGAAATGTGTGTTTGTTAGCTGCTGGTAGTCCTTGGCGGTCTTATTACAAGTGTCATTAAAGCATCATAATATTTGGAGAAATAGCTCTGCTTCGAGATATTCAGGTTCATTAATGAACATTATCCATCTGACACATTTGGTAAACACCAGAGCTTCAGAGAAGAGCTCATCAGGGATAAGCTTGGCCCTCTAGGCTCGCTTGGAGAAGCTCATGAACTCACTACTGTTCACCCTCATTAGGCTGGAGATGCAGAGGAAAAAAAAAAGAAAAAACACTGAAAACTGCCAATATTTGTACTTTAGAATTTAGATTCTAATGTTTTCTTTTGTTGTCATTGTTACAGAGATCGGTGGACAAGAGAAAAAGAAATGCTGTATGGAAGTTCTGTTTGTTTCTCTTTGGAAAATGTCGGTGTTACCTTTAAATTAAATTCAGAAAATAAAAAGAAGGTTGAAAAATTTTTTTTAAAAAAGCAACTTTCTATCTAGTCCCCAGGTTTTGGAAAAAATTAGGGGCATCTTTCACATCACAATATTGTTAAGAAAAAAACCCTAGAAAAATATAAACATTATTTTTCTTCAAAGTGCCATTTCCCCTGCTATGACCCATATACTATAACCCATAGAAATAGTCAATGAAAATGAATTAAGACAAAGTTCCTGAAATTAACACAATCCCAAGTATATACACTTTTAGACACTTCAAACAAAATAGCCTTTCCAGAAAGCACCAAATACGTTTTTCTTATCACCATGTGAATTAAAGATTAAAAATATTTGAGTATATGTGTAATTTTTATATATGGAGAATATGTAACCATATGTTACAGTCTCTACCTGGGAATCAGAGGATTTTTAAAGTCCAATTACTGAAAATATCTTTAACATTGTAACTACCCAAATTTTATCACTTCAGAAGTTTCATGCTTATTTATTCAAGCACTTAACAAAGTCATTACTAATTTCTCTTTGAAATCATAAAACTTCTGTATTAAACATGTAAATTTAGTAAGGTTGCTCATTTTAAATATATGGGGAAAGTCAGCTTCCTGAGTCGCCCGAAATCCTCACATTCCAAAGGAGTCCACCGAGGCCATTCAGACATTTAGTTCAGACAGTAAAAATAAGAATCCATTTATATTTCTCAAAAGAATTTTTAACTATCATAAAAATGGAAGAACAATGTAGTTACTGAGAAAGAAATTAGAATCAATTTAGTATGCAGAACTACACTCAAGAGAACTTCAATTCTTCTTAGGATCAATAATTTTTTGTCAAATATTTACATGCTCTATCTTATTTTAATTTGGTATTTATAATAAAATAAAAATAATTATATATGGTTGGACAAAGGAGGTTACTGTATTAAAAAAAATAAAGGTAAGTTGATAGTTTTCCAAAAACTTAAAGGGAGGTACAGTTGATCATCATTTTTCATGGACTCTATATTTGCAAATTTGCCTATTTGCCAAAATTTATTTGTAACCCTAAAGTCAGTACTCATAGGGCCTTCATGGTCATTGTCATTCATGCAGAGAACAGAGAAAAATTTAAGTTGCCCAATGCGCATATTCCCAGCTGAGTTTGAGCAAGGCGATGCTCTGCCATGTTTCGGCTTTCACAGTGTAAACACACTAGTATCCTTCCCAAGGTCTATTTTGTGTCCGTTTTTCACATTTTTGTGCTTTTTTTGGTGATTGTACTGTTTAAAATGGTCTCCAAGCATGCTACTAAAGTGCCTTCTTATGTTCCTAAGCACAAGGCTGTGATGTGCCTTACAGAGAAAATGTGTATTATAAACAAACTTTGTTCAGAGGAGTTCTAGTGCTGTTGGCTGTGCATTCATTGGGAATGAATCAACAGTACATATTAAATAAAGTGTCTTTAAACAGAAACACAGATAAACAAGGTTATGTACTGATCATCCAACTGTGTATTTCCCTAGAAGCAATGGTTCCATATTCACTAACTGAGTGTTCATGGCAATGTATAGAACACAATGACCACAAATAATATGAATTGACTCTGTATATTTTTTGATAAGTCCTCCTAGGTGAGACTGAAACTGTTTATATTACTATTTTCATTGGCAATGTACAAATTCAGTATTCATCATAACCCCAAATCTTTGTATGCTACATTATGATGCATTTCTTATAAGAAACAAATGCAATATTGTAAACATTCTCTCAACTTTTCCTTGGTTACCTGAGTATTCCAAAGAATGTGCATGCAAATTAATGAGGACTATCATTTGATAGGAATAATTCTCTTCCAACTATTTTGATTGGATTTTGTTTGAGTATGTCACATTAAAGTGTTGTTGTCATATCATCTCGGCCTAGTAAGGGTTCTTCCATATTTTCATGTTAAATATGTAAGAGAAATTATTTGTTATATATAACTATACTGAATCTAGCACTGTATATATATGTATACATATATATACATTTGTGTTTTATAATTGCATTTGCAGAAACAAAATAATCGTACATGTGTATATACATATGTATATGACTATTTTATATGTACTGCAATTACCTCAGATAAATTTGATAATAATTATACATTTATTATGGAAGTAATCTAACATATCTTAACATACCTAGTACCCTGGATTGAGTTAAAAAAAGCATGGATGAAAAATAATTTATTTATGCTATTTTATAACAATCCAAAATTTACAAGTATTCCTGACTAACATAACCTTATTTGCAAGATACAAATAAATTATTGCAATAATAATAATAGTAAATTATTGTTTCAAGACTGAGACAAATTGTAAGAGACTTCTGAAATTTTTTAAAATCTAGCCAGCGGTTGTTTCAGAATTACAATGCATTTGGACTTGATAATGACCTCAATGGTCAGGAAGATAGATATAGAATCAAATGTTAAAAGAAACAAATGCATACATAATAATAACACTGCATTTAATCTGAATATATTTAGACACAAAAGCCCAGTGCAGAGCATGACAGGAAAGGCCCTGGGTTAGAAAAGTGGGCTCTCCAAAGACTAGAAGATCTTCTGAGGCTCAGATGGGGGTGGGGGGCAGCTTGCATGGGGGGTGGGAGTGTGGGTGCAGAGCATCTTGGTAGGGCTGGTGATTTGAGCACTGAGTTTTAATCTTGACTAGCGGGAGATTTCATGCCTATATGCATCTTTTTCCTTTGAGAGAGACCTTTGCTTATTTCAGACACTCTTGTCTAGGATTCTTACTGTAATTTGTCATCCATAGTTGGCCACTCAGCAAGCAACAGAGCTTAAGAAGCAGCATTTGTTGTTCCAGAAAGGTTTCTGGGTAGTTATACCATCAGACCTGTCACAAAAACCGAGAGCACTGATTTAAATTCTTCGGTGTGTTACTTAATTACCTTTTTAATTAGGATAAAGTGTCTTTTCACCCTCTCCTATTTGAATACCGCCATCCCTGCTTTCGGGGCCAAGTTATAAATACACTGCAGTGAAGAGCTCTCACCCCCTCCCCTTCCTCTCCCCACTGAGCCAGCTGCCTCTGTGTGTTCAACTGTCAGTATCTGCGCTGCAGAGACGCGCCGAACGCTCCCTAATAACTGGGGGAATCGGGGCCGCTCTTCGCCGAGCTGACAGCTGAACACAGCTCAGGGGAACTGAATGTGCAAGAGGAGCGGAAAGAAGAGGGTAGATTGATTCTTTGAGATGCAAGGATAAGATGCCTACGAAAACAGCGATGATCGTGCTGGGTGGCTGATGAGGGTGAGGGCCGGGGAATGTGTTAGTCAAAGCGGGAAAGGGAAACTAAAATCCCAATTTGAAAGTCGAAGAAAAAAATAATTTATCAGAAACACCTTATTTCTTTTTCTCTCATGCAAACACGTAATCAGGGTGGAAAGAATTAGAAGAAATCGCTTTTATCTTCTGGGACCGGAAGTGGGAGACATACATGACTGAAGTCGAGGACCCTTTGCCCGGCCCTGCCACAGACCTAGGTTTTCCCTCAGGGAAGACATTGCCTGACTGAGAAAGAACCTGCAAGTAACTCTTTGCATGGTCTCTGGGAGAGCCTCCAGAACTATAAAACATTCTAACAACAAGAATCCTGAGGTACAATTTTTTTAAAATTATTTTTAATTGTGGTAAAATACACCTGACATAAAAGTTGCCACCGTAACCACATTTTGGTGTGCGGTTCAAGTGGTGCTCAGTACATTCACATTGTTGTGCCACCTTCACTTCCACCCATCTCCACAAGTCTTTTCACCTCCCAAAACTAAAACTCTGAACCCATTAAAAATAATTCCACATCCTCCCCTGCCCCTAGGGCCTGGCAAACACCATTCTACTTTCTGTTTGTATGAATTTGACTACTCTAGGTACCTCATATAAGTGGAATCATCAAGTATATTTCTTTTTGTGACCAGCTTATTTCATTGAGGATGACGTCCTCAAGGTTCATCCACGTTATAATGTGTCAGAATGTCCTCCCTTTTTAAGGTTGAATTGTCTATTCATTCATCCATATGGACACTTGAGTTCCTCTCACCTTTTGGCTATTGTGAATAATACTGCTGTGAACATTGGTGCACAAATACCTCTTCATGATTCCACTTTCGGGGTGCCTGGGTGGCTCAGTCAGTTAAGCGCCGGACTCTTGGTTTTGGCTCAGGTCATGATCTCAGGGTCATGAGATCGAGCCCTGCATGGGGCTCAGCACTCAGCACAGAGTCTGCTTGAGATTCTTTTTCTCCCTCTGCCCCTCTCCCCAATCACATGTCCTCCCTCTCTCTCTAAAATAAATAAATAGAGCCTGGGTGGCTCAGTTAAGCATCTGCCTTCGGCTCAGGTCATGATCTCAAGGTCTTGGGATCGAGCCCCGCATCAGGCTCTCTGCTCAGCGGGGAGCCCGCTTCTCCCTCTCTCTCTGCCCCTCCACCTGCTTGTGCTCTCTCTCTCAAATAAATAAATAAAATCTAAAATAAAAATAAAATAAAAAAATAAAATCTTAAAAAAAAAAATCCCGCTTTCAATTCTTTTTAATAATACCCCAAAGTGGAATTGTTGGATTATGTGAAAATTCTATTTTTACTGTTTTGAGGAACTCCTACCCTGTTTTCCATAGTGGCTACATCATTATACATTCCTATCAGCAATACAAAAATGTTTCAATTCCTCTACATCCTTGCCAGTACTTGTTATTTTCTGATTTATTTGGTAGTAACCATCTTAATGGAAGTGGCAGGTCTCAGATACAATTTACTTCAGCTTCTTCATTTTGCATATGAAAAAATGTTGGGCCAGAAAGGTCGTTTCTATCTGCAGAGTTAGTAGCAGTGCTGGAATAAAAACCTAGGTGTCTTGGTCAACAACTTGTATTCAGGTCTCCAAAAGTAACCCAAGTTGTGTTTTGTTTTGTAAATGACAGCCAACAATGTGCCCAACCAGACCACAGCTATCCCTTATCTTAGTCTATTTGCACACACACATATTGTGACCACAGTTCTGGCTCCCTGAAGAACACTCAGATAACAGGGAAATGCAGGCACATGAAAAAGACTCAGGGGAACTACAATTTAAATACAAGCCAATGGACGGTGCTCATGGTGCATGTAAGTGCTGAGAACCTGTAGAGTGATTAGGGTAGAAAGCAAATAACAAAATTTTCTGGAAATTCCATAGGGCAGCTGAAACCCTGATACTATAGAGTTTACAGTGTAGAAGAATATATAGTGACATAGGATGATAAATTGTAGTTGATAAATTGTGAGAAACCAAATTATCAGAAAAAATGTCCACTGTAAAAAAATATCATATTGTTGTTGTTCTTGCTAACATTTATAAGAACAAAGAATGTATGGTTACTAAAGTGTTAGTTTGGGTTTTACAATTCATTTGTTCAACCAACTTTAATTGAATACCTGCTGCAAATCAGGTGCTGAAAAAAATAGCACAGTACAAGACAAATAAGGCCTCTGTTCTCTTGAACATCTTTTCTAATGGGAGATAATGTTAAAGAAGAAGAAAATAAGTGAGATAGGTATTGATTGTGATAAGACAGAAGTCACCAGTGGGCCAAATATGGCCAGCAGTTAGACAATTTTATTTGGTCTGCAAGTATTTGTTTTTAACTGTAAATTATATGATAGTAAGTAACATTTAAAAAGGAAATCTTCACATAAATTCCAAATTTCTGGCTTTCCTTGAGAAATTTGGGAAAATGTCAGATAGGAAAGTCAAATGAGATAGTTAGAAAAGCCATGCTAATGAAATAATTTTATAACTAAAATTTTAAGTATGAGAATTAATCAGGTCTATGCAGTTCAGGGGAAAGAATATTCAAAGCAGAAGGAACAGGAAGCCCCAAGTCCTGGAAAATGGCAAAAGCTGGGACCAGGTGGGCTGTAAAGGTGGGAAGTCATGTGAAAGGATCATCCCAAGACTTGATAAGAACTTCTATTTGACCATAAGAGTGAAAGATGCTAAGTCAGAGAGAGACACAGGGTAATTTTTCTCTGTCCCTGTATTTTTCAAATATGTTAATATAAAGATACATATCACCTTTGTAAGGATGAGAAATATTTTTAAAATACAAAAAAAAAAAAAAAAACCTCTTGGCAAATATGTGTTTTGAATAAAATATAGAATGGGGGGGAATGTAAATCATTGAAAATCAAGATTACTATGTTGTCTTTATTTGAATGTAATTATATCCTTGAATGGAAAGTCATTTTCCATCTGTAGATGTGCCACTCATAGAGGAGATGAGGGGAATGAGGTTGAATGAGTCACTAGGGGTTACATAGGAAAGAAGCAGGAGTTAGTAGCATATTAGATGTCATGGTCTCTAAGTAGGACAAACTTACCTGGTTTATAAAGGTAAAACCAAGCACTGAGTTCAACCACAAAATGTGAATGCCCTTGGTAGTTCTTTGGAAGCATGAACTTTTGATTAAAAAAAAAAAAAAAATGAGTTTTCTACTCACCTAAGAAGAAAAATTTTTGAGTCAGGGCAAAGAATAGAAACAAAGGAAGGGAAAACACAATATAAATGATTGCAATTTAAAAGAGTCATGGTAATAAGCTCAGTAATATTCAAATAAGACCAGTGGCTGTTCAGGCCCAAGTTGTTCAACCAGAGTCCATATAAGTGATGGCTCACTGAACTCAAAGCTCCCAGGCTTGAATCTAAAATTTCCTTTGCTGTAGAAGAATTCTACAATGATCTAGAACTGTACTTCCCTGCCTCTCAGACTCATCTATGGACCCAGCCCACAATTACCCCTAAAACAAAACCAGTGAACCAAGAGGAGGAGCAAGACAATTGGGATTATGTTGCTCTTTCAACCTGGGATTTTCTCTCATAAGTTTTTGTGTGTTTGTTTTTTGTGTTTGATTATTTTGCTTCTGTGTTTTCTTACAGTTTTGGGAAAGGAGTAATTAGATAAAGAATTAAAATGTGAGCAATAAGCATCAGAAAATTTGTAAAGTATTTCTGACATAGTAGACTTCATTGTACATAGAGTCTTCTGAAGACGTTGACCTCAGTAATGAATTATTGAAATAGTTCTTCTTTGAAGGGAGATAATAGAGTATTAAATCAATGCAAAGTTATCAATCTAAACTGTGGTCCAAGCTGAGTTTGTGGGATTGTTTGAAATGATATTCTGATATTAGATCAATTTATAAATAAATACGTGTGTGAACACACACACACACGTTGCATATATATGTATGGATATATATATATATATATATATATATATATATGAATATTTATTCTTAAAATCAGCCCTAAAGCTGACATTTAATAAAATATGAAAAGCTTATGTTTATATAAGTGAAGAAATATGACTGTATTTTTAGAGATGTGACCAGTCACTAAAGCTTAATTTTTAAATCAATTATGGAAATAAATAGAACTCTGTAAGTAGTCAACAATTCATGATCAAAAATTATTTTCCAATAACCTCTTCTCTCCTTGTTCAAAGACATTGCCAAGTCCTATCAAGTCTGCATTTTTTAAATGTCCAGTTCCATTACCTCTACTTTATCTACCCAACCACTGCCCCATCCATGCATAAGTCATCTGTTCAAAGTCCATCAACTTCTATGCCTTTTTAAAAAAAGAGAGAGAAAGATACATCTTTGGCCTGGTATGTAGAACAAGATCTGTTGTGACCTAGCTCGTGTCTGTCCCTAGTCTTGCCTTTGGCCATCCCTCCTCATATATACCCACATTCCAGGCATCTGTAGTTAATCAGTAATTATTTTATTGAGTGTCTGCTATGTACTAGACTGGGCATGTGGTGGATCTTGCTCAAATGCATTGTTCTAGAGGGTGTAGGAAGGTCAGTAAATTATAATGTCATATTTTCAGAATAACTACACAGCAAAAATAAACGACAACATAATAGATAAAAAATTACCTTTTATTCAAAGGTCATGGCAGTTCTCCTGGAATGAGTGATATTTGAGTCAAGATATGGAATCTGGGAAGCACCAGCCATTTGGAGCACAGAGGACAGATCATTTCATTTAGGAAAAACAAGAAGAGCCAAGGCCCTAAGAGAAGGAGAAAGGTGGCTAGAGCAGGGTGAGGAAGGTATCCCATGCTGGAGATGCTCTTCAAGACACAGGGAGTTGCCAGGCCATGTAAAGGATTTTAAGCCATGATACAGAATTGGGATTTTATAGTAAGTAGAGACAGATTTAACCAAGGGAGTGACATGAACTAACTTTTTAAAACATCTCACTGTAGCCACAGGGTAGAGAATATGGTGACTCCTGAATGGTAGCAACAACACCAGCCTCTGGTCCCTGTACTTTCCTACCAATGCAACACAAAGAATATTTACAACCAAGAGACTTTAGTTCTTTTTTTTAAGTCCCAAATTATTCACTTATCAAGTGGAAGATTTGGGACCCACACCCACAAACCTGGAGGAGAGAGAAGAACCCCCGGAGATTAGTTCTGGCATAGACTGCAGGTGGGCACTGTACCTTAACACCCCCTGCAAGATAATAGCTATGGACATGGAGGGCCTGGTCCATCTCAGCTTGGTACCATGGCTTATAGCTTTGCATTTCATTAAACTTTGATCCAGCAACTTTCTTTTTTTTAAAAAAAAGATTTGTTGGGGCACCTGGGTGGCTCAGTCGGTTAAGCGGCTGCCTTTGGCTCAGGTCATGATCCCAGGGTCCTGGGATCGAGCCCCACATCCGGCTCCCTGCTCAGCGGAGAGCCTGCTTCTCCCTCTCCCTCTGCCTGCCACTCTGCCTACTTGTGCTCTCTCTCTATCAAATAAATAAATAAAATCTTTAAAAAAAAAAAAAAAAGATTTGTTTATTTATTTTGGATACAGAGAGAGAGAGCAAGAGAGAGGAGGGGAGAGAGGGAGAGACAGAATCTCAAGCAGACTTCCCGCTGAATGGTGGAGTCGGACTCGGGGCTCGATCTCATGACCCTGAGATCATGACCTGAGCCGAAATCAGAAGTCGGAGGCTTGACCAACGGAGCCACCCAGGCACCCCCATGATCCAGCAACTTTCTTGATGGGTCCATGTAGAAAATAACAACAGTAGTAATAGATAAATAATAGTAGCCGTAATTAACTAAATCAGCGCTGTCCACAGCTAGGTATTTGTGAGGGATACCTTATAATCTCTAATGCTTTTATCAACTCTGCAAGGTAAATAGCTTCCCCCATTTTAGAAATAATAAGGTTTGAGGTCTGAGATATTGACTCTCAAGTGGCAGAGGCAACATTCAAACCTCAGTCTTGCCTGACATGTTCTTTTCATTTCATTGTGCCAAAAAACAAAGGTTATAGTTTGTGGTTTATTATTTTTTAGAAAAGAAAATCATGTAATACTTTTTTCTCCCCTTAACCTCTATAGCACTTTAAAAACAAAACTTCATCAAAATGTCCAAGTCAAAAAAAGAAAAAAGAAAAAAAGGAAAAGAACAAGTCAATAAGGTTATGGGAAGAAATGTGGAAAAAATGAATGAGAAACTTGAATAAGAAAAAGAAAAATCTTCTCTTACATTAAAAAAAAAAAAAAAAATGAAAGGAGATCAAGAAGTGGTTTGGCCTAATTCGGGCCTCCCTGGGTGGGCAGCACTGGCTGGCAAGAAAACACCTGTTAAAGTAGGTGAGTGTCATGCTTCTCTCCCTGAAGTTAGGCAGAGCCGTCATTGCCGTCACATGAATGGCTGCCAAATGCGCCTGGAGCACAACACGAAGAACAAAGACGAAATCCCTTACTGTGCGAAGCCAAAGGCCAATTTATGTTCTCAAACCGGTCATGGCATTTCTGGTCTTCAGCGCGGTCCCTACGAGGGTGAAGGCGTGTGTTCTGATGAGAGGTGCTGATGGTGTGCATGGCCTCTAATTTCATTTAGCACCTCAAGTGTGGGCAGCGTAACTCTAGTGCTGGAGAGGCAGCCTTTAGATGAGACACCGGTCCCACAAAGAGTCCATTGACATTTGTCATCTATCCAATTTTATTCCTAGCTTCCACCTTTTATGTTTCATTATTGCAGAATCAGAGCAGGAGAGTCAAATACCACAGCAGCTATTTCTTTCCCCGAGTGCTGATGGCTGCCTCAGGAGAAGAAAAGCAGGAATGCCTTATTAACATACATAAGTGACTGGTGACAAAAGTTATTTTTTTTGAAAAATGTGAATCAATGGAATGGGCGTAGACTTTGGAGTCAGACATCACTAGATTTTACTGTGGCGTTCCCAGCTATCCTGTGACCTTAGGCAAGTTCACTGAATTACACTGAGTCACAGCATCAATGCTTTATCAAATGAGAATAATAGCAGTTTACAAACTACATGAAAATATGCTTAACATATAGATGGCACACAATAAATATTTGTGCGTTCTTTTCCCCCTTGTTTGAATAGTTTCTTACAGCAAAAAAGGGTCTAGAGATGAAAGACTGCTTATTTAAACATGGCATGTGGAAAAAATCCCACTAAGGAACTGTGTCTTTTACCAATTCATTTAGCATCTCTGAGTCTTAGTTTCAACATCTTTCAGAGAAAATTATATCCCCCAAAAGCAATTATGGAACAAAGATAAGAATAATTATGATTCTCATAATCTTAATTCAGAGATCTTTACTCATAGAGTTTGAGGGAAAAAGTTGAAAAAGCCAGGTACTTTGATTATAGAGTCGTATTTCTTATTGGGGTTAATATATATGAAAAATAAGCACTAAATAAGAGCTATCTTAAAAGCATTGTTATTCCTTTAGAAGTTTCTCCTTTCCAAAATTTAAGACGATTTTGATGTTCTCTTAGATTGATTTTTGTTAGAATTGTTTTTATATAGATATGTATCTATCCAATCCTTAGCTATTAATACTAAAATGTGTCTTCTGAGATATAAATGATGTTCAAAGGCCAATCACTCTGTACAAATGTCACCATACTCATGATTGATTTAGCATTTCTCCACCTTCAACAGATTCTTGAATCAGTAATACTTGGAGACACCATGCACATCAAATATACTAGTGTAATGCTTACAAAATCAATAAATGGTGATCTTGTGAGTCTTGTTATGTCTACTTTATTGATTGAGTTTTTATTATATCTGTAATTATGGCTCAAAAATACAATTTGATGGTCTTAAAAAAAGTGTTAACTCTTAAATCTCTTATCCATAGGGCCTAAACTTTTTCTTTTTTTCTCTATCATTCTATAGTTCAACCCATCCCACATCCAAACAAACAGACCAAAGTCTCGATATGCCAGCTTTCTCTGAGATGCAAAGGTGAAAGTGGACCCCCTTGACCGGTATAGTCAGATAAGTCCGCTATCTACACAGAGAAGTAACCAGAAGGGCTTCTTTAATTCAGAATTTTATGGAGATAATCAAAGAATTTCTTGAGATTGATTCATCCTATACTATCTAGTAAGAATCATACTTAACGTACACTAACTCTAGATAGTGGGTGGTGATTTCTGGTTGTCTTCAGTTTTTTTCTCACCAACAAATTGGTGATAGTTATTAGTGGCATGACTAGGTAAATGGTTGTCTTTCATTTTAACTCTCTCGGTTCTTTCACTTCCCATTTCTCCTACGGAAAAAAAACCCAAACCTTCTCTATGTTCCGATGTTCCTCTGGTCACTTCATATGACGAATAGAATTCATTTGAAAATACCTCAGCATAGGTCATGTATGCTACTTTAGAGATAGTCAGATGCCCTAATCATAAGTTCACTCCAAGGGGCAGTGAATATCTAATTAGAAAGGACAGTACAAGATGCTATTTTTGTTGATCAAATGTGGCTGAATATTGTCAGTTTCCTATGGTTCAAATTAATGTAATCACTCCATCAATCCATAGTAATTTTGATCAACTTAGATGTTTAGCTATTTAGCTTAATACATAATTTTGAAGATGGGTTTTTATTGGAAATAGTGATGTATGTTAATATATTTTGTAAATCATCTTTCTCTGGTAAAATTAATGCTATTTAGATATGTGGATTGACTTAATTATTTCAGAAATAGTCTCTACTTTCTTATTAACAGGATATAAAACTCTAGCAAACCCTTTAGGGATGGTGCCTGATAATTGACCTCTAAGTGCTCTTGCATCCAGCCATTGGTCTCTAGAATATTGTTATATTCACTTCAAGTGACCCTCACATGCAAAGCATCATGGTAGAACCTACAAATACAGCAACTGACTTTCATTCATCTTATAAGAGTAAGTTGTTTGGAATATTTTATGCCAGCTCACTAACAAACAAGTCCATGTGGGAACTAAAATTTGATCTCACACTTGCTTTCATTATTACTTGGTTGGGAAAAAGGGGAAGTGGCAGGCACCTTATTTCCCAAAACATCATAACAGGTGTGCATAACTAAGTTTTCTTAGGTCATTTTGTGATACAGTATCTTAATCTTCTGAAAGTGTCCTTGATCAAAGTACAGTCTTTGTGAGGTATTTACTCATTGGTCTCTGTGGAAGACTTTCCTTCCTCCCATAAGCCCTTCCCTATGTTGTGCGACCCTGTGATGTTATGGTTCATTGACTCTAGACCAAGTGTCCTGTGTTAAAATCATGTCATTTGTGTCTGTGTGCACTGGGATCAGTATGCTTTCTGAGAGGATTTGAACCCTTTTCAGCTGAAAGAGTCAGTTCTTGCTTAGGGCTAGAACTTCAAACAGACATCTTCTTATCAATTTGAACAGCGATGAGACGGTAGCACTCAGTATTGACACTATTTTACTTCCTGCCCTAAAGGATGGGGCATTACAACTTTATGGTTTCCTGTCCAATGTCTTGGAGGAGAGGCATTATGTGTGTTCATTCTCTAAATCCTATTATACAAATTATGTAGAAATGATGCATCGCATGCTATTATGTATCAATGTAACATATTATCACATATTAATTTTGGGACATACATGCCAGAGTTGAGGTTCCCTGGACATCAGATTCTGAGACACTGAGGTCTGTATCAGCTGGTCATCGGATATGAGCTGCTCTTATAAAAGTGCCATAATAATGGGCAAGGCAGCTTCTTTTTGCCAAAGACAGTTCCCAGAGAGGGGCCCAGCTACAAACTGTCAGCAGCCAACACCTCTCAGGAATTTGAAGAATAAGTCTACAGACCTAAAAGAGGGTCAAGTTGGCACATCACACCTTCAGCTTTAATTCAGTCCCAGGTTTGAACCATTCCCAGTGAGTATGAGGTTCCTCTCTGTTCCTGAGAGTATGCTCTTGGTCTGGCCTTGATTCAATCTCAGTTTTGCCCTTGATTTCTCCAGTGCTTGCTTGATGATCTGAGCTCCCCCCATGTCTTCTCATAAATACATAAACACTGGGGAACAATATTCATCAAGAAGATAGTAGAGTTTCCCTTTCCTGTTTAGCATCAACCCAAACTGCTTCCAGCACTAACTAATAAAGGTCACATAGAGACAAAACATCACTGAAGAGAAAGTGGTCATTGGTCTTTTTTTTTTTTTTTTTTTTTGGCTCATAGTAATCTCTGCCCCCTCCAATGTAAAGAGAATTCCAACATGGAGGCAAGCGCCCTTGCGGAGTAACAGAGGCTAAAAAGGAGAAAACAGGGATAAGTCAATATTTTACATGACTTGGTGACTTAAAGGATGGCCTAATGACTGAGAAGAAGCGGTCAAAGATAAGTTAACAGCTAGGAAATTAGAATTGTACCAAAGCAAAGAAAGAAAACTATGATGGGAAAAAAGAGTTCAAGAAAATGTTAAGTTATTTTGAGAGGATGTTTCTGAGAAACCAGAGAAAGTGAGAAAGAAAGAGCTAGACTGATGGAAGGGTGGGTGGAGGGACTTCTGTTACACTTAGGACTCATAAGTGTTCTTAGATAGGATTCACCTTGGAGACTGGCCTCAGGCGTCCTCACTTTTATGGAACTCCACATTAATATGCAACTCGTGCTCAGAGACAGCAAGAGTGTGATTAAGTACAATACCAATGCCTACAGTAAAAATGTAAAACTTTCCAAAATTCCTAGATAACATTTCTAATTTTGACCTTTTACTTAAATCACTTGCAGGGTATCCTTCCAACTTTCAACTCATCAATTTTCCTTTTATTCAAATTGTTATGAAAATGCAACTTCCACCATGAAGTCTTCCCTCATAAGAATTTTTCTTTGCAGTTCTATCTATCTAATCCAAATATGCAAACTTAATGGCACTCTTACTTATCCCTGTCCTGATTTCATACACCCTGAATATGTGACCAATCGAATTATGCAGTAGTGCTTGTATAGAAATCTAGTCCCTAGTTCTCCTCATCTAGCTTACCAGTCTCAGAACTTGGCAAGCAGCTTCGATGCCAGTCAACTATTGCAGAATAAGGAAACGGCAAATAATGACACAGTTTCTTACTCAGATGGCATCTATTTTAAGTGTCATTATGGCCATATCCCACACAAAAGAGAACACACTTCACAAAAAGTCAGAAATCTCTGTGAGGGGCCGCTGGTCATCTCTCAGACTTTTCCGTTGAATTCATTCATGGCGGTAGCTGTATCTACCAATATGAACTATCTCCAGCTCTATAATGTGTACGCACGTAACTACAGATTGAAAAATGAAGATATAAAAGGAGCAGGGGCTTCCCAACATTTTAAATACAAAAAGCAGGGATCTTCACAGACTGTCTCCATGCAGAAGAAAGTCCCCTTGGAGAGGTCTATAAACACAACCACAGTGCAGTCATGATATTCGATTCAGAGAATTTATTTATTTATTCTTAAACAAAAAGGAAAGCTCCCAAGACCCATTACTTTTCTCTTAAACACAGACAATCTTTACCCACGCCCCCTGGAAGCTGTGATGATTTTCATAGGACTCTAGATCGTTTCAAAAAGAATAAACTATAATGAAGGGCTGCTCCTACAAACACAAATTTTGTAGAATCCTTTGGACCGGCAGCTTTGGAAATTCTTCTCTCAGGGGAAGTAAATGTAAGTGGAGCTGCACTTGAGTTCAGTTTCTATTCCCCTCTCAATTACCATCAATGCCGCTGAATCAGGAGCTACACCGAAATTCCTGAGATAGCTTTTTAAAAATCTAAAATAAAAGAAGAAAGTGTTATTGCAGACAGAGGTGAAAGAAACCTTGGTACAAGAGGGACCAAGTCCCCAGAGGGAGGGAGCTAAAGGCATGGAATAATGAAGCAAAAACTTGAAATACCCAAAGCAGAATATAGACATTCTGATCCTTGTTCTTTCTTTAATTTTTTAGGCCTGCAAATATTTGATGTGTTTTTGCTAGGCTTGAGATGCACAGTAATTTTTTAACAGATATATAATAAATAAGTAATTATCATATGGTGGGAAAGGAACAGCCAGTTAGTGTAATGTGTTTGGAAGTCGCTCCTTCCTGCGTGAGCAGAGCCCACCCCACCCCCCGACAGTGTACCCTAGGCAGCATGCAATAGGAGAGTCCCTGTCATGGCTTATTGCTTAAGCATGCTGCAGGTGACTACTATATCAGCATTTAATGGCTCAAAACAATAAGATATGTTTGTAAGACACAGAACATTATTCAGCAGTGCTTCGCTACTACCCATAGATAGATCATTGCTTGGGCTTCAAGTGTTCGGTAAGTATAAGGCATTTTTACTAATTAAAATGTGAAAGTAAGTTTCAGAGCTAGTCGCTGGATTCAAGTAGTTGTAGGAAAATAGCTCACTTGAAGATAATAGCACAGTCTGATATTTGTAAAATGTTATTAAATTTAATAGTCAAAATGGAGGAATTGGAAGTAGAGCTATTTTCCTCTTATTTACCTTCATGCCTTAACAGAGGTCCACAGTCCCAGCCACACCAAACATTAAGCTGTATTCTGAAAGCTATTAAACGCTGTCGTGAGGCAATTTTAACTAGCACTAAGCGTACCCATGGGAGAATCATTAAAATTGCCCGGAACATGCATCGTGATGCATGATTTTGAGTGTGACAGCTCCGCTCTGCAGAACACGTTCTGGTTCACACATGCGTGTCAGTACCACTGCACACTCTCTTCTACTGACCCACAGTACCATTGGGCAGATCTAAACTGTGTCTACACAGCAAGGATCTGAGTCTGTGAGATAACACATCCAGTTTATCTGATTACAGGAAGATGTTTGAGGGTGCTTCCACAGGCATGCAAAAGCAACAACAAAGAATTTGGTCTGCATTTTATAAGTCGACCAAACACACAGGTGTAAGATTTGTGATGGTAAATATAAAATTTGCCTTTTGATTCTCCGTCCTTCTCTCACAATACAGATGTGTTAGTTTTACCTGAGTCCAGAGTGGGCCATGCACTAAATACTGAGTATAGAGATGGGACAGATCAGGGCTCCAAGAGCTACCTTAACATAAAGAGATGCACAAAATTTGTAAAGCGAAGAATTGAATGGAGTTAAGATTTTAGTGGATTTGGGACATTGGTGTGAGCCACATTTGAGGTTGAGACCTGGTTCTGTCCGTCACTAGTTGTGTAACCCTGGCCGACTACTTTATCACCCTAAACCTCAGTTTCTTAGTCTGTGAAATGGAATTAACAACAAAACCTGCCTCCCTGGGAAATTTTGAGATTAGGTGAGGTAATTACGTAACTCATTTAACAATAGTGCCTTGCTGATAAGTGCACAAGTAACGTTAGCTAAAAGGTATTTTAGCCAATGATCAAAAAAAAAAAAAAAAAAGACTCTGGGCTTGAACTTCCGAATATGCAGCAATCATAGAGGTCCTCCTGCAAGTGAGAGATATGGAGAGAAGTGATGGTTAATGTGCGTTCCTCTGCGAGCTGGTCCCTTTAAGTTCCACTTCATAGGGCTGTTCAAGAACATAATAACGGCCCACAAACACAACCGCCCTTCAATAACATGAAGGTGAGCTGTACGCAGAAGGTGGGCAGAAGGACTACAAAGGTGCGATGAAGCACAATGGGAGGAAACATAAAATAGCTGTTGATCACTGGGAAGTAGTAACAGCAAACAGGCAGTGCTGGCGGGGACCAGTCAGAGAAGAGGTGGCTCAGAGGAAGGGAGACAACTGAGCTTCCCATGAGGCACATTCGCTGAGCTCCAAACAGTGGGCGGCTGGGCAAGGCGACCAAAGGATTTCCCCTTGTGCTCCGGCCTGGGGTACCCCACGGGTCAGACGGCCTTCTCTCTCCCCGCGGTTGGTATAGAGATCCAGACAACAACTCGTAGACACAGTCTGGGAGAGTAAAAAGAGCTGAGCCTCTGTGTTTTTCTCCGGGCTCCGCCACCTACCAGCTCGGTGAACTTGGGCAAGTCACTGGACCTCTGTAGAGTTCAGTAGCGCAGTCGATAGAAGTGTGATGATAGCGTCAACCTGGCGAGCTATCGATACATGTTCGTCTCCTCCTCTGATGTCCTCCCCACACGCACGTAATCTAACACCTGGCTTCTTTCTTTATGTTTTTATTTTAGTACAGGAGCCAGTGCTTAAAGCACCTGGGAATTACCGAGGTAAATCCGTTGCTTCTTTGGCATGGGGACCGAGCAGATTTCCTTTCACCGTAACAATGGGGAAATCATCGCCACCGATCATCCCTCTGCAATCATTTTAGCTGCAGCAGAGATCGTTCCTATTCTTTATCTCGGGATTACTTTTTGTTCCGTGAAGCTCTCTAGAGCTTCAGAATTCTCGGTGCATTTGACGAATTCGGCTTTCAGTCCAGATCTCAGATGCAGACCTTTTTTTAAAAAAATTTATTTATTTATTTTTTTAAGTCCCTGGCAACCAAACTTCAAATCTTTTAAAACCTCAGGGAAAGCATGCGGTCATTGGTTTCGCCCTTATCCAAATCTGCATGTACTTCCTGACCACAAATTAGGTCACAGATAAGTTTGGAGCTGCCAATCAGCCCTGGATTCATCAAGCATTTCAAACTGCTGGTGCTGCAGTAGAAACGCCAGTGTGTGCCACAGATAACGGTATCATTTGCATAGTTACAATCAGTTAGTGATAGGATGCCTGAGAGGCAGAGGGGATGCGTGGCAAATGCAAAGTCACTTTCAGATTTGCATTCATTTCGGTTTTAAATGGGAAACAGAGGACCTGACTGAAAGGGGCATCTCCTCCTGTTCAGCTTGATTCTGCCCGAGCCTGTGCCTACAGAGCGTTTCAACTCTTTGAAAGTGCTTTGTGATCTTCCTATGAGCTATTCTTCTCCACAATGTGTGACATACCTAGTAGGCATTATTATCCATAATTTAGTGAAAGGAAGTGAATCAAAAACAGGTTGAATGACTTGTTCAACACCGCAGGAAGTCACAGCACGGGCAGAGGAAGAACCCACAGCTTTGTACGGGCTCCCCATCTGTTGCTAAGCCCCATTAGCCGTGTTTCCTACCTGTACCCAGTAATTAGCCAAACCAAGTGCTGCCAAATAAAGACATGGCGTTGATTTTTTTTTTTCAGCATCTGCCCTCTTTTGAACTTACTCATTTTACTTGCAAAGCGTTGTAAAAACAGCACTACCCATCCCCCTCCAAAAAAAAAAAAAAGAACACAGAAGCCAGGAACAATAAAAAGGACAGCAAGCTGGAGTTCATTGATTTTGAGCATTGAGAGCGCAAGGAGTTAATGTTTCTAAATGCTGTGGCTGGTGCTCAGAGAGGCTGGTAAACCTTGAGAGAATTGTGCTCTACTTAAATGACAAGTACGAGGATCTGATTGATATTCTCTGTAAAGTTTTCCCCAGTTACATGGTTTTTCCTTGGCACCTATGATTTATGGAATATCCCTGTATTAATTAGGCATATGCTAGTATTTTGGAGCGAGAGGTAATAAGACAATTCTCTAGCATTTCATTGCATAATATACACAATTTATTGAAAAGACATGATTTTAGAAACTGGGAGAAAAGGTTAAACACCTTCTTCAGGTACCATAATGGAAAATGCTATCATGATAGCAATCCCCTAAATATAAAAAAACAAAAAAAGTAAGTAACTTCTTTAGTAGGGAAAAAAAAGTTAAAAACCATAGCAATCCCTGACTCAGCAAACAAAAGGGGTTGATAAATGCACCTGCTATCCTGTCTAAAGCTGATCTAGCCTTTTCAGGGTGGCCTTATCAAGTTAAGATCTTGTTGGAGAGTAATGAACACGGGGAAAGACGCTGCTCCTCAATTGCTCATCATTAGAGCACCGTACACGGCTTGAGGGGGAGCAGGAACTGGGATAAATCAGTGCTTTGAACCTCCTGATAATTGGTGCTCAAATCTCAGAATCTGGGTATTATTCTTGGTTAAAGTATCTGCCACATGGCTAGATTGCTATATACATTAATATGTTGAAGACAAAGTGGTGCAGGCGTTGATCCTCACAAAGGGAATTAGCAGAATTGGACTACATATGAGCCTGACCTAGCGTGTCATACCGAGCAGGCTCTTTGTACCTCAGTTTCTCCCACATGGAATAAGAATGACAGTCACTTCTCGAGAGGGCAAGTGAGAGCATACAAGAGGGGAGTTTACTTTTAATTAAAGTGCCACATAAATGTAAAAGTAAACCTACATTTTGCAGAATTTAGCAAAGTGAATGAAACATTTGTTGAATACTGCCTTATGTGTAAACTCTAGGCACTTTCCAAAGGATATGACTAACAATCACAAGAACCCTGAGAACAGGTGGCTCAGAATGACCTGCACATATAACTCAAGATGAGAGCAGGGAGGTCTCTAACTCTGGGGTCAGATGACTTGCTTCAGAGACCCTGTTGGAAGCCTTTGGGCAATTCATAGGAAATCCAAAAATGAGCTCCTCTTTCCGTTATCTGTCATCTTTTAGTCTTGCTCAGTCCTCAATCAATTTTTATTTATTATATTTATTTTTTCAAAGTTATTTATTACTTTTTTGATTCCAGTGTAATAATTGTATGGTGTTACCTCAATCAATTTTTATTAAGATAGCTGCCTCCAGGGACACTGACCTAATGTCCTCATGTGTGTTATTTGGCTCTCAGACTCAAGTGTTGCATCCTTGGGCAACCTGACCCATCTGACCACAGGTTGTCAGGCACCTTGCTGTAAGTGAGAGCATATTCTCCCCTCCATTCCCACCCCACTCCATTGGCTCCAGGCTCCTTCTCTTAATCCTGCTGTAGGGGTAAGAATGGAATACTTCTAAGAGTCTGGAGCCATGGGCTTGATGTTTATTTCATGTTCATATGAGATAGGTCCTAGGTATTTTGCCATTTTAGAGTGAATCAGTTAATGATTTGTGGTAGCCACAGAATTGTAGGACCAGTTTTTTCTAGTGTTTCTGAGGCAGTATGGAAACCTTAGTGGCAATGATTACTGTCTGACTTAGTAAGGAGTCCACTGATAAGGGACGGCCCCAGGGTGGGAGGGCAGGAAGGTAGTGGCTCAAACTATTGTCTAAGCTGTGAGTGGCAAGGGAATGATTATAGCAGAGTGGTCACATTTTCCATCATAGATTTATTTTTAGCTAGTTTGTTTAAGACAAACTCTTCAAATTTCTTTGTTCCCAACTTACACATATTCATCCTACATATGATGGAAAGAATATTCTGAACAACAGACAATTAGTTTTTTATTAAATCTGTTCAGGACATATGCAAAATATATTGTTTAACAAAAATAGCAAATCTGGGCTGCATTATAACGAGGTGATTAAGAGTATAGGTTCTGGAGTCAGTTGCCAGGATCCTTAGCTGTAAGGTTTGGGGAAATTTCCTTCATTTCTATACGTCTTTGGCTCCCTTCTGTGTAAAACAAAATAAAAATAGAACCCACATTATAGGATTGTTTTGAGGATTGAATGTAATGATGTACATAAAGTACATGGCACAGCTCCCAATACATACTAAATACTTGATAATTGTCTTTACAATTATGTCTGTACACGTGGATACAAAAGGCATACACAAGGCAAGCCGTGTGTCTCATCAGTAGGATAGACATTTCTTATGAAGAATTTACTGTTGCAATAGATATTACTCTTCTCCACTTCTCCATGAGGGAAAAGCATTAAAATGGCTTTCCCAGGCTCACAGCTGGTTATTGATCAAGTCGGAAACAATTCAGGATTCTGATCTCAGTTTATATCTCCACGTTGGCTCTTTGAATCCCCACGCTCTGCCCCTAACAACACAGTTCTCTCTGCTATAGGAAAATTAGTATGAACAAAAAACAAAGAAATAAAAAAAATTCATGAAAACTGCTTTCAACTTCATCCCACTTCCTCTTTCCAAAATTCCTCATAACTATTCGTCCCCTAATTATTCTGGAGAAGGATATGCAAGGCTAGTTCCTTCCACCTGGTCTTTACTCCAGGGAAGTTGCCACTCCCATAGTTCTAAGTGGATAAGGTTTTCAGGGAGTGCCATATCCCATGGGAATTGGTCATTTTAAATAAGATTCCTGAAGACCCAAATACATAATATCTAAACAAATGAATCAATGATGGCAGAATTTAAGCAACAGAACAAGGAGGCAAGGAAAAACCAGATATAAGAAAGGGAATAATTGTTTGTAGCCGAGGATGCTTCTGAGATGCTCAAATCCCTTTCAAGAAACTGTCTGCTCCACGTAATGCTTCTGTTTTCATAGTTTGTTTGTTTGGCTTTGTTTTTGTTTTCCCACTGTAAAAATTTATAGTGAAGTAGTTCAAATCTTGCAATCATATACAAAAAAAATCAGCCACCCCATGACTGATCTTTTAAAATATGAACTAGATAAATAATTTTTTTTTAAACCAATAAGCAGTCAAAGTTCTGATATGCCCTCATGAAACTATGATATTCAATCAAAATATTCCACCATATAAATGAAAATCAGCATCAGACAACCCTTAAAAAGATTCTTTTATAAGTAAAATTAAGTAAATATAAAGTGATATTTGATAAATATAATTTAAAAATATGTGATATAGTTCATATAAACTATTAATCAACAGTAGGGCCTTTAAAAATAGTGAGTAAAAAAGTTAACAATGCAGCAACTGATAGTCGATGTTCTAAAAGAGAAGAAGCCCTGTATGTCAGGGTGTTTTCAAGTCTCGGTTTTACCACTTGTACTTATTTGAATTTGGGCAAGATTATATATTTCTGTGCCTTGTGCTTTCATTTGAATACAAGGCTAAGGATAATTTCTACTTCGTGGAGTTGAAGTAAGGATTAAGTGAGATAGTTCATGCAACATGCTTTAAAAATATCTGTCATGGGCTGCCTGGCTGGCTCAGTCAGTAGAGCATATGACTCTTGATCTTGAGGTCATGAGTTTAAGCCCCACATTGGGTGTAGAGTTTACTTAGTAAAAGAAATTTTTTTAATCTGTCACAGTAAAAGTTTGATATAGTTTTTGCTATGTTTACTAATATTACTATGATTAGGTACATGGTAGTTATGCATTGATCTCGGGATAACTAAATCTGTGAAAATAAAAGGCAATTTTTAATGGTGTTTTCTGTAACAAGGTTTTTAGAGCAGTTTCCATAAAATGATGTGTGTGTTATAGTGGGTCTTTACTGTGTGCTTTACTGAAAATTCTTATTTGCAAAGAACAGAAACTTACTCAAACTAGCTGAAATAAGAGGGAGTATTGTGTTTCTCGCAGGTAGCTAAGCTCAAGAACCGCAATCCAGTTGGCCCTTCAGCTTACCAAATACCAGCCCTTCAGCACCCAGCAATCTTCGTCATTTTGGTTTCCCCCTGCATCTGCTTCATCCTGCCCCATATCCCAACCAGCCTCCCTCTTCTTCCTTCTCTTGCACATGGCCCAATACTCCCACAACCTATGACTCCTTACTAGAAATTTTAAATCCAAATGCCATCTGATATCTCAATATTTATATTATCCAAAAAGATTCTGCTTGGTTTTGGGTCATCCAATGGATTGACATCCATCTGGGTCTAATCAGCCCAGGTAAAGCATGGGTGCAAGCATAGTGCTTCCAGAGACTGTGGAAAAACCAAGTAATAGAACTTGCTAAAGCAGAAATGAACAAAATGACAAATGCTTTAACCTTGAAGATTTTTTTTAAAGTTCTATTTATATCTAGCCATTTTGATTAGCTATTTTCACATAAATCTTGTTTACATGTATTGTAAGTTTCAACAGAATGTGCAGCAGCTCTTATTTTCCCCATTTTATATAGATCTGTATCATCTTTATTGACTTTACTTAATGAAAAATTGGCTTCCTAGCATCATCAGTATTGATCTTGATAAGGGTGAAAGTGACTTGTTAACTCTCAAAATCATCTGTAAATATTTAGTCATTCCCATTGATACTATGAGAAATAGATCGAGCACTCATTTCCTTTCCTACAATAATAGCACTGATGCTGCAAATGGAAGAGATCTGTATCCTCATTGTTAAAACAAAACAAAACTGGACTTGCATAAGAGATTTCTTAGATTTTGATAAAAGAAAAAAGGCATAAGCATCTAAAATAAATCTTTTTCTTAAGTTTTATTTTACCTCACTGCTAACAATAGGCAGTTGACTAAGGTCAACTTTATAGTGGCTTGCCAATATTTCTAGGACTTCTTTCCTTCTGGGCACACACTGGATGCTCGTCCAGCCCCCTTGTATTCAGGCATGGCCAAGGGACTTTCTTTGGTTACTTAAATTTTAGCAAAGGTAAAATATTTCAATCTGAAGTATTTAATTACCAGTGTTGAATCTCGAGCTCTTTCTTGCCCTTTGAGGTTGGTTGTGGCAGAGACCTTGTGTTAAGATGTTAAAGGAACCCAAGTCATCCACTGAGGGTGGCTGCCCTGGGGTCACTGAGGACTCTCAGTGATTGAAAACTACACTTGGGGCATCTGGCTGGCTCAGTCGGAAGAGCATGTGACTCTCGATCTCAGGGTCATGAGTTCGAGTCCCACATTGGGTATAGAGATTACCTAAATAAACAAAAACAAAAATAAACAAACAAACAAAAAAACTACACTTTAATTTGTTAAGCTACTGAGATTTGAGGGGTTGTTTGTTATTGCAACTTAATCAAACCCATCCTGACTTACTGGCATAGCTGTAAAATATTGATATCTGTTCTCTCTTTTACTAAATGCAAAGTCTTAAAAAAAAAAAAGCACCAAACACCTCTGTGTCAAAATGTAGCCCACATTTTTCTCCATATATGTGATTGAAAATAAGGGACAATAAGAATTAATGACATAAAATTTAGCCAATAATATTATCTCCTCTCTAAATTAACCTTTTTCCAAGGTTAAGGGTCAGTGAAATGGACAATTACTGTTAAGCTTTCTCAGCTATCTTTAATAGTTTCTAGTGAACAAAAGAAAATGGCTGATAAGAAAATCAATAATGTAAAGTTATTCAATACTATGCTTAAATAATGTTTAAAGTATATATAGGAAAAAAGGATTAAAAAATACAGAAGTGTCAAAAAAGAAGTTCTATTAGAGTGGAAGAACATGGAGTTATTTTTGTCATTATTCTAGTTAATGTATATTTTTATAATTTGGTCACATTACTTTTTTTCTTTTTTGGCTTAAAACAACACACATTTATTAGCTCACAGTTTTTGTGGCTTAGAAGTCTGGGCCCAGCTTAGCTGCATCCTTTGCTTCAGGATCTCACAAAGGTTTCATCGTGATGTCAGCCAGGAATACGTTTTCACCTGAGGCTTGATTGGGAAAGAATCTGCTTCTAAGCTTGTGTGGTTGTTGGCAGCATTCAATTTCTTGTGGGCTGTTAGAATGAGGGCCTCAGCTTCTTGCTGGTTATTGGTCAGAGGCCACCGTCAGTTCTTAGAAGCCTCTCTCAGCCCTTCCCTGATATGTCTCATTAGTCCCTAGTGATCCAATTTCCACCTGCTCTGTGCCCGAGGGGACTGACATTTTTGGAGTGCATCAGTTGAGCTCCTTTGCCTTCCAACTTCTGGTCAGGTTTGACCAAGGAGAGGCACTAACAGAAAACGTAAAGAAGGAGAAGATTGAGTCTTTTTGTATTCCCCTGCCTCCCTTCCTGCCAGGCCTTCAGTTGGCTAATTTTTTTCTAAGCAAAGATCATAGCATTTTTAATCCAGGTGACTTCAGCTTTGGCTAGTGTCTCTGGATCCTAGTAACTTCTTCCTCTTCTAGCCCCTCGAAGGATGGTAATGGCTCTCCTAGTCTCTTGGTCCTGGGTGGTTACATCATCTCTGCCAATTTCCTTTAACCTGTTCATAGCTTGGAAGATGTTCCCTTTATTAAACTTTCCCTCTATCCCTCATTTGACTGTGTCAGTCTGACACCAGAGTGAGGTAGACATTAGAAAGGGTGTCATGGTGGACATTTTTCACTCTTTTCATGATGTAGCTTCTGGATCCTCTTTCTCGTTTGAGAAATTTCATATCTTATGAGTTGTGAAAGAGGCAGAGGTAATAGGAATCTCATTTCTTCAGCTTCCCTTGTAGCTAAGATACAGGCAAGTGACTTGGGTACAAAACAAAGAAGGGAGAAGACTAATGGCACTGGTGCCCAGTTTTGGTGGAATCAGAGGAGCAAGGAATGGCAGTTTGAATCCAGCAACAGTAGGATTGCCACAGGACTGTGAGGTGAGAGTTATTAAACAAATCCCTGCTTCTCCAGTCCATGCCTTCACGCTTTGAGAGATTCTGAATCATCCAACATCCTGTAAAAGCTTTTTTTCTATTTAAATTAGCCAGATCTAGTTTCTGATGCTTAAAGTTAAGGGCTCAGCCTCAAGTTATAAAATCCATCTGAAAGACAGATCTCAGTATTCTCATAGTAAAAACTAAATAATAAGTTGTGACCCAAGACTACAGAGGGCCCAGAGGATGCAACATGAACTAATAGGAATAGCTTGATGAATAGATAGTGAGTAATAGTGGGACTTCTGGAGCAGATAATATTTGGAAATATAAGTAACCAGGCTGGAAACTTCAATAATAACAACAGCTATTAAGTGATAAGAACTGTGCTGATGTATGTACCTCAGTTATATGTTTCTCCAGCTGTCTTGGGTCATTTGCTAAAAATAGAAATGCCCAGGCTTCAATCCAGTCCCTATCTATCAGAATTTGAAAGACCCTATTGAAATATATATATTTCCTGTGAGCATCCTAGGTAATTTCAATATTTAGGAAGGGTTTAGAAATAGTGTATTATTTATTTGATCATGACAAAGCTGCAAATATCACGATAGCTCCATTTTACAGTTGAGGACATAGCTTCAGAGAAGTTACTAATTCAGGAACACAGGCGAGTGGCAAATGCACATTATAGATTCATACGCACTTGTCTGACTCTAATCCCCCTGTCCCTCCTCACTATGTCATAAAAAAACTCACCGAAGACTTCTGGTAGGTTCTTGAGAAACAGATACATTTGAATTCAACCTGACAAGTACTACCTACATATGTTTAACCTATCTAATTTTCTGGACTTTAATCTTCCCATTTGGAGAGTGAGGGATTATATGTACCTTAAAATTCTTTGATAGATAACCTGGTATAAATTTGTAAAATTTATAAAACTCATTGCATGTTTCTTCCTTCTCTCTTCCATTCTCTAGTTATCTGGGCATTCCATAATTTCAAGAGAGAATGTGTTAGTCATTTACTACACCAATATCTCTTTCTCTTTTGTACACAGACAACATTTCTTAGCTTCTATGTTCTATGGATAGAGATAAGGAAATATCCCTTTCCCCAGTCATATTTGGGCTCTGGTTCCAACCCCCTGCTGGCATGACTAATTTCTGCTCTGGGCCAATGGTAGTGATCCCTTCCTTCTTCTTGGTTCCCACCCAGTGCTGCTTGAATGGAGAGGAAAATGAAGGCAAATCTAGAAATAGCGGGGTCTGTGGTATGACTTCATGGAGTCATGGGTAGACTATAGATGAATAAGAAAGAAAACACTATTTTGCTAAACTATTGAGGTTTATGCATTTTGACAGTCCAGCCACTAATTACCCTGATTAATACAGAAAGAAAAATGCAAGCACACACAAATTTTGTCAATTTTTAAAATTTAGTTTCATTAAATGTGGTTAAGATTGCAATTTGATGAACCATGAAGAGATTATGGTCATAGGTACCTGGGTCTCTCTCCAGTATGGCCAAATCCATTATTCTATAGCTTCAGCTCTATCCATGATGAGGGCTCACCTCAACCTGAGACACAGGAAACTTGAGAAGCTATGGGTCAGTCTGCATGGACTCAGAATCAGGCTCATTATTATTCCCATAATGCCCTACCACTCCATTTCTTGATTCTTGGTTCTCCTCTCCTCCTCTCATTGCATTACTGAGCCCTTGACTGCTTTGGTTCAGTGTCTTCCAGGGTTGAAATATTTGTTCTTCACAATCCAAGCTTCCTAACTGATCTTTACTAGCTACTGTAGGACTTCTTCATCACAAATTCCCCAAGACTCCAGACCTATGACTGACTTTGCCCTAAGATATCAGAGCTAGCCTACTGTTTACCAAGGTTAATGAAATCCAGACAGTGCTTTTTAATATACTGTTTATTGTTCATATGTCCTACAAGCTTCTTGTTTTGTTTTTTCCTCTTCTCCTTCTCCTTTTCCTTCTTCTTTTTCTTTTTGAAATATCCCTTTGCCCAGAAACATTACCTCTGGAGTCAGGGCTCTGGTACCCTCCACCTGCTGAGCCTTCAAATGCCTGAAGTCCCAAAAGATACACTAAGCTCTCTCTCTATAAGCATGAGTCAATGGAATAAGTTGCTTATCTGATAACCTGACAAACTGAGGAATCTGTCCCTGTCCCAAGATCCATGTTCACTTTGTAACTTAGTGTCCCCAATGCCCATGTTTCAGACTTTGCATCATTCTGTGTTCTAGATTTTTTAGAAACTGAAGTCATGCTCCTGACCATCAATCTTGGAAGCTGGATTTATTTACTTATTTTTACTGATTTCCCTGATCATTAGGCCTTCTTTCTGCTTGCCTGATCACACTTTGAGAGCTGGCAATAACTTCCTAGGCCTAGCTGGGAATTATGAGGGTAGAAAAGTAGAAGAATCTGACCCTGTCCTCCTGAATACTCTAGTTGGGGGGAAAAAGTTATAAAAGCACAAGCCAACTGGAGATGCTTAGTGATAAGCTAATCATAAAGTGTTTGACAAGATAGAGCAAACCTTCTGGATTGGTCTAATGAGCAATAGGAAGTCATTGCAAGTAAGTTCTGAAGGAGCCAAGGAATATGTGAGACAATGTCATTTATGTATGTTGAATGAAACTGGCCCTGAGTGATTTGTTTTGTACGATATAAATTATTTTTAGCAGATTATATGAGTTATATGATATAATTGTTAAAGACAACCTAAATGATCTAGTCAGGATATTTCCCTACCTGCTGGCACTGCTCCTTTCCACCTCTCATCCTTACCTGAGGCTGAGCTGCTAGGAGGTGGGAAGTGAAACTTCTTTCCAAACCTTAGGGCTCTAGCACGTGCAGGTTCCCACCACCACCACCATTGATTTTCACTTTATCTGTGTTCCTAAAGTCATTCTATCTGCTTGAGAAGCATAAGGCTGTGAATAGTGTTAAAACTCAAACTTTCATGGGAAAGTTCCTAGGTAAACAGAAGGGGAACATAGGGTATCTGTGAGTAAGGGACAGGCGGGGCTAGGTAAGGAGAGATAGGTAGGGGGCTAAGGGATCAGGCTCACAAAAATGTGGAGGTGTAAGGAAACCAGAGATAAAGGAACAAATGAGACCACCCTGCCCTAGGTGTCAGAGGTGTGGTCTTGTTGTAACAGCTCCTTGTGACCAACAAAGAATTACTGGACCCTAAAAAGGAAGAAAGCCATTAAAGGTATCACTAGTCCTTACTCAATGGTGCTACCAGTAGAGATGTTAAAAGGATTTAAGTTCCCTGGTTAGCCTTCAATAGAAGACCAATCCTAAAAGCCCACAGTGGCAACCCTGTTGGGACCCCTCTCACTCCTGAGAGCTTTTTCTGTATCCTTGTTAATAAAAACTCTATCACTTTACTCACTCTCCGTTGTCTGCGAGATTCATTCTTCGACTCAGTGAGACAAGACCCTAGCTCTCTGGCTACATCTAGAATACCAGCTTGGCTATTAGAAGGGATTAGAAAAGCTGGTCTAGCAGGAAGGGCTGTTTGAAAACCCTGCTGAAGCTCAGGTAGAGACTTTATATCTGAAGGCAACACAGCAAGCCTTCCCATTATAGCAGATCCCAAATTCAGCCACTTATGCATCTTGATCTTCTCCATTTGACAGAAGACTGTTTTCCTTTTTATCTAGTATCCTAATCCTCCTCATAGTTGTGCATGCAAATGGATCTGTTTTGCATTATTTAAAAAAAAAAACGTATTAGATGTGCATTAACACATTGCAGGGTGCAGACTCCCGCACATCAGGTAAGTCATGGTTTCCTATCTGCACATACTTGCATGGAATCCAATTATACTGGCCCATGGGAGTGTCTTTCAATGAGCTCTTCATCACTCTCCCTTCATTCAGTGGGCTTTTCCCTATCTCTGACCCTTAGAATAATAGTACATGCTCAGTGATTCACCTTGTATTACAGCCAGACCCTGGGAACCAAGAGTCAAAATAAACCCCAGATTTCAGCTCGAACTGGTTTTAACCTCTGTCACTCAAACCACTCTTAGTGACAACCTCTGTGATCTGCCCCTAATACTCTCAAATCATCCCTCTCTCTCCTGATGGGAGCTTCTGTTTTTCTACTCCTTTAAAAACCTTCAGGTCACTCAGAATTTGCTCTATCTTTCTCACTCTGTCCTCTACCAAAATCACTTACCATCAGGGATCAAATCCATGGACCATCCTCAGCCACATGAAATTCAAATCACCATGGGGCTCTTGTTTCTTCTGACATAAACCCTACCATAACCACCCTTTGCCCAACCATTTAATTAGAGATCAAAACCTATTTCCTGACATAAATGATCTTAGAAAGACTTTTTTTTTGGTCATAGTCTAGTTCTAATTATTAAGTGTTGAAATCCACAGCACCCCCCAATACCCTCAAATATTAAAGTTAAATATCACTGCAGTTATGTAAGATTTGCCAATAATAGATGTCATCTTTCTGCTTAATACTATGCAAATCTGCCTCAGATAAGTCTGGAATGTCCCCAGAATACAGGAGATATAACAAAAATTGAGGAGAACTCTGTAACCTTAACTTTAGTGGTGGGGAAAAGTACTTAAATGTTCAGATGAGTAAAACCGCCCCAAAATAACCTTTTATGTTCCCACTCTCTGCAGAAATATTTCCTAAAGCTTAGTAGAGCTAGGTAGAAATGGGCTCTGGATTAATTTTGACCTTCTGTGGCAATGCATTTTCAAGACCAAGAATTTATGTGTGTGGAATATTAAATGTCAAATGCAAATATGAAAATGGAGCTACATGGTTGCAGATAGTCCCTAATTGATATTGAGCAGACTATTCCCTTTAAATGTTAATGAAACTGTTGTAATTACTAAATGACCAAAACAGCTCAGAAGCCAGGGTTCACAGCTGTAAACCATTACTTGTAAATTACTGGCACAGGCCCGCATTAGCAGATGGCTGGGCCCATGGAAGAAAACTTCCTCAAGATGCTTTTCTTCCAGGCCTGGGCTCGGGAGCAAATTAGATGAGCGTATTAGAGAAGGCCAGAGTGCCTGTTTGGACATGTCACTGGCGATAAGCACCTACTTTGATCTTCTTATTTTTTTCATTACATTCTTTGCAGAAAGTGCTGAATATCACAGAACACAAGGAAAAGAGAAGGAGAAATTGACAGAGCTTATAAACATAGTGCCAAGGTTCAGATATGCACATTTCTGCTGGATTTTTAAGGAGCAGTGTGTTTTCTACATCCTGAGGCAGATGAACTTGATGGGCTGGAGGTAAATACTGAAGTGGGGGGAAGGGAGTGTGTGTGTGTGTGTGTGTGTGTGTGTGTGTGTGTGTGAGATGGTGAGACTTGCTAACAAGCCAGTGGCAGAAAAGCAATTAGAAGAAAAATAGGGCATTTGAATGGGCTTAGTACCCTCAAGACAGAGAGAACGTTTTTAAAGCTGTGTAAGCAAAACTATGCAGTAGAAACAAGCAACGTCTTTATTAGAGAAGGCCTGTGGCTCTTCGCAGCTTTGTTCTGTAAATTCCATACTAGCTTTGCAAACTCTCTGAGGTTATTAACTTTACTGAAGATTTTTTTTGAAAGAGTTGGGTAAGTCCTGCAGTTGAGGCTTTCATTAATATGAAAGAAAGATTAAGACATCTGCCAATAACAGGAGGAAGGAGGAATTTGTCTTATGATGTATACTACAAATTATGCTAAGAATGAAACCATGGATTTTCTTGCTTACCATGAACTACTCTGAAGAGAAAATGTTTACAGTATTTACAGTCAAATCAGAGAGTATAGGCAGTTCCTACCTTTTGAACAGTTTGAATATCAAAGTGATATCGAAAGCAATTATTCGGATTTCAAAATACATCTTCACAGAAAAGGAATGTTATAACTGTCTCGATGTTTAGGGGAAATATAAAATTAATTAAAATAATCTGACCTTATGGTGGTCAAAGGGACAAAGCATGGGGGTGTTTGGTATGAACCAGAATGTGGGTCAGAGTTGTCATGAAATAATCAGGTATGAAAAATTGAGACATAATTTGAGAATTTTGTCAAGCTAATGCATAATACAGAAATTTCCAGGATATTTATGTTTTATGTCTCAAACCTATGCGACCAGAATAATCAGAGTTAGAAGTGACCCATAAAATCTGGAATGAATGATTAATGTGCTGGTAAAGTGTCTTGAGTCTGGATCCTGGAGGCACGACATTGCAAGGGCATGATGAAAAGACTTGAATTCTTCTTCCCGGATTCAGAACCTGTTTGGGGCAGTATTTGGAGACATTTGAAGTTAGCCTTCAGTTTCCAACCACTTTTCTGTCTTCCTAGATGAACCTCATACACAGGTACCCTCGAAACAACCAGCCCCCAGTTACTTCCTTTGTTTGTTCTTCCTGGCCTCCCACCCACGCCTGGTAAACATAATCTTCTCTTTTTTCTCTCTTTCCTGATTTTCCACTCTTCCTCCAGGGAGATAGATCTTAGATCTGTTTTTAGAAGAATGCAAGCAAGCGTGCAGGCAGTTTAATCTAATTCATAATGAGAGACGGTCAATTAATTTTTAACTCTTCCAGAGACAGAAAGCATTTTTGGAAGTAGATCATCGTTCAAGTGTGGTGGTTTAGGCCTGCAAACTTTGAAGTCTCCCAGCCCATGTATTCACTGCCTGTGTGACCTTAAGCACGTTACTCAACTTCTCTATGCTTTAGTTCCATCATCTATATACTGGGGAATATTAGTATCTACTCCACGGGATTAATTTTAAGAATTTGAAGTACTTAATATATTCGCTGATAGACATGAAAATGCTCAATAAATGTAACTCAAATGATTACTGAATTAATCAAATTTTAGACAGTTTTACATGGTGAAAATAAAAAACTCAGTTATGAAACAGAATATTTTCTATTGGGAAAACTAAGGAAGAGTAACTCATTTCCTGGTTTTGAGAACACAGTAGTTATATAAGATGTTCCCACTGGGGGACGCTGGGCGATGAGCAAATGGAACCTCTCTGTACAATTTTTGCAACTTCTTATGAGTCTATTGCAAAATTTAAAAAGTTTAAAAAACAAATAAACCAACCCAATCTTGATTTTGTCCCTGAATTTTGTCCCTGAACCAAATTCACTGAACTATTATTGATTTTCATAGCTTTTTTTTCTCTTGTGCTTTTGAACCATAGGTTCTTGAAAGCTTTCAGATTTTTCACAGGAATTCCCTTGTGCATTGTTACAAAAGGTATTTCCAAGAAGGGTATTGTGTATGTGTGTATGTGTCCATGTGTACATGTACATGTGTACTGGGGGAACGATATTTGTATATTTTTCAGTTTTGAGGTAAAGGGATAACCATCTGTTATTATTTCAATTGACCATTTGTACCGATAAAAGGGGGGGGGTATTTTTGTATACTCTGTTAGAATCTGCAGGACTATATCTTACAATGTCTTAACAGTTAGCATATTCTAAGCATGCAAGCATGCTTAGTTATTTTGAGGCCATGGACTTTTCTGAGAACTTAATAAAAGCTATAAACTCTCCCCAAGAAAGTGTGTTAAACTCAAGCAAAATGATATGCATACTTTATTACTATTGTATGTCATTATTGAATTTCTATGATGCGCTAGTAATAGACATGGGGATGGCAGATTATAGAACATATGGAATAAGTAGGATAAAGTTTGTCTCCTCCGCCCCCTCACCCAGTGACAGGTGGAAGAGTAAAAAGACATTATAATGCAATATGACTGGTGCTATTTACTGTAAAGACAGCACACTTCCTTCCTGTCATAGGAGGATCACTGAGCCCAGACTTGAAAGAATTAAGAAAGATTTTCTGAGGAAGTGGCCTCTAAGTTGAAATCTGAAGGAGAAGTAGTCATTAACCAGTTGATGAGGAGGAGCTTGCTTTTAGCATAGAAAATAGATTATTTGAACTTGTGGTTGTAAGAGAGAGTAATTGCAGAACTCCAAGAGGCTCAAATGGCTTGAATATGACATTTGAAGGATGTAGGAATAATAGATAACATTGGAAAAGTGATCGGGGCCAGATTATGCAGGACCTGTGAGCCCTATTAAGAAAGCTTGACTCGGGGCACCTGGGTGGCTCAGTCATTAGGCGTCTGCCTTCGGCTCAGGTCATGATCCCGGGGTCTTGGGATCGAGCCCCGCATTGGGCTCCCTGCTCAGCGGGAAGCCTGCTTCTCCCTCTCCCACTCCCCTTGCTTGTGTTCCCTCTCTTGCTGTGTCTCTCTCTGTCAAATAAATAAATAAAATATTGAAAAAAAAAAGAAAGAAAGCTTGAGTCTATTGGAGAACTTTGGAGAATCTTTGCAGGGTTTTGAATTAGATTTGCCTTATAAAAATCTTACTTGAAGCACTGTGGAGAATGGACCAGAGAGAGACAAGACTGAAATGAAGAAAAGCAGTAAGAAGTAAGCTAGAGCAACACAAGGAAGATATGATAGCATCCTGTATTCTTTACAAGGGGAATAAGGAGAAGTGGTTGGTTTTGTGAGACTTTTGTAAGTAGAATAGATAAAATTGTATTTATTTGGATGTGAGTAGTATAAGAGAGAACAGTTGAAGGTTAATCTAAGATTTCTACCCGAAGCCACTGGATTGCTGATGGCACCCTCCATTCAGATGGGCTACAGAGGAGAAAGAAAAGTTTGAGCAAAAAGAGATCAATTAAGATTTGGGCTTATTGAATTTTAATTTCCATGGGTTATCCATGTATCCACTGGGGCATTTAGATATGCAGCTCTGGGATGTGGAGAGTGATACTGAATTAGTAACATTTGAAAATAATTGAAGTCACTGCACTAGATGAGATCATACAGAAAGTGACAGAACCTCAGTGAATTAGTTCAAGAAAAAGCTAAATTACTATAACAAAAGGACCCTCTAATACCATGACTTGAAGGAAAAAGAAGTTTAGTTTTCTCTCCCATGTGGGAAGAAATCATGCTGGTAGGATAACTCAAATCTACACGGGCTCTTAGGGACACCGATATCTTGGTGATCTGCCGTCTCATAGGCGTTATCATTAGCATGGTTGCAGACAGAGCACTGCCGGCTCTGGATTCCAGCCATTTGTACCAAAAGTCAGGATGAGTGGAGAGAAAGGAGGAAGAGTAGATCTACAGATGCATATTAGTTTACAGGTTTGGTGATGGAAGTTGAAGAAACTTCCCCGTGAAGAAAAAATCAAGCTCATCTACTGAGAGCAAGAAGGGCATGACAGAGTTAGAAATCCAATGTGTGAAGAAGTTCAGTTTGCCTCCACGGAGACCTAGAAACAAAGTTATCTGGAGAAAGGGAGTGGTCCAGGTTGCTGGTCATTCGGGAGTGCCTACTTAAATGTGGAAACTGTAACTTTATAACTGTCATACCTAACTATTTAATCACAAAATTGTAAGAGACAAAACATGAAAGAAATCTTCAAAGATTTTTGTCTTTCTTGCTCCCATGTATTTATAAATATAATCAAAGGATGCTTCCTAAAAATTTTAAGGCATCCAAAGTTTAAGATCCAAATTTTGCAAATATGAGGAATAAATTCTGCCCCAAGGAAAATGTCAGTGAGAATCTGTATTATTCAGGTTTAAAAAATATGTAATTGTCATTAATTTGAAAGCATGCATGTTATCTTTGACATCTAATTTTGATATTTTTGGTGGTTTGTTTAAGTGACTCCATATGCTAATACCCTCACTTACAAAGACATACGAGTAGAATCAATGTTTTCGCAAATGGCTTTTGGCAGGCGAGTGTGCACTGTCAAGTAATAACTGAATTCTCTGGGACTTCTTGATTTGAAATCCTGGCAGGGCAAGTCCTTTATCCTGAAGTATTCAAGGTCAAAGTCTGCCACAGTGATGCTTTCTTTGACAAGAAGAAGAAGATCACTGATCCCGATTTCAATATTTAAGTTTGTCTGGGAAAAGTAACCTTAGGAAGGACTATAATTTTTCCAGGGATCTGTAGATTTCTTTACACAGATAATTTGGCAAGATTCTGTTGCCCTCAATACAGACTAAAAAACATGATTTTTCTAGCATTTGTAAATTTAGGATATTTGCCTAATTCTAGTCTTTGGTTCATAACTGATGACTTGGATGCAAAAAGTTTGTAGTTTTTTGCAGTGGTGGTTTGAAGTAGGGATGGGAGTTGTATATTTGTTTTGTTTTGTTTTGTTTTGTTTTGTTTTGTTTTGTTTTGTTTTTAGCAGCATCTATAATTCAAGGCTTTGTCTTGAATGAATTAGCTCATTTATATTGTCAGATATATTTTTTCCTTTGCCAAGATATGGATCAACTCTTCCTTGTCAAGTAGTTCTGAGTAGATTTTCCTTTAGAGCACTTTATCTTTTGTCTGCTCCCCTCCATAAAAAAATAATAATCATAAAAATAAAAAAATCAATAAAAGAGAAGTAGAGAAAACAAAAAGGTAAAACTATTTCCCAAAGTACAATCAAACACTTAAAGTTTTGCTTTTGGAGCACGTGGTAAAGAAGTCCACATTCTTCTTTCATCCCTTGACAACACACGCTGAAATGAGTGATTTGAATTCTTGGCTCTGATAAAGGTGATCTTTCCATGGCAGTGGACGAAGCTTCTTTCAGAATTGCTGGCAGAGGCTCTTATGACATTGCATGCCGGGATAGAAGGCAGTGAGTCATTATGACATGTGGAGCGCCTTTCTTCAAGAAAGCAGCCAAGCCAGATGTGTTGCCAAGCATCACAGGTGCTCCACCTGTGCAGAGAACACCAAGATTTGTCTTCCAATGGAAGCTTTCCCTGGCAAAAAAAAAAAAAAAGCTTTTTACCATTTTGAAGACACTGACATTCTTTCCAGGTTCCAAGATGGGCTCATAAAATGCAAATTCTTCTTTGATGGCAACAATGTGCACACAATAGATGAAAGCTAGGAGCTGGCTTCACCAAGGGACACTTACATTTTTGTCCAGTTGCATGCAGAATTCAAGCAACATAGCTGCCAATTCCTTCAAGATTTACTTTAAAATAGTGGAAAACATATCAGTACTTCAAAAGGGGATGAAATATATTGACAAAGGTAATTTTCTTTGACAGCTCAAAGACACAAAATAGCTAGGCATGGTTCCATTAAAGTCCCCCTAATATGGTGACTTGTTTCATTTGGGAATGAAATAAGCAAACTTATGTGATGCTCTAATGTATGACTTCTCTGTTGGGAAATCTAAATTCTTATAAATATCCAATCTTAAAAACTAAGGCTTTTTCTCATAGAATAGATCCATATCATCTGATGTTTTTGCAAGATGGCCAGGTGTAAGATTCTCCTTCCATTTGGTTTGACTGGCTTTTGTCCTGCCTTGATTTTCAGAAATGTGATATGAAAGTAAGATAAAAGGATATGTAAGTTTCTTCACATTGTTTTGTCATCGTTCATTTATATTTGCTACCTGAGCTGGACCTGATGTCTACAATTATAATAGCATGATGAATTTTAATACATATCAATAGAAAATATCTGGAATTACAATATGACAAAGATTAGCTAATTTATTTTAAAAATAATGACATATCTACTAGGGGGCAGCCACTGTTCTGGGCATTAAGGATAAAGCAATGAACAGAACTGACCAAAACCATTTCCATCAGAGAATTTACACAGTGATGCATCACCATTGTATCATTCCTAAATATATATAGCAGCATATTGTGTCACTCAATAACTACTTAAACAAAACAAAATGTTAATAATATAATTTACAAAATTAATGCTAAAATAATTTATTTTAAAAATATTTTTTAAAATAACAGCAAAGAAAGTAAAAGAAAGAATGTTCTGGTTTCCTTGTTAATTATTTTATTATTTTTGTAGCTGGTTCCCATCTTCCAGAAACCTCCACCTGGATCTCTAGGGTCTCACGGACCTAGTTCACAAAGTTTAGGCACAAAAGAAAAAATATTAAGTGTTGAAAAGTAAACAGCCACCACTACTGACAGTAGGAAAGAAAAACAACCTGTTTATTTGAAAGGTTTGAAAGATAGTATTTTCTGAGCCTTGTCTCAGTACAATATATTTACTTATATTACTATACTTATTTTTATTACATTGTATCATAGAGTTTCTCTTTAAGCTACTATATTCTTTAAAGGTTTTTGAGTTTACAAAAAACTCCTGACAATAAAATCTTCATATTATTTTGCATATCAGTTTAGTTATCATCTGTTTCAGTCAGCTTGGGCTGCTATCACAAAATACCATAAACTAGGTGGCTTATCAACAACAGAAACATTTGCTCACAGTTCTGGAGGTGGGAAATAGGAGATTATGGTGCCAGCCTGATCAGATTATGGTGAGAACTCTCTCCTGGCCTGCAGACTGCTGCCTTCAATGTCCTTACGTGATGGATAAAAGCAAGATAGCTCTCTGGTCTCTTCTTGAAAGGGCACTAATCTCATTCATAAGAGTTCCTCCCTCATGATGTAGTTACCTCCCAAGGCCCCCCCCCCTCTAAATACCATCATATTGGGGATTAGACTTCAACATATGAATTTTGGGGCGACACAAATATTCAGTCTATAACATCATCACAAAGTTAGTTATCTTTGGAAGGATTTTTAACTCCCTTAAGGTGATCCAAGTGAATAGTATTCCTTTGAAACTAACCTGAGTTTTCCTCTCCGTGTAACTTTGGCAGTACGTATGAGTTAAACTCTTCTGTTTGCTGCCTTAAAATTGTGGAACCCTTTTATTGTGCTGCTGCAAAAAAAAAAAAAAAGAGAGAGAGAGAGTAAGTACAATTACGCTTCTAGGACAATGGTCGCCAATTATAAAGTAGGAAGACAAAACAAATTGTTGTTTAAAACCATCTGTTGTTTTGTCTGCCTGATGCAGCAATTCACCATGTGTGCACCCCACTCCCCCACCAACTCATTCTAGCAATTTTCTTGCCCCCATATTAACTAGATGTTTCCAAAAGAAGTTGCCATCTTCATAAAGATTTTGATACGCTCTTCATGGTGATTAGTGTTATGGAGTCAGCCTCTGACTCAGGCAGACCAGGAAGAATCTTTCATTGAGATTTGTGAATTTGGGACAATATGGGAGAACTCTTAACTCTTATTCAGTTTCAAATGGGAGGTAATTTAACTGTGGAGACTACCACTAATACTGTGTCTAGCAATTATGGGAAAAGTCAACATAAAGAGAGGAGCAGACTGAAGAGGATGACACTTATCCCTGAGCCCTCATTACAGCTCTGTCCTTACCTCGGTTATGTTAGCCAATAAATTATTCTTGTTTGCTAGAGGTAGTTGAAGGTGCGTTTATGCCACATGCAGTAAAATTATCCTGGTCATATAATGGTCCATTAATTTTTCAGTTTGTAAAGTTGATTGGTTACCTCATCACTAATAGATTAATTGTATCAATGAAATAAGTCTATTTTATCGTTTGTATGGTACTCTTATCTCTAATAGATGATAAATTTATTTTAGAAGATTAAATGCCAAAATCTTTAAGAAAAAAAAAAAAAGAGGGCGCCTGGGTGGCTCAGTTGGTTAAGCGACTGCCTTCGGCTCAGGTCATGATCCTGGAGTCCCGGGATCGAGTCCCGCATCGGGCTCCCTGCTCGGCAGGGAGTCTGCTTCTCCCTCTGGCCCTCCCCCCTCTCATGTGCTGTCTCTCTCATTCTCTCTCTCTCAAATAAATAAATAAAATCTTTAAAAAAAAAAAAAAAAAAGAAGATTAAATGCCATTATCTTTTACTTTACATTATTTATATTGGTAATAATATTAATGTCTTAATGAATTATGTAGAATTAGGGGGCAAAAAGGATGGTTAAACAAAAATTATCACAGAACTTTGATGGGGGAGAGAAGGAACTGTAATTTTTTAAATATAAAAAAATTGATTTGTATCCTAAGCATAGAAATGACACAATTTGGGTTTAAATCCTATTTTTACATGTAATTAAGTATTTTCTCAATGAGATTATAAAGTAGTGAAATCTCTAGGGCCCGCACACTTAAGGAGTTTCAGTGTTCTTTTTAAACACATCATTGTCAAAGGAATATTGATCTCACAGAAACATTTCATGACATGTAGCATTCATCATCATCTTGACTCTGTACAAGCTGAGAAAATAATTTCTATACATTATTCAGAAAATTATGAAACTTTAAATTGGTACATCTGTTTTTCCTCCATGGATAGTGGAAGAAAAGTCATTACTTTCAAGACTGACCACAGAACTCCTTTTGGGAGAATATTGATGATAGGATACAACTTCGTGGGCATTTTTAGATGAGATCCTCTCAGCAGTGTCTGTTAATCTGGGGTGAGAAAAGTATCAGGTTAAGTGTATCAAAGTCATAGTGTGTTGCTAGTTGTATTCAATTACATTCAAAGAGACAACCCAAAGGGACCACAGACTACAGCGCCTGGCGTACACTACATGTAAGACATTAACACGTGTAAGTTTGTTTTTCTTTATTGGATTTATTAATTTGCGTTCACTACTGGTGTTGCTTGAAGTACCCCCCTGTTGGTATATCACTAATCCAGCTCAAGTTTCCTTTCTATTAGGAGAGCATCCTCTCTGCCTTGGCCCATCTATCAGTTTTAGAAGCCCTATTTCTGTGCTCCATTTGGATGACATCTTCCCCTCTGCCATGATTTTTATATGCACACTCCTCTTGTAGGAGGAATAAAGATTCCCGCCGAAGGAGGATGGTCTGATTTCTTGATGTCCCCACCACCCAGCAGAGAGCCCAGCTCACAGGTGCTAGATACATTTTGAGTGAATACATGTGAATGGAATTTGAATCCAAGGGGAGAACGTTTCATGGTTCATGCTTTTTATAGTTAAGAGGCAAAAGTTTCATTCATTTTATTTAGTATGAATCATTGCTACCCAATATCATTTGTGCTTTACCTGTTTAAATGTGTGGAAGTTTTGGTTTTGTTTTGTTGCCTGGGTCTGCTGCAAAGGTCTGCTCTCAAGCTTCTCCCAGGCCTAGGCCTGCCCTCCGGTCTCTTTCAGCACCATGGGCCACTCTACTCTACATCGGCTCTTTCATTTTCTTTCATTTTAGTATGAGGGCCTGCCACTGGCCACCCGCTTAATTTCTTCCTCTCAATCTTTCCTACTTAGGGCTCTCAAGCATCTTGACCCCACACAGCACGTTCTTCACAACAGCTGTTTTCAAACTCTGCTCCTTTTGACTTAGGTGTCCTCAGAGTTGCCTCAGAGGTCAGATCAAGGGAAACCATCAAATGTACCAGCACCTCTTGTAACTGTTTTCTGTATTGGGAATGGAAGACTATTTTTTAAGAAAGAACAATAGTAAAAAAAAAATTTGAAAACTATTTCTTCACATTATTTTCAATGCCACGCAATGTGTACCTATACTTTCAGAGCATTTATTATTAATGTTCAAATATTTTAAGCATTGATTTAAAACAGATAATGTGTCTCACTTCCCATCTGCATTGCTCCTTGGAATGACACAATTTCCAAACAATGGCATCACGGGTGTTTATAATTTAAAACACACCCTTGAGATATTTAGCAGGGTATTTATATATTTTGCTTTTATTCATCACTATGTTAAATTTAATTAGACATCTCCATGAGAAAGTACATAGATATATATTTGTATATATACATACAAATATGAAGAACACATATAAATATATCTTACATGTATTCTGAATCCACAAAAATAGCCCTATCTGACTGGGGCATGTATTTAATAGGGAAATTGTAAACACGAAAGGGAAGTTGAGTTAGAAGGGCCTTTTATTGATTTTTTTTTTAATTTTTTTGAGAAAGACATCACACACAAAACATCTCCAAAAAGCAACTGTAGATGTAAAGCTTTTGTTAAAGCTAATTTAAAATCTCAGCAATTAAGTTATATAGAAAACTTTATCATCTTCAATTTTAAAAGTTGAGACACCATAAATCAAGACCATTTATTGTTCTAGATATAGTCATAGTCCCCTTCCCTGAAGACCACTCAACCATCTAGAGGATGTGATGAATTCATACCAAATTGAAGTAAAGTTTCAGAATGTGGCCAGTGGTTTCCATCGTACTTAACTACCCTAAAGTTTATAATGCCTTTGACCACTCCCTCTCTTGAATGCTTCCCTCCCTTGATAACTTTGACATTATCTCTCGTACTCTTCCTCTTACTTTTCTGGCCATTGATGTTCAGTTCATTTTTCATGGTCTTTTTTTTTTTTTTTTTTTTTTTTTTAATGTATCCATAAAATGCTGACATTTTCTTGAGGGATTTTTTTTTTCCAATACACTTGATCATACTTGGATATTTCATTCACTTCTATGATTTAAAATGATTTAAACTACCATCATTTTATGTTCAGGACTCATAAATATATTAATAGATTTCAAACCTAGCTATCTACTTTTTATTTCTAATTGCAGACAGAAACTTGTTCACCAAATTCTTTTTCCTTTCCCTACAAGGCATCCAGGTAGACTAAATTCCCCAGTCTCCAGCAGACTCGGGAATGACATATGACTGACTGACTTATGACCAATGGAATGTATGCTGATATGATACATGCCCTTTTCAGGTCTAGCCTATAAAATAATTTTACGTAGATCCTCCCATTCTTTTTGCTCTTCCATGAGCTCCATGGAGATGATTCTAAGGATCTAGAGAAGGGGACAAAAGGATGAAAGGACTCTTGGTGCTTGAGTGGCTGCTTTGAGCATAGACTTTCCCCACACACCCATAATTGGGCTGTGATACTGATGAAATAGAAACTTTTACTGCGTTGAACCACTGAAATCATTATTTATTACTGTAGTTAGCCTACTAACTACATATCTCAATATGTCTGATGTTGAACTTAGAGCCTATTCTTTGAAACTATCTTCTCTTCCTATTTTTCTCTTATTCAGATTCTTAAGCATGGCATAAAGACATATCCCTACCTGACTATTCATCATCATGGTTCATTATTCTCTCCTCTCTCCCCCTTCCAGCATTTCAGTAGGAAATATTTTTCCAGTGTTATTCAGAGAGCTCCCAGGCCCCAATCTCTGCTCACACAGGATCATTCTCATGCCCTTGATACCAACTGTATTACCACCACCACCACCACCACCACCACCATCCCTGCAACAAACGTATTTAACTCTTATCCAGCATCATCATTTGGCTTCCTTTGTTTATTTTTTTATCATGTTCAGTTAGCCACTGTATAGTACATCATCAGTTTTTGAATATTTGGCTTCTATGTCATCACCTGTGGGAAGATGGCAGTTGGGTGATACGTCCCTCTTCTGTGATTCCATATCATCCTGTGCTTACTTCTATCATAACAATTATCCTCTTATATATGTTTCTGTCTTTGTCTAGACTGAACATTTTGACTATAAGAATATTATTCTTAAATCTTTTTGTCCTTAGCAAAACTCACCGGGCCTGGCCCATAGCAGGCATTCAGTAAGTGTATGCTGAAAAAGATGTATGATATGATGGAAGTTGTTCTATGGATACGGCAATTCCGTTCAACCAACATGTATTGGCCATGTGTATAGTACGAGGTGCTTTGGATACTAAAAATGGATAACATGTGCTTTGACCTACAGTTTACATTTAATAGCCTAATATAGAAAAGAAATCTTCTATAAAACTGAATATTAATTGCAGTTCTATTTAAAGGTTAGAAGTTGTACCTGCAGAATTACATACCTTTAACAACACTGGCTCTGATGCTTGGTGAGAGCAATGAATTTTTCTAATGTTAAATCAATTTGGCACTAGTCTTACTGAATTTAACTCCAATATGTCTTTAATTCTGTCCTATTTTCACCATTCCCTCTGCTACTGCATTTGTTCATACTTTTTTTTATTTCTCATTTGTATTATTTCCCAATATTTCTAACCTAGACTTCTCTCTATTATGCCATCAAACTGACTTGTTACTGAACATCCGTACCTGAGTTTTCCATTTGTACCACAAACAGCATGGCTTTGAACTCATTTTTCACCCTCCCTCATCTCCTTAAGCCTGTTCCTTCTTCTCTTTGAAGCCCTAATTTTGGTAAATATCATCAATTACTGCTGATCTTCCCAGCCGGAAACATAGGAGCGTTTGTCCACTAAACGGCCATCAAATCTGTTTCTTCTCTATTCTCTCAGTCACTATCTAAGCTTAATTTTCGCCTAGACTAATGAAATAGTTCAATCAAATTACCTACAGAGTTCACATCCCTGCACCAACACACCACCTACACTTTCTTAGGGTGACCGTCATAATATTCAAATCTGACTGTACTCTCTCAGCATAAATTCTTTCCCCACAGGATAAAGCCCCTGTTCCTCAGCTCTGCATCACCCAGAGGCCCAACATCTCATCACACCATCCTCTCACTTTCCTGTGTACTCTGACTGTATTCATGGCTTGCAGCTAAATGAGTGTAAAATGCATTTTTGTGTTTGCACACCCTCTTCTGATTATAATGTCCTCCATTCTCTTTCTTCTAACTCTTAATTTGTCCTTCCAATAGCTTAAAATATAAGCAAGCCAAAATGGAAGAGACTGTGACACAAAATAATATGTTCTCTTTCACTTGAAGTATTTTAGTAGTTGCTGAAAGATCAAGCTGCATAAGATATATCCTTGATTTCATCAATTGGCAGAATTTGTTAAGCTCTCAAGACACAGTAACTGTAATAATAATTAACATTAAATCATTAATATTTACTAAGAATCTGGTTTGAATCCAGAATTCAGTTATAAACATTTAGCTGAGATTAACTACAATTAATAAATAGGGTAGTTGGTATTTAAGGGAAATATAAACTGATAATAAGAATGATGACAAAAATATGTATATATCTATATATGACCTCCATCTCCATCAGCCTGGACAGATAGAGTAAAAGAAATTTTTTTTCCAGTGTAACCAGTAAACATTGATTCTGCTCAAAGCCCCCAAAATAGATTTAGTCTGGATTAAAAAGAGATTAAGAAGATGAAAAAGAGAAAATATCTTAAAAGATAAACACTAGTAGAATGAAGCGATTAGGCTTCTTCAATTATCCAAGAGCTTATATATATGTATAAAAGCAGTTCAACTCAATAAACATGTATTGGCCACTAACAAGATAAAATATGTAAAATATCCAGAGTCAAAACTTGGTAAATTTGGCAGGTAGATAAGGTTATATATTCTTCAAGAATAATGTCATTGGTTATTTGTCTCAGAATGTCTGGGCTGAGTTGTGCAAAGGGCTAATTAATCCCTATAGATAAGAGGGTAGCCAGCCTATTTGCCTGTGCAAAAAAAAAAAAAAAAAAATGGAGCCCAACGTATACCGAATATATCACACTAAATATCAATTAAAACATTTTATACTACTTATATTTTATCCTTAATATCTATACATTAAGGTGTTCGGTATTTATGCCAGTATATTTACTTGATTTTTTCTCCCCCTGACATTTTATAACATTATAACTCAACATATACAATGCCTTTATTCCTGGCAAAGCAACATACAAACCAAGCCACATTTTCACTATGACTCCCATCGTAACTATGATGCTGCTTGATCTTGATTTTGAATAGATTGTAGTATGAAGTGGCTCCACACATGTCACTTCTGTTTCTGGGTTCACTTTCTTCTAACCATGACTTTTACTATTAAAAATGAATTGTTTACAACTATCATTTTATATTTCAAGCAATCAGTGGCATTGCCATCCACACTTCAAACCATGCCAAGGAAATAAAATAACATTCCTTGTAAAGGAGAATCCAGGGGCGCCTATGTGGCTCAGTCGTTAAGCTTCTGCCTTCGGCTCAAGTCATGATCCCAGGGTCCTGGGATCAAGTCCCGCATGGGGCTCTCTGCTCAGCAGGAAGCCTGCTTCTCCCTCTCCCACTCCCTCTGCTTGTGTTCCCTCTCTCGCTGTGTCTCTCTCTGTCAAATAAATAAATAAAATCTTTAAAAGAAAATAAAGGAGAATCTGTATTTTCTCAATATTATACAAATATCCATATCACTAAAAGCATCTTTAGGTTATTTTTTTATCTATAAGATCCAATCTAAGTAGTAGCAGTATTCAAACCCAGCTTCAAGCTGCCCTCCTCTATTCAGATTGTTGTGCCCTAAGCCCTTCCCATATAGAAATGTCAGCAATATCAAAGCAATTTTAATTATCACTAAGATCACAAATTTGTTTAGAAATACCATCAAGTTTGCATGTTCAGTTTTCCTCAGCAATGTTTGCCATTCCACGATGAACTGTCATCTACTCTAAAGTTTTGTAGTTGCTTCCTTCCAAGCAGCAGGTTGAAAGACTGCCTGTTCTGTCTGATACGAGGTCTCTCCTCTCTGGTACTGGATCCCTTGGAAAAAACAGTATCCAAATGTCAGCTAAATGAAGAGTTTCCTTTCCTGCTATCTCCTCTGGCACAGTAAGTAACTCCTGGGAAAACTCTGTCCAAGAAGTTACAGTGTTCCAAGACTGAAAATGTTTTGTTCTCTCTCTCAGCAGCCTCCATGTTTTGAGTAGTCAGATGGCACTTCATCAGCCAAAACACTATCCTCAAGTGGAGGCTCTCCAGACAGTCCTTCCTGCCTGACAAGGCCCATTCTCCACTCCACGTCTACCATGCCTGAGGTACCTTTGTATAATTACACTGCCTTGATTTATAGGTATGTTTCTTATATCAAAACACCTATCTAGATACCCCTAAAATATTTCCAAGCCGCTTCTCTGTGCTGTAACTATATGCAAGTCATAGTGAAAATATCAGGTCATGATCTGACTTCCAATTCACTCCTGTCAGTGAAGAGGTTGTATAAAATGCATGAATACACACACACACACACACACACACACACACACACGAGTGACAAAAATACAAAGCTAAATATCTGCAGTAAAAAAAATGCAAATTAATTTAACTGCCATATTATTTTCCTAGTAGGAGATCTTAGCTGAAACTTTATGAGGCATCACAGCACCCAAAAAGTATGCAAAATAAATAAGTGAATTCCTTAACAGTGTGGTATAAATTTGATGTTACCTTCAAATATGAAAAAAGAAGTCTGTGATATATATATCCATTAGAATCTTGGATTTGTTTAACTGGTTATCACTAATGCCCCATTGAAATGCAATTGAAAATTAATATATCTGGCAGTAAAAAATATGACCATTAAAGAAAGTTCACGCATGATATTTTTATAGAGTTGCCAAGTCTCTTGAATTCAGAATGTGGGACAGATGGTCACATGGTGAATTGTTCTCACTCACTAATGCTTTCTGCTGCTTCACTGATTTTTTGATCTTCAGATGACTTCAATCTCATTCAGAATGTATGGCAAATGAGATGTTCCCAATTGTCTTCAGAAAAGATAAAAAAATCTCATTACATCTGTGACAGAAAATTATATAAATTTTATAGACCTAAGCCAAATCAAAGCCTTCTTAAATTTCTAGGTCCTTCACTGGGAAATTTTGAGTTTACATCTAAGGTGAAAATGACTTTTCTGAGGATATAATGTGCTCAGATCCTTATTTTTACTAAACTTTCTTTTCATTTGTTCACTTACTAAATTCATATTCAATAAATATATTTATTCAGTCATTTATTCAGTTACCCAGTCATAATTCAAAGTATATTAGTCTGCTTAGGCTACCATCATGAAATACCACAAACTGTATGGCTTAAACAACAGGCATTTATTTTTTACAGTTCTGGAAACTAGAAGTCCCAGAATGAGATTCTGGCAGATTCTGTTTCTGGTAAGAGCTCTCTTCATGACTTACAGATGGCTGCCTTCCTATTGAAACCTCACATGGCCTTTCCTCTGTGGTGTGTGGAAGGAAAGAACACTCTGGTCTCTTCCTTTTCTTGTAAGGACATCAGCTCTATTAGATTAGGGGCCCACCTTTATGACCTTGCTTAACATTTATTACCTCCTTACAGGGCTCTATCTCCAAATACAACCACATTGGGGGCTTCCACATATGAATTTTAAGGTGACACAATTCAATTCATGACACTAGGGTACTCATTTTTTCATCATTATAAAATAAAATGAATGTTACTTTTGACATTTCATGATAAGACATAAGCTTTTCTATTCCTCTCCTTGCAAAAGATTATTAAGGGGTAGATATTATACCTGCTGACTAGCAAAAGAATTATTGGGTCTGAATTAGCCTAATTCAGTGGCAAACAGACTGTAAATATCACTTATACAGGCTTCAGATCCAAAGAGTTGATAGGGTGGCTCTGAAGCAAAAGAATAGGCTTTCTCATCTGGCCTAGGAAATGAAACTACTCTTTATTATCAAACTTAAATTTAGATGCTGTTCATAATGGCTCTTTCATACATGACACCAACAAATCAGGAATTTCCTGACAGGCATAAGTTTTTGTTTTTTTTTTTTAAGATTTTATTTATCTATGAGAGAGAGAGAATGAGAGAGAGAGAGCACATGAGAGGGGGAGGGTCAGAGGGAGAAGAAGACTCCCTGCCGAGCAGGGAGCCCGATGCGGGACTCGATCCCAGGACTCCAGGATCATGACCTGAGCCGAAGGCAGTCGCTTAACCAACTGAGCCACCCAGGCGCCCCAGGCATAAGTTTTATTATGCAAATAACAGCATTTAAGACAATTACTTCTGAGGGTTGCATTGGTTAAATACCAACTCTCCATTGCTCTTGGCCACAGCTGATTGGATGAGAGCTGTTATCTGATCTAAGATTGATTAACTGAAGATCAGTTGGCTTAGTCAGGAGCCCATGAAAGCCCATTAACAAATCTTCACCCACACAGATTATGGTGATAAACTAGACCAATTCTTTTTAGAAATTTGAGCCTGAGTTTCTTAACAAGTCTACCAGTTGGCAGGGGCACCAAAAGAAAAAGACCCAAGGAGAAGCAGTGAGTGGGTGTGTGGGTGGCGGGTGGGAGATGGGAGAGCAGAGCTCTGTCAATGCAGAGCCCTGCAGCGGGATTTCAGAGATGTCTCCTGGAGAGGTGTGCAATAAAGAATTTGACCTTGCCCAAAGAGAAGTCAACCCTTTGCCTTCTGTTCCTGCAAAGTAATTTCCAAACCTATGGAAGCTCTGCCTCATAAAAGTGCCTGTGTTTATCTGGAGGCCTTGGGTCATTCCAGATTAGTCTAACAATGTGATTTATGATAGGAGGCCTTGGGTCACATGGTATCAGCTAGACTTCCAGAACACCTAGAGACTGAGGTCAGCCACATGGTCAGTGGCTACATAAAAATAAAAACTTTGGATTCAAGGCTCAGGATTCAGCCTTGGTTGACAATACTCCATGTATATTGTCACAAACTTTGTTTCTGGGAGAGTTAATGCTGTCCTTGACTCCACAGGTAGAAGACAACCAAAAGCTCTGTGTTTGGAACATTCCTGGTTCCGAAATTTCCTGATATACCTGCTGGGCATCTAAAACAAGGCATATAGTTTATATGTAGCTTTTGTTCTTCCTGTGCGACCGGGTCCTATGACCCTTCCCTGGTACCTGTGAGGCTCATCCACATGGGTACCTGCTTTCTATGTTTCCACAGATGTCTCAACAGTGAACTCTCCCACATAAACAAATGTAAGGAATATATGAAAGCATAATAAACCCAGCATTGTAGTCAAAGAAATGGTGTATATTTCAAATTTTCGTTTTTTTCTAATTCACACTTGCAAATAAGTTGCAGTGAAATTCAAACTCTTGTAGGAAAGATTTGTTATAGTCTATGACCTCTGCTAAGGAATGAGGACAAGAAACCCAATAAGGACAGTTGTAGAATAATAACAATTTTAAAAAATGCTGTTGGAATTTCACCCTTTAGGTTTAGAGAAACATTATTCTAAGGTAGCCGGTAAACTTTAGGAGATGAGAAATGGCTTTGGGGATATCCCTGTGTTTACCCTGTTGCTGCTGTGGTGCCTCCCAATGCTTTGGATGCTTCCTTTTACATGGTCACTTTCACACACACACGCACACACATACACTATGTCCTAGGACTCATTTCCTTGGGACCCTGTTCCTTTTTTTTCCAAGGAAATAGGTTGCTAATATGATAAATTTATCCGTGCCGAGTTGTTGGCTTAATATATAACTCCTTGGAGAGGATATTTATATTTTTGACAAGACCTTGTATGTGTATCCACAAATAAAAGAAAAATCTCTAAGGGTAAGCCTTTAGACCAGTAGTGGGAGTCTTTGGCTGCAGTTGTTTTGGAAAAGCCTTAGGAGACCCATGTTCTATTCTGTCCCTAGTGAACTGTGAGGCTTCAAACACAAGATTTAATCCTCATCTGTATCCTCAACTGTAGAATGAGAGAACTGGTCCTACATTCACATACACAGGGAGACTCTGCCAACGATTAAAAATACTTTCTCTTTGTGGGGTGACCGTATATCCAGGTTTGCCAGAGACAGTGACATTTTATACATATTGCTTCAGCATAACTATTAATTAATTATTAAGTGTACCTCCTTTACGCTCAAAAGCAGCCGAGTTTTGATGATATCCAAGCGAATTGTCTGCCAAATGCCCAGTTTAAAGGAAACTTTCTTCTTATCACTGTCCTGATAACCCCATAGTGGTGAGCACAGTAAGACTTACCTGCCAAACTCTCCAGTACCTGACTGGGGCAATGTCTTTTTAAAACTGTTAAAATGGGGCGCCTGGGTGGCTCAGTCATTAAGCGTCTGTCTTCCGCTCAGGTCATGATCCCAGGGTCCTGGGATTGAGCCCCGCGTCGGGCTCCCGGCTCCGCAGGAAGCCTACTTCTCCCTCTCCCACTCCCACTGCTTGTGTTCCTTCTCTTGCTGTCTCCCTCTCTGTCAAATAAATAAATAAAATATTTTTAAAAATAAATAAATAAAATAAAATAAAACTGTTAAAATGACTGAGCCATTTTATACCTAAAAGGTATTAACATAAAAGTTCTATGTCAAAAAATAAACTTTTTTTTTTGTTTTTTGGGGTTTTTTAGGAAATCAATATTGTATTTTTCCTTCATTCTTTATTCTTTTCTACCCCCATCCTTCACCCCTGCCAGTACAGTAAATCAAAAGGGAGCAAAAGTTCCCTAACTCTAATTATCTAGGTTTACATTTTACTCAGTTCATTGAAATCCTCCCTTTCTGAAAATCCCCTCCATCCAGGAGACTCCAGTGAGCACATTCATGTTTCAAACAAATCTGCCTTTGTTAATCATCAAAAGGTATTTTCTTTAATAAGTGAGGCTCGGCAGGCCCTGCAGCTGTGTTGTTTATTTTATAGCAAGCACAAAGACAATTTATTTTTTTAAATACTATAATTAGATTAGTGTTCTCTTTACTGAAGCATCTGTAGGAAAGTGAGAGTGTGTTTCTTTGAATGAATGAGCAGTCACATTTATTTTTATTAAATCTGAACTTGTCTTCTGAGATAGCTGAATTTAATTTTATGTTCTAATACAACATGTAATGTTCCAACTTTTTTCAGGTAAAGTCATGGTTTCCCCAAAAAGGAGGTTGGACTAAATTGAATCTTCTGATTCCAATTTTATGAACTTGCATTAAAATCTCTCTAGGGTGCAGGATTATGTTTGTGTTGAAGAATGACTACATTAAGGTATATATTTGCATACATAAACAAATATATCCCAGATGGTTATCTATGACCTGTCATTGATACAGAGAGTATTATAGAATATAACATTATACCTTTGTTATGGTTCTGTAAGTCTTTAAAAAGTTTTAGAAGTGCTGTTTATAAATCAAAAAGATTAAATAAGGACATTTTTGAAGTTGGAGACTGGTTTATCAACATTGCATCCATAAAGTGGTTCCTTAGAACTGTCTAGACAGCAATTAAGTCACCCAGGGAATAAGTCATTACCTCTTGACTAGCTACCTTTTCACCTTGGCATAGCCAATAAAGAAAATGTTTCTACTCTTTATGCCCTTTTAATCTTAGTTGATGAAAACAATTTAGTATCGGTGTTATACCTTTAACAAGGGAAAATTACTCTAGTTCTTTATTGTGTAACAATAAAACTTCAGACTGAGTAGCTTAAAATAACAATTTACTCTTAACTTTCATGGTCCGTGAGTTGACTGGGTTCATCTGGATGGTCTTGTGTGATGCTTTTCAAGCAGTTAGAGTAAAATGGTGGGTAGGGCTGGCGTTTTTTGAAGGCTCAACCTTGCTAGACATCCAAGTGGGCTTCTTACCACACATAACTGATTTTTCAGCTGAGATGACTTGAACATTCAGCAGCAGGAAACTGCCAGTTGTCTCCTTTTCTACATGATCCATCCCTGTGGCTAGATTGGGCTTCCCTACAGTATGTCTCTCTCAGATTAATTAGATTTCTTATATGGGAACTAGCTTCTCCAAAAACAAGTGTTCTAAAAGCCCAAGGCAAAGCTGCATGGCTTCTTATAACCTAAACCTTGGAAGTTATAAATAATTGTTTCTAGTGCTTTCTGCTTGCTACACAGGACCATCTCAGAATCAGTATGGGAGGGGACACCTAGGTACATGAATATCAGAAGACATGGTTCATTGAGATGTGATGGGGAGGAAGGCAGAATTTGTGTAGACAAGCTACCACAAATAAAACAAACGTGATTTTAAAATAAATTCATTCATGATTAAGAATAAATGTCTATTCCTCAAGTCTATAAATTTGCCAAAAAGTTTCTTTTATAATTTTAAGAGGTCTACATTTATCTCCGTAATAGCCTCTTTGATACATATTTTTAGTTTTATTATTATTCCTTTTAAAGTATAGTATTGTAATTATTTTCTGCTTATTCCTTTATAAAACATGTTTTTTTAATTTTAATAACATTATGAGTTAAATAGGCATTTATGGGCTGGCCTAAGGATGTAACACAGCTCCTGACAGAATTTTTAGTCACCCTTTGGGACATAATTTATTTGAGTCATGAATAATTCTCATAGTCAAACAGCCAAGCAGTTATATAAACTGCTGCAAACAAAATAATGTTTAAGAAAATATCTCTATGATTGTGTTAAGATCTAACAAAGGGGAGGAAAAAGAATTTACCCTTTTAAGGTTCTTTTGGCTAGTCTAAGGATTAAATTGACATGAAACAGATGAACAAGAGAAAATCAAATTTAATTATGTACATACAGGGGCTGCATAAGAGTATGAGGCCCACAGGTAGTCAGGCTGTTGAGGCTTATATGCCATTCTGAGCTAAGGAGAAGGGAGTAGGGGTCTGGGACTTCAAAGAGAAGAAAGACAACTCACAGGAAGATGAAAAAGAGTAAGTGTTTGGTAAACTGTTTGCTGGGCAAAACAGAAACAATGAGATACAGAGAGAAATTTTAGCAAACAAACTTGGCTAGATTCCTCCCTCCCTATGACACCTCATTGGTATTAGACGGTTGTTATCTATGGTGATAGCTGCCTTCTTGGAACAGATCCTCTGTCTAAATTCTTTTAGGCAGCTGGGGGGTTGGGAGACAAAAAAAAAGAAGAAAAACTTCTTGAGTCTTTTGTTTCTTAAACATAATAAAAAAATAAATCTAAAATAATCCACATGCCAAAGAGACCCATTTTGAGGTGGCAAATTTTCTCCTCTACAGAACATATCATTTTTCAGTGATAACAATAGGTTCTAGTATTGCACACTGATTTTGAACTATAATTGTTAATATTCATCAAAATAAAATAGAAATTAAATTATCTTCAAAAATACTTCAGATATTAAAATATCGAATTTTTATTTACTAGATAAATTCTTACTCAATCCTTACCTCTCTTTATCTTTAAAAGCATAAAAGGGCTAAAGAAATATATTATTTTTATGATAATTTCCAAAGAATACCCCCCAAATCTTCTTACCTAGATGAAAAAATATAGATTCTACTGAATGGAAAGTTATTATTCTCAGAAAAAGGACATGGAAGCCTTATAAACTACACAAAATATTCAGTAATGTTTTTCAAAGTGGCTTTATTTTTGTTTTCTCTCTTTTGAAACATTTTCTTCCTATTTAAATCAATATATTTAAAATGAATGCAATCACTGTTTCATTGTAACTTCCTCCCAAAATCACTGGAATTGTAAACACTAAAGATTTCCATTTAAATAAAAGGTTAGAGAAAGTTCTAAAAGCAGCTCTAAGAGCAATACAAAATGTTGGAATTTGATTTTTTCCATAACTAAATAGATCACAAAACTATTCTGATTGAGATTCATTGTTTTGAAATAGGTGTTATACCCAAGAGAAAGTTCACTTAGGTATTCTTCGGAATTTAGGAATAGAAAATTTATTGGAAACCTTTTAGATATGGACCATAAATTTAAAAATAGACTATGTTGTGAAAAATCAGACACAAGGGGAAATAAAAAGAGACAGGAAGTTAAGTAGAAAAAAAAACACTTAAAATATTTAAAAAATAAAAAGAAGAAGAAGAAGGCGAGTAACAATTGAAAAGAGAAAAATAGAGGCAAAGTGCAATGTTCTGATGAACTGAATGAAGTAGAAATATTTTCTTTTCAGTAAAGAAATTATTTTTAAGAAGTTCTGATAAAAGAGGGAAAAAATGAAATTCTTACAAACCAGCATAACATTTAGAAAAATGTTGCAGAAAATTGAAATCATAATGTGTAATTCAATTTTAACCTTAAAGTAAATCATAGTATACTAGATTAGATCTATCAAACAAGGTTGAATATTATTCCTTTGTTTTAAATTCTAATCTTCTACAACTATATTCCAATATTTTGTTTGCCTGTTTTGATAACTGATTTGATTGACTGATGACCTCGATGACTTTCCTTTCTTTAAAGTAAAATCCCAATCTATTTGTGGATAGATGTGTGAAATGACAATATCATTTAATTAGACATTTTTTTCTCTTTGTTTTCCATTCATAGATGAATTTGCCCTGAAATTTGCCCTGAAGTTTCTTTGCAATGAATAACATTGTGTTCTATCTTTTGGCATAGTTTTCTTAATTTCTTACCAGACTGACTAATTTTTTAACAGATTTTTTTTTTTTCAGGTCAGATTTCCATGGCATGATGATGTGGTAAGAATGGGTGGGGTAAAGATGATGATGGTGGTGATGGTGGGGAGGTTATAGACTGATTAGATATAAAGTAAACAAAACAAAAATATTAAAGTGACAGTTGATACAGGAAAAGGTTTAGGATTTTTTAAATAAAGGGAATAGGGTGTTAAAAAACGAGACAAAATTATTCCAGCTCCAAAGTGGAGTTGCTTATGTTCCATGTCACCCAACTGGGACTTAATTACAGTTTCAAGTCTCCGAGAAATGGAATCTAAACCAGTCAGTCAGAAATTACCTGATCAGCACTGGTAATATGCTGATAGATCCCTGCTGTCCCCTAAAGGAAAGTAACTTCGCAATAACCAGTTCAACTTTTTTGTTCCTCTCCCTTCTGCCTATAAAATCTTTCATTTTGTACAGTTCTTCAGAGCTCCTTTCTATCTGCTAGATTGAATGCTGCCTGATTCAAATTGATTTTTGCTCAATAAACTCTTAAAATTTTTAATATGTCTTAGCTTATTTTTTAAGAGGGGTATTTTCAGTGTTATGCTACATAATTCAAAAATGAAAATGAGTGCTCTGTATTCTGGCTCAAAAGGAGAAGCTTATGTGGGAAGCCATATTTTCCGGATTGCAAATACCTAAGCGTGTCTTCTATCTCAGCCTACTGTTGCTTTGTGTTGAGCCTAGCATTATTGCTGACTCGGTCCTTTCTTCTGTTAAAGAGACTGATCTGCCTCTACTTGTAGACTTGCTACTGTTTTTCAGCCCTCTATCCGAAGCTCTACCTCAGGGCATCCTTGAAATGCGTCTTGCAATTCCTCCACTACAGCTCATGATAGAACAGCTGCCTGGGGTTCCCGATCTCTTTTCCCTTCATAACCTCGCCCTGTATGATGTTTTATTACCATGAGCATTGGTTTAAATTGGTAGCTTGACATTCTCAATCTTGTTGGCTCTGATCTTGTCTTGTTCATGGGTAATTCTGAATAAACTACTAAGGAAATTCATTATGTCCATTCTGATATTCACCTTATCTTTCTAAGAACGTTGAGAATCCCTGAGGAAAATATGCAGTAATTATTTTTAGAGAAAAACAAAATATTTTTACCTTTTAGTTATCCCCTTATCTGGCGACCAACCGAATAATGTCTGTCTGATTAATTAGGCTTCCATAAAATACTGATAGCTATAAAATAATAATTTACTCTGTTTCACCAGAGTATGAAATAATTATCTAATTAACTTAGCTCCTAGCCAGTAAATACTTGCAAATAGTAAATATTAAATAAATGTTGCATAAATAATTATCTTTAAATAACTTTGTCCTATAGAAGTTTACTTTTACTACTTTTGACACATTTAAGCCATATACTTAACTGACCATTGCAAAGTTATTTTTTAATCACCACTCATTTCTCATGTATATTTGTATTAAATTCTCATTGCTATTAGTCATTGGACAAAATCTGTATTATCATATTATATAGAACAAAAAGAAAATTAAAACCACCCATAGTCCCAAACTTAGCACCCAGATATAACTACCTTGAGTATTCTAACTTTTTTTCAGAGCTGTATTTGTGTGTGTGTCTATATATGTGTGTAGATGTTGGTATTAGATTCCAACTATATTCTCCCGCCACTTTTTTTTTTTTTTAAAGATTTTATTTATTTGACAGAGAGAGACACAGTGAGAGAGGGATCACAAGCAGGGGGAGTGGAAGAGGGAGAAGCAGGCTCCTGGCCGAGCACTCCCGCCACTTTTTTATCCTATTGGAGTTTTAGTGATTTTGAAAAACTGGTAATAGTTCTTGTATTTTGCTTTTTCCCTGTTATTTCACAAAACATAATTTCGATACTGTTAAATATTCTTCAAAAATACAGTTTTTATTGACTGCTTACTATTCTATCTTATGGATTGCCATAATTCACTTACGCATTCATGGGTTATTGACCATTGCTGCTTTCAAAGTTTTGCTCTAATAAATAATGCCATGATGAAGATTTTTTGTTCCCATTCTGATTATTTCTTTAGGAAAGATTCCTAAAAATGGAATAAGAGAGTGAGTCCCTCTTCAGACTTTTGTCGCATATTGTTGAAGTGCTTTCCAGAAGGGTTGTATCCAGTTGCACTGTCACCAATGGCAATGTGTAAAAATGCCTTCTCACTGCATTTCAGGATTGCTGGAATCCATAGGTATTCGTCTCCATCAAAGATGGCACTACATCTGTGTTGTTCTCTAAGAATCAGCAAGATTAGACGCCCACAGTCACTCGATAATTATTCAAGGAGAAAATTAATAAAGGTTTTGATCTTTACAAGTTTAAGAGGTAGGATGTTCATTCTTTTGAAAGACCTATTAATACCTGTATATGACAAACAGAGGTGAATATATATGGTTGCTGCTATTATGGGGTTTGCAATCTGATGTTGAAATCATGATAGTTTTAATATGAATTTTTGCCTTACCAGTAAGCTTTCTTCCCCTGCTGTATTAACTTTTTCTGCATTATTTCTTTTATGAATTATCTACTCATGAATTTTACTGTTGGTATTTTTTAGTGCAATTTCTAAATATCTAGTGAGAAGCTCTTTGTATGTTATTAGCTGTTTGCCATATTTGCTGCATATGGAATTGTACCATACTTTAATACTTGGGTTGATATGCCAGCTAGCTGTGCCATCTTAAAGTTAATTACTCTAAATCTCAGTTGAGATTAAAATAAAATCTACCTCAAAAGATTGTTGTGATAAATAAATGGCACAATTCATATAAACCTTTAAGCATGGGATCTTAAATAGTAAGCACTCAATACATAAATATTAGTTTTACTATTAATGTTATTACTGCTATTTCTATTGCTCAGATAAGCCTTTCTCATACAAAGATTAAAAATTAATCTATATATTTTTCTGCTTATAAGTTATACAAACTTTCTCGGGTCACAGCTCCCTTAGTGTCTAATTGTTTCAGTGTTCTCCTAGATCAAGTGGAATACCTACAACCATTAAGTAATCAGGCCCAAACAACTTAAGAAGTATTTATGTCCTACTAACAACTTAGCTGTTTGAAAAAACATAAATGATTTTTTTTTAATTCTTATATAACCACAATTAATAATGGGATGTTTGTGCCCTACTGAATACTGCACAACTTCTCAAATCTTAGAATCATATTGAAAATCACCACATTCATGTCCTCACACAGTGAATTTTACACTGTATTTGCTTCTGTCTCAGCAATTATTATGATAAAAAAGATAGGATGTCAATGAAACAAATGTTGCTCGATCTAATGAGGAAACTGTGTGCCTGGACTTAGTAGCTTGTGCAGTGTTCAACAGATGTCAAATATTGCTGTTTCCCTTGACAAGTTAAAATATCCCATGGTGCCCCTGAATTGACCCTCTGCAGTATCCTTGAGATTTGTTGCAAATTTTAGGAACCATGGGTTACATGTTTACATTAGCTTTTGTTTTTTCCTTTATATATAACTATTTAATTGATTTATAATTTATATTTGGTAATGTAAGAATGTACTTTTCTCTTTCATAGCAATACTTACCAACATGATTGAAAAATGTTTTCTTTCTTAGGGTTTAATATTTGCTTTATCACCAATCAAAATAATACAAAGCCCATAGGCATCAGAATCACCTTGGATGCTTTAAATAATGCCAGACTTAGTCAGAATGAATACCTTTGGATAGGACACCAGAATCTGGATATTTTAAACAACAGTGTTAGGTGACCCTTGGGGACCCTAAACTCAAGAATAATTTTCCTGGGATCTATTTCTGGATTATCTATTCTACTCTACTAACCTTCTGTTAAGTTTAGGTTGATTTTAATTTCTTTAGCTCTCTAGTATTTACTTATCATAAAGAAAAAAACCTATTCCCATTACTTTTATTTAAAAAATAACTATCTGCATTTATTTATTCTAAAAATAAGTTTGAAAATCTTTCTTTTAACTCAAAAAAAGAAAATCATAGCTTTCTTCATGTGAATCCCAGATATTTTCAGTCAGGACTATTATTTCTAAATATTTAAAATTTACTATATGTGATTCTAAGTATTATCATCATTATTGTGGATAAATACAAAATGTTGTTTTTTTTTTAAGATTTTATTTCTTTACTGTCAGAGAGAGAGAGAGAGAGCGAGCACAAGCAGGGGGAGTGGCAGGCAGAGGGAAAGGGAGAAGCAGACTCCTCACTGAGCAAGGAGCCCAATGTGGGACTTGATCCCAGGTTCCCAGGATCATGACCTGAGCCTAAGGCAGACATTTCACTGACTGAGCCACCCAGGCATCCCAATACAAAATGTTTTATTTTTAGATATCTGTCTTGGCAAGTTAATGTTTTCTAGGTATATAACCACATGGCTTTAAATAATATTTCTTCCTCTATCTCAAGTATTTGTAGTTATTTCTTGTTTATGACTAATTTCTATAATGGAACTTTAAAAATTAGATAACAAATATCTTTGTCTTGAATTTCATGCTGGTTTTTCCCTGTTAAGGAAGACATTCTTGAGATATTTTTAATCATGTTAAGGAGGCTTATATTTGTCTAGTTTTTAGGAACTATAACATAAAAAGCTTTTTATTTTATTAATGTTAAAATATGTCCAAACGTCTTTTTTACTGAGATGATATACTTTTGTCTTACTCGTGTTTTAATATTTACTCACTAGGGAAGAATGACTTGGGTGCCTGAATTCAAATCCCAACTCTGCCACTTAATAGTTATGTGACTTTGGGCAAGTTACTTTATCTCTCGGAGACTCAGTTCTCTCATCTGTAAAATGGGAACAATATAAGCATGCATGGATTGTTGTTTGGAATAAATGATAGATGTAAAATGCTTCAAACAATACATGGCACATTATAAATGTTCAATAAAGTTTAGCTATCATCAGCATCATTATAATTATCACTGCCATTATCATGTGGCCTGGACTAAAAAATTACTTTATCCTGATGAAAGATTCTTTTTATAAATGATTGAGTTTATTTGCTACATTTTATTTAGAGTTCCTACATCTGTGTTCACTAGTGCTATCATACTATCCATTGTCTCAAAATGATACATTGTATCAAAGCTACCATATTCTATCCTTTAGATCAGATAAATAGCAGAGTAGTTATTTGGGGGGTGGGTAATTCACAAGTAAAACCATTTAGCCCTGAAGCGTTTTTCAAAGGCAAATCTTATATCATTATTTGTCTGTTGAAGCAATATGTACCTTCTTAAGCAAATCTTATTATCTGTATATTTTTAAGTAGATTATTTGTTCCATCGGTATTTTCTATTTTGTCAGTTTAGAATTTATTAGCTTAGAATAATATATCTTTTAAGTATTTTCTATATTTGCTATCTTACAGCCTAGATAAATTCAATGTAGCCCTCCCATTCCTCTAAAAGAAGGGACGAGGGTGCTTCCCCACTACTTCAAGCCACTTGAAGTCACTTCAAGAGGGACTTCAAAGAGACCACTCAGAAAGCATGATACATTCCTGTTGGAGTCTGAGAAACATGTTAGACTAACATGCTCATGCCCAGGAAATCTACAGGGTGAGTGGTTGGTCCCTAAGCCAGGAAGCAGTCTATGAAGAGAGAGAGAATATACTGGGAAAGAGAGGACATTGTATTTCTCATGGCCTGAAGGTGGGCCACATGGGAGAGAATCACCCGAGTTCATCTTAAAAGAGACTTCTTCCAGGCTACGTGCACCCCGATGTTTATAGCAGCAATGTCCACAATAGCCAAACTGTGGAAAGAGCCAAGATGTCCATCGACAGATGAGTGGATAAAGAAGATGTGGTATATATATACAATGGAATATTATGCAGCCATCAAAAGGAATAAGATCTTGCCATTTGCAACGACGTGGATGGAACTGGAGGGTATTATGATGAGCGAAATAAGTCAAACAGAGAAAGACATGTATCATATGACCTCACTGATATGAGGAATTCTTAATCTCAGGAAACAAACTGAGGGTTGCTGGAGTGGGGGGTGGGGTGGGAGGGATGGGGTGACTGGGTGATGGACACTGGGGAGGCTATGTGTTCTGGTAAGCGCTGTGAATTGTGCAAGACTGTTGAATCTCAGATCTGTACCTCTGAAACAAATAATGCAATATATGTTAAGAAAGAAAAAAAGAAGAAGAAGAATGTAGCAGGAGGGGAAGAATGAAGGGGGGGAAATCGGAGGGGGAGAAGAACCATGAGAGACGATGGACTCTGAAAAACAAACTGAGGGTTCTAGAGGGGAGGGGGTTGGGAGGATGGGTTAGCCTGGTGATGGGTATTGAGGAGGGCACGTTCTGCATGGAGCACTGGGTGTTATGCACAAACAATGAATCATGGAACACTACCTCTAAAACTAATGATGTAATGTATGGGGATTAACATAACAATAAAAAAATTAAAAAAAAAAAAAAAGAGACTTCTTCCAGAAGACTTCTTGACAAGGGTTAGACAATTCAGTAGATAGTAGAATACACAGGATGCCTGAACTGAGAGTGGATTTTAAGAAGTGGTATGTGTGCCTGATAAATGTGTAACAGCTCTCTGGAGTAGTAATTAGGGATACTCCTATACCAACATACACCTGCTTAGATGAAATCTCTATCACTACTCTTCTTTTTCTCTAACCCCCAACTCCTGAAGAGTTAGATCCAAAAAAAGGACATGACCCAGAGCCTATTTGAGATCTCTCCATTGTTCAAGGTACTAAAGAGGGAAGAGAAGAGAAAGAGTAGATCCCAATCCTTGCACAATCCCAAACATGTTCAGCCTGTGCTGGGAGAATAATTCCTATCAAGTATGAGATCAAATTTAATATGGATTCAACGAAGTCTAATAATAGAAAAGGTTGGGAAGTTTTGGAATCTTCCAAACATATATTTGAAGTATTGTAAAAGGAAAATCTACATAGCATAGTTAAATACAGCCTTCAGGAAAAAAATGAAATTAAATAATCAAAAAAATCTGAAATTCCTCAATATCCAGTTATACAAAGATTTGGAAAGCTCATATGTTCTATGTTGACTAACAAAATGTGTTTTCCAAATATTTTCTTTGTATTACCAATATATTCTTTATATATAATATATAATTGTATTTTAGTCATATATATCATTTTATATATAGTCATATATCACTGCTCCCACACATATTTTAGAAAGTCTTCCATAGATTCTTCCTAATACATATAAGTTTGACTTTTTCTTTTCTAAAGATAAGGGTTATTTCCATCTCTTCTTTCAAAAGAGACAAAAGGAGGCAAAGCAACTGGCATATGAAATTATATATGAGAATAAGGTACAGGTTTATAAATACAGAAAAAAGGTCACTGACTGGGTGAAATATTTGTGAGAATTAGACATGGCACTATAACATTTTCAAAGCAAGTAAAATAGATAGACCAAGAAAGCATTCAAATACAAAAGTAAAACAAAGCAAAAACAAAAAACAAAAAAACTTTATAATCAGGACAACAATAAATCTTGGAGTGCATGCAAATTCTACCAAGTAAAGTGAACCATCTTCTCCCTTTGTGAATCAACATTTATCAGTCATCTACTCTGTTTTGAGTACCAAATGTGGTATCACAACACGTACTTCTAGCCTCAGAGTCCCCTTCCCACATTCTCATTCCCTGTGGGGAGTGATGCAACAGAGAAAGGCCAGAGCGGGGCCCACTCTGCAGGCTCTGGGCCATACTCCCCTCCCCAACTCCCTAGCAGGTCCTCACTGCTGTCCAGACAAGAGCCAAGTTTTGTGCAAAGAAAGAGCATGATGTTACCATTCAGAGCAAGGGTTACGGATTGGGCAACTTTAGTTAAGGGAAATATTAGGGATGCAGGTACCATGATGAAAATATCAAGTCCATAATTTTTATCAACTTAATCCTTTTAGAGAGTGAGAAAAGAAATGGAATGACAAGTCCAGGGAACTTTTCCCCTCATTAACCTGCGGCCACTTCCTTGACCTATTTGGTATTTAATCTCTGGGTGATTGAGGACAAGTGACACTGGCCTGCAAGATAATTTTCAGTAATTTCTGAAGGAGAGTAGAACACAATAAGTAGAGAAAGTATAATAAATCCCTATTTTTCTTTGTTTAGGTTTTTACAAAAATCTCTTTTTTAAGGAAGAATTTTGAAGTCTGGGATATCCCCAAAGTCTTAGTGCAGTTTTATACTTTAATAATTTCAAAAGTTTAACGCTCCACATTTATTCTAAAAATATCATTTGAAAGTTTAATCTGATATAATTATTTTTTTTTTAATTTTGAATACAATATTTTTTATTTAAAATTTTTGCTTTAGGCGCGCCTGGGTGGCTCAGGCAGTTAAGCCTCTGACTCCTGATTTCAGTTCAGGTCATGATCTCAGGTCATGGGATCGAGTCCTGTGGGGGACTCTGTGCTCATTAGGGAGTCTGCTTCTCTCTCTCTCTCCCTCTGCCTTCCCCACACACATTCTCTCTTTCTCTCTCTCTCTCTCTCTCAAATAAATAAATAAATCTTTAAAAAAATTTTCCTTTAGTTAATGTTTGTCACCTTCTATTAGAGAGGCTAAAACCAAATGTTAATATTAAAATTTTTATTAAAATTGTAAAAAACAGTAAGTGCTTATTAAATGTAAATAATGATGCTTTCAAGTGAACTTTTATGTAAGTTTTAGCCTTTCCACATCTGAACTTACCAAAGCTACACCTGTACTAAGGCTTCTGGGACAGTGTGTTTAAAATCTAGGCAGCATTTTTATGTTCTCCTAAGGGAGTCAAAACTTTGCAGCCTTCCTTGAAATACTTCTTGATTTACTATATTTGTAACATCTTTTGCAGCATTTATGGCAAAAGCTCTCAGTTTTTGTGAATTTTGAAAATGTAGTTTTTGTGAGTGGCAAAAACTAAGTCAGACTGAAGGTAGAAAGGTGAACTTGGTGCAGATGGATGTCAGGGGAGCAGTTCCCGGCATGAGGGGCAGAAGGGACTCCCGTGAGACATAGAGGGAGGAGCGAGGCTGGTCAGCGCCAGGTAGCAGGCTGAGGTGACCAGGCAGAGTCACTAATGAACAAAAGACAGGAAGGAAACAGAGGAACTGGACAGTCCTCAGAGCCATGTCAGAAAAAGTGGTTTTAACTCATAAACACTTTCCTTGTGATGTGATTTGTGGCTTTATTTTTTTTTTATTTTTTTTAAAGATTTTATTTATTTATTTGTCAGAGAGAGAGATTGCATGCGAGAGAGCACAAGCAGGGAGAGAGGGAGAAACAGGCTCCCCACTTGAGCAAGGAAGCCCCATGCGGGTCTCAATCCCAGGACCCTGAGATCATGACCCGAGCCAAAGGCAGACGCTTAACCGACTGAGCCACTCAGGAGTCCCAATTTAAATAAAGTTCTCTGAACTTATTTTCTCAGAGGAAAACATGAATTCTTATCTTTTTCTCATAATGTCACTTTAAGTGTTGATTGAATTTTTAAAAAACAAGTAAGATTATAACATCTGGTTCTCTATGAAGATGAAACCCTCCAAAATTTTATATATATAATGAAGCATATATATATAATGAAACATATATAATATATAAACATATACAATGAAAGATATATGTCCTACATTATTTTTTTCTAGCAGTGAACCTTCAGAGAATCTAATGTGTGAATGAAATTTAAACCATATTATGTATAATTAGCTAAAGCAATTATACAATGTCTGAGACAGAAAGCTAGCAGATTCTAAACAATTGTGTAGTGTTATCAAGAATCTTATATTAAATTTAATAACCAAATGTCAAGAAATTATTTCCACCTCCGAAATATTTTTCCTAAGCTTCCAATGATATATTTCCTGAAAATGTGTATCTTTTATTTGAAACACATTTCCCTATTCCTCCTTTACAGATAAAACTTCATTCTTTTAAATCTTAACATGCATATGGAAGTTTTGGCGACTGTGTTGGATTCAGAATATGAGATTCTTCTGAATTCTCCTATAGAATAAAAAATATACTATGCACGAGGCAGCCCAAACTTTTGATGAATGATCACGCTGTACGGTCTGACTGTCACTTCCATGTCCTGTTCTCCAATATCACACACCTGATACTGACATTTCCAGGGCAATTTTTCTGACTCAATAGATTCTGGGTTTTATTCACTTTTTAAGGAAAAAGTGACAGACCCCTGATTCTGTTTTGATGGGTAGCTTTTAAAATCAACAACCTAAAGATTTCTAGATATATCCCATCACACTGGACACACACATCAATTAGTAAAGTGCTGAAGCAAAGTAAATTATTGAGAAGCAGTTCATCACTCTCATTTTTGAAATAAGGCAACCAGAATATATTTATGAAGGATTATTTCATATCTAGAACTCTCCTAGATGCTATGGGGGGAAAAAAGTTTCAGACCCCAAAACCTTGGGATCTACTAACTAGGAACTTAGGACTTTTGCAAGAAAAGTATTGTCCCACTTGTTTTTGGCTAGTCAGCTCTGATGTGGTGAATAAGATTGAAACTATTTGAACTGAGATGCTGTTTGATTCCATTTGAAACAAGAAACGACAGCAAAAAAACTAGAAAAAGTTAGCTTCTGGGCAGAATTGCATGTAAATAATTGGATAAGGTTAGTATATTATCCTTAATTTTTAATACAATTCTTAGAGTCATTACCAAATATTTAGTGTCTCACAACTAAGGTAGTTGGACATTTTGCCTTTTATTTCTTATATATTTTAAATGATACAAGAAGTCCAAGATCAAGGTGTCAGCTGGTTTGATTTCTTCTAATATCTTCCTCCTTGGCTTGCAGAACTCTCCTTCTGTCTTCACATGGTCTTCCCTCATTACTGTGTGTCCCAATCTCCTCTTCTCATAAGAACACCGGTCATACTGGATTAGAACCCATTTCACATTCTGAGGTACTGGAGGTTAGGATTTCAACATATGAATTTTGGAGGACATGATTAAGCCCATAAAATCATCCATATAAGCAGATAGCTGATAAAGCTAAACACGCATATATCTTTCGCTCACTTAATACATGATTTTTATATAAATATAAGTAAAAATCTATGAAATATATTTTAATGACTAAATATTATATAATTATACAGATGTAACCCCATGCATTTAACCAGTTTCCCACTATCAATCATTTAAGTTGTTTCTAGTATTTTCTCTATTTAAATCCTGCTGTATGAACATCCTTCCCTATACACCTTGACAAAATTTCCTATTAATTTTCTTTTGATAAATGTCTAGTAGTGGATTCTCTTAGTCAAAGAGTATGCTCTTTTTTTCCCCCCTTAGGGATTTTTATACTTACTGCAATATTTGCATCAATTTTTCACTCCAACAATTATGAAATACGAATGTCTGTTTACGATTGCCATGCCAGCTCCTCGTTGTTTCTATCATTCCCTTCTTTTCTAGTAAAAAAAGACAACTTACTGTATTTACATTTATGGTTATTGAAATTAATTTGGCCCGGGGGCTGGGGGGGTAAACATTTTTTTCTGTCCCTCTTTATGCCCATCTATAATCTTCTTTTTGTGGATGCAGACCTCATCGGAACCTTCCCCCCCACCTACCATTACTGTTTACAATTAAAGCTCATTATTTTCTTCAATGAGCCACTGAACAGAACACAAGCCGCTTCTGTCACTACCACGGAAATTTTTGCGAAGTTAAAAAACCCAGCCACTTTCCCCTTGCATCATATGTCCTCCTAGTGACAACTGTAAATTCCGTCTCGCTTAAGATGTACTCTGAGCAGACACAGTGCCCAAACAGAAATCCTACCAGGGCTGTGGTTGAGTAAACACTGCGTTCCCCTATAGTTTCCAAATATTAACTGTACCTGTTATTTTTAGATGGTAGCCTTCCCCTTGTGGTTCTCTGCATCTAGACATCTGAACTATTTCAACTAGAATACTTTTCTGCACCATTGGTTGCACGCTGTGAGGCAGTATTTATTTGACATTACATCGTTTCAGGTTAATGTGGCAAATAAAGCCAAGTTTTACATATTTTACTGTCGGTTCTCTTTTTCTGCCCTGCCCATTTTCCTGCAATCTTCCATTTGTATTTTAAGTGGAGATTTGTTCCTTGGAGACTTGGAAAAATGTTCCAAAAATGCTATCATACATACTTGGTAAGTCTCTCAGTGGTAGTTTCTCAGAAATAAAAGAAAAACAATAGATTTCCTCAGAGATACTGACACTTCAGTTCACAGGCTGTTCTTGGTTTGTGTCTATTCCATATTGAATTCATCTAGGTGTTCTGTAGGATCGATTTCAGTGTTCCAGGCTGCTGACACCATATGCCTTATGAGAGTCTTTTTTCCAACTCTTTTTCATAGATTCCGAATGAGATGAATTATACAGCACATTAAACAAAGTGCAAGACTGAAAAAAAAGAAGAAGAGAAAAGAAGGAAAGGAGAGAGTGAACGCAAGGTGATTCCTTTGCTTTCAAAACAATTTAACTTTACTTATCAAACGGTCCAGCTATCTCTTCAACAACACCACTGCCCTCTTGACCATCATCGTCACGCTCTACACTGATCACAGCTCAGTGCTGCAGGATACTCTAACATCTCTGTATGTTGCTGGCCAAGGTCTTTGAAGCAGTAAAAATCTCCCTTACAAAAAGGAGACACTTTTGAGAAAATGCCTAAATATTTTTTAGGAGAATAAGAGAATAATTTACTCTCTGTGTCTTTCCTTTTTTGGGGGGGGGGGGGTTGGGGGCGGGATTCTATCTCATGTTACTCCTGGATACTTAAGTTTAAATTTCACTTCCCTACCATTGAGTGGACATATAAATACCTACTGGTCAATGTAGAATAGAGAGCATTCCTTTAACTGTAATGGCAACAAAGATACTTATTTCTGCTCAAGATGAAGAAAGCATTCTTCAAACACTTGCTGAATATGTCTTTGATTCAACAGAGATAATTAGTTTCAGTTAGTTAAGCTGAGCAACTATTTGCTTCAAAGAAGATACTATATTTGCTTAATTGCATTTAAGTGCTAAGCATTGTAAAGGGTAACGTTTCCTGAAAATGGGATCTTTCCTCTTAACTGGTTAGAGGATAGCTTATGAAACAAGAGTCAGGAGGAATTTACATCCAGTTTGAAAATAGTAGATATTTTCTGATTGTTGAAGTGAACCATATTATCCTCCAAACATTAAATATTCCATATCCACTTAATCAAATTCGATCTTTAATCATATGGACTCAATAAGAAAAGAAACCATGGTTAATTGCTCAATCCAAAGTGGATCTTGGTAAGCAAAATGACAATACCACAAAAATGTAATCACACAAAACTATTCTCCATGGACATATGGATGGAGTCATTGTATCACTCTAGAGTGTTTGGGTTTTAATTAAGACACAGATCCAGCAAATCATCTATAGTAAATGTGGTACTGTTTCATTAGACCAGAATAAATTACCAAGTAATAAATAATTTTAAAAAAATAAAGTAAGATAAAATAAAACAAAGCCAATTATTTTTGCTTTAATTTTCAACTAAACAAATACATAAGCCAACAGTGGAAGCAACTGATGGCTAGAACATGATAGTAGCAATCCATCACCCCCTAAAAGCTGCTTCCCTTTGGTATAGGGAGCTTTATCTCTGACTCCAAATGAAGTGACGCCAAGATACCAAGTTTAAAATTCTCTAACTGTCAAGGGCTGTTTTACTAATTATCCAGATTCCAAGGCAATCATACAACCGTAATCATTCACCTCACGCCTGGAAACATAAGTCTTGTTCTTTTGATGAATATTTATAAGACAGTGTAAAGCAGTCTACTTTCTTTTCCCTTCAGGCAAGACAATTTGGAGTTCATCAATATGTATTACCAAGGACTTTTATAAAAGGCACTTCAAAGAAAATTCATTAGGCATTCCTTTTGTCTTGATTTCTGTTAGACTGATACTTCCTTTTGACAAGTATCAATAAATTATCCTCTGATGGCTAGAAACTTGATGTCTTATTCAGAAACTTCCTCACACAGCAAAATCTGGGCTTTGAGTTTCAAGTGAAATTATTAAGACCCTGCATCTAATTTGAGGACAGATGGAAGATAGGCAAATTAAAAACAATAAAACAAACATGTATATAGTCACCCTACAGCACACAGGATGGAGTTTCACCACAGTTGAGCATTTTCTTGCTGTATACAACTTGCAACTTTTCTATTTGCCATGCAAACATATTTAGACATCCCTCACAAGTTAAAAAAAAAAAAAAATCACAAGCCTCAGTTCCTGGATAAATGGGAGAACCACACCAAATTAAAGCCAAATTAATGTAGATATGGAAAATGGAGAATGACAAGCTGTCTCTCTCTGTAAGGCTGATAGTTTTCTCTTTTGAATATTATTGGTTAGACTCACATTTCTGTAAGAGGAGGGTGAATAAATGCAATTGTCTAAAATATGAAAAAATCACTGCTCTATTTAATGAGCTTTGAAAAATCACATAAAAATCCTTTTATTTGGATCCTTTCTAAAAAAAACTTATTATTCTGGCAAAAAGTATTTGGAATAGGAAACACAATTGATACCTATTTCTATAAATAAACACATAAAATAGCATGCTGACTAAAGACTCTATCTTATTTTATGGTTTACTCACTCTTTACACAGCTATTGTGCTAATTATAAAAATATTTCCACATTCTAAGAAATTGTTTTGTGATTACCTAGTACAATAGAAAATCAAATATAATATCTAACTTAAGCTCAATTTTAAAAAGGAGAAAAATGATGGCATTTGAGCTTGAATACATGCTTTGCAAACCAACTCTAATATTAATCAAACAGCCATTCTATGAAAGTTCATATGCACTGCCAAAACATATATCTCGTTTTTGAAAATACAATTCTCAATAAATAAGGAATTTGAAATATAGAGTTTATTTTGTAAAAATAAGGGAAAGCAAGAAGGAAAAGATGGCAAGCAGAATAGTTGTAGCATATGATATATTCTCTGAGTCCCTAAGAACTGAGGTATGTTATTCAATGGCTTTATAAAAGTGATTGAATACAGAGTATTATTTGAAAATAGTTTATTTTTTATATTATTTGGTACGAATGATAATGATGGTGTAAGTCTGAGCTATATTTTCTATTGTTGAATAAATCTGACTTGTAACATGGAATAAGTTTAAGGGGTACAATGTATTACTTTGATATATTTTTATATATTGTAATATGATTGCCTATATAGCAATATTTATCATATTACATAATTATAGTACAATATTACTGTCTGTATTCATTATACTGTGCATTAGATCTCTATGGATTATTCACTACTCATTACAAGTTTATGCCCTTAAACACCAGCACTCTTATCCCTGCCCCATTCCCTGGTAACCAGCGTTTCACTCTTTTTTTTTTTTTTAACAGGTTTAACTTTTTAAAATTTCACATATAAGTGATATCATACAATACTTGTCTTTCTCTGTCTGACTTATCTCATTTAGCAAAATGTACTCAAGGTCCATGTTGTCACAAATGGAAGGATATTCTTTCTCATGGCTGAATAATATCCGATTGTGTGCAGGTACCACATCTTTTTTATCCATTCAACTATTTTTTTTAAAGTTTTTATTTATTTATTTGTCAGAGAGATAAGTGAGAGAAGGAACATGAGCAGGGGGAGCAGGAGAAGGAGAAGCAGGCTTCCCGCTGAGCAGGGAGCCAGATGTGGGGCTCAATCCCAGGACCCCACAATCATGACCCGAGCCGAAGGCAGACTCCCAAAGACTGAGTCACCCAGGCGCCCCTATCTATTCAACTTCTGATGGGCACTTAGCCTGTTTCCATATCTTGGATATTGTGAATAATGCTGTAATAAATATGGGAGTGTAGATATCTTGTCAAAATCCTGTTTTCATTTCCTTTTAGTACATATCTAGAAGTGGAATTGCTGGATTGTATAGTAAACCCATTTTTAATTTTTTTGTTGATTTCTATTTTCATACTATTGTGGTCCAAGAAGATAGTTGGTATGATTTCAATCTTCTTAAATTTGCTAAGATTTGTTTTGGAACCTATCATAAGATCTGTCCTAGAAAATGTTCCATATGTACTTGAGAAGAATGTATATTCTGCTGCTGTTGGATGGAATGTTCTATATATGTCTATTAAGTTCATTTGTTCTACAGTGTAGTTCAATTCCAATATTTCCTCATTGATTTTCTGTCTGGATGACCTATCCATTGCTGATAGTGGATCATTGAAGTCATTCCCTACAATTTTGTATCTCTGCTCTAGATTTTTTCTTTGTAATTACCATGAGATTTACATAAAACATCTTATAGATAAAATAGCACATTTTCCATTTGTAAGAATTTATCTTCATTTGCCTATAAAATTTGCCTTCTTTTACTCTTCCCCTTTTATGTTTTTGATATCATAAATTATCTCTTTTTATGCTCTAATTTTATCACCAAGTTATTTTTAATGTTCCTTTCCTTTAACTTTAATACTATAGTTAAGGGTTTTATATACTATTCTAATAAATAGTTACAGTATTCTAATTCTGACTATTTATCACCTTACTCAGAGTTTTGTGTACTTCCATCATTTTGTTTCAGCTTGAAGAACTCCTTTCAACATTTCTTGTAAGGCAGGCCCAGCAGTGGTGAATTCCCTCAGCTTTTGTTTGTCTGGGAAAGCATTTATTTCTCCATATCTGAAGGGGGACTTGGGCAGATATAGGATTCTTGGTTGGCAGTTTTTACCTTTCACTATTTCAAATATGCCATTCCACTCTCTCCCAGCCTGCAGAGTTTCTGCTCAGAAATCTGCTGATCGCCTAATGGGGGTAATTTTGTAGATTATTGTCTTTTTTTTTTTTCCTCTGACTGCCTTTAGATTTTTTTCTTCATCATTACTTTGAAAAATTTAATATAATGTGTCTTAGAGAAGGTCTTTTTGTGTTGCGATAATAAAGTGTTCTATTATCTTCATGGACTTGTATATCCAGTTTGCTCCCAGGTTTGGGAAGTTCTCAGATATTATTTCTTTAAATACACTCTTTGCTCCCTTCTCCCTCTCTTTTTCTTCCAGGATACATTTTATTCTTACATTAGCTTTTCTAATGGAAACAAATAGCCATCATAGAGTTTCTCTAGTTTTTAAAATCTTAGTTCTCTCTCTTCCATACAACCTGCTTTATTTCCAACACCCCCTTCATCTCCTTAATTGAGTTCTTAAGCTCCAGAATTTCTGTTTGGCTCTTTTTTTTTTTGTTTTAATTTCAATCTTTTTGATAAAGTACTCCTTCTATTCATTAATATTATTCCTGAGATCACTGTATTGCCTTTCTGAGTTTTCTTATAGCTCACTGAATTTTTTCATAACAGTTATTTGGAATTCTTCATCAGTTAGATTGCAATATTCCATGTCTTTGTGTTCAGTTGCTGAAAAATTGTCATTTTCTTTTTGTGATATTGTATTACCATGCTTTTTCATGGTGTTTGATGAAAAGTGCCTCTGCCACCACACTGGAAGTAGTAAACACTTTTTTATTTAGTCAAGGCTTTGTTTAGTTTGATTTTAACAGTTCAACGGTATATAGTTAGGAATTTTCTTTTTGTTTTCCGGAAGGTTGCTCTATGGCACAAGTTTTTGATTTCTCTTACCTAAGTCCCTGCTAGGGTTGAGAGGGGCACATTCAGGGGAAAAAAAAAAAAGTGGCAGGAGGTGGAATGTATTTAAAACTTGGATATTCGGATATGCCCACAGCCTGGTAGGGGGATCTTCAAGTTGGGGTGGGGGGTTTCCAGAGGCCCGAGGGCAGTATTCTTGCCTCCCAGGACAAAAAGCAGGAGACACATTCCTTCAGTTCTCTTTGCCTACTTCCTTTTCCTTTTCCTCCCCCAGTTACTGTGGTTTCTCCTCAGAGAGAACAACAAACAAGATGGTCTTTCCATCTGCAACAGCTTGGCCAGTCAGACCCCCACTCACTACCTTCACCCTTCACGTCATCTAGCAGAAAACTCATGCAGGCTTGTTACCTGACCCACCTGCCACCTTCTCTGTCATCATTGCCTCTGCCTCCCATTCAACCACCACTTCCCTCACTCTGCTGCCTCCTTAGCAGTCCAATCCAGACATTTTCAGATGCACAGATAGGTGGATCTCTGGTGTGTCCTGGTACACTGTGCAGAAGTGCTTTTTCACCCCATAATGGATGTTTGATTAGTTGTAAATCAAAGGGAAAAGGAAAGAGGAACAACTCATGGCACTGTGATGCTGACATCATCTTTACTCTGCACCCTGAGCTGTATTTTCTAACTTCACAACCCAAATACACTCTGGTAAGTGCTGCTATGTTCTTGACATAATGGCTATTAATTTCTTCATGTAAAAAAATAATAATAATAAAAAGAGAGAGAGGATACAAGATCAATTACTTTTTACTATATTCCTTATATACCTCTACATGCCTGTTTCAAAATAAAATCTGCCCCCCTGTTGTATTATTTATTATTATATAACAAATCACTCCAAAATGTAACAAACAATAAACATTTATTTTCTCATTACTTCCATGGGTTAGAAAAACAGGAGCAGTTTGGCTGGATGGTTCTGGTTTAGGATCTCTCATGAAATTTCAGTGAAGCTGTTGACTGGGATTGCAGTCATAGGAAGGCTTGATGAAAGCCGGAAGATCTTTTTCCAAGCTCCCTCACAGGGATGTGGTCAGATGGCCTCAATCCCTCATAGGCTACAGCCTGGGGACCTCAGTTTCCCACCTCATGGTCCTCTCAATTGGGTTGCTTAAGAGTTCTCATAACATGACACCTGACTTTTTCCAAAGTGAGTAAACCAAGAGAGAGATCTACTCTTAGAAGGTACCCACTGTCACTTTTACCATATTCTATTCACCAGAATAGAAGCAAATCACTAAATCCAATCCATTCATAAGGGGAGGAGGTTAAGCTCCACCTTTAAAAGACATTGTTATCAAAGATCTGTGGACATAGCTTAACTCCTCCACAAGCATGCTCATGACAGTGTTCATATGTCATGAAAATACATAACAATTCAAATTTCACCCACTAGGAAGATTTGAATTGATTCCCTCATATTAGTCATAATAGTATTTGAAAAACATAAAAGGTCAATTTAATATCACATGCACTTGATATGTAATGCTTCTGTTATATAAGATGCCTTATTCACTCATTTACTTATTCATTTTTTCATTTAAAAATATATGTACAAGGACAAGCATGGGAATTTTTCTGTGTTTTGTCAGTTTGGATAGAAAAATAAATGTTAAATGTCCTTTATCCCCCAGGAAAAGATAACAAGGACTCATGCAAATGTGGGGAGAGTGGGTGTCATGATATATTGTTTAAAAAGTTTTGGCTGGTGTCATGCAAAGAAGTACTGAAGGAAGACTAAAGATGGAAGACTAATTAAGAGGTAGTGAACTAATTTACATACCTGACAACAAGAATTAAAACTTATAGTGGTGGTCATGTATAAGATAAAAAGGAAATGGATTTAAGAAATATGATGAAGAAAGACAGTGAAATTATCCCTCACTTAAGGAAGATTCATACTATTTTTCCTAATTGGTGCTTGAGAAGAAATTATATATCCATTTCACAGCTAAAGCACCTTCTTTTGCAAATAATGAAAAGAAAGCAGTCTTAATTTCAAATCTATGTTTGAATATTCAGTTGACTCATAGCCTCTAATGGAAAATGCACAACCATACCAATGCTTATACAAGCAGAGGGAGTGTGAAACAATAAGAGAAAGTGAGAAATTAGAATTAGAATGATTAGAACATTCCTATTCTTTGTTATCTTATATGGTTAAATAAAATGTAATTTTGGGGAAAACTTTTCTGGAGAGACAGATGGTACCCAACCATTAGCCAGAGTTTTGTTGGAATTGTTATGGTAGTAGCTATATTGCTATATATTTTCCAACATATTCCTTCATGCATTTTGGAATAAATTGAATGATAAGTTGGAAATATATAGACAGAATATGAAGGAGAAGGGCTTTGGAGCTTGACACACAGATTCCTGTCTTGGCCCCATCACCACCTAGATTCGTGATCTTAGACATGTTTACTTAAAGTTTCTAAACCATGATTTCTTTTATTTTTTTTTAAGATTTTATTTATTTATTTGAGAGAGAGAGAGCACATGAACAGGGAAAGGGGCAGAGGGAGAGGGAGAAACTGACTCATTGCTGAGCAGGGAGCCCGACGAGGGGCTGGATCCCAGGACCCCGGGATCATGACCTGAGCCAAAGCAGATGCTTAACGGACTGAGCCACCCAGGTGCCCCTACACCACAATTTCTTTAAAGTCAAACATTGAAACTCACTTGAAGACTAAGGAGCATTAAATAAAATAATGTATGTAATAATAACGACAGTGCCTGACACTCAGTAAGCTCTAATAAAGCTTTAGGTTTTTCACATAAATAATATTATTGGGAATAATTGGATAATATGGAACTGTGTTGAACTGGGGAAGGGAACTGTGAGAATGTTCTCTGAAGCTAAGACGTTAGTAGTCCTGGTTTGGTGGCAGCAAAACAATCTTCAAATTGTCTTTTGGGAGTCACATTCACTGAGATTGGAGCCATGTGACATGATAAAAGGGTATCCTAGTGTATTGGTGTCCTGGAGTCTACACAAAATTGCTAAGAGAAAAGACACTATCCCAGTCTTGACAGAGTGGTCTCATGTAGAAGAACCTTATTATTCAGCCCGGAACTATCATTTCAAACTGGCCTTCCTAAAAACAGCTGGGGGAATGGCCAGACACATAGATAATTTTGTCAGGGGAGCATAATTTTAGCCAGGGACCTTAACTCTTTGAGGGTCTTGAGCTTTAGAGAAAAGATCTCAGAAAGCTTTAATCTCAGTAAGAATTTTGGACAAAGTCTTGTAGATATTAGAATCCTCATTAGCTGGAGAGTCATATGGTCAGCAGTGGCCTGAAGCAGAATGACTGATACAATTGGCTGAATATGGGTGTCCTCGGAGTGAAACAGCTCAGTGATGGCATTACCTGCAAGAGACAGAGGATGAACCAAAAGGAGCGGAACACTGTTTTTTGAGACTGTGTTTCTGAAAGACAGTTAATATTATTAACAGAAATAGATGAGTTCAGATGAGAAGGTGCTAGGGAAACAGTTTAAAAATGATGAGTTTGGTTATTAAAACACTGACTTTTTGGATAAACGGTGGATAATCAACCCTCAAAGTAGTCCTGAGTTTATCAGAAACTATCTTAGAAATTGATTCTCAGACAGAAGGACTTTTACTAAGAAATATTTCTTCATATAGAATCTTTATTTTTTCATAAAATGCATCACACAGATTTCCTATTTAAATGATAATAGATCATATTGTAAGAATCTTTAAGAATTAGCATTCTTCCTTTCTTGTTTTATAGCCAGGGGAAGATTAGATGTTTTTACCTTTGGATTACATATATTACTTTTAATTTTTTAAATGTCTTGTTGGCAGCTGAATTGTCCTCAAGCACACAATGCATTAGGTCAGAGTGTTAAACAAAATTTTGAAAGGAGTTAGACAATATTCCTTTGTCATGTCAAATAAGTTAAAATAATCAAATACATGTTTTTTACAGTGCCTAAAAAAATAAAACCAAAGAACCATTCACAGGATGGATAAAACTCATTATATATTTCTAATGAAAAGCATTTCCAATTACTTTTTTATCAGTTTTCATGTTAACAAATAATTCTATTGGCACTTTCTGATATATTTATAGAAAGTCAATATGCTATAATCACTGAATTATTATAGATTTCTAAGCATAAAATTATTCTATTTTTCATTCCTGATGAATATTAACTTATTATAATAAGACTCACTATTCCATTAATGTATTATTTTGAACATGATTATCACTGAATAGCTATTAAAGAATCATTCTCACTGGGCAAATCAGACTTCAGACTTACTCATTTAACAAGTTTTTCACAACTTTAAGCCATTCCCAGGATATTCAAATTGCTCCATTCAAATACAAATGTATAATTCATAATTTTATGGTGAATTTTTAAGTCAAAAAATTCACTATTTTATAAAATAACATTAAAATATTATTTTCAAAATTTATATGAGAACAAATAAAAATTTAACATTAGCTATTAAGTCATTTGCCATTTAGATAAATTTAACTATTGTTGTTTTGTCATCCCAGATGGGAAGAAGAGGTCATCTATGGCCCTCCACAAAATATGGTAGCTCTGAACAACTTTTGGCACTGTACATGAAAAGAATAGCAGCTGCTGTATAGACATGTTAAGCCTTCTTTCTAACCAAAATAATGAGCATATCCATCACCTAGAAGTTTCCACAAGCCCCTTTGTAATCTCTCAGCCCTGCCCTTTAATGTGTCCTATCTTACCCCAAGCAAACACCGATGTGCTTTCTGACATAATGGATTCATTTTCATTTTCTAAAATTCTATCTAAATGAGATCATACAGTACGCATTTTTTGTCTATCTTTAACTCAGTATGATAATGTGGTTGTATATGAGAGTTCCTTTATTTATATTGTTGAATATTCTTCTATATGGATACACCACAGTTTTTTTAACATTAACTTGTTTAAGGATATTTTTTTCCAGTTTTGGATTATTACAAATATAGCTGCTATGAACATTTTTACGAAGTCTTTGTATGCATATATGTTTTCATTTCTCTTTGGTAAATACCTAGGAGTGGAATGTCTGAATCATATGATAAGTATATGTGTAATATTTTAAGAAACTATTTTCCAAAGTTGTTCTGCCATTTCAAATATCAATCAAGAGTAAGAGTTTCTTGTCCTCACCAACACTTCTTATGTTCAATGTTTCTAATTTTAGCCATTCTATTTTGTTGTAGTAGTTAATTTGGACTAATAAAACCAAAAGCATAGACTGCGTGCCTTAAACAACAAATATTTAATAAATATATAAAATTAAAAAAAAAAAAAAGGGATGCCTAGGTGCCTCAGTTGGTTAAGCGTCTGCCTTCAGCTCAGGTCATGATCCCAGGGTCCTGGGATCAAGTCCTACAACGGGCGGACTCCTTGTTCAGTGGGGAACCTGCTTCTACCTCTGCCTGCTATTCCCCCTGCTTGTACACATGCATTCTCTCTCTGTGACAAATAAATAAAATCTTTAAAAAAAACAAATATTCATTCATTTATTTATTTATTTAAGATTTATTTATTCTAGAGAGAGAGAGAGCATGCCTGCATGGGGGGAGGGGCCACTGGAGAGGGAGAAAGAATCTTAAGCAGACTCTCTGCTGAGGATGGAGCCCAAATCCAGCTCAATATCATGACCTTGATATCACGACCTGAGAAGAAACCAAGGGGTGGTTAATTGACCGTGCCACCCAGGCACCCCATTAAACAATAAATATTTATTTCCTCATAATTTTGGAGGTTGGGAAGTATAATCCCAAGGTGTGGAACAGTTTGGTTCCTGGTGAATATTCTCTTCCTGATTTGCAGATGGCCACCAACTTGCTGTATCTTCATAGAGCCAACAGAGAGATGATCTTATCAGGTCACTAATCCAATCATGAGGGCTCCCCCCTCATGACCTAATTATCTCCCAAATGTCCTTCTTCCAGATACTATCACATTGAGGATTAAGTTTTCAAACACATGAATTTGGGGGGTACACAAACACTCAGTCTATAGCAAGTGGTATCTCATTCTGGTTGTAATTAGTTACTTCCTTAATGGCTAATGATTTTTTTTTTAATTTCTATAATAATTTATATAGAGTGAGTATTATTTCTTCCTTACATGTTTGGTAGAATACTCCAATAAAGCCGTATAGACCTAGAGTTGTCTTTGTGGGAAGGCTTCAAACCTTGGATTCAGTGTATTTAATAGATGAAAGGGCAATATAGCTTATCCGTTTCTTGTTGAGAAAGCTTTGTTAGTGTCGTCTTTCAAGGAATTTATCCACTTCATCCAAGTTATTTGAATTATTGCCAAAAAATTATTCATAATATTCCTTTATTATCCTCTTAAAAATCTGTTGATTCTGTCATAAAATCATCTCTCATCTTTCTTTGGTAATTTGTTTCTTCTTCCATCTTTATCTTAATCAGCCTGGATAGATGTTCCCAATTTTAATTACTTTCTCAAAAATCCAGCTTTTGGTTTTATTGATTATTATCTTTTTTTTCATTCTCTACTTCACTGATTTTCACAGATCTTTATTATTTCCTTTCATCTATATTGGATTTAATTTGCTCTTTTTTTGTCCCCTAGGCTCTTAAGGTATAAAAGGAAATACTAATTTGAGGAAATCTTCAGATGACCACTCATAAATAATTTTTCTCATATGTAGAATTTTTAAAAACTTGATTAAGTGTTACCTCAAAGTTAGTATCTCTGACAATAGCTTACATTCTACTATCTTTCCTTGCTAGTAGATTGGTAAAGTGCAAAGGTATTTTTTAAATATTTAAGTAATCAAGGTGTAAAACTAGACTAATATTTTTTTTAATAAATCTAAGTCATCCCACAAGGACACACAAATAAACAGAAATTTATCTCACCTTCTAATAAAGATGAACCCAATATGCCCTATCCAGTGAACTTCTGAAGAAATAAATTTTGTCAACTCTAACTCAGAAGAAGTGACAATCATAAGTCCCCGATTCTGTATCACAGATCATAACCACATAATCATTTCAAGCTGTGAAAAATTCAAGCACTTGTAACAAAATGTCTTTCTTGGCCATTGTTTCAGATTTATGGAATCACAAAACACTTAGTTTTCATGCCATGAGGATCCTCTTCATCTCGACACCTGAGAAAGAATTTTTTCTAAATCCTAGAACGTGATAGTTATCCATGGAATTTTAAATGCCCTTAATCCATCATATTGTTTCCCATCCACTAATCAATCAGATTTTTATAGTTATGTATCACTGAATAATAGATTACCTCAAAATTTAGTGGCTTAAAATAATAAACATGTATCATATCACACAGTTACTGTGGGTCAGGAATCCAGCAGTAGCTTAGCTAGGTGGCTCCAGTGTAGGGTCTCTGATGAAGTTGCAGTCAAAACATTGGCCAACACTGCAATCATTTGAAGATTTGGCTTTTAGGAAGGCGCTCTTGTGCATGCAGTGTTTTCTAAGTCCCACTCAGCTGCATAAAGAATGGGCCTTCGTCCTGGAACACCCAAGAGATAAAGAGCCCACACACCCTGTGCTGGGCTTACCACTTTGTGTGGGAAAATCTTTCTTGATTTCATGTTTAGTGAGTACTTTTTCATCTCTGCACAAAGCATGTGTATCTTATGGCACCTGGTTGACTCCAGTGTTTTATCCGTCCCCCTCAGAAAGGGGACAGGTCCTTCCACTGCAGCATGAAGTTGATCTTGCTCTATCTTTTCTCTATGTAAATAAGGTGGTGTTCCATCCAGTACTTGACTGAGTTGTGTTTTCCTTCATGACTCCAATACCAAGATGCAGCAGGCAAAAGTGTTTAAGGCCCTCCCTGGGGATTGGTAACTAGCACATGGTATTCTGTCGATAGCTTGTCTTGCGGAATCCCATTCTATGTTGGCTCAATCTCATGCTTGGAAAGTTGGTGTTGATTTTGTAGAAGATCCAGTTAGTTTTCTTTTTTTTTTTTTAAAGATTTTATTTATTTATTTGAGAGAGAGAGAATGAGAGAGACAGCACATGAGAGGGGGGAGGGTCAGAGGGAGAAGCAGACTCCCTGCCGAGCAGGGAGCCCGATGCGGGACTCGATCCCGGGACTCCAGGATCATGACCTGAGCCGAAGGCAGTCGCTTAACCAACTGAGCCACCCAGGCGCCCGATCCAGTTAGTTTTCATGTCTATCTCTCCACAAGATTGCCTGAGTGTCCTTACAAGAAGACAGCTTCCTTCAGAACAGTGATCTAAGAGAAAAAAATAAAATAAAATAAGAGCAAAGCATCTTTATGGCCTAGCCTCAGAAGTCATATTCTCAGAACCTTTTGGACCTCAAGCTCTCTTCACTTATTATCCAAGATTTTGGTCCTCTTTCCTGTCAAACTCTTGAGAGATTTGTATGTAATTTATTTCATTTCCACAGTATTCTAGTGGCTAAACATATCCACTCTATTAAATATGGAAGGTGACCACACAAAGGAAGACTAAAGGAATCCAAGTCCATCTTTGAGGTTGCTTACCACACAATTAATTCATTAATATGGTTGGACAAACTGAAAAAGCTATGCCAATTGTAATTTCAAAGTCAGTGTAAATAAGCTTTCCAAAAAAGTCCATCAGTCAGTTCCCTTATCTGCTCATACCTAATGACTTTTCTTCCACTTCAGTTATTCCTTGCCAGGGTCACATCCTTGATCTTATCATTATTAGAAATGTTCTATCTTTGAATGTTTAAATTTCATGTATTCCATTTTCTGAACTTCCTATTCTGGCAGCTTAATACTTCTTTATTTTCTACAAATGTATGTCATTCAAACATTCCTGATAATCTTTATGTTTCCTTAGCTCACTTTTGCATTCTCCAAAGCAACTATTTCGAGCCTTCTATGATAGTTTCAAATCTCTGGAGACCACCTCCTTCTTCTCACTCTCAGCAGATTATCTTGCTTACGCCTTAGCAAAGAAAACGGAGACCTATCATAAGGATGTTCTTAACACCCTTAAAAAACTTACAAACTTACAGATTCTGATACATTTTTTTCTTCTGTTTTCCTTCTTGTTACAACAGGAGAGAACTTTTTCCCCTTTCCTGGGCCCTAGATCCATTTACCTTCTGCCTTTGAAGGTATTTTGCCCTATCAATCATTTTCTCTCTGTCACATATTATCAGCTCCTTCCTCCTATCTATTGTCTTTCTAGATAAATGTGATCAAGTATCTTTCATATTAAAAAAAGTTGAGGAGAGAGTGGCTTGAATTCTACTAAGATGTTAGAAAAAAATTTAGCCATGCAGTAGAAATGGTAGAGCCATAGACAGAAGGCCACTGGTCACGGAATTATGTGGACCTCAAACCCGCCTCATTTACCCCCAAGCTTCATAGTCCTCTTTCTTTACTGGCAGGCCTCTTGAAAGACATGTACATACTCTCTACCTCCAGTTTTTCATATTCTATTCACTCTAACATTCTGCAATCTAGCTTATAGACCTTCATCACTACCCTGTAAATAGACGACCAACAAAAGAGCCAGTGGGAGAAAAAAAGTATGTGGAATTAGAAATACCATCATTATTATGGTTCTTCAGAAAATCTCAACCTGTCCTGCTACTATACTATTTTCTTTTAAGAAAAATGGACATAAATTCAGACACATGTAGTTTTACTTACTTCTCTGTGCCCTAAAAACCTTCCAAGAGGAGGAAACCTTCCAAGAGCAAAGAAAGAAATCTTCCAACAAAAAGCCTGGGTAGGAAATGGGCATTCTTTCCTCCTTGGCTGCCAATATCTGGGTGCAGACACACTCTGGGTTCTTCTGTAGTATAGGTATAAACAAATTAAAAGATTCAAACATAACATTAATTCCTCAGCAGAAGATATGCTTAAGAACAAAATACCACAAAACTGTTGGGAGGATGATAGAAAAAAAAAAAATGTAAAAAAAAAACAACTCGTTGGTTGACAAGAGGGTCGGCATTTATTTCTCACATGTCAAAATTTGACTGTGAATGTACTGTGCTCCAGGTGCTATGTTCATTCTAGTAGGAGTTGGAAATTGGAGACATCTTGTAAGCAGTTATTCGTGGTTATGTCCTCTCACTGAAAAGCACTTCAGCGGAGAGACAAGAGCTCTTTTTCGTGCTCTTCAGGAAGGATCTGAATGTTCAAAAGCTTTAATATACCTACTGGTGCCAAACCAAATGATAGTGGCAAACTCCTTTCCATCAAATTTGTATCTGTTTAAAAACCTTGGAAATACGTGAACGTACATTCCTGCCCATAGAATGTAAAAATTACATGCATAAAAAATTTGTCATCTGCCTTTCCAAGACATTGTTCAGGGAATGCAAATGTGTCTCCAAAGACTGAGAAGCAACCAGCTTGTGTTGTACCAAGAGTGGGGACACTGCCACTTTCCTTACATTCACCAGAAGTCTTAGATTTAATTTTTTAAATCTTCCATTGAGCTAAATGCCACATCTTCAAAGGTAGACTATTTGAAGAGTCAAAATGTTATGGTACAAATCTACGGAAACTGCATGAACAATTGCTAAAGCTATAATTTCCTAGGGGAGTTAATCAAGAAGGAATTGTGTCGTGAACAAAGCTGTACTAACAATAAAGTACATCCAGTCTTTTCACAATCAGGTGATTTAATCATGGGAGAGTCTTTAATACTCTTTCCTTTTCCTTATTGAAAATCTATAACTAGATAGGTTTACAAACAACTTTTGATTACCCATTTAAAAGGGGACAAAGTTAGCATGGATAAATTGTATCCACAAATAAGTCCAGACTACAATATTCTCTGGGAGCCATCTCTCCAAACAAACATTTCTCTAAAAATTTCTCATGAAAATAAAGTGATTTGACCTTTATAGTATCTTATATTTTTCTGCTAATGCTCTACTGAACAATGTTCAGAGAAGTGGGGAGGGGGGAGCATGAAGATATGAGGAAACATAAAAAGAGAACAAGGAACATATATTGCCAAGAGAAGTAATAGGACCTTTATGTTAACTATATTACATTCTTTTAATTTGTCCCAGTTCAGTCATATTACTAACTGGTTTGGGCATCTTATCCAAGTATATCACTAACAATAATTCTGGCCAGTGATAAACCAGTAGAAATGACTTCAATGCCATTATTTTCTACAGATAACCAAATTTGTTGTCTTTCTTTTTTTTTTTAAAGATTTTATTTATTTATTTGAGAGAGAGAGAATGAGAGAGAACACATGAGAGGGGGGAGGGTCAGAGGGAGAAGCAGACTCCCTGCCGAGCAGGGAGCCCGATGTGGGACTCGATCCAGGGACTCCAGGATCATGACCTGAGCCGAAGGCAGTCGCTTAACCAACTGAGCCACCCAGGCGCCCCATCAAATTTGTTGTCTTTCAAATAAATTCCTTACTCTCAACTAGTAGCTTGATTCATGCTTCCCTGGTAAAAACAGAAACAAGTGGAAGATACTTAAATCATCTCCTGATCAACAAATCTACCAATCTATCTTAATTTATGTCCATGCTTTGTTTTCCTTCCTCCACAAGTGGGTGAATAGTCCCAACAACCAAGCCAACAACTGAACCCACTCCTCCGCTTGTGGCTGATGTCTCCCTTCTGGTCCATGCCCGCACTCTGAAATAGCATCATCAAGTTAGTCTTCTCCAGAAGAGAACTTCCATTAGCATATAAGCATGTTCTACTATCTCTTGAATTAAAAAAAAAAAAAAAAAAAAACAGACATTTCTTTGACCTCAGAGCCTTTTTAAATTACATTTCCATTTTTGTGCTCTCACTTATAGAAAAAAATACTTAAAGAAAAAGATTTTTGTATCTGTTCTCTCCAATTCCTTAAGTCCCACTCGTTCATAATCTTCACCATCCAATACCTTACCTCCAGCAAGACACTGAAATTTTCTCACTGAATTTTTAAGCTTGAATGATGCTTTCTTAGTCTTCTTTTTTGAGCTCTTGGCAGCATTTAAAACGGAAGACGTGCCCTGCTGCTTGAATCACTGTCTTTGCTTGGCCACTGGGACAACACACCCTCAAAGTTTTCCTCCTACCACAAAGATGACTTTTTCTGTCTCCTTTTAGGGATGTTTCTTATCAGTCAAAATTCTAAATATGGACTCTGCAAATCTCAGTCGTGCATCTCTTTTCTTTTCTAATCACATTATCTCATTCAGGTCCCCCTTTATTTCTAGCTCCAAATTCTCTCCTCACCGCTACACTTATATTATCACATTGTCTGCTCAATAGCTGCACTTGATTGTTTATAAAACAGAAAATTAACCTGGGCCAAAGCACAAATGCCCACCCCACTCTTTCAACTAGCTTTTGTCTCAGTGTTCCACATGTAGGCTAGCACCTGCAAGTCATCTTGACTCATTCCTTTCTCTTCACTCGATATAAGCCAGTCTTTTAACTCTGCCACCTTCAGAATAGATCCAGAATGTGAACACTTCTCACTATTCTACCACAAACATCATGGGTCATCCCATCTTCATCTTCATCTTGACTCCTGCAATAGATGGCTAATTGATCTCCATCCTTCTTCTTTCTCCCTCTGTAAACTTTCTTCCAGGTAAGAACCAGTAAATTCTTTTGGAAATATAAATCAAATCATGTTACTCTTCCGCTCAAAACCTTTCAGCAACCTCCCATCACACCTAGAGTAAAATCTACTGTCTAGCGCGCCTGGGTGTCTCAGTGGGTTAAGCATCTGCCTTCTGCTCAGGTCATGATCCCAGGGTCCTGGGATTGAGTCCCGCGTCAGGATCCCTGCTCTGCAGGGGATCTGCTTCTCCCTTTGCCCCTCCTCCCACTCATTCTCTCAATGTTCTCTCTCTCAAATAAATAAAATCTTAAAACAAAATTCCAGTCTAAATTCTATAGTTTGTAAGTTCCTCCTTCCTTTGATCTGTGCCTATTTTTCTACGAGTAGCTCTAGCCATGCTCAAGCCATACTGGCCTTCTTGCCCTTTTTTACCCATTTCAAGCTCACCTCACTTGTTATACTTATTGCCCGAAAAAATCCACCCCCCCAATTTTGAATATCTTCCTACTTTTTAAAGTTAAGTCTCAGGTCAGTTATCACCTCCTTTGAGGGGTCTTCCCTTATCATGCTGTCTAAAAGAGTCCACTTCTACTCTAGGCATGCTTTTTAATAATTATTATTATATAAAATTATGTAATATGTAGATGACTACTCTCTTCTTCCTGACATTCTCACTCCCATTAAAATCCCACAGACTTTTTGATTCTGCTTAAAATATACTTCTTTCTCGATCTCCAGTGCTACTTTTTAATCTTATTAATCAATCTTTTAATTTTAACATCATCAGGATTCTGTATTTAGCCCTTTTCTCTTTCTCTCAACAAATCTACTCCTGTTATTCTCATTTATTACCTTTATTTAAATTACCATTAATCTCTACTTTTATCTATGTCTTTGTCCTCAGTTAAGATCTGTGTGTAAAACTCCACATCCATCTATAAATTTTTTAATCATGTCAATTTGGACTCACACAAGCACCTTAAACTCAACATATTCCAAACAAGTCATAATCTTATCCTTTTCTCCCTTTTCTAAACTTAATCCTCATTCTATTTCTCCTACCTTCGTTTATGCCACTATCAAGTTTCCATGTACCCAAACCACAAAACTTGAAGGCAGTCTTCATTTCTCTCTTTTCCACACCTGTCAAAGTCAATTAGTGGACAATTCCAAAACTTTCCACTGCTCCTTATTTCTATTTCTCCTATAGAAATTCAAGTTCTTGTCATTTCTTGCCCAGACAGTGATAAAAGCATATTATTTTATGTACATTTATTGATTGCCTACCCAGCAGCCATTCTTTCTTCCCTTCCGGTTTTTTGTTTATTTGTTTGTTTGTTTTAATACCGTTCCTAATTTCCTGTGGGAAACCAAGTGTCCCCTATTAAGTAGCTACCACTCAATATGGTTGGGATCAATGTGCCTACCAGCTCTAGGCACTGGCTCTGATCAACCTAAACCAGTATGCATGATCTCATCCCTCGTGCTGCAGGGGTAACAAAGTTTTTAGTTTCACCAGTTTGATTACATGCCAAGAAAATGATCTCTACATTTGTCTATTAGAACTTAAAATGAGTGAAGGAAAACTTTAAATGACCAATATTTTAGTTTACCTATCATTTAGCAATCAATGTCTCTATCCATCCATCCATCCATCCATCTATCTGCTTTTGTTACAAATACCTTCTTTTTTCCTGATAACTTTTATTTGTATTCCTGACTATAATTCTATATGTTTAAATTTGCACACATGTAATAGTTTCATGTACCATTTCTATGTCATTATATTTTCCATGTCTAATGTGCAGATGAAGACAATAAAATTGTGAGGAAAATGAATGAACTGAATGTTTATTCATGCATTTGTACTTCCCTCCAATAATCTACATTATAATCTTTAAAATTGTTTTTAATAGTTACATCATTTATGTATGCTTTCTTACAGTGCAACATATATCAGGCTGACAAGTTCTGTGAACCTGAGAATTAAGAGCACATTCAGATACTGTTTTTTAAATAAGGGGCATTTTGCTGTGCGGGTGTTTTGGTAATTGTGAGACACTGGGAAAAGTCCCCCTTTCAGTGGTGCTTAGATTCACACTTCCCACGATGGTGTGGTGATCAGCCTGGCGCTCACACACTGAGCTATAATGTGAAACATGTGGGAATAGTGCTTCATGCAGCCTCCCTTCAAGGTGTTTTTCCATCATCACCACCATTACTTCCCTCCCCTGACAACTGTGCCATCATTCCGTTCTCCACGGTCTATCTCAGAAGATAAGCACTCCTACCCTTTCAGTTTTCTTATTTGAAATACGTGTCAAAAAGTGTATATTCCAAGACTGTATGTTCTATAACTATAGACACATAGAAAAGAGTATGTTCTGAAGAGTAGGAAATGTCTACATCTAATTTCGATATTAAAGAAATATATTTGCCTTTTGCTTGCATAATGGTTATTTACAGAAATTAAGGAGAATAGAAATTCGATTCCAAGGGCTCTACATAAAGACCTCTTTGACAACACACTTAAAAAATTTCAACCTCACAGTTACTGTCATTATTTAAAACATAAACTTAACCAATTTTTATATACCCAAAGTAGACTTTTTCTAAGTGTTTTTACTTGTTTCATTTCTTTCCTTAGACATTTTTGGTAATATGCCTGGAATCCTCTCTGCCAAGGGATGGGAATGGGCTGTGTGGTCAGAGACATGTTTGTTTGATTCTCAACTCTGTCACACTCACCCTTGCAAGCAACAGGGCAAATCATAGAATTTCTCTGGTCAATGATTTCTTCAAATAAAACACGACAATAATCATGTGTATTTTTTTCAAGTCTATTATACAGAGAACAGTTAAAAAGGTATATAAAAATTCCTAAACCTGCACCTGACAATCAGTAGGTACTCCATAAATGTTAGCTTGCTTTTCCCATATTTCTTCTCCTTTGTACACATTTTGAGCCACTTAGAGACTTAAGCTCTTTTAAAAATGCTTGCAAATGTAGAGTATTATTTCTAGAAACTTAGCAAGTTCTTTGTCACACATCTTCTCTGTCTTCAAATCCTGTAGTAAGATTATAGTATATATTTCCATTTAAGAGCATCATGAGGTAAGAATAATAAATAGATAAAAGTAAAATTTCTGTTCAATCTCTCCTCCTGGATTTCCTATTGGATCCCTCTTGCACTAAATGTTGAATTTTTTTTTTAAATGTGATTTTTTTTTCTGCCTTATGTCTTCCTTTCAGTCAGAAGTCTCAATATCTTCCCTGAGAAATACTACAAAGTGTCTAGATATTGTCTTTTTTTTTTTTTTTTTTTTGCTTTTCGCTTGTCTTTTACAAATAACCTATAATATAAAACATTCTTCTGCTTAAATCTAAATCGGAGATAATTTTACTAAAGGATTTAGAGATTTGGTTCTCCAACAGACATATACTGACCATAGAGCCTATTGTATGGCCTGCCTGTCAGGGAAATAAATTTGCCGACCCACCCAAATGTATAGCCTCCAGTCCTACTGACCAGGAAGCCTGCCCAGAGAATCTGGGCAGCTGCAGAGCCCATCCTACAGCCACACTTAGACAGAGAGTCAGGTGAGCCGCACTATCAAAATGTTAAGTATAAGTAGAGCCTCTGGCCCCTCATAACCAGGAGCCTGAACAGTGACCCTGGACAGCTTCAGAATCCAGCCTATGGTACTGCTCAGCTCCAGAGCCCAGCCTACAGCCTTGCCAGATTGCTGGTACAGCCTATGCTTAGCCTGGGGAGGTAGCACAGCCAGGGCCTTGCCAGTGCAGAGCATTGCCTTTGGCCCCACCCAAGGGGGAGCTCAGCCAGCCACCACACCCAACCATAGAGTACAGTCTCTACCCTTCACTCAGTTGAGGAATACAGCTGGGAGCCCCTCCAAACCAAAGATCCCAGCCGGAGACACTGCCCAACAGCACAGCACAGCCTGCAGCCCCGCCCAACTTAGAGGCACAGTCTGCACCTCCCCCTCACCGCAGAGCACAGACTGAGATCTGTCTGACCAAGAAGCCCTGCCCGAGCCCCTGCATGAGCACCCAGCTCGTGGCACCATCTATCTGGTCAGGGAACCCAGCTAGCTTCATATTCGACAGTGAAAGGCTGAAAGCTTTCCTCTAATATCAGAAACAAGACAAAGATGCTCTCTCTCACCACTTCTATTCAACATAGTACTACCTAGAGAGAATTAAACAAGAAAAAGAAATAAAAGGCGTCTGAATCAGAAAGGAAGAAGTAAAACTGTCTCTGTTTGCAGATGACATGATTTTATGTATAGAAAATGATAAAGATTCAACCTAAAAGCCTATTAGTACTAATAAATGAATTCAATAAACTTGGCAGTATTCAAAATCAACATACAAAAATCAGTTGTGTTTCTATGCACTAACAACAAATTATCTGAAAAAGAAATTAAGAAAACCATACCATTTACAATAGCTTCGAAAAGAATAAAATGTCTAGGAATAAATTTAACTGAAGAGGTAAGAGATTTGTACACTGAAAACTTTAAGACATTAATGAAAGGAATTGAAAAGCCAAAATAAATGGATAGATATTCCATGTTCATGTATTGGAAGAATTAGTATTGTTAAAATGTCCATACTACTCAAAGCCATCTATAGATTCAATGCAACTTCTACTAAGATTCCAATGGCATTTTTTGTAGAAATAGAGAAAAATTCTAAAATTTGATGAAACCAGAAAAGACCCTGAATACCAAAGGAATCCTAAAATCATCAGAACAAAGCTAGAGGCACCACACTTCCTGATTTTAAACTATATTAAAAAGCTATAGCAATCAAAACTGTGGTACTGTCTTAAAAACAGACACTAAGACCACTGGAAGAGAATCAAGAGCCCAGAAATAAACTCATGCATATATGGTCAACTAATATTAGACATGGGAGCCAAGAATACTCAATGAAGAAAAGACAGTCTCTTCAATAAATGGTGTTGAGAAACCTGGGTATTTACATGCAAAACAAGGAAACAGACAATGATTTGATGGTTATGACACCAAAATGACAAGCAACAAAAACAAAAATAAATAAGTGACACTACATCAAACTAAAAAGCTTCTGCACAGCAAAAGAAATGATCAGGAGAATTAAAATGCACCCTATAAAATGGGAGAAAATACTTGCAAACCACATATATGATAAGGGGTTAATATCCCAAAATATAAGGAACCCATACAACTCAATAGCAAATAAATAAACAATCCAAATAAAAATGGGCAAGGGACCTGAATAGACATTTTTCTAAGGATGATAATCAAATGGACAACAGGTATGTGCGAAGATGCTCAACATCACCAATCAGCAGGGAAATGCAAATCAGAACCACAATGAGATGAGGTAACCTCATACCTGTTAGAAAAGTATTAAAAATAAAAGAGATCACAAGTGTTGGTGAGATGTAGAGAAGAGGGAACCCTTGTACACACTTGGTGAGAATGTAAATTGTTGCAGCCACTATGGAAAACAGTATGGAGGTTCCTCAAAAAATTAAAAATAGAACCGTCATATGAATCAACAAATTCTACTTCTGGGTATATACGTGAAAGAAATGAAATTGGTATCTGGAGGAGATTTCTACACTCTCATGTTCATTGCAGCATTATCTACAATACTCAAGACATAGAAGCAATACACACACAATGGAATTTTATTCAGCCATAAAAAAAGAAGGAAATCCTACTATTTGCAACAACATGAATGAAACTTGAGGGCATTATGCTAAGTAAAATAAGTTAAACAGAGAAAGGGAAACACTGAATGGTCTCACACATATGTGGAACCAACATTCTCACCCCCAGGCGCGGGGGGGAATCTTAAGCTCATAGAAACTGAGTAAATCAGTGGTTGCCAGGGGAGGAGTGGGGAGAATGGATGGAGGTAAAGGATACAAACTTACAGATGTAAGCTAAGTAAGTCCTGGGAATGTAATGTACAGCATGGTGACTATAGTTAACAATACTGTATTGTATATTTGCAAATTACTAAGAGTAAATCCTAAAAGTTCTCATCATACACAAAGAATATTGTAACTATGTGAAGTGATGGATGTGTTCATTAACCTCATTGCAGCATTTCACCAAACCCACACATATCAAATCATTATTTTGTACACCTTAAACTTATACATGTTGTATATCATTTATGTCTCAGGAGAGCTGGACAAACATAAGACAGTAATAGGATAAAACTACCCCCTTCTGTTTGTAAATTGTTTGGCAATTATTATCTGAGGCCATTATTTAAAGTAGGTTCCCCGTGACTAGGAGGGGATGAGCCTGAGAACAAATGTCAAGAGGTTGAGGATGGCAGGATGGAAAGATAGGGAAAACGTGTGTCCTCACTGATACCGTTCAACCGTCGAATTAACTAACCTTAAAACCTCACTTGAGGACTTATTTTGTAAGAGAAAGTGATAAGAGGAAATATATATATTACTGATACAAATGCTAAAAATTATGCAGATATGTATGGATGGCCTAAAAAGACATTGGAAACGGGTATATGCTCTATTTGTACAGGATTGACAATGAGCTCTGGGGACTTTTGAATTACCTATCAGCAAATGGTGAAAGCTTAGGTAGTAGCCAATTACTGAGTGAAATCCCAGGCTATTAATTATATGCCAGAGAGGACATCCACTTACTGATTGATTATATTCTAGACTGGAAACTGTTCTCACCATTTTCCTTTTGGGACTCTGCCACCATACTATTATTACTGCACCTGCATCTTTGTTGTCCCTTGCACAAATATTCCATGATACCATCATCATTTTTAATCATTCTGTGATTATGGGAACATGCTGGATAATTTCCAAGGCCAGAGAGGAATGCGTTGTTTCCATTAGCCTTGTCTTGCTTAGTGTTTAAAGGCAAGATAGTTAACTCTGGACTATCCTACAGGATCCCTATCAAGCGCTATTTACAAGAACTGTAAAATTCATTTATTATGTACAGAATAAACCATTAACAAACAACTGGTCAATATGAGATTACTGAGTGAGGAAATTAAAATGCATATGGTAGTAAGTCAAGACCTCCTTCAATTTATATTTACTGGCAGAATATGGGGGACTGGGGGGGTAAAACATAGTGATAGTAATGGCTCTTCTTGTAACAATTTCTCTGCAACTGACAGTTATACAGAAAATAGAGGTAGCAGAGTATTTTTCATTAGAAGTCGATAGACTCTGCAAGGCTGTCAAATGTTAACTAGCTTACCTTCTGCTCTTTGCAAAAAGGTTAATGGATACAGCACATTTTCCAGTGTGACTCTGAAAAACAAAGAATTACAAATAGTATGTGGTTGTATTTGTTTGTCTTCTTTTTTAGCCTATCCTACGTAAAATCAAGAGGTCGAATGTCACATCAAATCTTTGGGCTATCAAAAAATTTTTAGTGATCACATGTGGGGGGTGAGGTAGGGTGATGTAGAGCTAGTTTTTCACAAATATTGAACTAGTTTGTCTAGTTTGTTCACAAATATTTTATAACTACGTATTATAAAGTTGTATCATTTATACCAAAATATTATGACTGACCTATGTGTCATGCTGATGAGCAGCTTCTAGTCACAGCTGGTAAGAAAGAGAGCATTATCAACTCTATCCCCCTCTTCTGCCCAAAAAGTGAATGTTGAACTGTGTTTCAGACTGACCAGCCCCTTGATTTTCCTCATAGTTTGACTACATACATATGTATTCCTAAACATGATTAGGTTTAGTCTTGTGTATTTGGGGATATTTTATTCATGGAATCATACAGTATATACTCTTGCGTGCCTTGCTTTATTTACTCAGCATTCTGCTTTGGAGAATTATTTTGATGGATGTTTCATTCAGTTATTCTGTCTCTAGGAACTTGTCACTAGACACATTGCTGCTTTAGACATTCTTGTGCATGTTTCCCAGTGCACTGGGGAGTTTCACTGGGGTGAATATGTAGGAAAGAAACTACTGGATTGCAGAAGTTGTGTGAATTCCTATTTGCAACAACAAGGAATAAAAGCTTTGGAGCTGGTATTTCCAATCTTTTAAAATTTAAAATGATCTGTACTATAATTTTTATTAGCTTTAAATGATAACTACTGAACTGAGTACATTTTTCACAAGTTTAAATTCCATCTTTGTTTCCTTGATTGGGCTGTTTTTACTGAAACTTATTTTGTATTTTCATTATTTGGGGGTCGTTCTTTACTTATTTTGGACGCTAACACATTGTTGGTTAACTGTGGGAAATGACCACTGTATGGCCATGGTTTGTGCTTTCACTATTTTTATGGTGCATATTCATAAATAGATATTCTTAATTTCAGTGCACTCAGATGTAGTAGCTTTTTCCTTTATGCTTTATGCATTTTTGTATTTTTAATGGAATGATTTCCTATCTTAGTTTTATAAAGATTTGTCCTATATTTTATTCTTAGGTTATTTTAGATTTCGTCTTGCACAATTGATTGTTTGCATATGTTTATGGATAAACAATTCCCTTCTACCATTTCCTAAATAATATATATTTTCTCATTAAACTCTAATGCCACATTTGTTATAGATCAAATTTCCATATTTATATGTGTCTGAGTTTCCTCTTTTGTTCTATTGGTCTATGTTTCTATCTCTCCTTCAATAGTATTCTGATTTAAATATTGTTACTTTACAATGTGTCACCTGATAGAAAAATATGTCCAAACCATTTTCTTCTTCAGAAGAGTTTTAAATATTCTTTTTTTTCTTTTAAGAAACACGGGGTCAGGGGGAGGGGTTGGGCAGTGCAGAAGGAGAGGGAGAATGTTAAGCAGTCTCCAGGCCCAGCACGGAGCCCAACACAAGGATCTGTCTCATGACTCTGAGATCTGAGTTTTTATTGGCATTTTTGAAAAAGATGATAAAAATATTTTATTAATTCTCATAATTTTAGACTGTAGGCCAGGGTTTCACAATTTTTTTCTTTTTTCTGTAAAGGGCCATGTAGTAAACGTTTTAGACTCTGAGGGCCATATGGTCTCTAACAATTATTCAACTGTGCCATTGTAGCATGGAAGCAGCCATAGACGATATGTATATGAATAAGCACAGCATGGCCGTTTCCCAATAAAACTTTATTTACAAAAACAGGTGGCAAGCCAGTTTTGGCCTGTGGGCCATTGTTGCTGATCTCTGTTTTAGGTTATCATATCAACTACCATAACAGTTTTCTTTTAAAATAAATTGATTTCTTTTGTTCATTTTTATGTTCTAATTGTTCTGGCTAGGTAGCCCAGAATAATCTTTAATAGAAGTGTTGAAAGTGGGCCTCAAGTGTTGTTCCTGATTTTAAAGAGGTGTTTCTAATAGTTCACTGATGTGTGTTATTTGCTGTAGGTCTGCATAAATTCATTAGATTATGGAAGTTTTCCTCTATTCCTAGTCTATGAGCAATTTTATCATGATACAGTTTTTGTCAATTCTTTAGATCGATCTTTCACTTTACCCAACATGTCTAACATCTTAATATTTGGCTTGTTTTCATCCAGGTCACACAAAGAATATGAATATTGGCTTCAAACTCCCATGAGGGCCAGCTTATGGAATGAATTATCAGGGGAAATTTTTCTTTCATCCAGTATCAATGTTTAGTTCTTTCTCAAGATTGTTTTGGCTATTCAAGGTCTTTTGTGGTTCTACACGAAATTTAGGATTATTTTATTCTATTTTGTAAAAAATGCCATTGGGATTTTGGTAATGATTACATTGAATCTGTAAATTGCTTTGGGTAGTATGAACATTTTAACAATATTAATTCTTCCAATCCGTGAATACAGGATGTCTTTCCATTTGTTTCTTCTGTAATTTCTTTAATGAATGCTTTATAGTTTTCAGTGTATGGGTCTTTCACTTTCTTGGTTAAATTATTCCTAAGTATTTTGTTCTTTTTGATGCTAATATATTCCTTTCTTTTAAGGTTTTTTTTTTTAAGATTTTATTTATTTATTTGAGAGAGAGAAAGTGAGAGAGAGAGAGAGAGCACAAGAGCAGGGTGAGGGGCAGAGGGAGAAGCAAACTCCCCCTGAGCAGGGAGCCCGATGACCTGAGCTGAAGGCAGACGCTCAACCAATGGAGCCACCCAGGCGCCCTGATCCTGATGCTAATATATTCTTAATTTCATTCTCAGATACTTTGTTTTTTGTACATAGAAAAACAACTAATGGGGCGCCTGGGTGGCTCAGTCGTTAAGCATCTGCCTTCGGCTCAGGTCATGATCCCAGGGTCCTGGGATCGAGCCCCGCATCAGGCTCCCTGCTCAGCGGGAAGCCTGCTTCTCCCTCCGCCACTCCCCCTGCTTGTGTCCCCTCTCTCGCTGTCTCTCTCGCTGTCAAATAAATAAATAAAATCTTAAAAAAAAAAAAGAAACACAACTGATTTTGCATGATGATTTTGTATCCTGTAACTTTGTTAAATTTGCTCCTTAGTTCTAACAATTTTTTGTGGGGTCTTTAGAATTCTCTCTATATAAGATCATGTCATCTGTAAACAGTGATAACTTTACTTCCTCTTTTCTGATTTGTATGTCTGTTATTTCTTTTTCTTACCTAGTTGTTCTGGTTAGGACTTCCAGTATTATGTTAAATATAAATGGTGAGAATGGGCATCCTTGTCTTGTTCCTGATTTTAGAGAAAGAACTTTCAGTTTTTTACCATTGAGTGTCATGTTAGCTATGGACTTTTCATATATGGTCTTTATTAGATTAAGGCAAGTTCCTTCTATATCAGTTTGTTGAAAATTTTTACATGAAAAGGTACCAAATTTTACCTTGATTGGGAGGATGGTTTTATAGGTGTATGTGTATGTCTAAAGTCATCAAATTGTATACATTATGTTTAGTGTTTTGTAGATCAATTATACCTCAGTAAAGCTTTTTTTTTTTAAGCTAACTAGAGTCTACACAATCATTTCTGTCAATTTCTTAAATGTTTTAGATGGTCAGTCATCATAAACACTCTGAGGACAGGCCCTATGTCTATATTTGCTGACTAGTGAATCTTTGGTGCCATATAGCACCTTCTCAAGAAAGATTTTCTGAATGAATTTTGGGTGATATATATGAATAAATACTCAATGCATTTATCTTCCTCAAATACCACTTCTCCCATCTCTTTCTATGCTATATCCAGTTCATTTTCATCTTTTCAATTCTGCAGTTAGCCTATTTACTTATGTATGTATTAATATGAAAGAATGGCATACACAACTTTTTATTCTATCATTATTGAAAAAATGTAAATTCATAGAAATCTTTTTCAATTATCTTTATTTCCCTTACCAGCTTTATTGATCCTGAAATTACCTTAACTGTATAAGTTTTCTTTAGCTATTGCATATCCTCTTGGTTATCTGGCTTCATTGGCATGAGTATGAAAGGATATTAAATGATCTGATTCATTAATGTTGTTTTAAGTATATGACTCTTTCTGCAGCAGCTTCAGTAAAATTAGTACCTTGCTACCCAGAAAACACAAACTTACTCCATATGGAGTGTGTCGAACTAGAGAGAATTCCAAATTTTATATTATATTCAACTTTACACAATGCCTAAAAGTTCAATGTAGAAACATGTTTAAAACCTTGCCCTGATCTTTTTCAGTAAAAATGCATTTGTATGCAAATTATACTGTACAGTGTACACCTGAAAGTGTATTGCTTTGCATTTTTCCTAAGCCCCAGAAAAATAGTTAAAGGACGTCTGAAGGATGTTTGATTTGAAAATGCTTTTGAATAAGAATGTAAAATAAATTTAAAAACAATTTCTTTATGCCTGCCACAAGATTGGTATGTGGTATAAAACTGGCTCAATATTCAAAAGGCATTGTTTTCACTGACCTTATTAGTGTATATGATGGCCCGTGGCATAATTGGTTCTACCTGCACAAAGCAATGTGGAATGTGTATATTGTTACCAACATTTTGCATGAAGTAGCATTTTCTTACCAGGTCAGTAGTGGAAAGATCAGAGGTGAGAGAAGACTGCAAGGATCACTCACTTGAGAAACTGAAATACATGACGTAAATCTTTTCTCTGCCATCCACAGGGGATATAATTTGGGATAAGCTTTTAATTGCCTCTAGAACTTGATTTCCTTACTCATAGATGTCTCAAAAATATTTTAAAGTAGGGGCGCCTGGGTGGCTCAGTTGGTTAAGCGACTGCCTTCGGCTCAGGTCATGATCCTGGAGTCCCTGGATCGAGTCCCGCATCGGGCTCCCTGCTCAGCGGGGAGCCTGCTTCTCCCTCTGGCCCTCCCCCCTCTCATGTACTCTCTCTCTCTCATTCTCGCTCTCTCAAATAAATAAATAAATAAATAAATAAAAAAAAAAAAAAAAAAAATATTTTAAAGTAATGAAAGTATGTTAAATAGTATAATCTAATTTTTTAAGACCATCTCTCCAATCAAATATGCATTTAAATTAAATTCCGGGACAAGTCCTCTGTCTCTAGACTAAATCTGATAAAGATGTGTCTAAATTTACTTGCATTTTTCATTCTAATCTCTAGGGATTAGAGGAAGAGAGAAGTGCTGAAATACTTCACATTCTCCTTGTTTCCTTGAATAAAATGTAGCATACCAGGAAAACGGTGAAGGCCAAACCACGTGTGGAGTACCTACTAATCTATATCTGGATTATGTTAGTACTGATATTGTGTTTAAAAATCAATATTTAACATATATTGCAGTTAAATTTTTTTTATGTGGGTTTTAAATGATTTTTACATAATTGGACAAAGAAATGTGTAGTCATGGATACCGCTCTATATTGATTTTGACATCTGCCATCTGTCAAATTGTATTTATGATGAAAACAAATGAATAAAAAAAGAAAAGAAAAATTTTATTAATATATTTTTTCTCTCAACTGTGAACTGAAGAAAATAAGCATTTTTAATGATTGACTTTATTTTGGAGATACTCACTGAAAACATAAAACAATCAAGTATAACTGTGGCTTTCAGTATCCACAGGTTTTTGTGATATTTAGAAAAATCTCACATGAAGTTCATAGTGATTTTTGTATTTAACAAAATACTTTAAGCCATAAGATGAAAATTTTATTAATAGCCTGAAAGACACCGTTTTAGATAGCGGCCATAATTCTCCATCTCTGGCCCCTTACGCACTCATATATTTGTTTTACAAAGCCAACCCCAGTACATTGTGGTAAGCAAAACACCAGGAAAATATATCCAAAGAAAGAATGGCCACAATATACAATAGGTATTTTTTTTTAAGATTTATTTATTTGTTTGAGGGAGAGAGAGAGTGCCTGCGAGCCGGGGGGGGGGGGGGGGGGGGCAGCTCAGAGAGAGAGGGAGAGAGAGAATCTCAAGCAGACTCCTCCATGAGCACACAGAGCCCGACACAGGACTCAATCTCAGGACCCTGCGGTCATGACCTCAGCGAAAACCAAGGTATGCTCAACCAACTGAGCCACCCAGGGCCCCAGGTTGTTTTTTTTTTAATTGAAAGCATATATTTCATCTCCAGTTCATGCTTGTTCATATTGCATACTGTTTTAAAGCTTCTCCCTCAGAATTCTGCTGTGAAGGCAGTCCATGTAGTAACTACTTGGGGTTATATATCACATTTTCTGGACACAATAAGTAGCATCATTACAGTCAAGTTAGAAACTGATTTGGGGTGTTCCCCAGTAAATAATACAGTCCTTAATTCAAGGACTCAAAATTCTCAAACTTATTATGAATGTGACTCCTTTAAGAATAGCTGATGTTATACTAGTGGCAAGAGAGGGAAAAAAATCCAATTTTCTTTTCAAGCTTAATTTAAGTGGAAAAAGAAAAGTGAGGTAGAAAATTTTTTTACTTAAAGAATATAAATTTGATCTCCACTAGGTATCTGCCATTATTACGATTTAAAATGTATGAAGTACAATGAGATAATGTGCAGTCGATATATGTAATTTATTTTTAGAGCACCTAACAAAGAAAAATATAAAATAAGAAATGTAAAACATTACATAACATCCACACCCATACACACCACTTTTGATTTTAATACCCACCCCACCCCCTCACCCCTTTGTTCCCTTTACATATCCTACAGTAATAGTTAATTTAATTTATTTGCCTTTCCAATTAAAATGTATGTTTCTTTTTCTATTCAACTTGGTATTCCTAGCTCTTAGGTCCATACTTCAAATAAGGCAGATGCCTGATAAGATTTTCTCATATGGAATAAATGAGCGGGAGTAGGGAGGGGAAAGGAAGATGGAAAAGAAAATATAAAATATGTAAACCATTGTAGAAGCCTCTCTCCAGGAAGATAGACATAAGATGCACTCCAATCCGATGTTCTTTGTAAATTTAACATCTCCACACATACATCTGTGAAATAGTGTAAAAACAAACAAACAAAAAATAGTTTATTCAGTTTATTTATATTTATTTAACAAAGCTTTGTTATTGGGTTTTAAAAAATGAATGCTTGGTGGCGCCTGGGTGGCTCAGTCGTTAAGCGTCTGCCTTCGGCTCAGGTCATGATCCCGGAGTCCTGGGATCGAGCCCCGCATCGGGCTCCCTGCTCTGTGGGAAGCCTGCTTCTCCCTCTCCCACTCCCCCTGCTTGTGTTCTCTCTCTCGCTGTGTATCTCTCTCTGTCAAATAAATAAACAAAATCTTTAAAAAAAAAAAAAATGAATGCTTAATATTTGTCAAATATCTTCTTTTCCAGGCTATTCTACTTTCTAGATGCAGAAACCTCAAGCAAATGATATAATCTCCATGACTCAGAATCCCTAAAGGCGGAATCCCCGAAGATAACAATATCAGTCTTCCCTATTTTAAAAAGTCATAAAAAACAAATGAGTTAATGTGAAGTATGGTGATGGTCATGTTCTATTAAAAATCTTTGACATGTTATTGCCTATCCATCTGACTATTTATATTCTTAAGATTTCATTTATGTATCTAATGTCAGACAATATACTTTTGATTGTGAGATAGTATTTGACAAACCTTATTAAGCAATTTCTTCTTCACTAAATTATTTCATTTTAAATTCACAAAACAGGTTAATTTAGTGATTTATTATGGTGCTAAATCTACTACAAGGGTTTCATAAGATGTAGTTACAGAACAGAGAGCAAACATTTAGCTTGCTAATAAAACCACACCTGAGAGGATTTGAAAAACTCCTCTGACATCAGATGAAATAATTTCAAATCACAGAATATTTTATTCAATTCAACAGAGAAATCAAAGGCTCCAAAAGAGATGGCAAGAGATAAAATGAGGTGAAAATGTAGTCATGAAAGGCAAGCTAACGGATAGTTCATTTATCAAAAGCACCCCTGTGCAATTAATGCAGTAAACGCGCCCACGCGCATACACACACACGCACACAGACCCGTATACACGCACATGCGTACGCATATGAGCCTCACCGTTTAGTAAACAGGCTTGTCAAAGATCTTATTTTTACTTTGAATCACTCATTGCATGTGTATACACGCATATAGACAGAGTAGAGAAAGTGCATGTGTTTCTCATACTGTCAGCATCAGGCTGCTTTTACTTAATAATTTACTTATTAATACACGAAAACACAATAAAACGTTGCTAAGTCATACTCCATAAACCACCTGTAAAGAGAAGAGAGGAACTCAGCCCAGCCTCTAGAGTCTGCGGCCTCTTAAAATAAGTTGTGAATTGCCCTTTTTAATCAGGACACCAGGGAAGAGAATGATTTCTTTTGAGTGCGGGCACTTCAGAATTCCTGGTGTCAAGTAGAAGCCCACAGGCTTCAGGAGCCAGGTTCTCCCCCCTTGAAGAAGTCTCAGTGCATGCACATTAGATGCTTACACGCTCTTGAATGCAGCCTATTATGAGGACCACAAAGAAGAGATCAGTGAAAAGAATTTCTTACAGAAATAGGCATTACCCCAGGAGCCAGTTTTAGGCTAGGAGTAATAGAAAGATAAAATAGAAAGGTTGTGACCTTCATTCTTCATCTCCCTACAACTTGATGGCTTATTCTTGATATAAATCCTTCTGGCTAAAATATAGACTTGAAAAAACATTAAAAACACCAGACTTTGGTGAGGTGTGGGGAGGCGGAGGGGGTTCCTGTGGAGCAAAACTCTGATTACACAATAGGTGTCAGCTCTAGCTTCAGAACAAAATTTATTTTGTATGATTTACTCTGGGAGTCCTCTCTATATCAATTCTCACTATGAGCTCATCAATTAATTCAAAACATTTTGGAATCGAGAAGGAAAGTACGCTTAAATTGGATCCAGAAAGTTTGCTAATTATTTCTGTCTGTATGTTTTCACCTCCATGCATTTTTACTAGCTTTCATAGGGAAATTCTGAAGTAACTAACTAAACGCACCCAACAAAATCAACATTCTAATCTCAGGAACATCCCAGTTATTACATAAAAATAATTTATGTAATTCCCACTTCTTGACTGATTATCTTACTTGACTTTGCATTTAACTATTTCTTTAGCTATTGATTACCCTGCTATATGCATACTACTTGATTCATTTTCGTGCCAACCTACCCCTAACTCAATTCCCAGTGACTTCAGCTCAATCAAACTGATGGCAAATCACAGGAAAAAAAAAATGAGAACTATGACCTCTCCAATTTTAGCCCAATTTATGAAATGGCAGAATTTACTGCATGATAGACCCTACACATAACAGATTAAACCATAATAGTCCTTCAAAAAGCTAGAATCTACAGGACTCTCAAGAATACACCAAAAAAGTTAGTTTTCCCTAAATGAAGATTCTCATGAGTCCTGAATCATTTAATTTTTTTAAGGATTTTATTTATTTAGAGAGAGAGCACGTGCAAAGGGGAGGAGAGGGAGGGAGAGAATCTCAAGCAAACTCTGCACTGAGCACAGAGCCGGAGGCGGGGCTTGATGATCCCATTACCCTGAGATCATGACCTGAGCCAAAATCAAGAGTTGGACACTTAACTGACTGAGCCACCCAGGTACCCCCAAATCATTCATTTTAACTAGAATACGTATAGTAGTTGTTTTCAAAGAGCTAACCAAAAACTATACATATTTCAAAATTGCCTTTTTACCTAAGGTTTCCAAATCTATACCTTCTTAGGTTTTCCCCAGATAATTAAAATAACTACTCTCCTAATGCCTTACTATGCTTCAGACATTGTTTCATGTACTTCTAAAAAGGAATAATCTAGGAACCATTTTGCTAATTTTCCTACGCCCCTTGTGAGAAGGCAATCCTAGGATATCATGAAAGTTGGTATTGTCCCATCACCCCTCTAACAACTGATGAAATTAGAGGCCCTAGAGAGAAGAAACCTGATCAGTTCAGGCTACACAACCTTCAAGGGAGAGCCAGATGACTCAGGCATCTCAGTTTCTTTCCTATTCGGGAAGGCAACCTGCTGTTGAGGAGGACATCCTCTGTGGAGGTCACCAAGGAAGTCATGGGTGCTGATGTTTAGGTGACCAGCAGGGAAGGATCTGGAGCTTGGAGAGAATGAAAGAACTATGGAAGCTAAAAGGCGAGAAGCAGCTGGGTATAATACTAAGGGGGAAAGACATTAGAATGAGTACCTTGAGTAAGTCACTTTTTATCTCTGAGTACTAAGCACTTAACTAGCGTCTGAATAAGCCAGAAAACAGATGACACCTAAGACTCACTGACTTTGTCAAGTGGCTTTTTTTTTTAATACAGTGGAATGCACTTAAACATAAAAAGGTGAGGTGGTCCCTAAGATTATAGAGTCCATTGTAGAACGGAAATGCAAACAATTTTACAGAATTATGATAATAATCTCTACTCTGTCTAAGCCTTAGGGTTGTTTGCAAACCCAAATAAAGTAATTATATGGAAAATATCATTGAAAACTAGTTCTAATCCCATTTTGCCTGAGACAGAGGGGTTTCCTAAACACAGTGCTGAAAGCCATAGGTCCCTGGCAAACTGGGGCGAGGTGTTGGTAACCCCAGGTGCTATGTACATTTAATATGTTTTGTTAGTTCATAGAAAATCTGTAGACAGAGGTCAAGGATATTTTGAGCTGAAAAAATGGAGTTTCTCCCTCAACCTGAAGAGTATTTGAGATTCAAATCAAAGAACTTTGTGTCCTCAGGGCCAAAACCTGAGAGTAATAACTTTGGCCTGGCTGAGAGAATACCAACAGAGATGACAGAGTGATAGATTCAAGGATATATGGAGTAAAAGATTCTAGTTGATCAATGAAAGAAAAAAGGAAAACCCAGCAAAAACTGCATTAAACCAAACCGGGAAGAATTTATCTTAAACTGGACGTATATAATTTAACTTTTTTTTTTTTTTTGCATTTTAACTTAATTCTGTTACTGTTTCGGTTTGCATTTAGACATTTCTACAGTAGTAAGAAGAACGAAGAGAAGATATAATAAAAGAAACTCAAATGCAAAATGTTCAAATATTTATAGACCATAATTTTCAGAGAGGTAAAACTAAAATTCCAAGCGTGGCAAACAGGTCATGTTTGGTTTGGATATGCATTTAATCTCATGGCCATTAGGTATTCTATTTTTATGGTTTATATCAGAGTAAATTGATTTCCAGCATGGCTCAAGAGGTATGAATTCTAGTCCCAAGTCTACTACCAACAATGAGAATGACATTGACTTAATCAATTTTCCTCTGGGAGTTTCAGTTGCTTCTCTGTAAAGTAGATCCCTTGGACTTGAAGATCTCCAAATTCCTTTCCAGTTCAAGAACTGTAATTTTCGAAGCACAAAATTTAAATTCTGCTTATTTGGCTCCTGCTTAACATTTGTTTCTCACACCAGAAGGATGACATCCTCAGCCACCCAATGAGATTGGTGAGACGAGAGACAGTGGTGGCCGGTGTTCCTACAGGGACTGTGAGATCTAACTGGACAGATCTTTTTTTGAATCCTACCTCCAGAACTTACTGGTCAGAGGACCTCACGCAGTGTAACCTTTTAAACTCTAGGATTATTCACTTGAACATGATGTTAATCCTAACCAAGTCACATCGTAATTATGAGAATTGAATGAGACAGTATGACAGTGTCTGGACCATGGTGGTGGTCTGCAATTGTCTTCTCTTGTTTGCTTTCCTTTCAGGATGGGCTGACATAATAAGTAGCTTACAGATAATAGAATAAAACATAATATGACTTGAAAAGTAGTAAATTTCTGCTCTCTAGTCATAATGAATATTTACCCCCTACCCCCACACACAGGTCACCTGTTTGTGATGATCCTGACCTGTCTTTCTAAACCATGGTCTACTGTCTTCATAACAACACTTAAAAATAAAGTGAAACAAGGAATACAAATATGGAATCTATAGCACCACTAAATTTCCCTTTTGAATTTCTATAAATACTTACTCCTAACGATTCCCTTGCAATTTCAGTAATTAGTATAAATGATTTAAATTAAAGCATTTTGGCTCCATGACAATAGCTACAGCTACTATGGTTATTTATTGTATGAATTGCTGCAAACCACTTCGCCTTTTTTCTCTCCACAGTGATGTTAATTTGTTCTGGTAGCAGCAGAAGAAAGCAGTTGTCCTATCATATCAGCTATTCTGTTGGCAAAGAATCACTTTAATTCCTCATTGAATTTATATGGAATGCATTAAAAGATTCTGTTATTGAGTGGCTCAGTTTATTCATTCCCTGTATTTATGCATCCGTTAATCCACATAGGTATCTTCAATATAACTATATAATGCATATACATCACACACACATGCATATGCATATACTTACACATATGTAATGCTTAAAAATAAATTACTATGTCTTTAGGTGTTGATTTCATTCAAAGCACACTGGCACTGTGAGCACCTAGTATACTGCCCTAATTTGAGGAATCATTCTCAACAGGGGCTAACCAAATTCCAATTTGCAATACCAAGTAGGCTCATAAGGAGAGGGTTATCATTTTTTTAATGAGTGGTACTCTGACCCCTTCATTCAAGGTCAGACTTTGAAAATGCTAAAGTAGCTCATGAGGCATGAATATTCATTTGCCACATAGATATACACACACCAATCGTTGTTTTCATATAAGTTCCTAGTGTGGCAGAGATTTCTCATTAAAAGAGAATTTTTGTTTTTGAAATCTGTTACTAGCTTATCAAAGCACCTGTCTGCTTTTACAACACATATGGCATTCGATCCAGAATGCCACATGGGTATCCACTTTCCAGATAGGCTTTGGCACTCTGAAATACATACCCAGGATCTGTCCCTCTTGAAATTAGATTACTAACTTGCAATCTGTTTTATCCGTGTCCAAAAGGCCTTCATGCAGAGTGGAGGATCCATGGGCTGGAAATGAACAATAGCTCTGTTTCCTCTTCACAGGGTGATTCTTCCTACACCACTACCTGGCTCCAGCCTCTGTCATCTCTCCCATGAACTGCTGCAAGAGTATTCTGATTGGCCTGCCAGATTCTAGTCTTGCCTCTTTCAAATATGTTGTCCACATGGCAGTCAAATCTGATCATGTCTCTCTCTTTCCTAAAAGCATTCAAAGCCCTCAGGATAAAGTTCACAATTATTACCATGACAGAGGAGTCCCTGATGTTCTATTTTGTTGCTTCTCTGCCTTGTGATCTCTGCCGCGGCCATATGAAGACACTTGCAAGTGCTCAGAATTCAATATGTGTATTCTTGCCTCTAGGTCTCTGTACATTCTATGCCCTCAGCCCAAACCGTTAGCTCTCCTCCCCAACCTCCCCATCTACCTCTAGAGTTTCATGAGATGAACTCTTAGCTTCTCTCTTTTAGGTGTCAGTGTAGCTAAGACTCCCTCCAAGAATCCTTTCCTGACACCTCCCAACCTTTTTTTCGGAGCTCATGATTTGTCCCCACACTATATCATAGATCACTTACTCATATGTGGAACTTGCCACACTATACCATAATTGCTTCTTTACTTTTTGTCTCTCCCATAAGATTTTCTTATAAACTCCTTGAGTATAAAGATCATATACTATCAGCTATTATATCTCTAGCAGGATACTCAGCACTTAATAGATGCTTAATAAATATTGATAATGAATGAATAAAAAATAATTAGGTTTAGTTATGACACAAGTCATGTACTTAGGAGATGTTTTTATTAATTTAATATCAAACAAGTATCTTATTCCAAAGCTAGGAAATATGCATTGCTTAATAAATGAGTAATAGAAAAATTTCAAGATCTATGGTGAATCATAAAAATCTTCATCCTCTCTGTAAACATTTTTAATTCATTTTTGTTTGAAACTCTAGTTGCTCAATTTCAAAAACAGAAAAAAATAAACCATAATTTAAAAACATTCTTTTCGGGGTGCCTGGGTGGTTTAGTCAGTTAAGCGCCTGCCTTCAGCTCAGGTCACGATCTCAGAGTCCTGGAATAGAGCCCTGTTTTGGGCTCCCTGCTCAGGGGGGAGTCTGCTTCTCCCTCCGCCCCTCCCCCCACGCTTGTCCTCTGTCTCTCTCTCTCTCTCTGCCTCTCAAATAAAATCTTTAAAAAAATAAAAACATTCTTTTCTCTACTCTATTTCAAGGAAAGCAAATATGGAGAAATTGGCCTCATTCCTAGGCTTTGCTGATCACTACCCTATTAACTGCCTATCCTATTTCAATCACTTCACTTACTATTTGGTTACCTACTGCTGTACAAATTTAATGACATAAAAACAAAGATTATTTGTTACCATCTTTCACAGTTCTGGGAATTGACATGGCTCAATTAGTTGGCTGTTGTTCAAACCTCCTATGCGGTTTTAGTTTAATGGTGACCTTGAGTTGTTTTGATGGCTTCCTTATTCATATGCCTCATGATGGATGTTGACTGTCAGCTGGGACTTGACTGGTAGCTGTTGGCCAAAATACCTACTTGTGGCCTCTCCATGTGGACTAGGCTTCCTCACAGCATGGAATCAGGTTCCAAGTATAGCCAGGAATCCAGCAGAAGCCGAGCAGCCTTTTCTAAACTAATCTCAGAATCACGCCATCTTGTTTCCTCTGCATTTTTTTTTCTATAGAAGAAAGTTTGTAAGACCAGCCCATATTTTAAAGAGAAGAGAATTGAGCTCTACCTCTTGATGGGAGGAGTGTCCAAAAACTTGTGGGCATGTTTTAAAACCACCAAATTTACCTAATCCTTAGTTTCCAAATACTCTTCTTTCTCAACTGACATATTCCTTTACTTATCTTCTCACTCCAGATTAGCTTCCTCAGCATTTGGTCATCTATTCTCAATGTGCCTCTCTGCACATATGTTGGTTTATTTCTGCGTGGTGAGCCTCAGCCTGTTGGAAAGTGTGTGTGCACTTGCATTTAGAATCATGTGTCCGTGTGGATACGAGTGAGTCTGTGTTGGGTGTGGGAGGTCAGGTGCCTATGCAGTCCCATGTGTGGAAGCATGCAGATATTTCATTATAAACTCTTCATTGTCACCATGAGTCCCCCGCCCTTTGCCCTGTCAGAGCTATTGATGTGCATAGGAAAAGCTTTAAAATGTTTCTTTCTACTTTGGGAATTATAATTTTTCTTAGGTTGTGGCTTACTTTTTTTGAATCGTAAGTGGTAGACTTTCTTTTAAAATACTCTGAGGTGGGGTGCCTGGGTGGCTCAGTCGGTTAAGCATCTGCCTTTGGCTCAGGTCATGATCCCAGGGTCCTGGGATCGAGCCCCGCATCGGGCTCCGTGCTCAGCAGGGAGCCTGCTTCTCCCTCTACCCTACCTGCCTGCCTGTCTGCCTACTTGTGATCTCTCTCTCTCTGTCAAATAAATAAATAAATCTTTAAAAATAAAATAAAATAAAATACTCTGAGGTGATAAACAAGTTTCGAAAATAGTGGTGATGGTTGTACAACATTGTCAATGTAATTAATGCCACTGAATTGTACACATAAAAATGGTTTTAAGTGGCTAATTTAATATACATATGTATATATGTAAGAGAGAGAAAGAACCATAATTTTAAGAATTAGTCATGTTACATACCAAAAAACATTGAATTGTATGGTTTAAATGGGTGAATCGTATGCTATGTGAATTATATCTCAATAAAGTTGTTAAAAGGTGTTCAAGAGAAAAATGACATGCATATTGTCTTCTACTTCCCACAGTTCTAGAGAAAGTCTTTGGAGTCATATTATATCCAACATTAAAAGAAACAAAACTATATATTGTGCAACTAATATGTCTATAAACAGTGATACAGAGCTCACTGGTAAAATAATATGTACTTTATCAGCCTGTTACTTGAATACTTCATGCCAGCTTTTAGTCTCCAGAGATTTCTTTCAGGTCTTTTGTGCTTTTGTTTGGTTTATGAACAATTATCAGAGGCTTTTTATGTATAAAAGCTGGCGGGATTATATCTATGCTCATACTTAGTGAGCATCATGTATACATACAAAGGACAGACACTAACACTAACCAAACACACAAAAAATATCTAAGTCAAGCAGTGAACAGTAATAGATGATCTTGTGTATAAATCCTTTACAATTTTGATATAATCCTTTCCTCTGTTTTATTTCTAATGACTTCTATCATTAGGATTTTTGGCTCATGGATGAAAATGTGGGGGTGGAATCAGCATATGGAAAAATATATGTGGAACAAAAAGTAAAAATATAAAAACATGTGGGCATGCAATTTTGTCTTATGATTTGTTTTTATTTCAGGCTGGGCCCAAATAATAAAAATAAGTTGTCCAATCCAACCTCCTAGCTTCAGCGATGCTCAGTAAAAACTTTTCAGCTGCCTGGCATTCCAAATGAGCTCTGGTATGAATCACACAGTCCCATTCCTGAATACCCTGTCCTAATTCTACTCCAGCTCATTTTGAACCATCTTATATCTCATCCTGTCAGTGTCATCTGTCCTCAATCCTTCTTCCCGTTAGAGCTCAGCGTGTCAGTGGATAGGGAAATTTTAACTGGCTATTAATCTAAATAGGCTCTTTCTGCTCCTATTCATGTCTGTTGAGAACATATAGAAATGTGTCAGATACCCAGATCCAGATTCTAGATTATATTATTATGAATATCATGCAGCATGAACTACTTAAAAAAACAGAACTTTTAAATACAATTGACCAAAAAGTATATGTTATCTAACCAATATTTCCCACTTAACTATTTGGGGGGACATACTGGTTTACACAATACTTAGTCTTATCTCTTTTAATGATGAACTTTCTATGACTTCAAGCCCCCTTCTCTAAGATTGAAAATAAAATACAGTTGTCTACATTCCCTTGGGTGGCTATAACAGAATACCATGGACTGTGTGGTTTATAAACAACAGAAACCTATTTCTCCCAGTTCTGGAGGCACGAGTCCATGATCAAAGTGCCAGCAGATTCAGTGTCTGGGAAAGGCGAGCTTCCTCGTTCAGAGAAGGCTATCTTCTCCAAAAGACATGACCGAAGGGATGTCTTCTTCTATATGGGCATTAATTCCATTCATGAACAGTTTACCCTCATGATGGAAGCAGCTCCCAAAGGCCTCAACTCCAAATGCCATCACATTGGAGATTAAGTTTCAACATATTAATTGGGGGTGGTGCACAAATATTCAGTCTTGGGACAACCAGAAATGATTTCAGAAATTTCCAAAACATTCTTTGGAAGGAAGTACCACCCACCATGAGAACCATGTTCTAGGTTCTTCAGAATGGGTTATTCTTCCTATGCCTGAAGCTGCCATGCCCTGTACAGGCCTGGTTCCTCAGATGGCAGGGTTTTCTCATTCTGCTGATGACCAATGGTCTTACTCTTAGGTTTAGATTCTCTACAGCATGGTCAGATGCACCCCATTAGCTCATTCATTTGGTGTCTTTTCACATAGTCCAAAATACTTCAAGAGGCCATCCTACCCCTCTATAGTACTACCTAAATGTCAACAAGGAGTTCCAGGGTAATTTCCCCCTTATTTGGAAGCATAATTCTTCCTGAAGCTCTTATAGCTCCTGCAGCTCCTACAATTCCACCCACGGTCTCCCACACCTTGATCTTGAGGCTCATTCTCCCATGCACTCATGCACTGGAAGCAACGAAATGGATGCACTGAAAGATTGTCTCTTCTCTTTCTGAGATCACATTCTTATTAAAAGTAGACTATATTCTAACTCCAATGTCCTCCCTGTCTCTCAATAGGTTATATTTATTTTCCCAAAGGGAAAAATCTATGCCTTTCAAGGATTGTCAGTGTGGGTCAATGCACCTTCAGTGAACTTTCATTAAACATTGAATTGAATAATTTAATCTAGGACCCTGGTGATAAGTAGTATCTTGAAGTTTCCACTCAGACACGCACCATTCCAGGAATAGTATCCTTAACTTGCTTTCATTTTTCTGAACTCAGCTCAGGGAGGGAGCTTTGTACGCTCCAAACAAAATGTCACAATGACTTATCATGTTTGGTCTGTTCCATGCTTTTATTCTCTTTCTTCCCTAAGCAACATCTAAAAATAAGAAGTTGATGTAAACTGGGAAAATGCCACACTGCTTTCTGGTCAAGCCTGACCCTATTTTGTCTAAGTCTAGGCCAACATTCCTCTTGGGAAAAAAAAAATCTGCTAATGATATAAGAGGAGAGGAACAATTAACCATCTACAGCTACACTTCAGGTTATGATGAGGCATAGTCAGGACAATTAACATGATTTAGCAGATTAGTTCTGGAATAGGAATTTGATCATAAAACGTCTGCTATGTAGTTTAGGTGGAATTTATTATTATTATTATTATTATTGCAAATGTAACAGGAAAAAATTGTACTCTTCAAACTGTTACTTTTCCCTACATTCTTTTTAGTTATTTTCCTGTTCTCTCTGGGGAAAATTTCTACCCACCGCCCTTCCCCCCGCCCACACACACACACACACATACACACATATATATACCTTTGCAGGTAAAAATAAATAAAGACAAGTCACAGTGTTCACTCCCTTTGTTCTGTGACTTGAGTCTGTGAACATTTGTCAGTTTGTAGTTGCTGCCTCCTGGCCTGAGCAAGTATATTTCTTAATCTATTTCACACGATTACTGCCCAAAGAGAGATCACTCTGTTTTCCCTTAATTTTGCTAAAGAGGTCTGTGCTTTTCAGGGTGGAGCTTAGGAAGCAGGAAACCCAAGTGCACCTAATAAAAACACAGCCCACAGCTCAGGGTTTCACACATCGGTAGAGCTCCTGCAGCTCAGCCGCACCTGCCATCCAGAGGCATTAAACCTTCCCCCCAATGTTGTAGGCACAAGTTCACAGCGCATTAAAAAATGAGACATTCTCATTACCTGGCATTCTACTCAACTGAGTTATCAGGGGATACGAAATGAAAGATTTTCAGTTCATCTTCTCTTAAAAAGAAAAAGCCAATGCATCCAGTATGGGAATTAATCCCTCTTCCTGGCTTTTTACAGAAGTACAGAAATGACTTTAGTAATAATAAGCATAATTATTATTTATAAAAAGCCTAGTATGTGCCACGCACAATATTTAATTCTTTATCTGTATTAGTTTTATTTCTTACCTCAACTCTGCAGGGAAGGTAAAATTAAGTACGGAGGGTATTTTGGGGAGAAAGAATTTTCATAACTTTTAAATCATATCCTACTTTTAACAAGTTAGAATTTTAGTACACCTGAATGTTAGAACTTAGCCTAATAACATCCACAATGCTATATTTTAAATTTCGTGTATGTGTTTTAGAACCATATTTCACTTATGTTCAATTGCTTTAAATGAATTGATTATAAATCTTGGTATAACATTTCAACATTTTGATTTAGATGCTTACATATTCCACTGGGGAAAAAATGTTGGAGTAAATCTATTAACATGATCTCAATGGAAGCCCAAGCAATGTAACAATTGTTTAATTTCTTTTTAAAAGATTCCACTTTACTTTCTAATTGTAAAGTGTAATGTGGTGACTTAGCCTAAAAATTTCACTTACAAATATTTTCTATTGAAATTAGAGTATTTGAAGTGTTCCTACCATAGATTTTTTTTATATTTTTGTCCATTTAAAATTCTAATGATAATAAATATAAAAATGCAGTTTCTCTAAGAAAAAAATACTTTAAGCTAAAATTATAGACATAAAACCAAGGACAATAATAATATAGAAACCATGATGGGGGAATTAAACATAAAAAGAAGCTGAAACAAAAAAATGTACTTTCTAGTTTCTTAAATTTTTTTGAGAAACAAAGCCAATGAACAAAGAAAAAAGAGACAAAAAACAGACTCCGAAATAGAGACAACAAACTATGGTTGCCAAAAGGGAGCTGGATGGGGGGCTGGGTAAAGTACATGAAGGGGATTAAGAATATACTTCCCATGATAAACACTGAGCAATGTATAGAAGTGTTGAATCACTATATTGTACACCTGAAACTAATATAACATTGTATGTTAATTATACCTCAATTTAAAAAAAGAAAAAAAAATTTTTAAAAAGCTCAGTCACAGGATGCCTGGGTGGCTCAGTCGGTTGGGCAGCTGCCTTCAGCTCAGGTCATGATGCCAGAATCCTGGGATCAAGTCCCACATGGGACTCCTTGCTCAGTGGGGAGCCTGCTTCTCCCTCTGCCTGCCACTTCCCCTGCTTGTGCTCGTTCGCTCTCTCTCTCTCTGATAAATAATAAATAAATAAATAAATAAATAAATAAATAAATAAATAAAATCTTTTAAAAAAAGCTCATTCACCATTCAAATAATCAATTGTAAGGTATTTTATGATTTTGAAGTGTCATATTATATCTTTTAGAGTTATTTAAGCTCTCTGTAGGGTATATGTGCAAACAATGAATTATTTCCACTAATGAAAATTTTGGAAAACTTTAAGCTAAGTATAAAATCATGGCAGCAATAGTACTTTGAGAATAATTCTTTGGATTGCATTTTTTCAGGGAACTCTCTGCCTTTGAGGGTGTTTCCTAGACCAGTCATGACCGAGGGGCTTTGCCCATTAGTTCTGCTCCAATTCATATAGACACAGATGGAGGGAAAGGAGAATAAAACATTGCTCATCAAAATCTCCATCTCAGTGCTATCATTTGTTATGGTAATTTCTGGAATGTATTAGCACCCAAGTAATTGATTATCTGTACATGGCCTTCAATGCTGAAAAACATATTAGTAATTTAGAATCAGTTTGTCTTACCCTGGGTGTCCTCGCCCCCAAGAGCAGAGACTTAAAAGTCTTGTGTGCAGGTAGCTTCATAACAATAACAGGCAGTAGGACAAGACAGTGGAGAGAGAGCAAAACAAAAGGAGGCAAAGCCAATCAAGAATGCATTACTGCATTGGCCACAGTCCCAGGCACTGATGCATACTCTCGCCTCAACTTCTCAGGAACCTGAAGAAATGCATCTATGAACCATCCATACAGAAGACAAAAGAGATGAAGCGTTATCATGGGCTTCTGTCTTTCATTGGTCAAGATGCCTTCTTGGACATCAATATTCTTATACTCCAAGTTGTATATGAGTGAATGCCAATTGTTTTCTTCAGCAGGTCCTACGAGATGCAAGCATCCCAGAAGCCCTAGCACAGGAAGCTAGAAGTGTGACCATACAAGCCTACAGCAGGATGCTGTATTAGGATGCACATATTAGAACCTGGTCAAAGCTTGTACGTAGCTAAACACCACTGCAATGGCCAAAGTTGAGATTGACAATGTTTGAAGGGATATACGAGCAGGTCCGCTACAATTTTAAAATAACTCAATTTCTTTCTGACCTTTAACCAGGAGCCCACTTGAATCCAAGATATCAGTTGCAAAAAAGAGGACAATTTGCTAGCATTCATGTCATAGTAATTACATCATTTATGCATAAAGATGTGGCAAATAATCAATCCCATTAAGTCTAAAGATATATTATTAGTATCCTATGGCTCATATAATAATATACTTTGACATGATATGAAAGAGAAGCTGGTACACTAGGGCATAAGGGCTGAGACATAGTGTGATGCCCTCATCAAAGTAATAGCCTTCCTGCATACTTCATATTTTGCAAACATTATTTACCTAATATTCTGTTAAACAGTTAACTTGTTTAACTCTCATATAACTTGTTTTTTATTCTCATATAACTTGTTTTTCTTCTACACATTTTGAGGTAGTTTTTGTTTAAGAATAAGAGAACATGAGAGAAAGAAGGAAAGTGTGCATACTTAGAAAGAGAGAGAGTAGGTGAGAGAGAAAAATTGCAAATTCTTGCTTGGGATTTTTTTTTTTTTAAGTGTTAAATGTGAAATAGCACTATGAAACACTTTACAGTCCATTCAGTCTCTTTTGGAAAATAAGAGTTGGATTGAAATGAACACTTTAGAAGATATTTCATTTCTTGGCATTTAAAATCAATATTCTTCTCACTGTCATGAATATTTTTTGGAGAAGCCTTGGCAGCTATTTTTGTTCATCGTAATTGTGGCTCTACTGTAGGTGAAGATGGAACACCTTTCTCTCATTATTAAGAGTTTAGTAGCCCCGAGCTAAAGGCTGTGATTCTTTATGTCATCACTATGGTGGCAAATAAGAATTCCCATTTAGTTTCTAGTAACCTCATTTGTCAAGAAGACTGTATTTCAAGTTCACATAGATTTAAGGCAAACAAAAGCTAGACAGCTAAATGCCTCTTTGGTCACAAATTTCATTCATCAATTACAGAAAGTTAAACTAATGGGATATTAATTTTGCAGACTACTAACCTATTTCAAATTTTATTTTAAAAAGATGTGTGAAGTTAATTCAATTTTCAAATTGATTCTCCATTAGCGATAGTTTCAGTGTGGTGCTAATGTTAAAGAGCACTCAGGTGAACCACGTTCCCAGCGAAGGAGATTTAAAATTCCCTAAACTTTACTGTGAACGTGAAAGTGAAAATATGTTACCAGAATGTTCTGCAGGGCATTTTAAAAAAAGTATTTTTTAAGTAAAGACTTTGAAATTTTCTCAAGTCTTTACGATTTCAATTTTAGCTGAGTTGATCAAGAATAAAAAAAAGAAGGGTCATGCTTTGAGAAATTTTATTTTTATTAATTTTTTCTTTTTCTTTTTCTTCTTATAATGTTAGTTAGCCAGCATACAGTACACCATAAGTTTTTGTTGTAGTGTTCAGTGATTCATTAGCTGCATATAACACCCAGGGCTCATCCCAACACGTGCTTTGAGAAATTTTAAATCTGTCTCAATATTGAAATGACAAGCCTTTCAAGCAAAATGACTAAACCCCTCCAACGGGGAGAAGTGCACACTGGGTCCCTCAGTGCCTCAAACAAACTTCAGGCTGCCTACTAACACAGACATGTGTTACCAACTTGTGTAGCCTTATAAACCCTTTCTGAGTTCAGATCATGTTCAGTTATTTCCCATTATCTTGACTACCACCTAACAATGCTGGACCTTAGCTTCATATTTAGTATCTGATGCAGTTAAAAACTCAGCAAAACCATGAACTTGCTAATGATCCAACAAGCCAAGTTAACATATGTTATCAGGACAAGTCTCACCAAATCCCTTTTGTCTTCTTTCATTCCCATTCTAATAGTTGAAACAGTAGATGCTAATCTTTGAAAGATCATAAAAATTTATAGACAAGCAATCATAAACATCATTTCATTATGTCATTTCAACATTCAGAGGTTTCATATTTTTTCAGAACCTATCAGATCCAGCTTACATTACCTAATTTTTCATCAATATTCAATTGATTTTCCCAAGTTATCAATATTTTTTCATTTTTTTATCAATTAATTGATCTAAATTATGCTTCAAACATGTCTATCTGCATGACAATATGCAATGGGCAAAACAGTGAAAATATCAAAATTTTATAACTTCTCTAGTATATATTTTATTGTCTATTTTAAACATTGTGTTTTATTGTCCATATATCTGAGGAAATTTGCAAATATATTTTCTTTCATACCATTTTTGAATACACAAAAATTCTACAGCAAGTAAAACCTTATGTTATTTTCCAACTATTATTATTACTTTTACATAGAATTGAAAGACTAGAACCAACCAGAGTAGAATTTATAGCTTAAAATCTTGTGCCTTGCAAAAAACATCCTTAATCCAACTATCAATGATCATCAGCATGTATTTGCTGGCATGGAAAAAATTTCTGTGGTCCACTCTTAAATTTCAGTATATATAAAAGTACCTGGACCTTGCTTCTGGGGTGATGCCCAGGGACCACCACTTTTATTAGCCATCTGGGAGTTTAAACATTTGGAAGAACTGTTATTTTGATTATGTTTACATTGAACTCTATCTTCTCTGAGTAAGTTTCTTTTGTTGCAGCCTTATTGAGGAATAATTGACAGATATGATTATATATATTTAAAGTGTACATGTGATGATCTGATGTGTGTATACTTTGTCAAATGATTAACAAGATCAAGTTAATTAACACACCCATCACTTCACACAGTTAAGTATTCTGTGTGTGTGTGCGTGTGTGTGCTTGTCTGTATTTGAGAATGCTTAAGATCTACTGTCTTCAAATTTTCAAGTATATAGTACCATATTAACTATAGTTATCATGCTGTATATTAGATCCTCAGAAGTTATCTTATAACTGAAAGCTGTACCCTTTGAACTATATCTTCCCATTTCCCATTCCCTTAGTCCCTGGTAACTACCATTCTACTCTGTTTCATCACCTTTTTTTTTTTTTTTAGATTGTATATATACCACATTTTCCTTATCCATTCATCTATCAACAGATACTTAGGTTGTCTCTATATCTTGGCTATTATGAATAATGCAGCCATGAACACAGAAGTACAGATATCTCTTTGAGATCTTGATTCTATGATCTCTTTGATTCATACATAATAAAAATAGACCACAGGGAAATACTGCAATTAGCGTGAATGTGGAATTCTACGTAGTTCCATAAGCTAGGACCCCATTCATAGAGTACATTTTTTTTCTGGGATTAGGGGTACAATACACCTGTAATTTTAACATTTTGTCTTTAACCATCAATTACTGTATTTCAAAACTTAAGTCTACTGACAAATCTAATGTGAATTTGGACACATTGATAAAAAATACAGGATCCAGAATAAGAAAGATGATAGTTCCTTTCTTTCTGCAAACACCAACTTCACCTGATATATTGTCTTCAGTTCTAGATACTGAGTTTTAAGAACAGTGACAAGTTTACACATAACCAGAGGAAAGTAACGGTGAGGTTAAAGGAACATCAGCAAGCATAACTAGTCATTTTGGCTCTTAGATAAGCAACCCTAATTGTGTCTTCAAAGTGCTTTTGCCATTGATAATGTTGTTCAAAAATAGAATGTTATGAACAAGTCATTCTAATCTGGGAGTTGGTGTTTTAAATAATTTTAACTATTCTTGTTATAAAGTTGCTAAATTCTTACAATTATTTTGAATTTGGTTTTCCAAATTTTGTTGATCTGAAGCAAAATCTATTATTTAAAAATGAAGAACATTTGAGGAAATTTGGGCTTTTTTTTTCTTTGAGAAGAATAGAAATTCCTTTATTCAACATTATATGACAGAATTCAGAGTTATATACAAAAACAGAGTCCTCTCAAGCCAGCTCAAAAAGAGAAGAGTCTAAAAAAGATATTAGGAACACCACAGAATCTTATGAGGGCTAGAGAGTTGAGCTGGGTGCTGCCTAATGACAAGAACCTTGACTTAGGTCTCTGTAGCATGTTCTTCTCTCACTGCTGTTAGCAACAACTCCACACAATTCCAACACAAAAGGCACTTGAGACCTTATGCCCCAGGTTGGGACAGTTCCACCCACCAACTCCATCCAGCTGTTTCCCCAGTCCCTCACTGCCTACCGAGGTCTTTAGAATACACCTGGTTGGTAAAGTCTGGGCCACATGACTGTGCTCAGTTGTTGAGGGGCCTGGTGAAGCTGCTCTCCGGCTTTTACTTGGCTGGGCAAGTTAAGATCATAATGCAGGAATTTCCCTGACATTAGAAGGACAATCAGAAGGTGGTGGAAAGCTGAAAATGTGAGGAAGAGTTGCTATAAAATTATATTTATTGAATAGTATGTGCCAGGCTTTTTCTTGACTCTTGGGTATGGAGATAAATGCTTTTACATATAGTAATTCTTATAAATAGGGCTGAAGGTTAAAAGTTACAAGGAAACAAATCTCATCTCAATACCAGTAAATAAATTTCTAATATGTTATTTGTATTAAAAGAAATTTCATGCTATAAAAATCTCGTTAAAATTTGTTTAAATTGAAAAACAAAGCAGGAAAGGGACTAGAAAAAGTTGGACTAAAAATAAGTTATTTTCTTTCAGAAATTTTAGTAATCAAGATGTTTAGCAATGAGTGCATTTTACTATTGCAAGCTAAGTGTAACAGTTTATCAAAATAGTAAAAAAGAAAAGAAAAATTTCTAAATATCACTAAGCAAATACTGAACTGCCCATGAAATCAAACTGAGAATCAATGAGCTTCTGATCATCAAAATAAACACAGCCCAATTTACAAGCCCTTATATTAAAAGAGAAATACAAAACTGGCTAAGCCACTCAGAAAAAGCAGATGTTGATTCCTATTCTAATCACACAAACACTTTTTGCCTATGCACAAAAACTCAATTTCAATTGCAGTTTTATATATATAGATATATATATCTCTGACAGTGTCATCTTGCAAATTACAGTCCTTCATTAACTGATCAAGCAATATAAGGAGTGACTGAGCCTTAAAGTTAAAAAATAATAGCTACTGATTTTTGAACACTTAATATGTGATAGTTAATGTTCTCCATGTCTTATATGTATTTATTCATTTACTCCTTGCAAAAAATCTCCAAAAGTATTATTATTATTCCAATTTTATAAATGAGAACAAAAAGATAGAGACAGGTGAAATAATTGCCTATGATAGCTAGCAATTGACAGAGTCAGGATTTGAACAAAAGAAGTTGGGCTCCCCAGTCTGGTCCTGTTTTCCTCACTATGCTTTCTGGTCTCTAAGTAACTTACTAAATGACTTAGCCCTCCCTAAAAGTATGCCATGGCACTTTAATACGTCATGAGTGAATGAATACGTCATGTGAGCCTGAGATCATCTCCCCCGGGCCTCGGCAGCTATACACAGTCAGGGGAAAAGAAGAGAAAGACTCTTTCTGACTAACAGGACAGTATGATCTGAAAAGAGAACTCACGGGACACTGTGATAGCCACTGTACGGTTGTCGAGCACAAACTGACATTATCGTTGAATTATCATTAGATTGAAGAACAAGTTCTTACGGACAATTACAAGTGCTTTAAGTTGTGAAATAAAACCCTTCTCCTTCCCAAGAACTTAATAAACTCTGTTACACACACAGAGGTATGTGTGTGTGAGTGCTGACTCCTTGTGAACACTTAGGAAATGGTTGAGTACCAATGCATGCAGAGGAAATAACCCACAATTCACGCAGGACAAACTTTAGAAATTAACCCAATTCAACAAAGACATCCATACAGAGAGAAAGCTGAAGAGCTAGAAACTGACCTCTGTCCCCAGAACCCCCCCTGCCACTGCCCTGCTCCAAGTCCCTGGAGAGTTTGGGAGGGGTGCAAATCTGCTTTCGTTCTAAGACAAAAGTTCTCAAAAGACAGAATACCTTAATTGACTTCTAAGCTATACTTCTAATTAAATTTATTCTAAAATGAAATGAGGGGCCTCAAGAGGTACAGCGCTTCCTGTTTTTGAAAGAGAATGCAAGAGATACATCCAATCTCTAAGATTCTGAAATTTTATGAAAAATGGGGAAAATTTTTGCATGCCTTGGTGTCATTTAAAACAAGCATAAAAATGTGTTTATTACCAATGAAAAGAATTCAAATTCCAGGAGGACCTGGTGATAATGCCATTCCATTCAGGCAAACTTCATACATTTTAAAAGTATTTTTGGTAGCCATTAAGGGCTTCAAAAAAGATCTTCCTCATTCATGTTCATCATGAATCTTAGATCCCAGTGATAGCATTGTAAAGCAGCATAAACATAACCCAATCATAACATTGCATTCCCTCTCTTAATTAAAAAAAGCAAAACCTATAATTATTTCAAATCCAGTTTAAAGTGTAAAAAATGAATATTTCTCAAAGAAAAAGACTCTTTGTTTGATAGAAACAACTTGTTTAGATTTAGAAAAAAGGCTGTGAGAGAGAATTAACGTTCCTAAAAACATAAGCCCTTGAATACTCACAAATTGTGAAAGAAGACAATAAAAAAGGAAAATCAGAAATAATAAAATTTAATTACTGGTTAATTGAAGTGGGTTTTTGACAATGTTCTTGAGAAGCAAGTGTCCTGCAGATACTAAACCTAAGGAAATCCTGGCAGGAAGCAACAGGGTGATTTTTATTCAGGGATGTGAAATTAATCAGGAACAAAAGGCACATACACACACAGCATCTGTAAATGTATTTATTACAAACGTATGCCTCAGCCACAAAGTCAATTTTATAATGATTTTATATGTGTGTATTATATGTGTAATGTATATAACATATAATATTAATTATATAATTATATATAAAAATAAATTCAGGACTTTTATTGAGATAAAGTAGAAAATGTGAGTTGGAGAATATGAAATTTTTAGCTAGTTTTCGAGATATATATCCTTCTTCTGTTTCTACTAATGTGGTGGACTAGATACTTTTAATAGTTTCTCAATATAAAACACTTAGAAATGAAGGTGATAAAAAATCAGATATTCTTTAGATACTTAACTGAGATTAAGCAAAGTGACAGAAATCCCTAGATCCAAAGTTAAGAAAAAAGATGAGCACCAGAGCAGTAGGACTATGTTGATGCCTAGGGTTGATAAAGAAATGAGGGCCAGGAAAAAGTTGGGACTTGGAATTGGCACACATTCCACAGGAAACTAGGAATCTTAAAATGCTATGCCATTTTGTAAAAGGGTGAACTTTGAAAATAGGCCAATCACAAAAGCAACGAGCTAAGAAACTGACCTGTACCCTGGGGGAGTAAGGATGACGGTAGAAAAGAGGGACCTCTTCATAATCAACAGTTACCAATGTAGGGTTTCAGGTTTAAATATGTGCTACATGGAAAATCAGAGAAGCTCTAAGCCAAGAAACTGTCTTAGAGTTGACCTGGACTGTTAGCACCTTAGAGCACCAAGCACAAGCAAATACATACTCTCTCTGCATGTGCCTTCAACCCAAGGCCTGCAGTATTGCTACAAGTAATACCCACTGAAATTACAAAATACACAATAAAACAAATCAACATAAATGAATCAAAAGAAACAACAAACATCAAAAAGAGACATTTCCCAAATAAAAGGCTGGATACAGGATATAAAATATTTATTTATATACAAAATATTAATATACAAATATGTTCTCTGTTTAAAATATTCAAGGAAATAAAAGAGTTTAGAAAATAAGAAATAAAGTACTACCAAAAATAAAAGAGGAAACCAAATATAATATCTAACAATAAAATAAAATCATAGGAATTATAAACTCAATGTACAAATTAAGTAACAAATTACATACACAGTTGAAGATACAAATTTTAAAAATATCACTCAGATAAAAAGGGGTTAGAAAATATTAAAGAGATGTTAAAAATATTGGATATAAAATGAGAATGTATACCATATTAGAGGCCCAGCAAAAAGACGAGACAGAATGAATAGGAATATTCAAAGAGATAATGTCTGAGGTAATAAATCTTTCAGACTTGGTGAAAGACATAACTTCTCTAAGTCAAGACAGATGGCCAAGAGACACATGAAAAGATGCTCAACATCACTGATCATCAGGGAAATACAAATCAAAACTATAATGAGATATCACCTCACACCTATCAGAATGGCTAAAATGAAGGAATACAAGTAAAAACAGGTGTTGGTGAAGATGTGGAAAAAGGGGAACCCTCTCGCACTGTTGGTGGGAATGCAAACTGTTGCAGCCACTCTGGAAAACAGTATGGAGTTCCCTCAAAAAGTTAAAAATAGAACTACCTTGTGTTCCAACAATTACACTACTAGGTATTTACCCAAAGAAAACAAAAATGCTAATTCAAAGGGATACATGTACCCCATATCCCGACATTTATAGCAGCAGTATCTACAATAGCCAAATTATGGAAAGATCCCAAATGTCCAGCAACTGATGAATAGATAAAGAAAAGGTGGTATATACATACGATGGACTATTACTCGGCCATAAAAAAGAATGAAATCTTGCCCTTTGCAACAACATGGATAGAGCGAAAGAGCCTCATGCTAAAGGAAATAAGTCCATCAGAGAAAGACAAATACCATGGTTTCACTCATATGTGGAATTTAAGAAACAAAACAAATGAGCTAAGGGGAAAAAAGAGAGAGAGAGGCAAACCAAGAAGCCAACTCTTAACTATAGAGAACAAACTGATGGTTACCAGAGGGGATTGATTAAATAGGTGATGGGGTTTAAGGAGTGCACTTGTTGTGATGAGCACTGGGTGTTGTATGGAAGTGTTGAATCACTATATTGTAGATCTGAAACTAATATTACACTGTATGTTAACTAACTGGAATTTAAATAAAAACATTAAAAAAGAAGAAGAAATCCTAAAATGAATAATCTATATATCCACAACAGACATATTATAGAGAGATTGCAAATATCAAAGATAAAGGCAGACATTAAAATCAGAGATGGAAAAAAAAAACTGACAGGCGACAGAGAAAGTGCTTAGACCAACAGCAAGAGCATTAATGGAAATAAAATATACAGTGATATATTCAATGAGCTGAGAGAAAATAACTTCAACATAGGAATGTATAGGCAGCTAAACATATCAAATAATAAGGCAAAAAACATATATTAAATTCAACAAAACCTGAGACATTTTAATGCTTAGCCAGTAGAGGTCTTCTAAAAAAATGTATTTTAGAAAAAAACAAAAAACAATCAGAAAAAACATGAAAGAACAGAGATACAAAAAAAAATTTTTTTGGACAGAGAAATTGGCAAGTAAGTGGGTAAATCTGAGAATATAATAATATTACAACAACTAATTTCAGAATTCAAAAAAATGTTATTAAAGCACTAGAAAAATAACCACAGCAGGAGGTGACACCATTAAAGCATTCTAACTTGATGCCTTATTAAAAGTATACATACTAAATTTTAAAGAAGTTAACTAGAAGATGGAAAAGCAACTGTCTAACTTTCAGGCCAGTTGAAGGAATATAATGGAGTAATAATAATAAATACCAATTCAAGTGAGGAACCAAATAACTAAAGATAGAAAAAGCAAGACAAATAGTAACTACAAAATAGTACGGCTAAAAAAAAAAATACAAATCTACTAGTAACACGTGAAATATAAATGAACTACACTTGCCAGTTAAAACAAAGATTGGAGAATTCCTAAACAAACAACCAAATAAAAAAATGGGCAAAGGACTCAAATAGACCTTTTTCCAAAGAAGACATATAGATGGCCAGTAGGCACATGAAAAGATGCTCAACATCACTAATCACCAATCAGACTGGTTAAATGATAAAAAAAAAAAAATACGTGCTGGTGAGGATGTGAGAAAAGGGAACCCTCTTGCACTGTTGGTGGGAATGTAAATTGGTGTAGCCACTATGGAAAACAGTATGGAGTTTCCTCAAAAAAAAAAAAAAAAACTAACAATAGAACTGCCACAAAATCCAGCAATTCCACTTCCGGGCATTTATCCAAAGAAAATGAAAACACCAATTGAAAGAGATATATGCATCCCATATTCATTGCAGCATTATTTACAATAGCCAAGATATGGAAGCAACCCAAGTGTCTATTGATATTGATGAAAGGATAAAGATGTGGTATATATATAAAATATATATATATATATACAATATATATAAAATATATATATATTTTATATATATTGTATATATATATATATATTTTATATATATATATATATATATACCACATCTATATATTATATTATATATATATATATACCACATCACATATATATATTATATATATTGTATATATATATATATAAAATATATATATATATATATACAATGGGATATGGTCATCCATGAAAGAGAATGAAACCCCTCCAGTTGTGACATCATGAATGGACCTAGAGGGTATTATGCTAAGTGAAATAAGACAGAGAAAGATAAATACCATAGATTCCACTTATATGTGGAATCTAAAAAACAAAACAAATGAACAAAAACCCAAAACAGAAACAGATTCATAGACACAGGAAACAGTGTCGTTTACCAGGTAGGGGAGTGGTTGGGGTGGTGGGCAAAAAGGTGAAGGGGATTACGATTTACAAACTTCCAGGTATAAAATAAAAGAGGGATGTAATGTAGTGCATAGGAAATACAGTCGATAATATTGTAATAACTCTGCATGGTGTCAGATGATAACTAGACTTAATGTGGGATCATTTCATAATGTATAAAAATATTGAGTCTCTATGATATATACACCTGAAACTAATTGGATAGTATATGACAATGATACTTCAGTTTAAAACAAATATGTTAGAAAATTAAAAATTCCTGCAATGCACTGTTCACAAGAGACATACAGGAAGTATGAAATCTAAAGTTTGAAGTAGAAGTAAAATCTGATCAGATTAGTATGAGTAAGAAAAATTATAGGCCAGTCTTTCATGAGTAGACATGAAAAATCAATTCAAAATGGATTGTAGATCCAATTGTGACAGATAAAAATGACTGTTTCTATGTTAAGATTTTAACATAGACAAATGTAGTCATGATCTTGAAGGAGAAAAACATTTCATAAGGAAGACTGAAAAAGCGTTAACAATAAGAGAAATAACATATAAATTGGATTTTATTATAATTAAGAATCTCTATTTATGAAGAGAGGTCATCAAAAGAGTGAAAAGACAAGCCAAAATTAAAAGATATTTGCAATTCCTATAACCAACAAAAGACTTTCCTACAAATGGAGCAAAAGACAATTTGTTTAAAAATGGCAAAAGACTTGGAAAATCATGTCCCCAAAAGAATGCCCACACTTCAATAAACACAACTGCTCCATAACACTGGAAAGGGAATGGCAACTTTAATCACAATACTATACCTCTTGACACCCACTAGAATGGCTTGAAAATTTTTAAATTGAAAAGTATTATGACAATGTGGAACAACAGGAGCTATCCTATTCTGCTGATGAGAGAATAAATTGGTATAACCATTTAGGAAAATCCTCAGTTAACTACTGACCATACGCACACCCTATTATTACTTAGCGGTTCAATTCTTAGGTACAAATCTAAGAGCAATATATTCATATGTATACCAAAAGCATGTACTGAAAATGTTCATAGAAGCATCATTTTTAGTACCACAAAGCTAGGAACAATCCAAATTCCATCAACAGGAGAACTGACAGATAAATGTGATAATTTCACACAATAGAATACTATGCAATACTGAAAAAGAATAGTAACTGCTACATACAACATCACGGATCAATCACACACAAATTATATTGAGTTAAAGAAGCAAAATGTAAAAAAAAAAAGATACCATATTGTTCCAATTATATGTTATAAACAACTAAAGCTCATCTGTAGTGACAAAAGTAAAAATAGGGGTTGCCTAGGGAGGAAGTTATAGCTAAGAGGAAAAATGAAGCATCTGGGATACTGATACCGATACCCTTCTATATCTTGATCTGGATAGAGGTTCTCAAAGGGTGTTCACTTTTCAAAGATCTATTAAGCTGTAAATTTATGATGTGTGCATTTAAAAATATATTTTAAATATAATTAAAAAAATTTGCTCACATTTCACCCTTTGATTTTCTACAGATGTCTCCCATTAGCTGAACCCATTGGAAAGCCAAAGAAAAGGGAATAAACTGATCCAGTCAGTAGAGGTTCAGCCTGCCAGAGCACTGCGCAGGGTCAGGAATACATCTGGAGTGGCCAAAAAAGGAAAAGCAGTTCAGGGGCCATCCCAAAAGGCAACCTGGAGCCTTGTTTATAACAGTAAAGAACTGGAAATAGACTTAAAGTCTATTCATCAAGCAAATGAATACATTACATCTGAAATAAGCATATAAAGATATATACCATTGCAAATCAGAGCTATATGAATCAGAAATAAGGCACAAACACAAGAGGGAATGTTAAAAAGAAAATACAGTATGATAGAGATTTTTTACATTTTTAAAATATATAAGACTATTGTTTATTGTTTGGGGGTGCATTCATATAGCAGTGGAAGTAAACAAGTGCTTAGGAATAATAAACATCAAATTTAGGATAGCTATATTTTTATGGGGAAGTTAAGTGTGGAATATGGTCATAGAGGGCTTTAAACTATATTTGGAATGTTTTATGTCTAAAGCTACATGAGAGGTACATAGATGTGCATTCAATCACTTTTTACAGCTTCATGAATGTCTAAAATATTTCATAATAAAAAGCAACACCATCATGAACACCACCAACTTCATTATAATTATGTACTCATAGCATATGCATTATATATAGCATTATAATTGGGAATAAAAACAACTTAACCATTCACATATGGTTAATTCTGACCCATCAGTCAAGGAACACTGAAGGGGTCCCATCAGTAGGGCACATGCTTGAGTTTTTTATTCCAGGACTAGAGGCCAGTTTGGATGCTCTTTTTGAGCAACTATGTGCAGCTCTAGAAGTTACTTGGGGATAATGGGTAGTATGGGGCTTTAAAACAGAGCAGAGCTAAAGGGTCAACACAGAGATTTAATCCTCAACTTTGACCTTATTAGCCTAATACTCTCAGAAACTGAACTTATTTTTATAAATATATATATGGATATATTTAATAAATACAAAAATGGATACATATTTTTCTACTGTGTGACATATCTATTCATACAGATGTTGAAGATATATACCATCAAGTGGCTATACTAATTTTTTTTAATTTTTTTTAAAGAATTTATTTATTTGTCAGAGAGAAAGCACAAGCAGGGGGAGTGGCAGGCAGAGGGAGAAGCAGGTTCCCTGCTGAGCAAGGAACCCAATGCGGGACTCGATCCCAGGACCCCGGGATCATGACCAGAGTCTAAGGCAGACGCTTAACTGACTGAGACACCCAGGTGTCCCGTGGCTATACTAATTTATGTTCCTTGAAAGTTTTAAATCTATTTGCTTTCCTTTTGAGGGAGACTTTGAGGTCTTGTTTTCTAATTATTTACACTTTTAGAATTTACTTCCTTAGTTCATATCCTTATCCTTGAAATAATACCTAATAGAGCTGTCCTTTATTTTGTAAGCATAACAAAGACTATATGTTGTATAATCCCGGAGGCTTTCTGATGAGTGCTGCATAAGTTGAGGTCCATTTAACAAATATGATCTCATGCACTGTCAGCATATGTGTACTCACTATAATTAAAATGCAATAACAAGAAATGCATGGCAAATGAGTTTTAAACCTCTACCGACGTATGAAATAACTTCTCCCTTCCAGGGTCAATTGAACCACATTTCTCACTTATTTTGCCCTTTGTCTCCACATAGATCTATAATACTAGCGGGAAAAAATTGCCTTTCTCATTACAGAGCAATACTATAATAATTTAATTTGATTGCTCAAGCTAAGTACTTTTAAGCATTACTATTTCTATGGCAATCCTCCTTTCATTTATTATACTGGGGAATATCTGTAGCCTTTTTATCCAAACTGCACCAAAATATTATCAAATGCAAGCAAATGGTGGCTAAGCCAATCATAGCATGGCAATTTTTGAGTTAATATTCTTAAACAGTAAGAAAAATTTCAGAAATGCTACCACATTTTCTCTCAACATGAAAGAATTCACTGTCTCATGATCCCAAAACCTAAAAACGAAAAGTGGAAAAATTCAGGATCTAAATATCAGCTTCAAAATTTAAAAGAAATAGTTGGAATTTAGGTATTTTTCTTGATTAATACCAAAGAGGTTGATATTTTAAGGTTGGCATTTGTTCATCTGGAGCATTTGGATGTAAGCAGATTTTCATCCCTTATGGATGTTTACATGGCATGTACAAACAGTCCTTCCTCCATAAATACCTACTACAGCTAAAGCATTCCACTGTCTAGAATAACCCGAAGATTGAATTTATTTAGATAGCACTATTTTTTCTAATAGTGAAAAGCACTTTCACTTACATAGAGCTTCCTATAAATTTTTCATTCAAATATTTGATAACATATAGGTGCATCTTTGGTTTGAATGGATAAAAGAAATCATTTCCCTCTTGTTTCCTTAGAGAAGAAATAGAATAGTTGAAATTTTTTGTTGTTATTATTGGACATTATATGGTATTTACTTACCCTAAAAAGAAACATCTTCTGATCTTTTAACATTCAGTTTTATAGTCTATTTCACATATTTTTTTAAAAGAAGAATGAAAAAAATCAATGAATATATTCAACCTAATTGAGATCAACACATTAGGTAAATGTCACCAATAAATAGTTTTATAAGAATAGATTTAAGTAAAAGGATGGAGAAAGACAATTGTGTTTCTTTTTTTTCCCATGTCAATTAGCTATTCTTCATCACCTACTACTATATTATACATTAATAATTTTATTTTTTTTAAAGATTTTACTTATTTATTTGACAGACAGAGACACAGCAGAGAGAGGGAACACAAGCAGGGCAAGTGGGAGAGGGAGAAGCAGGCTTCCCGCCGAGCAGGGAGCCCGATGCAGGGCTCGATTCCAGGACCCCGGGACCACTACCAAGCCGAAGGCAGACGCCCAATGACTGAGCCACCTGGGCGCCCCTACATTAATAATTTTAAAAAGCCTGGTACTTTTTCACACCTAGTAGGAATACAATAAGTGGTTGATGAATTAAATTAAAAGGTAATGAAGCTTTCAAATTTTTCAATTTATTATAGAAGAAATGATTAGTGACAAGGAAACAGCTTCATCTACTTGCTAAACTTTTCTCATATGTAATCATTTCTTTCTTTTGGCTTTATAATTGAAATTTTTGGAAAGTAAAATATGTTCTTTAGTTTGAAAATTGAAAACAAACAATTAAGTTAATTGGCAATATTTAATATTTTTTTATAATCTATCATGCACTTCTATTCAATTGTATCTTGTTTGTCTTTTGTTATGTCTTTTCTGACAAGATTCACTTAGGTAATTTGAATTTAAGGTCATAGAGTGCAGGTAAGGTGTCTTATTTATCTCTGTAAACACTATACCAGCCAGTATTACATCCCATTTATAGTAGTACCATATTTAAAATGATTCACACATTTCTCCCATGTTCAAAACACCATGCTAAAGGCATGGTGAGAAATGGTCTTGCTTGTTTACCAAGAATTTATAATAAATCAAGAGAAACAAATTTCTAATGAATTGATACATACCCTAATAATCTTTTGAGCTATCTTCTACGGAATCACTAGGGTGTTAATTAATTAAAGTAGGGTATTGAAGGCTATCAGAGCAGGGCATATGGTGAGCTGGATCTTGAGGAACAAGTGGGAAGGAGGGATTTAATGCAAATGATGAAGTTCCAAAGTTTAGTCATTATAGATCACATCTAAGCCATATGCTAGTACCTATGTTAATAGTTATTTCATATTTTCTTTCATATGATTCAAGTTTTATTAAATTTTAAATAAATATACTTAAAAAGAAAACTTAGTAAGACTTCCATGAATGAAACAAACAAAATGGTATCATCTGCTACAAAGAGAAGGTGCAGTTAAAAATACATATATGCATCACAGACCTGTACCTCTGAAGCAAATAATACATTGTATGTTAAAAAAAAAAAAAGAAGAAGAAGAAGAAGATAGCAGGGGGGAAGAATGAAGGGGGGGAAATCGGAGGGAGAGACGAACCATGAGAGACGATGGACTCTGAGAAACAAACTGAGGGTTCTAGAGGGGAGGGGGGTGGGGGATGGGTTAGCCTGGTGATGGGTATTAAAGAGGGCACGTACTGAATGGAGCACTGGATATTATATGCGAACAATGAATCATGGAACACTACATCAAAAACTAATGATGTAATGTATGGTGATTAACATAACATAAGAAAAAAGAAGATTTAAAAAATACATATATGTTGAAACAGATAAAAATTGTTATACTTGCTCTAGCTACTTACCAAAGACACTGAGTAGTCAGGGATAGTCCAGGTCTGCATTGCTTCTTTTAAAAGGAGTTTACGTGCAGTGCCTGGGTGGCTCAGTCATTAAGGTCTGCCTTAGGCTCGGGTCATGATCCCAGGGTCCTGAGATCAAGCCCCACATCGGGCTCCCTGCTCAGCGGGAAGCCTTCTTCTCCCTCCCCCACTCCCCCTGCTTGTGTTCCCTCTCTCACTGTGTCTCTCTCTGTCAAATAAATAAAATCTTAAAAAAAAAAAAAGAGTTTACGACAAGGTACTGAGACAAAATAGAGACTTCTCTGAAGAGATAATAAAAGGATGCTGCTATGATCTGACTTGTGTACCCCCTCCCCCTGCCAAACTCATATGGTAAAGCCCTAAACCCCCAGTGTAATGGTAATTGAAGACTGGGACTTTGGGAGGTAATTAGGTTTAGATGAGGTCATAAGTGTAATACCCTCATAAAAGGATCGATTCTCTTACAAGAAGAGACACCAGAGATCTTGTTTCTTCTCTGTCTTTCTGCCAGGAGAGGACACAGTGAAGGCAGCTATCTGCAAGCCAGGAAGAATGTTCTCACCAAAACCCGACTATGCTGGCACCTTGATCTTGAACTTCCAGCCTCCAGAACTGTGAGAAAATAAATGTGTTATTTGAGCCACCCAGCCTATGGTACTTCGTTATGGCAGCCCAAGTTGACTAAGATAGATGCGAAGGTAATTGAAGGGAAAACTTTTCCAAGTTATGATACGATTTGCTTCAGTGCTATTTCTGTGCACATAACTATCTACCTACCATGTCCAGCCTACGATAAGTAGAGTATGTTCCCCATTTTTGTTAACCCTAAGAAAACCCATCATGAATACAGAGAGATGTGAACAAACATCCCCTGGTCAGAGAAGAGCAAGTGGTCTAATGTTGCAAGAAGCAGCCTTTTCAAGCTTGATCAGAAATTAAGCAAAAGCTTGAATTTGAGGTTCAGGGTGTCAGGGATGTAGTATAAAGGATGTAGAAGGGATGTATTGATATGAGTGTTGGGGGATTTTTCCTGGCCTAAATTATTTAGTTTACATAACTATATTAGTTTTCCACTGCATAACAAATCACCACAGACTTAGCAGATTAAAACAACACACATTATCTCAGCGTCTGTGGGTCAGGAGTCTGAGCACCATAACTGGGTCTTCTGCTCAGAGTTTTACAAGATTAAAATGAAGATGTCATTTGGGGTGCATTCTCATCTGGAGACAAGACTGGAAAGGATTTTGCCCCCATGCTTATTTGGGTTGTTAACAGAATTTGTGTTTTTGTGGCTGTAGGACTATGGGTTCTAGCTGTTTGCTGGACATGAGCTTCTAGAGGCCACTCACATTCCTACAGGCCATTGTAGTTATGAAGGGAAATTTTAAAATATGTCTTATGCCTTGAAAATCTACATGTAGTTAAGGGCTCTCTTTTGGAAGGCTTTGAGTACAGTGTCCACTCATACGAATTCATCATTTGAGCAATGACAGTGGGCAGGACCCCACCGCCAGCAAGGTGCAGGACAGTGAAAGTATAGCAGTAAGAGAAGGAACTGACCGTGGAGACATTTAGGAAATACCTGTAATTGATATAGGGAGGAATGATGATGAAGCTTGAGCTATCCAGTGGGAATGCAAAATATAAAAGCAAGCAGGGGTTAACAACAGGGGACTGAGAAAGAGAAAGAAATCAAAGATGACACTGAACCAATCAGCAATTACTTGTGAACTTGAAAACAAAGTATTTGCATGGGAAGTTCAGGAACGGAGTTTGAGTTGTGGCTATGAAAGGGACAGCAAGCAATTTTGAAGAAGTGTAATTTAGGAATGAGGAAGAAGAAGGAAGTGCTAAGTCATTTTAAACATCTTATATTTTAAAAGACATAATAATGGTCATAATGTATTAATAAGAATCCGAATGAGTAAAAAATAGTGAAAAAAGTAGGTAAAAATGATATCAGTATTAGGTATCTCAAAGAGAAGGAAAAAGATTTTGTGATATTGAAGATCTTCAGCTTCTTTCCTTTTTTAATAAAATAGAATTCCTAGTCAGATCATAGACGGAGACAAATCGGTGATCAGAAATTAAGCAATGGCAGTATTTCACAAATGTGAACAGAAATTTATTAAATTGTGACATTTATCTGCTCACTACTTTGATAACATAGATCTATTCTATTTTTAATCCTGAATAATTTAAAAAATTACTCTACATTAAATATTTAACCTATTCAAAATTATCCTGTCCTAAATATATCAATTAAATGCATACATTATATGCAAGATCACTTTTATTAAACCAAATTAAATATTGAACTAAATTTAATAATTAAACTGGATTTCATATTAGATCAATTTAACACACAGTGTAAAAAGTTCAATTTGTGCAAGGATTTCATATTAGATCAATTTAACACACAGTGTAAAAAGTTCAATTTGGGTAACAGAAATAAATATTGGATAGGTTTAAAAAAAGAAATGACTATAAATTTAGTTAATAAAATATCCAACATGTAAAATTTTAAGGTAATATTATGTGTCATATGCACATATATGTGTGTGTATTACTGTGCTTATGCACGTAAAGATAAAAATAAATATGTCACTAAAGTGGACTGTTATTCTGGAGATATATACCAAGATATTCATGACTTCTTTGAATTCTTGGGCACCACCAGAGCGTATATTTTCCCTTATAAAATGTAATCAGGTAGAATTGGAAACCTGAAATTACCTCCTCAACCCCTAATGAGAACTACCATGTTCGTAATAAAAGATGAGTTGGGAAGGCATCTGAACAGTTAACTAGCTTTACACTCCAAGTTTATCCATTCATTGAAAGCAATCTTTATTGAGCACTTAATTGTGCTGGACACTGTTCTAGGTGCTGAGGATATAGAAATGAGTAAAACAGAAAAATCTCTGCTCCTGGGGAGTTTCATTCTGGTGGTAGTGCTGCTGGTGCTAGTGGAGGTGGGGGTTGGGGGAAGGGTGAAGAAAAACAAATGAACATATAATGTGCCAGCATAAATAGAAAAATAAAGCAGGGTAAGGAGAACAGAGATTGACAGGGAGGGGAATGATATTTAATTTGGGATGATAAGGAAAGGCCTATCCAGGAAGGTGATATTTGGGCATAATGAGATGAGGAAGTTAGGTGTTTCTGACCTGGAAGAAGAGCTGTTAAATTTCAAGGCTAAGGGACAGGTAGTGACTCATATTTTTAGCACAGACTTTCACAGTTGCTTGCAAACTGTCCCAAAGAAGAATAACAAATCTGAATATTTTGTAAGTTTTAAGGATCAGTAGGTTTTAAAGATTGTTAACATCCAAAAAAGGTCTCAATACTAAATCCTCATGCAACTGTCAATTTAGAAGTAAGTTTTTACACACACAGACACACACACCCCAGTGAAATTCAATTTACATAAAATCTAAATCAAGTCTAGACTCCAGTTAATCACTGATATACACTATTTGTGCTATCTTCTCTTTAACTTAAAGCAAACCACAACCTCCAGTCCATGACCTTTGTAAAATGCCATAGTCCTATTTCCTGCCTTTGTAACAAGTACAGGTCCAACATGACTGAAACTTCTTTGATGATTGTAAAGCTTATAGCAGTTTGGAGTCCTCGCTCTGAACATTCATTCTCACTTGGCTGCACCACCTACAGAAGTAAAAGGTATAGGAAGTCACACTGAATTTATACTAAAACACAGTTAGAAGTTTGTTTGGGCCTAAAATTCTAAAATAAAGCTTATTTATTTATTTATTTATTTGAGAAAGAGAGAGCTCACATGTGCACAAGCAACACAGGAGCGGTAGAGGGAGAGAGAGAAAGAGAATTTTAAGGAGGCTCACGCCTAGTGTGGAGCCTGATGCAGGGCTCCATCTCAGGACCCTGAGATCATGACCTGAGCAGAAATCAGAGTCAGAAGCTTAACTGAGCCACCCAGAAGCGTAACTGCCCCAAGCTGTTTTTTATAAAATCAATTTCAGCAAATTTTTTGAATTTTATTATTGCGGTCTATGATTACTTGGCTTCTTGTGAGTTGATTTCATTATATAACAATTGCTTGATGTTATATCAAAATTCCATTTTGAACTTTAGAGATTATGAAAGGAATCAAGCCAACACAATTCAGCTTCAAAGGTAGGAAATTTGGGGGTGCCTGGGTGGCTCAGGTCATGATTCCGGGGTCCTGGGATAGAGCCCAGCATTGGGGGAGCCTGCTTCTCCCTCTGCCCCTCCCCCTGCTCGTGCTCTCTCTCTCCCTCACTTTCTCCTCTCAAATAAATAAATAAAATCTTTAAAAAAAAGTAGGAAATTTAGGTAGCTTAATATTTTATACACATTCTATTTTCCACTTCATTGTCATAGCTCTGCAAACACACTCTGCCTCTCTGTCTCATGGAATAAGTAGAACAGTGAAAGTTAACACTCTCTCCATTAAGGGCTATCATCTGTGAAACTTGATTCCTCAGGAGATGCCTCCTTCCCATTGCCAGTCATTTTATCTAGCAAAGAATCTCTATAATGTCTATTTGGTAAAACTTTGTTTGTCCTAACTAAAGTAGTGAGACACCAAATTTATTCCAGTCAAATAAAAACCACTTGCCTTGTCAACTTATTGCTCTTAACTGTAAGTTTCCTAAGGTCTCAGAACAAAGTAATGGCTTTTCCTTGACACCCCCATACTTTAAAGTAGTGTCTGGCATGCTATAGGTACCCCCAAAATTGAATGTAATTGAACTAGACCAAAATACCCAGAAGCACACACTACCTCTACCTCTTAAATACCCATTGCTTGCCCTGACATAGTTTGGGGCAAGCTTCATTCAATAACCCTTGTCTTCTGTATATCCTAGCATTCATTATTTTATCTCAATAAAATGATTTTTTTTAAAGATTTTATTTATTTATTTGAGAGAGAGAGAATGAGAGAGAGCACATGAGAGGGGGGAGGGTCAGAGGGAGAAGCAGACTCCCTGCCAAGCAGGGAGCCCGATGCAAGACTCGATCCAGGGACTCCAGGATCATGACCTGAGCTGAAGGCAGTCGCTTAACCAACTGAGCCACCCAGGTGCCCTCAATAAAATGATTTTTAATGATAGTAGTAAAATGCTTCTAAATCTAAATATACCTTAACTATTGTTCCCCAAACTGTCTTCTCTTTTGTTTAATTTCCTTTGATTTAGCTTGCAAGGAATGAAACACATACCTGTTTATAACCTACACTCAGACTCTCCACTATGCTCTCTTGATTAAGCTCCATTTTTGAGAAAATAAGATAGTTTGAATTACATTTAGGTGATTTTCCAGAATTTTTTTTTTTTTTTGAGACAGAGAGCTCATGCTAGTGGGAGGTGGGGGGAGAGGCAGAGGGAGAGGGAATGAGAGAATCCTAAGCAGGCTCCACACCCAGCTCAGAGTCCCACGTGGGGCTCAATCTCATGACCCTGAGGTCATGACCTGTGCCTAAATCAAGAGTCAGACACTTAACTGATTGAGCCACCCAAGCACCCCAGAATAATAATTCTTGATACCAACTTACTCCCAAATTAAAAAATAAAAAAGGATTTTATTCAGAATTAAATTGCAATGTTCCTGATCATTGTCATGTACCTATTTTTAAAAGATGGCTACCTTGTGCTCTTTTCTTCCATTATATTCCTGTAGTATGCAAGACAATATTATGCACATAAGCACTAAAACACACAAGAGAGATTTACTCATGCGATTTTGAAGTTGAAATAATTAGCTGTCCTTTGGAGTTTTTACAAAAACTATTAATTCCTGTCTTTACTGATGGTTTCACAATACTATAATGCTATTTTGCAGTGACCAACATTTGTAATGCAAAAGCCTTATTTTAGAACTTGCTATGCTCTGATTATAATATAAGTCACTGGAAGAGAAGTGAAGCAAGTTAGGATACACATGTATACAGGCTGGTCTTTGTTATTATTTTCTTCAAGTATTACTCCCTAATTTAAAAGAAAAGTTATGGGCACCTGGGCAGCTCAGTCAGTTAAGCATCTGCTTTTGGCTCAAGTCATGATCTCGGGGTCCTGGAATTGAGCCCTGTGTTGGGCTCCTGCTCAGTGGGGAGTTTGCTTCTCTTTCTTCCTCTCCCTCTGCTCCTCCCCCTGCACCCTGCTCATGCTCGCTCACTCTCTCTCTCAAATAAGTAAAATCTGAAACAAAATTAAAATGTCCATTGACAGATGAATGGATAAAGAAGATGTGGTATATTTATACAATGGAATATTATGCAGCCACCAGAAGGAATGAAATCTTACCATTTGCAACAACGTGGATGAAACTGGAGGATATTATGCTCAGCGAAATAAGTCAATCAGAGAAAGACATGTATCATATGATCTCACTCATATGAGGAATTCTTAATCTCAGGAAACAAACTGAGGGTTGCTGGAGTGGTGGGGGGTAGGAGGGATGGGGTGGCTGGGTGATAGACATTGGGGAGGGTATGTGCTATGGTGAGCGCTGTGAATTGTGTAAGACTGTTGAATCACGGACCTGTATCTCTGAAACAAATAATACATTATATGTTAAAAAAAAAAAAGAAGATAGCAGGAAGGGAGAAACGAAGGGGGAGAAATAGGAGAGGGAGACGAACCATGAGAGACTATGGACTCTGAGAAACAAACTGAGGGTTCTGGGGGGGGGGATGGGTTAGCCTGGTGATGGGTATTAAAGAGGACATGTACTGAATGGAGCACTGGATGTTATATGCGAACAATGAATCATGGAACACTACATCAAAAACTAATGATGCAATGTATGGTGATTAACATAACATAATAAAAAAAAGAAAAAAAATCATTTGCTAAGATGACTTTTTAAAAGCAGACTTATACTTTATAATTTTCTACCTATATTCACACACACTACTGTTTATGTGAGGTTTCTACAACCCTTTACATTATCCTAGATATCTTCATTCACTTCAGGAATTCACTATGCTGAGAACAGATCTCCAGTAGCTGCTGGTCCATGAAGAATAAAAAAGTATATGGAAGGGGTGCCTGGGTGGCTCAGTCGTTAAGCATCTGCCTTCAGCTCAGGTCATGATCCCAGGGTCCTGGGATCGAGCCCCGCATCGGGCTCCCTGCTCTGCTGGGAGCCTGCTTCTCCCTCTCCCACTCCCCCTGCTTGTGTTCTCTCTCTCTCTGTGTCTCTCTCTGTCAAATAAATAAATAAAATCTTTAAAAAAAAAAAAAAGTATATGGAACAAACCTGACCCAACTTCAGCATGGATGCGAGATGACCAGCCTCCCAAAGCAAGGTTATATATGCTATCCTCAATCTAGGACTAAGTAAAATGAATGTTTAATGTTATAAATCACTGAATTTGTTTTTTTTAATTATGCAGCATTATTTCAGTAATAGCAGACTCATGCAGATAGTGTATCCATATTAAGAGAAAAAAAGAATGTTTCTAAGAAACAATAGTTAATTTAGTGATACAATAACATAAGGGTATCCAATCATTTTAATAATGAAAACAATGGCATTTTTCTTTAGGTTCCAATGAATAATCTCTGTGAATAAACCCCAATAAATAAAAGGGACTAAGTCTTGACTGAAATATCCATCTGAATATAAAATAAAGAGTTGGATTATAGACTTATTTATCAATAAACATGTAAGACTAATTGTGTCTAATTCTCCAGCATCTATAATTATAATTTATAAGGTTCTTGGGAAATACAAATTAAGACACATGTTTGGCTGGAAGAATCTTTGAAAATTTTGTTTGCCTCATAATACAATTAATGCCTAGGAATCAAGCAATGCCCCATCCCAACCTGAGTATAAAATTTTGCTTTTTCAAAACTTGTATAACCTCCAAAATTATAACAACTTTCCAACTCTCCTCTGACCATTTGATTCTTTCTTCCACACAAAACCTTCATGACTGAGAGGAGGAGTAAACAGAGGGAAGATTATCAGGAAAATTCAAACGTTCACCTCTTCTAGGGATTTCCTGACTGTTCTTTTTTAACTTTTACTATGAGCACCTGAGAGAGAAAGAGAGATTATTTTTTCTGAGAGAATTTGTTCTATGTGTTCCTGGAAACCACCTGCAAGCATACATACATGAATGTCCCTGGATTCTGTGAAACATCAGTATCCTTAAGATAGATTTCCCCTTTTGCTTACAAAGTGCTGAAAATATTTTTAATTGTATTCCTGTTGCTTGAAATTAATTAATAGAGCAATTACTTTCAGGAGTGGGGATTGCAACTGACAAGACCTAAAATCTGAAACTCGTTGAAGTAAGATTAGATAGGAAGCATCCAGAACCGAGCCCGGTCATTCTTATGAGAGTGAACATATTATTTAAACTACTCTCTTCAGTTACTTAGGAATTAAACTATATGCTCTAGAAAATTTAGTAGAAAAATGGCAGAAAAGGGGTGCCTGGGTGGCTCAGTTGGTTAAGCGTCCCACACTTGGTTTTGGCTCAGGTCATGATCTCAGGGTTGTGAGACTGAGCCCCACATCAGGCTCTGTGCTCAGCAAGGAAACTGCTTGAAATTCTCTTTCTCCCTCTGCCCCTCCCCTTGCTCATGCTTGCACGCACGGCTCCCTCCCTCTTTCTCTCTCTCTCTCTCAAATAAATAAATCTTTTTTTTTAAAAATGGCAGAACAGTAGAGTATATTTGCATTTTCTACAGAAACTGTAGCAAAGCCAGTCCTTACAAAAATTGAAATGGAATAACAGGAGAGCTGTATATATGTCTTAAGGAAAAAGCTACTCTGCCATAGTCAAAGATCTAAGACTGATGATGTTTAAGTGATATTTAACTAATGAAAAGCCTCGCTGAAACCCAGCAATTTCCAGTTCTATTATACCCTAAAGCCAGAGCAATAATTGGGAAGCAATGCAGGCAAATTACCTAAAATGTACCCCCGAAGTGACAAAGTTAAAATAAAATGGGCACCACCCAAAGAAAGGCAGATTAGGAAAAAATGTCTCCCACCCTGTTTCCACCAGCCTATGCTTTTCTGTCCATGCTCTGAAGCAGGAAACATTAATCAAAGATCAAATTTGATATGGAGAATTCATAGACCTATTTCTAAGAATTAGAAGTCATTCAGAGGTTGTGTGTTCTTGACTATGGGTTTGAAGACAGTGACTCAACTTGCTAACCAAGACCCCACTATGAAACTGAAGATCAGCCAAGTATGGCTTGGATATAAACCTCATGCTCACTACATAGACTGGTGATTGGTTAGAAAACAAGGCAATGTTCACACACTATCATTTCCAGTAACAGGGCATATACCACATAAATAGCACATGAAATCCTAACTCAAAATCTTCTCAGGACTGACCTTCAAAAACATGGAGAAAAGAAAGTCCCCTCAGCAGACAGAATTGGAGCAGCCAGAGTGACTGACCCAGTTGCCACCAAGAGAGTTTGGTAATAGGCAAAATGGTCTTGACAGGCTTTGCAGCACTTTCACACATCCGAGAAGCCACTGAAGGAAAGACAGCGTTGTACATAGCTCCTAGGGTTAACATGTAGAAAAATCCCTGAGGGCATGTTATTTACCCATGAAACTCGGAGTTTCCATGAGGATTCCATTCCAAAAGTTGCAGGGTTTTCCCCAAACTCCAAATGCTTCAAGAGATACACTAGAGTTTTGTGATGATATTCTATTTGATACAAACCAGATCTAACTTTTTTTGGAATATTATAAAACGTTAATGTTTTCACATTGTTAGTCATTTTTTCCCCACAGCTTTCTTCATTGATTCTCCCCATTTCTCTGTGTCTTACTTGTGATTCTTAAGTCATAGCAATGTTTATTACTTGGGCCTTTTATATTTTATACATGTTTGACACATCTGGTAATTATTTCAAATTTTATTTAGTCATTTGGTGACATAATAGAAATGGAATATCATAATTAATCTTCAACCTGTAAGTCTTGAATATTCAAAATCAAGTGAAATTTCTCTGTCAGAGACATCTGAATTTCCCACCTTGGTCAAAATGTAAACTAGTGATGGAAAAGATTGTTGATGAAAAAAAAAGAAGAAGATTCAAAAGAAATCAGGCTAATGAAGGAAGATATTGAAAGTGAGATCTAATGCTGACTTCCAGCATGATTAGCATACCCTTGACATGAGAGAAGATTTGGCAGAGAATGAGTATACCTATGATCCAGATCCAGGTGGGATTCTACTTAGGTCCTAAATCTTATGCAAAACACTTAACCACATGCTCATTAGAAAAGGGGCACAGGTTGAGGAAATTAGTCCTATGTGAGTGTCAGGTGGCTACTAAGACTAAGAAGCATTGAACACAAGAAATGGTATTACTATTGACAAGTGAGGGCCATACTGATGAGCTTGGTTGGGACATTTGATCTTTTCTACCTATCTGAGGATGAATATTTTATACAGACATACTGGTTTGCTTTTTAGCCTCAGAGGACAGATAACTGTTTCCTACCAAACTTTTTTTTTTAAGATCTTATTTATTTATTTGACAGAAAGAGACACAGCGAGAGACGGAACACAAGCAGGGGGAGTGGGAGAGGGAGAAGCAGGCTTCCCGCGGAGCAGGGAGCCTGATGCGGGGCTCGATCCCAGGACCCTGGGATCACGACCTGAGCCAAAGGCAGACGCTTAAGGACTGAGCCACCCAGGTGCCCCCCTACCAAACTTTTAATGCTCTCATTTTTAGTATTTATGATACCTATTTAAACAATTTGTTTTCACAGTGTGCCAATGAGAAAGAAGTCCTTGACTAGGCTTGCGTCCAGGAAATGGATAGTGAAACCTATAGTTTAAAACCATTGTAACGTAAGAGTGTTTGTGGTGAGGCACAGCGCGCTGGAGGCACCCCAAGTATAGAAATAGCAAAACCTGAAGTCCTCATGTTGACAAAGTCACAGCTGCAATTACCCTGGAAAGGTAGTGAGCTTGCTGATCGCATATTACATTTTATTAGGCTGTGGAAGGACATCCCAGGGCAAGAGTCAATAAGAAAGCAAGAAACGTGGAGCTTTATAAAGATCAACAACGGCTTATACAGAATGAAGACTTTCATAATGGTAAAGTCATACTAGAAATAATATAACTAGAAATAATATAACAGGGCAAAGTAACTTAAGGGACGATGTAATATAGGGAAGAACAGAGGGCCTAGAGCAGAACCTCTGGGACTTCCATTAGAAAAGCTAGTCAGAGCCAAAAGGAGAGATGGAAATAAAAGGATGGGGCTAGAGTAATTACATAGCAGAACAAAGGGATGATCCTCTCACTTACAGAAGAGGCAAGCAGGGCTGGTCTGTTTTGATAGATAATTATTCCCAGTCAGTCCTAAGATCCAAGTTCTTCCACTCAGGGACCTACTCTAAAAGTGAAAAACTAAAAATTTCATGAAGCCAAAATTCTCCTGATGTCTTCTTCTATTTCCTCTTTCAGGAGCACACAGTTTTGAGGGAATAAATGTACCCCGAGCCAAGGGAGATGGGGAAAAAGTGGTTGTACCTTGTGTAATCCTTGCTGATTGCAGAACATTGGGCCAATTCTGCATGTCACAGAATTATAGTGATTCTGGTAGGAGATTTTCACAGCCTCATAAGAACTTAATAGTAATCAAAGAGGTTTTCCTTCTTCCGTTAAAAAAGAAAAAGTAGGGGGCTGAAAAATCAGGGGAAATTGTTCACCTGAGTGTCAGAGGGGACCAGTTTCCCATTAAGCAGGCTACTCCTGCTGGACCAGTTCATTAACCACGAATGCTTTGTTCCTTGGCGGAATGTTTTTCAGCCCTGATGAGCTTGGCTTTGAGTGCCTCCCCGGAGGAGGGGAGACTAAGTGTTGGCAACACAGCAGGCTAAGCCTATGTGTTCTAAGGAGAGTGTACAGTTGCTAATAAAGTGTTTGGATTTTTCTTTTCTTCTTTTCAGGTGCAAAAAGCTCTGCAGACCCTGATGGGCTGCTTGAATATTTTGATCTCTGTCTAAATCTATGCAGTTTTTGTGCATCTAAAAATAGGCCTTCAAGAGAAAGCATCACTTGATATGTATTCAGAGAATGTAGAAGGAAAAGGAAGGCATTTTATCAAACAAGTTAAAAGTAAGTGCATCTGCAATGACCTTATGCCCCAAAGATACAGTCATAGGGTCTAAAATCATTGAATGAGACCTCAAAAGTCTAACCTCCCATTTCATTCATAGTCAACATCTCAGGAGGTAGCCTCCTCTTAAACATATAGAAGGATAAAGGAGGGCCCACTTATCAAGACCACCTTTTCATTTTTGGCCGTTCCTAATTATTCCATCATCTAGCCACTGGTCTCAATTCTGCCATCTGGGGCCCATTAATACAAGTCTAATTCCTCAGCCATATTGTTCATCAAATTTTGGAAAACACCATGTCCTCTCTCAACATTATTTTTTCAGACTAAATAATCTTAATTCTTTTGGCACTTTTTATATAAAACACTATATTATAGGTTTCAAGTCTTAGAAATGCTGCACTAGCATATTAGTTAGGATGGTTTGGTTGCAGGTGACTGAAATCCAATGGAAACAAGTTAAGTCAACGAGGGAAATGTATTATACAAGCACTGGGGTGTTTCACAAAATTCAACAATTTTGAATCAATTATCCTCTGGATATCTTTTTAACAGTAAAGATTAGTTTCAAAATGTGATATAAACAGGCTCAATAATTTCTGGCCAGATTAAAGTATTTTATCGATTAACGCCTCTTTTCTAACCAGTACATGTCTACAATTGCAGCAGTGAGAACCAGATCCTGCAGGTGGAGAGCATGTTTCTATTTAGAGGCATTCTCTCACTGCCTGGGTGGACTAACGGCATTAGTGGGCGGAGACTCTGGGTACTAAATCTCTTCCCAAACAGATTGCTCTCTGCAATGAAAAATTATCCTGCCTGCCCAAAATGGCCCATGGAGAGCTGTTAACATAGTCAAAGTTTTAGGAAGCTACATCACAATTTCACATGAAATTTTATTAACTCAAATCTCTGTCTACTCCAAATTTTGCAGTTGAATTTCTGAATCTAAATGCAGGCTTCATATTTACTTTAATTTAATTTACTCTATTGTTTATCATGTATTACATGCTATTCCCTATTAGTATTACTTTTTAAAAAATATCTTGAGTAGGTCATTGGAGAAGCACTGTAAAGTAGTGGCTATCATAGGCTGTAGTAAAGTAGGCACTATCATAGGCTGTAAATCAGACAGACAGGGCTTTAAGTACTGACTCTACCACTTTTAAGATGAATAATGATAGATAAATTAATTCACCTAGTATCGCCTCTACCAATTGAGGATATAATAGTTAGCTTGTTTGGTTGTGAAAATAAAATGAGAGAACCTAGGACAAAATTGCTCAATGTGTAGTGGCAGTTGTAGTGGTAGTTATTATTACAATCGTTCACAAATTTGATGGAAATGCCGTATATAGACTTACTACATATAGATACAAAGGTAATCGTGGACCTGTACCCTGTCCGCTGGAGGCCTCCATTTAGAATGATCTTATTCCATTAATCACCAACCCAAGAAGAGATCCTAAACATAACAGGCTGTAGTTATGTTGTCAATTATTTTTAGCATCTTAGGTCATAAATCGTCCATTGTGTATGTATTTCTTGAGCTTCAGTTCCACCTAAATCACCATTTCTAGTCTTAAGAGAACCCCCTTACTAGAGAAGAAGCAAAATCTGTTTCGAGTAATCTAGGATTCACTATTTTTTCCAATGGAAAGCTAATTAGCAGAGTAAAGTTGCAAGGTTTTTTTTAATCATTCTGTTCCAGCATATATTTTAAAATATTCACAGAAATCCTAAAATTTGGGCATAATTATAAACACTTCAAATGCAATCTTCAAATGCAATCATTTACATTCCCACATCAAAGTTTATTGACTAGGCAATTATCTGTGGATCCAAATAAATGATTAAATTCTCCCAAGCCCTGAGGCAACATAGATCATTGCTGGAGCACATGGTTCTCCTTTAGCTTAGGATCTAAATGAAATAGACATATGTTCGGTATGTTTTTTTCGTTGTTGATGATGAAAAAGAGACCTGTAAACGTTGCTCAGATTTAAGGAAAAATAAAACAAAGAAAACATTTAAAGATCCAAGTGTATCTCTGTGTCCTGACTTGGCATCTTTAAATCAATGAGAGAGCTTAATTTAGAAAAGCCATCATGACAGGTTTTCTTTACCCTCCTGTGGATAAAAATGCCAGGCATGTAGCAATTGTCACATCTTTTAGGAATGCCTCATTTGGGTCATACAGGAATATGTGTTATTTCTTGTGTCCTGAGGACATAGTATTATAGCAGTGTTCCGTGTAAACAAAGCTCATTAGTCTAGTTGGGGTTATGACCCGGGGCAGGGAGGAGGATGTGGGAACAGACTTTCCTGACACGTTGCATGCTGGACACTTGCACGTTGTTCCCTTAAGGAGGCGCTGAAAATAGCCTAGACCCTGCAACTCTCTGGGAAAATACACGCCCAAGAGCGCTGGATGCCCTGGGGTAATTCCATCATCTGCTCCTTCCATGATAGTGTTACTCTCATCATTTATATTTTGAAGAATCCACCAAACAACATATACTGAAAAGCTCCCATGTGTTGGACTCCTGGGAAGGTACAGGGTTATAAAACCCAAAGAGTACGTTCGCCCATAGGTTAGTGGGAAATAAGGATTTCAGGGTCTTCCATAATAAAAAGCATATATATTACCTCTAAGCCACATCAATTTATTCTTTCTGACATGTATATTATTTTTTACATATAGAAAAATTTGTAAAGAATGATATGGTATTGGAGCTGAAAAGGATGTTTTAAAAGTTAACTTAGCTGTAGTTCATTCCTGTCAGATCCATAGTTAACTAATAATAATTGAGGGTCTAACTCTAAGTACTGTTGCTCCATTTAATTCTCCCCACAAATCCATGACACTGATTGTTTTGATCTCTCCTTAACAGACAAAATAGAAAGACAAAAAAACTGTTCAGGTCAGCAAAGGAAGGTACCTTGCCAAAAATCACACAGTAATATTTCTAGATGAGTAATTTTGATAGTGATATGCAAATGATATTAAATATGTATATGCACACATATATTTTTATAAATGTACATGTATAAATATATTTTCACTTGATGCCTTAAAACTTAGTTTTTAAATGTTATATATACATATAAAATCTAAAATTCTCTGTATATGCTGAGGACATATTGATGTAAAACAGTAATTACAGTAGTAAGTGGCTGCATATAGCGTTTTATTTTTTTTTTTTTTTTTTTTTGCATATAGCGTTTTAGAGCTTTCAGAGTATTTTCACATATATTAGCATATTAGACACCAATAAAAAACTAGCAATAATTATTTTTTTTTTTAATGTCAACAATTTTGCTAGGCAGTTGAGCATGTGTAAGTTAATCGAAGCAGATTTTATTCTCACACTTTGCAAATGAGGAAACGAAGAACCTGAGACCTAAAATAACTTGCCCAAAATAACAGGGCAAATAAGCAACAGGACTAGCCAGGGCTCAAACCCAAATTTTCTGGCTCGAAAACATGTGTGTACTGAAGATACATATGAGGAGAAATTTGACATATCATGGACTTTATACCCTTGACCACCCTTTTCAGCTAGCATGAGCTGTATCAGAAACTTTTATGCTTCTAAAAAACAGCTGGTACCAAGCACTGAAACGTTGTTGAAAATGTTTCGAGCTCAACAATGGCATGGATTCTAGAAACTGCAGTTTCTGCCGCCACAGAGACTTTAGTTCTGAACTTTCTGTTCAGGGCCGGACACGGTAATGTTCTCAGTCAGATTTATTGTCCGCATGTGAAACCAACCCAGAACCCTACATTCCCCCCATGCCACCTACACAAAAGGTTAAGAAGTAAATGATTTTTGTCCATTGTTTCTCTTATGATGTTAAATCACAGATTATTGCACAAGCAACTGAAAGTACGACATGGTATTAGTTTGGATCTAGAATACTTCAGTATATAAATATCGGAATATAGGTACTGTCTAAGGAAGCTGGGTTAGGTTTACCTCGTATTGGCTAACAAAAACATTACATGTTCCAGTGCTTGAAGCCATGTTTGGCCTCCATAGTTTTTTTTTTTTTAGTAGAACTGGATAACTCCCTAATGAGGTCAAGTAAGTGTTTTAATCATGGCATAAATCATAGCAAAATTTAAATGCTGATTAACAAAACATCTATTACGTGCGAAGCCACATGCATTGAGCTCATAATGTACACTGAGCTATTTTCACAGACAGATTATTTGAACAAAAATTTCAGAGGAACATTCTAACATCAAGGAAGAAAACAAATTGAAATAACATTTAGATAAGTACCTGGCCTGGCCTGGCCTGCAAATTGAGCAGGGGTAGAGTAGTTGCACGGACTGTGGCTTCTATAATCTGTGCTCTGCTTGGAACTGCATCTGTATTTTGATGGCAAATTCAGAGGGAGAGAAGACAGAGTAACTGCAAGCTTGGCTCTTCTTTTCTAATAACCTTTGCTCCGCTCTAGGATTTCTGACTTCTATGGGGTGGTAGGTTTTTATATTTTTATATTTTACAGAGTGAGATCATTTAAAAAATACTGTTAAGCATGCAGGCAATTAAGATTAAAGTCAACCTCCCCTTCACACTCCCTAGTCATATGCTTCTGTATCCAAAAGATAAGAACTTGAGAAATGGCTCACTGGGACAGGCCAATGGGCCTGGAGTCCAGGACTCCACTGCTGACAGCGATGGCAAAGGGTTTTATAGGGGATTGCGTGGCCGCCCTCCATGACGTTAGCCCGAAGAAGCAGGAGATGTATATTAAGAACACCTGATGACCTTCACTAATCCGTTATGGGTTTAACATCTCAGGATTTATCTAGATGCTTTGTGAACTTCTACTTTTATTTGGCCTCGATGCCTTTGTTGTATTAGGCAGCCTTAGGCTCATGGCATCCAACACCCTTTGTTTCAGGCCACCCTTCCACCTGCTAGTTGAATGAACATGGCAAATCCTTTTACTTCTCACGGCCTCAGCTTGTTTGTCCATAAAAATGAAACAACAACTGCCCTGCCCGTACAGTCAAATGTCAAAAGGTTACTCCAAACCAGTGGAAAATTAACATGAAAATGCAGTGATCCCAATGAAATAGTCATGTTCTATTTACTTTCCTGAATCCAGAAGCTGGTCCCAGGGCTAGCTGCAGAGTACTTGGAGGATGTTATCTGTATGTAAAATTCAGAGTTGTCCCTAGACTGTCCTTCTTGCGGGTCATGAAGAATGCAACATAAGAGCAGCGTGGCATTTGGTCTTTGAATACACAATTGTTCATTCATCTCACCCAGGGAAGTACCCTTTCATCCTTGCCTTTCGTTCCCAAAATCAAAACTAATTCATCTAAAAACAAATATTAAGTACTATGTTCACAGGCTGCTCTTCCGACTAGTAATTTTGACAGTGTTTTATGTACCTATACATACTGCTGTTTTTAAAAATAGAACTCAATGTATTTTTTAAGATTCGCAAACTATTCCATCTCTCCTACGTTTATTTGCCCCTCAACAAATCCCAGCATTTGGGTAAATAATAACTGCTTCTTCCAGAAACCGTGTTATTTTTCTACAAAGAGGAAATAAGAACTTTATTGTAAAAAAGAAATCTGGGGAAGGAACACATCAGTTTGTGAGCAAGAAGAATAAAGAGTAGAAAAAGTACCCACCTCAAAGAAGAATAAACCATTTGATCAATTTCCAAAAAATTTGCAGTGATTCAAGCCATTAAACAAATTTTCTGAAGTTCAAATATATTGAACCAGTCAATGTGTCTTTTGGCTTCTTCAAAGCAGTTCCCAATTTGTAATTTTCTATCAATTATCTACACTTTACCATTTCTGACATGTACTGACCTTTCCATATTAATATGTTCTTTACTAGATTTACAATTTTGCTAATACAGCTGTCAGGAGAGCGTTGTTGTAAGATGTGAGGATGGGAGAGGTCAGCAGTTTTGGTAACACCCTTTTTAGTAAGATCATGAATTTATAAAGATGGCACAGAACTGTAGCTAACTCTCCGAGATAATTTAAAACCGGTATATGTAATAAGAGAAAGTGGGACAATGCAAATAACATATCTTAAGCTCAAAGAGCAGATTTAGGGAAAAGGGAAAATTGACAAATTCCAGGAAAGATGAAGCCTCTTCTCCTCCAGAGAGCTAGTTCATCTTGAAAGAATCACTCTAGAAATTCCCTTTGTCCACCTTTATCTTTACCAAGACACTGAGTCTTTTATAAGCACGGTATTTTGTTCCAAATGATTTCTTCTTAATTTCACTCTGCTAATGATCTTTCCCCTCCACTTTCATTGACACATTTATGAAGTAAACTCAGGAAGATAATAGTGGTATTCCTTTGAAGCCTGCACAGTACCTAATGTGTTTTAAGTTTCATTGTATTAAAGCCATCCCGTGGGATGGGCCAACACACCGTGTCTGAGACAGCAACATTCAAAACATGCTAACCGCTTTTTCTCATCTTGTTATCATTAGCCAAGTTGCATTTAGTGCCATCATTTTAGTTTCTTCATTCATCTTAAGACCAAGTCACAAGAACAACCTTATTTGCTTTTTTTAATTGTTCTGCCCAGTCTCTAAAATATCTGTAATTGTTTCACATTTGAATCAAATTTATTAACAGACATATGGGTATAATAGAGAAATCACTCCAGCTGGTGAAGCCCTAAGCAAAACCCATAATAATCTGATCATTTGTGAATCATTGTCACTTGAATATTTTCTTGGTACAGCTTAATTATGACTCAACTCAGTCCAGAGTACAATGCACTTCCTGGGAAAAGGAGAAATTGAGAGCTCTCGCTACAAATGGAGTGAGCTTTGTTATTCACGGAGATCTCTCCTGCACAACTAAACATCTGCTAATAAATTTGTTTCCAGTCTCCATGATAGCTTTTACCTTCATCATTCAAACCTGGCATAAAATTTATGTCAACTGAGAATTCATGTTATTTACTCATTGCTAACTATTGCGATCTCATTAAAATTTTAGCCTGTAATACTCTCTGGAAAATTAGAAATGTTTATAAAAGTAAGTGCACAAATAAGAGAGAGAGACATTTTGCCTTTTTTTCCCAGAAGCTCTTTGACAGGTGGTCACCTTGAAATTATGCTGTGATAATACAGCCGGTTTTTAAAAAATGATCTTGATATAGAAGGTAATCAAGAGCTCTTGGGAGCCACCTCTGCATTTTTCCAAGCAATCTTTTCTGCAGTTTAAATGTGTTCATACAAATCTTAAATGACATATAAAGCAATTTTTCCCTTCAAACTATGTAGATCAGTCATAGCATTATAATTAAATGTCACAGAATGGCAAATAATTATCTTACTTAAATGGTTAATATAGGAAAAATCCATCAACTATCAGTCCTGAATATGTAAACATAGTACTTGTTGCTCTGCTGATGTAATTAAACTTAAAAGCAGATTTTATTTATGTGGCCCCATCTGCCACTGGCAAATCATGTTTGAGAATTGGTATTTGACTAGAGGTCACAGAGTCCACATGACTTTAACCCCACTTTAACCCGCCCCTACTTAGAGGGGTATTCAAATATAAAAACCTCAAGTCTCTACTTGCCAAAAAGAGTATCAGGATCAACTTTTTCTGTGTGAGGGACCTAGTCAATTTATGTTTAGTAACACCTTCCTTGCCTTTCTCTTCCAAATGTTTCTTCCTACCTTGGCAGCTTCTTGGAATTTACTCTGCTCACAGAGGCTTTGCTCACCTCTTCCAAGGAATGAGGGCTAAACTGATCTTAAAGCTCACTGTCGGTCAAAAACCAAACAAACAAACAAACAAACTGCACGGTTTCTATCTTCCAGAATTTTACTTAATTCTGCAAAGGCCCATTGAAAAATCCAGTAATTGAGATGCAGTGTGGTCCCACACTGTCAAATCCATCTCTCAGCATTCTCTCCCCCCTTTAAAATACTGGGGACAATCATTATCCAATTCTCCTGCTCAGGGTGGCTGCTTTACTCCTCAAAAGCATACAGTTCTGGGAAGAAATGAGGAGTTTGAGAAGAGGCGTCTGCAGGCTCACTCATATCCATTTCTCCCCTGACAGGGCCTAGAGCCCTTCTTTCAGCAAACTTGATGGTCAGGTCATGCCAGGGGCATCCAGTGTAAATGCAGGGCAGATACGGCAATTAGCGGAGCACAGTGGAAGGGATATGGTACGAACTTCCCATACAGTCCATTCCTCTGATCTCCATCCTGCTGTATTCACTGGAACAAAGATCAACAAATGAAAGGCACAAGAAAACAAATAACAATATTACTCAGAGAAAGAAAAGGCCATGTTCTTCCTTAGTTATTCCTGTTGAAGAGTTTGTATCAATCCACAGGGGAAGAAAGGCTGAAAGTTAAAACCTGAACCACACTCCTACAAACATGTACAATGTATGTGTTACAGATATATTAAACAAGCAAGCCTTCTGGGTATAAGAATAAAACAATGTTTTGTTTTGGTTTTTTCTCTCAACAACTCTTTAAAGTGTATTTAGTGGGAAAAGTTTCTCCCCTGCCCCTGGAAGAAAACTCCCATGGTCCCATAACTTTTCTGATCAATCTTAGGCAACAAGACGTCCTATGTTTAATCATAATGCAATCACAATACAGTCATCAAAAATACCTAGTCTTAAAATTAATCAAAATTCTAAACTTGGTCTGAAGTTAAATCTTTTCCTATACTTTATCTGAACTTGTATCAAGCAGTTGGTCAGGGAAGAGGGTTGTGATCCTCTTTTTTCCTGCCTTATGCTTCAACCCCTCTTTCTCATCTTACCCATCAGGGTGTTTAATCACATTCCATCAGGTATGAATGAGGAGGGAGAAAACCAAGCAAAACCTAGATAAGCCTCCAAGTGTCCCCTCTCAGTAAAGTTGCATGAGGACACAATTCTCCCAGCAATGAGGTATGACATTATCAACTAGGGAGTTCACTCAAGCCTTGGCATCCAGGGATTTGATTGAGGATTAGTCACATAGGCAGGCAGCAGCAGCACGACTGACCTTAGCTTCTCAGTCTGCACAGTGTGGCCCAGAGCCTCAGACACACAGAAACGGGCATTCACCAAAGTCACTTCATTAGCATGAACTATCTAGTCAAACAAACAGTAGCTAGAAAGAAAAGGGAATATCTATTTGAAGAGAAGAGGCAGAATAATAAAGGAAATAAGGGAGAATTGTTGAAGCAATGTGCCTGAGTAGACACGGAACTGGATTCTAGTACCCAAGTGGAGGGGTTAACCTTAGCTAAAAGTAAAGACAGTTCATCCATAGTTGATTAATTTCGGTTCCCCTAAAGACAGAGCCAGAGACAAGAATTTCTTGCAGGTAGTTTATTTGTTGAGAATCCTAAGAAGCACCAGTAAGGAATTAAGGACACTGAAATAAGGAAGGTTTTTATTTTTTATTTATTTTTTATTTTTTTATTTTTTTAAGATTTTATTTATTTGACAGAGAGAGACACAGCGCAAGAGAGGGAACACAAGCAGGGGGAGTGGGAGAGGGAGAAGCAGGCTTCCGCTGAGCAGGGAGCCCGACGCGGGGCTCGATCCCAGGACCCTGGGACCATGACCTGAACTGAAGGCAGACGCTTAACGACTGAGCCACCCAGGCGCCCCAATAAGGAAGGTTTTTAAAAATCCAATATAAATAGTGCATTATTAACCCAGTTACCAATTTAAGAAAGGGGAGCTCAGTCTCTCTAGGGACCTCCTAAAGATCCATGGAAAATGGACATCAAAGGTGTCCCACTCAAGGACAAGAAAGCTGGGACAGGCCATGCTCTGTTGGTTGAAGTTTGCCCCTCTGAGAATTAACTCTTGTGTACACTCTGTATTGAAGAGAGTAGTTACACAGAGGGCTAGAAATTTTAGGTTGAGAAAGGAAGGGATATGAAGGGCAATTAAAAAATAGTATGACTACATAAAATTATTATAAGAAATTGGAAACATACAACATAGTTAAAAGAGAGTGGGTGCTTGCCATTGAGATTATGGACATGTTGCCATGGCTAGTAAGGAAAAGAACTATGGTAGTTTCCACAGAATTGGAGGCTAAAGAAGGCTGGGAGACCAGACCATTGAAGAAGTCAAACTGAGAATCCAGTGTATTGAATGATTATCCATGTGAATTATGAAATCTCAAAAATCTAACACAGAGGTCATGTTGGAAAGACATAAGCCAGGAGCTAAAATCTTCAAATAAATTAAAGGAGTGCCCTAGGAGTGGGTAGATGCTTATAAGATAGGATGCAATGATATACCCAAAGGCTCAAACATTGTTTAGAATTACATGAGTAATAAAAAAACATGCTAACATTTGTATTAGTTTTATTATTGTTTTTCAATTGTCTCCAATAAACACCTTAATTTCCTGGACCTAGAGGACAATGCACACCCACTTACCTTGGTACATTTCAAAATGTGTGCAGTATATATTGATGATATGAGATTTTTAAAATTTTAGTGATCCTAAGGGTAGGGAGATTTTCCAGAAGTAGCAGTAAGGACTGAAAACAAACAAACAAAAAACCCTCTGTCACCCTTAAGCACATCAGTATGAGGCATATAGGAGAGTTCATTTGAGGGGGCTTCACAAGAGGGAGTATTCCAGGGCCCAGCCAGGAAAAAAAGTTGAAGCACTAATTACCGATTGATTGTTCCTTCAAGAGAGCAAGGTGGGTTACTTTAGGGACTGGGAGTATGGTGAACGTATTCAAAGGATTTGAAAGGATTGCACAAGACTCACTGTCTCCAAGGGTCAGCTAGGTGTTAGGATTGAAAAAGAATGTGAAGAGAATATTCAGAGAAACAGTTGAAGATTTCGGGGATTTCACTAATTACTGACTGACTTCCAGAGTGAGGTTGTTTTGGGAGCTGAAAGGGGTGGGTATGGAATTACTAAAGGGACTGTCAAGAGTCAGATTGGAATTAAATCTGGACTATATGGAACTATTAAGTCATTAAAGAAATTTAAAACCATTGAAGAAATAGAATCAATAGCTTAAAATCTGCCCACAAAACAGCAGAAATAAATCAGATCAGGTTTTATATGTCAGTTCTGCTCATCTTTCAAGGACCAAACACCATTCCAAAGAGCCAAGAAAGAAGAAAGTCCCCCCCCAAAGTCTACATGAATACCATACTAGAAAGAAAAATGTAATAAATCTTACTTCCCAAACTAGATAAAAAAAAAAAAAATCCTATAATAAAATTAGTAAACTGCATCTATCAATTATTTTTTAAATTACAAGCCAGCAGAGTTTATCAAAGGAATGCAAGAAAGGTTAATGACATGGAACTTACTCACCATGTTAATAAAGGAGAAAAATAAAAAGCTTCTAATCATCTCAATGGATGCCCAACATTTTGATAAAATTCAACATCATTTTATGATTAAAAATTAGCAAATTAAGAATAGAATGGAAATTCTTTAATCTGAAAAAGGTTATCAAAAGCCTACAGCAACTTTTATTCTTTTTTTAATTTTATTTTATTTTATTATGTTATGTTAGTCACCATACAGTACATCATTAGTTTTTGATGTAGTGTTCCATGATTCATTGTTTGTGTATAACACCCAGTGCTCCATTTAGTACGTGCCCTCTTTAATACCCATCACCAGGCTAACCCATCCCCCCACCTCTCTCCCCTCTAGAACCCTCAGTTTGTTTCTCGGAGTCCATAGTCTCTTATGTCTCCCCCTCTGATTTCCGCCCCCTTCATTTTTCCCTTCCTTCTCCTAATGTCCTCCATGCTATTCCTTATGATCCACAAATAAGTGAAACCGTATGATAATTGACTTTCTCTGCTTGACTTATTTCACTTAGCATAATATCCTCCAGTCCCATCCATGTTGATGTAAAAGTTGGGTATTCATCCTTTCTGATGGCTGAGTAGTATTCCATTGTATATACGGACCACATCTTCTTTATCCATCCATTTGTTGAAGGGCATCTCAGCTCTTTCCACAGTTTGGCTACTGTGGACTTTGCTGCTATGAACATTGGGGTGCATATGGACCTTCTTTTCACTACATCTGTGTCTTTGGGGTAAATACCCAGTAGTGCAATTCCTGGGTCATAGAGTAGCTCTATTTTTAATTTTTTGAGGAACCTCCACACTGTTTTCTAAAGTGGCTGTACCAACTTGCATTCCCACCAACAGTGTAAGAGGGTTTCCCTTTCTCCACAACCTTTCCAACATTTGTTGTTTCTTGCCTTGTCAATTTTTGCCATTCTAACTGGTGTCAGGTGGTATCTCAACTTTTATTTTTAATGCTACATCGTTACATGCATAACAAGTATGAGGATAAGCACAACTCTTTGGATGCAATCACCAAAGGATTTGATTTTGTTTTACAATTATCTCTTGGCCCTTTACTTTTTCATGTGAATTTTAGACTCAGTTTTTTGAGTTTAGATTTTTTTTTAATCACTTAGACTTTTTGAATGGAATTGCATTGAATATATAGATTTATTTAAGAATTGTTATCTCTACAATATTTTTTATATCTAAGTATGAATAGGAACGACCTCCTTTTTTTTCTAGATCTTCTGTTAGCTCCTACGACAATGTTATATTTTAAAGTTTTTAACGAATATTTCCTAGATTTATTCTTATGTATGGCACTTAATTGGTTTTGTTGCTATTATGAATGAAATATTTATCAAAATTCTATTTTTAATTTATTGTTGTTGGGTATAAAAAGAAACATTGATTTTTTTCTTTAATACTGGTTTGTTTCCAGCAAAGCTTCTAATTTTTATTTATTCAAATGATTATCTACAGATTGTCTAAAATTTTTGTCTGGACAATCATAACATCTTGTGTATCAAGAGGGTTTTGTTTTTTCCTTCCCAATCCATTTGGTTATTTCTTGTCCTGACCCTGCAATATCTATCTAGTAATTCTAGAGTAGGAGCAATTCTAGAGTAGGAGCAATTCTAGTGGTCAGTCTTTCTTGTTGCTATTTGTCATGGATATTTGTCATTCTTTTGGCCTACTAGCACCCTTCCTATGAAAAAGCTTAGTGGGAGACAAAGAATCCCCTCAAAAATGAAAGCTAAAAATGAGAGATGTTTCCTTTTCCAGTCTTCTGCACTAGAGCAGAGTCCACATGGCTTAGATTCCTCAATCAGACATAACCTGAGCCAGCTGTGATGAATCCGCTAAGAACAAGCAGAGTAGGAACGTCAGCACACTCTTTTTGTGGTCATGGCAGTGATAATAGCTGCAAAATTGTTTGCAGAGTAGAAGTGATAATGGAGCAGGTAGCAGGGGCTCCACTGTAACACAGTTCCTGGGGCACAATGGGAAGCTATGCAAACTAGAAGCATTTGGCATTTAACCATGGCAGTGAGCATTGTGGTGGTGGGCATTGCTTTCTGTGGCCAGGCCAGGAGCCTGAGTCTCAAAATGACCCAATAATTTTATTAGTTTGGTAATAATCTTTTTTTTTTTTTTTTGAGATTTTATTTATTTATTTGAGAGAGAGAGAGAGTAAAAGCATGAGCAGGGGGCAGAGGCAGAGGGAGAAGCAGACTCCCCATTGAGCAGGGAGCCCGATGCTTAACTGACTGAGCCACCCAGGTGACCCCCCCTTTTTTAAAGATTTTATTTGTAATAATCTTTTTAAAAACTCATTTTCTGTTTAAAACACCAAGAGTTCTTAAGAACCCTGAATAAGAACTAGATTTTAAGAAAATGCTTTTAACATCACATGATGTTGAATGCAAATATTTATATATTATAGAAATTCCCTATTCTTCCAAATTCGGAAACAGGTTTTTTGTAAAATCACAAATCACTGATGACTTTTATAAATTTTTTGTGTGTCTCTTTGAATGCCTATGTTATTTTCTCCTTAATACATTATTGTGGTGAAGTGAAAAAAAAAGAGAAAGAGAGAGAGAGAAGGCATGTGAGTGGGGGAGGGGCAGAGGGAAAGAATCTTCAAGCAGACTCTGCTCTAAGCACAGAGTTCCACTTGGGGCTAAGCACAGAGCCCCACTTGGGGTTCCATCTCATGACCCTGAGATCATGACCTGAGCAGAAACCAAGAGTTAGACACTCAACCCACTGAGCCACCCAGGCAGCCTGAAAGAAGACAGTTCTAATATTAAACTGTCTTCAGTTCTGGGAAAATCTTTCATGGTTATGATGTTTTGTTTTAGTTTGTCTTGCATTTAATTTTAGTTATACATGGCAGATTCAGTTTACCTTTGAAGTACTTAGAATGTTTCTATATTCGTAAAGGAAGACTGATATAGATCAGTCTTGTTGTCTTTTTGTCTTGTTGTCTTCATCTAGGATCAGTTTCACAGTTATATTGCCTCACAAAACAACCTGGAGAAATTCCACTCCATTTCTATTCTCCAAAGTGATTTATGTAAGAATTAAAAATATTTTTTCTTATAAGTATAATCATGTTTTCCTAAGGCAGAATTTTTCCCAATTTCTTTGACAGTAATAATATTCATTTTTTCTCTACAGCTAAATTAAATTAAAGAAGGTACAGTTTCCCCCTCCCTCTGTATAGACTTGCACCCCCCCCAACCAGACCCACATAGCCTCTCCCATTATCAACATTCCCTTTCAGAGTGGTACATTTGTTACAACTGATGAGCCTACATTGACACATTATTATCACCCGAAGTCCATAGTTTACCTTAGACATTGCAGTTCACTGTTGGTGGTGTACATGCCATGGGTTTGGGCAAATGTATAATGGTGCATGTGTATCTACCATTATACTTTCATACAGAGTATTTTTACCACACAAAAAATCCCCTGCACTCCACCTATTCATCCTTTTTCCCTCAATTCCTGGCCACCACCACCATTGAATTTTTTACTGTCTCCATAGTTTTGTCTTTATCAAAATGTTATATAGTTGGAATAATGGAGTATGTAGCCTTTCAAGATTGACTTATTTGACTTAATAATATGTCCATGTCTTTTCATGGCTTCTTAGCTCATTTATTTTTGGTGCTGAATAATATTCCATTGTTTGGAATTCTGAAGTTTATTCATTCACTTACTAAAGGACATTACCTAGTTGCTTCAATGTTTTGGCAATTATGAATAAAGTTGCTATAAACACCTATGTGCTGGTTTTTGGGTGGGCATAGTTTCAATTTCTTTGGGTAAATACCAAGGAGTGTGATTTCTGGATCATATGGCAAAAGTATGTTTAGCTTTTATAGGAAACTGCCAACCTGCCTTCCACAGTGGCCATACCATTTCACGTTCTCACCAGCAATGAATGAAAATCAGGAGTGGGGGGTGGGGTGGGAGGGATGGGGTGACTGGGTGATGGACACTGGGGAGGGTATGTGTTCTGGTAAGCGCTGTGAACTGTGCAAGACTCTTGAATCTCAGATCTGTACCTCTGAAACAAATAATGCAATATATGTTAAGAAAGAAAAAAAGAAGAAGAAGAATGTAGCAGGAGGGGAAGAATGAAGGGGGGGAAATCGGAGGGGGAGAAGAACCATGAGAGACGATGGACTCTGAAAAACAAACTGAGGGTTCTAGAGGGGAGGGGGTTGGGAGGATGGGTTAGCCTGGTGATGGGTATTGAGGAGGGCACGTTCTGCATGGAGCACTGGGTGTTATGCACAAACAATGAATCATGGAACACTATATCTAAAACTAATGATGTAATGTAGGGGGATTAACATAACAATAAAAAAATTAAAAAAAAAAAATCAGCATTTAATGTCTGTGTTCCAGATTTTGGCCATTCTAATAGGTGTGTAGTGATATCTCCTTGTTTTAATTTGCATTTCCCTGATGACATATGATATGGCGCATCCTTTCAGATGCTTATTTGCCATCTGTATATCTTCTTTGCTGAGGTGCCTCTCAGGTCTTTGGCCTATTTTTTAACCAGCTTGTTTTCTTATTGTTGAGTTTTAATTGTCCTTTGTATGTTGGATAACAATCTTTTAAAAGATGTGTCTTGGGGAATCTGGGTGGCTCAGTCGGTTAAGTGTCTGCCTTCAGCTCAGATCATGATCCCAAGGTCCTAGGATCCGAGCCCCACATAGGGCTCCCTGTTCAGCAGGGGGCCTGCTTCTCCCTCTCCCTTTGCTGTTCCCTCTGTTTGTGCTCTCTCTCTCTCTCTTTCTCTCTCTCTCTGTCAAATAAATAAATAAATAAACTTTAAAAAAATAAAATAAAAATAAAAGATGTGTCTTTTGTGAATATTTTCTCCCAGTCTGTGACTTGTCTTCTGTTCTCTCTCTTTTGGATCTAGTTTTAAAGTAATCTATAATTTATAAAATTTTCTGTCTTATCAAAATTTTTTAATTACACATAAAGGTATTCAAAGTTCTCTGTATGATTAAAAAAACACAATAGTGTTTTCTTGATAACATATGCCAGATGATTGCCTATTTTTTACTACATTTTCAAAGAAAATATCTTTTGTCTTTATATTTCTTTTCAAAATTTCCTTTGCATTTTTAAAAATTTATTTGTGATCTTATTTTTATTACTTTATTTCATGTTTATTTTAGCAAATAATAGCTTCTTGCTATGATGGAGTATCTGGTTTCAGAACTATGATATCTGGATAATAAAACTATGATAACTATAGTAGCTGGATAATGAAAGAGAAATAAATGGAAGAAGGGAGGAAAAGAGAAGAGACAGAGAGAGAAAGAGAGAAAAAGAAGACATCAAGACACAATTATTTGAAGACTGGAAAGCAAAAAAGGCAGCCATGATACAAAGGGTCAAGATACCGGAGAAAAACAAAATGCTCTGAGATAATCTTACATTCAAGGTCACTTTAAGACATTTGAAATTTGAAGTGCAAGATTGTAAGGCAATATAAAGGTATAATTTAGAACCTGTGAGAGTATCACTGGATCAGAGGAACACATATAAAATGTGGTACTACCACAATCTCTAGGGCTTGAAAATGCACAATGCCAAAGAAAAGGCAATCACACAGAAACGAGTCTAACATTTAGCTCACAGTTTCCATTTAAGGCATTTGATGACTCCTAAACTATGAGTATTCAAGGCAAGACCCTGAAAAATCAAGCAAAAAAGTAGCTGCTAAGAAACTAAAAAAAATAAGTAGAATTTTCAAGTTTCATGGAACTAGAGAAACCAAAATTTGAGTTTGAGACTGTCAAAAAAGAGTGGCCATAGGTAATATCCCTGAAGACTTCTGAAGTGGATAGATTAGCATGATCTGCTCATATTTTGTTTGCTTTACAGAAGAAGATTGAACTATCCAGAAAAGAACATACTATCATCCAGAGCTTCTACAATTTTGCAAGCTTAATGTCCAGTAATCACGACAATGCAGCCATGTATGCTAGGAAATAGAAGAAAATTACTAAAAGCCAAGAAGGGGGGAAAAAACAGACTTTAAAACATCCATTGACTATCCAGATATTCTCATTTATCAGACAGGAAATTTAATAAAGGAAGATATGGAGAATTTTGCCAGAACACTAGAATCTACAAAAAAATGAGTCAAGGAGAAAATTAAAAACTGTAACATAATTAACTGAAACTAACACTTAAATGGATGAACTTAATAACAGATTAGATATAGAGGAATGGAGAATTTGTAAGCTAAAAGGAAAATGATGAGCAAATATCGAGGTGAAACCAACTTTAGCATTCTTTACCATTAAAGCATAACATAAATCTTAATCTTTAATATGTACTCACTTCACATTTGGATGATAGTCATGTTATTAATGTTTTGAAAATTTTATTTAGACAGTGTTTGGAGGTTCAACCAAAATGCCCAAGTGGATCAACCCATGAGGTAAGCCACCCAGACCAACAGATATAGTTGAGAGTAAAGGGAATCTACAATGGATGGAAACAAAGGGAGATGGTATGTATCAGTTATGGCCTTTGGACCAAATGCAGCAATGGAGGTCCTATTAACCCTGCCCTTTTAAGGATTCCCAGAAATTGTAATCAACAAGAATCTTAGGGAAACCACAACAAAATAGGGTGAATTTAATGTGAGAAGCAAGGGCATCTGGGTAATGCAATATTTAGGCTACTGAAGTTACTATTGATAATTTTTCCACACACACTTAGATTCCTTTAATCAGATTGATGATCCCAATACCCAGCTTCTATGAGTGCCAATGCCCACCGCTCACACCTGCAAACTTCTCTGGAGGCTTATTGCCTCACCAGAAGTGCTAGAAGTAAAAACCTACCTTTGCCCAAGGGAGATCATAGCCAATGCCTGATTGCTGTAAAAGAATACAGAAGCCCTACAAAAGCTCCACTTTCCGGCCTCAAGATATGTGTGAGGGGATTGACATGCTCTGTATTTTTTTTTTCATTTATGCTCCAGAGCTTCAACCATGGTTAGTCTCATGCTGGATTTCACCTGAAGCTCATCTTCATTTAACTTCTTTCATTCCCTGTTCTATTTCCTCATTCTCTAAAGGGTTCTCCTTCTAATCATTCAACAAGAATACCAGTCTCAAAATCTGCCCCTAGGGTATTGCAATTAAGATACTGGCAAAACTGATTAAAGAAGAATAGAGATGGCACAAAATAACAATATCATAAATGAAAAAGATTATATTACTCAATTCCAGCAACCATTATAAAGTCAGCAAGAGAATATTATAAACAACTTTATGTCAATATACTTGAAAATTTAGATGAAATGGGCATGTTCTTTGAAAAAAAATAAGAAAACAGGCACATGAAAAATAGAAATATGAATAATCCTGTGTGTATGAAGAAACTGAACTTTTTTGTTGAAAGTTTTCTCACAAAGTAAGCCTTATAGCTATATGGCTTTACAGGTGAACTTGTTCAAACATTTAAGGAAGACCAATACCAATTTTAGAAAACCAGTACCAGAAAATAGAAAGATAAAAATATTATCTCAATATCAAAACCTGGTAAAGACATAATGAGAATGTATAGTAAAAGTTTCACAAACCTAACTGCAAAATCCTAAACAAAATAATAATAAATTGAGGCTAGACATGTATAAAACTTATAGTGTAACACTAGGAAGATTTTTTTAATCAGGAATGTAACATTACTTTCAAATTTATAAGTTAATCAATGTAATTCACCATGGTAACCAAATAAGGATGAAAAATCATGTCATTACTCAAAAGGTACACGAAAAGCAAAACAAAACAAAACAAAAAACCTATTCATTATAAAATTATTAAAATAAATTAAAGATAGAATGTTTCTCAATCTCAATCTAAGTCAGCCACTAAAAAAATCCATATATATAGCAAAGACCACATTTGATAGTGAAATATTAAAAGGTTTCCCTATAGGGGATTGAGACCAGAGTGAGTACTCTCACTTCTACTCAATTCTACACTGGAGGTTCTGGCCAGTCCATTTAAGGATGAAAAGTAAATAAAAGATTTATAAATCACAAAAGTAGAAACAAAACCATCATTCTCAAATTGCATGCATATTTAGAATATACAGTGCTAAAATATTTACATACATACTACTAGAATTTTTAGTGACTTTAGCAAACACTGGATAAAAGCAACATACAAATTTCTGTTTCATCTCTATGTATTAGCTACAGACAACTAGAAAAGCAAACATTTTAGAAGTTACTATTTCCAACTAGTATACAAAAAAATACCTAGAAATAAATCTTAATGTAATATATATAAGACCTCTATACAGAAAAGAGAAAACAGTAACGATACAAATTGAAGAAGAACTAAATAAATGTTCAAAAGATGATACTTTAAAGGATTTAATATTTAAATCTGTTCATAGATTTAATTTAAAAAATACTTCCAGATATTAAGAATTATAATGCTGTACAGATTAAAATGGTGTGGAATTCACACAAGAGTAGAGAAATAGACAAGTTGCAAATTCAGAAATAAACCCACATATACATGGTTGCCTGGGGGAAGGGACAATCTTTTCAATAAATAGTTTGGGAACAGTGGAATATCCACATAGATATTACATAAATGGCTACATTTTATATTGACTTTTTAATCTATACCATTTTTTGTTGTTTTATCTCAGGGTCTACTTTTATCAACTTTTTTTTTTCTTCTGTTTATGGATCAAATGTCCTTGCTTTATCATATGTCTAGTAAGTATTATATTTTGTTCATTGTGAATACTACATTGCTAAGTATCTGGATTAAGTCTCCTTCCTTTAAAGGGTGATATGTTTTGGTGGACAATTGATGGCTTGATCTTGTAGAAGTTTCACTTTAGGCTTTGTTATGCTGGATCTACATCAGGGTTTCTGAACTTGACCCTATTGACTCATTGGGCCACATAATTCTTTGTTGTGAGGAACTGTCCTGTACATTGTAAGATGTTTAGCAGTTTCCATGAACTCTCCCCACTTCATGCCAATAGTACTTGCCCCCTAATTGTGACAACCAAAAATATCTATATACATTGACACACGGCCTGCAAAGACAAAATTACCCCTAGTTGAGAACCACTGCTTTAGAGTAGCCCTTACTCTGAGGCTCTAGTAGCCCTATTTCTTAAAACATGATCTTTCTGATGTATCTTTGTAATGCCTTAGGTGTTTGATGCATCTCCACTCTACTTAGTTGCAACTCCAACTTCTCATAGCATTCCCCTACCTCTCTAAGAGTTGTCTTTCCAAAACCACATAGAATCTCATTCTGTATATATGTGGCCTAGTGTTTAGTCAAAGGTTCAAGGGGATGTTTCTTCTCTGCACACCTGCCTTCACTCTGGTACACTGTCTCATAAATTTCGGCCTCCTAAGCATGATCACTGCTGTCTGTTTGGGCTTAACTTCTCTGTCTCACAATGGGAAAGTATCCTCCACAAAAAATCCTGGGTAATTACAGAGTTTGTCTTGTATGTTTCTTAGTTTCAAGAATCAGATTTCTGAGCCATCTATTGTCTAATGTCTGAAAACTGATACCTCTTGTATTTTGTTCAGTTTTAGGGTTTATTGCAACAATTTAAGTCCCATATTTTATATCTCATCATGACTAGAACCAGAAGTCTCTGTTATCTATATAGAAAAGAAAAGAGGGGCGCCTGGGCGGCTCAGTTGTTAAGCATCTGCCTTCGGCTCAGGTCATGATCCCAGGGTCCTGGGATTGAGCCCCGCATCGGGCTCCCTGCTCTGCGGGAAGCCTGCTTCTCCTCTCCCACTCCCCCTGCTTGTGTTCTCTCTCTCGCTGTCTCTTTCTGTCAAATAAATAAATAAAATCTTAAAAAAAAAAGAAAAAAGAAAAGAAATGAATCCTGAGCCCTACCTCACAGCATTCATAAAAATTAGTTACTGATGAATTTTCAATATAAATATAAAAGGTAAAATAATAAAACTAGAAGAAACCTTGGAGTGGGCAAAGATTTCTTAAACAAAACACAAAAATATGGCCATAAAGGAAAATTTCATAAACTTAACTTCATCAAAATTTAAGAGTAAGTGCTAACTAAAAAGTAGGAAAAGACTTCACATATACATATATGTAAATATATACATATACATCACAAAGGATTTATGGTAAAAATATATACAAATATATAAGAAAAAACAGCCCACCCATTTAAAAAGTAGACAAAATATTTAAATAGGCACTTCATAAAAAATATCATCTAAATGGTTCATAAGCATAAGGAAATGTGCTCAACCTAATTATATATTTGGAAAAAGACAAATTAAAACATTATGACATATGACTATATACCTATTAAAATAAGTAAAATGAGGGACGCCTGGGTGGCTCAGTTGTTTAAGCGGCTGCCTTCGGCTCTGGTCATGATCCCAGGGTCCTGGGATCGAGTCCCACATCGGGCTCCTTGCTCAGCAGGGAGCCTGCTTCTCCCTCTGCCTGCCTCTCCCCCTGCTTGTGTTCTGTCTTTCTCTCTGACAAATAAATAAATAAAATCTTTAAAAAAAAAAAAATAAGTAAAATGAAAAAAAAAAGCACCTAATTTTGAAAAGGATATGGAACAACAGAATATTTATATCCTATTTATGGAGACAGAATAATTTAACAGTAAATTAATTATGGTTTATTCATCCAAAAAAAAAAAAATACCACATAGTGAGAAAAAAAATCACAACTTAGATATTCAATAACATTCATAAATGTCACAAGAAAATAGGCACAAAAATTTCATTGATTTAAAGTTGAAGAACAGGCAACTGTATGTATGTAGTAATAAAATAAAATATGGTTTGTGAAGTACTTGTCATTTGAAAAGAAATAAAAAGTAGAAGAGAGCATGAAGAATGTATCTGGAGTGCTGGTAATATTTTGTAATTTGATCTGGACGGTCTAAATAGTTAGCTTTGCAAAAATTTACCAATCTCTACAAATACAATTTATGCACTTTACACTAAGTACCCCACAGTTTAATAACAGACATAAAAGCAAAAAAAGAAACAAGAACAAAGAGCCACTGGTCAGATGCTTTTTTACAGCTCCTGGCCACCATCTCATTCGCTATGTCCCTGGTTCTCAACTCCTACTTTGATTTTAACATTTAGAGATATCCCTTCCTTTCCTCCTAGAAAATCCATGGATTATGCATGCTATATATTATTCAGGATTTTTTAATATCTATTAATGGAATGTTTTATCCTTGCCTAGTAGTTCATTATTTCAGGAACCTAAACTGCTTGTGGGAATATAAATTGATTTAATCTGCCTCAAATATAGTTTGGCAGTTGCATCAAAAGTCTTACAAATGTTCATCTCATTCATTTTTTACACCTCCTTTCATGATCCCACTTCCCGGAATTTCAGATTGAGAAATTATTTGATAATGTGTCTAGATATACACATTATGAAAACAAAACAAATTACAGCTAGCTGCAACCTTATTATCAAAACAAAAACAAATCCTAAAAACAGCTTAAGTGTCCAACAATGGAAGATTGGTCATATAAATTATGATATATACTTAAAGTCAATGACTAGATAGAAAGTAAAATAATGATGTTAAGCAATATTCAGTGACACGATTTTTCATAATACATTGTTGTTAGGAAAGAGAGCATAAAATATCATGTATTCTGTTAGTCTCATTTCATAAAAAAAAGAAATAAATAAAAGATATGCACAAAAATGCCAACAGTGGTACTTCTGGGTGGTGTGCCTTTGAGGAACTTCCTTGGTTTTTTGTATGTTGCATATTTTTGATTTGTAATTTTTTTACAATGAGTTAGAAAGAATTTTATAAACATGAGCTCAGTGCTAATGTGTTGATTTATTTCTAAGGGAAAATACCCTAAAAATAAATATATTAAGAGTTAGAATACAATATGATTTTCTAACCCCAAATCCTACAGGGTCATATGTAATATATTAATGTCGTGCCTATCAAATTCAGTAAATTTGGCTACTACCTTTTTATGACAGAAGAAATATGTGGAAGAATACATAGTGCATGATATTGAGTTAATATGAATGAAAGTTTATGACTATTCTTATTGTTTGCAATTTAAACACAGATTTCATGCTGTATATTTCTATTGCTTTAAATTTTTCCATTGTTGGGGTGCCTGGGTGGCTCAGTCTTTAAGAGTCTGCCTTCAGCTCAGGTCATGATCCCAGGGTCCTGGGATCAAGCCCCGCATCAGGCTCCCTGCTCAGCGGGAGGCCTGCTTTTCCCTCCCCACTCCCCCTGCTTGTGTTCCTTCTCTCGCTGTCTCTCTCTCTGTCAAATAAATTAATTAAATACTTTATAAATAAATAAATAAATATTTTTTCCATTGTTTTGGAAACTTGTAAACTACCAATTAGTTTTGTGCAGCTTTTGCATATTAGTGTATACTGTTTTCTCCCAAACTGTGTATATTTGAGAAACTAGTAAAGCATAGACCAAAGTGAATCCATTTCAGCAAAGCCATGAGGTGATCAAGAAGAGTTAATTGAGGGGCGCCTGGGTGGCTCAGATGGTTGGGCATCTGCCTTCGGCTCGGGTCATGATCCCAGAGTCCTGGGATCGAGCCCCGCATCAGGCTCCTGGCTCAGCGGGGAGCCTGCTTCTCCCTCTCCCTCTGCTTCTCTCCCTGCTCATGCTCTCTCTCTCTCTCTGTATCTCTGTGTCTCAAATGAATAAATAAAATCTTAAAAAAAAAAAAAAAGAAGAGTTAATTGAGAGAGGTAAAAAGTAACACAAAAAAAGAGATCATTTTTTTAATCATCAGACTTCTACTTAAGAGAAACGTATAAGACTGAATATTTATTCCATAACTTTATTAAATTATTTCTTATCTAAAAGTATTATGAGGTCATAGTGAGAGGAAGGGTAATCCTTTATTATTAGAAGGATATATATATTTAAAAAGTCTATGTACAATTATGGCTCCAGGTGCTATTCTTTTTTCAGTGAATACAAAATAAAACCTTTTTTAGGGTGCCTGGGTGGCTCAGTCATTAAACGTCTGCCTTCCGCTCAGGTCATGATCCCAGCGTCCTGGGATCGAGCCCCGCATCGGGCTCCCTGCTCAGCGGGGAGCCTGCTTCTCCCTCTCCCACTCCCCCTGCTTGTGTTCCCTCTCCCACTGTCTCTCTCTGTCAAATAAATAAATAAAATCTTAAAAATAAATAAATAAATAAAACTTTTTTTTTTAATTCCTAAATTACCTTCACTTTCATGAAATGTAAGGAATAGTTGTTGCTTTAAGTCAAGTGTATGCAGCTACCTATTCATCATAGTTGGTTTTACTGGAATAGGTCCTTGCATCCTACCAGAACTATCTATAAAGCCTTGTCTGAAGACCATTCTCTATATAACAGCACTAGAAGATACTTAAAGTATCTTCCAACCCTAAGAATCTACAGTCTTTGGAAAAACAGAATATGTATTTCATTAAGGTATAGATATCCCTTTTGGCCTGGATCTTGGTACCAGTATGGTGCCATATTCCATCTCCCTCTACAAAGATGTACTGTTCTTTTTAATATGTTCATGTGTTCTCTACATCTGTGTTCTCCACACAGTGGACCACCCAAGGAGCAGAACTCACTAACAGTTTGCTGTGCTGGATTTTTTTATGGAAATGTTAGGCTGGAAATAGTTTCCCTGAACTACAAGATTCAATAAGCTTGACCATAAACTTATAGGTGGCACCAAAACTACAAAGATGTCCATTTTTAAATTTCATTATATATGCACCAAAGCCACTCCACCCATATACAACAATTTCCATATGGTTAATTTTTGATGATGCTTAAAATCTTTTTAAGTCATAATGTTGTGTACTTGTCCAAACATACATTATTTCCAACTTCCTAGTCCCATGTTGTCATCTTAAATATGGCTCTATAGGAAGAAATGAGGTAAGACTGCACTGAGAACATACCCAATAACCTCTTCTGTAGCACTGTTAAGGATATTCAGATAAAATTAAAAGATCTGGCAACCCCAGGAAATGTTAGTGAAAGGCTCTTATAGTCAGGCCAAATTTTCTATGAACCTAAAATAGTACTCTCCTTGAATGACTGAAATCCAGACATTGATGAGGCAATATCCTTCAAGTAGTTATCAAATTAGTGAAAATAATAAAGAATAGAATTTTATTCAAGAAATCCAGAAAGCAATATTTTCCTTGTAACAAGCCTAGATGAAAATACTCAATATCCTGAGAAAGAAATCGTGATAATCTACTAGACCAGACTTTATTCAACCTCCATCCAGAATAGATAACCTAAGAAAATGATAAATAAATACATTTTATCTTTTCTTAGAAGGCAAGGAAATGAAGGAATTTGCCATTTAATTGTTTCCCTAACTTCCCAAACTGAATTTGAATTTAGTGTTAAAAGACAAAGTTTAAAAGTTTGCAGATTTCTTAATAGCTTTTCATTTGGGGGAGACATTCTTTCGTCCAGTAACAATCACTACCATACACATATAGCAGAAATTAAAGTCAGGCTAATCTCTGATTCTGTAATCATGTTACATTTAATCAAATGTCCCTAATACCTAAGAAAACTCAGGTCTAATTCTCATTCACACCAATCGTATCTTCTGTATGTTGCGGAAGCATGTAAAGAAGTTAGTGCACATGGTCTTTTTAGCCCGGAGCATCCAAATGAGTGACAGAAATGCTCACCCCAAATACAAAAGAGCTAGAGTTAGAGCAGAGATTTACTTCATTGTGATTCATACAACACACACGCAGGCATTAAAAAATTAGGAAGTATTCACAGATGACTTCCTAGGAGCAGATGTACCACTTACATAATTCTTTTACGCACCACGCAGCGTCACAGACATTAGTCCATAAATCTGATCTGCTTTTCAGTATTCCAGGGCCTCTGTGCTCCTAACAAACATACTTGACCTGAAGAAACTAGAGCAGTCGTTTTTATAGTTCCCATTATTTTAATGTGGCAGTCAAAAATCTTCCCAAGCAAGAGCTTACACCTTTTTTGTAATTTATAACGTTGCCTTGTATGTCAAAATTCCTTAAAGAAAAATTGTGTTTAAGGCTTTATTACCACATAGCTTGGGAAGAGAAAATAATCTGGTGTCTGAAATTAAACCATTTGATGCTCCCTTTTATCTATTGTCAGTGCTGTTTTTGTAGAAGATGTTATATTTCCCAGTGTTTGTATAAAACAGATAATATAATTTTTAGTTTTCCTCTCTCTTTTCTCCTCAACACCAAAGCATTTCTATGCAGAGACCATGGTTTTAGGCATAGAACAGTGGCTGAGAATTTAGAGGCTTAGAAACTCCAGACTCACTGTTGTGGCTGTGAGATTTTCCTCAGGTTATTTAGCATCTGTGTAATTCGGTCTCTATCTTTAAATTTGGACTGATAATGCTTGTTCTTGTTTCCTTTCCCCAAATCTGCTAAGGGCTAAGTAGGGTTAAAATGTTTGGGAAATAGAGTTGCTGCATAAATCAAGATATGGTATTTTGGAATAATTATTATAGCACATCAACCTATCATTGACAGCTAATAAATCATTTAGCACGTTCTAACAAAAACTACTAATTATGCTAAGTGAACAGTGTCCCAATATAATTCTGCCCTTTATTCCTGGTAACTCATTTAACATGGAGAGTCTCTCTGTCTTACCACTCAGTGCTTTGCCAGCATTTTCTTTAATCTTATCAGATCTCTTTGATTTAATTGAGAAGTCATTCTAGAAGAATGTCATTTTTCTTGCATCTCTTCAACAAAGTAATATAATTAAGATTATGCAAAATAGAGAAGATTCCCAGAGTGCCAGGCAAGAGTGAAGGTGTGTGAAATCCCAAAATTAGGAATTGCTGTAGTCAACATAAATAATTGACATTTAGGTGACCTAATTAAAACGAATTACATCTCTGTAGGGGAAAGTTACGATTTCAAACACGGGATATTCATGAGAAATAATAGACAAAAATATCTGAGAGGGTTGTGTTTTATATTCTTTATAAAAATCATGGAAAATGGGCTTTATTCCTGACAAAATAATATTCAATAAGTGGGAAAATTGGAAAATATATCAGAAACAATATTTTTGACTACTGTTAAAGCAAAATAAGATAGAAGGTAAGTGGCACAAAGCTAGAGCCAGACGATACAGTCTTAGATCATGTCTCTACAAATTCCTTAATCTCTCTGCCTCAGTGTCATTGTCTATGGAATGGGGAACTTACGGGGCTTTTGTGATGATTAAATAATTTAATAAATATAGTGGGTCTTGAAAAGTATCTAAAATACAGTAAGATTTGGATAAATCTCCAATTTGGGGTCATTTTCCTTTTTTATATGTCCAAGTATTCTAATGAGAGAAGGAAAGCTAGAAGCACTGTAAAAACAAAACTGGCAACTTATTTTAATATCTCACTTCGTTTACTTTCAGAATTCTTTAAGAAAAAAATTATATTTTTTCACATGAATATGACACTCTTACTGCAGAAGGACTTTATTAACGCTTCTTCTCATGAAGCAATAGATTTTTTCACAAACTCCCTTAAATATGCGGAAGGGTGCTCTCATTTGGGAAATGTATCAGTTATGCTCTAATGCTCTAACAGCTTTGAAATTTGCCCATTGTGTCAAATCACGTTTAATAAAGAAATGGAATTATAGATGTTGACACCATAGGAAAAAAGCACCTTCAAACTCTTTAGAAAGAATTTGGTCCACTTACATCAATGGAACAATATCTACAGTATCTCCTGATGAGTGAATGTTTTTAAAGCAAAGAACCTGCTGGTAAAATTTTGTTAAAATTTTTTCAAAATCCTATTTCAAATGCCCATACCAAAAGCACTTTTGTGTGATATCTTAGCTACAAAATGATGAATTAAAATTATTATCTTTTGAAATCTTATCTGTGGGGTATTTCAAAATATTTCTTTCTCTTGTTGAAAGCAGAAGGTGGTTTTCTTTGGTGAAAATGTACCAAAGTCAACTACTCTATTGCAGAATGTAAGATGTAAAGCAAATTATCCTCAACAAAGCAACAGATCTCTACAGCATAGTGATTAAGAACAATGATTGCAAAATTACACTGCCTGAGCTCCAAAACCCAGTGCCGATTATTAGCTGATTATTACCTATTAGTTAGGTAATGTTTCTGTGCCTCAGTTTCTCCACCCATAAAATGGGGAACATAGTTGCATTTGCCCCATGGAATTGTTGTAGAGATTAATAGATGACACATGTGAAACATTTGGGATGGTTCATGGCACCTAAGTGCTCAAAACTTTCCCTTTGTCTTCATGAGTATATGTATTTTCTGGTCAGTACCATATATGTGTTTTAAATATTTTTATGGAATCACTCCAGCAGTGCAACAAGTCACTAATTTTAGGAGCATAATCATTACATAGCATTACTCTTAACTATACATTTGAAAGCATTGGCATAAAAAAGTTTGTTGTTTTTTTTTTTAATCTATCTACATTAAGTACATTTATCCACAATAAATACATTATTAATACAAGATTATAGAAGGTAAGCAAGTATCCAGAACAAATGGATAACAAAATACTGTATCTTCAGGTTATGTTTAAAGGTTAAAATTTTCCCACTTTCTTTCTTACTGGAGTGTGTTTATTATTTGAAAGTCACAACCAAGTGAAGGAGAAATGAGTGGGGCATGAATGAGATAAGTTTAAGTTTCCGAAAAGCCAAAGTCATTGTCCAATTAGAGCAGACAGCTTTAATCCTTTAGCCGTTATTAACTCCCCCTATAAAAATGTTGCTCTGCTTTAAAAATAATAGTAGCTACCATTTTGTTAGCAACTATTAAATATTAAACACTATTCTAAGTGCTACAAACATTATTTAAAATTCTCTCAGCAATCCTCTGTAATGAGGAAGAAAAATCATAAAAAGTCAGATGTAAAGAGAAAATGCAATTTATTTTTGATAATTAATTGTGGGAACTCTCACCACTTGGTTAGCATGAAAAACTAAGTAAATGCTCAATTTAAATTTAATTTCATCTGATCATATAAACAGCTGCTGCAGGGCCTGGTCTCTAGCTGAGATAAAGTTCTCAGTCTTTCAGAGAGCCCCTCTCCTGTCTTTTCTCTCACATGAGGTACCAGAGAAGGAGTGTGTAGATGACTTGACTTTGCACTTCAGGAGGATGGAAGAATCCCTTCACCTTGTGCTCTTCACTGGGTCTACATTAGTTATTGTCAGCTGGATTCTGGGGCAATGCTTCCTGTTTACTGTTGACAATTGAGGCTTCTATCTCTGGCTAGAGCATGCATGGTCCTTTATTTGGGACTGGGCAACATTCCTGAACTAACTTAAACTCCCTTCAACTCTCCTGATTACAGGTTCATTGGTCTCTGTTTACCCCCAGACCCCTTGGTCCACCCAACCTCTACTTTAGGATGACTTGCAGGCATCTGGCAAACCCACTGGCTTTCCAATCAGCATGTACCCCACTCATGAACTGAGAGGCTGGGAAGGCAAACCAGATCCTCTCCCAGCCTGATTATAACATACTACTCTTTTAACTAGATTGGGTTGCCTGTGGTGTGACAGGTTCCTTCTAGAATTCCAAGGGAAGAACAGGACGAGAGATATTTCCATGATAGATGTACCCCTTAATTTAACACACATCCTCTCCAAGCCCAAGGAAAGGAGACTAAGACTACATGGACTTCTCTTATCCTCTTATGGTCTCTCTCCCCTCCTCTTTTTCATCCTTTCCATAATCTTTCAGGACTGAGAGCTTCTAGTTTATCTTTCCCGTATCATGTACTTTTTATACCATAGAACAGCAAAACTTATGGCTTTGGTATTAAAAGCAGAAAAGCCGGGGTGCCTGGGTGGCTCATTCGGTTGAGCATCTGACTCTTAGTATCGGGTTAGGTTATGATCTCCCAGTCGTAGAATTGAGCCCTGAGTCAGGCTCTGAGCTCAGCGCAGAGTCTGCTTCAGATACTCTCTCCCTGTCCCTCCCATTCACTCTCTTTCTCAAATAAATAGATTAAACACACACACACAGACACACACACACACACAGAGAAAAGCCATTTTCTCTACACTTTGGTAGAACACTCTAACCTAGGTCCCCTCCAGGTCTGGCCAATGGCATAGGAGTGAGTGAGTGAGTGAGTGAGTGGAAGTCTTTGATAAAGGAATATGGCAAATCTCTCTCCACAAAGCCTGGGGCTCAAGCATAGTGTTGTGTTCGGGGCTAAAATACCAGTCTCCTGCTTAAAACTGAGAAGCTGAAATAAAATATGACCTAAAAAGTAAAATTAATTTCTGACAAAACGTTATCCCTTTTACACTTGTAATGTATTTTATTAATCCCAGAAAACTGAGGCACAAAGTAGCTAAGTAAGTTGCACAGGTCAAATTCCCACTCCTAATTGCACCCGATCCCTCATTTGCCTTCATTAATAAGATTTTGACACCCTGGCTGAGCTCTTAGTTCTCCTCCTTTTTCAGAAATCCGTACCCCTCAGCCTTTGTACAACATATATGCCTATAAAAGCTGACTGACACTTCTCCTGATGATCTGATGAACATTCGTCATAATTTTCTATAAATGTGATACAAAATGTAATCTTAAAAAAATCATTTAAGTGCATTATATCTCCATTGTCTCCAACTAAGTTTGAAAGTATAATTAAACACTGAGTCAAATTAAAATTGTACCTAATGTTATAATGTCTAAGGACAAAAACATCCCAGGGAACATAGAAAATAACTCTTAAAAATAACTCTTGCAGTTCAAATTCATTCTGTCAACAAATATTTATTGAATACACATTTTTGTCCCAGTCATAGTTTAGGCACTGGATTGCTGCTCTGAATAAAACAAACTTCCTCATGGAGGGAGGCCTATATATGCTCCAAAAGGACCCCATCCCATGGGAAGGAGATAGATATTAACATATTAACAAATACATAGATAGTATCTGAAGTGGTGGTATGTGCTCTGGGGAAAAATAAACAGGAGTGGTTGGGTGTCTATTGTATGTAGAGTGTCAACAAAGACCTTTCTATAAAATGACATTTAAGCAAAGGCATGAAGGAAGCAAGAGATTAGTAATCCAAGTCTCTAGGGAAAGTTCATTTTAGGCACAGAGAATAACAAGGGCCCGTTCCTGAGCGGGGCATATGATAGATTGTTCAAGGAAGAACGTAGGTGCCATCGTAACACAGATGATGACAAAGAAACAGATGACGTAAGGCCTTTAGACACCTTGTCTCTCATTCTGTGAAAGGTGAAATGCCCCTGGAAAGTTCTGAGAGGAATGTCATCATCGAAGCTGCTAGGTGGAGACAAGATGGTGGGAGAGCAGCAGTGACATCAGGAAATTGTCTTAGGAGATAATTGCCACAGCCCAAGAGAAAGATGATGACTTCATATTGCTGAGGCAAGCCTGCATAAGGGAAAGTCATAAAGGAGACAGAAGAATCTATTAAAAGGCATTTTCTGTGGGTAATTATTTTTCACCAAACACTTACGGATATACATTTTTAAAAACTGTGTTTGCTTTTTGCCCCTTTAGAAAATCGTTTTTATTTAATACAGCATACGGATTAAGATCTCAAGTTAGCAACTCTGCCAAAGGTTTAAATGACTCCTGGGTCACTTCCTATCTATGTCTTCTTGGACAAGGTATTCTGTTTTCTCTGGAATTTGGTTTCCTTATCTGCAAATTGGCAATAGTAATGAATAGAGTTTTTGAAAGGATTAAATGTGACAACGCATATAAAGTCATATAGAAAATGTTTGATGAATTTTAGCTCTTATTACCTCTCCCTTATTTTTAGAAATTTGGAAAACATGGCACTATAAAGAAAATGAAAATGACCAGCAAGGATGTCACCCGGAGCGGTATCTTATGACTCCATTAATATATTAGCATGACCTGAATGTAAACAAAGTTAATATTTTTTTTTACAGGTTTCAGAGTCACTTTGGCAATAGAGTCTTTGCAATCAATTTCTGTGTATATGTTGATTAATTACCACACATACACGCGTACACATACACAGATACAAACATACACAGAAACACATAAACATACGGAGAGTAAGTGGCAAAAAAGGGATGGATTTACCACAGCCAGAGAAACCTTGCCTTTTGTTCCAAAAGACTAGTAAAAAACATATTCGAAGCGAATAGAGATTAAATGTAGACACAGCCTAGGCTAAATAAAATACAAAAATGAATTCTTCTCAAGGTGCTATTCATTCAAATAGAGGATTTGAAATTCGATCAAATGCCAATGCAAATGCATATAATGCTTGAATGACATTAATTAGTTGAATATTGAGCCCAGGAGCAAGTGAGACTCACCCCACTGAATATGTACATAAGATTTTCCTATCAAGGAGAACCACAGAAAAATATCTGGAGTGGCTTCCTTCTCTTATTTACATTCTGGTTCCTATTAACATTTTCCTGAGAAAGAATTTCATGCAAATACAAGCCTTCCAACTTAATAGCAAACTGATAATAAAAGCGAGCACTTTCTTTTGTGGGTGAATGCCTTTAAAAAGCATCTGAACCATGAAAGTATTTAAGAGACTATGATTTTAAACCAGACTATGTTTTAAGACATCAACTAAAAAAGGATCTCTAATATCTCCTTTTATATACTTAATTCTAGAGAACTTAATAGTTTGTAGCTTAACACCACTATTTGACAAATACTAAATTCACTTTTCTTCAGCTTTCACCAATTCTTTTATTGGCTTTATCTGTTTTCAACTTTTTTTTTCATTTATGTAATTTGGAATCATGAAATCATATTCTGATTTCATCTTTTTTCTCCCAAAATGAATATTATGATTCTGACCAATCTAACAGCTTTGACAACACAAGCCTCTTTGGCTTTTCAAACTGAAACCATTCCAAATAAATTCATCTTGACCACTTAAATTTAACAGTACAGAAGCAGTTTCAATATTTGTGGATATAATAATTTTTTTTCTACACTAACCATGTATTTACTTTGAAAGTTCAATGACAGTTGTTCACAATAAATTATACTATTACAGCTGCTTTCTTACATACGTTGTACTCTATCACTTAACAAACTCATCCGTTTTTGAGCTTCAAAAATCTATCACAGACACATCAGCAGCAGGCTAGTAAAGAATCAGTATAGCCCTGTGAGCTGGGAAATAAACTGGCAATTCAAAGATCATGATCTCTAATACCTTTTTGACTATTAACTTATCATCTGACTTTCTGCTAGTCACTTACCCTCGCATAGCCTCCTTTCTGAAGTTTATAAAAATGGTAATGACAACATTGTGGTTACCACCCAAAGGGATTGAGTAGGGAAAAAACTGTACAGCAGCTGTAAAATACCTTGCAGGCCATAAAATGCTACATAATAATACAGTTACAGAGCCCCACGGTTTAATATAACACTAGTTTTTTTCTGCTAAACAAAGTACTAGCAGAAGCAACTAGGGTCAAAGAGGAAAGTACGCAAAGCTCCTGGTCGTCATTAAAAGAGTTTGTTTGTTTGAATTGATTTTATGGACTGATGTGTAGGGGATCAAATGCATAGAGCAATCCCGTCATCACAGAGCACTCCACAAAGGACAGTCCAATCAAGCAGGCAGAAACCCGAAGCTGGAAGGCATTCGTTCACAGTCCCAGGGGCGTACTCCCTATTAAATGATTTTCTGTGTGTGTGTTTTGTGTAATAGTACTGTCTTATGGTAAACAACCAGAAATAGAGGAAATGTTTTTTGACATATTTTTTACTCCCCATTCGAATATGTTCATTATGCCATTTTCCCTTTGAAATTCTAATAGCATTTATTTAAAACTAGCATCATTTATTTCAAAGAATCTTTCCCAAATTATGAAATTACGTGGGAATTTAATCACAACTAGATGTTGCCTAACATCATTTATGTAACATCCAGAAATATCTTAATCATTTTTCAGCTTTTCCTTTTTTGCTCCTCAGGTTAGAAATAAGAATAAAAGATAGATCTCGTCACTTCTCACAGAAGGGCTTTGCTCTTGATCTCAGAATCACTTGCTAACTTGCTATTTAATACTTAAAAAAAAAAAAAAGTATGGGATGCCTGGCTGGCTCAGTCAGTAGAGTATGAGACTGTTGATCCTGGGTCATGAGTTCGAGCCCTACATTGGGCATGGAGCTTATTTGAAAAGTAAATAAATAAATAAAAGTATAAGCCACCTAAACGTTAACAAGTCCTGATTCAGGAGAGAAAGACACACTAATTCAATTGCCATATAAAGAAAATTTAATAAGCATTATATAGTGTGTATTAAGTAATTAGAGTATTTTTACTGCAACTAATGCTCCCGGGCCATCACTAGATTAAGACACAACTCCATCTTTTGACTTATTAGCTGTATATCCCTGAAGAATCACTAAACTTTCTAATCCACCAGTTACTTCATTTATTCGACAAAGTTTCATTGAGACGAGCTACATGCTATGCATTCACCGGGGCACAAGAGATTCAATGAACAGTAGAATAAAAGTCCCTGCCCTCACGAAGCTTTTATTCAAGTACACATAGCAAATGATATCTGCCTTACCCATCTCAAAGTGCATGGTAATGAAAATATGATGATTTGTGTAAAAATGCTTTTTAAATTATTAAGTACCATATTAAGGTATATGTCATTTCCAAGATTATGTTAATTGTTACTAATATTACCAAGTGTTAGATACAAAGTCAGGTTTTGAAAGATACATAGGATATTTCTGGCATGAGTGGAGGTAGGGGAAGAAAATGAGGCATTTAGAAATGTAGTGAGCCGAGGACAGACCTTGTGACATTCCTGGTTTTTTTCAGAGTGACTAATAGTTTTCTGTTTCTCTGGTGTGTAAAACGCAAGTAATCTGAGGTTGTGAGAAATTAATTTGAGAGAGCCAAATCAACAAGATGGTGGACTAGGAAGTCCCACCCCTTATTCCCCCACTGAAACATCAATTTAACCACCATCCATGGAAGAAAATACCTTTATCAGAGCTCCAGAGTCCAGTTGAGGGGTTCCAGCATTCCAGTACAACACAAAATCCAAAAACAGCCACACTGAAGAGAAAGAAGGCTGTCACTTTATCTGCATTACCCCTACCCAAATCCAGCACTACTCAGAGCTGAGAGACCCCATTAGCCCATGACTTCTCCCACAGAGAAAAGGGAGAGAAAAATGAGCCTCTGGCTTCCCCAGAATTTTGGGATGCTGCCTGAGAGGCCCACTTCAATCTCATGTTGCCCAGAGCACCAAGGGAATCTGCATGACCGAGTCTTCTGGAGGAAGCTAAGGAAAGGGGTAGGGGTTCATAGCACCTGGTATGTCGATCTCAACAACAGACCATCCAGGGACACCACCAGCCCATCCATGGACCCCACCAGCCAGCCCAAGTATGCCCCTGCACCTGGTGCCTGCCCACCTCTGAAGCACCACAGGTGGTGCTTGCACCTGTGGATCTCAGCAGCTGACAATGATGTCAGCAGCCAGCTCAATTTTGTGGGATTGGGAGAAAGCACACAACCCTGAGACTGCTTCTTCAGGTGGGACAGAGAGTAGAGGAGCTTTCCCCTCTCATCCTGGCATCTCTGCACACTGCCCTAGGGAAAAGGGGCAGGTGGCACTTGGCAAGAGCTGTGGGGTAGTGAAAAGGTGCACAACTTAAGACCTCCCCTTCAGGAGGGAGAGGGGGAAGCTCAGCATTTCAGGGCATTGCCTGGGAAAGACAGCAGGAGGAATCTCAGTGCCTGGTGTGACTATGCAGGATTGAGAGTAAACACACAATCCTAAATCCCCGCCCCAAACACACACACACACACAACAGAGTGAGAGGAGTGGAGTCTGCACATCTGTAGAAAAGGTTTGAAAGATCTCGAAAATATCTAGGCAGCCCTGTTGCTGAAGGTCTTTCTCTCCCAACCCAGTCCATAAAGACTGTTTCTTCAGGTGTGCAGACACCAATGCGAGGCTACAAGGTACAGGAAGAATCAGGGAAACATGACACCCACCAAAGGGACAAAATAAAGCTCCAACAACTGACCACAGAAATGGAGATCTATACATTGTCTGAAAAAAAATCAAAATAATTGTCTTAAAGAAGCTCAGTGAGCAACAAGAGACACAGATAGATAATTAAATGAAATTAAAAAAAAAAAACAATACATGAACAAAAGAGAAGTTCAACAAATAGATAGAAATTATTTTTTATATTTATTTATCTATTTAGAGAGCATGAATGTGGGGAAGGGCAAGGGGAGAGGTGGGGAGAGAATCTCAGACTTCACACTGAGTGCAGAGCCCAACACAGGGCTCCATCTCATGACCCTGAAATCATGAGCTGAGCCAAAATCAAGTCAGATGCTTAACCAACTGAGACACCCAGGCACCCCAGAAATTATTTTTAAAAGAACCAAATAAATTTTGTAGCAGGAAAAATGACTAAATTGAAAAAGTCAATAGAGAGCACCACCAATAGGGATGATCAAATAAAAGAAAGCATCAAATAACTCAAAGAGAAATCATTTGAAATTATCCAATTAGAAGAATGAAAAAAAAAAAAATAAGTAAAAGGAGTAGGGGAAAGCCTACAGGACTTATGGGATACCATCAAGTGAACCAAACCCTACTTTCAATAATGTTCAGAGATGTTTAAACAGAAAATCAATAAGGAAACAGCAAATTTGAAAAATATCATAGACCAAACAGACCTAACAGACATATATGGAACATTCCAACCCAAAACAGCAGAATACACATTCTTCTCAAGTGTATATAGAACATTCTCCAAGATCACGTTAGGTCACAAAAGAAGTCTTAACAAATTTAAGAAGATTGAAATCATCTGAAGTATCTTTTTCAACTACAATTGAAGAAGCTAGAAATCAATAATGTAAGGAAAAGGAGAAAATTCACAAGGACAAGGAAATTAAACAATACACTCTTTTTAAAAAACTGAGTCAAAGAAGAAATCAAAAGGAAATTAGAAAATATCTTAAGATAAACAAAAATGAAAACACAACATACCAAAACTTATGGGATGCAACAAAGTAGAACTGAGAATTTAGTTTTAGAAATTATGGGGTGGAGATGCCAAGCATCCCAGGAGATAAGAGACCAGGACTCAGCTGAGAAATTAGGACTAAAGGCAGAAATGTGGGTGTCATCATCATCAATAAGGTATTAATTGAAACTCTAGGACTTAATAGGATTGCCCAAGGCAACATGGAGATTACCAAGAGAAGAGTTTCAAGGATGAAATGTGTGACAAGGATGATTTGAGCAATCATGTATTAATTTAGTCTCCCCTTGTCCTGGACACTAAGCTTTGCCTTCATACTCCATGTTCCTCCCCACTCAGCACAATTGTTCTGCTTTCAAGAAGAGAATGCGCTTAAGCGTATCTAAAGGACTACTGGGGGCCCGGGTGGGGGTGGCAAGAAGGGAAGGTCTCAGCTGCCTTCTAATTGTGTAGGTAATCGTGCCTCTACTTTCTCCTGCTCCTTCTTCCCAGTCTGAAGTTGCAGAAGACAGCTGTGAAATGATAAATACCAATCATTTCATGTTGGGCAGAAATAAGTCTGTTTTGACAGTCAAAGAAGTAGGGGAAATGAAGAAGAAAAACATAATAAAAGTATGCAAATACAATCTGTGCACACAATCTTGGGGGAGAAGCAATGTTAATCATTTATGTATTCATTCCTCCTCTCATTCATTAAACAAATGTGTATTGAGAACCCACCTTATGCTAAACACTTAGTACAGTGGATAACACAGGAAGAGATAAAACTTGATTCTGGCCCTTGAGGAATTTACAGTTTAGAAGAGAGGTATTCATATTGGAATTTTCTCCTAAATACTTCAAATTTGAAAGAAAGGAGAATCTAAGGACTTTGGTAACAGAAAGCCTAGAAGAGAAAATAGTGCTTTCAAATAATTTGGTCTATATTTATTCTAATCATAAATTATAAAATATGTCAAAATAATTTATTCAATGTGTATGAAAGAATTTCTGTTTAAATAGCATTAATGTCAAGTATTGGTTGGTTGATCAGTTGGTTGGTTGGTTGGTTGGTTGGTTGGTTGGTTGGTTGTTTGGATGAAGTGAACTTCAAACCTCTTCTTAGTTCCAATCAAATAAACTCTTAATCAGGTCCCCTATGACAAGATACTCAGCCCATTTCCAAAAAGTTAGATCTTTTTTCCTTCACTCTGAGTGAAAAGTTTACAGGTTTTTTTTCTTATGGTATTATTTTGAATCAGGCAATCCATAACAAATGACCATTGCTGATTTATATATATATTTTTTAAATTCTGAGCTTTAGTTCTTTTATCTATGAATGCTTCTTCCGGCATCCTAGATTATGGTTTCAAACTCTGCCTTTAAATCAAAGCATCTCTGTCCTTTCTTTCCACTAGCACCTCTTAAAAAGAAATCAGTTTAAAGTCTCATGATATTTAATTTCTCATTAATTTTCAATACCTCACTATAAATATATGTGTATGATATTCAAACGCACAGTATTGAACTGAACTTGTAATAAATCCTTTATACTAGTCACACTTAAAAAAATAATCACAAGCTTTAGAAATGTCTGCATAGTCATTTACATATCATTTAATCATTGTTTTCAATTTTCTGGGATTTTCTACCCTTTTCATCCTTGTGTCCTTCTCCTTTCAGCTATTCATGAAGTTTTATCACCTGGAGATAAAGCAATTTAATTTTTTTTCCCACTTTGCTCTTTTCTATATTCACAAGTTTGCCAGAGTCTAGAAATCCATAATAATGCACCAAACATTCAAGCTGAGCATACTCTTGCGCTTCAGCAAAACTAAACATTTGCCAATTTCAAGATAGTTAAAACCCATTGTTTTTCATATGATCAGGGAAAAGCAGGGGTAAGAGAAATATTTTACTTGAAAGAAAACTGAAGGACATAACAAGGTGTAATAATTCCATGTATAATTATATATCAGACATACGCATTCAGAGTGTAAATATGCCCTTTCTTTGGCCAAAACATCATAAAAGAAAATATAAAGCACACCAAATACTGTCAACCCTCGTTCTTACAATAATATGAACACAAACAAGAAAACAAAATTTAAAAACAAGCATAATTTTCAACTGCCATTGTTGAGATTGTCCATCTGAGCGCTGCATGCTGAAGGATCAACATCAATATTAAAAGAATACTGTAAACAAAGGCTAAATGTCAACTCTTAAACCATTTCTTTGTTATGTCTTTCTGTTGCAGTTGTAAATTCTGTCACTCTAAAAGCAGATGATTCATTGCAATTGTGAGGCCATTTTCATCAGAACAATCAACAGTAATGATGTATTGTGAATAATACAGTTGAAAATTGTTCTGTTGTAAATTCTTGGCAAGATATTTTTGCCATGTGCCGAGCTTCAAAGGGATTGAACTGTAGTGCAGATTATGCTAATTTTCTGTAAACTCTCTTCAGGGGTGGAGACTATTTGAGCATCACCATACTTGGGCTCTACAGATCAGCACAAAACACAGTCTCCTCCCCTTTTTATGGAAAATACAGTATTAGTGTGTTCTAAAAGTTACTGTCTTTCAAAGTATTATATCGAATGACATTGGTCCCTTGGAGAGGGACATCTGGCTGGATATAGCCCCACAACTGGAGAACATGCCAGATTTATGTCTGAAGTTTTTGTGGGAGAACAGCTCTCAAAAAGTAGTTTCAAAACAGTATAAATATTTTGTACTAAGTGTCAGTAAATCTGACTTTTAGTCTCAGCTTTACTAGTGTCTCGTGACATATCAAAGGTCATACTCTTTCTAAATTTCTTTTTTCACCTGGTTGAACGGGACTGGTCTAGTGGTTCTCAAACTTGACTGGACACTACAATTCATTGGACAGTTTTTAAAAAATATAGATGCCCCCAGTCTTCCCCAGACAAGTGAAATCAGAATTTCTAAGGGTGGAGCTGAGGCATTAGTATTTTCTTAAGCTCCCCATGTGATTATAATATGCATCCAACAATCACTTCCAACTCTAAAATGCTCTGACATTTTATAAAACTTGCCGTTTGAGAACCTCAGCATGTGTTTCAAATGAGTTCTGGGGAGAGAATTTCCAATGTTAGGTGTTGGTGTTTGTTCTATCAGTTGCATTCATAATGTAGGTTGACAAGGAAAAGAAAAAAAAAAAAAAAACAAGAAAAAAAATTAACAGGGAAGGTAGACAGGCCATGCAAACGAGAGCTCAATTACAGAAGAGCTGTCTCCAGGAGACCAAAGTCATGCTCTTTAACATTCTAAGTGATTGGTTTGTGCAGTGAACCAAATCTGAGCAGTTCCAATGTTTGAAAATGTAATGACTTAAATAGAAATACTAATATACCCTTCAAGGTCATGGAACGGTTCCTTGGCCTTAGGAAACATGTAACTTCTGTGAGCTCGTGTAGGTCAATTTGACGGACCCCTTATAAACTTAAGATGCATCTTGCTCTTTCCTCTGCATTAAAATATGTTAATACCAACTTTGGAATCAAATTGATTCGTTTTTTTTTTTTTTTTTTTACATCTGCCTTCTTAAAACTTCCTTTTCATTTGCAGAATTACCAAGAAGTTGTTCAAAATTACCATATTTTCTAACTCTGAATAAAGTTAAGCAAAGGACTGAAGTACGAAAAGGTCATCAAAACAAGAAACTATAAAAGAAATCTGAGAATAGCTATACATTGCTAATGATAGCCTGAAATTTAATTTAAAGTGAGTCCTGAAAATGTGTAATGGTTAAGAATTGAGCTTCTATCCTCAACCACACACTTAAAGAATTTTCTGTATAGGCTATCACTAATCATATTAATGAAAGGGGGAGGGGGTGGGAAAAACCAGTAAGAATTTGCTCATCTAGAGTGCTTTGGTCTTTTCACTTAAAAGGGTAGACAACGGAATATGTTTTATATATATACATAAACATGTGGTGCCTGAAGTATGGTCAATACTGCAACCAACACACAAAGTCTACAATGGATTTATAGATCTACAAGGAAGACAAAGAGTTTTGTTGCTTTTGCTGAAATCCTCCTTAAATTCACGTGTTGTCAAAAAGAAGAAAAAGCTAGGGCGCCTGGGTGGCTCAGTTGGTTAAGCGACTGCCTTCTGCTCAGGTCATGATCCTGGAGTCCCGGGATCGAGTCCCGCATCGGGCTCCCTGCTCAGCAGGGAGTCTGCTTCTCCCTCTGACCCTCCTCCCTCTCATGCTCTCTGTCTTTCATTCTCTCTCTCAAATAAATAAATAAAATCTTTAAAAAAAAAAAAGGAAGAAAAAGCTATTGGTAATTTAACTTATTTTCAAAGACATCAGTATGAAAGTCTTAGCTGGATCCAAATCCTTTCATAATTAGGATAATTAAATTGTGTTTTGGTCTAAAAGTTGTGTTTTTAGCTCCACAACTTGCATATCTTGGCTAACTTGTTCCACAATCACTTCAAATGGATTAACCACCTAATCTGGTATTATGTAATACATTCAGAACTTTAAATCTAACCATCATCTTATTTATTAATAAAAATGAGAGCAATCTATGCCCAATTAATATCTTTACTATCTAAAGGTTTGCAAAGACAGACACTTTGAAAATTCTCAGTAGCAAGGTCATTTTTAAATAGTGTAAATTTGTTGATGAATCCCATGATTATCTGCTGCATTTTAATAAAATTGATCTAGTTCTGTTGTGGCTTAAGGTAACCAAGTGCATATGAAAAATAAGTTACATCCATTCACAATATCTCAATCTTGACGTTTATTTTTCTGTTAGTAAAATTTTTGAAATAAAACAATATTAAATACTAAACAGAATCTGTCTTCAAGTACATTCTTTGAGAACCATCTTACTTTTCATGTCTAGAATAAGATATTCAATCTCTTATTGGAGTACATTCTGTGTGAAATCAATCACTCGAAGATTTATTGTTAATTTTGTTATTAACACTGTTAAAAACAGTCATTGGTTTGTGGAGCTTTTCATAAAAATTCTTGGGGACTACATGTAGTTCATGAATAATGCAATGGATTCCTAAACACCTGGTGCATTTTTTAAGTCAGCCATAAACCCACAGAGCCAACAACAACCCATGGCCGGCGTTCCCATATGTAACAGAAGCAACGATCCCAAAAAAGGGAATATATTTTTCCATAAAATAATTTAAGGAGTTTCAAATATTGGCAAGCCCTTCATATTTATAATCAGTAATTTTAAAAACAACATTTCCTCTATGACTTTTTCATTCCATATGAACCTTTCAAATGCAGGCGGTAAAACCTCATTATCCAAAGGAAGTTTCATCCACTTGTAATGAAAATTCATTTTGACTACAGTTCACTTCACAGCTAATTTTTGACATCTTCTGCCATCTCATCGATTATTCTTCAACAGTATCTCTGCTCAATGGAAGAGAAAAATTATTTCACTTGGATTTCTTTGGTCAGCATACCAAAAACATCATGTATTCTTGGCAAAATTAATTCTTCCTCACTACCGTGAAGGTTACCATTTGTGATCATGTATGCACATGTGTGAAGCAAGAGGAAATTATACTTTCAATGGAAGAAATGTTTAAATCATTCCAGAGACAGTGTAAGATTTTTAAAACTTTTCCTTTCAATATTGGATATAAATATGCCTGCTAACTTAGTCAACATCCTTCTTTATCAAATGTTTACGTAATTTTAACAGGCTGATTTCTTCATTGGAAAATAATGTGTGGATGGAACCCACATTGGTGCACCCTGGTAAGTGTTCTTTTGCAGGCCAATCTACAATACCCAATTTCAAACTGGTATTTAATATTTTAAAATTAAATAAATATATTAATATATGTAGAATTACTGTGAATGCAACAGCTACATGCCAATCGATACACACATAATGTACTGTTCCAAGCACTGAAGCATCTGGCTTCTTAGTGCTGCCTCTAAATTTCTGCATCACGGGACGCCTGGGTCACTCAGTTAGTTAAGCCTCTGCCTTCGGCTCAGGTCATGATCCCAGGGTCCTGGGATCAAGCCCCATATCCGGCTCCCTACTCAGCAGAGAGCTGGCTTCTCCTTCTCTCTCTGCTGCTCCCCCTGCTTGTGCTCTCTGGCACTCTCTCTCTCTGTCAAATAAATAAAATCTTAAAAAAAATAAATAAATAAATTTCTGCATCACTCCTCAATCATTGTGACAATAAAAATTACCCACTAATTAAAAAAAAAATACTTTAGGGTGTGGTATTATTTTTGTTGGAAAATCAATGCCCTGGACCTGTTTACCAAAGATGATACTTTCTATAGACATTTTGTTTTCAAGCACATCACTCTCCAAATACCACCTTGTATATGTTCAGGCTACTCCTCTGGTATTCTAAATTTAGAGAGAAAAAAAAAAAATCTTCAGATTGTTATCTCAAATCCCCTGACCCCATCATCTTTACTCTTTCTATCATCCTCTCATGCCTCTCCTTCTGTCTAGTCAAGTTATATTCTGTGACCCATCAAAACCTTTCAATTCTGTTGTGACACTCCCTAGTTAAAGCCAGCTCTCCACACAACCAGGCAGAATGCCCTCAGCTTAAATGTTTGCTTGTAAACCTTAAGGAAGAACCTCAAGCTCTTTGGTAGCTCCACTAAATTTTTGTAGTCTATCCATTGTTATTTTTCTAGACCATTGCCTTCTTTTCTACCAACAACTAATCCTGCACCTCAGTCCTCACACTAGCTTGACGGCTTTGTCTCTGGTTTCATTGAGACAAGAGAAGAGATAAGAAGAGAAATTGAGGGGTGCCTGGGTGGTACAGTTGGGTTAAACATCCAGCTTAGGTCTGATCTCAGGGTGGTGAGATGGAGCCCTGTGGCAGACTCCACACTTAGTGGGTTTGGGTTTCTCTCTCCCTCTCCCTCTGCCCCTGCCCTTCCCCTACAATAAATAAATCTTTTTAAAAAGATGAAGAAGAGAAATTCAACATTCCTCCAGCAGAGAATCTCCCCACCTACTAAGAGGTGTCCTACCTTCTTTGCCTCCTGCCACCCCTGAGAACTGTCAGTGCTTTGGACTCCATCTAATCTCACTATGTAAGAACTTTGTTCCCTGTATCATTCCTACATTCTGCTTATCAACTTTTACATCTAGGTAGGATCCTTTTTATCAGCGTTCTAACAAACTAGAAAAAGTCGTGTCTTTTTCTAAACAAACAAAATCTCTTAATCCCACTTCCTCTCTAGTTTGGGCCCCATTTCTCTGTTTTTATTTACAGTATTTTTTTTTTTACCAAGTTACTTTATTTTTATTTTTAGCTTTTTTAAGATATAGCATAAGATGTATTTTCTTTCTAGAATATATATTAAATAACCTCATTATTAACTCAGGCATAGTGCAAAGTATATGGGCTTTGGTGCCACTTATTAATAAGCAAGAAGACCTGTCTTAAATAGATAAAGTTATGGAACTACTAATTCTATACTAGCCATTCTGAATCTTTTTTTCTTTTTTCTTTCAAAATTTTTGTCTTCTCTTCCCTCATGGTCCATTCTTTTTTCTCTTGAGACGACTTCAACCAGGCTTTTATCAACCTGCCATAGAAGCTGCTCTTATTAAACTCAAAAAAATCTCTGTATTGCCAAATTAAATCCTCACTTCTCATTTCTTAGCGTTCTTGATCTATTGGCTATTGATATAGTTGAATAATGTCTCTTGAAACTCTGTCTTCACTTTGCTTCTCTCTGGGTTATCTTCATATCTTCTTGGCTTCTTATATAAGATGTTCCTCAGCTTCCCAAGCTTCAAATATTGGATACCCTAGGCTCAATCCTGGGCCTTCCTCCCTCCACACCCTAAGCAATTTCATCTAGTCCCATGTCTTTAAATGCCACTTATAATGCTGTTACAGAACTTCTTCTCCTTTAGTGCCCACGGTTCTTGGTCACACTGCTTCAAAGAATGAAGAGGTAGACCAGACGAAGAGTGGTGGGCAGCAAAGCAAAGTTTTTTGAGCGATAGTAAAGTTTATTGAAGGATAATACAAAGCTCCTGAAGAGGGAGGAGACCTGAGAGGGTTGTCACCAGAGTTTCTAAGTCTAGGGTTTTTATGGGTTTGTTGGCTGGGCTGTTCACATAGGAAAAGGTGGAAGGCTTCTTCCAGAGTAGTGTAAAATCCTTCCGGGGCTGGTTTCCTCTTGAGATCAGGGGAGGGGCGGGGAGGCACTTGTCCCTGCCTGCCTTTCTTCTGACTATCCTTCATCAACGCTACTTATTCCTCCATTTAGGAAGGCTCTCCAGATTTCACTCCCGAACTCTAACCAATTGTCTATTTGACATCTCAATTTGGATGACTAATAAACATCTCTAATTTAACATGTGCAAAATTTTCCTTGCTCAAAGAACTATTTCTCCAGTTTTCCCTGTCTTAGCAACGATAATGCCATTCTTTCAGTTGCTATGGCTAAGATGTTAAGAGTCATTCTTGCCTTCTCTATTTCTTTCCTGCCTCACATCCATAGCATTAGAAAATGCTTTTGGCTCTAATCACAAATACATATTCAAACTGAATCACCTTTTATCACCTCAAAGCATGTCATTTATCTCATAAAACTTGAAATCTCTGAATCTGCATTAGTTCCCTTTACCTGCATAAGAAAACACATTAAAACTTAGTGGCTTAAAATAACAGTCATTTATGGGCGCCTGGGTGGCTCAGTTGGTTAAGCGACTGCCTTCGGCTCAGGTCATGATCCTGGAGTCCCTGGATCGAGTCCCACATCAGGCTCCCTGCTCGGCAGGGAGTCTGCTTCTCCCTCTGACCCTCCCCCCTCTCATGTGCTCTCTCTCATTCTCTCTCTCTCAAATAAATAAATAAAATCTTAAAAAAAAAAAATAACAGTCATTTATTATTACTTAAAATCTACAGTCAACTGGGAAGAAGTTCTGCTGATCTGAGCACGGTTCAGCTGAGCTCAGCTGGACTCACCAACATCTCTGGAGCCTCAGCTGGGACAACTGAGTGGACTAACCTCTGGTGATTTCTCATCTTCTAGCAATCTAGCCTGGGCTTGTGTTGGCAGCTGGCAAGGTTCCAAGAGAACAGAACCATGCAAGGCCTATTACAGTTTAGGCATGGAAATCAGAAATCATACAATGTAAGTTTGCTGCATTCTATTTGTTAAAATAAGTCATAAAGTCCACCTAGATTCATTGTGATGAGGGAGCAGAAGGCTAGCTGAAGACAAAGCACAAGCAGACACCCTGCAACCTCCCCCTACCCTCACCCCCCTACTCCTGGGTGGGATAGGTGTGATATTCTTCCAGGAAGAATGTTAATGCCTTAATGTTAATGCCTTGCTAGAGGGGAAAAACAACCTTAACTTGACAATGGCAAGGCCTCCCGTATCTTACAGGTCCTCTTTAGCATATGAAAGTTCTTTTGAAAACCTCCCTTTTCCTTATTTCCCCCAACCCCTTAGTATATAATCAGCCACCCCTCACAACCCCAGGGCAGCAGCTCTTTCTGCCCACAGGTCCTGTCCCCGTGCTTTAATAAACCACCATTTTGCACCAAAGACGTCTCAAGAATTCTTTCTTGGTCATTTGCTCTGGACCTCACCCCACCAAGCCTCACCTATATTGCAAAACCCCATCAACTGTGAGGAAGAACTACAAAGTCACACTACAAAGGCATGCGGACACTTGGAGGGGAATGATTCCCACATTTTTGCATTCAATCTACCATACAATTTCATTCAGAATAAAATCCAAAAAATTCTCTCACCAACAAAGGCCTATCCTATTCCGTACTTTTCTAACCTTATCTATTAGCTTTCTCTTCTTTCCTCATTGCATTCCAGCTATAGCCTCCCATCTTAGAATCTTTTTGTTTGTGGTCTTCCTCCCAGCCTGTAATGTTCTTCTCCTCCCAAATCTGCTTGGTTCTCTCCCTCTGTATTTATGTCTTTGCTCCAATCAGAGAGATGTACCCTGATTCAACTATTCAAAATGTCACCCACAATCTCTCTACCCTCTAAATGTGCTTTATCATTCTTGATAGCATCTATTATTTATTTGGTTTTAGCTTATTGTTTGTCTTTACTAGAGGAATGTCAGGTCATGAGAGCAGGGGTTTCGTATGTTTTTTGTATACCTCATCCCCAATAACTAGACCAGCACTGTCCAATAAAATGCAGTGCAAGGCACATGCGTCATTTTAAATTTTCTAGTAACCACATGAAAAAAGGTAAAAAGAAGTAGGTAAAATTGATTTAACCCAATATGCCCCATATATTATCATTTCAATAAGAACTCAATTTTAATAAGTATTAAGAAATTTTGTTTCATATTATTAAAAAAACTGCCTTTTAAATCTGGTATATATTTTACCTTTACACACATCTCAAATCAGATAAGTGCTCAATAGCCACATGTACTTAGTAGCTACCATTTTGGACAGCTGAATCCAACTCATTGTTAGTGCTCCATAAATATTAGTCATTATTTTAACTCAAACAGTGTAAGCACAGGTAGGCCAAATTAAATTGAAGGAAAACCCTGTGGCAAAACTGAAACTACTAGTTCTATAGCTTTATCAGTTTAAGGCAGGTCTTACTACTTTCTTCACTCCTTTATCACATTGTCCCTGAAGGTTTTAAAGTGCTTCCCCAACTTTATCTCAATGTTCTTGAATGCTTTACTATCTCACTACTTTTCTTGATCTCATTGCTCTTAACTCTTTTAAGTGAAGAGTAAAATATTCATGACCACCAAGATAAAGCCAGTAGATAAACAAGAAGAAAACACACACACACACACACACACACACACACACACACACACACACACCAAAAAATACCCAAGTCAGTTCTCATCCTTATTTCTTTGTTCTCAAAAGCGATGTTTTTTCTCAGCATTCCAGTTAACTGTTTTGGCCAGATGTTTAAAAAAATCAATACCCGATCTTCTTCCCCTTCTCCTTTCTAGTGTAGGATTCCTGTAGCCAAAAACTCTGTCATGGATCTCTATATTGACACCAGCAACTAAGGAACTCAGGTTTTCCCTGACTCTAGGCAATTACACTTGCAGTTCATTTTGCCTGGAAAACTTGCCTTCCCTCTCTCCATCTAGCTTCATCCTTCAGATGTCAGATTAAATAACACCTCCTCAGAGAGGTCTAAATTAGACCATCCTCCTTGTTATACATGCTCATAGCACTCACTTTCCTCATAGCATTTACCATGATTGTAAATACATAATCATTTGAGTTATACTTGAAGCACAGAATCATTCCACATCCCTAGTAGATAGTATAGTTACTGACACAAAGCGGATGCACAAAAAACACTGAGTAATGAATGTAATACCTGAATAAATATGATTGTTGGATACATGGAATAGGAAAATTCAGAACTAGAAAATATTGTTAATGCCAACTAATTACCAAATTCTGCATTTAAGATAACAATCCTGTTAGTGACGTTGGAAAATTCTGTAAACAAATAAATGAGCAAGTGAATGGATGAATGAGTGGACAGTGTGTGTTTATATGCATGATGCCTGTGTATGTGCACACACAGGCGTGCGTGCGCACGTGCGCACGCGCGCACCCGCGCACACACGCAAGTGAATGTGTTTAACTTATTTGGTTGCTTATATGTACTTGAAAAGTTTACTAACTTCTGAGTAAGTATAGTATAAGTGGTGGAAATGCCATAGGGCAGGGTGCAGGGCGTCATGGGAAAAGCTGAGCAGATGGCCAGGGGATCTGGCCATGCCTCATTATTAAGCAATTGTGTAACCTTCAGGCACCCTAGACCTTAAGTTCATTCTTTGTAAAATGACTTAACTGGGTTTGATCTCTGTAAGACCCGATTTTGCCAATTTTAAAAGTACTTTTCCCCCATATTTTAAACTCTCCAAAATCAAGATGCATCTTTCAATCAAAGACATTTTATGTCCCTGTCAGGTGTGGTTGTGAGTGACATAAACAAATCTTAAAAAATTCTTTTCATACTTCTGGGAGGATCAAGAAAGCACTGATATCAAAGCATTTTAGATTCACTGAAATAGAGGGACTTTGAGCCATAAATTCTGTGATTCTAAGTTATTTTACTAGCCATTTCCCAACATTTTCAATTAAAAAAATAAACATTTATAAAATAGTGTTTTTTGCGTGGATCACTGATGCGATCCCTCTGAATCATTTTGTAGGTTAGGGTGTTTAGACTCGAAACTGACATAGAAATCTTTACAGTACGTTTTCATACGTGGCTAACTGAAATGCCACTCAAATATACATACTCACCTGAAGACATTCTTTTCTGGTTGAGGAAATAGTTCTCAACCTAGAATTCTCCAAATAAGAAGCTTCATTTCCCTACTCAGCATGAACAGAACACACACTGTGAAAACCTAGAAATAAATGGTTTACCACTTTTCATATCTTTTCACACCATGGTAGATTTTTATTTTTTATGAATCTAGTGTCGTGTATTTATTCAAACCACTATGACATATCTTGATAAATAAACACTATTTATATATACATATATTGGGCCCCGGCTCCCCCTCGGAAGCATTTGGAAGACCTTCCACAGCTGTATCATTTCTTTTTAAATTATTTTGTGTTTCAACATTCTGCACATAGTCATTTCAGTTAATTATCCTAGGGAACTCTCTAGAAGGAAAAAGAAAGCAGGGGGTGGAAATATACATTCACCCACGCCCACGATTTTCTAGACTCATCTATATATGCCACCTCCCACAACCACAAAGACTTTCTTCGTTGAGTTTTTTATTGCTTTGTCTTTAATAGTTAATGTTTTTCTCTAAGCCATATTGAATTCCTCTTCTTGAGTTAAAAATAGCACAATTTTTAATCTTCCCCTCTCTTCCTGGCTTCAGTTTGTTTTTAAACATATTGATTTAATGTCAAATCGTCACTTAAAACTGGCTTTGTTAATTTTTGTGATGCAGCTACTATTACTTAAGCAGAGGTGTTTGCACTTCATGCCAACTGCAGGCAGCGTGAGCTGTCTAGATTGTGCATTAGGGAGAACAGCTGATGGATTACAAATCTCTGCATTTCACCAACAGAAATGAATTTGAATCCATCAATTTTATTCCCTTATGCCAAATTTAGGAAGTTCAGTTTATGCAGATCTGTCAAAATATTACATTAAACACCTAGATGAACGAGTTAAATTAATTTAATTTTGCAGTTTGCCTTGATTGAGTTAGGCTAGTTCTATGCACAAAGAAAAAACTCCCAGGGAAATTGAGCCTAGTCAGGGAAGAGATCATGGCAGGGGCCCCTGTGCTCAGCTGAATGGTCAGACAAGGTGTTAGAAATCAGTGACAGGGGAAGGGAGGTGCTTAGACTCTCCTTGTGACACCCATGCCCGTCTTTTACTTAACACCTATCTGATGTTCCCCGAAAGAAAGTAACCACAGCAGTGAATAAAATTAAGATGAAAAAAGGCCACTGCGCTTGCAATGCAGAGCAGATCAGTCAGGGCGACCGAAATGAAAGAGAAAGGGGAACAATAATCCTGCTGTGTGGTTATATAGCACCTTTCATCGAAACAATGTGAGAATTCTCTCTTTTTGCAGGCCAGCTCCCTAGAGGGCTTTGAAAGCAATTCAGGAGGGAAATAAAAGGATTGCAGAACAGATTTCAGGCTTGAATGATAAAATGGACATTCTGCAAGACAGATTTTACTGAATTGATAACTGGATGATTGAGGCTGTCACACATAAATAAATTGAAAAGGAGTAAAATCAAAAAGAAAGCAGAAAATTTTGAAAGGACATAAAAGTACAAAGAAAACCCGATGACCTTGAAAGAAGGTCAGAGAACCAGCCTCTATATTCAGAGACCATCAAGAGGATTCAAACCTGGAAACATCGGGGGCTCCTGGCAGGTATGAGATCCATACATTTCCAAAACAGTGTAGCACTAACACTGCACAGTTGGCAAGGGTTAAGCAGTGATCAAATCATGGAATAAGTAAGTTTATTTCAGCAACAGTCACCCTAAAGTCTAGTTTTTTTTTTTTCTTTCTTTCCCTTCCTTTCTTTTCTTTCTTTCTTTCTTTCTTCTTTCTTTCTTTGTTTATTTGTTTCTTTCTTTCTCCTTTTCTTTTCTTTTCTTTTTTTTCTTTTCTTTTCTCTTCTCTTTTCTTTTCTTTTATGGGAGGATGTATCTCTGGAAGGATCACTATGGAGTGAACCATCATGCAAAAATCCAGGCTTCTGCTGGAGTTTTTCCCCAGGTGTCCTTTAGTTAATCCTATGCTGAGCCCCACAGGCATATCCTCACCTGGTCTATTTCTCATTCTCTATAGAGTAATGGAAAGATACCACCCTGGCCAGCTCTGTGGGTCACAACCTAGACCTTGAAGGAGGATGGAGTATTGGCTATGCCAAGAGAATCTTGAGAGGGAAGGAGTTCCATTGGAGGTTCTCTCTCTTCCTGCTGTTAAAAAAATGTCCATCCAACTCAGTCTCCAACCACTAGAGGTACTGGTAGGTCGTGCTTGGGATGCTGTTGTCTTAAGGACAATCGGAGAGGAAGAGGACTTAGAAGGTGCTGGGCGAGAACTTCAAGCAGCTGCTTACCCTGGGCAAGGAGAGGTGGCCCGTCTTATGTGTCTCTTTGTGACCACAGATCCTGGGCTGCCTTCTTCCTAGAGGAGCTGGCCACTTTCCTTCTGGTGCCCAAGGAGACTCTGGAGAGGCCTTTTTGCCAGGTGGGACAGCTTTCCCAGGAGACAAGCCATATGCCCTTTCCCTGTTGGCAAAGACACCTGTGAGAAACAAATGCAGGTAAATACAAAATAGACTTTTGGAACCTTTATAATATCAGCTTCTCCCATTCTTCTGCAAATTAAAAGATCAATGGATCAGAAGTGCTACATTACATTTGTAGACATTAATAGTATGCTGTTTCACCTTAAAGCTGAGACTGATTTTCACACTGAGGAAGAACCACAGGCGAATTTCTAAATCAGGTTTCTATTTAGCACTATCTGATACAAAATAATGATTTGTTAGTGCTAGTGGTATCTTATACTTTCTTTATGAATGTGCTCTAGTTCTACGAGCATTATCTGAAACTGGATTTCTTTTTGTGATAGGAATATGGAAACTTGTGAAATAATAAATGTATATCTGTGTGTGTGTGTGTGTGTGTGTGTGTGTGTGTAGGTGTGTACTTGGGGTTGAATACAGATGCAGAGGTTATCATTCTGCAATTGAAACATATAGTTACTCAAGAATAAAGAAATGATGATATTGCAGTGAACCATCTACAACAAAATTTTAGGGTTGATTACAGCAAGTAATATGTGGCCCAAGTGAAAGAACATGATACTTAGAAAAAGAAAGCCAGACTATAGTGGGAAAATACTGAACATAACTCAAAAAGAGACTTAGCTCAAATCTTAACCCTACCAGTAACCTTGGTTCTCATTCTTAGCTTCTGTAGCTCTATCTTTATCTCAGAAATGTAGATATCAATACCCACCTGCCTAGGCTAATGGGAAGATTAAAAATTATATAAATATAAGGCCTTCACACAGCAGGCATTCAATAAATTGTAACTACTATTATTACTGAGAAGCAGCACAATGTAGAATAAAGAGTAGGTGGTTTCAAAAGAAAGGAACTGATTTGAAGTCCAGTTTGGTATTGATTAGCTGGATAATTCTGGGGAAAATACGTAACAACTATGACCCTCCGTTGCTTTACATGTCAAATAGGCAGAATAATAACACTTCATAGGATTGTTATAAGTAATAAACAAGATGAAATAATAGAAGTGCTTCCCTGGGAATATAGTAGCTGCTCAAAGAACGTTAATTCCCTTGGTCCCCCTGCCATGCAGCCAAACAGATCTACTTTTGCATAGGTTTGCTCTTCAACAATAAAAAATGAAAAGCATTTCTAACCAGATACCCAGAGAGTCTTCTTATAGCTATTCTTAGAATACCCATAGTATGCAAACAGAATGTTCAATTACACAGAAAGTAGATTTTGTGAATAGTAGCTTCCAGATCACTGGGAAAATTTCCATCACTTTTTTCATTCTTTTCTCTTTCTGCCTGCTTGTTTGTTCACCTTCCTCCAACACTGATAAAGCATCTGCTAGGTTTGAGGCGTGAGCGGGAAGCTGGAGTTGAAGGGGAGGGAAAACTTTTATCCAATTAACACGTGCTCTCCTTAAGGTAAGACCCTTCACTAACAGCATTTCACTTCCCTGCTTCATAAAGCCTCTATTTTGTTGACTTCTCTGCCAAGAATTCCCTGTTACTCTTCTTTCATCCATTTATTGCACTTCTCTTGCCCTGGCCCGATACTGTGTTAAGCCAAACATTGATGCCAAAAGGGAGAGGGCCAGTGGAGTGGGATTTGTGCCCAAAGATCTTTGGAGCCCCTCTCTTGAGAATCTCCCAACAGTCTGACAGGGATAGAACAAAATTTCACTAGCAGCTGCAGCAGTAGGTCACGGCCCTGTGAGAATGTGACATCTCACTCTTTCATTCAGAATGCTTCTCTGCTCTCTGCTTCTCTTAGATTTTAGTTTGCCTGCCTCCGGGACTCAGATGCTCTCATAGAATTGATGCAAACCCCTGGGAAATTTATTTGTCCTCTGATATCATCCGTGCTAATGCTCCCCTCCATTAGCTCAGATAATCAAGAGTTGACTATACATAGAACTATGGGGGATTACAAAAGCACTTATAATCTAATGAGAGTGGAAAAATACTGAAGGAATTTTAAAAAGAGAGAGAACAGAAAGAAAGCCACAAATACATACATAAATCAACTTACAATGCCCTAGGAAAACACAAGAAGTAAAGGGGACATGTCGTGGAATAACTGGAATAAATGCCACTAAGACTGGGGCAGTGTCCCAGTGCCACCAAGGGAGAGCAAGCCAGAATATGATGAAAGTGGGTCAGGATTTAGAAGAGAGGTTCTGTGGCATTGGGGGAAGGAAGTCAGGTGGGTGTCATTCTAGTTGATTCTGATCCTTCTGAGATTAGTTCCTTACTTAAAAAAAAAAAATGGTTTTATACTATAACTCATCTTGAGCCTACAAAAATCAAGGTATAAGGCAGGGACAGTCGTCAATATTACCAGTAGCTCAGCCATCTGTATAATGGGCAGTTATATCTAGGAAATGAAAGGGTGGTGTCAGTTCACAACTTGTGAACACAGAGCCATACCATGTTGGTAATGCAGGTCCCTGGAAATGCCAGATTTGCCCCCACTGTTCTTAGTTATTAAACCTCATCAATATTTTTTATTACCAAGTGGAAGAAATCACAGGCTCTCTGATATCATGAAAGAGAAGGTATTTGGTAAATCTTAGTCTCCCATTTAATATTTCTTATTTTTTATGTAACAGGATTGGGCATTAGAGTGGTTCATTGCAAATTAAAATAATGGTGCCCTCTACAGCAGTGGTTATATGACCGTAGAATCAACACACTGTCCAGATTCTAGATGAATTTTTATGGTAACCGACTCCATAAATACTATTTTCTCTTTCCCCATATGGACAGCAACTGGTTTGTGTTCACTGGCAGGGTTGCAAAGCACACCTTTGTAACACCTTTGGATATTGCCAAAAAAGTATGATCTGCCTTATATTCATAAAGTCATTCACCAAATTTAGTGAAACAAACATAATGCCTGACAAGCAGGTCCATCACTGTAGCACCGTCTTTCTAATTACTGGAATAACAGGGAGGTGACGAAGGCCTATATATGGTTGTGAACCATCCGCATCAAAACCAAAGCACCACCACCAGCTGTTAAAATCTAGTGATTCACTAAACAGAATGAATATATTCACATAAGGTAAAAAAAAAAAAAAAAAAAAAGCAGCTGGTCTTAGATGAGGCATTCCACCTGCAAAAAGGAGGCACAAAAATTATTAGGATATCTGGATATAGGAACGTCCATATCTGGAAGTTCTATGAGAGCCCTCATATCAGAGCATGAAAAAGAAAATTAATTTCTAGGAGAAATTAATTCCACAGTCATATTTCCTCCAAGATAGTTTAGGCAAATCCTTTCATAATCGACCTTATTAGGCAAAAGGTGGCATCGGTGTAAAAGGAGTAGGATGATCTACCTAGATTATCACAGGGAGTTCATTATATTCTTACGTACATGTGAAGATGTTCTCCTTAAGTAAGAGAAGGAGAATAGAATATTCCTTCTTCACCCTAGTCCCTGAATAAATTTGAAATGATGGGAAGATCCAGAGGCTCCAACCCAGAGAAAAAATGTGTTTATGGAGCACAGTCTATTATATAAGAACTAGTCGGAGATTAGGATGGCAGAGTAGGTGGAGATAATTACAGAGGATTTGGCAAATACAGAATGAGTGGCAAAGACAGAGCAAAGAGATATGAGTCTTGTCACAAGAGGAGTATAATCCTTTAGCAAACTTTGCCCCAGGAGACCAGACACTATTGTGACGAGAGGGAACTTTGTGTTAGTCATCTTGATCCTACTGGCAGTGATCCCTGGACATCATCTTGACTGTAGTCATCAGCAGGAGATCCATGGCGACCACTATGGCTGACTGGCCATCTCTTAGAACGTGTCTACTTAAGGAAGGCTGAGCACAAACACTTGAGGAACTGTTTTGATGAGAAGTGGGTAAATAACTACAATGTTGTACACTGAGGACTGTAAAATACATTAGCACGCACACTTCAACAGCCTCAAGAGCTGCAAGATAAACCATGCTAGGTCGGGAAGTAAAACACTGGAGGCTCTCAAAGCACAGAATGTACCAAGACGGTTGTTTTCCTGAGATTTTTTTTCACTAAATCTGGATTTCTTTTTAGTTTTTAAAAGAATACTGGTATGGAGTTACATGGTAATTAATAGCACTTTTTGGTTTTCATATTATTTTAAATTCTTTATTATTTTTAATGTTAAACTTTGGTTTTGAGATAATTGTTGAGTCACATGCAGCTGGAAGAAATGATGCAGAGAGATGTGTGTGCCGTATATCCGCTTTCCCTCAATGGTAACATCTTGCAAAACTATATTAAAATATCAAAACCAAGATATTGACATTGATATAGTGAAAATACAGAACATTTCCATTACCAAAAGGATCCCTCATACTTTCATAACCACATCCACCACACTTCCCCATCTCTTGTCTCTAGCCCTTGTTCTCCATTTCTATAATTTCATCCTTTCAAGAATATTATATGGATGGAATTATACAGCATGGAACCTTTGGGGATTGGCTTTTTTTCATTCAGCATAATTCTCTGGGAATTCATCCAGGATGTTACATGTATCAATATTTGTTCCTTTTTATTTCTGAATAGTATTCCATAGTATGGAAGTACCTCAGTTGGTTTAATCGTTTAAGCATTCAACCATGGAAAGACATCTGGATTCTTTCAATTTTTGGTTATCACTAATACTGCTTCTATGAACATCTGTGTATAGGTTTTGATGTGAACATACATTTTTCTTTCTGTGGAATAAATACCCAAGAGTTAAAATGCTAAGTAATATGACAACTGCATATTAGGTTTAATAAGAAGCTGCCAAATTGTTTTCCAGACTGGCTATGCCATTTCATATTCCCACCAGCAACATATGAGTGATCCACTTTTTCTGTAACTTCATCAGTATTTTTTATTTTAGCTCTTCTGATATGTGTATAGTAATATTTTGTTATGGTTTTAACTTGCTTTCTCTAATAATTAATGATCTTGAACCTCTTTTCATGTGTTATTTATCATGTACATATCTCTTTGGTGAAATGTCTATTCATGCTTTTTGCCCATTTTCTAATTAGATAGTTTCTTAACCACTGAGTTTTCAGAATTCTTTATATAGTCTAGATACTGGCCCTTTGTCTAGTGTATAGTTTACAAATATTTTCTCCCAGATTATCTTTACATCTTTTAACAGGTTATTTTATTGAGAAAAAGGTTTTAAATTTAATGACATCCAATTTGTCAATTTTTCATATACTGCATAATGCTTTTGGTATCAACTCTAAGAATTCCTTATCTAGTCCCAAATTCCAAAGCTTTTCCATCCTTTTACTTTCAACTCACCTATACCATTGTATTTGGAATGTTTTGTAGATAACATATAGCTGAATTTTTTCCCCCACACTGCCAGCCTCTTTTAATTTATATATTTAGACCATTTATAGTTAAGGTAATTATTAATATGTTACATATCATAAGTCTGGCATTTTGTTATTTGTTTTATGTATATTGCCTCTGTTTCTCAGTCCTCTGTTCTCTTTTCTTATTTTTTCATGGGTTATTTTAACGTTCCTTTACAATTCCATATCAGTTTCTTTATTGTATCATTGAGTTTTGAATTTTCTTAGTGGTTGCTGTCGGTATTACAACATACATACATAACATCGTAGTGTACTACAATTGATATTTTACCAAATTCACTGGAGTGTACTTACTTTCATTTAAGTTCCACTAACCTCACTCTTTAAAATATAATTATCTTATGTATTTCCTTTATATACATTGAACAGCACAGTAGTCCGTGTTAAAATACTTTGTTTACACCACCAAATATGATTTAGGAAATTCATGAGAAATAAGGTAGCTATTATTTTACCCTGATTTTTATGCATTCCAATGTTTTTCTTTTTTCCTTACAATTTTCATTCCATTTAGAGAACTTTCACTAGCCATTGTTTAAAGGTAAGTTTGCTAGCAAGAAATTCTTTTAGCTTTCCTTCATTTGAAAATGTCTTGATTTCTTTTTCATCTCTGAAAGATGTCTCAGTGGATATAGAATTTGCAGTTGACACTTCTCTTTCACTATTTGAAAAATATTGTGTCACTTGCCTTTGGACTCCATAGTTTCAGAAGAGATATCAGCTGTTATTTGAATTTGTGCTCCCCTAAAGTTAATGCATCATTTCTCCAAGACTGTTTCCCAGACTTTTTTGTATTAGTTTTCAGAAGTTTAATTATGATGCATCTGTGTTTGACTTTTTGAGTTATCCTATTTGAGGTTCAGTAAGCTTCCTAACTGTAGATTTATATATTTCACAAAATTTGGAAGCTTTCAACCTTCATTTCATCAAATGCTTTTTCAGTACAGCTTTTTCAATATGATTGCCTTTCCCCTCTCCTTCTGGGACTCTAATGAAGAATGGTAACTTTTTTTTCTCATGAAAACTAGATACTCTTTACTAGTTTACTGAATTTAAAAAATTGAAGATCCTGCATTTTTAAAAGGCCTTTTTACATAAAGTAGAATTTCTAATTGACAGATTTGGAAATCAGTCTGAACTGGACAAACTATGGATTCAACACGCATGAGATTTCCTCATACCATGACCTTGACGCAGATTTAATACCCACTCTCAAAAGAATCCTATAAAAATTTCTTTCAAAGCCCCTTTGAAACTGCAATCGTGTAGCAAAATCACAAGTAAACAACTGGCTGTTAACCTATTATTTCAAATATAGACTGAAAAGCCAACAGGCATATTTTTGTGCAAATTTTAAAAACATCATAAGCTGAAATATCAGATCTGCACAGCTGCTGTCCCTTCCCAGAAGGTAAGAAACTGCTGGCACATCAAGTCCAAGGCTGTCCTTGGTGCAGTAGTCTATGAAAGGAGGCCTCCTTCAGGGTCTGGTTGACATGGAAGTAGGGCCCTGGCACAGTGCTGACTGCTGCTGCTGATCCCACCACCATTGCTGTTTGAAGACTCTGTGTCCCAGGAATCATGAAAGACAGGGTTTGCTCTGGGGGTGGAAGCGCATGGGAAGATATCGGTCTTCTTCATTGCCATTCCTTCTCCTTATCCTGGGCCAGACGCACCACTCATGGCAACTGGTAGAGGGGAGTGAGCTTGCACCACTTTGCAAGGAGAGGGATTAGGGACTGTGTTCTGGCGGCTGCCACACCCACACCCAAGGGCCTTGGAACTTCTCACAGAGCAAAGGGACGCTGCCTGCACTGAGTCCCCCTGGGTGGGTGGGAGGGGGAATGGTAATTTTTCATGATTTTCCTACAGTTCCATGAGACACTATTCATTTTTTTTTTAGTCCACTTTCTCTCTATTCAAGTTGTGTCAATTCTATTGATCAACCTTCAAGTTCACTAATTCTGTCTTCTAGTAAGCCCGTTTAGCATGTTTTTTAATTTTGGTTACTATATTTTCGGTTCTGCAGTTTCCATTTGGTTCCTTTTTTATAACTTCTTTTCTTTGCTGAGAGTTTCTACTTTGTAAATTTATTTCAAGAGAGAATAGTTATTTCCTTGTGGAAGTATTTTTTTTTGTTTTTGTTGAGAGAGAGAGGGGCAGAAGGTGAGGGGGAAAAAGAGAGAATCTTAAGCAGGGCTGGATCTCACAACCTTGAGATCATGACCCTGAGATCATGACCTGAGCCAAAATCAAGAGTCTGACACCGAATCGACTGAGCCACCTGGGCACCCCGATGTGGAAGCATTTTTATTACAGCCGCTTTAAAATCTTTTTCAAGTAATTCCAGTATCTGTGTTATCTTGGTATGGCCTTTATTCATTCATTGTCTTTTTTTGTTCATGTTGTGATTTCCCTGTTCTTGGTATAATGAGTGATTTTTTTCATTGTATCCTGGGCATTTTGGATATTCTAATATTGTGGATTCTATTTAGTCTTTGTTTTTTCCTTTTAGCAAGTATTCCTGAGGTATAGCAAGAGGGCTGGCCAGGTATTTATGTTCAGTTTCTCACTGGTGCCCACCCACACCACCCTAACAAAGGTAGGGCAGTGACTCACAATGCCTCATTACCTCTGAATGGAAGTGTAAAATCATCTCCCACTGGGCCCCACTGAAAGGTTAAAAAGATGATATTCTGTGTATATTGGGTTAAATAAAATCCATCGAAGTTTTTGAAAAGTTCAGAAAGGAAAGTAACCTTATCCAAATTTGTAGCCATTCTTGCTAGCTCTTGAACTCAAACCAAACTTTGTTGTCTGGCCTAGCTTGAGAACTATGAACTGACTCAGGTCTGGGTGCTGGGGAAGTGGCAATGATCATCATGTGGTACATCTCTAGGCCTAGAATTTTGGGGTTATAAAGAGGAACTTCTAGGATCCCCATGATTAATTATCACCACTAAATATACCTGTAAGTCAGACCATTCTGATTACCACACTAGCTCTCGATATTATGGAAAGCATGTTCACTTTATCACTTAGGGGCGGGTGTTACTACTTTTTCCTGCCATTTAGGGGCTTGATATAACCAGTGAAATGTGAGAAATCTTTTCAACGGCAACAGCACTTACTGGTAAGCACAATTACAGTCACTACAATATTTTATAAGATGCTATGCTCCTTAACCTATAAATTTCTCTCAATGTGTTTGTGAAATAAATATATTCCAAGCCCTTTCAGGAAATATAATTAGGAGGTTTTTCATGACAAATCCAATCCAGTATTTTTTTTTTTCCTCCCTAAGGTTTAAACTCCTTCTCTGTGCTATACCAAGGAATTTATGGTAACTCAGATATTTAAAATACTTGTTCAAGGCCAACAGAAGAGCCTGTCTGCTGTTTTATTTCTCTCTGAATTTTTCTTTCTCTGACCTTTAGATCTTCCTTTGAAGAGTTCACCTGATTAAGTCAGGCTCACCTGGGTAATCTTCCTTTGATTAACTTAATGTCTACTGATTAGAAAATAGTTACATCTTTATATCTGGAAAGTCCCTTTGACTTAATGTAAACTAATCATGTAAATGATATTCCAACATATTCACATCTTTTCCCACACGAAAAGAAAAGAGGTTGTAAAGGGCATGTGTATGAAAGGGTGTGTGTGAATCTTGGGGCTTTCCTAGGATCCTGCCTCCCACAGCCTTGAAGTACCATCTCGAAAGGTAACTGTGTACAGAGAAAGACATTTAAAAATAAGTGAGATATGTCATTTTAAGAACCAAGCATGAAATAACCACGCTTCTTGAGTTTTACCAAAAAAAAAAAAAAAAAATTGACACCTAGTTAAATAGTAAAAGACTTCAGTGTTTGACAATACCAGACAGTATTAAAGAAACACCAAAAAAGATTTAGCTTTCCTTCAAGAACTATTTAGTTTCTGTTATGCCCATGAAATGTCTTCTGATTTAATGGGAAGTACAATATACTGGCCTTTAATTTTTAACATATGTTCAAAGAATTATAGATGGATTTTTTCTTATTTCTTGTGTCTAATCATCTTGAGATAAATCCATGTGTGTCAGTCTATATTTAATATCTTATCATATATTACATATCTAAGAGCAGAGCTTCAAAATATATTAATCAAAACCCAATGGAACTGAAGGGAGAAACAGGCAAATCTACAATAATAATTGGAGATTTCAACACATCTTTCTCTCTTTCTCTCTCTCTGAAATTCATAGAACAAATAAGGATAGAAAGACCTAACAAACACTTTTAATATACTTGATCTTATTGACAGCATATAGCAGAATGCACATTTTTTTCAAGTACACATGGAACATTCATCAACATAGGCTATAGTCTGTGCCATAAACAGAATCTTAACAAATTCTAACAATAAGACAAATAGAAGTTCATAAAGGCATTAAACTAGGATCAAAATAAAAAGATATCTGGAAAATCTCCAAATGTTTAGAAATTAAATAATATACATTGATATAACACATAGGTCAAAGAGAAAGCCTCAAGGGGATTTAAAAAGTATTTTGAATTGAATTAAAATGAAAATACGGCCCACCAAAATTTGTAGGTTCAGCTAAAACCATGCTTAGAAGAAAATTTATAGACTTAAACACTTATTTTGAAAAATAAGTAAAGTTAAGTATCCCTTACCTTAGCTTCCAGCTTCAGAAACTAGACAGAGAAGGAAAAATTAAACCTGAAGACAGCAGAAGAACTTAACTAATTAGTTAAGAGCAAACATGAATAAAATTTTAAAAAATGGAAATAGAGAAAAACAATGAAAACAAAACTGATTCTATAAAAATATAGATTGCATTGATATCTATGCCCATGGATTCAACAACTTAAATGAACCAATACAACTCACTCAAGAAGGAAGAAACAAGGATGCCTGGGTGGCTCAGTTGGCTAAGCGTTGATTTCAGCCTAGGTCGTGATCTCAGGGTCCTGGGATGAAACCCTGCATTAGGCTCTGTACTCAGTGGGGAGTCTGCTTGAGATCCTCTCCCTCTCCCTCTGCCCCTCCCCCCACTTGCATGCATGCACAACTTATGTTCAAAGAATATGTTCAAATAAATAATAAATAATCTCTAGTAAATAAACAAATCTTTTTTTAAAAAAAAAGAAGAAACAGAATATCCCTGTATCTGTAAAATAATTTAAATTAATAATTTAATACATTTCACCTAAGAAAACTTTAGGTCCAAATGCCATCACAGGTGATTTCTAACAAATATTTGGAGAATAAACACTACTAAATCTATACAAACTCTTCTAGAAAGCTGAAGAAGAGGAAATATTTCCTAACTCCCTTTGGAAGGTCAGCATTACTCTAATAACAAACCAAAGAAAAATATTAGAAAAGAAAACTAAAGACCAATATTCCCTATGAACATAGATGCAAAAATGCTCAACAAACTATTAGCAGACCAAATCCAGGAATATGTAGAAAGGATAATAGACTGCATCCAAGTGGGGTTCATTTGAAGAAAGCAAGCCTGGTTTAGCATTAGAAAAAACAATTAAAATAATTCACTGTATCAGCAGGCTAATGAAAGAAGTCATCTAATTGTATCAATAGATGTAAAAAAAAAAAGCTTTTGACAAAATTCAACATTTATTCATGATTAAAAACTCTCAGGAGGGGCGCCTGGGTGGCTCAGGCGTTAAGCATCTGCCTTCCACTCAGGTCATGATCCCAGGGTCCTGGGATCTAGCCCCACATCGGGCTCCCTGCTCAGCGGGAAGCCTGCTTCTCCCTCTCCCACTCCCCCTGCTTGTGTTCCCTCTCTTGCTATCTCTCTCTCTGTCAAATAAATAAATAAAATCTTTAAAAAAAAAAAAAACTCTCAAAAAACTAAGAGTAAAGCTTCCTTGACCTGATAAAGGGATTTTACTTAAAACTGAGCATTGTCCTTATACTTAATGAGGGAAGACTGAATGCTTTCCTAAGATTGAGAACAAGGCAAGAATGTTCTTTCTCACAATTTCTATTCAATATTATACTGTAAGTTCTAGATATTTGAATGAGACATGGAAAAGAATAAAATGCACACAGATTGGATAGAGAAATATCTGTATTCACAAATAACATGTCTCTGTAGAAAATCCTAAAGCACCTTTAAAAAGCTTCCAAGTCTCGTAAGTCAGTTTGAAAAGTCCATAAGATATCAAGTCAGTATACAAAAATCACTTGGATTTTTACATATTATCAATGAATAACTAGGAACTGAAAGGTAAAAATACAATAAAATTTACAATAGCAGAGAAAAATGATGCACTTAGGTGTAAATCTAACAAAGTATGTGTAGGATAAGTGTGCTAAAAACTATAAAACATCAATGAAATAAATAAAAGAACATTTAATAAATGGAGAGGTATACAGTGTTCATGGATTAGAAGCCTGAATACTATCAAGATATAAATTGTTTCCAAATTGATATATATATTCAACACAATCCAAATCAAATTCCTAAGAGGCTTTTTTTTCTCCTGGTAGATAATTGCTAACCTGAGTCTAAAATGAATATGGAAAAGCAAAAAAGCTAGAAGAATCCAATTAATTTTGAAAATTAAGAACAAAATAAGAAGACTAAACACTACCCAATTCAAGATTTAATATGAAGTTCCATTAATCAAGATATTATGATAGTGGTAACAGGATACATAAATGAATGGGAAAAAGTCCAGAAAAATATGCACAGCATCATAATCAACTGATTTTTTTTAAAGTATAAAAACATTACAGTGAAGGAAGCATAGTCTTTTCAAAAACAGTGCTGGGAAAAATGTACATCCGTGTGTCCAGTGTAAATAATGAATCTTGACCCACATTTTATTAACTCATAATGACCATAGACCATAATGTAAAATACAAAACCATAAAACTTCTGGCAGAAAATATAGGAGAAAATCTTTGTGATCTCAGGCTAGGCAAAAAGAGTTTTTACACAGTTTGTAGAGTCTTTAGATAGAAAATATTCAACCAGAATGAGAGGAGAAAACAAAATGGAATACAAACTGCAACAAATAAACTCAACTGTATTACAAATGAACAAAATACACAGACTGAGGTGGGTAGGGAAGAAAAGAACCACTTTGGGAATCAATACTTTGGATAAGTTAGAGGCGAAAAGAGCTATAAGAAAATACTTTTCCTATATTTAGCAGATTTGTTTCTTGCAGGGGTATCTGTCAGCAATTCTGAAACCAATTTTTTGTGTATATTTGGTTTGAAGGAATAAGTAATATATTGTGGATAATGAGAGTCAAGTTTCTTACTATCAGAAAAAGAAGTTGCAATTAAAAAATATGGGAAGACTAGAGGGAGCCTGTGGTGATGGATTACAATGAGAGGTCTCGGTATGAATTTGTGATTTTATGCCACACATGACAATAGATACAGAAGTAACTTAAGATGTGTGTGTGTGTGTGTGTGTGTGTGTGTGTGTGTGTGTTTGGCTGGGTACTATACATGCGTTTCCAAGTTTTATCCCCTGAAAGGGTTTAGATGAGATAACATTTTAGTAGCAGTGAGCACACTGAGCACCCAGATCTTGATTTTTAAATAACAATTCTCTAACTAAAGGAATCAGGGCTCTTTGGCAAAATGATTGATTCCAGGGTTGGGGCCAGAAAATGAGAAATAAGCCTGGAATATTGTGTGGTGGCATAAAATAAGGAAGTACTCATATTGAAAGATCATAATAGCCAACCTGAAAGAGCTCCTGTTGGCCAAAGCTGGAAAATTTTGAGAAATAAAATTAACAAATATAGCATGAGGTTATAACCTATAGAATGAAATAAATGCCAAGCATACCATACCAACATAAATAAATATTGGCACACATAGGACGCCTGGGTGGCTCAGTTGGTTGAGTGTCTGCCTTCGGCTCAGGTCATGACCCCAGGATCCTGGGATCAAGCCATGCATCACACCGGGCTCCTTGCTCAGCAGGGAGCTTGCTTCTCCCTCTGCCTGCCCTTCCCCCTCCTTGTGCTCTCTCTCTTTCTCTATCTCTCTGACAAATAAATAAACAAAATCTTTAAAAAAATAAATACTGGCACACACGAATAAATGAGGAAGAAGTAGCAGCTCTTCCTTACATAATATTTTCAATTAACAAATGTAGAAAGCTAAATGAAACGGAAAGTAACCATTGGAAAATTGCAGTAATAATTGTCACAAACAAGATCTAGAGGTGGATGCTGAAAGCATCAAGTTGGAAGAGAAGAGGGATTTTTTCAGTTTCAAATGATCTCCCCCCCTGATATTTATTAATTTAAAAGGACAAAACAGTAGCATTATAGTGGAGAAGACTAGCAGACACCACATTAATGAGGTGATCAAGTTTAAACAAGACTATCAATATCATGTACCCTTTGATATAATACATTTACAAGAATACATCATTTCTGTGGCATTCTTGCCAAAAATGCATACCCTTCACTAATTATGAAAACAAAAGTGAGACAAATGCAAACTATAAGGCATTCTACAAAATAACTATCCAGCACTATTCAAAAGCATCACAGGCATGAAAGACAGTAAAGACTGAAGAACTTTCACAGATTGGAAAAGACAGGGAAGACATGAAACTAAATGCATTGTGGCATCCTGGATTAGATCCCCTGAATGGAAGAAGTATATTAGTGGTAAACTGGGGAAATCCAAATAAAATTGACAGTTTAGTTAAGAGTATTGTACCAAACTTAATGTCTCAATGTTGAGAATTATACTAAGGTTATGCAGGATGTCGGGAAGCTGGGTGAAGTGTACATGGGAACTTTCTGAGTTAATTTTGCAATTCTTATGTAAGCTTAAAATTATTTTAAAAGTTTTTTAAAGGTACATATTAAATGCCTCATAATATTAGCACCATACTGCTATTCCATGTAACACTAGTTATCAGACTCCATTCTTGATCCTTTGGAAAGTACAATATTTTTCTATCCCTTGGGATAGCACAGTATTTTAAAAGTGGTTGTCATAGGTAGTATGATGATGATGATGATGACGATTCTATGTGAGACAGTTAATTAGCTCAATTCTCCTTTAAGCTTAAAATGAGATTGAAGTAATCATCTTCTAAAGTAGAGGCAAGAAAATAATTTTTATCTCTGATTCTCCCACATTTCTCATAGGATGCATTCTATGTAAAAGACCATGCCAGTTGCGGGGGGAAAAATATCTGTTTTTTTCTTATATCATGTAGGATCATATGTGGCACAAACTGGAATGGAATTTAAAGGTCAGGTCCAAGGGTGCCTGGGTGGCTCAGTTGGTTAAGCAACTGCCTTCGGCTCGGGTCATGATCCTGGAGTCCCGGGATCGAGTCCCACATCGGGCTCCCTGCTCAGCGGGGAGTCTGCTTCTCCCTCTGACCCTCCTCCCTCTCATGCTCTCTGTCTCTCATTGTCTATCTCGCAAATAAATAAAATCTTAAAAAAAAAAAAATAAAGGTCAGGTCCCGGGTCACAAAACAGTGAGCTGCAGGGCTGTGGTTTACTGAGCAGCCCCTGTCCAGGGCTTTTTCCACCATCCTTTGTGGCATCCCATGTAGTAAATTTTATACAGCATATTAAGGGTTTCAGTTGGATTGTTTTAATAAAAGTAATAAAATTTGTAATTAATTTTAAATTTAGTAATTGAAGAACAAGGGAAATGTTCCTTTAATGAAGTTTCCTTGCATGATTTCTCAGATGGTTTTGCCATCACCAGTTTCACTGAGAACATCACCCTGTTGGAAGCTGCAATCTGAACAGATGAAGCACCTTTCAACCCAAGTAATTACCTCCCAGGGCTATAAACCCTCTGTGTCCAACACGTAACCAAGCCTTGTCATTAAAATATAAATTACCTTTCTCTTTTTGATCTGTTTTAAAAGAGAATTGCAGACTCTACAGCTGACTAGGAGACAGTGGGTAGGAGAAATGGGAGTAGAGAAGAATCTTGGCCTGGAAAGAAGCTTTTCCTTCCCCAAAAATGAGCTCTGCTTTGAGGATTGGGTTCGGAAAATGCTGGAGATTGAAGTGATAGGTGGGGATGGGACTAGAAAATCAAGAAACAATTAGAGCAACAGCTGCTTCCCATCCCTTCTCTCTTTGGCTTCTCCTCCTCCACTCTCAATGTGGTTTTTGCCCTAGTAGGCTCCGGAGCAGAAGAAACTACAATAGTCACCACGGAATTTTCTTTTTCTCCCAAAACATTTTCAGTACAAATAACTTCAGGACACACACACATCTCAAACATTAAATTAACAGCCTTTTATCCTTTGCTGCCACCAAGATCCCCCAGTTGTATAAAAATGATTGGAAAATATTGCCTCGTGGACCTCTTGGGCAACATGAACTTCTGAAAAACAATAGCTACAACAGATGTTTCTTTCACATGATCTGTGTTTGATCTCCTAAATAATGTTTCACTACCACGGGCTTGGCAAAGGGTCAGGAAATGTGTATAATTTAAGGGGAAAATATGGAAACAAAGAAAAATCCCATGATATCCTGAGACAACTGTTATAAATTCCAATGATCAAAATATGGTTTATGTTACAGCAAATAATCTTTATTTTAAATGTCTAATTTCCAAAGATACTTAAGTTTTCAGACAAAGGCAGGCAGCCGTTTGCAATAAAACCGTACCATTTCATTTTGCAGACAATTTTAAAGAAGTCCTAAGACAACAAAACACATATGGATGTCAGAAAGTCAGGTCTCCCTCATGCTGTCCTCCAACTTCTTCAAATCAGCTTTTGAAAATCTAGTCTATGACTTCTCAAACCTGACTTTCAGAAGTTTATTTATATGTCTTATATAACTTTCTTCTTTATTCCACGTCATTCTTCTTTTGAGATAAAAAGCAGCCAGTCAGTTACTCATAATGGTGCTCCACATGCTTGAAGAGGACCACGGAGTTATTTTCTCTCAAAAAATCTCCCCCTCACACACACACAAAACATTGCCCCCAATTTTTTAAATCTTTATTCAAGGATCCTTTTCTCTTTCCTGTGATCACTGTAAATGTGAAAACCTGTGGTCTCCCTCTTGGAAACTAAGAAAATATTTTCTTTTATTTGAAAAATTGCCTACAACCAAAGAAGCTTAAACTAAAAAGCCTAAATTATAGTCTTCCATTTTAAGTACTGTTAGCTAAAATAACGCTCTTCGTCAATTCAATTGCACCTTTGTTTGGGTGTCACTCAGAAAGCTGCAATCATTAAAACACAGACTCTCAGGAATCAGGTTTCTGGGGGAAAAAAATGCACGTGCCAGTGGTTTGAACTGACATATAGTGATGCCATGCTTACCTTAGTAAAGGAATACACATGGAATCAATGAGATCTGTCATGCAGAGCATTTATACATATAAAATATGAAATCCATGGTCACAATTTGGAAGAATGCCAAGCCCATGAAATAATATCTTACCCATCTTTGCATTGACCATTCACAGTGATAGAACACATGCAGTATAAATCAGAACGGGAAACAATTTTATTTAAGACCAACAAGAGAGACACAAAGTTATTCCAGTTCAGGGTAAAGCAAAATCTGCCCATACTCAAAAGCCACAATGTTAAATGTAAATGTGTACTGCTAGTCCTTTCAAAAGCCCCAGAAGTGATTTTCCCCATTTTTTTCATAGGCCTCTTCTCTCGATTTCATTGTTATATATTTGGTCTTTTAATTCCAACTCCTCAAAAAAAACCCTAAGCTTCCCTTAGGTGTCACTCCAAAGCACAATCTATTGCACTTCTAAACTATGGAACATAGTAATTCTTTAGCCATATGGCTTTTAGTAACTGAAATGAGATCCCAGGAGTGAAATTCCTTATATTCAAGATCAGTTTCCTTCTCAAACTTAAGGTATAATAAGATTTGAACTTCAACTGATGAAAGTAAATGCAATTGTGAGAAAATAATTTTTTTTAAGTAGTGAGAAATTCGCTAAAAAATAAACTCTCATAGAAATCCCTAAACTCAAAGTGGTAATTACTGACTTTCAAAGAATTTACCATCGATCTACACCTAAGTGAAAAATTGTGTCATGTTAAAAGATGCAAATGCTTGTTAGTTAAATTTGTCATCATATGTCACAGCTTTGTATGCACCATCTGGTTTTTTTTTTTTTTTTCTGTTCTGAATTAAGTTGGGGGGGAATATATTTTGAATGTGGCTAACTTCGATGGAACGTCTCTACTTATCTTTGTTTTTTAGGGTGATTTCCTATTTAATAATAAATAGACATCCTTACTCATATTTAAATAGTTAATTTTTTAAAACATGGGGAAAGAATTTCTTCACCTTTAATGTTTGATCTAAAAAAACTTTTACATGGTGGATAAAGATTACTACATTTAATAAGTTTTCCCTTAGGTGTCAATTATTTTAAATCCAGATTTCATTTATTTCTATAAGAATGTGGTAGTTATTTAGACCATGAATACCTTTAAAGAGATCAAAGGCCTTTAGAAGACTAATGTATGAAGTCGAAATAAACCTTTCTTTTTCAGTGGTTCTGAGAAGATCCTTTTCAAATCAAAGGCAGCAGAGCCCACTACTGGCATAGAAGGTAAAACTTTTCTCTAGTCAAATAATTGGTTGTTGCTTGGAGCTAAACTTGCATTGAATAAAAGCAAAGTCTAGGAATATAAATAACACAACTTTTCAGCTAGATTTCAAAACCTAGTGATGTATTGCAATAGGGTACTGTGATCTGTTTAAAGATCAACATTAGGATGATCCCATCACATATGACATTTTAGAGACATACTTTTGGAAAATCTGTAATTCCTCTGGGCAACTAAAGACCACCTGTGACATTAATTCAGCCAAGTTACTGGAATAAAGTAAGTAAGGAAACTCTAAATGAAGGTTTAGGAGCTATGTGACCCTCTCCTAATTCCATGGACAATGTTTTACAATTGGAGTGATCAACATGAATTAAATCAACAAATGTTTATTATTTGTTACTATTCCACACACACACAAAAAAAAGTGCCAGAGAAATTTTTTTAGCTTGGTTTTGAATGAAGGGTATCTGAGTCTCCTTTGGTGGCTATAAAAATGACCACAAACTAGGTTCCTAAAAACAACAGAAATTTACTCTTTCACAGTTCTGGAGGCCTTAAAGTCTGAAATAAGTTGTCACTTATTTCTGGAGGCCAAAATCAAGGTGTCAGCTGGATTGTGCTTTTTCTAGAGGCTCTAGGGGAGAATCTATTCTGTGTTTCCTTGAACTTCCTGTGGCTGCTGGTATTCCTCAGCTTGTGGCTACATCACTCCAACTTCTGCCTCTCTGGTCACAGTGCCTTCCCCTCTACTGTCTACAGGTCCCCCTCTCCTTCTGTCTTATAAGGATCCATGTAATTGCATTCAGCACCAGCCCACATGATCCATGATAATCTCCCCATCTCAAAGGCCTTAACTTAATTACATCTACAAAGACCCTTTTCTCTAATACAGTAACACAAGTTCCAAGGATTAAAATGTGAATATCTTTGGGGGCCATTGCCAGCCTACAACAGAGAAATAAAATATATCTCCAAAAATTCATAGTTTTGAGCTGATCTTCATCTGACTTAGGGATCTTTAAGATACTCAAGACAGCACTTAACTTATAATTATCATAAGGTAAGCACCTTTAGGTACTTGATATAACTAAATGTAAAATCTTTCTCAGGGAATACATCCATATGCCTGGACCTACAGAGAAAAAAAAAGATCTGAAAGAAAATAACTTTTCAAGAAAGAAAAAGAAAATGCACAATGAAACAAATTTATAAACAAAAATATATAGAAAAAACAAACATCAAAATTAAACCCACAAAAACTTCAATACAGTCAAATTTCTCAAAAATGTTTCCATAATGCAGACTTGAAAATATTGGTGATTGGATCCCAGAACTCCAAAAACAGTGGGCTAGTCACAGTGGCCCAACCTGATAATTTTATTAATTTTATAATAACCTAAACCCACACTTTTCATGACAGAATTTTTTTAACATTGCTCATAGTTAGCATTGCTCATGAGGCTCCAATCAATTAGAATTTCTAGACCAGAGTAAAAAAGATGTGGCTAAAGAAATAAAAGTGGGAAACAAAGTCATGAGAAAAAGTAAACTATAATAAAGGATAGAGAACTTGAAAAAGAAAGAAGTCATAGAAATTTTAGAAATAACAATATAATCTTTGAAATTTAAAAGCAAATGGATAGATTAAATAGTAGATTAATGGACAATAACAATAGCTAACACTTAATGAGGATTTACTATGTGCCAGACACTCTTCTGATCACTTTACAGTGATTGGCTAATTTAATCCTTATAACAACCCATGAAGCATGTATAATGATTATCGTCATTTTACAGATAAAGAAAATAAGGCTTAAATTGTATAACTACTAGCACAACTAACTTTAAAACCTCAGCAGTCTGTCTACAAAAGCCACTCTCCAGTAAAATATTCTGCCAACTTGATTAGGCACAGCTGAAGATAGAGTTCCAGAACTGGGAGACAATCCAGAATAAATTAACCAGAATTTAGAAACAAAGAGAAGAAAAATATGAAAGAGAGATGAGAAACAGAATAGAGTAAGATGGCTTAACATATATCTAATTAGATTTCCATAATGAGAGACTAGAGAAAATGCAGGAAAAGTCATATTCAAATAGACAATTTTTGAGAATTTCCTCAAATGGAGGAAAGACTTGAGTCCATTCATTCAGGAGTCACGATCAATTCCAAATGCAACAAATAAAAACCACAGAAAGTGGGGCAAATAAAAAAAATCCACACACTAGTAAAAATGCAGAACACCAATGAAAATTATCACTCAAGAATGAGGGTAAAATAAAGACATGGTCAGACAAAAAGAAACTTAAAGTGCTTAAAAACAGCAGAAACTTAGTAAAAGAAAATAGAGAGTTTAGTATTCTGGGAGATGAAAAGTGATCCTAGAAATAACTCTGAGAAGTAGGAAAGCCAAGTAAAGAAAATGGAAAATATGTCAGGTAACCTATATAAATAAGCATTGGTTGTATAAGTCAGTAATAATAATATCTAATTTGTGATATTAAACAAATCAAGATAAAGCTGAAATACTAATCAATAACCTTTGACAACAAACAGAAATGAGATAGTGAGATAAAGCATTTAAGATTTTCTGATAAAGGTGGACTATGGTTTTCAGACCAACCCTCCAATACATATATACATATAATAGAAATAATCTAATATAATAGAAAAATGCACTTAAAAATCTATTTAAATTCATTGCATAGTTTTCAAGGAAGAAATGATTTGCAGGTACATAATCTAAGACAAAGAGAAATCTAGAGAGGTAAGTAGGGCTAAGAATGGCTTTTGGAGGCATTTTCCACTCAAAGTAATTGCAGATTGCAAAAGTGATGAACTGAAAGCTAAGAAACCGAACATAGTTTTTTTGCAGATCCATGTAGCAGGGAGGAAAAAAAAGGAAATTCAGGTATAGACAAAGAAGACAGACTCTGGTAAATGCCAAGACTTTTGATGGGGGCCCCAAAGCACTGTACTATATGAATAAGAAGAACATAAAATGGTTTCTTATCGGGTCTGAAGCCCATTTCCAGTCCTTTCAATATCATATTAAGGTAGTGATCATTATCTTTATCCTAGCTATTAAACAAAGGCAAAAGTAATTTTCTCTAGAGAAATATATCTTCCAGAGTCTCCATTTATATGTATTATTTTTCTGATAAAATTAGAAATAGATATTCAAGAAGATAAAATTTTCCTGAAAACTAAAAACTCAGAGTACCTAGAAAGTATATTCATCAGACATGAATTTTTAAATTACATGAGGAAGAGTTCTTATAAAATAATACAGGAGTCATCTAAATCCAATTTCTCCATATGTCTTCCAAAATGATACAAATCATTAAAAAGAACAAACGAAACCACCTATAAACCACTCTACTGAATAACTGATTGACAAAGAACATTACAATTTTTGAATTCTATGGATTTAAGGAAATAAACACCTAAGATAAGCAGAGTCAAATTTGGCACCCAGGTCAGAAGAGAATCCGGTTAATTGTGCAAAAAATAGATGAAGATACTGGAATTCCCTGAAGATTAAAATAATCCTTGAAAGAGAGAATCTTAACATAAGAGAAAAACAGAAGCTTGAGAACCTGGTAGACAGAACATTGACTACAGGGAGATCAAAAGGGAGGGGCTTAAAAGTTACGAGACCAAACATTAACATTTTGGGCGAGGCACAACTTCTGAGGGCCAAGGAGGTGATAGAAAAGGGAGGATATTTTGGAGGTTTGGTGAACAAAAAGGAGAATAACAAGTGGTTAAAATTTTTTAAAGAAACAAAAAAAGATTACCAACCAAAGACAAACCAACGCTTTCCTTAAAACAAAACAAAACAAAAAACAACAAACAAACAAACAAAACCACCATTTATAAAAGACACTGAAATCCAATGAACCAACTGAAGAGAATTTCTAAAAGTAAGAACTCAGTAACTCAGTCAAAACCCAAACTCTTGCCAGCACAGAATCTCCTCTTACTGCTTCTTAGGAAACTATATATTTTTTTTAAATACAAAATAAAACAAATAAACCAAAAGCAATATTTGTACAAAGCTAAAACCAGAAGACCAGAAGAAAACAGAAAGCTGGAATTAGAACATTTTGGATAATGAAACTATACTTTCCTCCTTACCCAACCACCCCCCCCATACAAAGTAAAAAGAAAACACAAGAACACCCTAAAATAACACTCTACTTTTAATTAAATTCCCTTTCCAGAGAACTAATACCAATCCTTGTCAAACTCTCCCCAAAAATTGAAGAGGAAGAAACACTTCCAAACTCATTTTACAAGGCCAGAATTACCCTGATACGGAAACCAGACAAGGACACCATAAGAAAAGAAAATTACAGGCCTATATCTCTGACGAACATAAATGCATAAAATCTTTAAAATAATAAATAAATAAATAAATAAATAAATAAATAAATAAATAAATAAAAGGATCATACACCATGATCAAGTGGGATTTATTCCAGGAATGCAAAGAAGTTTCAACATCTGCAAATCAATCAGTGTGATACACCACATTAACAAAATAAAGGATAAAAATCATATGGTCATCTCAATAGATGCATAAAAAGCATTTAACAGAATTCAACATCTATTTATGATAAAAATTCTCAATAAACTAGGTGTAGAGGGAACATACTTCAACATAATAAAGGCCATATATGTCAAACTAACATCATACTCAACTGAAAGCTGAAAACTTTCCCTCTAAGAGCACAAACAAGACAAGGATGTCCACTCTCACCACTTTTATTTAACATAGGATTGGAAGTCCTAGCCAGATCAATTAGGCAAGAAAAAATATATAAAAGTCATCCAAATTGGAAAGGAAGAAGTAAAACTGTCACTATTTGTAGATCAACACGCAGATATAATTTTATATAAAAAACCCTAAAGATTCCACCAAAAAAAAACTATTCGAACCAATAAATAAATTCAGTAAAGTTACAAGGTACAAAATTAATATACAAAAATATGTTGCTTTCTATATACTAGCAACAAACTATCAGAAAGAGAAATTAAGAAAACAATTGCAGGTTCTATTGCATCAAGAATAAAACACCAAGAAATAAATAGAACTAAGGAGGTGAAAGACCTGTACACAGAAGACTATAGACATTGATGAAAGAAATTGAAGATGATGCAAATAAAGATTTTATTTATTTATGTGACAGAGAGAGACACAGCGAGAGAGGGAACACAAGCAGGGGGAGTGGGAGAGAGAGAAGCAGACTTCCCGCTGAACAGGGAGCCCGATGCGGGGCTCGATCCCAGGACCCTGGGATCATGACCTGAGCCGAAGGCAGATGCTTAATGACTGAGCCACCCAGGCGCCCTGAAGATGATGCAAATAAATGGAAAGATACTTTGTGTTCATGGATTGGAAGAATGAACATCATTAAAATGTCCATACTACTCAAAGCAACCTACAGATTCAGTGCAATCCTTATCAAAATTCCAGTAGTGTTTTTCACAGAAGTAAAACAAACAATCCTAAATCTGTATGGGGCCACAAAAGACCCTGAATAGCCAAAGCAATCTTAAGACAGAAGAACAAAGCTGCAGGAATCACAAGCCCTGATTTCAAACTATATTACAAAACTATAGTAACCAAAACAGTATGGTACTGACATTAAAAAAAGACACATAGATCAATAGAACAGAATAAGGAACCCAGAAATAAACCCACACATGTGTGGCCAATTGATTTATGACAATGGAGGCAAGAATATATGAGGAAAAATAGTTTCTTTAATAAATGATGTTGAGAAAACTAAAAACCAGCCACATGCAAAGAGTAAATCTAGACTACTATCTTATACCATATATAATAATTAAATCAAAGTGGATTAAAGATTTGAATGTAAGACCTGAAATCATAAAGTTCTAGAAGAAAACGTAGGCATTAAGCTCATTGACATTGGTCTTGGCAATGATTTTTTGCATCTGACTTCAAAAGCAGAGGCAACAAAAGCAAAAATAAACAAGTGGAATTACACCAAACTAAAAAGCTTCTGCAAAGCAAAGGAAATCATCAATAAAATGGTTTTATTGATGATTTCTTCCATTCAGTAGGCTGAATGGGAGAAAATATTTGTGAATTTCTGATAACAGGCTACTATCCAAAATAAATAAAGAATTCATACAGCTCAACAGCAAAACAACAAACAACCCAAGTAAAAAATGGGCAGAGACTCTGAATAGACACTTTTTTCCAAAGAAGACATACAGATGGCCAACAGTCACATGAAAAGATGCTCAATATCACTCATCATCAGGGAAATGCAAATCAAAACCACAATATCACCTCACACCTGTTAGAATGGCTATTATCAAAAAGGCAAGAAATAACAGGTGTTGGTGAGAATGTGGTGAAAATGGAGCCCTTGTGCACTGTTGGGAATGTAAATAAGTGGAGTCACTTTAGAAAACAGTATGGAGTATTTTCCTCAAAAAAAAAAAAAAAAAAAAAATAGAACTACCATATGACCCAGCAATTCCACTTCTGGCTATTTATCTGAAGAAAGCAAAAGCACTAATTTGAAAAGATATATGCACCCTTCCCCCTCCATGTTCATTACAGTATTATTTACAATAGCCAAAATACTGAAACAACCTAAGTATCCATCAATGGATGAATGGATAAAGTAGGTATGGTATACATATACAGTGGAATACTATCCATCCATAGAAATTTGCAACAGCAAAGGTAGACTTGAGGGCATTATGCTAAATGAAATAAGTCAGACAGAGAAAGACAAATACTATATGATCTGACTTATATACAGAATCTAAAAAAATAAAAGAAAAAAGAAACCAAGTTCATAGATACAGAGAAGAGATTAGTGGTTGCCAGAAAGAAGGAAAGGTGGGAAGTGAGCAAATGGGTGAAGTGGGTCAAAAGGTACAAACATCTAGTTAAATAAGCCATGGAGACATAATGCACAGCATGGTCACTATAGTCAATAACATTGTATTATATATTTGAAAATTTCCAAGGGAGCAAATCTTAGAAGTTCGCATTACAACAACAAAAAAAAAAGAGAGAGAGAGAGAAAATTCTGTAACTATGTATGGTAACAGATGGTAACTGGACTAATTGTGGTGATCATTTCTCAGTGTATACAAATACCGAATAATCATGTGGTACACCTAAAACTAATACAGTGTTACATGCCAATTATACCTCAATAAAAATTTAAATAAATTCAATACATTTTCTTAACAAACAAATGCAGAGTTAGCAACTTTTATGTCCCCTAGTTGAATCATGATACAGCCTGAGCATGAACATAAAACTTCATCCACTACCTAAGGAGGGTGGCAGGAAAACCAGGTTAATTTAAGATTCTGGGCAAACACCCAAATTCTGCTTCTACTCACTTGCAGGCAACAGGCAGTTTCCATAAGACCAGGATTGAAGTGAGGAGATCTGAGAACCCCATAACGTACCAAGGTAGAGGGCAGAATGGAGGGAGAAAAAAACAAATCCAAGAAGACTAAAAGATTAAAAGGGAGAGTCCAGGGGGCACCTGGGTGGCTCAGATGGTTAAGCGTCTGCCTTCGGCTAGGGTCATGATCCCGGGGTCCTGGGATCGAGCCCCGCATCAGGCTCCTGGCTCAGCGGGAAGCCTGCTTCTCCCTCTCTCTCTGCCTCTCCCCCCTGCTCATGCTCTCTCTCTCTCTGTATCTCTGTGTCTTAAATGAATAAATAAAATCTTTAAAAAAAAGGGGGGGAGAGTCTGGACCTCGAAGTTTCTATATTATAGGGAACAGAAATAGTATTTTTTTTTTCTACAGTTCAAGAAGTTTGCAGCAGGAGAATAAACCAAAAGTCTGGAGCAACTACCTAGAGCTAGAACTGCTGTGGACAATGCGGGTATTTCAACCAGGGTGTTTAATGAATGAGATATAAAAGGTCTCATTTAGGATGAACGTAAGCCACTGTTTCATCTGGATGATTCAAGAAAGAAAGGAATAAAAGGGGAGAATAGCTAAAGATATAAATTACCTGTGTGGTTATAATCCCCCAAATGCACATGGTCATGGGCCATTTCACTAATCTTTTACTTCATTTTGGTCAGATTTTTAGTGCCAAAAAACAATTGTGTATTGGAATGATAATGGCAGTTGTCAGGGAAAGTCGTAGGTATCTTTGCTAACTCTCATAACATTAAGAGAAGAAAGTACAAATTAGTGAAAGTTAGCATGTCACCCTTCAGTGGTTGACAAAGCATTCACAGGATGTCAAGGCCAGGTCAGTGCCAAAGCAGTAAGTTATAGCTGTGCCTTGGTATTCAACATTTCGTTTCATTACTTTGAAGTAATAGCCACATATGGCTATCCTATTAGGACACATGGTCATTTTCCTATTCACAGCTAGCACAATATAAACATGTGAATTGACAAGATAAGATCCAAAGATGGCAACAATCCAAAATACATCAGCATCCCTGAAATAGACCCCATTGTGATGTCAGCATCATTCTCTGAGGAAGCTATGTCTCCTGAATAGGAGAAGTTAAAATCACATAAAGAATTTCTACTAAGGGCAGCAACATGGCTTCATTATGAAGCTAATGATGTAGCCATTGGCCTTTTCACATAGGAATGCAGATAAAGCACCATTCCATGGAATGTAGAATTCCCAAACATTATCTTCAGTATGTGTTCCTCAACCACAGCATGTGAGTCTATTGAAGCATATGTGCTATGTTTTTCTTTGTAGTTTGGATACCATAAAAAAAGAGCAGGTCATTTACATAATAATATATTTCATGGTCAACTTACTGGAAGGAGACTTTGCCCAGATCACTATATTCCCAACTCAACATCACAAGCCCATTAGGTTAGATAGAACAAGTATTATTCTATTTTGCAGGAGTGGAAATCCTGGCATGGAAGTTACCTGCCCAAGGTTAAATAGTAATCAATGTAAGCAAGATTTGATCTAAGTCCTTAGACTTCAATTGAGTATTCCTTTGATTTGTAAAATGTCACGGAGGTAGAAAAAACATTTATGTTTGTAGCATAACAATTAAACCAATAAAGTATTCTATATATTTTGAGTGTTTTATTTGTGACACTAAAATATGATTTATAGACAATTTGTTAGAAAAATTTGCACAAATTGACATTAATTTTCCATTAAAATGACATTTGGGAAAATTATATTAATAAAATGAAGAAATTAAGTTAATAGATTTAATAACAGATAGAAAATAATGACTTCACCGTTTCAAAATCACCTTAGAAATGTCAGGTATTTTTTATAAGGAAGAATATTGTGACGAAAGAACTGTCCCCTGAGGAAACATTTCATCAGCCGTTTTCTAAAGTACCTTGAATTTTCTCTCAGATTCCAGACAACTTAGGACCAAAAGATAGGGTGATACTTGGAGACTTTACTCTACAATATACTTCCAGAATAAAGAAAACTCTATTGTTTGACGCTCATGCCATCTGACCATGCCACGGTTTTCATCTTCCTTCACATAGGCCCCTCATCACTATCATCTGTTGATTTAGTTTTTTCTCCTTGTTTCTCCCCAGTTCTCTAGCCAATTCTTGCCATCTTTGTCAATGACTTCAATATTTACATAGATTAACCATTTAATATCTAAGTCTCTCAGTTGCTTAACATCATCTCCACTGAGATTCTCTTTCATGTCACCACAGGTACGCATTGCCTTTGTAAACAGTCAATTTTGTCATCACCTGAAATTAAGACCTCCACTGAAACCTTGACAAACAGCTACTCTCTCTCTCTGTTAAGTATCTGTAGTATTTTTAACTCACTAGTACAAATCTTCACCTTTTCAAAATCCCCAAGACATGAATCTGCTTCATTTACCACTGACATCAGCTCTTGGCTTCACTCATCTCTGTCCAGTTTAGATTCCACAACTCATCACTTAAATTCACCACTTTACATAAAGCCTTACCTCTCTTGACATTTTTCTCTTCGATTTTGCTTACCCTGGACAAACTCAACCATTTACTTGTGCCTGCACCCATGGACCTGAACAATTTAGCACAAACAATCTAGTAAATTTGATTGGTTTTGCTTGAAATTTTTGGTCAGAAATTCCAAACAGATATTCAACATGGCCTCAGCAATCCTAATATATTTGTGAACTACACCTGCCTTCCTACTCTCCAGTAGGATCATTCTATAACCTCTTCCCAAAATCTTTCAATCTCCCTCTAACTCCTTCAGTCTTGGTGACATACTACACTGAAAAACTAAGTGACAACACAGGAAGTGCCTACTCTTCTTTATCACATGATCAACACAAAACAAAACTATCTTCATGAAAACCTCTATCCTATGTTTCTTTCAATAGTCTTTAAACGAGAATACTGTGTGTTTACTATTTGCCAGATACTGAACTTCCCTTTCTCTTAAGCCCTGGATCTCATTAAACTTGTTTTCTCAAGTACCTCTTTTTGACATTGGGCCTCTGATAGGTCCCTGCCTTTTCCCTCCAATTCTATTTCACAATGTTTTAGCTTCACCCTACTTTTTTCAGCACCTCTAAAAGAACCAACACTTTCTTAACTCAGGGACTTTGGACTTCTTGAATTTTGGGGACTAATTCATTGTCAATGCCCTGTACTCAGAGTGACCTTCCCTGACCAAAAAACACAGGTTTACCTCAGCCCTATCAGGGGTCCTGGGATCGAGCTACCTTGGCACTCTGCTTCCTTCTTAGCATATATCATATCTGAATATATTTATTTGTTGTTAGATTTCTTAGTTTTTGACTGTGACTCCTTCTCAACTGTGAGCTCCATTAGAACATGAACTATATCTGTGTTACTGATTACTGCTTCTCCTACTCTCAGATCACTGCTTGCAACATGGTATGTCCTAAATAAGCATTAGGTTAAATGAGTGAATGAGGGGGGAGGAACAAGATGGTGGAGGAGTAGGAGACAAATTTTGTCTGGTCTCAGGAATTCAGCTAGATAGGGATCAAACCATTCAGAACACCTACGAACTCAACAGGAGATCAAAGAAAAGAATAGCAGCAACTCTCTGAACAGAAAAGCGACCACATTCTGGAAGGTAGGACATGCATGCGGAGAAGTGAATCCCAGGAGATATTCGGGAAGATAGATGGCAGGGAAGGGGGCCTCGGTCAGCCGCTACCGGCAAGTGATAGATCCGTGGAGCACAAAATTGGAACTTTTACAAGTCTGCTCCGCTGAGGGACGTCGCTCCAGTGGCTAAGTGGGGGGGTGGAACCCTCGCTGGGACAGTGTGGTCTCAGGACCCTCGGGGTCACAGAAAGACCAGGGTGCCTGAGTGTAACAGAGCTCCCAGGTATCAGAGCGGGGAAGCCGGCTGCAGAGACAAAGCCGAGGAGTGGGCTCTCAGCTCGGAGTTGCCATAAACTGTGATCTGCGGCACAGTTGGGCCACTGCTCTTCCAGCAGGGACCCACAAGTGGCAGATACAGAAAGACTCCCCTTCCTCCCCTGGGAGGAGTGGTGCAGGAGCACACCGCAGGATCTGCTGGGTTTGGAGACTCCACACGGGGTCGTGTGCCAGAGATAGAAATGCTCAGCCACAGGCCAGGTGAGCACAGAGTGCGGCTGGAGACCGGGTAGACAGGAGTGATTGATTGCTTTTCTCTGGGGTCTCACTGAGGAGTGGGGCCCTGAGTTCTCGGCTCCTCAGGGCGGAGATTGGGAGGCCACCATTTTCACTCTCGTCCTCCAAAGCTGTACGGAAAGCTTGTTGGGAACAAAAGCTCCCGGAGTAAACCCAAGCAGATTACTTAGCCCGGATGGGGCAAGGGTGGGGCAATTCCGCCTACGGCAAAGACATTTGGGAACCATGGCAACAGGCCCCTCCCCCAGAAGATCAGCAAGAACAGCCAGCCAAGACCAAGTTTACCAATCAATGAGAATGGCAGAACTCCAGTGCTAGGGGAATACTGCACATAGAATTCATGGCTTTTTTCCCATGATTATTTAGTCTTCAAAGTTATTTTTTTTTAACTTTCTTTTTCTTTCTCTTTTTTTTTGAATTTTTCTTTTTCTGTTTTTCAACCACATCTTATCAATCCCTTTTTTAAAAAATCTTTTTTATTTTTCATTTTTAGAGTCATATTCTATCCCTTCATAGTAGTTAACCTTATTTTTGGTGTATATATATATATATATATACATGTTGTTCTCTCTATTAAAATTTTGGGATACAGTTTCTTTTCACAGACAAAAATATACCCTAAATCTCTAGTGTATGGCTTTGTTCTAGTCTCCTGCCTATTCAGATTCTCTACTTTTTTTTCTTTAAATCCTCTTCTTTCTTTTTTCAACCAACTTCTTATCAATTCCTTCTATATAATCTTTTATAATTTTCATCTTTACAGTCATATTCCATCTCATCATCGTATTTACCCTTACTTTTGTACATATATAAGTTTTTCTTTCTTTAACATTTTGGGAGGCACTTTCTTCTAAAAGACCAAAATACCCCCAAAATCTGCTGTGTGGCACTGCTCTATGCACCAGCTTGATCATATTTGATCATATTCGGGTTTTGTTCATTTGTTTGTTTGTTTTTATCTTTTTCTTTTTCTTTTTTTTTCTTTTTTCTTTCTTTCCCTTTCTTTTCCTCTGGTTTCAGGTCTCTTCTGATTTGTTTAGTGTATATTTTTCTGGGGTCGTTGTTAACCTGTTAGCATTTTGTTCTCTCATTCATCTATTCTCCTCCGGACAAAATGACAAGGTGGAAAAAATCACCTCAAAAAAAGGAACAAGAGGCAGTACTGACTGCCAGGGACCTAATCAATACAAACATTAGTAAGATGTTGGAACCAGAGTTCAGAATGACAATTTTAAAGATACTAGCTGGGCTTGAAAAAAGCATGGAAGATATTAGAGAAACCCTTTCTGGAGAAATAAAAGAACTAAAATCTAACCAAGTCGAAACCAAAAAGGCTATTAATGAGGTGCAATCAAAAATGGAGGCTCTAACTGCAAAGATAAATGAGGCAGAAGAGAGAATTAATGATATAGAAGACCAAATGATGGAGAATAAAGAAGCTGAGAAAAAGAGAGCTAAACAACTACTGGATCACGAGGGCAGAATTCAAGAGATAAGTGATACCATAAGATGAAACAATATTAGAATAATTGGGATCCCAGAAGAAGAGACAGAGGGGCAGAAGGTACATTGGGGCAAACTATAGCAGAGAACTTCCCTAATTTGGGGAAGGAATCAGGCATCAAAATCCAGGAGGCACAGAGAACCCCCCTCAAAATCAATAAAAATAGGTCAGCACCCCGACATCTAATACTAAAACTTACGAGTCTCAGAGACAAAGAGAAAATCCTGAAAGCAGCTTGGGAGAAGAGATCTGTAACCTACAATGGTAGAAACATTAGACTGACAACAAACCTATCCACAGAGACCTGGCAGGCCAGAAAGGACTGGCATGATATATTCAGAGCACTAAACGAGAAAAATATGCAGCCAAGAATACTATATCCAGCTAGGCTGTCATTGAAAATAGAAGGAGAGATAAAAACCTTCCAGGACAAACAAAAACTAAAGGAATTTGCAAACACGAAACCAGCCCTACAAGAAATATTGAAAGGGGTCCTCTAAACAAAGAGAGAGCTTAAAAGTAACATAGACCAGAAAGGAACACAGACAATATACAGTAACAGTCACCTTACAGGCAATACAATGGCACTAAATTCATATCTTTCAATAGTTACCCTGAATGTAAATGGGCTAAATGCCCCAATCAAAAGACACACGGTATCAGATCGCATTAAAAAACAAGACCCAACAATATGCTGTCTGCAAGAGACTCATTTTAGACCCAAAGACACCTCCAGATTGAACGTAAGGGGGTGGAAAACCATTTATCATGCTCATGGACACCAAAAGAAAGCTGGGGTGGCAATCCTTATATCAGACAAATTAGATTTTAAACCAAAGACTATAATAAGAGATGAGGAAGGACACTATATCATACTTTTTTTTTAAGATTTTATTTATTTATTTGACAGAGAGAGACACAGCGAGAGAGGGAACACAAGCAGGGGGAGTGGGAGAGGGAGAAGCAGGCTTCCCACACTGAGCAGGAAGCCCGATGTGGGGCTCGATCCCAGGACCCTGGGATCATACCTGAGCCGAAGGCAGACGCTTAATGACTGAGCCACCCAGGTGCCCGACACTATATCATACTTAAAGGGTCTATCCAACAAGAAGATCTAACAATTGTAAATATTTATGCCCCTAACGTGGGAGCAGCCAATTGTATAAGCCAATTAATAACAAAAGCAGAGAAACACATCAAAAACAATACAATAATAGTGGGGGACTTTAACACCCCCCTCACTGAAATGGACAGATCATCTAAGCAAAAAATCAACAAGGAAATAAAGACTTTAAATGACACACTGGACCAAATGGACTTCACCAATATATTCAGAACATTCCATCCCAAAGCAACAGAATACACATTCTTCTCTGGTGCCCATGGAACATTCTCTAGAATAGATCACATCCTAGGTCACAAATCAGGTCTCAACTGGTACCAAAAGATTGGGATCATTCCCTGCATATTTTCAGACCACAATGCTTTAAAACTAGAACTCAATCACAAGAGGAAAGTTGGAAAGAACTCAAATACATAGAGGCTAAAGAGTATCCTACTAAAGAATGAATGGGTCAACCAGGAAATTAAAGAAGAATTTAAAAAATTCGTGGAAACAAATGAAAATGAAAACAAAACTGCTCAAAATCTTTGGGATGCAGCAATGGCAGTCCTGAGAGGAAAGTATATAGCAATACAAGCCTTTCTCAAGAAACAAGAAAGGTCTCGGGGTGCCTGGGTGGCTCAGTCATTAAGCGTCTGCCTTCAGCTCAGGTCATGATCCCAGGGTCCTGGGATTGAGCCCCACATCAGGCTCCCTGCTCCGTGGGAGGCCTGCTTCTCCCGCCCCCTCTCCCCTGCTTGTGTTCCCTCTCTCGCTGTGTCTCTCTCTGTCAAATAAATAAATAAAATCTTAAAAAAAAAAGAAACAAGAAAGGTCTCAAATACACAACCTAACCTTACACCTAAAGGAGCTGGAGAAAGAACAGCAAATAAAGCCTAAACCCAGCAGGAGAAGAGAAATAATAAACATCGGAGCAGAAATCAATGAAATAGAAACCAAAAGAACAGTAGAACAGAGCAACGAAACTAGGAGCTGGTTCTTTGAAAGAATTAACAAGATTGATAAACCCCTGGCCAGACTTATCAAAAAGAAAAGAGAAATGACCCAAATAAATAAAATCATGAATGAAAGAGGAGAGATCACAACTAACACCAAAGAAATACAAACAATTATAAGAACATATTATGAGCAACTCTATGCCAGCAAATTAGATAATCTGGAAGAAATGGATGCATTCCTAGAAATGTATAAACTACTAAAACTGAACCAGGAAGAAATAGAAAACCTGAACAGACGTATAACCACTAAGGAAATTGAAGCAGTCATCAAAAGTCTCCCAACAAACAAAAGCATGGGGCCAGATGGCTTCCCAGGGGAATTCTACCAAACATTTAAAGAAGAATTAATACCTATTCTTCTGAAACTGTTCCAGAAAATAGAAATGGAAGGAAAACTTCCAAACTCATTTTATGAGGCCACCATTACCTTGATCCCCAAACTAGACAAAGACCCCATCAAAAATGAGAATTACAAACCAATATCCTTGATGAACATGGATGCAAAAATTCTCACCAAAATACTAGCCAGTAGAATCCAACAGTACATTATTCACCACGACCAAGTGGGATTTATCCCTGGGCTGCAAGTTTGGTTCAACATCTGCAAATCAATCAATGTGATACAATACATTAATAAAAGAAAGAACAAGAACCATATGATCCTCTCAATAGATGCAGAAAAAGCATTTGACAAAGCACAGCATTCTTTCTTGATCAAAACTCTTCAGAGTATAGGGATAGAGGGTACATACCTCAATATCATAAAAGCCATCTATGAAAAACCCACAGCGAATATCATTCTCAATGGGGAAAAACTGAGAGCTTTTCCACTAAGGTCAGGAACACGGCAGGGATGTCCACTATCATCACTGCTATTCAACATAGTACTAGAAGTCCTAGCCACAGCAATCAGACAACAAAAAGAAATAAAAGACATCCAAATCGACAAAGAAGAAGTCAAACTCTCACTCTTTGCAGATGATACGATACTTTATGTGGAAGACCCAAAAGACTCCACCCCAAAACTGCTAGAACTCATACAGGAATTCAGTCAAGTGGCAGGATATAAAATCAATGCACAGAAATCAGTGGCATTCCTATACACCAACAACAAGACAAAAGAAAGAGAAATTAAGGAGTCGATCCCATTTACAATTGCACCCAAAACCATAAGATACCTAGGAATAAATCTAACCAAAGAGGCAAAGGATCTGTACTCAGAAAACTATAAAATACTCATGAAAGAAATTGAGGAAGTCACAAAGAAATGGAAAAACGTTCCATGCTCATGGATTGGAAGAACAAATATTGTGAAGATGTCAATGCTACCTAGAGCAATCTACACGTTTAATGCAATCCCTATCAAAATACCATCCACTTTTCTCAAAGAAATGGAACAAATAATCCTAAAATTTATATGGAACCAGAAACGATCCCAAATAGCCAGAGGAATGTTGAAAAAGAAAAGCAAAGCTGGTGACATCACAATTCCAGACTTCAAGCTCTATTACAAAGCTGTCATCATCAAGACAGTATGGTACTGGCACAAAAACAGACACATAGATCAATGGAACAGAATAGAGAGCCCAGAAATGGACTCTCAACTCTATGGTCAACTAATCTTTGACAAAGCAGGAAAGAATGTCCAATGGAAAAAAGACAGTCTCTTCAACAAATGGTGTTGGGAAAATTGGACAGCCACATGCAGAAGAATGAAACTGGACCATTTCCTTACACCACACACAAAAATAGACTCAAAATGTTTGAAAGACCTCAGTGTGAGACAGGAGTCCATCAAAATCCTGAAGGACAACACAGGCAGCAACCTCTTCGACCTCAGCCACAGCAACTTCTTCCTAGAAACATCGCCAAAGGCAAGGGAAGCAAGGGCAAAAATGAACTATTGGGACTTCATCAAGATAAAAAGCTTTTGCACAGCAAAAGAAACAGTCAACAAAACCAAAAGACAACCGACAGAATGGGAGAAGATATTTGCAAATGACATATCAGATAAAGGGCTAGTATCCAAAATCTATAAAGAACTTATTAAACATAACACCCAAAGAGCAAATGATCCAATCAAGAAGTGGGCAGAAGACATGAACAGACATTTTTCCAAAGAAGAAATCCAAATGGCCAACAGACACATGAAAAAGTGCTCAACATCGTTCAGCATCAGGGAAATCCAAATCAAAACCTCAATGAGATACCACCTCACACCAGTCAGAATGGCTAAAATTAACAAGTCAGGAAACGACAGATGTTGGTGGGGATGCGGAGAAAGGGGAGCTCTCCTACACTGTTGGTGGGAATGCAAGCTGGTGCAGCCACTCTGGGAAACAGTATGGAGGTTCCTCAAAAAGTTGAAAATAGAGCTACCCTATGACCCAGCAATTGAACTACTGGGTGTTTACCCCAAAGATACAAATGTCAGGATCCAAAGGAGTACGTGCACCCAGATGTTTATAGCAGCAATGTCCACAATAGCCAAACTGTGGAAAGAGCCAAGATGTCCATTGACAGATGAATGGATAAAGAAGATGTGGTATATATATATATATACAATTATGCAGCCAGCAAAAGGAATGAAATCTTGTCATTTGCAACGACGTGGATGGAACTGGAGGATATTATGCTCAGCGAAATAAGTCAATCAGAGAAAGACATGTATCATATGACCTCACTGATATGAGCAATTCTTAATCTCAGGAAATAAACTGAGGGTTGCTTGAGTGGTGGGGGGTGGGAGAGATGGGGTGGCTGGGTGATGGACATTGGGGAGGGTATGTGCTATGGGGAGCGCTTTGAATTGTGTTAGACTGTTGAATCACGGACCTGTACCTCTGAAACAAATAATGCATTATATGTTAAAAAAAAAAGGAAGAAGAAGATAGCAGGAAGGGAAAAATGAAGGGGGGGAATCAGAGGGGGAGATGAACCATGAGAGACTATGGACTGTGAGAAACAAACTGAGGGTTTTAGAGGGGAGGGGCGTGGGGGGATGGGTTAGCCTGGTGATGGGTATTAAAGAGGGCACGTTCTGCATGGAGCACTGGGTGTTATATGCAAACAATGAATCATGGAACACTACATCAAAAACTAATGATGTAATGTATGGTGAGTAACATGACATAATAAAAAAAAAAACTACATTAGAAAAGTTGGGACACACACACACACAAAAAAATGAGTGAATGAATGAATGGATTTACCATTGTTAATTTTTTCACTTCCATAACCAAGCATTAGTTTTGTGAGAAGTAACATTGATTATGGTAATGGTGGCCTCTCTCTATCATAGCTAGAGATCCACTTGAAAAATTTGTGCTTCGTGTCAATCTCCATGACATTAGACTCAATCAGATTAGAATTCATATTCCTAGGGATATAGAACATTCCATGTGGGGCACAATAAGGGTTTTACAGATCTTGAGACTATAACTATAATCTCCTCACCCTGGCTTCTCACATTAGTGGATCAACAATCAAGAAAACAGCTACTTGCTATACTGGTGGGAGTAATTTAATCCTGATTCTAATAAAGTAATTTAATCCTGATCTAATAAAGGCCTAGGGTTACTACTATACAAAAGAAGCAGGATACATATGTCTGGAACCCAGGGGCTTGTCTGGGTCTTTCTTTGTCCTGTGATAACTGTCAATAGATAATTGTAGCAACCATACCTAAACAAACAAACAAAAGTTCATACTATCAGTGATGAAATTCTGGGTTACTCACCAGGAAGTAATCCAGGACAGAAATGTGCTGGACTATGATGAGGGAAATATAAAATTGGGTGTCCCAGAAGTGAGATGAAGTAGTCATAGTCTAAAGACTGGCAGCAGCAGCAAGAACTATAACTTGTTTTATTTATGTTTCTGTCTTTAGTCTATGAGATCATGACTGTCCACTAGCTCAAGAAGATTCTGGGGCTGATTGTGTTTGTAACTCTCCTCGGAGGAAGAAATGAAGACATCTTTCATAAAATGAAGGCACTATATTGTATTGTGGAAGACAGATAATGGGGCGACATGAATGGATCCTGATAAATCAAAGGGTGGATTATAGGCCACAGATATCTCCTCAGATTCTTTTGCTCTCTCCTACCCCCTTCACCCTGAGCTACTTGTTACATTTCAGTCACCTTTGGGGCCCTAATAACTTCATCTGAACCATCTCTGGTGAGGGCATTCAGCCTACACTTGGGGATTGGATGACTCCTCCTACCACTTCAAAGAAGGAATGAAGCACCATACTTTAAGGCATGGAGTCTGGCCTCCCCAGAAGCTGCCAAAGCTTCAACACTGATATCAGCTGGAGAAGTGGGGGAATCAACTCTCCTCAAATGGGAAATTAGAGCAAAGGGAGATGAGAGATCGAACACACCAGCAGATGTATGCTACATCCCCTCTCTGTATGATATATCCCATCTCCCTTTCTTGTGCTGGTGGACTATTCTGAGGCAATGTTTTCAAAATCAACTTGCTGGAGATTCCCCAGGTAGCCTAGTGGATTTACATGCCAAGCAGCTGGTTGTTCTTTCTCCACAGTTCATCATAAAGCAACAGTGAGTATGTAATGTATTGTATTGTATTGTATTGTATTGTATTGTATTTATTTCTCATCATTCCCTGCTTCATTTGTCTTTTTCTCCACTTTACCTGCTCTGGTCTTGCACCATTCAATAATGTATTAGCACTTAAGACTTGCTTCAGATTTATTTGTTTGTTTATTTGTTTAAGGGAACCCAGACTTACAAATACCTAATAAATGTAAGTCCTGTAAAATTCCAAAACTTTTGTGATTTAAATACATTTGTGAATACTTACACATTCTAAAAACAATGCACGTGACAATTATTTGTCTTGAAGCATAAGTCAACAGTACTTTATTAACTCATTTTTAAAAAGTCTCTTTATTAACTTGGATGAGTATCATTTTTTCTTATCCATGGTTTATCTGTGTTCTTTTTAACCTCTCCTCTAAAAGAGTAGCAAACTTTATTTTGATACTCAATGGCTGTCTTTTACATTTGCTACAAAATGATCTCATCATGATTAACAAAATTAAGAAATGTATTCTTAAAATTATCATTATGAAAAGATCCATACTTTCTTACTGAGCTATATAAAAAATATTTCCTCAACATATTACATCATTCATGAAAACTCACAAAAATAGACATCAACAGACCTGTCAATGGACAACTCATAGCTTGGATTCTGAAAAAGTTCAGAGTTTACCAGGGAAAATAGACACACAATATAATAGAAATTGGTAAGAATTATAATAGAGGAATGTGCCAAGGGCTAAGAGAGCAGAAGAAAAGGACCAATTAACACTGCCTGGCAAGGTTATCAAGAAAAAAGTAACATTTGGGATATGTCTTAAAGGATTAGGAAGATGTCCCCGCAAGGAAAAGAAGAAAGAGTATCCCCAGCAGAAAAACGAAATTCACACAACAAATACTTACTGAAATTTATGTTTCAACCAGTGATTTATATTCTAGAAACAGAGTGGTAAACTAGCCATACAAAGTCTAGAGTTTTCATTCCAGTAAGGGGCAGATACTGAACAAAGGAAAAATTAGTTATGAGTGTTGTGCCTATAATTAAAACAAGAGGACATGATATAAAGTGATCAGGAGACTACTTTAGTGTGGGTGGTCAGGGACGGTCCCACTGAGGAAGTGACATTTATGACAAGTTGCATCAAGCCATTAGGGAAAGGAATGAGGAGGAAATATTCATAGCTAGTTCATGGAATTTGTGTGATGGGAGAAATCAGAGCAGATCGATTAGATGGAGAGTTAGGGACTTTAATGCTGAATTTAATCCTAAAAAAATAGTGAACACTTTTATGGACCTAACAAGGGAAAGGACTCAAAAGAGTTTCAGTAGTTGTAGAGTCTGCAGTTAGGTGAGGAGGACCTAAAGGAAGAATGACAATGGGGTAGATGAGGCAATTGTCCATCCAGTTGAACACAGATGAAAACCTGAGCACAGACAATGGCAGGAGTTATACTAACAAGAAAATATTTCTCAAGAGAGATTTAAATGGTAGGTATACTAGGATTTAACAAGTGAAAATTGAAATTTTCAAAAGTAAAAATGTTGAAGGAATTAGGATGACAGGATCACAGTTGGGGTATTCCCCGTGACTGATGATGTAATTCACCAAGATAAGGAATTCAAATACAGGAGTGGTATTTGTTTTAGGTGAAGGGTGAGTAAATGAGGGACGGAAGAGTACGTTAGTTTGAGGCATGTTGATTTTGTCATGCTTGAGAGACACCCAGTGTCAGTATATAATTAGAAATAAAAATCTAAAGCTCCGGAGAGAAAGTAGATTTCAAACTCAGGAATAATGAGGAGAGAAAGTCATACAAAAAAATATTTGGGATTGTTAGGATTTATATGAATAAATTCAACACCTATTCACCAATCTCAAAATCTTCCAAACATAAATCAGAAAGCACTGTCATACAGAGTTTTGTCATTCTAAAATGAGAATTTTTTGAAGAAATCACCCCCATCTAAAGCTACAAGGAAAATTCCCTCCATGAAATAGAAAATCTTCCCAGTTGATACTCATTTGAAGTTAGTAATAATGGATCTAGCAAATAGGCTTAAACTTAGAAATTCTCAACATACTTTAATTTTGTTAATCTACAAAGTGAATTTCATGGGTACTTAAATTCCAAATTCAAATCCTAATTTGTTCTCTGTATTGTGCCTTACATATTTGGATTTTCCAATCGTAGTGGTTACTTCCCTGTGTCATAAACACAGAAGCTATAATACAATACTTACTGAGACATAAGGAAGAAAAAGTAGGTTCCTTTACTATGGGGAAAAATGGTGCCATTATGTAGTTAAACATATAGTGGACGACTTGTATTTTCTGATCATGAAAAATCAGAAAGTTGTAGAATATATCTGTGGATGTCACAAAAAAAATGTCACTGCATGACATTATAGAAAAATCACTGGGTTTAGGTTCAGAATATCATAGCCAAGTCCCAAAACTGCCATTTATTATTATTTTTTAAAAGATTTTATTTATTTATTTGGCAGAGAGAGACACAGCAAGAGAGGGAACACAAGCAGGGGGAGTGGGAGTGGGAGAGGGAGAAGCAGGCTTCCCGCTGAGCAGGGAGCCCGATGTGGGGCTCCATCCCAGGACCCTGGCATCATGACCTAAGCAGAAGGCAGACGCTTAACGACTGAGCCACCCAGGGGCCCCAACACTGCCATTTATTAGCTGTGAGAATTTAAGCAAAAAATTTAATCTCTCTAAACTTCTCTCACTCAACCTGAAAAATGGAAAATAGTACCTAATTTGTAAGGTTAGCATGGATAATGAGATGAACATCCACATAAAAAGCAATGTAGAAACCATAGAACATTATACTATGTAAATTTCAGTTAAAGATGGCCATTTGAAACAAGTGTTAATTAAACAGATAAATAGAAAAACCTGACTGAAATTAAGACCCAGCTATGGTTTGAGAACCATGGAGGATTGGGTCTGTAGCTAGATCTAGCTTTATTTTTACCCCTAATTTGTGACTCAGTAGCCCTTGAAGTAACAGGAAGCTAAAGTTATTTCTTATAGTCTTCCAAGTTAGATGGGATGCTAAGGATAGAGGAGTGTGAAGAAAAAGAGGATTGTGGAGTCGACAATCTCATTACCTGAATTATAATTAGGTAAGGACAACTCAATTCAAATGGCTTAAGTAGCAATTAGTTAAATGACAAATTTAAGCTGTGATTCCTTGCTTAGGGGCAAGGTGAAGCTTTTTGTAAAAGTAGTGACATGAAATCCAGAATACAGTGATTTTCTGAAATGTCTGATGTGCTGAAGCTCATAAGCTGTTGTTAATTGCTAAGAAAAATCAGATAATTGAGTCTAGAAGGAAATGCTTCTCATTGATTGTAAACATTAGATTATATTTTATATTTTTAAAATAATGTACATTAATGCTATATTGTTTTAAAGTATGTTTACCACTAACTAGATGCAACATTAAAGTTATTTTAAAAAATTAAAAATCTCTCTTTTGATGAATGAGGTGTGATATCTAATAAAAAATTGAAAACTAAAAAGAAAATTTTAAATCCTTTAATCTAAGTCAGAAGTTCTCAAATCTAGCTGCCCATTAGAATCACCTGGGGAGCTTTGTAAAACTACCACTTTATGGGCTTCATCCCTAGAGCTTCTGATTTAATATGTGTGGGTAAGCCCTGCGCAACAGCAGTTTAAAAGCTCCACGGGTAATTCTAATATGAAACCAATGCTGAGCATCTCTGATCTTGACAGAAGATATATGGCCTTTCCATAGATCCCAAAGCTTTAACACGTTTAGACCCTTTAAGCATTACCAGTAAAAGTCACTGAATAGACAGTGGATTGTGACAAATAATATTTTCACTTAAAGAGGCATAAAATCATACCATGCTCTAATCACTCTATATTCTTATTTAGTTTCTCCAAACACTGCCTTAACAACAGGAAAATTAATATCCTCCCCTATTCTGTTGACCAAATATTGTCATAAACAATGGCTCTCCATCAACTTCGCAAAACCATCAAATCACTGCCTTTCAGTACAAAATCTCAGATCAGGAGCTCATTTATTTATTTGGAAGTACATTTTGAAGACTATTTAACCTAGAACATCAATCAGAATGCAGCTCTCCTCAAAGGTATTCATTTTTTCAAGTCAAGTTAGTTTTTACGGTAGTGATGAACCTTTGTTGTCTTCCTCAAACTTTTCCAGAACTGTTGCCCCTTCTATTAAATATTTTTCAAAATAGAGCACAAAATTAACAGTATATTGTATAAATATTCCTGGTTTTGTCTTTGGGCTGTTTTACATCTTCCATTCATGCAGATATTCTATAGCCCTCTATGGAGAATACAAGTCTACTTCTTTATCCTTCATAACACGTGTGCACCTGTTACCTAAAAACATGAGCACTACACTTCAGACAAGATCTACTCCATATGATCCGCTAAGCTGCTTTAAAACTTCTGCCAAGAGCAGAGTTAACCTAATGATTTTTAAAACGTTAGCTAAATTCTAATTCACTAACCATTTATTTATTTAGATTATAAGGTGTACCCTTATAAAAAAATAGTTTATGAAAAAGCTAAATGACTGGCCTGATTCTTAGAAAGTTTCAAATTATGTCATCATGTCATCATGTTTGCTTACAAGATAATAAAGTAATCCTAAGGGTATATATATATAATTTTAAATAACATAATATAACATAACATATATAATATAACATAAAATAACATAATATATGCAGCATAATACTACATAGGCTATATAATGACCAACTTATTACTAAATTTGATAATATTAAAGCCAGAAATATCCAATAGAACTTTCTGCAATGATAGGAATAATAAAAATGTTCTATTCTGTATAATTTACCTCATTTTTTCCCAAAGTCCCTTTAGACATGCACTACACAAGAACATCATCACCAGATGCTGTAGTGCAATGTACGAAGTCATAGAGGACTTCCTTTTTATCAAGGCATGCACAACTTGGAAAAGCACATCCACTGCAGCTTCCCAGGAGATAAAAAGTATCTCTTGGATCAGATCACATTTCCTAGCATTTTTATTTTTATTGACTTTGTAGATGAAAGAGACCTGAGGGTACAATTATTTTTACAGGTGAATCATTCATGGAACAATTCCAAGATTTATCAGGATCTTGAAACAAGTGTAAAAAGAACAAACAAAAAACCACCATTGCAAATTGCATTGGTATATGTTAAAAATCACTTCATATAATTTGTGACGCATGGCATTTGTAACAAGAAAGCTTTGAAGTGAGGGTTTCTGGGAAGAGGGCAGAAAGACTTGGATACAGAGTGATTGAGTATCTTGCCTACAGTTGCACAATAGGTGGAACAGTCAGGATTCAAAACCTGGTAGTCCAGCTATAGAGTCTGTATAACTAAACTCACTTTAAAATACTGCTACTGGGGCGCCTGGGGGGCTCAGGCATTAAGCGTCTGCCTTCGGCTCAGGTCATGATCCCAGGGTCCTGGGATCGAGCCCCGCATCGGGCTCCCTGCTCCGCGGGAAGTCTGCTTCTCCCTCTCCCACCCCCCCTGCTTGTGTTCCCTCTCTTTCTCTGTCAAATAAATAAATAAAATCTTAAAAATATATACTACTAATAATAATCGTAATGATAATACAAAAGCTGGTTCTTTAAAATGAATAATTAAATATGCAAAACACATTGGCCTGATTAAGGAAAAAGGAAGATAAAGCAAAAATATGCAGGACATTCAATCATTGAGAATAAAAAGACACATGATTAGAGATACGATGGAGACAAAAATGATAAAACTTTATAGTCAACAATTTGAAAAATAAAGTTATTTACCAGCCCAGAAGACCAAACTTAATCAAAGAAGAAGTAGACCATTTAAATAGGTCAATTACTCTAGAAGTTGCCAAAGTAATTAAAATCTACCATGACAAAGACAATTGGATCCAAAAGTTTCACAGTTGAATTCTAACTTTTAAGACCTATGTTAAATACAAACTTTTAGATAATCTTTAATTAAAGATGTTATTTAAACTATTCTCAATCAGACAACAGTGTATTTCTAAAGCTTCCCCTACTATAAACTGGGGTTACAAGAGACAAAAAATAGAAACTGTTACTTATGAATATTTTAAAAGATTTTCCTTTTATTTCTCCTTCTATATTACATTTAGAATAATATACCTATTTTTTAAAAAATATGCTTGTAGGTTGTAGGTAGGCTATGTTATCTCTCATTAAGGATAATAAATGCATTATTGGAATATTTGTCTAGAAATTAGGTATTACCTCTGACTGGGTTGAAGCACTGATTTATATGATCAGGAGAAAAAGAGAAGTAAAATCATTTTTATTGAAAAAAAAAGAATTTTGCAAATAATTGGCTATAGATAGAAGAGGTCTTTTTTGTGCCATTTGGGCCTTCCCCCATGGTGGTAAGGGGTGTTTGGGAATGCAGGAAGGCTGATCGAAAGTCCCTGGTACATTCTGGATCATGCCTGTGGTTAGGTAGCCAATTTTGATTTGCTTTTTCTACCCTTAAACAGTCCTGCATTAAAAATCTTCCATGAGTCAGGTATTTTCTCTTTGCTTTAAATTCTCCAGAAAAATTACTCAAATGTCAATGAATTTTACAATTAGTAGGAGGATTAGAAATTATCTAATCTACCTACATCTGAGGAGAGAGATCCAATAATTAATGTCTTTTCCAGGAACATGTAACTTCTAAGGAGCAAAGCCACGATTCAAACTCAGAAATTCTATTTTCAGATTTGCTGCTCTTTCTACCCCACTGGATGTTATCTTCTCATGATGACAAGGAAAAAAAAAAAAGTCAAAATACACTGCAGATGAGAAATGTAAAAGTCGGTTTAATATCTCTATTTGTGTGTGTGCTTAAGAAAAACTTTTCCTACAAAAATAAGGAAGGGCAATAGAGCAAAGAAATTCTTGCTGGGCAGCCACCTACCTAACTTTTTCCACCCATATTACATGGAATTTTTGTTTCTTTTCTGTTTCTTATATTTGCTTATTTTAAGGATTGCTTCCTGTTCCATTTCGTCTTTCATTTCAAATATTACAATTAGTCATAAATATGGACTGAGTAGATTTTCCAGGTCTAATCTACATCTAATCCTCAGTTTTTATGAAAATTAAAATTCAACATATTTTTTGCTCTAATATCTAAGAAAAACTCAATTATGTATAATTTTATTTAGATTTTAGAATGGCTACTATTTACCGAAAACCATATAAAATTCAGGAAGAATCTTTGAATGTAACTTAATTATCAGCAGTAATTACACATGGAAAAAATGCTTCTAGTTTATTTTGAGAGGTAGCTCAGCACAGCACATGTTGCTGATTACACTCATTGTCTTTGCTTAACTGAACATAAGCAATCTCATCTCTACATTTTACATCATAAAGCATCCTCAATTTAGAGTTACTGATATATTTTCTGTTTTCATACTGTCTCCATTTAAATGCTACTCTTGGAACATATATTTCCAGCAAATAAAAAATTCATAACCCTGTGTAAATGATTAGAATAAATATATGGGATCTGAAGAATGCTTTTCAAATAGGTCCAAGGACTAAATGTTACCCTTGTATTCCTCCTGTTTCACTCCCCCAATCCTATGTGGGATGATCGAAGGTAACATAATGGTTACTATTATAATATGTATGTGAAAAATGCACACAAATTATTATCCCTAACTTTTGAGCTATTTTTGTATCTTTTGTAAATTTTTTGCAAAGTCAACACAATACTCAGACAAAGCCCTAGAACTATGAATGTCTCTTTACATAAATTCTTCTCACAGATAAAACCCTCAAAGCTTTCAACAAATACTCTTCTCCAGTGGATAGTCAACTACTCCCAATTAACTATTGTTTTTTATATGGGGAAGATGAAGAACTGTATGTTTTTGTGTGTGCACATGTGTACCCTGGCTTATAGGCTAGTCACGGATGCTTCACAGAAACAAGAAACAACCTCATACATTTGTTGTGAGATAGTATTCCATATGTGACTTTTGACTAGCTCCTATGTTGACCTTATAACCTAATTCTAGTGCAATTTTTGCACTAGTCTAAGTTTTGGGGTCGGAGGTTTATAAGTACTATAGTACTTATATAGTCTAATAACTCTTTGACACTAACAAAAAAGCAGTTAATATACTAGGTTGACAAAATTTTAACAAATGAACACAATGAACCATGTGAAGATTGAAGTAGAGATTTATTTGGTACTTTTTTTAATTTGGGGAAAAATTTTTCCCACTCTTTTTGTAAGTATATTATTTTAAAGATATACACATTCAAAAACAGGAATCTGAATATGAGCCACACCCAGATAAAATTAATAAAAGCATAAATTTTGCACTATTCTTCACTCAAATTCCTTTAAGTGCCTTAAGTGATCTGAGAAGAAATTGTGGTTGAGCCTCCCCTAATAGGCCAAATTTCTGGGATGGAATATTCTAATCATGAATTTCATTGAGTTTGTATGTATACTATACACACACTATATTATATATACGTATATATAATATATGTGTGTTATGTTATTATATGTGATATAATGTGTTCTATGTTATATATGCATATATACATATATGTGTGCATATAATGAGATAGCATAACATATCATAGTATAATAATAACAATAAAAATAAAAACTGTGATGTCAAAATTGGAAGCAGATAGTAAGGAGTTTTTATTCAGGATAAGATACCTAAAATATGTTGACCTGTTGAAATCAGAACAAACCATTTTAGGAAAAAGAAATCACTTGTTTTATACCATAAATCCTACTCAAATGATTAAATAATTAGCAACAATTACAAATAAATTTAGATTAAAATTAAAACAGATGAATCAAGGAATTTAGAGCCATATCGTATTTTTCCTTAGGAAGAGCTATTTTTAAGCTATGCCTTCCTCTTTGTGGGCTACCTAGAGAGATACTGTGGATAATTGAAAACTTATGAAAATTACATAACCCTGAGTTTCATAAACATTATGCCAGAGCACACTTATATCTCTTCTTTGATTCCTTTATTATCTGACCAGAAACACCTGACGTTAGCCTCTTTTCCAACCGCTTTGTTTCCCCAGTTTATCCATTGGATATTGGTAGTTTCCAGATTACTGAATGCCAGGTTTTTATTTGCTATCTATCAGGCAACTGGTATTAGTAAAGAAGCAAAAAGAAAATGCAATTTCCTTAAGAAGAAAGAGATACATAAATTGAGCCTGCCCTTACTGACAAGAAAAGAATAATTGTCTTTTTGAAAACACAAAGCCTATTCTTGTTAGTATGGGTTATCATATAACCTTTGGAATCAGATATAATATAAATGCATTTCAATAATAAATAAATATTGTTACTGTGGTTGCAGTATGGTTCTCTGATGAGAGACTATGTCTTTAATCAATTCCAATGAAGTAGCTCAAGGCTTTATATGACACAATGAACTGCAGAATTCATTACAACTTCTTCCTTTCCTCCCCTTCCTCACCCTGGGCACCATACTCATTTGTTGCTAAAATCCTATAGACTCTTAATCTGCAATGTAGCTTATACTACTCCATTATTTCCATCCTTACTGCCCTTTATTTACTTGAATCTTTGTCATTTCTTACCTACACTTCTCAGAGGTCCCTTAATGGACTCTGCTTCTCATCTCTTTTCCTCCAAGGTAGCCCTCATAGAGTTAGTAAATAAGAGATCAGATTTTTTCAAAATCTCTTAATCATTTGTAGAATGAAAAAGTCTTTAGCTTAGAATTTGAGCCATTTCCTCAGTTCTGTGAATCCACCTGATATTTTCTTCATTCTCCCATCCAGTCTACTCTTGTTACACACTCTCTATTCTGATCATACCAGGAAAATCTATGCATCTGTGACATTTCCTATGTGATCCCAAAGTTAAGCATGGCTTTCCTTATATCTATACATCTTTGCTTCTATTCAAGGTTCAATTTAATACCTTCTTTTCCATTAGTTCTCCCTTCTATCCAAGAGTATAATTGCAATGCATTTCACTGCCAACTGGCCACCACTTGTTTACTTTTTACATGATTATGAATTCCATTATTCTATATTATAATATAGATTATAAATGCTTTAGAATAATTATTGGTTTGTCCTAATATTTGTGTCCTTCTTTCTCTCTGAATCTAGTATTTTTCCTCATCTATAAGCTGCAGTACATCAGAGTAGTAAAATACATAGGCTATGGAATCAGATAAACCTGGGTCCACATCTTGAATCTACTATTTAGAGCATCAGTTCTTGAGCAAATTATTTTTCTTATCCCTAATGTGATCCTAGTGGAATGGGTATGTTCATAGTGCCTTACGTTAGAGGATTCTTATGAAAGTTTAGTCAACAAATATTTATTGAGCTACTTCTTTGGTCCAAGCTTAAACTGGGATATACAGGAACAAAAAAGCTGCTCCTACCTACAAGGGTTATTGTAAAGATTGAATGATACCATTGCATATGATAAACACTTTATACTTATGTTGTAAGTGCCAGAGAAGGATTAGCAATTAATAATGTGGTTTCTGTAATGTTTTATTTATACGTCTTCTCCAAACATTTACTGAAAAACTACAAAATGCCAGAATTGGTGGTTACTCTAGAAAGAGAGAGAACTAAGCATGGCCCTTAAGCTCAATAGCTTAAATCATAACAGGGGAGCAAACTAGTAAGCAAGTAACGTGGTACAGAGAGAGGGGTGTTGATATGATTTGGCTAAGTAGATTTAACTTAAAAACAAAAACAAAAACAAGTAAATATTTTCATGTTGCTCCGTGATTATTAAAACTGAGAGAATTTGGGCGCCTGGGTGGCTCAGATGGTTGGGCGTCTGCCTTTGGCTCGGGTCATGATCCCGGATCCTGGAATCGAGTCCCACATCGGGCTCCCTGCTGGGCGGGGAGCCTGCTTCTCCCTCTGCCTCTCTCTCTCTCTCTCTGACTCTCACGAATAAATAAATAAAACATTAAAAAAATAGTATTTAAAAAAAAAAACTGAGAGAATTTGGTCAGGTGGACCTTAAAGTTTAAGTTGAGATAGTATTATGTAACTGCTGCTACCTTTGGCAGTTTTAGAGCAGGCATTATGATAAACATAGTTGGGTATTTCTTGATCAATCATCTTAGTCACTTCAAAATACCAATTAGCCCTTGTAAATGTTAATAATATAAGCAATAAAGAACAGATGGCCACATGAGCAGAAAACAGCTGCTGTTTTCCTGTCAAACCAAAAGATGTGAGCAATGTTTCTAAACAAGGGCCCAGCAGAGAAATTGTGGTGATGAAATTTTCTGCTCCGGGTCCATGCCATATATCTTCTATCTAAAGCTGCTTAAAGGCATTTACCGGCGCCCAGGGCCATAATGGTGTTGATGATCTCCACTGTGTGGAGTGTTCTGAGATAACAGGCGGTCACCTTCTGCAGGGCTGCCAGCGAACTTGGGGGATAATCTCTTCAAAGCTCAGGATAAGCTCCCTGGCATCATTCAGTTCTCTGCTCTTAGGATCTTCAAGAGCTTAGGAACCAAGCTGGAGGACGCTTAATCTAAATGAACTCCAGTGTTCCACACAAATGGAATCATTGCCATCAACAAAAGACAAAGGAGGATTTTCCTGAGTTTACCTGGAATGGCCATTTATGCCCTGTCCACTGCCTGCTCTAATGTTTTAATTACCATCTGCTTGATCTTTTTTTATTCTTTCTTCCCCTTCCTTACCATCCCCCATCTTGCTCCTCCTTGCATACTAAACTCTCAACTGACCATAAGTATCTGACCACTAAGTATCTAAAGTAACTGTATATGAATTATTGTGTGTTTGGATGGGCAAGGGCTTTAGGCGCATCCTTGTATCACAGAAAAGGCAACGTTTTAGATGCGAGGCCTCTTCTTGTTTAGAGCAGGGACTGAAGTCCTACAAAAGGTACTTTTGGTTCCATCTATCTGGACCTACAACAAACTTAAGCAAAAGCAGCTGATATATTGGTTCAGAGAAAAGGAAATTTCTGGAGCCAGCACAGTGGTGCCCAAAGTGAGATCACCTAATAGAATTTCATACGATTTTGGAAATATTTTCTCTGAGGGTGACGGGGAAAGAGGAGAGCAGCTATGCTTGAGCATGATGTGCTTGCTCCTAGATAGGAGAGCAGATGGATGATCCAGAGTAGATTTTGTTTTCATAGCCATGGACGCCTTCCTGCCTCTCTCTCTCTTCCCCAGCTGCCAACAGGCCCTCCACTCTTCAATATACATAGTAGTTGTTTCAGAGATTGTCTAATTCCACACCAAACATAAATCCGTTTCTTACTGGCTCATAGTCAGACCACACTTCCCAGTTTCTCACAGTGTTTCCTATGAGCATGAGCCTGAGTTCTAGGTAATGGAATATGAACGCAAAAATGTGGACTTCTTTCATGATTCCTTAAAGATCTCCCTTGTGCAATACTCATATTTTTCTTCTTCCAGATGCTTAACCTAAACAAACATGAAGACCTTGAAAGCCAAGTGTTGAAGACAAAAGGGACACAGGATGGAAGAAGCCTGGGTCCCCATATGATTTGGTCTTATCTTTTGTTAGGGCAGTTCTAGCTCAGTTGGGTTCTTCCTCTTACAGTCTGGCCTTCCTTACTCTAGGAATGGTCCTTGCCCCTAAGGTTTGGCCTTCTTGAAGTCTCAACTGGACCCCTGAGTCTTCAGTGAAGTTTCTTCACTTCAGCTTTGCTAGAACAACAGCAGCTCCCAGCCCTGAACAGCCTGTGTGGTAGCTCTGTTCAGCCCTCATCCCTGCAGGAGCCTCTCCCTGCGAAGGCCTAGGAAGCTTCTCCTGTTCATGTGTAGCCCAGTGCTTGGGTGGAAAGCTATAGTGAACTAAGGAACATCCACATAGATATTTACCACCCCCAACACAAAGCTTTCGCTCCCCTTATGCATTCCTGCAACGCTAAATTACAATATCTGCCACTTACATCTCAGTAAAATTGTCACTCTGCTTGGAGTCCACCTCATTGCACCAAAATTACTCACCAAATATTCTGAATATTACTGAAGTATATCAATCTGCATTATTCTCTACCTCTACCTCTGCCAAAAGTAATTCATTTGTGTGATTCTAATGCTTTATTTTTTATGTGGTTTGAATGCCTTATTTTTTATAAACCCTAGGCTTTTGCAATTTTATGTGTATCTATTTTGCTGGCAAGTCACAAGAATCACCTGAGAGTGTTTATAATTTTGGAAGAAGATAGTAATTGCTTTAAAATATCTGCTGTTTAAAACGTGGAGAAAGTGTGGTATAAACAATATGTTCAATTTGAAATCAAAACAAGTGGTTGGTTAAAGATGCTTCTCACAAAAGCAGGGACTTAAGTGTCATTTCCAGGCATGATTTAACTTTAGTGTAATGGGAAAGAAAATAAGCATTTCTTATATTCAGAAAAGAATAAAGAAAGGTTCATAGGTAAAATCTGAAAAGTTGATTTAAAAAAAAAACATGAAGGTGGCCATTCTGATTGGAAAAGAGACAAAACATGATTATTGATATGAATACATTTTTGTTGAAATATATTAATATTGTCTCCCAGGCACATTTTTACAATGAATGCATATCACTTACATAATGAAAATGTTTTGTTTTGTTTTTTAAAGAAGAGCATGTGGTCATATGTTGATACTAGAAAACCTTTATAACAAAAACAAAAGAAAAATAGCTGAGATGTAAAAACATAGCATATTAGACTTTTTGAATAAAGCTTTATAAACTTTCTGCTGTCAACTAAAGTAATAACAATGGCTGCATGTGTAAATAGCTCCTTAGACACTGTAGGAGAAAGCTATCAGACTGTCTGACATGTATTAGATAAAAAAATATTAAACACTGATTATGAGATAATTCAGAGAAAAAAAGTATATTGAATATAAATTACTTAAATTAACGAATGATGGAAATTAAGCTGAAAATTGTTCAAATTATCCTGATTTTTATTATTACTGGTGTGTCCCTTCATTTTTACAACAACCATGGTTCAATTAACTGATAATTTCCCATAGAACCTTGATTCTTATGTTTCAGAAACTGAACAAGATATTGGAACTGAAAAGAGGCAGATGAGCAAAACTTGCATTTTAGGTGTCTCAAAGATGAGGTTGAGAAAACTCAGCTAAATTGTATACTTTTGATGTCTCAGCTTTCAAGTCAGTCCAGATTGAACTCTGGTCTAAATGCAAGGACATCGGATACCTCCATTTCAAAGCTTTTCATTTCTCAGGATGAGGTGTTCAATTTTTGAAATGTAACATTCCAATTCCCACATGATCAAATGGTTTTTGAAAAAGAACAGAAGTTTCTGAAACATTGTTATAACCCAAAAAAAAGGGGGGTGGTGGAAATAACTATAAAAGAATAGATTCTTGCTTAACCAAAACTAAAAGGCAGAAGGACATATTCCAAATAGTTCCATCCAAGGACAAAAACCAACAGAAAAACAGAAAAACCTTTCAGCAGGGGTAATACACTGCAAATAAAAGAAGTGTCCCAAGCGTGTGTGTCTAAAAGAGCTAATGGTTATATAAGTTTTTTAATATATTACTGAATATAAAGAAATAGAACCACTTAGCAATGGCAATTAGGCAGAGGAGGTATGAACTGTTAAAAGACTATCATGATTCTTCTATATATGTTAATAGGAAAGGAACTAGCTAATTTCAATTAAAACACTGCAAAATTTATAGGAAGAAAGAGTACTATCCAAGGTAGCATTTGTGTGTGTGTGTCTGTATACATATACATAAATCATACCCACAAATATATATATTTGCCTACTTAAATAGCATAAGAGTAGTCAATTCATAGCTCCTTTATTCAGTTATTCTTCCACTCAGCAAATGTTTGACCTCTTATAAGCCAGGTACTATGTAAGGCGCTGAGGATACCATGATGAATACAACATACATGTTGCCTAACTTTCAGTTCCTAGCAGTCTATTAGGGGTGGTGGATAATATTTACATAATCATAAAGATACAATAAGTTTTCAGGTAATTAAAATGGAAGATAAGTGCCAAAAAAGAAAAAAAGAAGTTTTCATGGTTAAAAAAAAAAAAAAACAAGGCATTTATAGAAGCAATCTCTAGGTCAGTTATAGTACGTTTAGTCATTCCTGAGCCTGAGTCCAAGTGTATCTACACAAGCTAATAAAGGAAAACAGTGATTAGTTGGTGGCATCAAAATTTACCTGTTATTGTTATAACTTTTATTCATTATATTGAATTATAGTACAAATGAATTTTAATTAATTAATAGAATTTGGAAAGCATTTTATAAATAAGTACCTCCAATATTCCACATGGACATATGTTCAGGGATCATTAAAAAGGTATTATTATTATTGTAACATTTTAAAAGAATGTTAATATTATAGTAGGAAAGAGCAGCAATGTACATTCTAGGGACCAACATGTGGAATATGATTGTTAGACCAAGAATGCATAGTGAAAGGCATCTTCTGAATGCTGAAATATGAATTTTGGACTTGTTGGCAGAAAGAGCCCATGAAATAAGTCAGCAGCTCAGAATCTGCATGAGCAATGATTTTCAGTTTTTAGTTGTGGGCAGGTCCTAAATAATCTATATTTGAGAGATAATAAAGTTCATAAAAGTCATGGACTAAAAAAGTAAAAAGGCATCCTGCTTCAATCTCTCCAGACCTTTTGTTCTTAATTTTGTAGAGTCATTTCTCCTTCAAAGACCAATATCCACAGTCATTTCCCTTTTCTTTTACAGATTTTACTCTAAAACAGAATGCTTACCCATTTGCTTAGTAATTATGTGAAAAGAAGATTCTTTTATTATAAATACAAAGGATACTTAAGGTCAAATTCTAAACAGAATTAATAGATAACAGATGCATAGTCTCTCACATATTTCAATTCATTTTGGCATAGGTTCATGAAGACTTGGCTTTCACAGATTCATGAGTCTCCTTTCATTCCCCATGTACAGTATCCAATGCATGATCAGAGTGGTCTACCCAGTCTGAATGCCAACTCCTTTGATGAGTGGGAGGTCAATTCTTCTCTGAAAAACTACCAACATGTCAAGTTGGATAATGTCCCAAGTGTCCTTAGACTTTCTAGCAGTGATTCTCAAAGTGTGGCCCCAATCAACCACCAGCATCAGCATCACCAGAGATCTTGTTGGTAATGCATATTCTCAGGTTCTACCCTAGACCTAAGGAGCCAGAGACTCTGGGGCTGGGATCCAACCATCTGTGTCTTCACAGAGCCTCCCAGTGGTTCTGACACACACTCAAGTTTGAGAAGCGCTGCTTTAGTGCCTCAAATTAGTTTCTCCCATCTTTTGGCACAAAGTTGCTTACAAGCTCCCCACAAGCTCTTCTAACTCTCAACAGTTCTCTAAAAAATTTCACCCTTTTTATGGGCCGTTCTTATCTATCTTTTCCTATATCTATATTCTTTCTGAAAGATCCGAGTTTTTTGGCATATCTACCACATGGAATCATATTACCTGAGACTTTATTCTCTACTACAGACTCATCCAGAACCCCTTAATAGTAATAATGTAGTGACACCAAAGAGAACAAAAAATACAGTTGTCTTACCTTAAATAATAATAATTGTTATTATTGTTATTTTTTTTTTCTCTTACTTAAAAGTCTGTAGGAATCCCAGGCCATAAAGTCTTTCAGGAACTCAAGTTCCTTCAATCTTGTGGCCCCACCATCCCCATGGGCCTGCCTCATCTTGCATAGTTGAAGCTGGATGTGGGCATCTCCCTGTTTTAAACAAAGAGAAAAGAAAATAGAAGAAATCCAAGGAAAGAGATTTCCTTTTAGGCAAGTGACCCAAAAGTTGCAACTCACTTTCCCTCACCTTCAGTGGCCACACTTTGCCTTAGGGGAGGCTGACCAACTAAGTGCCCAGGACGAAACGAGAGAGAGACTTAACTGGACAATCAGCAATCAATACCACCCCTCCCCACTGATGTTATTTCTAGAAGTCTCCCCTCCCACCCATTCACATTGTATACTCTCCTCTCAGACAAATCTGTGGCATGACCGTACCTTAATCAGCAATTTTCTATAACTTAATTATTTATGAATCTGCTTTCTATGATTTCAAGTCATCACGTGATTAATGGCAGGGGCAGAGCCCTCAATAATACAGAGATGCAAAAGGTCTGTCTACAAAGTATAAAAGAAAATAAGTGTCAAATTAGAAGCCAGAGTACCAATGCTAAGAGAATACAAATGTCCCTCATTCTGTTCACAAATCATCTTTAATTTGAATTGATAAATGTATATGTATACATGTATATGTGTATACATACACAAACATACATACATGTATAGATAGTAACCAATATATAAAACGTTTTTCTCACTAGAATTAACTTAAAATTCACTCTTTAAAATGTATGCAATATTTCTCCTTAGGAACAAAATTATTCAAAATGGAAGAAAATTACTAGACTATCATATAAAAGCATTCTTAATGTCTAATAAACTAATATAGGGCTATAGCATGAGTATTTGTGAAAGCAATCACATGAAATACTATAACAAAATATATTTTTTGTGAACTTCCACTGGAGATTTTAAAAACATGCCTTTCCTTCCCTCCTTTCCCTCTCCCCAAAATGTGAATTTGGGAATGTTCACTACTCTTACTAAGCTCTTACCTGTTGACAGTGAGAACAGGGACCAATTCTAAGTTGCTGGGGTGTCCTTAGCTTTGGCTAGGGATCCACCTGGACTGTGAGCTGTAGAGGGGTTAAGGGTAGTGATTGCATTCAGCCTTGTGGGTCAGGATTCCCTGATAAGATAATATTGTGGGGAAAATTTTCAGTGGCTTCTCATTCACATCTCATCTCTTCCGAGATGCCCACAGATTGGCCCATTGGTATCTCCTTTAAATTTGACCCACATACTGTTTGCAGCCAGAGTGTTGGTCTGCTTCATCCTATAGATGAATGCATTACTTATAAGATGGCCTTTAGAGGACAAAACTACAGAAACAATGAGGGGTGAAATTTTCTTATGCCTCATGCCCTTCACTTTCTCATTCACTCTTGAGGGCTAAAGCCCAGGTCCAGTGATGTTCTGGTGGGGTTTGGGGATATATAATAGATTGAGAGAAGTCTACACGCATTGTAAAAATAATTGCACCAGGATTATCCTAGACATTTCACCACAAGACTTGGCATTAAAAAAAAACAAAAACAAAAATAACAACAACAAAAAAACCTGAGATGACTTAAGTGGGACAAGGTAGGGAAGGGAATGAGAATGGGGAAGCCACAGTAATATGCAAGAAAGCATTCAACTATGACTGGAAAAGTTTTTAAATTACAGTTATAGGAATATGTAAAAGTTTTATAAATAAAATATATGTATAACATCACATGAGTATATTTTGTTAAATGTTTACAATCACATACTTAAGAGTCAACCCAGTATTGCATTGCCCTCGTGTTCACCTATTTGTGGTAGCTAGTGGAAATAAATAACAAATATACATATAAAATCATGTTGCTCAGAGTAGGAAAAATGTTGAAAATGGAAGAAACTATTTTCAACTTATTTAAAAGATTCTAATGAAAAAATTATTTAACGTGTAATATTTACATATATATGTGACTTGAACCACAATTTAGGCATCTTATTTATTAAATTCTACTAGCTCTGAGGTTTTTATTATTTAATTAGGTTTAAGTGTATCTCAGTATGATCTTTTCAAAGGAAATTGCCAAGCAAGAAATGACTATAGGTTATCTAAAAATGTCCTTACCCGAGAGAATAAAGTATTATTGTGTGGTATATGGTTACATACTTGCATAGAATCCCTCAATGTACTGATATGAAATAATACCTTTTGATTCATTAATTCCATTGTTCAAAACATCTACAGGGAAATGTTCCCTAATATTTATTTAGCATTATTTAAAAGTAAACACATTTCATCCATTAAAACTTCTCCTAAAGATTTCTATTTCCTGAACGATACTAGGATCTTCTAGATCAAGGGTTTTGACCTTAAGTCAGGTACACAGATACCTACAAAGATTGTCTCTTGAGTGCCTCAAAACCGATTTAAGAAAACCCATTTCCAGATCCTCAAATTTCATATGCTCTCTTTCCAAAAACTGATTTGCCTGAGAAAGGGCCAGTCCTCAAGTTCTCCTTCCTCACTTCTTATTTAACATCACATTTCTCCCTGTTTTCAATAAAAGGTGTACCCCTCACTCAGCATTTTACTATCATGCAAAACCGTCTAGAGTGCCAAACAAAGGAATAATTTTGTAGCTCCTTTAATAGAAGTGCCATAAAAGCATGCCCCAATAGTTTTCATTAAGAGATGCAGTCTCAATAAATTTACTTTTTACTTTTATTATCAAGATTTCTTATTTATTATGCTTTGATCAAGTATATATCACTAATAGTGGTTATAATAATACAAATAAGAGCTTTAAAAAAACACTTATATAAAATATAAATTCAAGGAAAAAAGAGAAGATATAAAAATTCTAATTATTTAAGAAGCACTTTTTCACGTGTTGTTAAATGAATAGTGGAAGATACCAAATCACTGTGATATCTGTATCCATATGATGCACTTAAAATAATGCAACGGTTTTATTTTAAAACCTTAATATTTTGTGCAATCTGACAATTACACCCTTTGAAATTATCTAAGCTTAAAATTTTTTAAATATCAACTTTAAAAATAAGCAAGGAGTTAATTTTCAACATTCTTTCAGGGAATGAGTACACAAACAAAAAATTATTTCAGGACTTCTTCCCTACAGTATTCTGAATAATTTAGATTCTACTCTGCTGGACATTTGTTCATTCATTCAATCAACATATACAAAGAACTAGTAAATGCTAGTAATTGAGTTAAATGTTAGGGCTTGGGAGCCGGATTACCTTGAGATGAAAGAAGAGTTCTTAAAATCAAAATGTTCACAGTCTGGTGAAGAAATAACAAGAAATGATGTTAACACTTTAGAGTCATGGTGAAGATAAACACAAGCTGCTAGGAGACAGTAGGAAGGACACCAAACTCAGGCGGTTGTGAGGTGGGCAGTCAGAGAAGACATCCAGATTTCATAGGTTGTATGATGATCCCTTTGCTGAATATTAACAGTTTATTAAAAGTTAGGCAAGTGAAGCACATGTATGTGTATGTGTGTTGCAAGATGAATAACAGAAACAGATCCATCTGGGAAAAGTAAGCAGGAGGTGAATGTGTGTGACAGAATAATAATTTAGGATATTCACTCATGGATTATCACTGATTCTTCTCCGAGCCCTGTTTAAGCAGCATTTCCCACTCAAAATATGAACCCTGGGTCCCCAGACTGGAATTGTTAGGCTCAACCCAGAGAACAAATGCAGCAAATTCTCAGCCTCCCACCTCAAATAATTATGATAAGAGTGTAAAATGAGAATAGGTTTGAAAGAAATTGCCATCAAATCTAAAGAATTTTCTGGCCCACACATCAAGAGCAGGAACGTCTTACCACCTGGGAAGAGGGCATGTTTTGAGAGTAGGAGGGGAATTAGATGTATAGGATCCTCTTTGCCCCACTCCAAGGTAACCTAGGGCCACAGAGGTACATGATAGAATTATTTACTAGTTTCTCGTATATGTTAATTTGGCAGGAGCTGAGTGCAGAGAGTGATATTTCTTTACTTCTTGAACTCTGTCACACTGGATAGTGGGCAGGAGGGCATGATGAGGGAGGCTAGAAAGTGGGGTAATGGGTCCAGGAAAAGGAGGGCAAGAGGGATTCCTGCCGAAGTCTCTACTCACAGATCACATGGGCAGGGATATTAAACTTCCCAATATCCCCGAGTATGACCAAGTTTATGGAAATGGCATTGGTATCGCTATAAGGAAGCCAGCCTGGAGCCCATTCAGATCAGAACTGATACACAGGCTGCCCTCTACCATGCCCTCTACCCCTCAAATATCCCATTGAGAGAAGTGGTCAGGGAAGAGGACATATAGGAGACAACCTGATTATGATTGTAATTCAAACCTGAATTGACTGAAAAATGGATGATTTGGACAGAGCAACCTGAGAAATGTCTAGATTAAGCTGTCATTATGCAGACTGAACTCCAAGAGTCAGAAAATCAAACTGAGTTATTGAAATAAAGAAAGTTATATTTTTGCTCATCAGAGTTTGCTCATCAGTGTAACTTAGATATTTATGGCTATCACACATGAAAGGCCTTATATGTCAGGCTAAGGAGTCTGGATTTTGCCCTGAAGGCAATGGGAAGCAATTGAAGAATTTTAAATAGAAAAATGAGAGAAGCAGGTCTGAATGTTATAGAACTCATTGTAGCAGCAGTGTGGAGAATGGATTGGTGAATTAAGGGATGGAGATGGAGAAAGCAGAAGAAGGGAGCCCAGCAAGAGACTTTTGACCTAAAAACAGAAATAACAGAGCACAAGAAGCTGTGACAGTGGATGGATAGGAGAGGATTCATCTGCGAGTCTAAATGACAGATGTCTTCCCTCCCCCGCCCCGCCCCAGCTCTGTCCATTCAACGCCAGCAGTTCGGTCCTTAGGGCAAGATTCTGACTACAATGCCACCAGTAAACCACCCCAATTTAAACCAGCTTATGCTCCTGTACTGATCCCAGCAGCCCCTGGATTCATACCCGTTTGCTATCACATTTTGTTTTAATTTATTTTACTTCTACTTCTTAAAAGGTGCTAAGTTACCACCCACCCATACACTACAACACGCCATTTTACATATCCTTTACATTACATCCGTTGACCATATATCATAACTAAAGTCTGAAATAAAAAAATAATAATAATAAAATAAAGTCTGAAATAAAGTATTTGCAAATTAAAAGTGTATAATTAAAAACAGAGTTGGTTGACTGAAGTGTGCCCTTCTACCTTAAAGCTAACCCATTGTTTCCACAAAAGCTTCTGGCAGAATACTGTGTGAGTTAAATAGTCTCTGAACAGAGTTCTGTGGTACAAATCTAGCTCTGTTTAAAAAAGAAAAAAAGAGAAAAAGAAAAGAAAAAGGCCCCAAATGGTGTCATTTAGACTGAATTGCCAAACTAGTGCTTAATTTATAATCTAATTGCAGTTTCAATCTCCTTTTAATGTGAGCCAATGAGTCTGACACCTGGGTCTTCTCCACTCCTCAAAGAAAGATGAAGTAATCTGCATGATAGGACACCTTGCTCCCCTCCCCCCACCCAAGAAAACTCTTGTCACTGGAACAATCCTTTTGTTTTGCTAAGAACTTTTTTGCCCCACCCTCCTTCTATACAAAACTTCCATTTTGTACAACTCCTTGGAGTGCCTCTCAACTTGCTAGGTGGGATGCTGACCAATTCATGAATCATTGTTTAATAAAGTCAATTAGATCTTCAAATTAACTTGGTTGACTTTTGCTATTTAACAGCTCTAAAATTTGTTTAGCCCCATGATCTTTAACAAATTGGTTTATCTCTCCATACCTGTGTATTATTACCTGTAAAATGGGGACGATACTACTATCCTCTCTACTGGTCCATTTAAGGCACCTACACAGGACCAGGAACAAAGAAAATATACAGTAAATGCCAACAGTTGACTGTGTGGCCAAATTTGACATTCCTTAAATGTTTTTAAAATTTAAGTTGCATTTAGCACCAAGTTACATTCCTCAGCAAAATCTGTCTTATGCTAATATATACTTAAACAAGGTGACCTTCATATTAAAATCTGTGAGTACAAAAGAGTAAACAGCCACATAATTCACACATTTCTCATTAGTTTCACTTTGTTTTGGTGATATACATACAGATATCTGTTTTATGCTACCTCTAAAATTTACAAAAGGGCAGAGTGGAAGCTGTCTTCTTTATTTTATGTGGTGCTGAGTTCAGATGTAAGCATTCCATTTACAGCAATAATAAAAGCTAGATAAGAAATAATCCAAATGGAAAGAAGACTCTTGCCAGTTGGGTTATTTCTGCTGAGCAGAATGTTTATTTTTTCATAGAACAAATTAGAAGTTTTCCAGATGGTTTATCTAAAGTATTTTTCTCTCCTCTAGGCAGAGGATAAATTAGAAGTGTTAGGAAAAGGTCATTCCCACCTCTCCAAGAAGCACATTTTCATAATTAAAGGAACTAAAGTTCAACCATATATGAAATGATCTCTACTCAATATATGAGTTACATTTGTAAGTTACAGGTAATTGTTTAATTTAAAGTTTGTCAAAAATATTTTAAAGCAAATAATCATCTTTTTTGGCCTTGGGTAGAAGTACTAATCTTCATCATAGCACAAGCAGAAGAAATGCAGTATACTAATTTGCCAACAGCAACGAATGGAAATTTTTTTTTTTATTATTTGAAATCACTAGCTAAAAACACCTAGGTGGGTACATGATTTGCCACATAACAACACATTGTCAGGGTATTATCGTAGAGAAGAGGAATTTTGTCTCTGGTACAGTATCTTCAGATTAGGTAAACAATTTATTTCTAACTCGATCCTCCCGAGATGGTGAAGAGGGAAGAATTTAATATTGAGTTTTGCAGGAGAGATTTTATCACTTGTCAAATTAAGATAGCTACCTTTTGAGATGGAAAATGAATCAGAAAACAAAGCTCAGACTCTAGCAGAAATTCATCTCCATTCTGTGATTGTTTGCAGAGCACCCTTCCATCTGCAATTCCGCAGGACTGTGTGCTCTGGCAGTCAGAGGAGAACAGGCTCTCCGCCTGCCAGGCATGCAGAAGGGAAGCCTCCATCTGGCCCCAGGTCTACGTACCTGCTATGACCTTCTGTCCTGGTCCTGAACACGCTGAGACTTCTGGTCCTGATCATGCAGTCTGCAAAAGGAGGAGGGAGTTACTACTCATTACCACTCATAATTATGTGGGCAAACAAGATACTTCCCATTGACAAGCATTCCTCTTTTCTTGATAATCATGAGGTAGTTGTAATTTTTTTTAAAGATTTTATTTATTTATTTGACAGAGAGAGACACAGCAAGAGAGGGAACACAAGCAGGGGGAGTGGGAGAGGGAGAAGCAGGCTTCCCACGGAGCAGGGAGCCTGATGTGGGGCTTGATCCCAGGACCCTGGGATCATGACCTGAGCAGAAGGCAGACGCTTAACAACTAAGCCACCCGGGTGCCCTGAGGTAGTTGTAATTTTAAAGAGATATTGAGGAGGCCCTTCCCTCATTGTTTGAGGAGTTACTTCCATGAGACGTAAACCTCATTTTTGAATAGTGGAGAATTTATTTATGGTTTAAAGGGGAGCCAGAGTCAATTATGATCGATTTAGGGTCATATCAATATCTTCAAATTTCAAATTCAGGAGGGTGAAGACATCATCCATTGAAACTTCCTCAATGAAATTAAGTCTCTAATGTCAGTTATTATCAATGTACCAATTCATTAAAGTGGTAGATGAACAGAATTATTTAGTCTACAATTAGGAAGGACTAATATGTTTCTCATTATGAAGTCTTCCCTCTCTCCCTACTATAACTACATGTGGCAATTTATTGGAATTCTTTTATGATTCTTTTCTATATTAAAAAGTAAACAATGTTTTATAGTTGTAACATTTAAGTCCGAATGATCCAGGGGAATTTTAAAGACTATTATCACATCTCATGAGTAAGTTTGAACATAAACTCCATGCCAATAAAAAGACTCCATAGCCTCCCTTACAATAGTCCACCTTGGAGGTAATAAAATACTTTCTTTTAGAGGTTTTTGTAGCTCTTATAGAAAAAGATGTACCTTTCTTTTTTAATGTATGAGAAAGAGAGTCCCTTCAATATTTGCCTAACTTCCTTTGTTTCTCCTTTATCTTCAAAATGGTAGAAATTGGAGTTCTTCACTTTCCAACTAATTGGCGTAAGCAGAACCAGTCTGTGGTTGTCTTTGTGTGTGTGGTGAGGAAACCATCTCAGGAGCTTTTCTGAATCCAAGCTCTGGGCTTTCTGGAAAGAGCAATATGTCCCCACATCTGTACTCAGCAGCCCCCACAATGTCAGCCGTTGCCCTGAAGGAGGGAGGCATCCTCATAGCCTCCACCCAAACGCCATTTTGGAGAACGCTTCTTTGGGAAGAGATGTAATTGTCTCAATTCTCCTGTTGTTTATATTTATGTTACAGTGGGAGGGTCCAGGGAAAAAGCACTGGAAGGGGGGGCGGGGGGGCTGCTTTTTCTGCATTCACTCCATAGGACCCCAGCAGCAGCTCCACAACCATTTGTATGCATGTATTTTATAAATTTTTTCATTTGAAGAAAGTGTTCCCCAGTTGATAAAGCAAACATATTAGCTCTTCTACATGGAATTTCAGAATCGAATTGTTGCCAAAGTTGCCTATGTAATGTATGATTGTTCCTGGTAAGAGGAGAAAAGAGATCCCAATGTTGAAGCCTTAACACTATTGTGTTACAGTGTGAAGTGGGCCATTCTATTTTTTTTAATGGGTGTTGCCAGAAAAATGGTATTTGTCTCCACTATCTTACAAGTTGGGTTTCTTACATTGTTTAAGGTAAGTTATAAAAGTTCCATGCACTCATAGTCTCAAAAGTTTGCTTTTTAAAAATGTAAGAAAGGCTTGTTATAATTTACAAAAAGGAATTTCCAACAATTATAATTTTATCGAGGAGTATAGCTGAGGTCCTATATGAATAATTTAGTTTTAGGATGTCTCCACCCAAAACATAAGTGCTCATTATTTATTCAACCTTGTCAGAAGCTCTATAAATATGTTATTATCATTCTCATAGAATACTTTTTAAAGGATAGATGAATGAATGTAAAAATAACTGTAAGAGTCTCGTAGTTCATCCTCCAACTTGTTCAGAAGGAAACACCTGATGCTTGGGGTGTACTTTATGAAATGCCATAGAACACTTAAATGTTTAATGGCCTCACACAAATGTGGAATAATTTTACTAGCAAAAAATTACGTCCATATTGCATGCCAGAATATGATATCACAAACCAAGGCCACATGTTTCCATTAAAATAATAAGCTGCTTTAGGTTGTATCAAAATTTTTTTATTATTTGTATAATTTATTTGTTTTGTCATCTGCCAGCATACAGTAGTTGGAAAATAGTAGCAGTCACCAAAATTAAAGAAAAAATTATTAGAGGGAAAATTAAAGTTCAGATATTTAACTGTCAGGTAAAAACACCAATATTAGATTTTATCAGAAGAAAAGCTGGACCAATTCATAAACTTTGATGTTCCTTAAGGGTGTAGTTTGAGAACTGTGTATATAATTTATGTGTTGCATTTTACAGATGAAGTGAACAAAGCCCAGAGAGGTGAACAGTTCACTCAATGACAGCCTGTTATCAGAAAAGCTATCTAGAAACAAGATCTCCACATGCCAGTCCACCTTGTTTTCTTTTCCTATGTCAGGACTGATACCATATAGAAGCTTCTAAGGGTTCTTCACAGTTTTATGCCCATTGCTGGTTCACAAGTTATACACTGACTTAATTTCACTAAGTACTAATATGTCTGTACCAGGTTGCATACCCTTCACTCTTAGCACATAAGTGTCTTCATTTCCCCACATCCTCACAACAGTCAACATGGCAGAAGTTATAATTGCCTTCTCCAAATTCTTCTGTCCATCTTTTTTTTAATAATTTTGTTTGAATTGACAATGAGTTCAACTCTGGGGGCAAATTGTCCTAAGCCCATTTCTCTTTGCTAGATACACACTCTTTCGGTATCCTTAAAAAGAAGAGCTGGACATGTGATACACATTGGATCAATGAGATGCAAAAGAAACTCTTCTGGGAAATACTTCATTATCCCGTAGGGAGATAGGCACGCAAGGAGACCCTGTTTGAACAATTCCATCTCATTTTTTCTCTGAATGTTGCCATCTAATGATGTGATGTCTAGAATGTCAGCAACCACCTTAGCTCCTCAAGGTGACCACTCAAGATGAAAAGAACAAACAAATGAGAAAGCTGAAGGAAAAAAGGAGGCCTTGGTGGTATTGCTGAATTTCTGCACCAATCTAGAGCCACTTAAAGGATAGATGAGTTATTTTAAGATATGCTTACAATTACATGATTTTACAATTAGCAATTCCAATGAATTTAAAGTGGTATCTCACTTTTTGTATGAATTTGAATTTCTCTGATAATTAGTGAGGTTAAACATCTTCATCATACCATTGTTAATCATTCAGGTTTCATCTGTGAATTTACAACCACTGTCTATTTTTCTATTAAAGAATGGCTTACATATTTGAGATATTATTTTTGTTATCCATCTATTCTTTGTACATGTCCTTTGTTAAAGGAATAAAACAATTAATTTTAATAGATTTATTTAGCATTTCCTACATGTGTGCTTTTAGAGTCATGCTTAAAATGTTCTTTCCCATCCCCTTGATCACAAAGATATCCTTGTCTATTTCCTCCTATTTTATTTATATTGTCACCTTTCAGATTTAGGTATTTAATTTAGAGATTAAAGATGGTAACTTTTGATTATTGTCTCAGTCAGGGATTATACTTTATTTTTCTCCATACAATTTGTCAGTTTCTCCAGCATCATCTAACACAGTTCACCTTTTCCTCTCTGATTAATGGTGTCACCATGATGTGGAACAATCTTACCATTTAAACGTGAGTTTTTTCTGTCCCAGTGGCCTAGGTAGTATGTCTTAATATTTGGTAGCATGTTCCTCCCTCTTCAATCTAAACTAATCATGAACATGCATTTTTCTTTACTAATTTTGTAATCAGTTTGTCAGTTTTCTCAAAAAAACCCTATTGCAATGTTGATTAAAATGGCATCACATTTGTAGATTAATTTTAAAAAATCATCTTTATGCGGCTCCTGGGTGGCTCAGTCAGTTGAGCATCCGACTCTTGATTTCAGCGTAGGTCAGGGTCTGTGCTGGGTGTGGAGCTTGCTTGGGATTCTCCCTCTCCTCTCCCTCTCTCCCCCTCCTCTCTCTAACAACAACAACAAAAAAAAGTAGAAAAAAAAAGTCATCTTTATATTTTTAGTTTATATCATCTATAAACATAATTTAATTCTTTTTAGTTTTTTATTTACTTTACTTTTTCCCTTTATTTTATTTATTTTCTTTAATATTTAATTATTACCTGTTTGTTTATTTCCTTTAGTATTTAGGTTTTTTTTTTTAATTTTTGGTATTTAGTTTCGTATTTCCTTTATTTTTTTTTTTTAATTTTTTTTTAAAGATTTTATTTATTTGACAGAGAGAGCAGGAACACAAGCAGGGGGAGTGGGAGAGAGAGAAGCAGGCTTCCCGCAGAGCAGGGAGCCCGATATGGTGCTCGATCCCAGGACTCTGGGATCATGACCTGAGCCAAAGGCAGACGCTTAATGACTGAGCCACCCAGGTGCCCCATAGTTTTGTGTTTCCTTTAAAGCATTTCAGTTTTTCTGTAAAGTTTGCATGCATTATTTTATTAGGGTATTTCTTTCCTTTTTTTAAAAATTAATTAATTTATTTATTTTTGATGTAGTGTTCCATGATTCATTGTTTGCATATAACACCTAGTGCTCCATTTAATACGTGCTCTCTTTAATACCTATCACCAGGCTAAACCATCCCCCCACTCCCCTCCCCTCTAGAACCCTCAGTTTGTTTCTCAGAGTCCACAGTCTCTCATGGTTCGTCTCCCCCTCCGATTTCCCCCCCTTCATTTTTCCCTTCCTACTATCTTCTTTTTTTTTTTTTTAACATATAATGTATTATTTGTTTCAGGGGTACAGATCTGTGATTCATCAGTCTTACACAATTCACAGTGCTCACCGTAGCACATACCCTCCCCAATGTCCATCACCCAGCCACCCCATCCCTCCCACCCCCCACCACTCCAGCAACCCTCAGTTTGTTTCTTGAGATTATTAGGTTATTTCTTAAGCACTTCATAATTTTGATTCTTTCATAAATGTATTTATTAATTATATCATATTTTCTTGCTTTCTATTCTTGGTTTAGAAGAGCATTCTTAAGTTTTGTAAATTTACCTTGAATCTAACGGTTTTGCTGTATTTTATTAGTTCTAATTATTGCCTATTAATTCTGATGAATTTTCTATGTAGATAGTTTGCATCTGTAAATAATAACCATTTGTCTTACATCTTTTAACTTTTATAGCTAGTATTTCTTTTCCGTTTGTCATCTTCAGCCAGAATCTCCAGTGTTAGTTTCAATAACAGAACAGCATTCTTGTGCATCTAAATTTTACCCTGCTCAATGCTGCGGTTAAAGAGCTGGACATAAGAGAACTGCCAGCAAAACAGCTACACAAGATACAAACTAGCTTGCCACAGTTTCACTGGTCATGACAGAAGGTACAAAGCTGCTGGGTTAAAGACAAAGGAGTTTATTTTCCATAACAATAGCAGTAGTCGGAGTATTAGCTAATCCCACAGTTCCCCAAGCCCCACATCCCTTGGGTGTCGTAAGTGGCAGGTGCAGCCTCCACATCCAAGAGGGGGCTCTACAGGAGAGGAACTCTGTTTTTAGTCATCTGCCACTTTTACGACAAACAGTTAGGGGCACTGCACCTTGTCTGAAGGGACAGCAGATGCACTGCAGGACCCTGTGACATATTCCCGCAAGGCATTATCTCACTTTTTAGAATTTCAGCCTGCTACAATCCTGAGAAATTGCCCACGTGAAAACACAGTCCTGGCCTTGCGATTTTGGCACACTCAGCATGATGTATGAGAGCCCGTGACAGTTTTTTTCCCAATACTGTTTTATTGCTGGCCCCCAATGGAATGACAAAAAGTGAAATTTTCTACTAAGTACGATGTTAATTTAGTTTTTTGTTAGAATAAGCAATTTCAGGGTATTTTCTCTTATTTCTCTCCAGTAGATTTATCATAGGAGATACTGAATTTTTTTTAAGTACTCTTTATGCCCAATGTGGGCCTCAAACTCACCACCTTAAGATCAAGAGTTGCAGGGTCTACCCGCTGAGCCGGCTGGGCCCCCTAAGAGATACTGAATATTTTTAAGAGCTTTTGCTGTATGTATTGAGATAACCATGTGATTTTCTTTTGTAAGCCATTAATGTGATAAATTATGGTTATATCGTGAGTATTCTCCTATTTGTGGAATAGTGTTTCATGACAACATATTTTTATGTGGCATCCTGGGTTCACTCAGCTAATATTTAACTTAGATTTTTGGATCTATGTTTACAGTGAAGTGGGCCTATAATTTTCTTTTCATGGGTTGTCACTTGCTCTAGAAACTAAAGTTATACTGGCCTTGAAAATGAGTAGGATTGCTTTCGTCCTTCTTTTTTGTGAGGCAACCTATTTGTCTCCTTCAGTTTGGTAGAGCACAGCTGCCAGACTGCATGGGTTTGGAGTACGGGAGGCACAAGCCTTGGTCTGTGGGGATTTTGTTTGTTTCTATTTGTTTTTAGATTTTGTTGCTTAGGAGCTCTGTTTGCTATTTCAACATTCTTTAAGGGTTAATACTAAATCCAATTTTTATCTTTCTCCCTGCAAAACTTTAACTACTTTGTCTAAGCTGAAAATTCATAAAGCTGAGCATAATATGTTTTTATGTCTCTTATATCCTAGGGTTTTTTTTTTTTCCTTTTTTCAATATGTATAATTTAGGTGTTGCTATTTTTATTCTCTATTCGGTTGCGTTCTCTTATTTTTATTTTCTTACTTCCTGTTTCTTCGTGTTTGTTCTGTTGCTCTTTTTCTGGTTTCTTGTGTTGAATTCGAGTCCATTAGGTTTAGTTCTTCTCCACTGTGTATTTAAAGCTGTAAGTTTGTCTCTAAGGACTGCCTTTGTTGTACCTCATGGATTCTGAAAGAGAATGCTCTCACTGGTGTTCAAGTATCAGTATTCCGTTGTTTCCTTTACGAGTTTCTCTTTTACCAAAATGCTCAGAGATTTAGTTCCTTGACATAAAGATTTTTTTATTTTGTCACTTTCATGTTGTTACTTAATTTCTGATGTTATTAGATTATGGCCCAAAAGCATAGGCTATAAGATGGTGGTTCTTTCTGATCACAACTTACTTTGTGGCCTAAGAAATGCTTAATTCAACATTACTTCAAAAATAAAATATATTTTCTGTTAGGTTTAAACTTATTTCTACTAATAAGGATATTGGTAGAGATATATGTATAAGTTTAACTATATTAATCAAATCTCTTTTTTTGTCTGCTTGATCTTTCAAATATTGATAGTTATGTTAGAAACCTTCAAATACATTTTTTTTTAATTTAGCTACCTCTTCCTACGTTATTGTCCTTGTTCCTTTATCTATTTTTTATCTGTTATTTATGTATTTTGATATATTCTATATTAAAGGATATATTGTTAGGTACATTTAGATTCATGATCATTTTATTTCTTTAAACTATTGTTTCTTTCCAGGATAGAAAAGCCTGATAAATACCCATTTTAAGATGGGAAATAAAATGAGGAAAGACAATCTTCCCATAGTTTTAAGGCCCATAATATGTAGCTTTTAACAGCTCTTTAAAAAAAAAGTTCTGTGTATATGATCAATATCATTGATTATATTAATCAATATAATATTAAGGAGGTGTCATCTCCCAAGATAATCAATACATTCTGAACCATGACAAAGAGAAATGGATTCTGAAAGTAACCTAAGAGTTAAGTCCAATATCATAACTATCATAGAGTTTCAAATATCCACAACACTCCATTGTAACACCTTATATTCATTTCCAAGGACTACATCCTTCTCCACTGTAGTTATCACTATAAAAGAATCTTTCAAGTGCTCTTATCAAGGTTTCTATATGCTTGGTCTGATGGTTTTGAACAATAGTAGCAATTTGTAATATAGTAGCTTCTCTCTCCAATACTCAGAAAAATCAAAGCATACAAAAACTATTTCTCCTGATGCAGTTTAGGATCAAATGAAAGAAAAAAGAATTTGGTCCAATCTAGGAAGACTACTTTTTACCTCACAAAGTTTTAGTAGAAAAATGTTTCTGAGATTTATTTCTATGTGTGTTTTGTTACATAAAGACACATGAGAAAATACACAATTTTTTTTCCACTTCAGTATTTCATGACATGTTTATTTGGAGACTTTAAGAAATAAATGTCTTTGTCTTAATCAGACTATGAGTTAACTAAGTGCAAGAGATTTTGTTTAAAATTTATTGTACTCAAACATTTCATTTCTATGCCTTTAGAGTCTATGTCTTTACTTCTCCCATACAGAATACTTCAAATAATTGTACAAACTTGGAACATAATCAAATCACATACAGCAAATATTATGTTCTTAAAAAAAGATCCACTTTGATTATCAAGTGGACCTTCAATAAGCATATACAATAACTGAGATTTTCATCATCTTATGGAACTGAATTATTATTGCTTTCCATGAATACATTCTTGTTAGAATATCAAAGACCTACAAACCATAAACATGTAAACTCAATTTAATAGACAAGATCAATTTGTCAATGAAAAATCATTTAGCAATAATTACTCCTCACTTATCAAGCAACTTACCACATGCCAGGTAATAAATAGCTATAGGATACCTCCCTGTCCACAGAAAGCTCATACTCTAGTATAGGTATACAACATGATGCTGAATAGCATGAATACCTTCATAAGTGTAGCAGGGTGATTTATTGATAACAACCAACAATGAACACTTTCTTTTCAAATCTAGTAATTCCCTTCTCCTGGTAACCCTTTCCCCACCCTATATTACCACATGGGGGTCGCTAGGGCTTTCCTTTCTCACATCACCAGAGAATGGAAGTGACAGAGAAAGAGTTTGGAGTCGAAAACATTTTGGTCAAGGATCACCAAAAGCCAGGTTCATGGGATAAATAATGAACTTAGAAACATTAATGATGATACGAGTCAGGTTTTGTTTTGTTTTGTTTAGCCTGTTAGTTTAGTTTTGTTTTGTTTTGTTTCATCCTAGATTTGATAAAACTTCCATGACCTAAAATGTGAAATGAATATCCTAAAGACAACAAGACAGTTGTAACCAACAGGGATGTCTGAGAAGGAGTTAGGAACACCCTCCAATATCTCAACAAAAGACTAATTTTTCTTAACAGGAGACTGTAAGAACTGATACAACCACCATCTAAGTTTGGAGAATGTTAGGAGTTGATTTGGATTCTGCTTCCCATATGGAACACTGGAAGGTAAAGATAACACTTTCTCAGAAGTTCTCTAGGTCACCATAGTCAGAAAATTAGAGTAACAACAAAGACACTGCGTGACATGCCAGGTGTAGAGAGAGACTAAGGCAGTGTTCTCAGTGTCTACTCCTGCACGAAACAACTTTGGAGAGCAGCCAACATTTTCTGTTCACTCAAGGCGGGAACAAAAGTTGAGAGTGAGACAGTGTGTGTCAAAAAACCTGAAGGTATCCTGGGGGATTGACAAGGGGATGCCATAGAGGAATATGGTATGCACCAGAGACTGGAAGTAAGTGGAAATGTAGACACTCAGGGGATATCAATAAGGACAAAGATAAACAACTGAAGGCCAGGGTTGGTAGCCCCCACTCCTCAGTCCCCCTGCCAACACTCCCCACATCATAATGCTACATTAAATTTCCAGAAACTTAAACATCACATTAGAGGGAAAAAAAGGAAAAGTCACTAAATGAGTGAATTTAAACCTGAAGTAACCAAGAAAACCTGGAATATATTAATCTTTCTTTCTTGAGGTATATTTGGGGTAGGTGATTAAAAATAGAAGCTAAGGTTGGGGCACCTGGGTGGCTCAGTTGCTTAAGCATCAGACTCTTGATCTCAGCTCAGGTCTTAATCTCATGGTCTTGAGTTCAAGCCCAATGTTGGCCTCCACGCTGGGTGTGGAGGCTACTTAAAAGTAAATAAACAAACAAAAAAACAAACAGAAAAACAAATAAAATAGAAGCTAAGGTGAGTTATAGAAATAGAACTTTTCTGCACCTCTAAAATTTGTGGATATTTAAAGAGTTAAATGAGAAGAATATTTCTAAGTGTTTAATATAGTGTCTCCTGCCAAAAAGTTTCAAGGGTCGAAAATTTTACCCTTCTTCCAATTGCATGGATGCTGGTAGAAAAGACAAGACTCTTAGGTCAGTGATGAAAGACCATTCATTACTCGCAACAGTAACAGTGGCCAGAATACCAGCATTTTTGGAGCCAGTTCCTTGAGCCCCAGTTCCCACAGGGCAAAGATAATAGGGTGGAAGGACACCAGCAGTGGGATGCTTTATAAGACAGCAACCCTAAATTCAGAAAACACGAATATTATATAATGAGCAGTAAATATGACTGCCCTTTGCTCTGAAGGAAAACGCCATCTACTTTCCAGGGCTATTCACTGTTAATCACCCTGAGGAGAGGGTTTACAACACAGGGCAATTGGTGCCTCACTCACAAGATGGACAGAAACCTGAGAGATCCATGGGGTTGTACCTCCCAACACCATACCTAGCAAGTACCAGGTAAATATTGACTGTTCTTGTCCTTATTGTTACTGTTAAAAAGCAGTTAATGCCATATGAGCTACTATCTCAACAATTCCCACATATACTATATTATTAATCTAAGAAGTTTTTATTCAGGGAACATTTGATACAATAAAATATCAAATTGGAAAGGCATAATTTTTAAAAACTCACTAAAACTGGCCAAAGAATTTGTTTTAAATCTATGAAAGTCAGCTTTTCCCATAGGAATTGAAAACATTTATGTGATTTTACATCCTTCTTTGAAAGGAAAGAAAGGGAAGCTTTAAGATCTTTCTCTTCATTTTGATGAAAGGAAGCTGATGCTCTACTTAAAGCTGCACAGTTACTATTTCAGAATGAGAATACCCTAGTAGTTTAATCACAGTGTAGATGTATCAAACTACAAGTCCCATCTTGGCTGAACTTGTTGGCAGATGTTTCTTATGCCAACAGTTAGAGAAACCAAAGGCCACAGTGATTTCAACTAATGCACATAGTTTTCTGATAAGTCAATAAAAAAAAAAAAAAGTAAAATCTGTGCCTGAGAACTCCTAGTTTTATGTATTCTACTAGATTTTACTATTCCCCTTTCAGAAAATAAGCCCTAGAGGAATATTCTTAAAATAAGAACAGAATTATTCTAAATGTAAACTCCTCTGTTCTTTTTTTTTTTTTCTTTTTTTAGGCCTAATTCAGTTACAACTTCATAGAATCTCTTTAATTTCTCTTACCTGGTAATACCAGTTTCTGAGAGCAAGGTAAAAGGTAAAGAGGTTAGAATTCTTTGTAATCAGTTTGCCCAGAATTCAATTCTGGCATGAACTTCCATATTAGGCCCAGAAAATACATGAACAAAACTAGAAAGGAAAGGATGGTATAATATTTATATTATTTGAAATTCAAAATTAGATATCTATATTTAGCAATTCCAGAAAATGACAACCTATGTTCATGTCCCAAATTCTTTCAGCTGAATTTTAGCCCCCCAATAGTATAATGTATTTGGTCTTTGATTAAATACTTTATCTTTTGAAATAATGCTCATGAAAGTTAACATCACTTATATTATCTCTGCAATTCAGTTTTAGTTATACCTTTTATTAGATATGATCTTTAAAATTACCATAAGAAAACTCCTTATCTTCAAAAAATGTAGTTTAGAAAAAACAGTGGGGTGTTTTAAAAAAAAGGATTAATTCCTTAACGGTAACAATTCTATTTATCCAGGATGATTAGAGAGTAGGTTCCAGTGATTAATTAAATACTATGTCTTTAATCAACAATTAACAAATATGACATATGCAGTGACATTTTCCCAAAATTTAGAAAAGACAGTTAAAGAATGACAATTTTTTCCAAGTTATTATTATTCCTCATAATAATCTTGTAGTTATTCAGGGTCATAATTCTTATCAAAAAAATACAGGGCTATAAATACAGAGCATATAGGAAGGAGATTAAGTTAAGCAAATCATGTGATAGACATAAAAGTATTTTTTTAAATAACCCCAAAACTTGCTATTTTAATTTTATTTTTTAATATTGCTCTTACTATCAAAATCAAAGCTCAGAATATACAAAAAATTTTATTTTTCCTTTGAGGATTTATTTATTTATGATATGTTTGCATTAATAAATGGGTATACATTCAGGTATTTAAAAGATTTTTTAAATTCTATGACAAAATACTTGTCTAAACGCATGATAACATTATTTTTATTAAATCTGCTGGCTAGAGACAAGATATTGACAGCATCAGGAATTATCGTATTTAAAAAGCAAAAAAAAAAAAGAAAGAAGGAAAGAAAAGAACTATTTGTGACCTAATCCATTATTAAAAAAAAAAAAAAAGCTAGCATTTTTTTTCCCACACAGGAGACTGTAAGATACATCAATATCAGTTAATTGATTCACACCAAAATTTCTCAAATTGTGAGAGAAATAAATAGGTGAAAATGGCAGATTTTTAAATTCTTATTTTAAAACTGTATACATGAAACAAAATTACAGTGCTGTGGACTGAATTGTGCCCCCCCATTCATATGTTAAAGCCCTAATCCCCAACACCTTAGAATGTCACTGTATTGGGAAATCAGGTCTTTAAGAAGATAGTTGAAGTGAAATGAGGTCATAGGTTGGGACCCTGATCCAGTACATCTGATGTCCTTATAAAAAGAGGAAGAGACCCCAGGAATGTGGACACAAGTAAAGGCCGTGTGAGGGACACAAGGAGAACATCTGCAAGTCAAAGATAGAGGCCTCCGGACAAATCAGACCTGCCCGCCAGTGACCTTGGACTTCTGGCCTACAGAACTGTGAGAAAATAAATCCTGTGCAAGCCACCTGGCCTGTAGTACCTTGTCACGGACATCCTAACAAACTAAGACGTGCAGTTTCAAATATCTTTGTTATTATATGATAATCTGAATTTAAGAAAAAGCTGTGTTCAGGCGCCTGGGTGGCTCAGTCCGTTAAGCGGGTTAAGCGTCTGCGTTTGGCTCAGGTGATGATCCCAGGGTCCTGGAATTGAGTCCCGCATCGAGCTCCCTGCTCAGCAGGGAGTCTGTTTCTCCCTCTCCCTCTGTCACCCACCCCCCCGCTTGTGCTCTCTCTCTCTCTCAAATAAATAAATAAAATCTTAAAAAAAAAAGAAAAGAAAAGAAATGCTGCATTTTTGTTTTTCTTTTAGTAGGAAGGGGGTGGAGGTGCAGAGAGAGAGGGAGAGAGAGAATCTCAAGCAGCCAGCGTGGAGCCGGATGTCAGACTCGATCCCACGACCCTGACTGAGATCATGCCCTGAGTGGAAACCAAGAGTCCAACGCTTAACCAACTGAGCCACGTAGGCCCCCTGATGCTGCGCTCTTTTAAAGAATATGTGCAGGTTACCTAGGGTCAACTGGTTTCACTGTGCCCTTGTCATCATTTCCGTTTTGATAAGAATTTATTTTTTCTGATGGGTTTCCTTCTATTCTGCTATAATGTTTAAATATGTAAACCAATCAAGTTTTCACCATTTCTCCTGCAACTAATTTATCTGCTAAATAGTTTTTGTGATCTGCTCTAATCCAAAGTACACGTCTCCTTCTGGTATTCTATCAGTGCAGTGAGGATGAATTTTCAAGTGCTTCTTGGTAAAGTGTGTGTGGGAAATGCTGATGTAGCAGACCTAAAACATAGCTGCATCCTCAGCAAAATCCATACCCTGTAATATTATGTGAACAAACAATTGACAAATAATGATAGTTAAGTGTGTCCTTTTCCTACCCTCTCCTTGTTTCCCAATCAGCTTTGCATATACACTCTCTAAGCAATGCCTTCAAAACAGTGTTGATAAAAATGCATCTTAAGCTGGTTACCTCAGAACTAAGTATAGATCATTCTTACTTGGTGTAATTTAACTCACCTCACCTTTAACAAATATTTTATAAAACTAACTTAGAATGCCCCAGGATGTATGTTGACTGTGGTTTCACCCATCCATTATTTTAACCACAGGGGCCCTCTAGAGCAGTAATTAATTTTAATGGTCTGAAAGTTTATGAAACCCCTTTTCTGTCAATCAACAGCAAATTCACTTTATACCATATAATACGATATTGTATACACACACACACATAAACAGGATGTCAGTATCTTCATGCCTACATATCTTTTATAAGTACAACCCACATTTACTAGGCCTGTGTATATTAACTTTTCTATATTAAACCAATCACATCTCAATAGCCCTTAAAAAGGAATTTCAACACAGGCACCTCAATCTAAATAGTTCAGAATTATTCTTCTTAGGAAAACTTACCTTTTTCAACCTTATCTAGTATTAATATTTGTTCCTTAGGCATGTGTATGTGTGTGTGTGTGTCTCCCTGGTGTAGAAAACAGTAAATTTCTGAGAGGATTAGAAATATATTCAGATGTCAGCTTCCAATTTGCACCGTAGATTTTCCTGATATAGTTACATAAACTAAAAGAAAACTAGAGTCACTTAAAAATGCTATCTACCCTCTAGTGTAACAAGACAACAAAGAATGCAACAACGTTCACATGATTATTTCTATCATAATGAAGAAACTTAGTATGCAGGCAAACTTTTCAGATCAACAAAATGTGTTTGGTTATAAGTAGATCCAAGCTCTGTCGATAGTGCCAAACATTTTTGTAATAAGGGCTTTCCTACATTTCTGCCAGGAAAATTAAAATTGTAGTCTGATTTACCACATGACATTTTTAAAAAAAATGTTGGCACTCTCAGCATTTTTTAGCAAGATTTTAATCAATCTAATTAAGGTCTATAGCTTGTCTAGTGATGAAAAAGAGTGAGATACTGAAAATATCCCAATTTTCTTTTTAAATAAGTAACAATAACTTGAGTTCTTAGTATGTGGCAGACACATATTATTTAACCCTCACAACATATAAAAGAAAGCAATTACATGAGAAGTAAGTTCTATTATATTCATGTAGGAAGTACTGAGGAGTACACAAGAGGAGGAAGTAATTCAAAATAGAAGTAGCGGCATACCACTGGGGGATATGAGAAATGTGGGGGAGCTGTCTATCCCGGTACAATGTACAATAAATACAATGCACTGCTTTGTATGTGTTGACAAATACACACACACACACACACACACACACACATAAGATATATATATATATATATATATATATATATATATCTTGGGAGGTTGCATTGTGCATAGAGATAGATAACAGAGAGAGAGAGAGAGAAATAATGAGGGGCTGCATTGCACATAGAGAATTTGAGAATAATAGTAAAAACAACCAAAAGCCAGTCTACTTTATATTATGAACATGCACTCTGGTCATAAAATATTCTTCCCAGAAAAAAAAAATTGTTCTAAAAAAATATCTAAGTCCTAAACAATTGCTACAATTACAGTTGAGATTTAAACTAGTTTACTTATATCACTTTAATGAACATTGTATTCTATATAGTCATTTTAAAGTTGAAACTTTAAAAAAAAATAAAATAAAAAAATAAAAATAAAGTTGGGGGCGCCTGGGTGGCTCAGTCGTTGAGCGTCTGCCTTCGGCTCGGGTCATGATCCCAGGGTCCTGGGATCAAGCCCCGCATCGGGCTCCCTGCTCAGCGGGAAGCCTGCTTCTCCCTCTCCGATTCCCCTTGCTTGTGTTCCCTCTCTCGCTATGTCTCTCTCTGTCAAATAAATAAATAAAATCTTTAAAAAAAAAAAAATAAATAAATAAAAAAAAATAAAAATAAAAATAAAGTTGAAAACACTAGTCGTGTTTGGATGTGCACAAACCCAAAAGTATCATTATGCTATGAACAAGGAATATATATTACACATCTCTGGTAGCCATTTATAGCAGGTGAGTTGTTGGTCTTTCTCTGAAATCATTCCTACTCCTTCTCTGGAAAACTAAGATCATAGTTTTCTTTTCAAGTTTGTATCACATAAGTAAATACATACATATATACATACGTACATAAGGTGGGGTTGGGAATTGGATGAAGGTTTGATAACATTTGGTATTGTTTTACTATCGGATTTTAGGTTACCCAAGCCATGCTCTGCAAAGCACTCTTCTTCTCTCTGGGTTCCTAAAGAAGATCTATACATAAGAAAAAGTGGGGAAAACGAGCCACTTCATTATTAGCCCGGATGAAGGCACAACTCTTCCCACATGCAAGAGCTTATGAATCATGGTGGAAGTAGGAGACTCAGGGTCCTGTCAAATATAAAGCTATAAGATCAAATACAAAATGATAAGATCAGCTTTTTTCAACTATGTGTTATCCTTTTAAAGATTCTAATACCACCCCCACTAATATTTGGTCAGGTACAAGGGTTACAGAGTTGAGAGGTCTAGGAAGAGTCAACTGACCCCAAGATTCATCGTAGAGCCACAAAAGGCAGGGGGTCCCAGGGCTGCACTAGTTGCCCCAGGGGCCATCAAAGGCACTGAAGGGCTGAGGTGTAGCCTGTGTAGCCATAAAGGAGATGTCCCCAGCCTCTCCCTCTCTCATTATCCTCCAGCACATGGGCTTCCAGAACAACTTCTGATATCTATAGTTTGATAATCCCCGCTGTAGAGCTGATTGGTCTGTGTGAACATTATAATAAAGGCTTCTGTGCTTTTTCCAGGATCATTTACTTCCTTTTCATAGTTGTAACTATCTACACTTAGTCCTGGGTTTATCCCCAAGTGATGTCCCCTGAATCTCTAAAGGACTAGTAAGGAAGTAACTAAATGACTTTTGTGCCTTATACCATATTTATTCCTACTGATCCCACTTCTGTCTGCTCTAACTTTCTAGGTCACTGAAGATGAGCTGTCACTGGGCAGTGACACACATTAGTCCACCTATGGCCTGGAACCAATTTCCTCTTGTTTTCTTATGCTATGTGCATTTGCATTTTATTACTCAGCGGTTCATTCCAAGTTGGGGTACCGGATGTTTTGAGGATGATCTTCACAACCCCCTTCCCTGAGAAGCTGGCTTCCCCCATTCACGTGGTCATGGGGGAAAGCTCTCAGTAGACATATTTGTCCCCAGGGACCTTATCCCCCTGGGCCTACCTGATAGGTCTGGTGTAGGCAGTCAACCCAACTTGGCTAGTCCCTTTGTCTTAAATCTGTGGTTGGCAAGAGGAGACTATATTCCCAGTTGGGAGTGGTTTCTAATATGGAAGAGAAGTAAAATGTGCGGGCTATGGGGAGAACATATTTTCTGCATATGCCCTGAGAAGCACATAAAATTTGTCTTCAGCGATACGGAGAGAAGACTGAAGCAGGAATGCAGGGAGTGGGGGGAGAGGCATTGCGTGTCTTACCTATTGGTGTGTACTCAGAAGCTGGTATAGCTTTGGCACAGAAGTGCTCAGTAAATATCTGTTAAATGAGTATATGAACAAATATGGAAGGACTGCAAACACTTTTTCAGCTCCTGATTACAATTTCTTCCTAAGGTCTATGAGGAACCCATTATTCTCATGTAATAATAAATTTTCTATTTCAACTAGGTCAAGCTTTTTTTTTTTCCTTTTAACCCAAAGACCAAAAAAAGAAATATAGTTTATTTCTATACACCTACTAAGGTCAAACTCTACTAAAAAAAAAAAAAAATCAGTGCGATAACATTTACAAATCCCTTCCAATTTTAAGTCCATAGAACAGGCAATTTGCTTCTATATGCCTTTACAGATTAGTACCAAACATTCCCAAACCTGGCTTAAGCACATTTACCCTACAGAGGGACCATACTGAGAAAGTCTCTCTCTCTCTCTCTCTCATACATATCTTTATTATTTATGTATCCATTTGTTACTCCTTTCAAAGAATGATAATGTATAGAGATAAGGTGACACTGTGGTTGGTCCTCCCCAAATTTCAGGTCTATAAAATGGTCTTAAAAAATGATTAAAGACAATTTAGGTGATATAAACAAACTTCGTTTAACACTTCATGAGGCAAATGATCTCTTTTTGAAGAACTGCAAGATGGGGTGGAAGGCAGGAAGCTTTTATAGCATAAAGAATAAAGGACAATGGAGAGAAAAGTAGAAAATATCTGATTGGCTGGGATCACACAGTCAATATTGTTTGGGGTGAAAATGCCCAGAGTTATCTTGGTTTTTTGGGGGGATTGGCTGACTGAATATATTGCATTTCTGGTCAAGCAGAGAGATTAGAGGGACATAAAAGTTATCCAAGTTTTGGTTTTCTGACATGGCTCTCTGGGCAGGAGTAGCCCCACCCTGAACCTGCAACGGCACAGTATTGACCTATGTGATCTCTGATTAAATGATTTAGGCCGTCCGTATATCTTCTTCATTATTATCCATAGGCCATATTGAGCATCACCTGACAGTCGAGGGCAGTGGTTCTCAACTAGAGACAATTTTATCCCAAGGGGACATTGGCAACATCCTGAGACAGTTTTGGTTGTCAAAACCCAGGGAGGAAGGTGTTGCTGACATCTAGTGGGCAGAGGCCACACACATCCTACCATGCTCAGGGCAGTCCTCCACAACAAAGTATTTTCTATTCCAAAGTGCAAGAATGACAAGGTTGAGAAACCGTGGTCCCGGACCACTCACCCTGAAGTCCTGGAATACAGTTCAACTAGCACAGATATACCAATTGTGATGTGAACAGAGAAGAGACGGCTGGTAAGAAGCCCACAGACAGCCTGATGTAAGCTCACCATTAGCAAAGTGCTTTGATGAAATACTTAAGACCCCAAGGAACAACATAGCTTATACTGTGGTATTCATATAGATGACAGGAAAGCCACATGGCAGACAAGCCTCAAGACATGACTATTACCAGTGATCTTTGATAGAGATTCACGGACCATTTCCAACTGAAGTATGAAAGCTTCCTGAAGCTTTGGCTCTAGACATGAATAAAAGTAACCACCACCAGAGAAGAAAAAGCAGTGGGCCACATCCCTTATTTATCTCTCAAACACTAATGGACTACGATCCCCATCAGCAGCAACATCTTCAAACACAAAAGATAAATACAAGTGTGCTTGGGTATATCTCAGAGAATAATCAAGCAGAAAACAATGTCCAGGGAAGGGGAAATTGATTAAAATAGAATTGTAGACGAGAGCATAATTCATGAATTCCTAAAGTGTAAGCTTTTAAAAAAATCCTCTATCTAATTACTAATGTCATTGCATGATAATGTTGCCAGAGCCTACAGTCTTTGTTCTGAATCCATTCCATAATGTCGTCTAAAATTTGAACACATTATTTAAAAATTTAGCATACCAACTCATCTTAACTACAGGTAACTTTAATTCAAACTGAAAAACAGTTGGAAATAAAAGATAATTTAACAGCATCCCAATCAATAAACATTAATTATTTTTCCTTAGTTCTAGGTTAATTTTTAGTAAATTAATGTAAACATACCTACAAATACATCCCACATAATGTCATAATATCATTAACCCATTTTCTTAGGCTGATGAATGTTTATCACCACAATTTGACTACCACCCTAAACTAAGTAAGCTAGGTCTTTCTTTGTAAGCCCTACATCAGTGATTTTCAAACCATAAGCCACAAGGCTATTGTAATGGGTCTGCCAATCTGTATATCTATACAAAGCACGGTCTTTGGAATAATGCATCTCCCTTTACACTATTTTTTTTCTCCATACGTGGTTGCCGGTCAAATTAATAAAATAAACATTTCTTCCAATTATTTAATTGATAATAATGTATTCTTAATCAATAAGGGGTAGAATTACAATTATTATCAACTGAGCACTTTTTCATTATTTTAAAAATGAGTTCTTCTCTTCAAAATGCTAAGAACTACTATCTAATGCTAGGAGAGCCGAATTTCTGTTTTTACGTTCCTTGCATTTATGTAAAAAAAAATGTCAGTTAACCATGGGATATTTCTTCTGATTCCACATTTGCTCACTGTGGCATTCATAGCACAGCTGTCCAAATCTACCTTGGAATTCATATTTTCCTTCAAGATCAAAGTTTAGTGTACTTAGCTGTGGGCTTTGTTGATCCATTCCTCTTGAACTTCGTTTGGGCCCATAATTACATGCCCAATATAGAGAAAAATGTCAAGAAAGAAACAGATTTCAATTTCAAGCTTCAGAGGAGTTCTGATAATAAAAATGTGGTGAAAATGATGAAAACCTACCTTGACTGATGTACTCTTGTTTTTAGGGGCAATGTACTATATGGTGACTGTGAGAAAGGATACATGTCAATTCTGAGATTAGGCCTTTTCCAGGGGAAGTTGTCATTTTTAAAAAAGAAAAAAAAACTCTTTTTGATGTTGGAAAAATGTCCAGCCATGCTATTTGTTATGCAAAAACAGTGGGATTGCTTTCTGCATGCCAGAAGCGGGGCAAAGGTACAACACACCCACTGCCGGGGCCCATTAGCATCTTTTGTCATAATACATGGCAAATGGACCAGTGACTACCCACTGCCAATTAGAGTGATGATGAGCCAACCTAAAATAGGCAGGTGAGCAGACTAAGTGCCCCTGTGGTTTGCCAATTACCTAAATTATCTGCGGTAGTTTTAGCGCACAGCTACCATGAATACAAATATAAAACGCTCTGGTATTCAGGGGAGTTAGGCACTGCTCGGTGTCAAAAAACAGAAAATAAGCAGGATTTTCAGAAGCCGAGTTCTAGCAACTGTGATATCCAGCGTCACCCAGATGAAATACTATCCTGCATTTCGTTTGACAATTCTGTCTCCTCCAGGAAGGGCTCCCGAAACAATGAAGCATCAATTCCACGCTCAATGTCACCAATCAATTGCACAAATCATTCTCAGTGATTCTCGCTAAATGGACATTGGAACGGATCTTCCGCACGGAAACAAAACTTAGTATCAGAAGACCTCAACTAAATAAAACTACTTTTGCCAAAAAAAAAAAAAAAAAATCATTTAACATAGATACAGAGGAATAAAAAGAAAGAAAAGGCAAGCAAAAGACTTATAAGTCCTGCCATTCTTTCAAATTATAAAGAAATATCATAAAGGAAGATCATTAAAAAATCAAGAGTGTCCTTTGTTGCAAACGCTTCAGTGCAATCATGAAATCTGAGCCATCGCCTTGTGAAAAGACTTCATCCTAGAACCCTTCTTTGGTAACAGCCCTGCTTCCACTATCAGTGGAAACCACTTTCCATTTCCCATTTTCTCACATTTACAGTCACTAGGAACAATGGCAGAGTGCAACACCATTTTAAAGGTAAGGCAACATTTTCTAATGAAAAAAAAAAAATGATGCCAATTTGTATGTTTAAAATTTCCCCGTCTTTCAGAAAATTACACAGATACTCGCCTCCAAATTTGGCATTGGGTGTGACTTCATGATCTGAGGCCATTATATTCATGTTCCCTCAAACTTCTTAATAAGTTAACATAGAGTAAATGATTTCAAAAGAATGGTGCCATGCTCATTGGATAATATGTACACTGGTTGTGCTTAACGTTAATAGCAGCAGCCAGGAATCTGAGTTATATTGCTCTGGTACTGAACTAATATGTATCTTTGACAAGTCACTTAATCTTTCATCTTTCTTAACTATAACTATAGTTTATCTAAATTATAATAGCAGATAATAATACCTTGCTTGGAGTAGTGTGGTAAGACTTGATTAATTGTCATGTGTGCAGCACGTTACCGTCTTTGGATAAAATATATGACTAAAGTGCACAGCATTAATATTATTCACCCATTAACAATGTTTTCCTGTGTAATCGTCCAATATACTATCAGTTTAAGACGCATATGGGGATACTGTTAAGGTGTAGTAATAGAATAATAAGCATTTTACTGCTCCTTGCATACATTCGTGTTGTACAAACTACTTTATAGAATATTCAATATAGTTACTAAATTCCACAATGACTGTTTTATTATGCTAATTGATAATCTAGTGTGCTCCAAAGATTAAAGAAAAATGAAATTAAACGGAAAAATCAAAGGGTAACAACTTTATAATGCCTCTTTAATTTAGCGAAATACAATTAAAGTCACACAGTGATAGAATTGACTGTGAATACTAAGATGACTATAATTGACAAAGTAAATGTTACAGAGCCAAGCTGAATAAAGCAAAGGAAAATGCCAATACAGTTCAGTGCCATGGGGTATTTTTGTAGGCTCACAAAAATGAACTATATGACGTCCATAGATGATACTGAAAAGAACATTCTGAAGAATGCTTATGTCACCCAATGATGTTTTTTGAATCAGATAAAAATGCACACGTTTAAAAGGAACACATATTAAAAAAGATAAAAACGAAAGACAAAAATTCACTATTGTCTTTACTAAGGGAAAAACATAATGCTGAGAATTAGATTTTACTAACTAAGCTTATTTGAATTACTTGATATTCGTAAACGCATAGGACTCCATACTGTCTGCTTTAAATAAAAACACATACCCAAAGCATTCAAGAGTGTATGCATGCTCACACTTGCACACAGAAGAGGTCTATGAATATGGGGTTTAAATGTCCAATCAAATTAGCAACTCCAGTGAGCTTCCCTTATAAAACCAACAGAATTGGGCCTTTTCTATTACATAATTCCACAACCAAAGTTCTTCACATGATTACAGCCTGACTGGAAAAATGAGTGTACCTAGATACTCCTGGGGGGATGGTAAATTGGTATAAAGTCTTAGATCAGCAATTGCATAATATCTTAAAAATACTTATGAAATATCTTTCTGAAGAGTAAGGTTTTAAAGTTTAAATTAATGTAAATACTGTATTTTACTCTATAATATATGCTTTGTTTTAGACATAAATAAACTTTCCCCAAATCTTTGAGATACAATTGACAAACTAAGATGGTATGTCATGTTGATCCTACATCTGTCTGTAAACTTCAGCATACCATAAGCCAAGATACAATTATATAAATCAAGATTGTGGGGCAGGGGAAGAAACAGCCTGAAGAGAATGAACAGGGTACAGTGACTGAGCAAATAATTGGGAATAATTCCCATTTTAATAGAAAGGCATTTTTGAGGACCAGGCTTGTGTGAGACTGGGGAGAGGCAAGGGTAACTGGAAGTTGGTATTTGAGACCCTTTTCTATAAATATATATATATATATTTACTCTTAATTAGCTTATTTATTATAGCACTGTGAGTTTTAAGAGTGCATGTCATGTTTTAGCAGAAGTGACTACCAGCTTTCTCTGTGTGATAAGATTATGGGTGATTTTTAAATAAACTATCTTTCTTATTTGAGTTTTTACAATGTTTGTACTACTTTTATGATTAGAAAAAGGAAAAAGCTATTAACATTTTTGGCAGAATATAGAATGCTGTTGCTTCCTGAAACATTAAAGATTGTTCCCCAAAATTCCACATTTCCTCTCATCACCGACAAAATCTTACTCAATATGTAGAATTTATATGATTAAAATACAAAAATTATATATATTACATCTATAGCTTTCATTTAAAAAACGTGTAAAGCAATATTTAGTATCTTCTGAATGTATCAGCTAGAAATGGTTTTACTTCAAAGTGAAATTTCAGGGAGGCTCCTTCCAACTAAAGACAATAAAACATTCTGGCTTCGGAATGACACTTTTTAAAGTAGCTATATATCTTTGGAAACTGGGTGCCACATACAGTGTGAAAAGCATTGATAATGCAAAATTCTCACTCCACACCTAAACGAATGAATGTTCATCATGCTTCCCAAAAATATCAAAAAGAAAATTAATTCCTACTCTTCCCATAATATTTCTAGAAGAGAATCATCATTAGCAACAGAAACAAGGTAAGAGAGTGAGACAATGACAGTCACGATTTATGTGCCAGCCCGTTTGTATAAGTCTCTACTTAGTTGGATTTCTTCAGAGCCTCACCTCCTCTGTAAAAGGTAGTCATATTAGCCACAATTACCTCTATTCACTATGGATCACGCAACCAAAAAATCTCTAGTAATTCTCTACAAATATATAAACTCAATGGACTATGTGCTATATATTTCTGTTAAAGAAAGAAAGAACAATTTATTCTCACGTGCATACCATTAGACATTTGGTTGAATCAATACTGGGCCCATAGCATTTCCTAAAAATTACCTTCTTGGTTACTTTGACTAGAATGTAGTGTAGTTAGTGTTGTTATTCAGATTCAATGAGAATGCATTTATCTTTCCTGGAATATACTATAGCTCTGTAAAATATGTTATTAAGTAAAGAGTTGAAACAGCATTCTACTAACGCAGAATGTTTTTGTCTTCAATCGGCGTAATGTCTTTAACAAAATGTTCCGACTTCCCAAGGATTTGATCTATTCATTATCTTGTTACTAGTTATGTCATTATTGGCACCTTGCACTAAAACGTTATGAGGGAACAGTGTCTTTATGGTGGGCAATGATCCAGTGCATTTTTAAGAACAATGCATTAAAATTACTCATCTGGATTCTTATTTCTGGTTTCACCACTTTACTACCTATGACCATGGGCAAACTACTGGATTCTAATTATCAGTTTGGCCAGTAAGATTCTCATAGAAGTGTCATAACAATTAAGTGAGATAATCCACGTGAAGCAGTTAACACAGTAGCTAATATATACTAAGATTTCATATTGTAGTTATTATTAGAATTCGTCTCCAAAATAATGATTTTCTGAAAAAGAACACTGCCATCTTGCAGACTTCAGGGAAACTGCTATTAAAGAAACTGCTATTATTAGGTTTCTGGATGAATAAATTAAAGATTCTGCCATTACACTTCTGATGGTGTTGGCTTCATTGAAAATTTTAAATTTCATTTTTGACCTAAATGATGATTCAAAATAAACTCTTTGACTATATCTTTAACTTCCCACTCATTGTTTTAAAATCTTTGAGAAGTTGAGGCATAAAATATATTCTTTCAATAAACACATTTGTTTATCCATCCTTAAATAATGCACCGATATTTAATTTTTTTTTTAAAGATTTTATTTATTTGACAGAGAGAGACACAGCAAAAGAGGGAACACAAGCAGGGGGAGTGGGAGAGGGAGAAGCAGGCTTCCCGTGGAGCAGGGAGGCTGATGCGGGGCTCGATCCCAGGACCCTGGGACCATGACCTGAGCTGAAGGCAGACACTTAACGACTGAGCCACCCAGGCGCCCCTGCACTGATATTTAATTTTTTAAAAATAACATTTTTTTTTTAAAGAAACTAAACTGTGATATCATAGAAAGATATTTGATCTTTGTCTCTGGTTCCTGGCACAGAGCTCCCAGAACTCTTGGAATTTCCTGAGTGATGAGAGTGATAGGATCCTTTTTTGTTCTAATGAAGAGATTCTTGGCAGTCTCTAGATAACTTTAAGATGTAGACTAGTCTCCAGAAAAACAAAGCCTTGATTAGAAGCTTAGAAATTTCAGCCCTAAACCTCAACCTCTAGGGAGGGGAGAGGGGGCTAGAGATTGAGTTAATCAGTGTTATAGACTGAATATTCATGTCCCCCTCAAATTTATATACTGAAATCCTCAGTGTGTTGTACTAGGAGGTAGGACTTTGGGAGATAATTAGGTCATGAGGATGGAGCCCTCATGAATGAGATTAGTATTCTTATAAAAAGAGACACTAAGGAAATTGCTTTTTCTCTCTTGATCTCTACCACGTGAGGACACAACAAGAAGATGGCCATCTGCAAACTAGGAAGCAGTGTTTCACTGGACACCAGATCTGCTCACACCTTGATCTTAGACCTCCCAGTGCCCAGAACTGTGAGCAGTAAATATTTGTTGTTTAAGCCACCCAGTCCATGGTAATTTGTTATAGCAGCACAGATTGACTAAAATAATCCTCAATGCCAGTGATTTCATCAATCCTGCCTACGCAATGAAACCTCCATAAAAACCCCTAAACAGTTGGCTTCAAGGAATTTCTGGATAGCTGAATGCATCCACATGGCAGAAAGATGGTAAACCCCAACTCAGAAAGACAGAAGCGTCTGCACTTGAGACCCTTGCAGACCTCACTTCTATACCTCTTCATCTGCCTGTTCTTCTATATCCTTTATAGTAAATGGATACATGTAAGTTAAATGTTTTCCTGAACTTTTGGGCCATTTAGCAAATTATCAACTTTGTAGCCAAGTCAGACAAAAGTATGGGTAAACTGGGGACTGATACTCTCAACTGGCATCTGATATGAGGGTAATCTTATTGGAAGCTTTACACCTGTGGAGTCAGACTAATTAGGATCAGAACTGAATGGTATAACACCCAAGTGGCGTCAGACTTGTTTGGTGTCAGGAAGACAAAATTACCTCTCAAAAACCCTTCAAATTGTTTCACTTAATTCTGAGCAGATTGGTTTTCCCTTTTTTTTCTTAAAAATGTTAGTATTTCAATTTCAATAGAAAATAGAAAGAAATTTTGTTAATATTAAACATACGTAGTTGTATGGTTTGGAACTGTCTTCAAAAGTCTTTCAGAACCATAAAAGCTTAAAATTCCTGAAATCTATTCTCTTAAATCATAAAAACTGCACTCATTAAAATTCAGTTTCTCAGCTGTATCTCTGTCTTTCCCCCCACTGGGCAATTCTTATCTATCTTATACTTTAATTATGGTTTGAAAATTTTATTTTTTCCTGAAACTTTAATATTTTTAACATCAACTCAATAATATTATTATATGATTTGAAAATATAAATATATACACATAAACTTTTTATACATGTGTATAAAGTTAAGCAAAATTAACTTTGAAAGTTTTATACACATTACATTCAAAAGGAAACCTTTTTTTTATTATGTGCTTAAATTTTGACTCTTACACGATAGCATTCAGTGCCTATGGCAACAAAATAATAAGGACAATAAAAGATTTATTTGACTACTTATTGTTTGATTAATTTGTAGCAATTGTGGAAGCAAATTTCTATTTTCTGACAATAGTAATAATGTTGCAAACACCTATTTTCTGTTGTAGTTAAGTTGGAAATGCATGAGAGAAAAACTGTCCATATTAAAAGCAAAAACAGGGGCGCCTGGGTGGCCCAGTCAGTTAAGCGTCTGCCTTAGGCTCAGGTCATGAACTCAGGTTCCTGGGATCAATCCCTGTGTCTGGCTCCCTGTACAGCGGGGAGTCTGCTTCTCCCTCTCCCTCTGCCCCTAACCCCGCCCCCCCCACCTTCTGTTCCCTCTTTGTCTCAAATAAATAAATAAATTCTTTAAAAAAATAAATAAATAAAAGCAAAAACAAAACCAGAAAGTAAACAAAGAAAAGCAAGCAAACAAACAAATAAATAGGAAAAAGGTACATCAGTTTGGGGACTTCTTTATCCAAGCAAAAGCCTTAACAATGGGATTTACAGATGTTTAAAAACTCTTCTTAAAACAAAAGTATTACAGTATAACTGAATCATTCATCTTGTAATTCCATATTTCAGATCTCAGGTTAAATGTTTATCTTAAACATCACTTTAAAATTAATATTTGGAGTATTTTTCCTTTTTATAACACTACAGTGTTTTAAATAACCATATAATTATATAGTTTCAAAATACAATTATTTTTTTGAAAACTGATTCTATACCAGAAAACTAATTGATCTCTTACCTTTCTAGTTCCTTGACAACTCCAAGTTGATAATGCCCCTTCTGAAATATTGATATCACAAGTGCACATAGTATTTTGGATTTTTCACTGGATCTACAAGAGTGACCTTGATCCCATTGACCTTGATCCCATTGTTCACTGATGGGGTTCAGGGTGGGCTGCCCAAAATATACTATTTTGGTATCTTGATTATTTTGAATTAAAGTTACTTAAGAAGCAACCAATGCAAGAGGGACACTCTGACCTCCTTTGTCTCCTGACCTCCTTTGTCTCCATAAAAGCAGGAAATAAATCTCCCATGTGAAAGGTATCCTCACTGTACCAGGAGAAAAAGAATCGTCCTTATCACCAGAAATAGGCCAAGTAGCCTGTATAAACAAAGCTTGTTACTTCTTTACTAATTTACTACCCCAAGCTCAAACCCCTTTGTCTTGTCAATTCTTCATAAATGTATGTTTTCTTTGTCTAAAAGGTATAAAAGCGGCTTGCTTTGATCTTTGAGTCTCATATTTCTATGTGTTCCTATATATACAAAATTAAATATGTTTTTCTCCTGTTAACCTATCTTATGTCAATTTGATTATTAGACCAGCCAAAGGACCTAGAAGGGAAGGGAAGAAAAGAAAAGTTCCTCCCACCCCATATCATCATAACATCATATTAAACTTCTTAGCAGCTGCACCATTTTATTGGGATCAATGAGAAACGTAAGTCATTTTCACTTTAACAGATGTTTTGTCAAATTTCTCTTATTAGAAACTCAAGAGATTGTTTTTTTCACCCAAATGCATACCTTTACAATTATCTGTAAGGTCTTACTTCAGTCTACTGGGGTCAATTAACATCTTTATTTGATACATTTCCCACTTTCGTGTCATCTACAAATGTGAAAAACACACTATTGACTCATTCAGTATTTTTAAAGCCCTAAATTTTGTTTATTCCCACTTGAAACTCTCCAAATAACTCTTGAACATTTCAGGACTCTAAAAAACACTCCTCTCATACATATCTTTTTTCAGTTATTGAATAGACTAGCCAAGTCTATCTGATTCATCAGTTAAGTTTTCTCCAAATTAGCACCACTCTATAAGTCACCTGTTTCTGAATATGAATGTCTATGATATACAACCAAAAAGAGAATGCGCTTAGGAGGGCATCACTTGTTCTTAATATACCTGTGCCTATTTCTACCAATCACATGCATTGTTCTAAGGCCTCACAGACCTATAAATTCATCCTCTGCACTAGCATGTCAACAAAAAGCAATATTAATTTTTATAGACTGCATTCTCTGGAATTCATATCTTGATCCATTTTTGTTTAATGAGATAATTCTTAATCACTTTTCCTCTTCAGGGAACCCTCCTTTTCCCATGATTCCTCAAAAACTACAGGTGGTAGTTACAAGCTGTATGATAGCTACAAATTATTTTAGAAACCTCAGAGATTTACAATTCAAGGGATTGTTCAGAACTTCAATGCAAAGGAATAAATAACTAATAAGATATGGTTAGCCATAATAGAATTCAGAAGAATTGGAAAGTTCTTGGTTAGAATCCAGGAGGCCTGGAATCTGGCCTAGGTTAATACTTTAAAAGTTAATGCCATGCATTATTTATTTTTAGATTTCTGTATCTAGTTCAGTGTCTAGTATAAAGTAAGTGATTATTAAATATTTGTTGAACTAACTAGAATCTAATTTATCTGAATTTGGAGGTTATTCACAAGAAGTCTGTAAGTACTCCTTTACAATTTATTTTCTGTTTATTGGGTCTTAATATCTCTGCCATATTTGTTTTGTCCTTGGTAATGAAAACTATTCTCCTTAATTTAGATAAGCTGAAAAAATATATAATAAATAGGGCACTAAATCAATATAATTTTTTTAAATCAATATAATTTTAACGACTTCCTCTATGCCATCTGCTGTGAAGAGTTGAGAAGCTCCATCTTTTTTGTATTTTATATGAAAACATATCCAGAAACTGAGCTGGGAATAAACTCCTAAGTGTTGAATGAAAAAGTAATAGGTGAATTAAAGTTAGACTTCAAGCCAAATACTTTTTGAAAAATTCATTAATGTAGCTGTGTAGTACACCTTCATATTTTCCAGCATCTCTTGGACTAATCTTGGAAAACATCTCTCTTTTCCAGTATAATAGAATCTGTAAGCACTCAGGATTTGGGTTATTAAAGTAGAATGCCTGACTACAGTTTGAAACTGAATATGAGAATTTAAAGTGAACACATGATATGCTAAATATATATTTCAAGTATAATACCCTACTCCACATAGATTTTCCTAATAGCATGGTAGAACACCCAAAAAATTATTGAAAATGTATCAGGCTGTAGAGTAGTCAGCACATATAGTGATGAAGACTCATTATCAGGTCTTTAACTGAATCTGGCTACTGAGGAAACATGAGCAAAATAAATACGAATGTGGTACAAAACTGATGGATGAAATGCTAGGGATGTGGAGAAAAAGTAAGAAAGTTCAGAGCAGGAATATTGTAGGCAAATATGAGAGTTGAAGAAAATACTGAGGTGGGTTTTCAGGGAAGAGTGAAAGAAGACCACCTAGAAAGAGCTACGAGGGAACAGATCCAGACTAAGTAACCATCTATGGTGAGCCTGAGGATTCAATGTGGTTAGATCACTGGGAAAGTGATCCAAAGTAAGACTCTGAGTCAATTGAAGTCTCGTTGCTAAGTCTGTGTAGTCCACAGTAAAGAGTTTGATTTTTTTTTTTTTTTTTTTTACCTTGTAAGCAGCAGGAATGCATAGAATATTTTTAAGTAGTGAAGAGACAATGTAGAGCATTTCAGGGGGTTGTTGTTGATGAATCATTCTAAAGCTTATTTCAAGCATTCCGCTTAGGGAGGAGACTGACTAAATGTTGTAGAAAAGGAAAAGGAGGTATTGGATGTTTTCTAGTTTTCTTTCCATACCAGGTAACTCAGTAGAAACAGTTTTGACATTAACTTAGATAGACAGCAGGAAGGAGATTAGATTTGAGGATGAAGTTGAGTTTAGTTTGATTCAGCTTTTGTGGTGATCATGAGATCTGGAAAAACTCTTAAAAGTCAGATGCCAAGTGTCTGTAGAGCAGGCCTGGGGAGGGGGGCGCTGTCTGAGAGGGAGAGGCAGGAGAACCTGGGCTTTCATCACTTCTTAAAAGGGGAGGGAAGTACTTTCTTTGGAAATTGTTAGAGCAATCAACAATAATTTCAAGAGACATGAAAACAGCAGTGACTCTTCTGCCACTGAAAATTGACTTGAGGTCTACAGGCTGTCACATTGTCCTCTGCACTTTAGGACTCAGGAACTGGTACAATTATTCTAGACCCTTCCCAAAGATTGGGAATGTGTGTGTGTGTGTGTGTGTGTGTGTGTGTGTGCAGTAGAACAAGTGACTGAAATCAAGAATGATGATTCATCACAATCAAGTCGCCACATAGATTGAAAGACAAAACCTACCTATTTAATTGAATAGTTACTTATTGAAGACAAAGGTGAGACAAATGAAGTAGGAGACCCTGCCATCACAGAGATAATCCAACTAGGATAGGAGAAAGACAGGTAGGAGAGAGCATACCAAGTCCAAGAGTAAAGGAAGTCTTACTCTGTTGCTCAGATTTGACATCTGTTTATTAATTGTTGAGTACCGTAACCGCAGCTGCACATGGTCAGGGATTTGTCTTGTTTCCCCCATATCCTGCCGCCTGGAACAGTTCCTGACTTACAGTATGTGCTCTCAGTAAATGTTTATCCTACTTGATTAATACACCATGAAGTAAGTATTATGATAATGATTTCAAAGATTAGGAAACTGATGCTAAGAATGGTTAAGTACCTTGCTAAGAGTATGTGGCTAGTAAGTGCCAGAGATAGGAATCCAAGGCTAAGAACACTTGTATGAGATTCCTATTCCAGGCACACATTTGCCTTTTAAATATCAGTCACATATAAACACTTTGGAACCGATATGTGGAGAAAACAGGTGTGGTTTTTACTTAGTCTGGGTCAATTTGTACAGCTGAAAGAGGGAAAAACATTAATTGTCATTTAATCCACCTAAAATGCCAATGTCCTTAAAAATAGGGCCATTAGTAATGCAAATATGAGGTCCTCAGGACTGAGAAAAGCCTGCTTAACTAAACAACAAGTCTCATGAGGTTAGCCTGCTTCCAGAATTCTTTTCTGACTTGGCTGTTCTCCATTTTTTATACAAACGGCAAGGCCTGCCAACCCCGGTAGAACTAGCCATCTATAGATTCTGACAAAGGTTCTGCAATAAAGAAACACGATGTACTGTGTATTCAAACTCTCCCACTTTTCATATACTCTGATCACTACATATTAAGTGATACTTGAGCATCTAAACAGCCTTTTAAATCTGGTCTGAGTTAGGCCTGGAAGATACAGACCTACCATTTCTTTTCATTGGAAATACATAGAGCAAGATATATTGGTATGGTAGAATCAACCCTTCAAGTTCACAAGATGAAAAGTATATTTTCTTGCAGTGGAAGTTTTCCAGGGCTCAAAGACTTTGGTCAGCATTTCTGGAAATCTATAGGAAACTAGTTAAATTTATGCTCTATGAAAGTCTCGTATTCTAAGATGAGTTATAAATTAAACCAAAAATACCAATCACATGTTGTCATCTTCCTTTCTCTTGTTCTCTCATTTATTTGTTTTATTAATATCCTCTTGTTTTTAATGGCATTTAGAATATTTGTATAATACATCTTCTTGTGATACACATTGATTTTTAAAGAAAGAAAAATCAAGTTAAATAAATGATACATGCTATAACATTTTTCTTGTTTACAATGTTAAGCTGGAGAGATACATTGTTTCTAATATTGATTTAAATGGGAATGAAATATGTCATGGTTTTCATACTGGCTCATGGCTCTTATTCTTACCACCAGAATTAAGAATCCGAGACCAATCCAAACTAAAAAAGTAAAACTCAATGAACAACACATGTAAAACAAACTGAGGATTATAATTAATTTCACAGTACAAAACTATATATAAAATACTAAAATGCACTATTACTGACAGCCATTTTACTTTGGATGTCAAATGGCATCATTTATTCACATGATGGGTATTATAAAAGTAGCTATCCACTAGGCCAGGGGCCAGAATCTTTTTCTATAAAGGACAATATAGTATATATCTTAGACTTTGTGGGTCACATATGGTATATTCTTCTTTTCCTTTTTTAAAGGATATTTTTAAAAACATCCTTAGCTCATGGTCTGGATCTGACCAGTGGCCTATAGTTAGCCAAATGCTGCTCTCCTGTTCTAGGTTGGTCCACACAGGCAAAGCTCCAAACCATTTGCTAATACTTCTTTTTTTTTTTTTTTTTTTTTAATTTAGAGAGAGAGAGAGAGAGAATGGTGGGGGAAGGGGCAGAGAGAGAATATCAAGCAGACTCCACACTCAGCGTGGAGCCCAATGCGGGGCTCGATTTCATGACCCTGAGATCACCTGAGCCAAAATCAAGAGTCCCATATTTAACCAACTGTGTCACCCAGGCACCCCTTGCTGATACTTTTAACTTGGTTGTGCGGAAGAGGAAATGTTTGCTAAGAGGTAATAAAAATAAAACTTTCCTATTCAATTCCTTTTTTTTTTTTTTCCCTTACACTTGCATGCACCAAGACTGGTACATTCACAAGGAGAGACAACTCCAGGGCCTGCTGTGTGCCAGCAAAGGGGTTTAGGACTTTCCCAACGTAATCTCACAGAGAGCAAACTCTCAGTCATGTGGAGACCCAGTCCTAATAACACATGCAAATGAAAGGTCCAGTTTTATAATGAACTGTGTGTATGCTTAGTTTGCTGGCTTGACTCTGTCCTTTTATTTGACAGATGGTCATTAAGTGTTTGTACATCTCAGTCAGACACTGCACCACACAGGGTCTAGGGCAAGAGATCAAACTTGGGAGTCTCATGCCCATGTGGCCTTGAATCAGAGACAGGGAGATAGAAGTAAACATATGTGCAATGGAGAAAATAAACAGAGCCATGTGAGAGTGAGCAGCAATGCTTGGGAGTGAGGGTCAATTGTTCTTTAAAATACAAAGATTAGGGCACCTGGGAGGCTCAGTCGGTTAAGGGTCTGCCTTCGGCTCAGGTCATGATCTCACGGTTCTGGGATCGAGCCCCATGTCAGGCCCCCTGCTCAGCACGGAGTCTGCTTCTCCCTCTCCCTTTCCCTCTGCCGCTCCCCCTGCTTGTGCTGTCTCTCTCTCTCTCTCTCTCTCTCTGTCAAATAAATAAATAAATGAATAAATAAATAAATAAAATCTTTAAAAAATAAAATACAAAGTTTATATAGATTGATTATTTAACTCAAATAGAGCAATTCCTTCCAGGCATGCTCAGTTAAAGTGAAAAAATTCACTCAAGTTGGGGTCCCACAGGTGAAAAAAAGGGTTTTTTTTCATTTTGAATTAATACATTCATTGCTTTTATTATGGGGCACTAAATATAAATAGTACAGTCAAGGAAGAGTGCTGATTTGCTTGTAATCTCTAAATATTACATGAGAAATAGCAGCCTCCAATGTGAAATTTATCAAGAAGAAATAACACCTGCCATGGAGCTTCAATAACTCTAGTAATCTGGTAATCTTATTAATTTTCACAGAAAGATCTTGGCAGCTTACCCAGTTGTCAGCAAAAATGGAATACCTAATAGATAATGCTATTGAGAAAATTCTCCAAATTTAACCAAGAGTATTATATACATTTGCCAATGCATTATGAAGTATTAGAAATAGGTGAAACAGCCCTTTGAAAATAAATGCAGAACATTTGATATATTTAATTTCACATCCTGTCCTTTTCATACTCTTAGTAATCCACAAAATACAATAACCTGTGTATATCTCCTCACAATTACAAATTAGCAAGTTTCCATAACATTGTATTTCATTTTTTATCAATAAGTACATTCATTCTAAACTGATTTATTTTGCTTTTCATGTCACTATGTAAAATTTATTTTAAATCTAACCTTAATGAAAATAACAAGATAGAACACAGTTTTTCCGCCAAGAATACTGTCCTGGGGACTTCAATGAGTTCTTCAGGTACCAAGTTACATTTCAAGAAAGTTTTGATAAACCTCATAGGAGAAGTTGTAGAAAAGGCACTAAGATAAGGTTTTAAGATGAGGACTTTGCAGAGAAAGCAAAAGGAATAAGACAGTTTGTCAATGAGGAGCAAAAGATTGGAGCAAGCCAGATCTTCTCAAATGCAACGAAGTTTAGAGAAAAAAGTAAATAGTTTTATTATTTGCAGAATTAAAATTATGGCGATAAATGGCTGTTCGGTATAAAATGGAATGGAAGGAGAAATTGTAAGAAAACTAGGGAAATCTCTTTATCTTAAAGATATTATAAAAATAGGCCCTTATAGATCATTATTATATACAAAAATAGCATAAAAATTCAATTCATTCCTGGATTTTATTTTTAGTATACCATAAAGATCTTCCCTTTCTCCTTTCCTACTGTTTCTGTGAGGAGGAACTCTTAACTCTTTGTCATCACTTTGTACTTGTTTATATGACTGATTAATCTGGGTGAAGAAAGTGAGCTTGCTCATCTTGGCCTATCAGGGTTTTCTTCCTTTTTTTTTTTTTTTCCTTCTTTTTGGCAGCCCATCCTTGAGAAGCAGACCCTCTCCCTTCCTCTGTACTTTAGGGATATATAACATGTCCTATATATTATATACTGTACGTTATTTGTGGATATATATGTATATACATACACTATTTTTGTTTACCTTTCTGATCTTCAACATTTTTTAAAAGATTTTATTTATTTATTTGAGAGGGAGAGAGAGAGAGCAAGCAAGAGCACAAGAACAGGGGGAGGGAGAAGCAGACTCCCTGCTGAGCAGGGAGCCGGATGCGGGGTTCCATCCCCGGACCCTGCGATCATGACCTGAGCCGAATGCAGACGCTTAATGACTGAGCCACTCAGGCACCCCAATCTTCAACATTTTTAAATCAACATTTAAAACTTTAAAGTATGTATCATGACTAACTTCATAAGATCATAAAACACTGGAAAATAACTGTACCTCATAGTTTACTGTGGTTATGTTAAAGAAATCATAATTTACATTTAGATCACAGAAAAAAAACAACTGATAGAAAATTACTAATACTTTCTCATTATATCAATTTATCTTCCTAGAGTATTAAATGTCTTCATGTATATACTTTTGTTTTCTGATTTTTTTTTTTTAAAGAAGACCTAGAATCCCCAAATGACTAAATCTAGTAAAATTGGAGAGGCTATCAACTTCCACTTTTTAGTAAATGATAATTAGAGATCACTCATATAATTTTTAGGTTACATGACACTAATTTTCTTATGTATTCCAAAGTCAGTGAAAATGTCCCCTTAAGAATTTTAATATTTCCTGAAGCAGTAAAATACAGTGCTTAAATAATGGCAAGCTTTATGTTCTCTAAAGAAGATAGAGAAACTTAGTTTATATTTCGTTTCATGTAAATCCACTTTGGATACAAAGGTAATGTCATCTATAATTAAAATGCCTGAAACGAAAACACACCATAAAAGTGCTGTCTTGCATCAGCCTTCCCAAAATAATTATAGACTTAAAGCCAACAGATTTGCATTATCCTCTAGAAAGACCCAACACTTTAAAACAAACAAATAAACAAAACATTTCAACAATGTGTATAGCACACTAGAAGAGTGAAGGTTGACATATGGAGATTCCCATCTCAACTCCAGGCCAGAGAGGGGACCCGTCTGGGTGTCAGATTCCTCTCTGGAGACCTGCCTACTTCAGCAGGTCATTGTGAAGTAACTGATGCTAACTTCCTGCAACATACAAAGAGCCCAATAAATCAGTTATTATATTAATGAAAATGCAATCTTGTATTCTTATATTTCCAAACAAATGCTAATGATATCTCCTATTTTCCTCCAGATGATAAAGATCAATCAGTACCTTGGTTCAAACCAAAAACCACCTTTCTTATAAAGAAGCGTTAACATTCATAGTCTTCCCTTTGTCTTAAGCTTTTACATGGATCTTATTTGTTGTGTTATGACAAAGTTACTCTTTAAAAATAATAAAAAATTATGGGGTGCCTGGGTGGCTTAGTCGGTTGAGCATCTAGCCTTTGATTTTGGCTCAGGTCATGATCTCAGGGTTGTGAGATTGAGCCCCTCCTTGGGCTCCATGCTGGGCAAGGAGCCTGCTTGGGATTCTCTCTCACCCTCTTCCCCTCCTCCCCCACTGCTTGCATGCACGTGCTCTCTCTCTCTCTCAAAAAAAAAATTAATAAATAAATAAAAATATAAATAAATAAAAATAATAATAATAAAAATTAAAATGACACTATTATTCCTTAAATCTGAAGAATCAAACTTGGAAAGTATGATAGATATGAAACACTACAAACATAACAATTTACTACTGCGTTACACTGAAGCATCTCTAAATGTTCATGTGCTTAATAAATATTTTCAAGTAATATTTGTTATGGTATGTTCTAAATTGTGCTAAGCTGGTCATTATTGTAGAAACAATGGTTCTGTTTTTCATAGGCCTATATAAATCCATCCATAAATAAGGCATCTTTTATGGGCTAGTGTGGAAGATTTTGGACTTTCAGGACAAAAATAAGGTTATATATATATAAAACATACACCTCAGGGGAAACATTTTTGATGTATTGTCATCACTGACTGGATTATAAAAAATAGTGTCAAAGTTTCAATAAAGAAATGTAAAGACTGATACCAGAAAGCAATATTGAATTGTTATGCTCCATTTCCCAGCACATAGGTTGTCTGATTTTACCCAGAGGGTGTTACATATCTGGGATTCTAAGTCTATTTAGAATACGCTGAAGGTACACCTTCCAGGCACACTATGGCTTTAACTAAAAAAGTAAACAGTCTGTAATGCTCTCTGTAATTTTTCTGATCTGAGAAACCATAAAGATAATACATTATACTGGTCCAGGATACAGAGGCATTCCATGGAGAAACATGAAACATGCACTGTTTTGTACAAAATCTACATGTAAAAAATCACTTAAATGTCTTTTAAAGAGATCAACTATGGGATGATCTTCTACAATGAGTAGCACTATCCTTTGGTAGTCTGAATTTTATTTTGTTTTCTCTACTTCCTTCATAACCTGTCTTCCAATATTCTGTCCACATATTTTATACCTACCATATTTTGAGGCATGACATACTATGAAATATATATTTATAATTCTAAACCCAAGTCATGTGTTTTCAGTGTTATATTTTTCCTTTTGATATTTATAAAATAATATATATTTTTCTGTTACTTACACAAATTCAAGCAAATACGATGGTGGCCCTTTGTTGTGGAACAGTTCATTTAATTTATTAAGTAGCTTGTTTTGGATGTATATTCTTTTGGAGAGTCTCTAACTTTCTCAAATATTAGGTTAATATATTTTATAAGATTTAGTATGTCTTCCACTGTATATCAGTTCTCAGAGTGATAGTGAAAACTTTTATAGGCTTGGTTGGAAATCAAATACACATGGAAGTGATCTGAGATCTATGAAATGTTCTGTCTGCCCTAGTGCCACCCACCAAGAGAGAACACGATAGGTATCTTAATGATTAGAGAGATAGTGATGATGTTAAGTCCAAGTCACTCTTAATCTTTAACATTCAATTTGTATGTGTGTGGGCCTTCAGGGAACAGATGTTGGAAAATGACCAGTAATGGATCATTTTGCAGGAAGGTCTTAGTGCTAGGGAAGAAAAAACATAGTCTATGCAGACACACAAATAGGGATGTCATTGCCAGCTCTGCCAATTACTAACTACTTAACAGACACATTACTGCACATAGTCAGCTTGCACTTTAGTTCCACCACCTATAAAGTAGGGATAATCATTCCTACTTCATAGCATTGTTGGAAAGATTACATTTCATATATGTGTAAACCTCCTAGCTCATAAACTTCTGGTGTTCACTCACTGTCTTTCCATAAATGTTAGTGTCATTCTTCCTTCCCCTTATTCACCATTTATACATTTTTTTAAATTTTCTTTTTCTCTTTCTTTTAAAAGATTTTATTATTTATTTATTTATTTATTTATTTATTTATTTATTTGACAGAGAGAGAGAGAGAACAAGCAGAGGGAGAGGGAGAAGCAGACTCTCCGCCAAGCAGGGAGCCCGATGCAGGACTCGATATGGGGCTTGATCCCAGGACCCTGGGATCATGACCTGAGCCAAAGGCAGACACTTAACTGACTGAGCCACTCAGGTGCCCCCACTTTCTTTATTTTTTTTTGGAGAGAGAGAGAAAGGTGGGGTGGGGGGGATGGAGAGGGGCAGAGAGAGAAAATCTCAAGCAGGCGCCCTGTTGAGCGAGGAGCCCCAAGGTGGGGCTTGATCTCAGGACCCTGAGATCATGACCTGAGCCGAAATCAAGAGTCCGAGTCCGTTGCTTAACCGACTGAGCCACCCAGGCGCCGCCCCCTTCTTCACCATTTAAATCAAATTCAACAATTATTTACTGAGGAACTCCTATGATAACATAGTAGGCATTGAGGGATGCTACCCTCAAGCAGCTCAAAAGCTAGAGAGGGAGACACCACACAGGCCATCCACCCACATACACAAACAAATGAGGACACTCAACCAACAGATCTTTTCTGTTAATGGTGCCATTATTATCTGTCTATTCCCTCTTTTCCCACAAACTGAACCCTAACTAGCCATCAATCATCAGACCCCATTATAGATCTCCCCTCTAAATATACTTTGCATCTATTTTATTCCTTGCATTTCCTCTGCTGGCCACTGTTCTAATTTAAGTTCTTATTGACTTAACTATTCCAAGAGTTTCTTAACAGGTTTTTCTGTTTCAATACTTTCTATTCCATACTTTGCACTACTAGCTGGGTTACTTTCATTAAAACAAATTGTATTTCCTCAACTACATTCTAAACTTTTGACTTCTCCATGAAAAAACAAAACAACACAAAAAAAACATTTAAGTCACTAAACACCTTGAACTTTTCCTACAATTCTTTGACTAATTGGCCAACCCATTCCAGGTCAGAATTGATAATAAATATTCCTTAAGCATGACCTGCATCCTTTTGCCTTTCCTCTATTTTTCAAGTTGGGACCACCTTCAATGGCATTTCCTTCCCTCTTCACAAAATATCTTCTTGTCAAATCTCATCTAAACTTTGTGATACTGATCTGTATTGTTGGCATGAATCTTTCTTCCCTATTCTCATGCCTATATTATGACCTCCATAAATATGAACTCTCTTAGAAATATGTATGATATGCCTCTATATCTCTTCCACTGGAATGTGAGATCCTGAAGAGCAGGGAATATTGGATCCAGTTATGGATTATGGATTTCCCCAGGCCTTAGAATAATGCTTTGCTTTTTTTTTTTTTTTTTTTTGGAAAGGCTTATAAACAGAGCCTCTCAGATGGAACTGGATTTAGCTTTACTTGCTTAATCTGTTCTCACCAATTTATCTTGCATTTCTCTTACATTTAATTAGATACTATCTTTTTCAACTCTTTAACCTAGTTCCCTAACCTTTGGCTAGTGACATTCAATCCCATACTCCCTTTCATTTTACATAATTTAACAGTTTCCTTTCACGAGTGAAGTATATGGTTAGCCACCTTTTAATATTGACTCCAATGGAGCCATGTAATGTCATTTGCCCAATCCAGCCCTTATGAAATCTCAAACTTACAGTTGAAATTTGACATACCAATTGGATCAATTGACTGCAGATCAGAATATACCAGATGTCCACAAAAGAAAAATAACATCACCAGTGGGAACTCATAAAAACAACCACCTACAATTTTGCTATCCCTTTTATCAATGCATAACAAACTATCCCAAATCTTAGCAGTGACTTCAAACAATGACAGCATTTATTTTGCTCACAAATCTGGAATTTATTTTCTTCACACACTTTACTTAGTGTCATCTGGGTTGGCTTGAGGACTAGGGGCTGGAAGCAAATGAAGGCCCTTTCATTTTCATGGCTGTTCAACTAGAACTTTATGTGGGGCTGTGGTCCGAGCACCTATAGATAGCCTTTCCAAGTGCTTCCTCATAATGTAGTAGCTGGGTTCCAAGGACAGCCATCCCCAGAGGATGTGGTGGAAACGATAATGCTTTTCTGATAGCCTCAGAAGTCACACAGAATCATTTCTGCTGTAGTAACAGGCCCACTCAGATTCAAGGGGGAAGGCACATAGACCCGCATCTCTAATAACATAGTATTGTAAGAGTGTATGGATGAGCTATATTGGTGAGCAATGTCTGGAAAACACACTCTTCTACATAGAGCTTCAAGAGGACATCTGCAGGCATAATCTTCCTATTTCTTGATAATGTTCCCCAATGTATATTATGGGATGTGGGTTGTTATAATGGCAGGGAGGAGATTAGGATTTCTAAAGATGTTGCCCCGTAGAGTTGACTCCCTGGAGTTGGAATTCAGGCATTTCACAACTAACTACAGATATTCTCAGACTCTAGGGCACTTGTTTAAAGATGCAGATGCCTGGTAACCAGAGATTTAACATCATTAGGACTGACTTAGTGACAAGGTATGTGACAAACACCTTCAGTGATTCTTAGGTAGTTGATTTAGGATCCACACTTTGAGAACACTGGCTTCTTCTATGATTTCAGCACATACCATATGATAAGACTTTTGTATGAGTCTTTCCAATACATAGCTAGTGTATTGGAGGGGTAGAATGGGGAAGGGAAATGGCTATGTTGAGTGGCAAGCAGTATAACCAGCTGTGCTCATGTTTTATTTTCTCAACCTTACTATCTTAGTCTTTAGAAGCAAGTTAACTGGTACTTGCCAAATGAGGTGTGGGATGTGGGAAATAGTCGTTGTTGAATATAGGGAAACTCTCTATATATCTTTCTTTATTTCATACTTCAAACCTATTGTGTGTGCATTTTGCATTTTAAAAAAGCTGACATTTAGAGAGATGAAATTGCAAACAATCAGAAAACACAGGAGAGGTAGATCCAGGATTCAAAGTTCCTCTGACTCCAAAGACATTGTCTCTTTGTCCACTCTACTTTGATGCTCATTTTCAGGATTATAAAATCTAAAGTTTGATTAATATCCTCCATCACTTACGTGCACAATTTACTTAAAATCAACATCTTACAAGGACCATGGGAAGACTTTTCACCCCCAATGGACTAGAGTCTTTGATAACATTTGCCATAAACACGTTTCATCCCAAAGTCATCTTGTGTCTGCAATGTAGCACTGAACACAGAGGTTCAGCCAAATATACTTTGAAATGCTTTACAAGAAAAAACACTCTTCTTTCTGAAAGATTGGCACCACTTTTAGGTAACCCTATTCCTACAACTGAAGATGAATGGAGGTGACCTTTTGTCTGGGCAAGAATATAAGTTTCTCTCTTAAACTTCCTCAATTCAGTAACCACTTTTCCTTCTTAACTGTAAGTTTTTAACTTTAGCACACAACATAGACTATCTGCACTTTGGGAACCTCTGAGAATTCAGTCATGAGTTAACTGTCACCCAACACAGACCAAAGGCTCTCATAAGACATATGACGTTGGAGGCAGTCTAATGGGCATGTTAACCACCCCTTCTCCCAGTCTCCAGGTGCTATCCTCACTATCAAGTTTAATCATCAGAAAGTGGAATACCTTGGCCATTTCCTCTTATCCCCTGCAGAAAGACTTTCACTGAGTACAATTTAATGTTATGTTTTCAGCCTGTAAAGTGAATCAATACCAGAACTGTCCATTTGAACAGTATTTTTGTTTCTTGCAGACATTGTCTATTATGTTATTCAGCACCTCTTATACAAGGAACCACATGATAAATTTCTCCTAAAATTTAGTCCCAGGAAAAAGTTCGTTTCTACAGATAAATTTATTTTCTTCTGTCAGACAAGATAAAAGAAAATGTGTAAGCCAATGTGTTTATCTTCTTGCCTTTCCTGCTAGAAAACTGATAGCCATTTTGGGGCCCAACTATAGTCATTCACTAATACCAAGGGCCTCTTGACATCTAGATGGTTTTCTTGCTCCTTATGGAAAATTTCTGATCATCTTACATTTTTATTCATATTATTTTTTTAGAATTAAAATTATTTTTAATTTAAAGAGTAAATTATAAAGAATGCAAAGTAAAAGAAATGAAGATAAAATTATTTAAAACATCTCCCAATCTTTAATAATTTCTCACCTCAGTATTTTGTAAATTTTCTTTCAATAAAAGTTGCAATAACAGGATTTTCTGACTAGTTCCAGAATGCAGGTTTTCGAAACCCAGAAAGTCTTTTTTTATTCAAAATTACCCCTTTCATCTCTTATCAACACATTAGGGAAATCATGTCATTGTCAAGTGTTGCTGTCAATCATTTGTCAGTTACCGAGATGATGGTAAATAGTGTAGTCATGTCACATCTAGACCACTTTTAACCTCTTTATTTCTTTTACCCAGCTTACTCTGGCTTTAAAGTGAGGATTATTCTTCTCTCCAAATGTCTACAAGAGGATTCTGAGTAACAGTGTCCACTGAGTAATAGTGTCCAAATCTAGATCTCCATAAGGTCTTGATATAGGATAAATACTGCTTTACAGATTGTTAACCTAAACAAGTAAAAATTTTAGTGAGTAGAAGAGCATGGAATTTAGTGGATAGAGTGGAAACCAGAAGATGTGAAAAATTACACTGAAATTTATCTTGTATAAGCTACAACTATAAACGAATCTGCTCATATTCTCTCTAAATTTGTGACAGTATTATTCTAATTAATAATTGGGCTGCTTGGTCAGAAATTTCTTTTGTACCCAGTCATTTTAATTGGTCAGGTCCCTAAAATATTACAAATGTTTAGAAAGGTTATGATTGTCTCAACTGGGTCATTTGAAAGTACTTTACAGTTCAGATATGTCCTATAAACATTTTTACATAATTTGCCTGAATTAAACATAATAAAGGATTGCTTTTCTTGTTTTTAGACTGTAAAGTCAAAGGAAAGTAAAAATCTTTATGGAAAGGTTTTTTAGCTTCAGGAATTCATTGACTTTACAGGACAAAAAGCTCTAATTTTCAGGGTATGTGCCCCTCCCCACCCCCTGCCATCTCCCCCCACACAAATATACACACATGCATACATATTTTCAGAGAGGAACCTTTCCTCTGGTCATGGTGCTGAAAGGAAAATGTGGTCCAGTGCCTCCCACAAATGTGGATGTGAACATTGTTGGGAATCAGATTATGACTTATAAACAAAGACCTTCCCTGGCCTTCTGAGATTCCTTATGAGGAAAAGGTGTTTTGCCTGATGTTTCCAATTGCTTAACCGAGTTTCATAAAGAAACACTTTTCATAAACAGCCCTGAAATAAATACACACAACACAGACACACACATACATAGCGGTGCTTTAGGTTTTATACTTTTTATTTTTATTTTTATTATTATTATTTTTTTTAAGATTTTTTATTTATTTGACAGAGAGAGACACAGCGAGAGAGGGAACACAAGCAGGGACAGTAAAATATGTCCATGAGCAGTGTGTGGTCTTGGAGTACCTTCAGTATTTTCTTCTCATCTCTGGAAAGTTCAGGTGCATTACTTACAGATGGATGAGGGGCTGTCCCTGAATAACAGACAGTTACTACCAATCACAGAATCAAGAATGCTATTTAGTTGCAAATTCTCATTAACTGAAAAATCACATCGGTAAAAGTGGTGTTTAACATATGTTATCATTTCTCTCCTAGTTGCATGCCACTTTCATGCAAACATAAAGAATTAATGCCATGGTGGAAGTTTATATAAAATTAAGCAGTCACTCTCCAAAAAGATGATCAGAGTTCTGAGGCACTCATTAGACTCCACAAAAATGTTTGATTAACACAGGTAAATAAATAGCATTATTTATGCTCTGGTTACTAAAAGGCTAACACCACACCCAAAACTGCTTTTCTTTTTTAAGAAATTAGGCTGCACTAAGCCTAACCTAGCATCACTTTGTTTACAAAAACGAAAATCTATAATAAGGGACATGTGCTGTAGGGATTTCATGCTAGTAATATTTCGTTATTAACATAGTTATTTAAAACAGTTTTACAAAGTTTATTTTTTATTTTTTTATTTTATAACGAAAATGAAATGAAATAAACTTTTTTTTTCATCATTGAAAACTTAAAAAATGAACTACTGGAATATATGGCGAGCTTATATCATTTACAAAAATATATACCCTTTTCAGTTTTACAGCATGTCCTACGCTACAGACAGTAATGCACTTCTGTCTCATTTCATTCTGGGAAGCGAAACAAATCATGTACATCATGTTCCTCTTACAGGCGTGAGGTCAAGTTTCCTGAGTCTACCTTCTCATTTTCCCCCATACACTGTGATGCAGATGACAGTTGTAAAAATACTTTATACTCATTTCTCTTTACTTATTAACTGATTAAGTAGTAGTTTAGGTAGAGTAATTCTTAAGTTTAATGAGATATATTTCTTTTTGAGTGCCTAATCATGTAGATCCACCCACTCACAGAACTTCCCTGGAGAATACTTCCTAACGTTTAGAAACTTGCAGCATCACTCAAGCAGAAGAGGACTACTGCTCAGGCAGTCTCTGAAAGGTAAGAAGAGGTGTAAACAAATCCAGGGCAAATTGGATGGAATTCATAATGGGAAAGGGGAGATTATCTCAATCAATATTTAATGATTTAGAATCAAAGGCATAAAATAAATTTTCTTTACAGAAATATAAAGCCAGAAAATATAATTATCAATAGACTTCTTAAAGATAATTTCCCTTAGGGCGCCTGGGTGGCTCAGTTGGTTAAGCGACTGCCTTCGGCTCAGGTCATGATCCTGGAGTCCCAGGATCGAGTTCCGCGTCGGGCTACCTGCTCAGCAGGGAGTCTGCTTCTCCCTCTCCCGCTCCCCGCTCTTGTGCTCTTTCTCTCTCTCACTCTCTCTCTCAAATAAATAAATAAAATCTTAAAAAAAAAAAAAAAAAGATAATTTCCCTTAGGCATTAAAACTTGACTAAATAGAAATGACAAAACATTATAAAAATCATAGATGTTAGGAGTAGGAAGAGATCTTAGAAGTCTCTGATGATGAGGGTTAACAGTTAATGAGCACTCACCATGGGCTTAGCATGATGAAAGTGCTTTTACATAGATATCTCCTTTAATACTTGGAAGAAGCATGTGAGAAAAGTAGTAGTATTCCTTTCTTATGGATGATCAAAGTAAGGCTGAGAGGTTAAGAAACTCGCCCAGGGTCACACAGCCCCCATGAGAAATGCTTGGAATGGCACCCAGAGAACCTAGCTTCAGAGTCCAGGTCTTGTCTCTCTTCTCGATGGACTCTCTAATTTAACCCTCTATTTTCACTGCAGCAGAGTAGGGAAATAACTTACCCAGAGCCACATAGCCATTTAGGGGCACAACCCGAACTAAAATCAAGGCCAGCTTGGCACTTAAAAAAAAATTACTTCCTAAAGAAGGAGCCAGGACAGATGCTATTCCTTTTGTGGCACAGAAAGTAGAAATGCTCCTGAAGCAGGACTCTGTAAAGGTTTAGTGGGCCCTTTGGAGTGGCCTCCTCCCTCTACTCTCTATTTTGTCCTCACCCATTTTCCTTGTAGTGAGCCTCATAAAATACTCCTGGGTGGATTACTCTGGCCAAGCACACCACTGCAAGGCTGGCCTGGTGCGTGTAAATTGCCTCTCAGTGGGTGGCTATTATATTTATATTGGTTTAAACTGTTTTCATTGCCAATCCATTATGCTGGAATTCCCCCTTGCTGAGGGCAGCTGTGTTATTCTTTTCTTTGACTGAAGCCCAAGAACTATCTCTCCAACTCCTTGGGAACCAACCTTTTAAGAGTAAACATCTTGAGTCAAACGGGACCCCATCTTATCCCACTGCCACTTGCTAAATTGGGAGCATTCCCCCTGGCCCCAACCAGTTCATATTGCTCATTTTTCGAAGAGATAGAAATTAGAGAATTGGATAGAGATGATGTGATGCATATTTATGCAGAAAGCCAAAGGAATGCAGTGGGAATAACACTTACACAAGTAACTCTGCTTCCCTAGAAGGCAAAGGATTCAAGCATCCCCATGAAAGATGGTCCAGATGGCCCCAGGTATGTCCACAGGAGCACCCTTCAAGTCAAATGCCAAGTTTGTGAGTGCCCTTTTCTGAACAGAATCTCGTAGCGAATATTTATGACTATCTCAGTATTGAACACACATTCTTAAAATGAAAGTTTCGTGGTCCAGTTAGAGTTCAAAACCAGTGACTGATAGTCATGAGCCAGTGGAACATCTGTAATGTACATTTCTATGTGTAACTGAACATCAATAATATGTATTTCTATTTCTATGATGACGTGACAGAATTAGGAAGCAAGTTTATCAATTTAATTGTTCCCTTGAGTGCCAGGTTTATCACCAGCAAGTGATGACTGTTGATAACCCCACCCACTTGTCCTGTAAACATAGATCCTTGTTCCTAGGGGGAATAAGGGGAAAATTTTTGGAAATAGTAAATGATGGAGTTTTAGAATATAAGTGACGTTCGGTGGGGTGAGGTCCAGAGCCCACAACCAAGAAAGAATTCTTGAGACATCTTTGGTGCAAAATGGTGGTTTAATTAAAGCATGGGGACAGGACCCATGGGCAGAGCTGCTGCACCATTGTGAGGGGTGGCTGATTAAATACTATGGGGTTGTGGGAGGTAAGGAAAAGGAGGTTTTCAAAAGGATTTTCATATGTTAAAGAAGACTCACAGGATACCAGAGGCCTTGCCATCGTCAAGTTAAGGTTGTTTTTTCCTCCTAGTAAGGCATTAACAGTAAGAGAGTTGGGAGCTTCCTGGAAGAACATTACACTTTGCCCACTTCAAGTATCTGTCAATGGGCTGCAGATTGTAAGGACTTTTAATTGTATCTACATTCCCTTCTGGAAGCTAGCCCATTGATAGAAATGCTTTGTTCTTGTAAATTGTTAAGATTTTTGTAAACTGAGGGAGACTCTTGTCTTGCAGGATTGTAATCTCTATAAATTAACTATTTCTTTTTCCTTTAGGGCAGCCAGGAGTGCCTGAGGAATGTCACAGATATCCCATGGGGGGGGGGGGTTTGTGGGGTGTCAGCTTCTGCCTGTCCTCAGCTAGCCTTCTGCTCCCTCCTCAGTAAATTTAATGATATGTGTGCAAAGGCAGCCCAAAAAGCCTTTGTCTGATAGTGTGTCCGTTTCATCATTCTTAATTAAGAAGTCACACTTAGGAGCAATAGTTATTGCAAGGACAAAGACAAATTAAAAATAAAAATTCTCCCTGTTAAAAAATGGGCAAAGAGATTGCTCTTTCCTCCCTTTTTCGTAGAGCATTTACTTCAGAAAACTTAAAATTGTATTTTCTCCTCTATCTTTTTTTTAAGATTTCTTTTCTTTTTTTTAAAGATTTTATTTATTTATTTGACAGAGAGAGAGATGCGAGAGAGGGAACACAAGCAGGGGGAGTGGGAGAGGGAGAAGCAGGCTTCCCGCAGAGCAGGGGGCCCGATGCGGGGCTCGATCCCAGGACCCTGGGATCATGACCTGAGCCAAATGCGGGGCTCGATCCCAGGACCCTGGGATCATGACCTGAGCAGAAGGCAGACGCTTAACTACTGAGCCACCCAGGCGCCCTTCTCCTCTCTTTAAAATTCCTTTTGAAAACTAGATAGGCCTTTTGTCATCTTTAAGACCCAAGAATGCTTTTTTCCAGAGGACACAGGAACCATCTCTTTGATAATGTAAACATCAAGGGGTATAGCACCCTTTTTGAGTCTGTGTGGGCATCAGTGGGCACCTTGCTCAAGTTGTGAGAACTGTCTCCAGACATAAAAATATGAGAAGTTTGTTCTTTCTTTGAATAAAGCCAATTAGCTAATACAGATCGGCATTCCAATTACCCAGTAAAATTAGGGTAAACTACGTGTGACGAAGGAAAGGTGCCGTCAAGTCCTCTTACTTGAGAACTAGTTAACTGTTTATCTTGAAAACATGTATAGAATAGGTTGTATCTGCTTGGCTGTAAAAGAGGATGAGATTTCTTTCTGTCTTTGCAAACTCTTAGCGATTGCCTGTGATTTGCATCACATTCTGATTTAATGCTTATTCAATAATGAAAGTGAATTTAAAATGTAATAATTAAAATAATTAAAAAATGATTTTTAAAAATGAAAAATTTGTGTTATTTTATAATTTTTGTCTACTACTTTTGTAAAGATAATTTCAAAGTTGAAGGAAGATTTTGTTGGTTTTTTTCCAGAGATTAATTTACTTATTTTAGAGAAAGAGAGAGAGAGCAGAGGGAGGGTCAGAGGGAGAAGGAGAGGGAGAGAATCTCAAGCAGACTCCCCACTGAGCATACAGCCCAATGTGGGGCTCCATCTCAGGACCTGAGATCATGACCTGAGCCGAAATCAAGAGTCAGATGCTTGACCGACTAAGCCATCCAGGAGCCCCAAGGAAGATATCATTTTTAATTATATTTCCCCAACATTGCCAAGTTTTGAAAAAAGAAAGAATTTATATGGACTTTGGAGGTTACGTGTAATGGAGCAAGTTTTTCTTGATTTAGATGACCTGAGTCCTCCCATCTAATACATCAGGGTTCCCTGTGTAAACCAACCTGTTTCAGTCAAGACCACAGTTAGACACAAAGTGTTTTTTTGACCTTGCTTGTATGTGTGATCTACTTTAGGTTCATTAAATTGATACTACCATGTTACAGTAAAGTCCATAAAGCAAAAAGAAAAGTTTTCCAAATGTTCATGAGAAAGGCAGATAAATGTAAAGTTGAAAATCATTTCAAGGAAATTTTAAGGACACAATTTTTTTTAATATATCTATATGAAATTCACATGCATAACGAATTATAATAAAGTGATATCTGAGTAGGGTGATTTATTGGGACTGATTTTTAGTTCTTTTATTTAAAGTATATGCCAGTAGTTCTCAAAATTTAATAAGCATTAGGGTCATCTGGGAAGATTATTATATTGCAGTTTCACAGGGCCCACCTCTGAGATCTTGGTTCAATAGATACGGAGTAGGTACCTGAAATCTCCATTTTTCAGAGCACCCCAAGTGATCATGATGCAGGTGATCCAGAAACTCTAAATTTAAAGAAACACTAGTATATACAATAAATACATGACATTCCAAATTCCCAGCCTAACTTGGAACTAGAACGAATTTAGTCTCACTTTAAAATGAATGAAAAAATTATAATGCAAATTATTATTCTTTTATTCAAGGACTGTGAATTTGTTACACTATTTTTATATGCTTAGACAGAAAAGAAACTTCATTATGGAAGCAAACATAAAATAAAAATGGTTACACTGATGTGTTTCAATATAGCTAAAATAAAGAAAACCTAGAGTTATATTAGAAAGCATTATATTAATTTTCAATACCAGAAGCCAGAAAATAAGGAAGGCCAAAATTACATTGAAATAAGAATGAAAAAATAATAATTTGGCCTTAAAATCCCATGCCAGAAGCTTTAGAAAACAGTAGAAGCTTTATTTAACCCTGTTGGAACCGAGAATGCAGCATCTGAAATGTCAAACGGATGTCCGTGAGCAGAGAGAAAGGTTCAGTCGCCGCTGAAGAGGCATGTGTGGTACCTGGAAAGCGCACCAAGTAAGGATTTCGGGGAGGCAAGTTCAATGGGAATTACTTTGGAAATTTTTCCTCAGGGGCACAAAATTTAAACTTACACCACTGTGGAAAGATTAGCACTGTTGAAATTGAACTCCCTTGGTGAGAGTAGTAGCAGAACAGTATCTCCCGTTAAACCTGCTGTCGGATTCCGGCTAACTCAATCTCAATTTCTTTGCTTTTTAAAGCCCCCCGAAGCTTTATAAAATGCCGCTGATATACATTCTCTTATGACACAGATCAGCACTGTCATATAGGAAAGTATTCCTTACTCTATCTCCATGATATTTCCAATATCAGCATTGCTTTCTTATAATATTTCAAATCAGTAAGTCTTTAGTCACAGAAATCATGTGCTGCACTATGCAAGCTTACAAAATGACAGGTCATCTGACAAAACAAAACAGAAATGAAATCCACCATAAACCCAGTGTGTTGTAGAACTGGATTCCTATTTTTTTTTCCTTCTTTTCCTTCTTTTAATCCATTTTTACATCATTGTCTCTCATCTGCTTTATTTTTTCTGTGTTAATCTTTTATGTGTTCTATTTCATCTTTGGGAAACTATTCAACTTCTTTTATTTCGCTCACCGAACACACTGATACATTTTATTATTTCTTTGTTGGCTTTTTTTCCTTCACCTTCGTTGCCTATATAATACATTCTAACTACGCAGGAATTTCTTTTATACCTTCAGCTCTATGCCCCAGCCTTCTTTCTCTCCTTGATTCCATTGACCTTTACGCATTTTTACACCTTACTTCTTTCCTCTTTTTCTTCTTTATTCCAGACGGAATTGTGTTCCCTCAAAATTCATATGCTGAAGTCCTAAACCCCAGTAACTCAGAATCTGACTATATTTGGAGATAGAACCTTTAAATAATAAAGCCACTCAATATTTACTTTGGCTTATTATTTGCCAGACACTGTTCTAGGCACTTTATGCGTTAATAAATTAAATATTTGCAATAGTCCTATATGAGATCAATACTTTTACTATCCCCATTTCACAGATGATGAAACTATAACAGAAAGAAGTTGAAAACCTCACAGAACAATGCTTTGAGCAAAATACACACTTTTGAACATTTTTAACATTTCATGTGTTGATCAAGAGGAAGGTAAGTGACTAAACAGGAGGAAGAAAAGTGAAGGAGACTCAGGGCACGACTGCTGCTCTGAATATTCAAAAAACAAGGATGAGCTCTGATAAGAATATAAAGGAGAGGAGACGGAAAATTAGTTTTCTAGAGCTGTCATCCCCAAATACCACAGACTGGGTAGCTTAAGCAGCAGACATTTATTTTCTTGCAGTTCTGGAGGCTGAGGTCTGAGCTCAGGGCACTGGTAGGTTTGGTGTCTTCTGACGCCTCTCTCTTTGGCTCACAGATGGCCCCTCTCTGGCTGGGTCTTCACGTGGGCATCCATCAGTCTGTATGGTCTGCGTGCTAATCTCCTGCTTGTATAGCACACTCGTCATATGGATTGGTGCTACCCATATAACCTCATTTTACTTTAATTACTTCTTTAAAGGTCCTATCTCCAAATAGAGATCCCAAGAAATCACAGTCCTGATTTTTTACTATTTAGGACAGTTCTTCTATGAACATTTTAGGATATGCCTTTGGTTGAGCATATGAAGGCCTTAGTGCATATATATCAAGGAGTGGAATTGCTGGCCATAAGATATGCCTATGTCCAATTTTAGTATATACTAGAACAGTGCTATTGACAAGAAATATGATGCAAACCACGAACATAATTTAAAATTTTCAGTAGTCACACTGAAAAAGTAACCTGTTCTAACCAGCTGAAACTGGTAAACTACTAAGAACTTGGCATGGCCCAGAAATGCCAATCTCTCACTGGACCTAAATGAAGACTTTTCCTAACCAATGACCATGTTTTCAGACCTACGAGTGGTTCAGTATGAGGAGAGGATACCACGGGTGTCATTGCATGGTACGAGGTGATGCTGTACATACAAGCAAGGTTTTACATGATTTTATAAACATTTGAGGACTTGATCATTTAGATCAGTAATTCTTAAATGTTTTGAGTGCATATGAATCACCCGAGAAGCTTGTTATAAGTGCAGATTCCAAATTGTCGGATGTACATCTTTAACCATGATTCTGATGTAGGAGGCCCAAAGCCCACATTTAGAGACATACTGCTATATTTTGAGGAAACCTAAGAAAGTTTTGAACAGGTGAAGGATATTCCAGGTTTTCTTTTTGGTTTTGATTTTTAATAGCTCTTATAGAAACACTTAGCATGGATTTCACAGGGTGCCTGCAAGTAGTTTAGAACGAATACAAAGCTGCTACAATTGTTCAGATAGGAAATAGTAAGAGCCTGAAATTGGGTACTTTGGATTGGAGATAGGAGAGGGTGAATTCAAGAGGTACTAGGGCTATCTGAACCTAGTGTGATGTAGAAAATGAAATTGGGAGAGAAACACGGAGTCTGGCTGCAGTTACTAGATGGACCATTGTGCTATTATTATTCATCAAGATAAGAAATACGAAGGGGAAGTGGAAAATGAATGTTTGTCCATTCCAATGCAGAACATGAGCACGCTATTTGAATAGGCTATATTGTCAGTTTCTCTCAACCCATCTGCCATTTCTGGCTAGCAATGGTCATAATGTGAGCCATTGTAATATTAGAAATGGAGGGATTAAACCGAAATAGCAAGAGCTACTATTGCCTCAGAGATGTTTAATGCTGTGACCCCTGAAATAGCCTGAAAATCCATGTTTAATTCTTGTTACAAGTCAGAAAAGATTTTTCTAAGCAGAATGACTTCGTAAGTCTTCCTTTCCTCAGTCTCTAGAGAACCCAAAAGATATCTGATTCCTCAGAGAAAGCATGGCTACTGGAGAGACTTCAAAGAATATTCAATTTAAGAGTATTCAAGCTAAGTACAACATTATATCCCTCCTGGGGTTGACAAGAAAAGCTTTAGACTTATCGGAGATTAATAATAAGGGTACCAAAGCCAGAAACAAACCTTGCAGGGTCTATCAGAGCCCTTGATATCATGGAATGAGGCCTTAGTCACTCTGTAGTCAAGAAAGTCTTTAGAAAGTTCCCAATGAAAGAACCTTTCCAGGTTTCGTTAGTTTGAGATTCCACACTTGGATGTACCCTATTGGACTATTAAAATCAAAGTTCTGACATCCAGAATGAGGAAAGTTAGAGAAGCAACCCTTCTTTAACAAGTTGTATGTGTGTGCACTGCACATTACCATAACATGTCTTTCAATAATCAGTTACACAAATGTAATAGGCTTTTTTTTGAGCTAAATTGTTTCCTTTTCTCCCAACACTTCAAAAGGTACATAACAGAGGCTTTCTCTACACCTGTAGAGAGTAACTGGAAAGGGTATGAACACTGTACTCTCTCCCTCTGTGAGCTTTCTATTTCTTGCTAGGATGGAATCTGAAACCAAACTTCTATAGTGCTGTAGCTCAGATTTTTCCATGATTGCAAGAGCTGCCTCCCAGTGTTAAAAAAAATTGCTTTAGAATTTGGCTGGTATTTCTGCTTGAATCTAAGTTGTGTTCACTATAGAATTTAGAACTGAAATGTATTGGAAATATATGCATTCAGTTCAAGGACAATGAGCTAGGCTATCCATTTACACTGACTGGCTTCCAGATACCTGCTCAAGTCCCTTCTTAAGGAATCTCCAATAGGCAGCATTAAAACCAAAGAGAGGTTTCTCTGGTGCCTGTGGGGCATCAAAGAGCTGAAGCTTCCATAGCTTGGTGCCAGCACAAAACTGGCAAGAACAGTGGCAGCAACATCAGCCTTGGAAGTGCCCCAGTCCTTCCTGCAGTAACAATGATGTCTTTGAAATTTTGGCAATGAGTTATAGTTTTGGGATCAGCAGTGATAGGACACATCGTTCAGTGAGACAGAGCCGAAGAGAAAGAAAACAGTGGAACCCCTCTGGCCACCCCTTCTCAGTCTTCACCGATCCTTCTCCACTTTCTGACCTTTAAACATTAACGTGCAAGAGGGCGGTTAGTCTCCAAGAGCTCATCTCTTATCTATCTGTACTCATTCCATAGGTGATAACATTTGGTTCATGGCCAGAGTCATGCCATTCTCCAATGACTGGCACATTTATACATCCAACCTAGATTTCTCCCTAGATCTCTTGATTTGTATATCCAAACAACTGTTTGCTCATTCCATCTGGATATCTATTAGGTATTTCAAACTTACCATATCCAAAATCCGGTTTTGATTTTCCCCTCTAAATCCCCTCCTTCCACACTTTTTTCCTTCACTGAACAGCAACTCTGTTCTTCAAGTTGTCCACACCAAACATCTTAGTCATCCTTGATTCCTCTTCTTGTCACACCCCATATTCAGTCCATCAGCAAATCCCCAGAGTTTTATCCTCAAAATATATCCCACATCCTCTCCATGTCTACTGCTACCACTTGTCCCAGAGCTCCATCATGTCCGACCTGAACTATATATACATACTAGCTTCCTCGATGGCCTTTTGGCTTCTAACTTTGCCACCTTAGATATGACTGTCCATAGAACAGCCAGAATAATACATCTAAAAAACATGTATCAGCCTCTTTCTTCATGGATGAAAATCCTCCAGTGGCTCCCCATATAATCAGGATGGTCAAGTCTAAACACTCATTGTGTCCTGCATGCTGGGGACCCTGCACCCCTCAAGCTCCACCACCCTCCTCTTTCTTATTCACACTGTTCTCCCCAGGCACTTGGCATACTAACTCCCAGCTCTGTAGCCCTTGGCCTAGCTGCTCCCTTTGTTTGGAACACCCTTCTGAAAAGTATCCACATGGCTTTCTTCCCCCATTTTCCTCAATCTCTACTTGAAAGTCACATAATGGAAGTGGCTTTCCTTGAGCATCCTGTATAAAAAAGCAGCCCCACTCCCACACTTAACTTAGCTTACTTTTCTCCATCGTGTCTGTCACCAGCTGACTTACTAGATACACACTTGTTTTTCTGTGTATTGTCTGCTTCCCCAATGGAATGAAAGCTCTGGGAGCTCAGATCCCAATTATGGGTCATGCCAGAGTCAGACAGAATGGTTTTACAACTGGTAGTATGGCCCTATTCTACCTACAGGCTGCTCCAGAAAGGGACGCATGGGTTACAATGGAAAGTGAACAATTCAGACTAAACATTACATTTTGCTTAAAAAAACCTCAGACTAGCCCCTCTGACTTTCTGGAGAGACACCAAGGCCAAAGGGGAAATGTAGAAATGCTCCTGATTTGTATTTGCACAGAGGCAAACGGTGAAGAGGAGCCTTGGCCTTCACAAGCCTAAAGACAAAAGTCTATGCATTGTGCTCCCTATGGACTGAAGTGTAGGAATTATTATGGGGTATTCAATGGACAGAACCTTGGAATGGAAGTCAGGACACCCAGGCTCTGGTCAGAGATCTGTCTCTATTTGGATGTGTGACCTAGAGTACATTATATAATAGCTATGGGCCTCAACTCTCTCTTTTGTAAACTGAATTCTTTCTTACTCCAAGGGCCTACTGAGTCCATGGCATGATCTCAGCCCTTTCATAATATAAAATAAATGCCCCTGAAGTACTCTTCTCTTCTTAAAATGGTAAGAAGCATGTCAGCATAGGAGTGAATAAGGGCAAGAACAAAGGAACAGGAGCTACCTAAAGATAATCCAAGTCAACTGATACAGAATGGGATTCAGAATCCAGGAAAAGAAATAAGTGCTCACTCATTTATACTCTGCCTCTCTCATCCTGGGATGCAGATAGAGAGGAAAAGGCCCAGGTTGATTAAATGCTTCCTTGTCACTTTACCATGAATTGCCTTAAACCAACTGCATTAGGAGAGGAACTGTCAGGTCTGATGATGTCCTTATCTACAGCAGGAAGAGTAAAAATGATGTTCAGTTTAAGGGTGTCTTAAGTACTATAATTACAACACTAGTTTACTTTAATCTTGAAAATATCGCTTCTCCATCTGAACTCAGACAGCACTGAAAACGACTTGCTTTTCTGTTCCCTGAGCAGGCCAGGTGAACAGAAGTGTATTTTCACAGTGCTCCTCTGGGTTGGTCATGTGGACAAATGTATGCAGCAAGGTTTTTTCAGGTAGATTAAGTGAAGGGAAAAGTTTAACACAGAGGCTCAGCAATTCTGCTAGGATCTCACTTGCAAACAGCCATGAAAAAAAATTACGCAGGAGGGAATGAGTTGATGCTTGCTGTCTGCTGCAGGGCATCTCAGAAGCAGCAAAGGAAACCACAGGCCAGGCCAAAGATTGTTGCGTCTTAACTAGCTTCCCTGGGGAACATGGCGCCCGATATTAACCGGGAACTGGATGGAAAATGGCGAGCACGTAACACTCCTTCACAGGTATATAGTGCTTTTCATATTCAAAGCTCTTTAATGCTTCCCTCAGGAATCTTGTGAGATAAGAGAGGAAGTGATTATATCCCCAGTTTGTGAAAGGGAGAATCAAAGCTGAAGGGTCAAGCAATTTGCACAGAAAATAATTGGAGTCAGTGTCCAAGCAACATCAGGCCTCAGGGGTTCCTGGTGTTGAAGCCAGAGCACAGAAAAATGAGGCCCAGAGCCTGGGTCGGGAAAGCTTATATCAAAGAAAGGAAGTACCCAAGCAAGGTCTCATAATTAAAAGTGATTGCACAAAACTCAGTCATGGTGCAGAATAATGCAGGCAGATCCATAACTGAAATGACAAATAAGTGGCTCTCTGCTGAAAATTAAATTAATTTCCTAGTGCTTCTTTATGTAGGCATATGGCCATTTGATGGACATCAGCTATGCATTGATAAGAAAACAGAGATTAGAATCAAGAAAACCGGATGCTTGAATTCGTGTCTAAAGAATAGTTGCAGTATTTCAAAAGGAGCTTGAAGTTCACTTGAATTAACAAAAGCTTAAATATAAACCTCCCTTCCTCTATATCTAGCCTTTTTCTTTCTTTCTTTCTTCCATTCACCCTTTTTCTCTTCAGCGCTATTGGCCAAAAGAAGGAATTATAGGAGAAAAAAAAATTAAGTTTGATCATCCTTAACTCAAAGACTATAAGAACTCCTACTTCTGGCTGTGATTAAACCTCATCCATAAATAGAGGTATCTTCCTTCAGGCTTCTCTTGATGCTTGGTTGAGAAGAACATACTCTCGTGAGTACTCCTAAATCACACCTGCAGGCATATACATATCACTGGTGACTGATGGGGGTATAGAGAATGAGGCTCAGAGGTCAGAATCCATGTGTTCAATCCCTCCCCCACTACTGTGGAGCTGTGTATCTTTAAGAAAGTAAGTCTTAATACAGTACAGTCCCCCCATATCTGTGGGGAATGCATTCTAAGACCCCACTGATTGTCCTAAAGCTGATGTATACTATGCTTTTTCCTATACACACAGATATATGATAAAGTTTAATTTATAAATTAGGCACAGTAAGAGATTAACAACAGTAACCAATAATGAAACAGGACTATTATAATAATATACTGTAATAAAGGTTATGGTGACTGTGGTCTCTCTCTCAAAATATCTTATTGTATTGTAGTCACCCTTTTTCTTGTGATAATGTGAGATGATACAATGCCTACATGATGAGATGAAATGAGGCGAATGACATGGGCATTGTGGTAGCATTAGGCTACTATGGGCCTTCTGATGATTTGTCAGAGAGGATCATTGCTTCTGTATTGTGGTTGACAGCTAGGTAACTGAAAACATGGATAAGGGGAGACTACTGTATTCACAGCTATTAAATAGAGACATCATTTCAAAAAGTTTGTTGTTTCATCGTTTCCCTGAAAATCATACGAAATAATACATATAAATAAATTAGCATAGTAACTCATGGAAAGCAAATATTCAACAAAGGTTAGCTTTAAAATAAAGCATTTTGGCTTCTCCCTTCTAGCAAATTACACAAACTTAGTGGTTTTAAACAACACAAATTCACTACCTTACAGCTCGATAGATCTCACTGGGCTAAAATCAAAGTGTCCATAAGGCTGCATTCTTTTCTGAAAGCTCGAGGGGAATCCATTTCTTTGCCTCCATCTTCAAAGCCAGTAATGTTCCATCTCTCTGTGTCTTTCTATCATAGTCACATCTCCTTCTGACTCTCTTCTGCCTTCCTCTTTCATTTTTAAGGACCTCTGTGATAACATTGGGCCCTTCTGGATAATTCAGCATACTCTCTCCATCTCAACTCATCCCACCTCACAGTTAGCACCTGTGGTGTGCTGAATAATGCCCCCTAAAAGATATCCACATCCTAATCCTTGGAACCTATAAATGTTAACCTTCTATGGCAAAAAAAAAAGGATTTTACAGACATGAAATGTAGATATTATCCTGGATTATCAGAGTAGCCTTTAAAAGCCATCACAAGCATCCTTATAAAAAGGAAGCAGAAGGAGATAACATGCATAGGGGAGAAGGCAATGTGACCACAGAGGCAGAGATTCGAGTGGTGCAGCCACAAGCCAAGGAATACTAACAACCACCAGAAGCTGGAAAAGGCAAGGAACAGATTCTCCCCTAAAGCTTTGAGGGAAGTTCAGGACCGTCCTTATCATCTTGGTTTCAATCCAGTGAAACTGATTTTAGAGTTCTGGTCTTCAGATTTAAGACAATCAATTTCTGTTGTTTGAAGCCACCAAGTTTGGGTTATAGTAACTTATTATAGCAGCGACAAGAAACTCATACAACAACCATAATTCCCCCTGCTACCTCAATCCTCCTTCGTCATGTGATATAACATGGTCCCAGGTTTTGAAGATTAGAACATGGACAACCTTGGGGGACCATTATTCTGCCTACCACACTCCTTTAACCCATCAGCTCCATCAGAATAAATATATTCCACCCACTTTCACGTAACACATTGCACCGTGGCTCTTCCTTTTAAATTCTATTGCTTAGTGGTTCAGAGTATTGGTTCTAGAGTGTAACCTCTTCAATACTTACTAGCTGTGTGACCCAGAAAAATGGTTGAATTTAGTTTTCTCACCAATAAATTAGAGATAACATAGTACCACCTCATAGGATGGTTAACTGATCAAATGATATAATGCATGTGAAGTTCTTAAAATGTTGTTTTGCACATATAATCTTTCAACAATATCACATAATATTATTATTATCCTTGTCATCACCATCATCCTCATCAACATCTAGGCTGTAGAAGGAGCATGGGTATATCAGTTTTCTATTACATAATCACTTACTGTTTTATAATCATATAGGTCATAAATTTTGGCTGAGCTCATTTGGGCAATTCTTCTGCTGGTCTCACTTCAGCTCACTCATGTGGCAGCACTTAGCCCTGTCCAAGTGCATGGTCCAAGATAGGCTTATTCCCATGGGTGGTGGTTGATGCTAATGACCACAGGCTGCTGTACCCTCAGGGAAACTAGCCCAGGTTCCTTCACGTGGAAGTCTCAGGAGGAGGTCCTCATGTTGAGGCATAGGCTCAAAACTCCCAAATGTTGATTCTGCTATTTTATGTTTGTCAAAGCAAGTCCCGGAACAGCCTAAATTCAAAAGAGTGGCAAAATAGATGCAACCTCTGGATTCTAGGAATAGAAAAGTCACTTTTAAAAGGAGCATGCATAAAGTGTTGGGAAGAATTTGTGGCCATTTCTTGTAATCTACTACAACGAGTTTTGGGAAGATAGCCCTGGATCGAAAAATTGTACATGCATGCATGACCTTGGGCAAATCTCATAACCTTCAGTACATAACAGCATTTAAAGGCCTATTCTATGCCAAACACTAGGCTAGAGTCCAGAGATACTAAGAGAGACTGAGACCTGCTCCCTCTAAAGAAAGTAGTTTGCAAAATCAGTATAATATTTATCTTAAAGGATTGATGTGAGGATGAAATAGGTAATATCTATGAAATGTCTAGTATTGTGACTGGCAGGACCTGGCAAGTAATAAGCACTCAATAATTAAGAGCGATCATTATTATTTAATTTTCACAAGAATGACCAAATTTCACTAATAAATGAGTATAGAAGCCATGTCATCTGTTAGTCTGCTTGGGCTGCCATAACAAAATACCATAGACTGGGTGGCTTAAATGACAGAAATTTATTTGTCATAGTCTGGAGGCTGAGAAGTCCAAGATCAAGGTGCCAGAAAGGCAGGTTTCATTTCGAGGCCTCTTTTCTTGGCTTGTAGGAAGCTACCATCTCACTGTGTGATCACATGACCTCTTCTTTGGGTATGGGTATGGAAAGAGAGAAGCAGGCTCCCTGCTCTCTCCTGTAAGGACCTTAATCCCAAGGGCCCCACCCTCACAAATTCATCTAACCCTAATTACCTACCCAAGGTCCCATCTCTAAATCCCATCACAATGGAGGCTAGGACTTCAGCATATGGATTGGGGTGGGGGTGGGGGTTGTGCACAAACATTCAGTTCTTAACACCATCCAAAGCTTTTCATCTTTCAGTCCCAGAGGATAAAAAGCCTGGATGTGAGGTCTTCAGTGGCTTGGAATCAATTCCATAGCATTGAATTGGAGCCATATTTTAGGTAAATATTTATAATCAAAACTAAAAGTTTGCATTCAACCTCAGATTTGTTCTATAAAGACAGTCAAATGCATGGGGTGCAATTACCAGAGCTATAAACATATAATGCACTAATTCACTCTTCAACAAGGACAGGTGGTTAAATGCTTTTCACTGTCCAGGGAGTGGCAAAGCCCAAGTAATAACTTCAGTCTCAGACACAACTTATTTTTTTGTTCAAAGGCTTATTGCAAATCCTGGGTGTCAGAACCAGGTGGTATGAAAAGAGAACGGAACTGGGAGTCCGACCACCTGGCTTATAGACCCAGCATTAGCACTAACAAGCTTTGTGACCTAAAGAAAGCTAGCTAACCTCTCATAGCTTCAGTCTCTTAGTGCACAGTAAATGCCAAAATTGGCTTAGTGTTTTTGTGCTGTGTGCCATGGTGCCCTGGGGTAACATGGACCAGCAGCAGGAGTGGGAGACATGGACAGCTTGAAAGCCCTCAACATCTATATCAACCCAGCTCCCCTCCCTTGTCTGAGCCTCACCTGAGTGGTTTGAAGAAAGGATCCAGGGGAGGAAAAAAATGTAAATGGTCAGAATGTCAGCGGGCTAGATGAGAGAGTTGGAGCTTTAACGTGCTTACAAAGCAACCGAGGATCTGCTTGAACTTCAGACTGTGATGCAATAGGTCTGGGATGGGGGCATTTCTAAGAAACTCCTAGATGATTGCTGATACTGCCTGTCCCCAGATCATGCTCTGTACAGTAAGGGACTAGATTACAGTATGAATCTTTAAGTCCCAGTCTTTCATTTACTGAAGAAAAATATTTCTAGTGTGGATACATGGGTATCAAATGACAGAGACAAATGAAGCTTTGCACTCTTAGGGATATTCCAACAGATCTCATATCCAAAAAGCTTTCCTCCAGACAAAACAGGCCTGAAATTACATTTGGAGGGACAAGTACACCCCAATTGACTTAGCTGAAGTTTGTAGGTGCCTCAACCTTCATGTGGAATTCAAAGCAAATCTCTTGGAGGGTTCAGTGCAATTCTATTACCTTTCCCATTGTTCTTTTCCTTTTCTCACTCCTCTGCCCTTCCTGTTTCCAGGTGAGATGGGAAATAGAAGGACCAAAATGCCAATAATAAGAAAGAATTTTCTTGCAGTATTTGCAGTCCAGTTGGAATTGGGAAGTAACAAAAAATCTCACAAGCAAAGCAAATCTTGAGGCCATCCAATTTGGCTGAGCCCTGAGGGACTGACTAAGAATCTAATGGGGAGGACACCTAAAGGTTCAGGCCTCTAAAGGCTCTCCCCATCATTCATTTCAATACCAGAAATTTCCAGTCCATACAGTTTCCGTTCTCCAACAAGTTGGGTAATTAGCTTACTAGCTGCCTGGTCAGGGAACTAGTTTTAACACTATTACGTTCAGAGGCATAAACCTCCCTGATGAACCATATTATTAAAGGTTGCAGATAATCCAGAGACAAATAGTGTGCAAAGCCACATGAAAACTGCAAAGATGAATTAAATTACATTCCGGAGACTAAAGAATAAATTGGAAATGAGGCCATTTTTTATTCAAGAAGACTTCCTCCCAGTTCTCTCCAAATGTAAACATGCAGCTCTCTGCAGAGGATGGGGTCACCCACTGCCTGGGGAAAGCAGCTTGAATTTTATTACCTTGGTGATCCCTGACAGCATACACACTTCAGGAGGCACAAACCCTGTTCCCCTTTACTTTGTCTCATGTGCTGGTTTCCAGCTCTCATAACATTTTAATTAAATTTGGGCTTGTCTTTCTCTCTCACCTTACTCTGCATCAAAGGAGAGGCTTTTCACATGCTGCCTGGCTGGGGTCCCCCAAGTCTTCCATTCCAAGAGCAGGCTGCTTTGCAATACAAGGAGAGCGGCAATTAAATCAAAGCAGAGGTAACCTACAGCTTCTCCGAGAGATAGCCGCACAAAACTTCAATGTGACTTATATATGAAGGTAATGAATTCTATAATGCAAATTTATATACAGGTCAAATAAGAAATGGCTTTGCATTTGATAGTACACTGGGTATTAGGTAGTTGTCACACAATAAATTATTCATCTGGCATAGTCACTTGCTATGTAAATGATAGTCTATGTATATTAACGCATTTAGCACTTAGAATAAAATGGACAGCTGGGGCCAAATGAATCTCTCTCTGGACATATTACCATTACTGCTCCCCAGTGAGTTTAATTCTTCACTTCTGAGGATGGTAATGAGGATATTAATTGAAGAGGGCATGGGATTCATTTTGATGAAGCCAGGGTTACACAAAAACAAGTGAATAATTTTAATACATATTGATGGCATTGCCTTTGGCACAGTTTGGGTTAACAGTAATGACCCACAAATCGATCTGGTTGGGATTCAATGGGATTTGGGAAAATAACAAAGGTTAGCTATTTTCAAACGACAAACTCTGTTTACATTCATTTTCCTTAAATGCCATTTGGCCACATGAAAGATACATTTAACCTTCTAACCATTCAACCAGATTTCTTGGTTTCTTCCAAAGCAGCTATTTGTGGAACCTGTGTTAACATTTACTATCCATTTGGATACCAAATCTATGAAAAGCAGAAATCATTTTCTCACTTTGCTTCATCATCAAATCATAAAAAGGAAATTACCCTGTGATGTCTGAATGTTCAAAGCTCTGTGAAATGCCCACCAAAACCTGTTTGTTACGGGTAGAGTTAGGTAACATCTCCCCACCGTATTTATCTATTTACGTCAGACTGAGGTATCTTTTGAGAAGTCACTGGGGCACTGTTTAGCACCAGGATTTAGATGATTGATTGGGGTGGCCCAAGTGAAGATCCAGCCTAGGGAAATTACACAGGAAGGGAGATGGTATCTCCTGAGAAAGTACTCACCACAACAAAAGCATTTTGTCATTCATTGGAAGTCATACTCAGCCCCAGGACCAAAGATAGAAGTGTGTAGGAGCTTGTCTCAGTCACAGTTTATCCAGCAAAGGAGAACCAGTAGGATACATATCAATGTATACAAGGGATGAGCAATTTGGGACTGGCTAATCAAAGCCTAAAGTCCATAGGGTAACAATTAGGAAAAAACAATCTCAGTCAGGCCCAAACCTGAGGAACACAAGCTGAAGCTTGTCAACCACAGGTGTCCATAAGGAAGAAAGATCCAAGGGGAAGGAGGAGTCATTACAGACTCAAACGCTGTTTGGAGTCCCTGGGCTCAGGGAAGGCCTTCCATCTCATTAAATCAGACCCACCAAGGAAAATCTCCCCTTTGATTCACTTAAAATAGCTGATGCATCACTATAACCAGATCTACAGAATCCCTTCATGGGAGCACCTAGAATAGAGCTTGACTGGATAACAAAGGGATGTGTTCTGCCAAAGCATGGCCACCACCTCCTTCCAACTTGTAGTCCATCCTACCCAGAAACATGCTAGAAATGGAGTTCTGGAGACTAGTTCAGCTTACCCAAGTTGCCACATCTAAAAGCCATCACAGAGCTAATATCGAAACTTATCTAGATCCATCAACCTTCTAAATGTGTGTCTTCTCCTGGGGAGAATTTAGTAATTACATGAATGGAAGAGTTGTATAGCCAAATGCTATAGCACTTTGGAACTCAAACAGCTTTGTAATGGAACTCTCTTGCACTTACTTCATTGAGCATTCTGTAAGAGAGATGTTTCCCTCTAACATTACAAGATTAATGCCAAGAGATAGGTCCACATGGCTCCAACACTGCGTCTATTAACTAGACTCCAGCTCAGACACAAATGATGGTAGCACCAGCAGCAAAAGGCAATGATTTGCTTTGGAATTGCTCCTCTGCACAACTGATGAGATTGAAGAACCCAGCCTCAATGGCGAGGACAATGATTCATGAGCATATGTTAACATATCTGGGATGGCGAGGAGACACTTGATAGAGTGGCAACTCTAAAAGTCTGGACATTCTGGAGTCAGTTATGTAGGGAATTAGAGCCATGAAAATTTGAGTAGTGATATAGACGGGACTATAGTCGTCCTCTCCAGCTACTGGCATCTCAGGTACTGACACAGCAGCTGCACATTCATACTTACACAGCAAGTGTCCATGCAACATTCTGGGGCACTGAGTCACTAGTACAGAGTAATGCTAAGCTAGGACTCAGGCTGAAGTCTAGAAGACCAGAGCCGATGGACAAGCAGTCAGAATCAAGTTGTCGGGGTAGGGTTGAAAATAGAATCAGAATCCCAGGAAAGGTAGACAAAGGAAACTGGATGCCATGACAGCACCATGATAATATTATAAAACCAAACTCAGAAGTAAATAGGTAGGAATAGAGAAACCTCTCAAAGCCAAAAAGCTAGTCCCTGAAGGTCACAGGAACCTTGCTACATCTAGAAACATCTTCACTTTTCTATCTGAGTTTGGCTACAAAGTAAACCCTGGCTTTGGGGTCCACCTAATTCCCTTGTAGAAGTCTAACCACAACTCACCATTACCCCTAGGTGTTCCTTAGGTGAGAGGGAAGTAAGAGTACTTACTGGAAATCTCAGAGACAAACAATAATAATCCCAACAGGGAAGCAATTAACTCTCACTTGTCATCACTTGGGGAAAAAAAAAAAAAAAAAAAACACCATTTGGCTAATTTAAATAGATTTGAAAACTTAAAAATCAGCATAATGTTGCCTTCCACCCTCCCCATGTGGAAAGTCATATAATGGAAGTCACAAATGTAAAATGCAAACAATATAAACATCCATTGAAGAAAAATTTATTACTACATTATGAAAATGGGATGAGAAATCCAGAATCCCTTGACTTTCTTGGGAGGAGAATAGACAGGAGAGATGGAAAACACAAAATATGAAAATATATAAAAGAAGTTTTTATTAAAATGGAGGTTATCAAAATTCCACCTGGAATTCAAGAAATTTGTATATGTGACATTGGTGGTGAATATATTTATTTCACATCTTCATATCTAAATACAGAATATATATCTGTAACATGGATTTGGTTTTCTTCTGGGGCCTCAGAACTACAACTGTCAGTAGAATGGGGGATGTGGATGTGGCAGGTGTCACCAAAAGAAGGAGATAAAGAGGGAGAGGAGAAAGAGGAGAAATAGAGGAGCAGTGAGTGAATAGGGAGAAGATTAGAACAAAGCAAGAGAATGAGAAGGCAAGACGTAAGGAGGAGTCCTGTAGAGGAAGGAAGAAAAAGAGGGAAATAAAAAGATGGAAGAGGAAAATGGGGACAAGAGAGGCAGAACACAGCTGAAAATATTTCCAGAGAGCTCCACTGTATGAATGCATCATTCCGTATGCCTGAAGCACAAACCTGAGTCTAATATAGAAGAAAGAAAAAGAGGAATAAAGGGGGAGAGAAATAAAATGTATGATGAAGGTTAAGATACCCTATGAAAAGTCTTAATATCAATGAAAAAGGAATGGGCTGCTCAGTGACCTCCTTAGATCTTTGATCTAATTAGAAAAAAGCCAGAGAAAGTTTCTAAAGCAGCATTGAATAGAGAAAAAGGGATGCACTTTGAAGTTAAAAGTTGTACTCCTGCCATACCTCTCCCCTCTTCCTCCTAGTGGCAAAGAGGAATCACCCACATCCAACCTCTAGGAAGGCCTTTCCATTCCTTCTCAGAGTTCTCAGTCCACCAGGTGTTGCCCATTTCCTGAATCTTCAACCTTCCCTATCTACCAGATCCTTCCCTTAAACAGCCAAACCCCACTGTATCATTTTCCATCGTCCATGTCCCCACACCCCCTCTAGCTTTTGCCATGCCTGTCTATTCTTCAGGAAGAGGAGATCAAAGAGTTCTTTAAAAAGTACATCCCATCATATTTCTCTTTCAAAACCCTTCCAAGACTCCCCGTTGTATTCTCAACATCTTTAACATTTGATCTACAAAGTGTTGCCTGATCCAGCCCCTACCTACTTTCAGTCATCCACTGTGTTTTCACCACATGGACCTTCTTTACATTCCTAGAACACACCCAGCGCCCAGTTCAGTTTGCCTGCACTTGTTCTTCCTTCTGTCCAAAAGTTTCACCTAGACTTTCATATGCCATCCTTTAACTTAAATGTTACATCCTCAAAGAGGCCTTCCTTTCGACTGGAAAATAAATTATGCTACATCCCAGCACCCTCTACTTCTATTATGACTCTTTTAGAATATATATTTTTGTGTGTAGATGGTCGTTGAATGCCTGTCTCTCCCCCCAGAGCATAAGAGCAGATTCTGTACATTTTTACTTCAGTATCTAAAAAAATAAACTCACTATTCAGCCTAGGAGCAGATCTTATGAGTACAGGGGTAGGTGCTTCTAACTTTTGTCCAGGGATTTTTATGTTGTGAAACTTAGCAATACCTGGAAAATTCATCATCTAAGTCAAATGTTTTCTGTAAAGGGCCAGATAGTAAATATTTGAAGCTTTGCAGGTTCCGGAGTCTCTGTTGCCACCACTCAGCTCTGCCTCTAGGGCGAGAGCAGTCATAGCTAATACGTAAGCAAACAAGCATAGCTGTGTCACAACAAAACATTAAGAACAGTGAAATTTGAATTTCACATTATTTTCATGTCACAAAATATTCTTCTTTGGATTCTTTTTGAAATTTAAAAATGTAAAAATTATCATTAGTTTGGGGCCATCCAGAAACAGGCATAGGGTTGGATTTGGTTTGTGGGATGTAGTTTGTCAACCCCGATTTATGGTATATCCACTTGTCATCTTGTACTCTTCTTCCTCCTTCCAACCTTTACTTCATTGTAAAAAACAACAAACTGACCATAACAACAACAAATACTGCTTCTTAGCGAGAGAAAATAATCTGATCACAGAGCATACACACGCGAGCTGTGTGTGTTCCTTCGATGGCCTTCCATTTCTCTTAGACTTATGTCAACCTTCTTTCATAGGCTTTACAAGACTCCTGGAGGGGTTGGCTGAGCCCATACCCCCAGTCTGTGCACTGGCTATATTGGATATCTTTTCATCCTTGCCCTGCTCACCCTTGCTCAGCTCTAGGCCTCCACTGGAGGCTGCCCTCACATTTCTAACCCTGCCCTTCCCAAGCTAGCGATCACTACTTTTTTAGGAGAATTTCCTCCCTTCTTTGGTGCTAGTTGACTATTCTGTTTCTGGACACCTGTTCTTAGCCCATTTGGCAGATACTCTAGGTTGTCTACCCAGTAGCCATTTAGTCCACAATGGCTAAAAGACACTATGTGTAAGAGAAAGGTTTTAAAAAGTATTTCTGAAACTTTCAGATTTAGAGAAATAAATCATAGTAAGTTAGAGTCCATAGATTTTTTTTTTTGCTTTTTCGCATTTAGGAAGGACTTGGCTAATAAGCTAATGAATGTGAAATCAATTGGAAAACTAAAATTTACTCTTTGTCCTAATGCAGATATTATGTGTGTATGAGTTAAACTCTTAGGAGACCTACTTGAAGGTTGCATTGCATACAGTAGTCCTCTGCTGAGGTCCTTCAAGTCCTTTGTCCCCATCTCCCAGCTGCTGGGAAGATCCAGGGCTGCTGGTGCACAGCTGGACCCTCTCTGACACTTGCCCTCTGCAGGCAGGAACTTCCTCATCCAGGGTTATGAGCCCTCCCCTGGGTGGCCAGGGGCCTATGACTATTAGATGCTGGGATACAAAGGCCTAGACCTCTGTCTAAAGTCGGGACAATTTTTAAAGTCATCCAACTTCCCAAGTTTCCTCTTGAATATTGTCAGAGTCTCAACTGCAATCAAATTGTAGAGAGGCAGTTCTACCTTCTTCACTTGCTTAAAAAAGTATCTCCAGAGAGTTCTCCCCAATAAGCCTTTGGTATGCAATTCTCCCTCTCAGAGTGTATTTCCAGGAAAACCAGTCTAAGACAAAGGTTAATTCTGAAAAAAAGTAGAGCATGTATATATTTTTTATCTACTTGGTTGAAAATTTTATTTCTCAGGAGATGAATAAAACAATATGAGGAAACTGCTAAACTTAGCTTATTTTCTGAATAAATTTTAAAAAAGATAACTGCTTGCTGAAGTAGAAGGTATGAAAACAAGGAAAAATATAATCTTCCACCAGATATTTTAAATAGTACTTTTTGATACCTAAAAAAGATAGATATATTTTTTTCTGAAAGCCCAAAATAGTAACAATCCCAATTAAGAATTAAATATGTCAAATGAAGACAGAAACAAAGTAGGCTCACAAAGAACTGCGATGAAATTATTTTTATAAAACATATATTGCATGACAAGAAGAGGATCACGCAATAAAGAGACATAAAACTAAACCAGAAAGGGTTAAGCCTCAGATTAGCTAAAATATGCAAAAGAATGATAAGGGAAACCAAAGGTTTTTTTGTGATTTTAATTTTCCCTCCTAAGCTTTTAAGCTTGGAAACAAGCTACAGATCATTCAATGTTTCTTTTACCAGCTCCTTCTCCTTCTACATGTATACAGTTCCTGAAACCTACTTGGTGCTTAGTAAAAGAGAGGAAAAAGCAAAGGGCAGGAAGGAGGGAGGGAAGGAGGGAGGAAAGGAGGGAGGGAGGGAGGAAGAAAGGAAGGAAGGAAAGAGGGAAGGAGGGAGGAAGGATGGGAGAGAGGGAGGAGAGAAAGAAAGAGGGAAAGAAAAAGAAAAGAAAAGAAAGAAAGAAAGAAAGAAAGAAAGAAAGAAAGAAAGAAAGAAAGAAAGAAAGAAAAGGAGTAAATACTATAATTTAAAAAGACAACAAAGAGAGAACAACATTGCTTGCTCCTATTATGTTTCCATATTTTTAATTTAGGAAAATAAGACTTGATATGATAAAATAAATAGTGTCAACGAGAAATTGAGGTCCAAAAGAGACAGCATAATGGAAAAAGATAATGTTTTATTTTATTTTGAGTCTTTCAGGACTGGGTTCAAATCACAGCTTTATGACTTTGAACAAGTTGTATGCAAATATTTTAGAAATCTTTTTAAATGACCTGGTGATTATAAAAATTATAAAATATAAAATGACTGAAATTAATCAAAATACTGTTAACTCTACTATATTCATCATCTACCCATCCTATTCATTGCTTGAACTGTTCTGTCTGGAGTGTACCCCTCCCAGGCCTGCTTTAGAATCTGTTGAAATGATATCTATCCATCAAGACAAATCTTGCCTTTGCTCATGTCTTCTATTTAATATGATGTCTTTCCACTTTTACTTAAATTTTCATTTGTACTCAATTTAGAGTATTGGTATTTTGCCTTGTACTTTAACCCCCAAATCTTTGTCTTCCTCATTTGACATCATCAAATCGTCTAGGAAAGGCTCATACACATACTAGTGTCTCAACAAATATTTATTCATTATATAAACAAGAAAAAATGTAGTAAGTGTGCCGGCTACATTCAGAGAGTTAAATTCTCTCCTCAAAAATCATACGAGGAACTCAGCATGGATTGTGATATGTTCTAAGGACAAGCTCATGCTTATCTAAAAAAAGAAAAATTCTTTTAAAAGATATTCTTAAAATAATAATGCCTAAAATTTTTATAAAGGCTACAAGTGAGAAAGAAATACATTCTCCCTTTGAGAAACACATCAGATAGAAGTATACCTAAAGGTCAACAGCAGCCTAGGGTTACCGAGGAGCTATCACACGCAAAGAACAATTGATTATTCTTATTTCTGTTTACACTGGTACTACCCAGGTTTATTTTTGGTTTTAGTAAGACTATAAATTGTAATTAGCACTTAAAAGTATAAGGGGAGGTATTTGCTTTTATTCTACAAAATATGACTTAGAAATTCAAACTACTTACAAAATGCAGACAGATATTAGCTGACCTATGGGCTTTTTAGTTAATGGTCAACTTTGGAATTAAAAGAAATAATACATTAATTCAATAATTGTTTGTTGTTTGGGACATCATTAGCCAGTTAGGTCTCGAGCAGATATTTAGACTTAAAGGTCAAGAGCACAGCTTTTAGTCCACTAGAAAAAAAATGATGTTCTAAAGGATATGTTGATGACCTATAAGAATTAATGCATTTCCTAAGCAAGCACTTTAGATCACTGTTAGTGTAAGAAACAACCCTAATAATGTATAGCTAGCAGAGCATGAAAATTGTAAAGATATGTGTCTTACTTAAAGCACTAAAGGTTAATTAAGTGAGGATGTATTTGAACTAGGAGAAGGAAGCTTTCCTTTAAAAACAGTATTAAGCACTGAATTGTTAGCATACGATTACGAAACAATGCCAACACATCATTGAGACCACAAAACAACTTCCCGCTGAAATACCCAGCCTGGAGGAGCATTTCTCAGGCAGTTAGGATTCTTCACAATAGAATTTATGAGCTAGGGCCGGCACTCTGAATTACACTAACCAACAACTGGAGCCGACTTCAGGATAATCTAAGGGCAAAGATCTCAGTGTAATAATTACTCCGAACTTTCAACATGTACAGAATCCAAATAAAAAGCCTAGAAAGGTACATCATGTAAAGGTGACTGATACTAGCAAAAACCGTAGAATACAGGGTCAGTGAAGCCCCAGTGTGGGAAACTTGACACAATGAAAAGTTACACCTTGCTAAACTTCCCACAACCAAGGACCTAGTCCATTATGTAGCTGAGCCAATATTTCAGTCCCCTAGCTATTGAATTTTGGTTTGCTCTGTGCTATTAATATGTTTTCCCCATTCATTTCTTGCTTTGCTTGCAGTGTGTGACTTTAATTTATGTACTCCCTTTATCTATTTAAGTCCTGGGTTTTGGATAGGTTGTTATATGCTTTTTGTTTTTCTTTTTTTTTTTTTTTTCATTTACTGTGTTTTTTATTAGTTCTGGTAAAATTTTATCTCTACTTTTATGACTCCTGTTTATATTTTATTATTTCTAGGGTTTGCATCCTCTACCTCAATAGCCTACTCTTCTGAGATCTTCTAAAGGCAGTTCTTATCAACATAGTCTCACTGAAGTCTAGTGATAATGTTTTATTAAATGTTACATTGAGGCTGAAATTCCCCACAGCAGGTAGTCCAGAATCATTACCAGTCTGAATATTTTCTGTACCAAGATGATAATGATAAACACAAAGCCTCAGTTGGAGGCTTACCACTTATTACTTAATCTACAAACCCCCTGCGGGTATATTTTGGTGTCTTCAAATGCCCACCCAAGGGCTGTACAAGAAGCCTAAATCTAAAATACATAAATAGTTTTTAAAAGGTCCTTTTATACAACATAAGCTTTTGCTTTAGAGATATTGTTATCTTACTAACAAGAAGCCCAAAGTAACCCAAGTATTTGGAAAAAAAAAAAAAAAAAATGTGCACACCACTAAGTGCCCCTTCTAAGTATTTTGAAAACTCTTGCTAAAATATTTTTCTTATTTCGACCGAGAACCAAGGAAAATAATTCAAATAGCCATTTAACGAAATGTTTAGATAAGGACAATGAAAGAGTTTTTAAAAGAAGAACTGTCTCCAGACATCATAAATTCTGCAAGTCAAGCTGAGCACTATTCAAGTCATAACGAGGACTGCATGCCAGACACAAAGGGCCAAAGGGCTCAAACATCACCCTAAGCAAAACGATGGTGAGAACACACATGTATATGAGAGCAGGGCATTTATATTCTTTGTGGCACTTGGTGTCTCTAAGCTGCAAAGTCACGTAAAATCCGTTTCTTATAATATCATGCAGACTTGCCAGATCTGCTTTTGTTAAAGAAAAATATATATTGGAGAGGCAGATAGGTTTTAAGATCAAAACAAAGAGGTGAGAGAGTCTATCACAGATGCTGCAAGGCCCCCAGTTCTTCCTCACTGATGCCAAGGAGGGTTTAAGATAGCAATCGCAAAGTGATCAACTGAGAGTTGAAAAATAAATGCTATCCCCATTTAAATTCCATTTTCAGATGACTACAGGAAGGAGGTTTCAAAAATCACCTTTTTACAAGACAAAGCTTTTTAATTTCCAAGTAAAATATTTATGCTGTTTGAGATATGGCTTGCTTTATAAAATAGCTAAGCCACTGCCCTGCTTATCCACAGGGAGTCACAGGGAGTCCTGGGCGAAGCACTTGATACAAATTGGAGGTGACCTGGGCAAGGATCTGACTGTACACATTCGGTCCTATGAGACATGCATTCAAAAGGGCCATGATGGGGCTGGACTGTTCTAAAGGTCGTGCATATCATAAAGAAAAACAAAATGTAGTGCCTGTCCCCAAGGAACTAATGAACTAGAATTTCTTGAAAAATGAAAAAGTTAGGTATAACCAGGATACAAAACAAAAGAAACAAGAGTTTGAAGAGTTGTCTCCTGTGACTGGAGAGACTGAGAAAAGCCTAATGAATGGAAGAAATGGTATTTGATCTGGATGTGAAAGCACGAGTGTAAGAAGGTTTTGTTTGTGTGTGTGTGGTTTTAGTTTCTCATATCAACATCAACAACAAAATACACATTCATGGCAGGAACTTTAGAGAATTTAAATAGGCAAAAAGAAAACAAAAACTCTAACACTCAAATATAGGCAGTGTTGACATGTAGGTGTATATGCTCAGAATAACTCAGTTACACGTTAAAACTTAATTAACACATGTGATTTAAAATACTCTACCATTAGAACTGATAGAATGGATATGATTGACATGGAAATGTGTTCATGATCTATTGTTAAGTGAAGCTTGGTTATTTATACATACATGCATATAAATACATAAATTAAATCATTCATGTTGTGGTAGAATAAGATTTGTGTTGTATTTTATTTTAAAGATTTATTTATTTAAGAGAGGGAGAGCGAGCACGAGTGGGAGGGGCAGACAGAGACAGAATCTCAAGCAAACTCTGGGCTGAGCGCGGAGCCCGACGTGGGGCTCGAGCTCATAACCATGAGATCACGACCAGAGCTGAAACACAGAGTCCAGCACTTACCCAGCTGCACCACCAGGCACCTCAGATTTGCATTGTATTTTAAAATTAACTACGTTTCTTCCCCCTCCACCCTTTTTTTAGGAGGAGAGCTTTAAAATGCATTTCTAACTTAATAAAACACTTAACAGTTTTTATGCCCTGGTTAGTCAAATAAAAATCAATAAGATAATATCTGCTTAATTACCACAAAGTTGGTGAGCAAATTCAATCACTTAGGACAAACCTGGTTTATAACTTCAAGTGAACGGGTGTCTTCTACAATAAACATTCTTACAACTGTGGTTTCATATAACAAACATATGTTGTCTCAAGGTTATAAGCCAACAATTCTTGAGGAAAAAAAAAAAACTATTAAAGCAGAACTATGAATTTTACACAAAGCCCTTTGTCCTTTTTAGTAAACAGAAAGAAACTCAACTTTATGATGACAAGATACAAGAAAAGTATAGATTTAACTTAATATTTATGGTAATGGAATGCAAATATTCTTTAACCTTCTTCCTTATCTTTCTAAACAAAGGGTAATAGCCAAGTCCCTGCTTTGCATTCTCAGAGACTCACAATGTAAACAGATTATTAAAGCCAAAATTTTCCACTAAGCACCATTTGAAAATTATGGCATATGGTTTCAACTATAATTTTAATCAAGACTGAATCAAAGTATTTGGGCCTTTATAATTTTCTATTTCCATAATGCATACTGTTGAATAATATTTTACTTAACAATATAACAAACACATCTATTCCTACCAGGGATTAATATAATATTATTTTAATGGCTGTATTATAGTCCATTCTAATAATAAATCATACTTTAATTAACAATTATCTTATTGTTAAACATTGTAAATGTTTCCAGTTTTTCATTAATATTGATAATGCTTCTGTGACTATCCTATCATGAAATACTTTCTATATACAATCATGTATTTCTGCATCTTCTCATAGTTGTTTTAGATAATCCCTGAAAAGGGGAAACTTTGGCACAATGGGTATGCCCACTTTAAAGGCTATTCTTCGGTATTGTTCAAATGCCTTCCTTAGAATTGTATAAATTTATTCATTATAAATCCCCCAGAAGGATGTTATAGTGCCTATTTTCCCCACAACCTTTTAAACACTGGGTATTACCATTTTTCAAAACTCTTTCCCAACTTTTGGGTAAAAAGTGGCAATAAGGCTTTGTTATTTTCAAAGTTATATTTGGGTCATTTTTGGGGTCATTTTGGGTCATTTTCATTTGCATGCTTTAGGTCATTTGCATTTGTATATGATTTGCCCACATTGGGAGGTTGGATTACAGTTTCTCCATATTCAGTGCTTCTTCCTAAGGTGCTTCTCCCCTGGAGGAGGAAGCATCCCACCACCAGTAAACTCAGGTGTGGCTACACAAATTGCTCTGCCAAAGAAATTGTAGTGAAAGAGACATGCTTCTTAACTGAAATTTTAAGAATTAGCTCTTCATTTACATTTTCTCTTTTCTTCTGCCGTGAGACTGATATCTTGAAGAAAATCTGTGCCTGGGGAGAAGTGTTCTGGGGGAGAAGTTGTTCCTGAGAGCAACAACCATTGTCACATAATGATCATATAATGTGAGTGAGAACTAAATTTTTATTGCTGTGAGTCAGTGATAGTTTGGGGTGACCTGTTTTCTTAACATAACCTAGACTTTTATGAATAATTTAAAAACTTGAACCACAAATGAGCAATAACAACAACAACAAAATAAGTGGCATTCAATTCAGGACAGTCAAGTGGTCAGCAAATAATTATCAGAGTCCAATGGATGGTGATCCGTCTCATGCAATGGTGAAACATTCCTAACTTGGAAGTCAGATTTTGAACCAAAGGAGTGTGTTGTTACTTGGTGAAGAACATGGAAACAGAATGGTACTAGCATGTCTTGGTTACTACTTGGTTCATTTAGCAAGAAACTTTAAAAAGGAAATGAATTTTTAAAAGAATTTACCTGCTTGCCACAGAGAAAATGCGGTCTAGAAATATTGAAATCACAGTGTTGGAAGATGAACTAGTTTTCATCACCAACTAAGGAGAAACAAAACTGAAAAAGCCTTTGAGTGACAAAGGATAATTAGAATTCAGCCTCATAGCAAGGTCCAAATAAAGATTGTTAAAACTAAATTGGTTGTTACCACCCAGTATATTCAGGCAGAAGAGACTAGAGGGATGACTTTCCCAAATCCCAGCCTGATAAATTCAAGTTCCCCATGATTAAGTGTAGAGTCAAGTCCTGAAAACATTGTGAATGTGAGTCCTGGCACATGATGCTAATTGAAAGCAAATAAATGATAAGCTGAATATGTTTTTGAACTGAACAGTCAAAGTTGCCAACAACCTGCCCTCAATGAGACTATCACTGTTTGAGAATTAAAATAACCCTAGTGCACCTAATAATTGAGAAAGCTTAAGGAAAATATGTACCGCACAGCAAAGGAATCAATCAACAGAATGAAAAGAACCCACAGAATGGGAGAAAATATTTGTAAACCATATATTTGATAAGGGGTTAATATCTGAAATATATAAGGAACTCCTACAATTCAATAACAAAAGAACTAATAACCCAGTTAGGTTTATTGGGATTTGAATTGTATTGTGATTATTGTTTTCCTTGTATGTTAACTTTCTCCAAAGTTGACATTTGAATGGCCGACAGGCATATGAAAAAATGCTCATTGTCACTAAGCATCAGGAAACTTCAAATCAGAACCACAGTAAGATACTGCCTCACACTTATCAGGATAGCTACTATCAAAAAAACTACACAAAAACAAACAAACAAACCTAAAGACAAGTATTGGTGAAATGTGGAGAAATTAGAACCCCTTCACACTGTTGGTAGGAATGCAAGATAGTGTAACCACTATGGAAAACAGTGGAGGTTCCTTAACAAATTAAAAATAGAGCTACCATTTGATCCAGGAATCCCACTTCTGGGTATAGAGGAATTCAAATCAGGATCTCAAAGAGATATCTGTACTCCCATGTTCTTTGCAGCACTGTTTACAATGGCTAAGAAGTGGAAACAAATGTCCATCAACAGATGAATGGATAAGGAAAATGTGATATATACATACAAGGGAATACTATTCAGCCCTAAAAGGCGGGGGGGGGTTTCATTCTACAATATGTGACAACATGGATTGACTGGATTGACTTTAGGAACATTATGTTAACTAAGTACAATAAGCCAGAGACAGAAAGACAAGTACTGAATCAGTTTACTTATATGAGATATCTAAAACAGTCAAATAAATAAAATCAAAAACTGGAATAGTGGTTATCATGGCCTGGGGCAGGGGAGAGGGAAATCAGGAATTTTTAATCAACTAAAACAGGTAAAAAGTTTCAATTAAGTAAGATGAACAAGCCCTAGAGATCTGGTATACAGCATTGTACCCATAATTAACAATAATGTACTGTACACTTAAATTTTGCTAAGGTGAAGGATCTCATGTTAAGAGTTCTTACCACAATAAATAAGAATCACAATACAAAAAAAAAAAAAAAAGGTGTTCTCTGTAATCTCTGTTGTCATTCAGAAATAATCGAGGAGGAAAAGGGAAAAGGAAAAAATTCCCAGAGGAAAGAGACAAGGGAAGATGATGAAAGTTTATACAAGGAATATTCCTCATCCACAAACTTGGGAAAATTACATCTATCCTGTAGAGTTTCAGCTTTGCTGCAGATCAGAGACTGCTGTGTCCCTCCATTTTGTCTCATTTCTCAATGAGAATTGTGCTGTGGGGTGATCCATTCCTGCTCCAACAGTGTGTGCATGTGTGGATGGTAGGACATGGGACATATAATTTGTATTTAGTTTACAAGTTTCCAGTTTAAGAGCAACATTATTCAAACTTGATATAGGGACAGTGTGGCAGCTCTCAGAGATCTGAAGTTTAAGCTCATTATTGTACTTGGATGAGTATTAGGTTTTCTCCCTCAGTGGGAGTGGCAGATTAAATTACTGTTCACTCATATTTGGTAGCCCTCCATCTGGTACCACTTGCCATAGGCAGATTATAAACTCTCACCCTCTGAAATGTAGGGATGGCCATGTGACTTGTTTTGACCAATGAAATATGAGTGGAAATAATATGTGTCATTTCCAAATGGAAGCTTTAACAGTGAGATCATGGTTCAGAATCTCTTTCCTACAACAGCAGCAAGATTCTAGAAGAAGGTTGCTCTATTAGCCTGGATCCCATCAGGAAGACAAGGTGGAGAAGGGCTGTAGCTACCTCACGATGGACATGAAGCATAAGTGAGAAGTAAACCCTTATGGTTGTAAGCCAACCAGCTTGTGTGATGTTTGTTATCTCAGTGTGACCTAACCTACCTATCCTGATTAATAAACATGTTTTATCTTTGCTCAATTTATTATATGTTTTTGTTAACTGACATACATATGTATTTGTATAAACATATATATATGTATATAAAATAGTTTTTCATGACAAATATTGGTTCTATTTTGTTGTCAAAATATTTATAGATATTGTAGCCTAGAACAATGTTTTATTTTTATGTCACTCAGTCTCTCCGTTTTTTCCATTCCATGTGTGTGTACCTGCATGAGAGAGAGAGAGAGAGAAAGCAAGATAGAATAGGTAAATTTTATCTCACTGTCAAAGTTTATATAAAAGTTACACATTACCCTTAAAATTTTGTAGTCATTTTTTTAAAAATATTTATTTATTTATTTTAGAGAGAGAGAGAATACAAGCAGGAGGGGCAGAAGGAGAGGGAGAGAGCATCCCAGGCAGACTCTGTGCTGACTGGGAAGCCCAATACAGAGCTTGATCTCACGACCCTGAGATCACGACCTGAGACAAAACCGAGTCAGACATTTAACCGACTGTGCCAACCAGGCACCCCAAATTTTGTAGTCATTTAAAAAATATATTTGTCTTCAACTCTTCTAGGAAACACTTTGGTAAAGCAATAGAATGCTAACTTTTTCAGTTATCAAATATCATTTATTAATTTTTTCTCCCCCCACTGATTTGAAAGGCTATCATTATCATATGCTATATCTTGACTTGAGTCATTTTCTAGATTTAGTGTTCTATTCAATTTATCTGTCTTCCAGTTACACAACATTTTAATGACTATAAACTTATATACATTTTTATATCTTGTAAACCAGACTTTCTCACCATGACTATCATTACTCTGGTTTTTCATTATTATATTGGCCATTCTTATCCATTCACTCTTAGAAATTAACTTAATAATTATTTTTGTCAAGTTCTCTCCAAAATTCATCAAAAGAATGACTTCCCACACAATTTATAAGTTAATTGAGAGAATTGACATCTTTAAATATTGAGACTTCTTGTCAAGGTAGATGAATGTCACTTTACTAACTCAAGTCATCTTCTATTTTCTTCCTTAATAGAATTGTCTTCTCTCAAGCCCATAGAAAGTTATAAAATGTCAATGCAATCGGGATAGTTTTGCCCATTTTATATTCTAAAATTATATTTTAATAGCCAGCTTACTAAGATTTTCTGTTTCAAAACTTTTTTCAACTAAATCTTTTTTCAATTAGGCAATCATTTACAAGTAAGGGTATTTTATATTAATTCCTAAAACTGATATATTATTTTTCTTCTCTAACTGCATGACTGGAATTTCCTGAATAATGTTGAATAACAGATAGCAGATATCCTTGTTGTGCTATTTATAGGTAATACTGCTTATATTTCAGTTTTTAAAAAACAGAAACTATTGGTTCTTAATGAAACTTGTTTTATGTTAAATAACTATCAAGCTTTAGTATACTATGAATTTTCATCAGACATGTGTATTAAAAGTCTCATCATTTGAGAGGGTTATAATATGATCATATTATCAACCAGTAAGTTGATTATTTTAATGTCATTAAGATAGATCCTAATATCTTTAAATTTCAGGAATAAATCCAAGTGTCTATAGTGCATTATTTGTTTAATACCATACTGGCTTCAATTGCTATATTTTATTTGGGATTTTGTTTTCATTTTGTTAGCATATTAGCTCCATGAGGACTAAGATTCTCCACTATATCTCTACCATAATTTACTGTACCTTGTAACATTAAATAAATTATTATTAATGAATAGATGCCTATATATCTTTAAATAAGATTGCCCTTTTTAAAATTTGCTCTTATTGTCAAACTACCTCATTCTAATGTAGGGGCTATCAACCTGAATGTGACAAGTTAAAATGACATAGATGATTCCTCTCCTGTTCTCTCTGCTATAAATATTTTTTAAATGGTAAATAAAACGTAACTTTAAAAAAATACCATTTCATTTTAAAAAACACCATTTCATTAAAATAACCAAGAACAAAGGAAGGAACATCTCTGGTTCTATGAAGAAGAAAAGGCAAAGTCAGTGTAGTAAGCCTGAGAACAGATTACCTGGCCACTCCAGCGCTTTTCATTAGAGATAGATGTCCAAGAGGCTGGAGGTGGGGTCCTACTGACCCACAGAATTAGAATATGTGGCCTCAGTCCAATGAGAAGACAGACAGGAATTCAAAACCCATCCAACTGTATGAGCCAGGAGTGTTCAAGAGGTTCCCTTCCGTTCAGAAGCCAAGAAAGGGATGAGGAAGTTTGCCTATATCTACAGCCTTGGGTGAAATGAAAAAAAGTCAAAACCTCAGCCTCACCAAGCTCATCTTTGAGGCCTAAAGGTAGGACACTTTTGTAATTTGGCTGCAAGTAAAGAAATTAAGATTTTAAACTAGTGCAGGGCCACCAGACACTCAGGCAGCAGGCACAAGCTCCGCACTGCTCTGAAGCATCTTTCATACCTCGGGGTCCACAAGAAAAGCAAATAAAAAACATCAAAGTAAAGATCTAAAGATCATGAGCTCACAGAGAAATGCTACAAATTATATTAGAAACAAATTATAAGGTGGAATCAGCGGATGCCACAAACAGTATAATTAGCACAGGGCAAACTTCGGATTACAGAAAAGGCAGAAGAGGTTAAAAAATAATTATGACAAGATTAGAAAAATAGAAGAATTGAAACTATTTTGAAAAACAGGACACTATTAAGAAAATAAAGGGGGATTTATAAAATAGCCATACATAATTTGTACAAATGGAAAGGATAGTTATTGACTCTAAATCTCAGCGCATTGGTTAAATACCAGAATAGGCATTTCTGAAGAGAAAAATTAGTGTATAAATTGATATATTTTAAGACATAAATAATTTATAATTATATTATTTAGCCATATCTTTATGACTATATTTTCTCATTATATTTGATTTCTACATACTCTGTAATTTTTACATTCACTTTATCTTTGATATAAGTTAATTAATAAAAATCGCACAATGTACCAAGTACTTCGTTAATATATGGAAAGTGCCTAACACCTAGACTGTGCTTTATTAATATTTGCTATCATTATTTACATGATTTACCCAATTTAGTCCTTACAGCAATCTTATAAAATAGGAATTAATATTATTTCTTTTTTACTTGAAGGAGAAAGGTACTTGAAGGCTAAGTGACTTGCCTAGGTTCACACAGCTATTAAGAAATAGAATCAGATTTTCACCCAGACCCCTCACAGAATAATGACCCTCTGAAGATGTTCACACTCTACCACAGGTCACTTTGTAATTACTAAGTAGTTCATGTTTTGTTATCAATTCCTACTCTGGGGAAATTATTGAGTGTTTAAAAAAATTCATATATGTGATTTCTGATTATAGGTTGTATATTCTGATATTCATCTATTTGATTCCTTAGGTAATTTTTCAGGAAATGTTCATGAATTGTATGACAATTTTTTGTATATCTAAAAACATGTGTGTGTGTGTTTGAGTCAAATGAATGTTAATTGGGCGGTAAATAGAATTATGGGAAATCAGTCCTTTATCCTAAGAAAGCAAGTTGTACCACCTGTCACCGACAGAGCTGTTTTATCAAAACCCACTTTGGTTCCTCCTGGGCATTGTTTTACAAGCTTTCTGGGAAGTTAACCATGGCTATGTGAGTAATGGGACATTAGGTGGAAGCAACAGACGTCACATTTATGTTTGTCCCATAAAAACCTCACAAGCTTCTCCATTCTCTCTCCTATCTACTGACTGAAAGGAGAGGTCTCTGAAGACCTGGAAGAACATGGAACCCCAAAGAGGAACCCAAGTCTCTGAATGAGTACACGGAAAGCCACTTGCTCAGAAATACCTGCTGGGTTTTACATAAGCAAGAAGTAATTTCACTGTGTTAAGCCACTAAAATATGGAGCATTGGAACAGTATCTTGTATTATTCACCATAACCAATCTAAGACAGTTTTCTGGATCATAGTGTTTCACAGGTTTTATGCTAATGTTATTCTTTCCTTTTCTGATAACCAGCTTTTAAAATCCGATGCCTGTTAAATGTTCTCTTTGTCCTTGTAATTTACATTACCTGTAAGTATGAGTGTCTATTCATTAGTTCTGCCCTGCACTCAGGGAACTCTTTTCTTATGATTCATAGGTTGTGTTTGGCAGAATAATGACCCTCCAAAAATGTTCATATCCTAACCCCTGAAGCCTATGAATATGATATCTCTTATGGCAAAAGGGACTTTGATCTCAGATCAAATTAAGAACCTTGAGATGGGGAGATCATCCTGGATTTTCCGAGGGGGCCAATCTAATCACAAGGGGCCTTAACAGTGGAGAAATTTTCCCAGCTGTGGTCAGAAAAAATATCACAAGTGAAGCTGGGCCAAAGAGATGTATAGTTGCTAGCTTTAAAGGTGAAGGAAGGGACCATGAGCCAAGGAATGTGGGTGGCCTCTAGAAGTGGGAGAAGGCAAGGAAACAGATTCTCCTCTGGAGTCTCTAGAAAGAAATGCAACCCTGCTGACATTTTGATTTATCCCAGTGAGACCTGTGTCAGACTTCTAACATACTGAGCTGTAAGATAATGAATTCGTGTGTTTTAAGCCACTAAGTTTGTGGTATTTTGTTTTAGCAGCAATAGAAAACTAATACACAGGCCTTTGGTCAGCTCAGAAAATTTATTATATTATTTATTTTATTACTGCTTTTCTTCTCTAAATTCTATTTCCTCCTCCTAAAATTCAAATTATACATATATTGGATCATATAGATATATCCTTCATTACTCATAGTTCTCTAATTCCATTCCATCATTATTTGTCTTTATTTGAGTTCTAGTCTTCTAATGTACTAATTTTGTTTTACTGATACTGAAAATGCTCTCCTTAGGAACAATTAATTTTTTTTTAGTTCAGCAATTATTGTTTTAAATTTCCAAAACTGTTAACACTATATCAGCATCTTTTGTGACTGCAAAATTTTCTTGAGCCTCATTTAGAATCTCTATTAACTTTAAAAAGTTATCTCTAATTTCTTGTAATAATTGTGATACACTGGCGAACATGTTCTGAATGCTCAAATGGTTTCCCTCTTTTGAACAGCCAATTTTTTTTAATATGCCTGATTATTTTTCTCTGCTTGATCATCCTTATAGAAGTAGATATAATGATTATTTTTGGTATCTACAATACACGAAAAAAAATACTTAAGATATATTGGATTTTTCCTTGCCTGGATAGTAACTGACATTTCCTAAATGATAAAGATGGAGTTGTAAGCAGGAGGAGGTGTCCGGAGAGGTTTGGAGTTTCGCTCTTGTTTAAAACCAGTTTGTTCTTTTGTCTCTCTTAGCAGAGTAGAACCAGCTGGACATGGAAGCTCTCTCCAGACACAATATGACAGGACTTAACCAGGTCTGTCCCTGCCGTTCAATTCCCATACACAGCCCACTCTTGTCCCTTTAGTTTTGAAAATCATAAGTGGTATTGGGTGGAATTGCTATCATTTTAATTTGCAGGCACTGGGGAGAGGGGATTTTAGGTATGGAGAAAAGCATTCTTTGCAGTAAGGGGCAGGCAACATATGGGAGGAGCAGAAGGGACCCTAGATTTGATTGGTATCAAGATTTTATATCACCAGTTTGTACCACAAAGGACTATTTAGAGCCATGAATTTTCCTTTGGATTTCAGAGCTACTAGCATAATAATCATTGTTGGCTAAAGAGGAAATAATACCAATTAGTAGAAATGGCATTTTACAGAATATTTTTCATAATCCAATTATATTATTTGAGACCTGGACATTGCTGGATAGAAGAATAATCACATTTCATGAACAGTACTGTGATAAATGCTTTTACAAATATTATCTTATTCATTCTTGTTTAATTCTTTAAAAAAAACCTATTGAATAAACTTTGTAATCTCTGTATCACAGAGAAGATAACTGCAACTCAGAGGATTAAGTGTTGTCCAAGAAAACGTAGCTATAATTATTGAGCAGAACCTGGATCAGGATTTAAACACAGATTGGCCAACTCTAGATTCACTTCTGAAATTGAAGTGCAAATATATTTAATGGTAAACAAGAGGACATGTGAGGTATGTGTCTAAAGGAAACGATCTGTCTTAACTGAGACATCAGTGGTATAAATGATGTCAGTGGTCCTGGCTGTCCCAGAACTCTTGTCACAGCATAGTGTGAGGTTACCTATATCACAGAAGTAATGTGATTGATCAAGAATCTTTTGCACTTTTTAATATAAATTACATTTCTGTGATTTGTCACAATGTAATTGCTTCTGTGTGTAGTTCTTTTTCATGCTAAATTTCACATTTCCTTGATGTGGTCAGTTCCTACGAATTCAAATCAGTGGAATTCAAACAGGATTACATTTCTTTCATCTAAATAATTTATCTTAAAAAAATGGATGTGAAGAGAGTGGCTTAGAAATAAAAAGCATTAGATACACAGAATCTGCTTTGGCTTCCAGGAGGATGAAGGAAATTGCACAATAAATCAATTTTTATGGATGCTATTGACTTGCAACATTTGCTGCTTTTAAAAATTAATAGCTGAAATAATGAACATTCAAAAAACTCTCTCCACCATCAGTTTGATTAATTCCTTGATATGAAGTACAGATGACAGAGGCAATATTTGAAACTAGATTTTCCTGCAGTCCAGAGAAAATCCAGACAAAGACCATGATGGCCAATACGGTCTTTTAATTTTTTTTTTTTTCCAGTTAATTTGTGCAAAAGATCCCCTTGTATAGACATGCCCTATCCAATAAAATGAAAGTTTAATTATTTGTATAAATATTATTGTAAATGCACAATACTGCCTCCACAGTCCAAGTGTCATCATTTTATATTAATATTGCATTACAGTAAAACTGGTAATAAAGTGCTGCTCTGAAGAAATTGTGCATGGATTTTGAACATGGTACTCAGCCAGTAGAAGAGTTTATTAAAGTTACTGAATTATGTAGTGGGAAAAATGGAGTTACTAAAACCCTACCCATGGAAACTGCAATAAAATGGAGACAATGAAATGGTTTTAAGAAATTAGAAGCCAAACTTTGTGAATCTTTGCACCAATGTTAAATCCATGAATAGCTTCAGCTTCCTATAAACCATACACATCCACCCAAATTAGTTTCCAGTAAATTCATGCAAGCCCATGAAAACAAGAGACAACATAAGGCAGGAAGATACATACAGAACAGCAGGCCTAATTATGACTGTAGAAATAAAAATCCTCCCAGAGCTTTCCTTGAGGATCTTAGAGTCTTATAGCCAGAGGAAAAAGACAAAGAAGGATGCAGTTCTCATTTGGATCTTATCAAAAGGGCACTTATTTATCTCCTATTATATAAACTTGAATGGCTGACATGCTACTTCTTAAACTCCTGAACTTACCTTGAAATTGTTATTTTGTTGGAAAACATTCTTAGATCATCTAAGTAAATGTATATTTTATTAAAGTTAGGTCAGCACATCATTTGGTCCATGTGAGTATAAAACACAGCGATAGAGAGCATGGCTTTGGAGTCAGTCTAGCCTCAGTTTGCTTTGCAGCTCTGCCATTTGCTGTGTGAGTCTACACAAGTTAACTAACTTTGATGAGCTTCTCCATTCTTAGAGGGCTGATGCAAAAAATAAATAAATAAGGTATTCCCTGCGGTATGAAGGTACAAGGTATGACTATGGTAAACAGTTTGTAATAACATGTCAAGGGTCTCCAAGGCCACCTCCAGGTTTGGTGAGTTGCTAGAAATACCCACAGAGCTCAGAAAAACTGTTAGACTCATGGTTATGGTTTATTACAGAGAAAGAATACAGTTAAAAAAGCAACAGAGAAAAAAGGTGCATACGTTGGAGTCCAGGAGAAACCAGGAATGAGCTTCCAGTAGCTCCTTCCCAGTGGGGTCACATGGACAGCTCTTAATCCTCCCAACAACAATGTGTGATGTGTGCCAATTATTTTCAATGAGGAAAGCTCACCTAAACCTTGTGTCCAGAGTTTTTATTGCAGGTTAGTTATGCAGGCACAAAGCACCCACATGGCTGACCTTGGCTACTCAGGCTGTAGCCCCTCCAGAGATCAAAATGATACAGCATGGCCCAAGTTCCCAGGTAAACAGAAAGAGGCATTCACTGCAAGTCACATTGTGAGTACAAACTATCTGACAAGGCTTAAGGCCCTGGATATACAAATACACTCTTCTCGGCAGGATATTCCAAGGACTTAGAGGTTTCTCCCAGAAGCTGGTTTGTGAAAGAAGGGTGCTAGCCACAAAGCAGGGGCCATCCCAGGACATCTGGAATCAGAAAGAACATGAAGGGGCACTTCCTTCCCCCTGATTCCCTCTGATGAAAAAATGGTAGATGTAAAGGAATGAAACCCTTCTCAAACTTCTTAGAACCTGGCCCAGAGCTAAGCTCTCAGAAATAATCAGAATCGAGTCAGGATCAGCATCAGGTTTGAGTGGGATTCCCTTGCTTGAAAACTGACCCCATTACCGTGGTCATGGCTCCACAGATAGTGTGAGGCATCTAATATTGTGCTTCATTAAGGCAAGTAGTGGAGGCAACTACTTGAGATAGTTTGGTGAATTAGGCGCTTAGGAGAGAATCAGTGCTTCATAAAGAATTTGTCAAAACTCAGACTCTCTTTCTCCTCCTTCTTTTTAAAATTTGCTCAAGAAATTTCCATGCTTATTTGGAGTCGGCAGAATGATGGGCACATAAAGATATCAGATGTTAATCCTGAAACCTGTGAATGTTACCTTATTTGAAAAAAGGATATTTGCAGATGTGATTGAGTATCTTAAGCTGAGTAGTGTTACACAGGATTGTGTCCCATCAAAATTCGTATGTTGAAGTGTTAATCCCAGTATCTCAGAATGTGACCTCATTTGGAAATAGGATTGTTGCAGATGTAATTATTAGTTAAAATGAGGTCGTACTGGAGTAGGGTAAGCCCCTAATATAATATGACTGGTGTCCTTATAAAAGGGGAAAGTTCGAGACAGATACACATAAAAGGGGAACACTGTGAGAAGATTGCCAGCATACCTCCAGAAGCTGGGGATACAGGCATGGGACAGATTCTCCCACACAGCCCTCAGAATGAACAAACCCTGCTGAAACTTGATCTCAGACTTTTAACTTCTTGAACTGAGATACAATAAATTTCTGTTGTTTAAATAACCCAGATTGTGGTATCTTGTTACTGCAGACCTAGGAAACTAATACAGAGAGATTTTCCTGGATTATCCTTGTGGACACTTAATGCAATCATATGTGTCTTTGTAAGAGAGAGGCCAGGGAGATTTCACATAAACATAGAACAAGACAAAGCATAGCCAGAAGAGGAGGGAATGTGACCACAGAGGTAGAGACTAGAGTGATGTGGTCACAAGTCAAGGAATGCTGGCAGCAACCCAAAGCTGGAAAAGGCAAGAAAGGGATTCTTCCTCGAGCCTCTGGAAGAAGCACAGCTCTGCCAACACCTTGATTTTGACCCAGTGATACTCATTTTAGACTTCCAGACTCTAGGACTGTGAGACAATAAGTTTATGGCAATTCATTACAGTAGTCGTGGGAAAATAACACATATATTCATTTAATACAATACCTATGAATCCCTATTACATTTTCAAGAATAGAAATATGACTATAGCTGTGGCAAAGGACATTCCAGAGTGCTGTAATAGTGGATGGTCAATGTTTCATCTATACGTCAAGTTCATACTTACACATTTAAGGCACTTTATCAAATATAGGAATCAAATTACAGTAGCTATGAGGCTTAAGATTTTAAGGCTATTCTATCTTACGATACTAGTATAAAGTATTTTGAATGACCTTAGTGTATTTGGTCACTATAAAGATGTAAGCCTTCAGACAAAAAATAATGATCACTGAAAAACAGCATGGGTTCCCTAATCAAAAGTTACAAATGTATTTATTTTTTTTGCCAGCATTAGTAGACAGTAAGTTCTCAGACATATGATGGGTCTGGTATGCTTAGATGAAGACCTTTGAGGAAAGGTAGAAAAAGACAGGCTGGATGTAAAATGGTAACATGGTAAATCTATCTATCTATCTTTCAATTGATCAATTGATTGATCAATGTCAGGGTGAAAGGAGGTTTCAGGTAACATGGGCAGGCATTTATGGGGCACTTTTTATGGGCCAGCCACTGATCTCAGCCCTTCTGCTTTTACACATTATTTGTTCTCTCCACCTTCTCAGAATTCCTCCTTGGCCAACATTTTCCTGCTATCATTCTTACTCTTTCTCCTTGCCCTCTCTCTTTTCTACTTTCTTTGTCATACAGTATTTCTGCTCATTTCTTTTTTTTTTTTAAAGATTTTATTTATTTATTTGACAGAGAGACAGCATGAGAGGGAATACAAGCAGGGGGAGTGGGAGAGGGAGAAGCAGGCTTCCCACTGAGGAGGGAGCCCGATGTGGGACTCAATCCCAGGACCCTGTGATCATGACCTGAGCCGAAGGCAGATGCTTAACGACTGAGCTACCCAGGTGCCCCTTTCTGCTCATTTCTTAGGCAGATTTAAAGATAATTAACTCCAGGGTCAACCGCGTGGCTCAGTCAGTTAAGCATCTGACTCTTGATTTCGGCTCAGGTCATGATCTCAGAGTTGTGAGATGGGTCCCACACTGGACTCTGTGCTGGACAAGGAGCCTGCTTAAGATTCTCTCCCCCTCTTCCACTGCCATCCATTTGCACATGGGCGCTCTCTCTCTCTAAAAAAAAAAAAATAATAATAATAATTAACTCCAGTTCTGTGCTGTTTTAATATAATAGCTACTGAGCACTTGAAATGCGGCTAGTTCAAATTGAGATTGCTGTAAATACAAAATACATACCAAATTTTGAAGACTTAGTATTAAAAAATGTGAAATGGCTCATAAACAATTTCTTACATTGGCTACATGTTGAAATAATAGTATTTTTGATATTATTCTGTAAAATAAAATATATCCTTAAGATAATTTGACCCAATTAATGTGGCTACTACAAATTTTAAATGACAAACGTATCTCACTTGTGGCTTCTCTAGATGAAGGCTACGGACCTTGCATTTGTATCATAAGAAAAAAATTTTGTTAACAACTTCTGCTAAAAATTTCTGGCGTAGGTAGGTAGTCTACGTCAGGAAAATTTTTTGCCACTCCTTTAGAGCCCAAAGTGAGCACAGGCAGTTGTGGTTTGAAATGACAATTATTTTTTCTGTAACCAATGACAAAAGCTACTTAATCAGTTCATTGAACTTGTTGGACACAATTGTATGATTGTTGAGAGCAGCCATCCTCCTCCACACTCTGTCCTTCCAATAGTGTTCTTTGGAATTGATCTTTCCCACCCTGATGAAATTTCAAGCAGTTCCCAAAGGTTTGCTGGTCTCTTTCAGAAAGAATAACAATCTCATTTCAAAAATTTAAAAATCTCATCAAATCTCACATCACAGTTTAATCTATTATACAATTTAAATTATCTTTCCCCAGCTGGGGCCTGCCTCAGCTGTGTATCCTGCAAAGAGCAAGGGAAGCACACTTGATGTCTGAATTCTGCAACCTCACCCCTCCCCACAGCTGCTGTCGTCCCTTCCAAAGCAGTGGAGAAGAGGGGAAGTGCCAGGGAGAAAAAGTCTCAAATACCACCTGACTTGTACAGTTAGCACATGGCCTCAGGACTCTGTGGGCAGCAGATAAGCAACTGCTTTTTCTCTCTGGGCCTTTATTGAATGCCTCTGAGATCCTCCCGGTACAGAACTCTAACCACAGCTCTGGTGAGGCAGGAGACAAGGCATCTAGCTGATCACTGTCTCTGAAGCCTGTGTGCTTCCGACCGGCTGTCCGGTGCTGGCTCTGTCCACCTCTTCATCCCATTTTGGTATGATTCCCAGTCAAGATGGCTGCAGGCTGCTTCCTTTTGGTGGAGTGCACATTTGTTTCTGGGAAACTTGGTACATTTCTCTCTGCTCTCTCCCAGCCTCTTCCCTCTGTCACCATCTAGTCTGCCCTAGGTTTTAGAGACTTTCCAGGGTCTCTATGTGCCCAGATTCCAGGGAACATAAAGCAAGCATTCCAAATGATTTGTTTCACACAGCCCCTATTTTGGCTTGAGATGGTGTACATTCCCCTTAGCTCCTTCGTGAGTAGCTGGAAGGGGGAAATGCCATAGTACTGTAGCAACTCTTCCAAGATAATTTAGACTCTCTGTATGAGTTAGGGTAGTCTAGAAAATGATAACAAATGGAACACCAACTTTCAGTAGCTTAAAAAATTTATCTAGCTCTCCCATAATAGTCCTGGGTGGGGGGGGGTTAAGTGGCTGGCTCTCTTCAGATGATCATTCAGGGACTCTTTCCATTTTCAGCTACAGGAGTTCCTACAGTTTCGTCATCCTCTGCATCCAGACTGAGAAAGGAGGAGCCCTTGGAGAGACACATCCGCTCTCTTGAAAGCCCTGGCCTAGAAGTGGCGCACGTCTCTTCTTCTCCCATCTCATCACTGGCCGTACCAACTTGTACCGGAGCCTGAGAAACATGTTCCACCCACATGCCCAGCTACAGCTCTCTCTCTATGGAAGGAAAGAACAGACTTTGCTTTACAGTTGATGATATTTACCACAATCTCCAGGAACACTGAGCTCCCCATGAATCTTTTGCCTCTTCCTTATATACCCTGGGGGAAAAACAGCGATTAAGGAGTTTTTCTTAAAAAAAAGTAAGGAGAGATCATTTCATCGTGCCTTACAGCATGTCGGGAAGAGGGGCTGTGTCCCTCCAGTTGGCATGTAGAGATACTCGTACCCATACTGTTGTCTTTCTCAGCATTTTGAGTCTCAGTCGAAACTGAGACAGAGTGTATCCCTCTAACTATTACTCAATCATTTAATAAGTACCCATTCTATGCTCTGCACTTTCTATTTCTCATCTCATTTATTCTTACAACAATTCTTTGACATAGGTATTAGGCTCAGAGAGGTTATTTGACTTAATTTAATTAATTAAAACAGAAAGTACAAAGAGGAGCTGAAATTGAAACTAAATTTTTCAGGCTCTTATGATAAACTGCCTCTTGGTTACCCCTTTTAATATTGACATTTTATAATATTTACTTTTCTCTCTTTTAGTCTCTTTTTTTTAGATTTTTATTTATTTATTTGACAGAGAAAGAGAGCGCGTGCACAAGCAGGCAGAAGGAGAAGCAGGCTTCCCGCTGAGCACTGGGAGCCCGATGAGGGGCTTGATCCCAGGACCCTGGGATCATGACCTGAGTCGAAGGCAGACGCTTAACCAGTTGAGCCACCCAGGCGCCCTCTTTTAGCCTCTTTTAACTTTCCTTTAAAATTTTGACATCAATGATATAAATGAAAGAAATGTATGTGCATACATATATACAGTATTTATTTCCAATGTATATCTTCATCTATACATACTGATTACACTTGAAAGAATATAGAAACAATCACTGTGAAAAGTAAATAAGATTTTTTATAGGGAAAATTCTTTCTTCAAATTTTTTACTATCCATGGAATATCTCTTAAAATTTACTATTGAAAGAGAAACATGCAAAATGGAAAGCATTATTCTGAACATAATATTTACCAATCAAAATAAAACCACCTGCATCTGTATGAAAATAAAAAAGCTTGACTATACAATTTCTAATATGTTCAAGCATTTACAAAGCCTTTAGGGATAAAGTACTGTAGTATGATTTTTGACTTTCAGTGGACTATTAGGCTTCAATTACAAACCAATTGGAAGTGTTAGGGGAGCAGATTCTATACTGAGCTTCAAGAAACAACTCCCAGAACACCCATAAAGGGTCTGCCGAAGAACTGTTGCCTCTGCCGTGATTCTGACATGGAGGGGCTCGTGAAAGGCCACCAGAGCTGCTGCTTCCAAGACAACACCCTTCTGTGTGCTCTGAGCCAGGCAAGTGATCGGCCACTGTCCCCATCCCTTGACACCCATGGATTTAGAGGATGGGCATTTCAGCCTTCTGCTGTGGCTGGTACCAAAAACCTCCACAGAGACACTTGTCAGCAGGAATAGCAGAAGCAGCCAAAGTGTGGCCTCTGCCTCATGACACTGATATCTCCCTTTCACGTGTCACCACGGCTCCTCTCTTGAGTGAAAGCTCGACTGTGTTCAGAAGCTAAGCTGTAAAGGAGTCTTGCTTTAGCCTTTGGCCTGCACAAAATTATGCTGCAAGGAGTGGGAATGAAGCTGGGGAGTCAAGCTGCTGCATCCACCACAGCGGGGAGGGCAGGGAGGTTTGAATATCTTTTTCATGTGCAAAAAGGACAAATTAATGCTAGATAATTTGCAGGCAGGCACTGGTTTTCTGATTGCGTGTTTTAAATGTGCAGTCACTCTTCAGATGAAAACATTACTCCTATCTGGAAAAGTCTTGACATGACAAATAAGCAGCTATCCGATGACTTCAATTATAGCTGTTTTTACAAGGACCCTTGAATGGGTCATGCTACGACTCATTATTTTTTCCATTTCAAACAAAATAATTAATTGTACTCACTTGGGAATAGTTTTGTCTGGATGAAAAGTAGAATTTTATTCAGAAAGTCTATTTCCCTTCATTTAACTATGTGTCAGGCCCTGAGATATCTCTTTTGATCCTTACAACTTTTAAAGGTAGGAAATATTAGTCCTATTTTATAGGTAAGGAATTGAGTCTCAAAAAGGTTAAGTAATCTGTCTAGAGTCATACCACCAGGAAAAAAGTCCAAGCTAGGTTGTGACCCTGGTTCCCCCTTAATATTAGGAGATTGCCACACAGTTGGTGCTATCCTTTGTGTTTAATAACTGCTCACTCATTTTCTTTATGCCTGTGTACTTTGCCAGATTTCCATGTAAGCAGTGGCATGTCATCTTCATGGCGTGACATCTCATCTGCCTCTGCAAGCTATTGAGAAAGAAAGGCAGGGCTCTGCCATTCCACTAAGGTGAGAATTAGAGAAGTTGGTAACAGTGGAGGGGCTGAGAGAGAGGGAGTATGCCTAATGGCAGTGTAATCAGATAGACAGCTGGGAACTAGGAAAACCAAAGCTGCCCATATAAGAAATGGGAGAGGGGTGAAGGAAGAGTGGGAAAAGAGAATACAATTCCCGTGGAGCTGCCATAGTTGACATCAAAAAAATTCTGCTACCATGGCTAGGAAAGGGAAAATGATATGGAGCAAGGATGAAGAGTCACTATGTAGACAAGGGCTGCCATTCATACTGAAGTAGATGCATAAGCCAGTCAAATGGGTCATTTTGGTTACGGTGAACTTGTCAAACAGTAAAGAAAGTCAATCGTAGAAAAGACAATTAAATTATGAATTTGAATCCTTAGAGACCAATAATAATAAGTAACCAAAACCTATAATCATGTCTTAAGTTGCACATATAATTATGATTTTAATAAAAATATGTATTTATGAAAATTCATGGGGAAATCACTTTGTATTAAGATAAAGTAAATGATTGTGTCTTAAATGAAGTATAATTCAGCTGAGTTTCAAGCTGCTTAATAGAATTCAGAGTAAAAGTAATGTCACCAAACACAGATATTTTAAAGCATTTTATTTTTTTTAATATTTTATTTATTCTTTTATCTATTTATTTAAGAGAAAGCACAAATAAGGGAAGCAGCAGAGGGAGAGGGAGAAGCAGGCTCCCCGCTGAGCAGGGAGTCCCATGCAGGGCTCGATCCCAGGACCCTGGGATCATGACCTGAATCAAAGGCAGACATTTAACTGACTGAGCGACCCAGGTGCCCCTTTAAAGCATTTTATAATTATGATATAAAAAATATACAGTTTTGGTGAAATTATAGGTATAATATTTCCATGTTGATATCTTGGCTTTGGGACAACTATGGAAAATGTAAACAAGGGGAACTCTTTACCCAATATGGTCAATACATTTGAATTAATATCCAGTGATTTTTTTTTCCTGGTTATCTTGTTCACTTATTCAAAGAATATTTATTAAGCATATTCTTATGTGACTTGGCTTTGAAAAAAGGATTTCCAGGAACTCTTAATTTTGCAATAAACTCACTGTCTAATGTCTCTTTACATTCACCACTCCAAATGCTCTCCCCAAATAGAGAGATTCTGTGCTTGTATTTTTATTCAGTATTATTAATGTAAATAAAATTATATTACCACACTAATCCAGTCTACCTGCATTTAAAGCTCAAGAAGACTACCTTACAGGTAGTATGAAATATGCCATTGGAGCTTAACTCTTGATCTAGTGCCCTGTGAATTCGTTTTTAAAAATGGAAGGGCTATCCATTCATGAACCAACAAATCATTTAAAAGTTATTTTATGGCACTGATAGTTCAGATATTTTTCAGAAAAGTTTAAAACACCTTTCCATTTAAAATAATTTCACTTTTTAAGTAATTATTATCACAAAAAATAATCATTTTTTCAAATTTATTTCAAATTTAGCATCACCTCTGATATCAAAATAATCAAATTTATTTTCTAATGACATCTTTTTTACTAGGTGCCTAACTTAATTTGTTTACAAACTATTTGATAACTTTAGTCTCCTAATCTAAGAGGAAAATAGTGAGTCCAAATAGCTATACATCTACACAGGAGTTTCTGGTTATGAACAGAAAACTAACCAAGACATAAACTGAGAAATTATGGATAGTGAATCTATCTGCAGGGTGTTATTACTGCATCCCTAAAGGTCTCATCTGTATGAATGCAAACATCTTCCTGAACCATAATGAGACCCAGTGTAAATCTCTTCAGGGTCATGTTTAACAGTCTATGCCTATGGAAATCATAAGATTATCTGCAACACTGCTCAGTTTCTTTCTGTTTCTAGCTGAATTAATTCTGCTCTATTGCACAGTTGAGCATCTGAGTGATTTCTAAAACAATAAATAACACGCTCTGAGAGGCTGACTTTAACTTTCCTGAAACTTCGAAAAATAGTGTATATTAATCATAAGGGTAAAAATTCACTAGATATTTATTGAAATAAAAAAAAGTAATGTATGGTGATTAACATAACATAATAAAAAAAATAAAAGAAGAACAAAAACAAAAAACCAGAAAAAAAAATACAGCTTAACATTTTTACAAATCCTACTGTCTAGCCTGCTGACTGGGCTAGCAACATTCAATAAATATGAAGACAAAAAAGCTACCCATCTATAGAGCTTTACTGAGCCTTTGCTCTTAGGTATTATAATGCTAGTAAATGAGAATGTGGAAACTATGTTTACACTAATAATGAGGCAGTGAAAGGAAGTAAATAAAAGAGGAAACAGTTATACTTTCTTCTGGATATAAAATACAAACAATTGTGAAGACAGAGAAATATTGAAACAAGAAAGCTCTAAGTCTACTTTTACTTACTACAAGAAACATATTCAGGCAGCCATAGTGGATAGCATGTAGAGGGAACCAAACATCTTTTATTAAAAGTGATTAAGTGAGGGGCACTTGGGTGGCTCAGTCAGTTAAGCATCTGCCTTTGGCTCAGGTGATGATCTTGGGATCCTGGGATCCAGCCCTGCATCAGTCTCCCTGCTCAGTGGGGAATCTGCTTGAGATTCTCTTCCTCTTCCTCTCCCTCTGCCCTTCCTCCCGCCTTGTGCACGCACGTGCATGCGTGCTCTCTCTCTCTCTCAAATAAATAAAATCTTTTTAGAAAAGTGTTTTAAGTGATAGAACATGCATCAGGAAAAATATATACACATATATATGCAAAAATCTGTGTGTGTGTGTGTGTGTGTGTGTGTATTCCTTTATTTCACACAGAGAGACAACATCAGTTTTAATGGATAAATGTAATTCCATGCTGTACTAGTTTTTGAATGAGTAAAACTATCAATGGGACTACCATAGAAAAAGAAGCATAATTCAAATAGAGTGTCCCAGAAAAAAACCACATGGGCTCCCACTTTGGAGTCTAGCTGGTGGCTCCAAGCCCTGCCAATGGCCCCGACTCGGCCTGACTTGGTGTCATCTTTGAGAGGTCTGAATTTTGTACACAGCTTCATTACCACTGGGCTGGAAACAACCTTGGATTGAGTATTTTGTTTGGGAGTTATTTTGCCAGGGCCTTTTGAACAGTAGTGTCCCAATTAAGTACTAGATATTATTTATGATGAGCTTTTTTTTTTTTTTAAACAACAATATCCTTTCAGAAATTTCTAACTACTTTGTAACTGCATGCTTAACCTGGTGATAAAAGCAGTTATTAAAAGTCTACCTTTTCCAAAACAAACAAACAAACAAACAAAAAGCAAGAAAAGAAAAAGAAATATAGTTAGAATTAGTTTTATAGTCACTGATAAATTACTTAAATGAAAAATTACAAATAACAAAAATAACTTTCATGACAAGTGAGAAGAATTTTATTTGTATTTCATGTCATCTAATTAGATATATTATTCATGAAAGACTCCAGATGGACAGAAGTGAAGACTGAAGTAATTTACACAGAAACAAGGTGCAGTTCATGAGGTAGCACATTCTCATGGCTGTGACTCGGGTTAAAATCCCACTTCTTCATGCAATGTATACTTCGCTAATATATGTTTCCTCATGATGAGATTCAAAATAATACTGTCAACCTTATCCCAGCAGATGATCTAAGGTTAAACAGATGAACTAAATAACTAAATAACATTAACAGGTTAAATCTACAGTAATGTAATTGTCCTGTATAAACTCACAGCTACAGTCAAATTACTAAAAACTAGTAGTTTTATTTATGGATTTATTATTCACTTTTAACATAAGGTCTAAGTTCTTGCAGAGAACTATTTCAAAATATTTTAAGTTTCCATTGATTACTTATCCAATTTTTTCCTCCAACCTAATAATATTTCTGGGCATGCTGAGTTTATAGAGAAAACGGTAGTGGTTAAAGACTTTGATTTGAAAGGTCAGAGCAATACAGAGGAGGAGGTCTGGACTTGGAGCCCACATTTCATATTCATACTCTGACATCATTTGTATTATTACAAGCAAGTTTTAAATCTGTCAGAATTAGTCTTTTTGTCTGCAAAATAGGAGTGATAATAGCTAGTTCATAGAGTTGCTGTGAAGGAACTCGTCCAGGTACACAAAAAGCCCTTGGCTACATCAGAGAGAGTCATTGAATTTGAAGATAAGTCAACATAGTTAAGGTATTAGCCATTGTCAGTGAATGCAGCCAGGGGTTTGAATTTTCTGTCCTAAGGAGTAATGTGTTAATAATATGTGGGCAACTTGGAAAACATCCCTCTTGGTCCTTTCCCCCTTCTCTATTGAATCTGTGATAAATGTTTAATTTAAAAAGTTTATTATAAATATAGTAAATACAAATCAAAATGTAGATCTATGTTAACTCTTGTTTCAGAAAGTGCTTCACATTTATATTAAATGCTAATCTGGCAAAGAATCCAGTTTAGATAGCTATAACTCTCTAGTAAGCAGGGGGAAATGAAGCATGAAAAGTGTGGTCCAGTAGCTTTTATGTTTTGAATCACTTTTCATCAGCAGGAACTCTGGTCAGTACTAGTCTCAAGTTAATTTGCAAACATTTTAATTTGTATTCAAATGTTGTCACTATGACAATTGATTAAAACCATTAATTTCATGTGCAAAATGTGAAAATCTTGGCACAGATTGTATCTGTGACTGTGTGTGTGTAAGAGTATGCATATTTTACCCCCACTCTTTTTCCATGAAAGAAAAAAACAAGTAGGAAGATATAGGTCAATTTATTTTTTATTTTGGAAAAAAAATGATCAATAATGGAGAGTGACAGATAATGTCTTAAAAAGAGATCCTCTACTCCAAGCCCAAATTCTCTTAGCTGGACCATAACAGCCTCTCAAGCGATGTGTTTACTTACTATCTCCATGTGAGTATCCATCCCCCCAGTATCCACCACCTCCTATACACACACATTGACTACAGGAAAACATCCAAACTTGTACACAGAACAAATGCCCTTTGCAGCCACCACTTGGGCTGTGAGCCCTGCCAAGGCAAAAGCAAGGGTTTTTTTAGTTATTCTTTATCTTATTCTAATGCTGACTGAAGGTTGAATTGAAGTGTCCCTAAATGTGTCATGTGTTCACATGCTCCTTGCTCTTCCCTCAGCCTGAAATAGCTTCAGTTTCTTTCCCAACTGGCAAACTCTTCGATGTCTCTTAAGACCTACTTCTATACCCCCTCTTCCATGAAACTTACTCAAAACTCTTACACACTTGTGGCAGACCTGATCCCTACTGACTTCTCTGTGCACACACTGTACTTTCTACTTATCCCCATTACTATTTCTCTTTGTGTATGTAAGTAATTATAAATTATTTCAGCACTTCTCATGAGCCAGTCTCTATGCTATGTACAATTGGTGAGATATGAAAAAGAAACACCCAATCAGAGTGTAAGTGGGCTATAAGGGAAACTTTATATGGCAGAGTCCTGAAATCAGAGTGAAAACAAAATCCACCTTAGGCTATACATTTCTTTCTCTATCTCTTCTCTATCTCTCTATCTGTGTATAAACATAAATATAGGTATATTTATACACACACTTTTTTTGGTCTACTTGAACAGTGCAGGGCCTTCTAGAAACCGAAACCCCTTCTTTTGTGATTTGAGTTATGTTAAATTATTTTAGCAAGCATATCTCACCTTTCCTACATAGGAGTCTAGTTGATTGATGTTAAACATTAGGGAGGATACATGGCTCCCGCAAATGTCCTTGATGCCAAGATACCAGGAAATGTGATTGAAGACTCTCCCAGTGGGAATGGGTAAGTTCTCTGTGATATACCAAAATACATCAAGAGTCCATACAAAGGCAAGATCACCAGATTAGGCCTTCAAACGATGTAATTTTTTCTACTTATAGGCTCACTTCTATTTCCAACCATAACATTCTAGTTTTTATAATGGAGTGTAGGTTGCCATGGCAGTAGAAGATTGATATGGAAATGGATTTTGGAAAATGGGTCATTGGAGAAGAAGTGTTTTAACCTATAAAATTCTTTGTCACAATTACTCATTTGGACTTTGCCTAAGACATCCTATTCCTTAACCCTATGTTGCTGGCAAACGTTCTACAGACTCTAAAACATTCTAAGATTATCTACACCAAAGACAACTCCAGGGGACAGAGTTCTAAAGGGTACTCATCTTCACAATCATTCCATTTAGTCTGTATCATATTATCTCCATTTTATAGATGGAAAAACCTGAGATAATAAGGGATTAGTACAGATTACTCAATTCATTGAGTTAGTAATAAAACAAAAATTTCAATAATGTCTGTCCAGTTCAAAGCCTTCTTCTTTTTCAATTTTTGGTCATTCATTCAACAGATGTATATGTTGTTCTGCCATGTGTAAAACATGGGTAGACTCTGAGGATGCAATGGAGAACCTGAATTCACAGTTCCTACCCTTACGGAAAGTTTATAATTTAGTGTGAGGTCTATATAATAAACAGGTAAAAAATGTAAATTAAAAATTGTGCTGTGAAGGGAAAACTTAAAACCAAATGCTAAGGTAGGAAATAACAGTGCAGATCCTAATTTACATGGACTATACAGGGAAGGCCTCTAAAAGGTGTTATTTAAACTGAGACTTCAGAAGATAAAAAAGAGCTGGGCATGTGAAGGGCAGAGAGAGGATATGGCAGGCAGGGGAAACACTGTATATATAATTACTCATATATATATGTTTATATATGTTTATATATATGTTTATATATATGTTTTTATATATTTATGTATATTTCAGTCATATATATTTAATGACTGAAAAAAGCAAGCAGACTGAATCTAAGCTTTTCATTAAATTGCCCATATATATATATATATATATATATATTCCTTGAGCAAGGGAAGAACTTGAAAGAACTTGACAGGTTGTAGGGCCAGAGAAAGACCAGTTAGGCTGGGGCACAGTTACTACCATGAGAAGCCACAAGAAAGGAGCCTGGAAAAGGGAGGAGACAGATCATAGGTGGCTTTGTAGGCTGCAAATATCAGACACATCTAGAATCCCAGCTCACATCCTTGGGATCAGTGCTTCTCACATTTTTATATGCATATTAAATCCCCTGGAGATCTTGTTAAAAAGTAAATTCTGGTTCACTATTTCTGGGCTAGGGCTAAGATTCTGCATTCTAACAAGTTCCTGAGTGACACAAATGCTGCAGGACTGTGGACCACCCATTGAGTAGCAGGGTTCTAGGGCCTACTTTTTTTACTCTACCATTGGAAATTATGGGCCCATTCAGCCATTCTGATGCATGACCGAACTGGAAGTGTGAGGGCATGGACACTCCTTAGGACAGCCCTTAACTGATGGGAACAAAAGCCAATGTATTAAATTCTCTCCTCTGCGAACTCTCAAGTGTGTTCTCTACATGACTCCTCAGAGTTTCCCAATGGGATCGAGCCTCAGTTGGCCACAGCGGTGACCAGCTCAGGGGCATACCCTTATTTCACCCATCCCTACTTCTTTGAATTACCTTGTTAGTTAGAAGTTTCAACATGGACTAACTCATTAGTGAAAATTGTTTAGTTAGTTTTGACCAGTCTACATTGTCTTATGTTAAATTGTGTTTATATAGTAAGTGGGGATAAGGGAGTGTTGGGGACCTGTGTAAATTCAGGTTTGAGATTGGAGATGCCCTTTACACTCAACCAGCTCTAGGAATCAGGGGTAAAGTAGCTGCCTAACTCAGGATCAAGAGAAGGATGACTAGATTAACCACCACCCAATGACAAATATTTATTACATGGGAGGTGAGCTCCTAGGAATTTGCTTTTTTTATTTCTCAGTTCTTTGTTAATTATCATAATCAGATTCCCACTCTCAGGATTACCATGATTGTTCTGTCCGAGTTGTGTGCATTTGTCAGCTCCTGAATATGTCACTCTTTACCTTAAATCATTAAAAATTCACACACCAGGGTATTAAATTCACATTATGCATAAAAATTAACATTTACACCATAAGTCACCTGGAGATTAGTAGATAAGATTAAGAAGTGAGAATAACATTCTGCTCAGAACTTTAAAATACTAATTGTTTTCAAGTGAAAAATTTACAGTAAATGAAAGAAATATGCCTTGATTATGACTGCTTTTTAAACTTTTTGTGCATGTGAGTTTTCAACTTGAAAATATAAAAGCATTTTACCTGTTTTACAAGGACACAGTGATATCAAGAACCTTGATAAGAATATCAGGTCTTCCTACTGGCCAGGCACATTCATGCCCTCTTATCAAGTGCAAGAATGATTTTATGTCTGGCATTTTAAACACCTTGTGGGCAGCGACAGAAAAAGAAGCAAGCAGTCATTCATCCCCTCAAAAAAAAAGTCTTAGGAGCAGGCTCACTAAAATTTAATGACTGAAAAAAGCAAGCAGACTGAATCTAATCTTTTCATTAAATTGCCTAGCTTCAATTACTCTAACTGGGTTCCAAGTGCCCTAAATATATTTGAATAGTGACTGCCAGTTTTTCATAATCCTCTTCTTTCAAGATGGCAGAGGTATTTCCAAGCCTCATCACTATGTGAGGTCTCTATCCTGGCTGACCAGATGCGCAGGCAGGAGAACCGTGAAGAGGCTGCGGCCAGTTTTTCTGAACTAGCTGAAACCTCATTCAGAAGAAAGGGAAACAGTATTGAAAACAATGGCAGCAGAGATGTATCTAAAAAGAATTAATAAAAGAGTATGTTGGATGATGAAATTCACAAGTGCTCTGAAGGAACTGCACACAATTGTTTAGAGCTTTATATGCCTTATGAGATTTTCCTACTTTTTACAAAGCAATTGTTCTGTATCTACCTCGAAGTTGTAGTACGTGATCCGTTGATGGAGTAAAGCACTCTGCTCTTCTTTGTGAAGAAGCCTGTTTTTATCTATTAAAAATTGGCTCTTACATTTCTATGTAAAATAAGGCCATGCTCTGTCACCATAAACTTGATTCACATGAGCTTTTTTATAGGTCTACGTGTTCATAGTCAAGGAGCAAAACCTCTTTGGTGGGAGGCACTGACATTTTGATTGTAGGAAGAAGGAAATGGCAATAATTTCTCAGAAGCTGGGCAGATTATAAAAGAGATATAGAAAATGCGACCCAGGCTGATAGTGTAACACCTCTAAAACACAGATGGTTGGCAGCACTCTGATAAGATGTCCCCCCACTGAATAAAAGTACAAAGATTGAATAAATCAAATGCCCACCATTGTGAACCAGCAAGCGCATGGAACCATTTTCCCCACATTCCATCCCTTGTTCTATATGGACACAAATTACATAACCTCGGGCAAGATGAGGAAGCTGTGTGTGATAAGCCCCCAAAACTCCCTAACCTTTTCAAATTCAGTAAGGTATTTTATGGTAACAGCTCTCCAGTTAGATATATACAAATTGCCTGCAGCACCGAATAATCGTTCTGACTAGCCGCACACTTGCTGCATCCTCACAACTGACTTTTAAAAGATGTAGGATCCTAGATAATAAACGCAACTGCTAAATGTCCCCAAAGTCACCACTGAAGGTGTCATCAAAGAAAGTCTACAGCACAGGCATAAAAATGATGGACATATTTATTCTTTCTTTAAAATAAGAGACTGGGATGCCTGGGTGGCTCAGTCAGTTGAGCATCTGACTCTTGGTTTTGGCTCAGGTCGTGATCTCAGGGTCCTGGGATTGAGCCCTGAGTGGAGCTCCATGCTCAGTGGGGAGTCTGCTTGGGGATTTCTCTCCCTCTTCCTCTGCCCCCATCATCTGCTTGTGCATGCTCTCCCTCTCTCTCAAATAAATAAATAAATCTTTAAAATAAATAAATAAATAAATAAATAAATAAATAAAATAAGACACCAAATAAATAATTATATGCTGAGGTTGTTTCAAGATGATAGTGATAGAATGGTGCCATCCATTGAAATATTCTGAAAAAAATCTGATTATATATTCTCCTAAATGTCTTCAGAGTGCATTATTATTATCCTCACTCTGCCCAAATACCAAAGAAAAAAGCAGCCAACATATCATAAAATATATTATAAGAATATTATTAGCCAGTTGAAGTATATATAAACTATATCCCTTTTGTTACAAATTACGTATATTAAAATACCAGAAAACTTTCCCTACTAAAGTCAGAACTGTGCAGTTAATTTTCAAAACCTAGTCTTAGTGAGGAAGAGGGAGCCTCTCTTTGAAGTAGGCCTGGGCTCTAGGCCTACAGAAGCCACTAGAAAAATTTTAAAAGAATAAGAAGGTAAAAATATTAGGCAATAAGCCTCTTACTCTGTATTCCTTACTGCTGATAAATTATACTACAGTGGAATACACAACTCTATGGGTACAATGCCACCAGAACTCCTTACAGTACAAAATCAGGCAGCACTCCCGTTTCCAGGCACACGCTACCTCCTGTTTACCACACCCACCCCTCACAGCAAATGAGCTGGTATAATAAACAATTTGTCTGGTCTTTGTCATGAATCCTGGTAGGGAGCATCAAAAGCCCTTGAAATTCCTTAAATGATGAGTGTCCATGTTATACTAATGAGGTGTCTCGCTGTAAGCCCGGGTAGCTTTAGGCTGGGGGCTGGTCACCAGAAAGACCAACAACCTGCTTAGAGGGTCCAGACATTAAGCTGCCTGATCTCTGGGAAGATGAAAGGAGCTGGAGATTGATTCAAGCATGCTTACATAATAAAATCCCCAAAACTCTGGATGAGAAGACTCAGTGGAGTTTCCTGGTTGGTGAACACATCAATGTGCAGTAAGGGTGGGGAGAGCTGAGACATGCCCTGATTCCACAAGAAGAGGGCACAGAAACTCTGTGATCCTTTCCAAGCCTCACATTATGTTCACCCTTTATAAATAAACTGCAGTCATAAATATAGCAATTTCCTGAGTTCTGTGAGCCACTCTGGCACATTATATAACCTGAAGAGGTCATGAGAATCCCCAAATTTGCAGCCAGTCATTCAGACGTCTGGGTGACATAGGGATACCTTGAGGGTTGTGGCTGGTGTCTGAAGCAAAAAAAAAAGGGTGGAGGACTTTGTCCTTAACCTATGGAGTCTGTGCTAACTCCAGGTAGTTAGTGCTAGAATTGAATTGCAGTATATGTAGTTGGTGTTAGACCAGTTGGGGGTGAAACAGAGTAAGTGGGAATATTTTAATAAGATTAAATTTCTAGAAAGTTCTAAAGAAAGATCATTTGAATAAAGAAAACTATGGAAATTTCTAAGTAATTGTGAAAGGAAAAAAAGAAGTTAGAAGTTCACATCACATTTATCCTTTCTGAAAACAAAAATTTGAACTTGAACTTGACACTGTTATCAAGTGTGCCACATAGGACTTGTGCCATGTGAGATTAATAAAATAAGAATATGTTTCCTGTTCTAGGGTATAACCACACACACATTTGGTATGCTATTTAGTAATATTTGTATAATCATAATATGATATGATAAATGCTGTTTATTGGTTTTCAGTCTCTAGACTAATCAATATATATACAGTACTTAATGTTGGCGGCACATTGAAATTGCTTAACTATCTTATGAAAAATAGTAAATTCATAGGCTCAACACCAGAGATCCCTATTTAATTGGTCTGGGGTGAGGCTTGGCATCAACAATTTTTTTAACACCCACAGATGATTAACATGCAGCCAGCGTTAAGAACCATTGCAATAATAGCATGGGACACTTAATTATACAGAATAAAATGTAAAGGTTACAAACCTTGATGAGGTAAAAGAAAAGAATGGGGTAGCTGACAGAGGTGTGGGAGCAGGGCAGAGAAAAATGATGGACAGAGGATAAGTTTAGCAGCGTACTCAACAGGGCAAGAGCCAGTGATGTCTATTTAATATTAAAAAATAGAAGTTGAAGTATATTATTTACAGTTATGAAGATAACTACCAGAAGCATTTAAAAAACAGCAATGGGCTAATTAAGGAAGTCTCTGAGCGATAGTAAAGGAGGTAGAAGACAGACAAAGAACCTAAAATTGGTTAATCAAGAAATAGAGGTGAGATACCTGTACCCCACGCTCATTACAGCATTATCTACAGTAGCCAAGACATGGAAACAAGCTAAGTGTCCATTAATGGCTGAACAAAGAAAATGTGATGCACACGCGCCACCTCCCCCCCCCCCCCCCCGCCCCCGGACACCACAATGTGGTATTATTCAGCCATGAGAAAGAAGGAAATCTTGCCATTTTTAACAACATGAAAGGAACTTAGGGCATTATGCTAAGTGAAATAAGTCACACAGAGAAAGACAAATACTGTATGATTTCACTTATATGTGGAAACTAAACAAACAAAAACAATGATCTCATAGATACAGAGAGTAAATTGGTGGTTTCCAGAGGCAGGGATGGGGGATGGGTGAAACGTGTGAATGTGGGCAAAAGGAACAAACTTCCAGTTATAAGATAAATATGTTCTGGGGATATAACATACAGCATGGTGACTATAACTAACAATAATATGTTGTATATTGAAAGTTGTTAAGTGACTAAATCTTAAAAGTTGTCATCACAAGAAAAAAAAAGTGTAACTCTGTGAGGTGATAGATGTGAACTAAACTTATTGTGGAAACTATTTCCCAATATATGCATATATCAAATCACTACATTGTACTGTACAAAACTAATATAATGATATATGTTAATTATATGTCAATTAAAAAAAGAAATAGAGGCATAAACACTTTGGAAGAGCCAAATACATAATAAAAACATGGCCACCCCTGGAAAATGATCCTGGGAAGGGATGGAATGGAGGTAAATTTTTGCTTTTAATTTTGCACATTTGGTAAGATGTAATTATTTTTAAACTAGGATCATGTGCTGCATTTAAAATTTTTTTATTAAAATAGTATTTGTCAGGGGCGCCTGGGTGGCTCAGTCGGTTAAGCGGCTGCCTTCGGCTCAGGTCATGATCCTGGGGTCCTGGGATCGAGCCCCGCATCGGGCTCCCTGCTCCGCGGAGAGCCTGCTTCTCCCTTCTCCCTCTGCCTACTTGTGCTCTCTATCTCTCTGTCAAATAAATAAATAAAATCTTTAAAAAAAAAAAAAAAATAGTATTTGTCAAAGCTGCTATCTAACTTTACAATTAAAGGTCACAAGGAACTTCTGTAATATAAAGTAGGGAAAAGGATGTGAAGTCAGGCACAATATTATATCAATCTTTTCTTTTGAAAGCAAAGGTCAGAGTTTGACCATCACACCCTTCTCTTTGTTAACTCACCAAGTCAATGTGATTCTGTTATTCAACTCGTTCCAACTTTTTCTAGATAAGCTTTTTAAATACTTTGTATATTCAGTAAATGAGACAGAAACACATTTTATCAAAGCCATCAGATTTTCATAAAGGATTTTAAAGAAATTAATATTGCTATTGCCTATTCATTGATACACAATTTCTATAACTCAAGTACAAATAAATTAACATTTTTTTCTAGATGAGGATATTGTCCATTGTTCATTCTTCCTCTTTCAGTCACTATGGTCTAAGAATATTATTTGTCTGTAGAGGAAAAATAACATTTTTTTTTTTTTTTTGTGGCTGAGTTGGCAAGTACTTCAGAGTCTAAGGACATAGTAAATAGATCCTCAATTAATATGGATTGAAGTCCTTTCGAAATAACAATTCCTAAGATTATACAGCTCACATTGAAATGACATAATTCCTAGTCTGATTTTTTTTAACATATTTTACCCTTCCTGGTCATTATTTTTATTATTAATAATAGCAACCTATGGTTGCATAGTGCATTATAAAATGTTCACAAAGAACGTTGAAATATATTATCTTGGTAATCCCACAAATAGTACATAGAATTGATACTATATCCTCATTTTAAAAATGATGAAGTTGAGACTTAGTGTAATAATTTTCTAGAAATCTACAGATTTTACTGACAAACAGGATTTAAACCAGTTCTTCTGCCCCTCCCCCCCAGCTTATACTTCTTTTCTCACCTCATTGGGTTGAAAGAAATAACTTGTTTTGCAACTCTCATGCTCTTACGTATAGACCATTGGGTAGTTTAACCAAAAGAAGTTTCAGACCATATTATCTGTACTCATTAAACAATTATATTCTAGTAGAGAGTTATATCCTTGCAAATTTTCCATCTCAGAATGATGTGGAGAAGCAAAATGACAATCTAACTTCTTATTTTTGTAGGAATATTCAGTTTTCTTAGATTAAATGTAAAGTAATTTGCCTTGCAGCGTTTAGAAATATATTTAAATGCAACAAATATTAATTGTTAAGTACTGACAGTAAACAAAGCATTCAGCTAAAAATGTGTTTTATGGAAAATTGGTTAAGTTTTGCCCTGATGCTTCATAGGCCTCCACCCATTGAGGTTGAAGCATTTAGTGGCTGAGTGACTACAATTTCAAAGTTGAATTGCAAAATGAGCATTAAAAATTATTTCAGTTTCAATGGTTGTGAAAGCCAAAGCTTTTATGTACATGAGCCAAATTTAAGAGAGATAAATTCCAGAAACCTCCCTTTAAATATCAAGAACCACAGGCTGGCACCCCAATAGAACAATGATTTTCTAATATTATAAATTAAAGAAGTAAAGTACTTACAGCTTCATCTGTCCCTTAAGAAGGTAAAATATCCTTTCTGGGATGGATTGGGAGCAAAACTAGCAAAAGAAGGTGTGGGGGAGCCGGTGGAGAAAAAGAAGGTGATGGGAGAAAGAAAGAAGCAAGAGGGCTGTGATTCGTGATGTGAATGTATGGCCTCAACCTATTCCTCCTTCTGGGATTTGAACCCCCAGGATGGTGGTGGGATGGAGAATGAAACGTAAATCCCAGGAAAGAGGTGGCTTTTTTCCAACTGCTCCTCAACAAGAGCCAACATGGAGGCCTGGTCAGCCTGGGGAGATAAACAGAGCTCCTTAGAGGAGGTAAGTGGCCACAAGTTAAACCAGTAGTGGTGACAACAGCGCTGGATATGGGGAGGGCAGAGACAGCAGGTTAGCCTCATCTGCCCTTGGGGAAAAAGAAGAGAGGAAAGAAGGCTGGATTCAAATATTTGTACAAAAAGATTGAAGGCTCAAGATTACTATATTTTTAAAAATTTTATCTTTTGGCGGCTATCAAGAATAATAATAATAAATATAGAGTTATATTGAGTTATAGAAAAAAGTTGCATTTCTACACATCTAAGAATGAAAATACAACCACCCTACTTTATAAATGGTAGTACAGTAAAATGAGGTGTGGCAAATAGTTAGGTTAAAAGACTATCTAGAGAGAATAATCAATATTACATTTTTGTTTTGATATGGTAGGATATTGAATGTCAAATCCGGAATTTAATATGAAGAAGTCAAAAGTATCTATGTGTATAAACCAACAAAAGGCAATGTAATAAGTTTGGGGTTTCATCTCTTAACTCAACTTTTTGTTGGAATCTTAAAAAGGTTATATATTCTCATACCATTCCAGAATAAGCTTTATCGTAACATTAGCTTGGTAATTCTGATTCTTAAAAAATGGTGCTCTAGTTTAACAGTGAAATTTTTAATTTTAAAACTGTTAATTCTCAGAATGTTCCTCTCTCCTTGAGAATTCAATAGCTATAAGATTGATGTGAGTCAAAACTTTGGAGAAAGTTTTGTATCACTAGTCCTGTATCACTACGACTATCTCCCCATTCTTTCTCTTTAGCTCATTTGGCAACAGCCACACTTATCTTGAGATTCTTTAAAGAGACTCCGCCTTAAAGCCTCTGTGCTAGCTGTTCCTTTTGCCTGGAATGCTCTTCCCAAAAACATCGATGTAACTAACCTCCCGCACCTCCTGCAAGTCTTTGCTCAGATAGCACCCTGTTCATGAAGCGTACTCTCACCCCCTTTGAACAGAGCAAATGGGCCTACCACCTCCCACGGATGATCCCTCTCACCATGCTCTACTTTTCTGTTTTCAATACCAGCCATTACCTTCTAAATACTATGCAACTTACCTATCCATTACTTTAAGCTCCCCACACTCAAACATGAGCTCCAGGTGGGCAGAGATCTTTGTCTTCTTTATTCATTGATAAATCCCAAGCACCTAGAACAGCACTCAGAGAAGGTGCTCAATAAATATACAATGAATGAAAGAATGTTACCATTTCACATCCAACCTCAAATACTTCTTATATATCATTTATCTTCAGAATAAATCCTTTCATGTAAGAAGCAAGAGCTGTTCTCTCAAGTTCTGAAGATCAAAGGGGCCTGAAGGGTTCAGTGACTATCCTAATCTCTAGACTGTTTCTTTCACACACGCGCTGAGCCCTTATTTTGGAGCATTCGTTCTAAGAGTCTGTACTTTCAATCTAATCCACCTTGCATTCTTCCTTAAGAAAGTGCTTTCCTTAAGAAAGCCTCAGTGGTGCTGTAGGTTAAGCATCGGATTCTTGGTTTCGGCTCAGGTCATGATCTCAGGTTTGTGGGATTGAGCCCCGTGATGGTCTCCACTCTCAGCACAGAATCTGCTTGAGTTTCTCTCCCCCTTTCTCTCTGTCCCTCCCCCTCTTATAAATAAATAAATCTTTAAAAAAAAGTGCTTTTGTGCATAAGGCCCCATCCTTCTAATGTATCATTTGCAGAGACTCTGAGCACTGATCAGAAATTAATGTAATGCCCCAAGATTCCTAAGACTCTTAGACCTTCTGCCTATTTTCATTTCACATCTTTTAAAACTCTTATGACCCTCACTTCTACCTTGGTCTCCTGTTGGTCCAGCCTTCCCCAGTAATCAATCCCTTTTGATCTACACCTAGATGACAGGTTTGCCCCCTTCACCCAAGCTTTTACACTCCTCTGAGAGGCCCCTTCATACTTTATTTTATAAGGGAGTAGTTTGCAACATATATCTCTTTATCTCATCTACAACCCCTCTTTGTCCTCAGGAACTCTAAAATCAATCATCTTTCATGATCCCTACCACTGACGGCAAAAAAAAAAAAAAAAGATACTTTCATGACTAAAGGAATTAATTTTGTTCATCTTACAACCATGAGGCAAGTTTCTAAAATAATTTAAACAAGGAAATTTTCTTCAAAATGTCATTAATTACATTTAAAATTTCAACGCTTTAAATCTTGACCTAGAGCAAAAATTTTATATCAGTCTAACAACTCCATGCCCATTTTCCTTGTCTATAGCCAGTGAAGACTGTGAAATTTAAAAAACTCTGAATTCTAACTTTTCAGACACTCAAGTATTGTCTCCATTCCAACTTCTCTTCTATGCCCTCAATAATCTCACTTCTGGGACTTTCCCCTTCAGTCTGGTTTTTCAGCTGTTTAATAATCCTTCTAACTTCCCTTGACCCTGCTCTACAGAGTTTCATCATGATCATTTCAATTTTGCAGCTACTCTTCAGCCACTTCTGCTGGCAGAAAAGTAATTTTTTTTTACAAGAATGCAATATATCAGATATCTACATTAAGGTGTAGCACATATAAAAAGTCTTTTTTTTTGTCTTTTTCTTTTTTTTATAAAGAAAATGTCTAGGATGGCCTTGATGATAAGAACAGAAATGATATCAGGGCATCTCACTTTATAGAATCTTAAATATGAAGAGCATTAAATAAAATGAATTGAATCATATTCATATTACATATGTACTACATACACACACAAACACATACACATTCATGCACATACATTAAGAGGAAATAAGGAAAGAGAAAAGAAGGGGAGCTAGATTGCATTCTTCACTAAAACATAATATCCTCATGCTATCTATGGTGACTATTTTTTTTTTTTTTTTTAATGAACAAGTGGGATGAAGAAAGAGCAGGGCTTTGGAGTTGTAATTTATTTCTGAGACAGAAGGATAATTGTGCTCTCTAGCTCAGTAAATCTCAGTCTTAGTTGCGTTACAGGCAAGTACTGACAGTCCAAACCGAATAGTTGAATTCAGGCAGTATAAATGATAAGAAAGACATTTGAATAAGAAACTATTAAGTTCAAAGATTTGAGAAAACTAACATGGCAGTGTGCTGGCTCAAACATACAATCAAACCCATGAGCTTCCACAAAACACAATTTCTTGGTTGTTACTTGACTATTTTTCATACTGATAGATGTTTTGCCCTTGGGGTGCACTGCTTTGCACATAAAGAATGATTCTGCTTTGTTCCCATTAGTTTGAAAGACAAGACAGTGACACGGTACAGAACAGAGTCCAGTATGAACACTGTATTCAGAACAAACCCACTTTCAAAAGCCCTATTCCAATGATAAAGAAACAGGTGATATTTTTTCGTGTCTGAATTTGTGATCCCTGCAGTATGAGGGAAAAGACATCGAATGTGTTCCCTGAATAGCAATGAAGTATTGGAAAGCAATGACATTCTAATCACTGCTTCAAATGTCAGTGCAAGGATGCTGTGGGTAGCAGCCCCAGTATATAAGTTAACGGCTTTACTGTAAAACCACGAGGGAGCAATTAATGGGAAGCTGTTACTAACCTTCATGCAATCCATTGCTCAAGTGTCTAGAGAAAAGGTCTAATTATAGTTCTAACCTTTCCCAATGGGCCATGAATGACTCTCCAAATATAGGATGTTGTGTAAGAAAAACTATGATGAAGACATAGAATTGACATATAATTGAATTCCCTAACACAATGTACCAATAGTAGAACAACAAATCATGTTGGTAACTTGATTTTCACCAGTTTTTCATTAGAACAAAAATATTAAACTCTGTGAAAAGATATATGATTAACAAAAATGGAGTAGTCAAACATATAAAGCTGCATATAAAAGATATAGTAGACATAGGATCAGAAATATCTAAAGCATAACTATTTAAAAGACAAGTATTTTATTTGAAGGAAGAACTAAGGTCAATATGGAATGTGAGACTTAGCAACCCATTAAGCAATGTGATTAAAAGGAGCCTGGTTGGCAAAATATTTTCATCCCCCCCCCAATTTCAATAATTAGAAACAACATGAAAAACATTTGCTTAAAAAAAAAATTAAAAGTGCAGAAACACTTTTTGGTGGGCACATATTTCAAGATGATAGAACGTTTGTTGTTCTAGGTAAGATACCTCTTAGAGCGTGGAAATTGACATTTCCATAAAGTCAAGAGTCCCTAGTCACTTACAAAACATTCATTGAGTTCTTCCTGCAAGGCAGCTACACTGAGAAGGATAACAAATGCACTACTTTCAAGAAATATATAATGTACGTAGAGATTGAAGAAAATACTGGATAAATATATAAAGGAAGGATGTAGTGGGAATGCTGTGAATGCCTGGCAAACCCAGTGGTACCTGATACCCTGAGGAAATACTGAGTCCAGAGGATCAGGGTGGTCAGAGAGGCTTCCTAAGGAAGTTGGGGCAGATGACCTTGCTGGGTGTTCAATCAGGGAGAGGCCATTCCCCAGGTTATCCTTACTTATTCCTCTCCTTGAATACAAGAGGGAAGAATTATTGCCTCCCATTTCATCAAAGAAAAAGCTACAGATCATCAACAGCCTGAAAAGTCCTACATGATCAACTCCTCCCCTCCTCCTTTCTCTCCCCACTCCTCCTCCCTTCCCCCCTACCCCCACTTCATTTTTTTACTACTTTCCCCTTTGCTCATACTGCTCCAGCCAGACTGGCCTCATCCACAAACACTGCAGAAACTCAGGCATATACTGCCTCAGACATATGCACAGCTCTTTTCCCTACCTGGACCATTTCACTCTGCCTGGACCGCTCACTCTTCCACCAGACACAGGCATGGCCACTTCCTGCACCTTTTCAATACAATGTCCCATGACCTGCCCTCCCAGCACTCCTCTATACACATGTATCCCTTACCTTGCTCCAATTTCTTTCACAGCATTTATTATCTTCTAATACATATATGTTTGTGTATACATATACACTTATATATATACACTTAGCTACACACACACACACATACACACACACACACTTTAATTATTGTTAATTTTCTCTCTTTCTTGCTAGGATATAAGCTTCCAACGGACAGGAATCTTTGTTTCCTTCACTGATGTATCTCAAATCCCTGGAACAATTCCAGGTACAAGATAGATGTCCCTCAATATTTGTTGAATTGAATAAAAATTCCAAAATTTCTAGTAAGTAAATTTTTAATTATAGATCCATTTTGTGATAAATTGACAAATAATATTTTCCCAATTTATAAAACAGTATCTTTTTTTTTCATGTGTATGATCTGGAGTCATAGTCCTCTATTTTTAAATTGGTTTTCAAACACATTTAATTTCAATCTCTGTCTTTTTTTCCTGTAAAACATGTTAATATAATTGTGGTTATCTTAAAATGCATTATTTGGATAAAATCAACAGGAAATGGAAGATAGGTAAATACTTACAAATGCTTCCTTTGTTTTACTTTAAATTCCTCAAGTCACTTTTACAAATGTAAACCATGTCTGATAATTTGGAAGTAAAAAGGTTTTAAGAATAATTTGAAAAATATGTTAACATAGGTCTTTTCCAAATTCTCTTTAACAATGAAATTACATTTTAAAAGCAGTATTATATTGGTATCATTGATATAGCTTTAGCAAATTTTATTTACATTTTATTTAATTTATTATTATTATTTTTAATTATTTATTTATTTGACAGAGAGAGACATAGCAAGAGCAGGAACACAAGCGGGGGGGTGGGAGAGGGAGAAGCAGGCTTCCCGATGATCAGGGAGCCCGATGCGGGGCTCGACCCCAGGACCCTGGGATCATGACCTGAGCCGAAGGCAGACGCTTAACGACTGAGCCACCCAGGTGCCCCTTTATTTACATTTTAATCACAGGTCTACAGTAACTTTAGTTTGTGAAATGTTTAGGCAGAAATAAACTTTTTAATTCTTTTTTTTTCTCTTCTAAATTATATGTACATGCATATATGGATACCTATACATACACTTATTTGTTTGTTGACTTCATGGATGTTTGTTCTGCTTAGCCCCAGAGGGAACTCACATGATAAGTAATATAATAATCATGGGCATATATCTATTACGCCAAGTGGCATAATGTTTAAACACTAAGGAAACAAAATTTTTAATGTAAAATCAGTGATTGGATTGTTTCATCAATGTAAGACAACAATAAGAAGTATTGCAATGCTTTTTGCTCCAACTATTCAAACATAGTTGCTCAATAAATTCTTGTTAGATAAGAATGCCATTTAGTTTATATAGCTTTTTTAAAGAATATGGCTAGTTCATAGTGCCTTTTACATAAGAAAGTGGAAATAAACTATGCCAAAAAATTAGACTCAACTTTTATTATTCATTTATTAATTTTACAAATATTTATTGATCACCTGTTATGTTTTAGATGCTATGCTGTTAACAAGATAAAAAGATAGAGATAAAATAGACAGCAAATATTAGAATACTAGAAAAGAGCTTGAACTTTATGGGACAAAATTTTTAATGGTGAAGTATGACATTGTGTGTAAATATAAAAACATAAAATAATATCCTATATCCTTCATGTTATCACAACCCACCTAAGGACATAAAATTTATACACAAATAAATTGTGTATTTGTGCCTTGCGCTATAGAGTGAGCTTTAACAGCTGTGTCTTTCAATAATTTTGTCCATTATATATAGGGTGTCAAGTGTCTGGGCATAAGTTTTGTCATAATATTAATTTATTATCAGTTTTTAATATTTGCAGGATCTATAGTGATGACCTTTCATCATTTTTGGGGGGGGGTTATTTATTTATTTGAGAGAGAGAGAGAGTGCAAGTGGGAGGAGGGAGAGGGACAAGCCAACTCCAAACTGAGCATGGAGCCTGACAAGGGGCTTGATCTCAGGACCTGGAGATCATCAAAATCAAGAGTCAGATGATTAACCAACTGAGCCACCAAGGCACCCCTTTAATCATTCTTAATGTTAGTCATTTGTGTCTTCTTTAATTTATCCTAGTCTCCCTTCAAATAATATTATATCACTGTAAATAAGAACTCTACAACAATTTCTTTCCATTTTGATCCTTTCATCCTTTGTGCTCATACATTTCATTTAATTTAAATTCCACTATTTTTATTTTAGTCAGCCTTTTTAGTCTTTTAAATAGATTTAAAAGAATTTAAAAACTTTCATTTTTCCGTGTACTTTTACCATTCCAGATGCTTATTTTTTTTATAGATCTACATTTTTTCTCTATCATTTTTTTTCTACCTGAAGAAGTTCCTTTAACATACCTTGTAGTACATGTCTGCTGATAATGAATTCTCTCAACTTACTATTATTTTTTAAATGTTTGCTTTCATGTTTGAAACATTTTTGCTGAAAGCAGAATTCTGGAAAGATAGGGTTTTGTTTATTTGTTTAGTACTTTACAGATGTTGCACCATCATTTTCTGTCATGCAAAGATCTGGTGAGAAATCCACTTCATTCTTTTCTTCATTTCTTTTATGTGATGTATCTTGTTTCCACCAGCTGCCTTCAAGATTGTCTCTATCTTTAGTTGCCAGCATTGTATTAGTTTGTTAGGGTTACCACAGCAAAGAATCACAGAATGGGTGGCTTAAATAGCAGAAATTTATTGTCTCACAGTCCTGGAGACTTGAAGTACAAGATCAAAGTGTCAGCAGGGTTGGTTCCTTCTGAGGGCCTTGAGAGAAGGATCTTTTTCAGGCCTTTCTTCTTGGCTTGTAGATGGCTATCTTCCTCCTGTGTCTTCACATTGATTTCCCTCTGTACATTCCTGTCTCCAAATTTCCTCTTCTTAAAAAGACATGAGTCATATTGGATTAGGGTCTACTCTAATATCTCATTTTAACCTAACTACCTCTGTAAAGACCCTATCTCCAAATAGGGTCACATTCGATGGTACTGAAGGTTAGGACTTCAACATATAAATTTTTTGTGGGGTCACATATTTAGCTCATGACAAGTATTTTGACTAGGATTTGCCTAGGAATGTCTTTTCTTTAAGCTTTTTGGATCTGTGATTTTTTATTTATTTATTTGACAGAAAGAGACACAGTGAGAGAAGAAACACAAGCAGGGGGAGTGGGAGAGGGAGAAGCAGGCCCCCTGCTGAGCAGGGAACCCAATGCGGGGCTCCTTTCCAGGACCCTGGGACCATGACCTGAGTCGGAGGCAGATGCTTAACGACTGAGCCACCCAGGCGCCCAGGATCTGTGATTCTTTGCTTTCATTAATTTGGGTGAATTTTTGGCTATTGTCTCTTTCTAATATTTCTTCGGTCTTGATTTCTCTCTTTTCGCCTTCTGTGACTCCAATTTCCTTTTTACTATATGATTTTGTGTTTTCCCACAGCTTTTGGATGCTCTTTTCTTACTCTTTTTTTATCTTAAAATTTACTGATTATTCCCTTTCTTATGTTCAGTCAGCTAAACCCTTGGAAAAAATTCTTCACCTCTGAGATTGCATTTTTCATTTCTAGCATTTCTACTTGACACTTAATTATAGTTTGCATCTATCTGCAAAATTTTCCCATCTCTTCATGCATATATTTTCCACTAATACTTTAAAATATTAATTATAACTATTTTAAAGTCCCTGTCTGAATATTATAATAGCTGAGCTATCTTTGAGTCTGGTTCTATTGATTGCTTTATTTCTTGACAATGGCTCGATGATTCTTTTTTTTTCTTTTTTGCTTTTTTATATGCCACAAAATGTTTGATTAAATGCTGTGTAAAAGAACACTATAGACCAAATTAAGTAATGTTTACATCCAGAAATGTGCATGCCTTTCTTCTGTCAGGTTGTAAATTTGGGAGTGGGGAGGTAGGGAGTGGGAAGGGGTAAGCTGTTGAATCAAACCAGTAAATAGTGGCATTAAGCTTGGATTTTGTTGTTGCCATAGTTACATTATTGCAACTCAGATGTAAATTCCTCCATACATGGACTGTTGTGGCCTTGGAGTTAGACTAAGACAGAGAATCTCTTAGTGTTTCTCTACTTTCTGCAGTCTCTGCACCCCTGCACAACAAAGAAGGTGTCTCTTCATGTTCTCTCCTCTCTTCTAGCCATAGACTGTTTTTCCTCTTTTTTCAGTTCAAATGCCATGATGTGGGCAGAGGATGTTTTTCTGTGAGCAGAGGATGTTTTTCAATTCTACTGCTTCAGCTTCAGTCATAAGCATGTCAGGTACACCTGAGCTTCTGGGATAGACCTTTCTCAGAATTCCCGGCCCTCCTCCTTTATGTCAAAATGCTTTTAGTAGATGAGGATCTTTGGCACTAGTAACTTTCCTTCTCCTCTCCCACAGGCAGTGGAACTATAATTTCTGTCTGTGTAAGACCCTGGGCATGAGTGGGTCTCCTTCCCCACCTTCAGTGGAAGATGCTTTTACTTTTATCTTTCCTGTGGCAGCACCCAGTCTTTTCTGTGTTACTATGGACATAGAAGAGTTTCCTACCCTGCACCCAGCAGCAGACAGCTTTTGCCTCATAAAGGGAGAAAGGTCCAGGATACAGGTGGATTTCACACCTGTGCACCAGTGCCAGACCACCAGTAGGTAGTATGACCACATGCACCACCAAAGGGTCCTCTCTGATGTCCTCTGCTCTGCTCCCAGCTTTTCTCATGCGTATCCAGTGAAGGCCCATGGAAAAGAATGGTAAAGAGGTACAGATTCTCCTATGTCTGGGGCTCCCACAGATTCAAACTCTTATGCTACCACACACCCAAACTTTAAAAATTCATTTAAATTTCAGTTGTTTCCTCTGACCTTCACACTTGGATGGCTGCCACCTCTTCATCCTGTGGTCTGCCAAAGGCTAAAGTTTGAGCGTCCTACTTTCCTCCAAGGGTTTTTGTGGTTCTATACAAATTTTAGAATTGTTTGTTCTATTTCTGTGAAAAATGCTATTCGTATTTTGAAAGGGATTACATTAAATGTGTAGATTGCTTTGGGTAGTATAGACATTTTAACAATGGTTGTTCTTCCAATTCATGAGCTTGGAATGTTTTTTCCACTTTTTTGTATCATCTTTAATTTCTTTCATCAGTGTTTTATGGTTCTAGGAGTACAGGTCTTTCACCCCTTCCGTCAGTTTATTCCTAGGTATCTTACTATTTTTGGTGCAATTGTAAATGGGATTGTTTTCTTATTTTCTCTTTCTGCTGTCTTCATTATTGGTGTAAAGAAATGCAACACATTTCTGTACATAGATTTTATATCCTGTGACTTTAGTGAATCCGTTTATAAGTTATAGCAGTTTTTTGGTGGAGTGTTTTGCATTTTCTTTATACAGTATCATGTCATCTGCAAGTAGTGAAAGCTGTACTTCCTCCTTCCTGATTTGGATGCCTTTTGTTTCTTTTTGTTGTCTGATTGCTATGGCAAGGACTTCCAATACTATGTTGAATAAAAGTATTGAGAGTGGGACATTCTTGTCTTGTTCCTGACCTGAGGGGAGAAGTTCTGTTTTTCCCCATTAAGGATGATGTGGGTTTTTCATATATGCCCTTATTATGTTGAGTTATGTTCTCTCTAAACCTACTTTATTGAGGGTTTTATCATGAATGGATGTTGTACTTTGTCAAATGCTTTTTTGGCATCTATTGAAATGATCATACACACAACTGATGTGATGTATCATGCTGATTGATTTCCTCCTCCAGGGGCTTTAATGAAATTCCAGTTACCCGGTGGTCTTGCAACCTCAACTCTATGATGAGTTCAAAATGATAATTTTGCACATTATATAGCTTTTTCTCATTGTTGGAGAAAAAGTGGGATTCTCTGCGGCCTTCTACATCCTAAATAGAAGTCAAACTTGTCCTCAGGTTTTAGAGGAATACTAACAAAATGTAACTCATCCAGGTGAGGTGAAGGTAGAACAATAGACTTTCTTCTACTTCTCTGTAGTTCCACTGCAATCCTCAAGTTAAGCCATGAAAATGGCCTCCATATTGGTCTGCAATTTCCACTCTTACTCCTTAATCTAGTCTGCAAACAGGAGTCAGAATAATCTTTTCTAAAACGTACATCAGATCATGCCCTTTCACTGCTTTAAATTCCTCAGTGGGGGGCGCCTGGGTGGCTCAGATGGTTAAGCGTCTGCCTTCGGCTCAGGTCATGATCTCAGGGTCCTGGGATCGAGTCCCACATCGGGCTCCCTGCTCCTTGGGAGCCTGCTTCTCCCTCTGCTTCTCTCTCTCTGTCTCTAATGAATAAATAAATAAAATCTTTAAAAAAATAAATAAATAAATAAATAAATAAATAAATAAATTCCTCAGTGGGGGCACCTGGGTGGCTCAGTCAGTTAAGCATCTGCCTTCAGCTCAGGTCATGATCCCAGAGTTCTGGGATCGAGCCCCACGTTGGGCTCCCTGTTCAGCGGGGAGTCTGCTTACCCCTCTCTCACTGCCCCTCCCCCCTTCTTGTGTGTGCTCTCTCTCTCTCTCAAATAAATAAATAAAATCTTTAAATAAGTAAATAAAAATAAATCTCTTGGTGGTTTCCTATTGAACATTAGATAAAATGTGAAATCCTTATGATGGTCTCTATAAACTTGCTTCATCTTTTCATGACCCACATCTCAAACTCCCCTCTTGTTACTTTTCTTCTACCATTTCCTTCTGTGTTTGAGTTCCTTTCCTATCTTAGACTCTCCATTGATGCTTTGCTTTTTCTCTGAAAAACTACAACCAACTACCTAAACATTTACCCTCAATACACACACACACATACACATACACACACCCACATGGGTTTCATATGTCTGATTCCTTCTTATCTTGTTCTTCACATCTCAGCTGAAAACCAGAGATGCCCTTTCTAATTTTCTCTCCACCAACATTATTCTCCATCTCTGTGTATTCTTTGTGACACTTACCAAAATGTACTTGTGTGGTACTTTACTTATTTGCCTTTTCATTCATTTATGGTCTTTCCTTTCCACTGCAGTCTTCATGAGGACCATTTATGTCTTGTTGACTAGAGCCTATGCTGCACTTAAGACAATGCTCAGCATACCACTCATTCAATAACTATTTTTAAGTGCATTTAGAAAGTAGAATACCTGATCGTTATATATTATTATAAAGTTTTATTGTATACCAAGTACATACAAATAAATTATTTTATTTTATATTACTTACTATAAGATAATTAGACTAATTTAACAATGTATATATGAGTGGAGAGAGGAATTCTAGACAAATGATGGAATTCAACCAAATGATGGAATAGAATCTAATAGTTAATCTCTTAGAATCTAGGTGGATTGGCACTCAAATTACCCTGAGTGAGTTTCTAGCCATTTCTTAAAAGCAGAAAATATTTATGTAAAGAAATATGCAGGTGAATGTAATTTTCTTGGAAAAATATCCAGGGATATAAATGAAAGTCAGTTTGCAACCTCCTATTTCATAAGAGTCTGTTCTTCAGGGATTTTGCAACTTCACTTTGCAGAATCAAGTAGCTCAGTTATTTTGAGTAAGCATATGTACTTTTAAGTGGCTATTCAAACTGAATTGCCTGAGTCTTTCAGGGTTTAGTGCTCACTAAATGTTATATAGAACCAGGAAGAAATGGATAGTAAAATTGCAGGGACTCACCAAATTATTAACATTTTATTCTACTGTGAGCAAGGAAATAGCATCAAGTATATTTATATAAGGTAGAATGGTGTCTTAGAATATATAAGTCAGCCACATGCCTGACGTATGCTTAGGGATGTATTGAAAAGTTGGTTTAGTTTCTGTTGACATATCATAAAATAGAAGATTAAAATAATGTTTACTAATTCATCTAAACAAGGCTGTTCATTAAAAGTGACCCAGTGTTTTGATAGGGATTGCATTAAATGTGTAGATTGCTCTAGGTAGCATTGACATATGCTATGGTGAGCGCTGTGAACTGTGTAAGACTGATGAATCACAGACCTGTACCTCAGAAACAAATAATACATTATATGCTAAAAAAAAAAAAAAAAAAGATAGTAGGAAGGGAAAAATGAAGAGGGGGAAATTGGAGGGGGAGGTGAACCATGAGAGACTATGGACTCTGAGAAACAAACTGAGGGTTCTAGAGGGGAGGGGGTGGGGGGATGGGTTAGCCTGATGATGGGTATTAAGGAGGGCACGTGCTGAATGGAGCACTGGGTGTTATATGCAAACAATGAATCATGGAACACTACATCAAAAACTAATGATGTAATGTATGGTGATTAACATAACATAATAAAATAAAATTAAGGGGCGCCTGGGTGGCTCAGTCGTTAAGCGTCTGCCTCCGGCTCAGGTCATGATCTCAGGGTCCTGGGATCAAGCCCCGTTTTGGGCTCCCTGCTCGGTGGGAAGCCTGCTTCTCCCTCTCCCACTCCCCCTGCTTGTGTTCCCTCTCTCGCTGTGTCTCTTTCTGTCAAATAAATAAATAAAATCTTTTAAAAAATAAATAAAATAAAATTTTAAAAAAATAAAAAAATTTTTAAAAAAGTGACCCAGTGACCTGAAGGATCTTGTGTCTGCAATTTATTCCTTGACATCATTTTAAAGTCTTCTAAATAAATAGCAAAACAAAACAAAACAAACCTTTAAATCCACCCTCAAAACATTTCAGAACTTTATTTTTCATTAATACAATGAGTAAGCATGTGAAATTTTATCTCCAGAGGATTTATTTCTTTACAAAAAGCTGAGAGAGTGAAAATGGAATGGTTCAGAAGGCCTCTTTCTGAAAAGTCCTAACTTCTGGGACCAGATAATGTAATATGAGGCAAATCTCACTGATGGCCTAATTTTGACTTAGCTATTGAAATCATATAAAAAATAAAATATATTTTAAAATTAGGTGGTATTTATCTGGAATATAATATTTTTGTAATTATTAGAACTTTTGAGACAACAGCATATAAAAGGCACTTTCATAATGAACTAATAATCATATACTGTCCTTTTAGCCTTAAAAATATATCAACAGCACAATTCAACAACAACAACAAAATCCCAGCCCTATTTAAAAAAAATAGGCAGAGGACTTGAATACATATTTTCCTAAAGAAGATGTACAAATGGTCAATAAGCACATGAAAAGATGTTCAATATCACTAATTATGAAGCAAGTACAAACCCAAACCACAATCCTCTCACACTTATTAGTGTGGCTACTATTAAAAAAATAAGAAAACAAAACAAAATAAAATAAAAAATGTTGGCAAGGATATGGAGAAATTGGAATCCTTGTGCAAGGTTGGAAGGAATGTCAAATAGTGCTGCAGCTATGTAAAAGAGTTTGTCAGTTTTTTAAAAATTAAAAGTAGAATAAGCATATGATTCATCATTCCTACTTCTAGGTATATACCCCAAAGTATTGAAAGCAGGGTGTGTAGGAGGTATTTGCACATTAATGTTACTAGAAGAATAATGGACAACAGCTAAAAGGTGGCAGCAACCCAGCCGTTCATCACTGGACGAATGAATAAACAAAATGTGGTATATATAATACAGTGGAATATTATTCAACTTTAAGAAGTAAAGAAATTGTGACACATGCTACAACATGGATGAACCTTGAAGACATCATGCAAAGCAAAATAAGCAAGTCACCAAAGGACAAATATTAGATGATTGCACTTACGTGAGGTACCTAGAGTAGTCAAATTCATACAGACAAGAAGTAGAACAGTGGTTGTCAGTGGCTGGGGGATGAGGTGGGTGGGGATTTATTGTTTAATGGGTACAGAGTTTGAATTTTGCAAGACGGAAAAGAATTCTGGGGATGGATGGTGGTGATGGTTGTACAACAATATAAATGTATTTATTGTCACTGAACTGTACACTTAAAAATGGTTACAATGATAAATGTTATGTATATTTTACAATTAAAAATAATCTTTCAATTAAAATTTTTAGAAGCACAAAAAGATATATATCAACATTATTTTTTGGTATAAACTCTTTAGGCTTCTCTAAACTTTAAGATTGTGTCCATTTTACTCATCACCTTATCTCTGAGTTTCAGCACACATTAGGCAGTCAATAAATACTCATGATTTAATTTGATAACTGAATGGGTCTCCATATGACCCTCCTGAGACTTACATCATGTGCTATCATTGGTACTATCATCAAGTCCTTTCAGAAACACAGTGGTAGAAATTTCTGGTTTTTTATTGATGCTTCTCTATTTCAGGCAATTATGCACAAATAAAGAGAGGCAAGCAAAGACTAGAGTGATTCTGTGGTAACCCACATTTAGAACCACGACAGTGTCCATCATGTGAACTATTCCCAAGTGAATGATCGATAGATGGAACAGCTCTTTACGGTGTCACACATAAACCTGACAGTTTAAGCTTGTCAGGACCTTCAGAAATCAAGCTACAAGTTAAAATGCTGTTGGTTGGAGTGGGGAGGGGTTGGGCAATGAGAACAAAGAAGAGATGACAAAGGGAAGAATAAGATAATTATAATGAGGAAAGAGAATATCAGCAAAGCAGAAAGGTATAAAACTCACATACAGAGAGCATCTAAATCCTGGGATTATGCTAGGCGTTTTTCTATGTGTCACCTCATTTAATTCTCACAAGAACCCTGCCAATTATAACCACCATTTTTACAGATGAGAAAAATCAAGATTTAGAGAAGAGAAAGGGATATCCTTTAGGTGACAGATCCAGGAAATGAACACAAGTCTTAATGATGTAAACTAGTATTATTTCACAGCCATACGAGCAGCCGCAGGTCACAGACGGTGGTCAGAGAGGTGACAGGGCTTTGAAGATTTCAAGATCCTGTGGAAGAGGAATTTTAAATTATGCATTCAGTATTTCAGGGGCAGTAAGTGCCTTCCACATGAACCTGTGTCTAATGATCATAATGATAAAAATAATTGTACCAAATAAAAATGTCTACACATGTATATACATGAGGAAGAGCACCTCAGGCAGACAGGAAGCTGTATTTTCTGTCTGTGTACAAATAGAAATTGTAGCACAGCCTTTTTGCAGAAACTGGGTTGTTATGGGGTAACTCAATTATTAAACATTGTAAAGTGTCGTCCCCAAAATCTACAAGATTACACGATGACTCCTCTTGTGGTTAAGATTTCAGTTCTTTTCCCATCTTGCGCTCATTCCAAGTTTACTTTTTCTCTCTTCTTTCTACTTCCCTTCCTACTCCATTCTCTGTACTTTTCTTTTACAGAAGAAACAACTTCTTCACCTTTACAGAGCTCTAGCACTTTTCCCTATACAGAGACAGCAGCGGGCAACTTTACCACCAAGTGAGGTGGAAATTTTATATGTCAAACAGGCTGGTGGGAGAGGCCCCTGGAGCCAAAAGAAGATGAACGATGCCTCTCTGTGTGCATTGCCTTGCTTCACAGCAGCTCACGGAGTAAGCATTCATTTTCTTCAGGGGCATTGCTACAAAGCACACTTCTGGAACATTCTTAAGTGTTAAGTCAAACCTCAGTCTTCCAGCAAGTCTGTCTCAGGAGTGGAGAGATGAGTTTAGGCCATGACAAGCAGAAAACTGACTTTGAAGTATTTCTCACTTACGTTTCCTCCATGTCCTTATTTGTCTTTTTTGAAGTGGAAAGTAAAAGGGAAGGGACAACAGTCTGATTGTTACATGAGAGCTTGGAGAAAGAACGCATTTCACAGAGGAAACACTGCAGTTAGGCAAAGCAGAAGATGTGAGTCTTAGAGCTTGCAGACACCCGTTCCCCTTCCATCCTATCCAGCCCTCCCCAATGACCTGCAACAATATATACAATCCTGATCCTGCCTCGCTTGCCCTTTTGGTGGGAGAAGGATACATGACTTTTCCAAAGTACTTGGCAGAGTTGTCAGAATGATTAGTGAAATGATGTAATCATCAAAAAACACTATCTTCCTACCTCAGAATGACAGGAGGACATATGAGTCAGTATTCTGGGCTTCCATGAAAGCTTGTAGTTTTAAAACTTTAAAATTTTAATAACTTAGACTATAGGTGTGGTAGACTCAAACAGTAGATGGCTTTTAAAAGTAAATTGATTTTTTTTTCCTCCACATCCAAAAAACATGAACATCATTTGTCCTGGTCAAATGAGGTTGTCATTTTTCAGTTGTCATAGCATCTGAAACAACATTCTTCACAAACAATTATGTAATGGCAGTGCCCTGCACTTTCATACATTTGCTTTGAAATCTTTTAAATTTTCTATCATATCTCAATATGTTATGTTAATTTCATGAAAACCTGATCTATGAAGCATATAATTTTGGAAGAAATTTATTAAATAAAATAACGGGCATAGCACTTAATAAGACATTAACATGGAACATATTTTTAAAGTTATTACCATGTAATAAGTTGTTTAGGTTACTTAGCGGTAAATTACTATAGCAATTTAGATACATAGTATATATATTGGTTTTCCATAGTTCCTATAACAAATGGTCACAAATTTAGTGGCTTAAAACAATGCAAATATTTTATTTTACAGTTCTGTACATTAGAAGTCTAAGACAGATCTCACTGGGCTAGGATCAAGGTGCTGGCAGAATTGTGTTCCTTTCTGGAGGCTCTAGGAAAGAATCTATTTTATTGCCTTTTCCAGCTTCTAGAATCCCTCTGTATTCTTGGGCTCATGAAAGGTCATTTTGAAAGTCAGCAAAGCAGGCCTAGTCCCTCTCACACAACCATTTCTCTGGTTCTCTCTTTTCCACTTTTATTTTATTTTATTTTTCCTCTCTTTCCACTTTTAAGGGGTCATGGGATCAGATTGGGCCCACCCAGCTAACCCAAGATAGTCTCCCCATATCAAGGTCAGCCGACTAGCACTTCAACTGAATCGGCAACCTAGTTCTCTTTTGCCATATAAAGTGACATTCACAGGTTCCAAAGACTAGGATGTGGACATGTTTTGGGGATCATTATTCTGCTGACCATGGTATGCAATTATTTCTAGCAGAATATGATAGCTTATTATTATTATCCTTGGTCTATTATACTGTTTATGTATCTAAAATATGGGTTCAATAACACATAACATATAGGATTATGTATTCCATGCTTTATGATATTATCTATATTAATTTGAATAATACAACATTATATGTGCATTTCTTCTAGGTATCACAGCCAAAATAATTTCTCCCCATGCTATAGTTAACAGTGGAATATAAACAAGGATAAGAGAAAAAGAAATAAGTAGGAGCAGCAAATTATGGATTTCAAAGGGCCGAATGCTCCCTGACTAAAATCACTGCCGGGGATGGAACCAGCTGTCATGCAGTTTGGGACAAATCACATCTTTACTACACCAGCCAAATCTGAGCTCCATGACAATCTCACCATGACCAACTGAGATCAAAGACTGGAATTGTCCCTAGGATTTTGCAGGAACCCAGACCCAAAATTTGTGTTTCATGAGTCTAAGAGTCCCAGATCAGATTTGGCCTCCAGAATGTGGTGAAGCTTCAGTGTCACTCTTTACACTGAGCACTAAGGAGAGTGATAACCTTTGCCAAACAGCTACCATGGGTCAGGTACTTCTCACAGGAGTTACATAGTCTATCACCATTTGTACAAATATTACTTTGTTTGCATATTTTTGCTTGCATCAATTGTGTCCTCTTCACAGCACTCAAGATAGACATCTTTGTCCCCATTGTAGAAATGAGGAAACAGAGACTCGCTGAGTTATGAAGTTGGGATTTGAATACTGGCCTTTTTGATTCCAAAGGTCATATTCTTTCTCTTATATCACAGTGTGTCTCCAATCCAAAATTATGACATCATTAAAAACAGGAAACTAAAGCAGAAGTTACTTATAAATTTATATTGTACTGAAGATAAATTTTGAATAACAGTTAACCTTACGGGGTGCCCGGGTGGCTCAGTCGGTTAAGTGGCTGACTTTTGATTTCGGCTCAGGCCATGATCTCAGGATCCTGAAATGGAGCCCCACCTCAGTTTCCACGCTCAGCGGGGAGTCTGCTTTTCTCTCTCCCCCTCCTTCTGCCCCTCCCCTGCTCATTCTCTCTCTAAAATAAATAAATAAATCTTAAAAACAGTTAACTTCAAATAGTTCTCAGGTTCATGTAATTGGAAATTTCCAGAGTAATCTCAAGAGTTAATCTCATCTCTCTTCAGGCCTCTAAGAGGGGGGGTGTGGTAGGCTGAACAATGGCCTTCCCAAATATACATACATCTTAACCCCTGGAATCTGTAAATATGTTATGCTAGATGGCAAGGAAAAATTAAGATTGCAGATGGAATTATGTTTGCTAATCAGTGGGCCAGATAGTGATTTACTGAATTATCTGAGTGTGCACAATGTAATCACAAGTAGCCTTAGCCGGGAAGGCTGAGGCAGAAATGTCAGAACCAGAAAAAGACTTGACTGACCATTGCTGGCTTTGAAAATGAAAGGGGTTCATGAAGCAAGGAATGGGAATGTGAACAGTTAGAAGTTAAAAAAAAAAGCAACAGAACAGATTCTTCCCTAGAGCCTCCAAAAATGAATGCAGCCCTGTTGACACTTGGATTCCAGCCCAGGGAGACCCATGCTGGACTTTAAACCTCCAGATCTGTAAGGTAATAAATTTGTGTTGTTTTAAGCCTTTAAAGGTTTGTGGTAATTTGTTACAGCAGCAATAGAACACCAATACAGTGGGTATTAATTAAAACCACTCAGGGACAAAAGAACCAGGCATTGTAAAGGGGCTATGAGACTTATTCACTATTTCCATGACCTAGAAGTTCATGTGAGAGAGTGGCGTACAGTTGGTGGTTCTAGACCTAACGTAGAAAAGAAGACAGGAGAAGTAGAAAGACATTGGGCTTCTTAGGAGTTAAAAAGTTCAGATTTTTCTTTTGGATATTATAATTCAATCATTTGCTTAGCCTTTTCTTATTTATATCATAATCTCAATATAAATAAAATATCACTTTCTTTGCAATCTGCATAATCAAATAAGAAGAGATAAATATTTGAAAATTCCTAAAATAAATCAATTTTTAAGCTGGTTGTTTTGCACATAGCATCTCTAGTTCATCAGAAATAATTTGGACTAAGAAATAAATAAAAATAAATAACTTGGACTAGATGTTAATAGTACAATGCCAGACTGTATTGCCCCAAAAAACATAAAAGCAAAAATCCACCTCAGGGTGTTTCTCCCTGTACTTCTCTATAAAGGTATATTTCCTCTCCTCAGGAATATCTTGAATTATTTTCTAAAAATTATCTTAAAGGGACATTGTTTCAGGAAAAAAATATTTCTTCCTCTAAATAGAAAAATAATAACTGAGCAATGCCTACATCAAAAATATTAGAAAAGTCAGAGACACTGTGGTCTTTTATCTTAATACTACCATTAGTGGAATTAAGTAATTACAAGGCATCAAAGCCCAAATACTAAGGTTCAACAATTAAGATGGGGTTTGCTTTCTGGGAAATGATTGGTGAAAATAATTGAAGATGGAAAAGGGTGGGCAGTTTTGAAACAAAAGAAGAGTTAATAAAAATGGGGGTGGTTGGGGGGAAATAACCTCTCTGTGGAGATGTATCTGGCAGGGCTAACAAATACCTCCACAGGCCTGATTTCCCCTGTGGTGATCTCTGAGCGCTAGGGCTGGGCAGCAGACCCGAAATGGATGGCAATAATTAGATTCTGATGAGTGAAGGACCCACATGAGGGCCAATGTTTCTGAAGGAGTTAATGAAAGGAGAGGAAATCACCAGATTTCATAAGGATGTAAAATGGATGCAGAGCCTCCAAAATTTTTTTAAATGACTGGCTTCTTCCCATTCACCTAACAGCACATTTAGAGGGGGAAATATCTTGCACACTGAAAACTGATCACAACTGGAGAATTTTAATATGTGCACACTTCCAGTTGTAAGATTCAGGGTCACCCAAGAGCTATTATTCAAAGTCAGTATCAGACCATTTAATTTTCTGCTTCAGTTCCTTTCTGCTTCTCCCCCTCCAACTCCAGCCTAATGGCCATACCCCATCTTCTCTTTTTGCTGTCCTTCAGCTGTTTTTAAGCACTGTTTGTACTCTGAATGGAGTTTTATGACTGACGTCTCCAGGTACTGTATCTATTTTCCTTAATGAAACCCTACTTGTAGCAGGTGCTAATAGCTCAACAAGTGTTTTATGGTCCTTATAAAGAAAATGTGTAGAATGGACATGGATATACTTAGCACGCAGCTTGGTAAATAGAAAATGGGACATAGGCAGTACAGTTATGGCCATGAATGATTTGTGATGACTTTCATGTCAGCTGGGTTTTGTTTTTTTTTTTCCCTCTTTTGTCCCTTACTGGAAGACCCAGAATCCATTTTAAGTTAATTCCAAAAGCTAGCTCTGAAACAAATTGTCTAGTGACCGGTGAAAAATGTAAGGGGGAGAAACGCTGCCAGGGGCTATCGTATCCCAATGCGTGAAGCCACTTGGACAAAAGGCAGTGTAAGATGTCTGACAACACACCCATTTGCTTCTAACTGTCTGGCACTTCTCTATTTGCTTCTCTTGATAATCATATCCTGATTCATTTGATATCACAATTGCTTTCTAAACTTCGCCATTTCCTCTTACCCACATCCATTTCCAAGTTGAGAGACTTCATTTTTCCTTTAGTTTCTTTTGCTTTTCCGTTGGTTCCGTTTCTGATTTAGCATTTGTGGCTAAGGATCAAACTTATTGGGTTGTAGGTGAACAGACACAGGTATCTGCAGTAACTGAAGAAATAACACAACCAGCTGTTCCTGCCATTAGCCCAGCAGCTGTCTCCTGCTCAGTTCATCCTGGTGGGAAAACTAATAAACCTTACAAGTTATAAAAAAAAAAAAAAAAAAAAAAAGTGGGGGGGAAGAGGAGAATGAACATGCTTTTTCTGAGCTACTGCTCTGGGAAAAGAATGAACAGAGAATGGTTGAGTATCACAGAATCATGCGTTTATACTGTGAAATCTAGTTGCACTCCATTTCAAGGACAATGTGACACCTGAAGAGGAGCTGGTTGTGTGCCCCTCAGATGCATAGGCACTTTCAGCAATCTAAAGTTTTGGGGAGCTTTTCAGTCCTGTGAGCAGTTCATTAGCTTTTCAACTGCAAACAACTGAGTCATTTCAACACCCAAATCATGAAAGAACATGACTTTGGAGTAAGGAGCTAATCCCACAATATAGCTATCATTTCGTATCAAATAAAACTCAGCTAAGGACAAGCATTCAAGTACAGGTGTCAATTAATAAAGGATGCATTGAGATTGTGTGTCCCATAGTCAAGATTACATTGAAACAATGACATTAATGGTAATTAAATTAAGACAGCTTAGGTTACCTGGATTTTTTTTCCTTTTGAGGAGATACTAAGATCATTCCTTAACTCTATAGTATTTCCATAGCAACAGTAGAGTATTGTACACTTGGATCATAACAATTATTTGTTGTGAGATGTATCATAATTATTTGAGTAATAATTATCTGAGTAATAGCTACCAAGTGCTTAATAAGTGCCTAATATTTTATTTAACCCTTATAAAGACCTAATAAAGTTGTTGTCCCTACCCTGATTTTACAAAAGAAGAAACTGTGGTTCAGAGAGTTGAAATACCTGGGATTCAGTAACAAAGGGAATAAGTGGTAGGGCTGGGATTCCAACCTAATTCCATGAGATTCAAGCTTCCCTGGTGGTCTAGTGGTTAGGATTCGGCGATCTCTCCATGAGATTCAAGAGCCCATGCTCCCTCCCTTCTGCTATTGCCTCTCCTAGTATAATACTGTTAGGGGTTGAATTGTGTCTCCCCAAAAAACATACATTGGAATACTAACTCTTGGTGCATTCGAATGCAAGCTTTTCTGAAGATGGGGTCTTTACAGAGGTAATCAAGTTAGGATGAAATCATTAGCATAGGTCCTAATCCAGTATGATTGGTGTCCTCATAAAATGGAAAAATTTGAACATAGAGACATGCACACAAGGAGAACACCAGGTGAAGATGAAAGCAGAGATTGGAGTGATGTGTCTGTAAGCCAAAGAATGCCAAAGATTGCCAGGAAATCCCTGCAAGCAGAGAGAAATGGAAGAGATTCTCTCCATGGCTCTCAGAGGGCACCAACCCTAACAACACCATAATCTCAGACTTCTAGCCTCCGAAATGATAAGATAATAAAACTGCTATTTAAACCATCCAGTTTGTAGCACATTATTATGGCAACCCTAAGAAACTAATACATAAATATAAATAGACAAATAAATATGTAAAATATAAATACATATAATATATGAAATAATAAAATATAATGTAATATGTTCTTTGTATTAGGTGTTTTTATTTATAAACACTTTTACAACATTTTCAATTATTTATTCTTTCAAAAAATTTTTGAGATAGTTTTAGAAATTAATTTGTAAGGAATCTAAAGAAAAGAATGAAAAAATCAGCAAATAAAACATGGAAACACATCAATTAGTTAGCTCTTCCCTATCTAGCTGCTCTAGGACATGAACCTCCTTACCCTCTGTTGTCTGCTCCCCCCAAAATGTCTTAGGTCACAAGCACAGCAGAAGTTGATTTTTTGCTCATGTAACAATATTGGTTAAGGGAACAGGTCAGTGGTGCAAGCCCACCCTCCATTTAGGGTTCCAGGCTGACAGAAGTTTTGCTCTCTTCGATCTGTGGCCTTCTAAGGTCATTCTGGGGTTTATCTCCATTCTACTAGCTAGGGGAAGATGGAACAGAGTGCTCATGGGAGGCCTTTTGAAGCTGGGCCTGCAAGTGGAACACATCACTTCCACTTACATTCCAGCCATCAGGCCACACTGAATTTTAAAGGAGTTTGGGAAATGTTGTTTGTGTGACCTGGAAGAAGAGAACATGGATTTTGGTAAATAGATAGCTATTACTGATGCAAATTAGCAGGTCCTCAACGCTGCCTAGAAATCCTAAATCATTTCCCTAGTCCATTCCACCTCACTTCTTCCTAGATGACAAAAGTTCACTTCCCTCCTCAAACTCCAACACTTCCCTCTCAGGTCTTACTTTGTCCAGATAACCTTGTTTCCAATCTCATAACCTCCCCCTGTCATATCTGCCAACCAACCAGCCTTTGTACCCACACACTCAGTCTTCTCTCTTGTTATTGTGGGTGGTCTCCTCACAGCCCTGTCAAAGGCAAACAAACGCTCTGGTTCCTCCTTCATGGTACAACCTTCTTGCCTACTCAAAGTACATTACTCCAACAATTCTCTTTTCATTCCAGATTCATCAATGTTCCTCTCTCTATGGGATCATTCTCATCATCAATCAAACATATAATAATCTCTCCCACTAAAAATATCCATTTCCTGTCTCGTTTTTCTGCTTCACTTTATAGGAGTTTGCTCAAAAGAGTTGCTTATATTCTCCATCTCTAACAAAAGTAGCTCTTGTCAAGGTCAAAAATGAATTACCACTGCTATAACCAATAATCAATATTCCATTCTTATCTTACTCAACAGCACTTGACACACTTGATTACCATTGCCTTTTTGAAACACTTTCTTCACTTGGCTGCCAGAATGTTATCCTCCCTAGCTGCTCCTCCTTGTCTGCCCTCTAAATATCGGAAAGCCATGTTGAAATTTTCATTCTTTTATCTCTCCTTGATCAACTGGTCACTCAATAATCTGTTCTAGCTTCATGACTTTAAGTCCATCTATATGCTGGTATCTCAACTGTGTATGTTCAGCTCAGACCTCTCCTCTAGACTCCAAATCCATATATTTAATTGCTTACTTGACATTTCTAGCTGGAAATCTAATTGGAATCTCAAGCTAAACATATCCAAAAATGAACACTTGATTCTTATCACCCCCCCAAACAAGTGTTTCCTCTTCCCTAATCTTCTCAGTAAATGGCACGCCCCTTCTTCCAATGTCTCAGGCCAAGGAGGAGTGTGACATTCCTCATCTTTTGTTTATCAAATCTTATTGATCCTACTTTCAAAATGTATGCAGAGTATTTCTTACCAGTGCTACTTCCACCACCTTGATCTGAGCCATCATCATCTCTCACTTAGCAGGATTATTGAAATAGCTTCTTAATTGCTTTCCCTATTTCCATCCTTGCTCCCCAGCAATCCATTCTGAAAGAAACAGGCAGAGCAACTCATTTAAACTGTCAGATGGTGGCACTTCTCTGCTCATACTCAGGGACCATGACAAAACATCAGTCATTACGTAAGCCAACCAGACCCTGCATGTTCTGGACATATGGCTCACCTTTTCTAACCTCCTCTCCCACTCTTCCACTCAGTCCATCCCAGCTGTACGCCCTGATTCCAAAGCTGTGACCAAGAACACTCCAAATCTGCACCTGCATCAAGGCGTTTGCTCTTGTTAATCCCTCAGTGTGTGACTCTTCTCTCCAGATGCCTACATGGCTTGCTCCTGAATTTCTTTCAGGTTTCTGCTCAAATGTCACCTTGTCAGTGAGGCTTTTTTGACTTCCCTATACAAATACCAATCCTCAACCACACCAGCAAGCCCCATACCTTTTATTCTGCTTTCAATTTCACTGCAGCACTTATTTTTACCACATGACATACCATGCCTCCTTTTATTTATTCCCTCAAGAAGCAAGGACTATGTCTTTTTTCCTTAATTTCTAGTTTTCGTGTCAATTGTGTGACACAATGACAATAGCTATATTCTTAAAAAAACATTGATGGAAGCTCTATGATGAAATTCACAATTTGTACCTTTTCATTTTAGACCACAGTTCTGAAAAGAGTGGATCTTGGTAAGAGGGACCAAGAAATTGCAATAGTGGGTAGTAGTAGGCAGAGAACTTACCAGAAGACAGAATTAACAGATCAAAAATTAACACAATATTGAAAATTCAGCTTCTAGAAATTGTGTTGATTATGTAAGAAACGTTCTCTCTTTTTTCTTAATGAATTATATCAGCAAAATAAAATAATTTCAAATAGAATCTAATTCTCCCACACTTAGAGCTTCCTTCTGGACTAAATTACAATCAACAAAAACCTAAATTTGCTTTACAGATAAGTAAAAGTGTTCACTATTAATATTACAAAATACTTCATAAGTTTTCTTTCCTAGAATTAAAGAGTGTTCTCACTCATATTAAAATGATTTTATTTGTAAAAATATTTTAACACAGAAATATACCTGTTTATCACCAAAGAATATAATTCACGTTAATAAGATATGCACAGAAATTCAAAATGAAATCATCCTTAAACAAACAGAAAAAATACTCTAAATTTGAATATCATATCTAACCTAAAACTGAAAACATAATTAAATAGAAATCTGTCTGTTAATTAATGATTTCTGAGATTCACTCTAGATTCTTCTGTGTACTGTATTGTCTTCTAATATTCAGTCAACTATCAAGTCTTCCAGATTCCTACTTGCTAAATGCCTCTTAAAGCAAAACAAAAAGCCTTGCAATTTTCTTATGACAAAATATAATCTCTTCATTGTTAGAAAACTGAGTATATAGACTGACACTTTCTGTAGACAAATAACAACAACAACAAAACTAGAAAAGTCCAACCAACCAAAGAGAATTTTCTTTTTTTATTTTACTTTTCTAGGCATGTAAAAGCAGTGATTTTTGACTGGTTGTACTGCTTCTGATGATGCTCTTCTAAAACGTAAGTTTCACCCAGCCCATTCACCTCCATACATTTTTTTGGGCACCCACTGAGAGACACAAGGGCAAAAATTGCTAAGGGAAGAAGGTAGGCGTATGGGGTAATTAGCGAAATTGTCTTTGCATTTTTAAGAGGAACAAAAAAGATAAAAATAAAAGAATTTTTTGCTGTTTTAGGAAGCACGCAGATCTAGTATGAGACATTTTACATTTAATTCTATTTAAATGAAGCACAGTCACAAGAAATTGATTTTGAGAGTTATTTAACAATCAGATGATACGCTCACTCATTCCACAGTCATTTATTGAGTGTTTCCTGTTTGTCAGGCACTTCGTGAGGATATGTGTGTACAATGGAGGACATCCAGGAACCTCTCGATTAGTGGATGCACTGGAGAACCAGCAAGGAGGTTCAATGCCATCTGATAAGCATTATGACAGAGGTATTTGCAGACAGCTAGGGGTGCAAATTGGACAATAGTTATCTCTAAGGTCGTTAGAGGTTCCTGTGATCTCTAAGTTCTGTAGGAGAGATAAAGCAAAAGTGAGTAAAGGTTTCAGAGAATAGAGAGAAATAGAGAAGACAATATCCAAATTTGGGATGTGCTTGGAAGAAGGAGGTAGAGTTTCAACAGGTAGCAATAGGAGAGGATACTTCTTGAAGAGGAGGAGTCGGAGTAAAGATTCAATGTCTTGGAGCAGTGGAGCCCAGCATTTGAGCAGTATGCAGTCTTCTCTGCAAGCAAATAGAACATGTTCCTAGGAACTGTGACACAGAATGTTTGAAAGGCCATTATGGATCCATATTCCAGATGGTCTTCAATCAGGTTGGCATTCAATTTCATGAGCAGTGGAGATTTATTAAAGAGAAGTAAATATTTAAAGATTTTCGTTAGAAAATAGAGTTTTAAACATGTGTCCAAGACACATATTTTCACTTTTATTTTCCCCGTAGAAACAATTAGTGAGTTTGCTTGTAAACCAAGCACTTACTATAAGAGAATAGTAGGAGAAATCCCTGACCTCGAGCAGCTTATAATTTAGTTATGGAACAATCTATAAATACATGATTGATTAAAGAACATGAGTTAAAAATACAAAGCATTTTTATACGAATACAGACCACTATATAACTGATTTGACAATCATTTGGTAAGAACATTAAATGTCCCTAAATATTTCTTTTTGGGGAAACATTCTAGAAGTCCTTTAAACAGTGAATAATCCCAATAATCTGTATATCTTAAATTATTCCAGGAATTTATTCATAATGAGAAATATAAGAAGATCACTTTAGAAAATTTAACTTCCATATTAATTTACTTTCCTGGGTAAATTGATCAAAAACAAAGAAAAACTAATGTTTTTTATTTTCACATTTCTGCTGTCGGGAGTTTCATTTACATTATTTAACTTAATCCTCCTGACAACAAGGTTGTTGTACTATACCCATTTTTCATTTCAATTAAGGTTCAGAGAGGTTAAGTAATGTGTCACTGATGATACAGGCGGAAAGTATAAGGGGAAGGGCTCAAAACCAGGTCCAACTCCTAAGCCCTTCTGTTGATGTTACACTGGTCTCTGCAGGGGCAGATAAATGGAGATTTTATTTCTGCTGATACAACATAACCCCTCTAGAAACCTCGGCAGCTTGGCTGTGAAGTCTCCTCTTTTATAGTAAATAATATTTACATGTGTACAATGCTAACTACATTTTCCAACCCTGAGGAAAAGCAAATTTTATAGTATTAAACAACTCACATTAGAAATAATTTAATTTATGGTGTATTAAAAATATAGTAAGGCCCACATTTGTTCCTCATATGTTGTAATTGCCACTTTTGGGGTTTAGATATCTGCCAAAGGATTTATTTTGAATTCCCAAATGTAATTTTACTGCAGTATTTCAACATTTGTGAGTTTCATATCTTTTAAAGTTGCTTAGTTTGATGCTATCTGTGGAATAGCCTCCCATTTTAAAACGTAACAGTCTGCCTTCAGTTTATCATGTGGCTACTTATCAATTCTATTTTAAGAATGTTATTATTTAACTCCTTCTATGCATTTTATTCTAAACAGTGTCTCCCCCCGCCCCAAGTTTTTCTTCGACTTGCCAATTTCCTCCTATTTAGGAAAAAAAATTCAAAATTTAGTGAAAGTCAATATCCTTTTAGTAGGGTATATTCTTGCACATAAAAACTAAAGCGGGTGGGAATGGGGGACTGAGATTTAATTTTTTCACTTGTCATACATTTAAGATAAGTGAAATATAAATATCACAATTTAATACGGAGGGGAAAATAAACTAGATTTTCTTTGAAGTTTGTTTCATATCCATAAAGCAACTCAGGTAGCTTGCTCTCTGACTTTCAGATGATTATAACAATGGCATTATGCTTCCAGAAGCAAAGGTAAAAACAATAAATATCCATTAAAATTGCTACTTTTCCAAAGTTTCCCTCTTTGGTAAAATCAATTGCGCTATAAAAACAACAGTTCCACGAGGCCAAAAGAGACTAGAAACTCCATTCTGAGGCTCTCTGGTTTCTTCAGCCTAAAAATCCTACTTTCTTCACCTAGAGATAGGAGCACTTAGGATTCCAGGTTCCAGTGAGGATGAGAGGTAATACCTGGAAAGCATCTGGCACGAAAGCTAGCTCATGGCAGCTATTCATGTAACATATGCTGTTACTCGTTCTCCTTGTATTCTGTATAGTATTATGGAATGATAGGTCCTGCTGCACCCACTTGGGTCCACAATGAAGAGCCATTTTTTTTTTACTGATCAATTTTCTGATTCCTTGACTCGCCTATCCAGATCAGGGGGAAGGCCACTTTCCTGATGTCTTCACCCTCTGCAAGCACAAACGCAGGTGCACATACCACCACCATTACCCAGAGGCCCCCAGGGTTAGATAACTCGTCCAAGTACTTGGCCCTGGATTACTCATCATCCAGAGGATGCCAGTTAGTCCTGCTAGTTTACGAGTAGCTGCATTTTCCCCCGTGGCTGCTATTGCCAGCACATAGCGGTACCATGCTCCAGAATGGCTGAACACCTGCATCAGCTGCCCCGGGGTGAGGGATGAGCGTGAGGCCAGGATGAGCCTTTCATCTGCATTTACTTCAGCCAAGGGGAATGCTAAGGCAAAAACAGTTGTTTGGGGTCTCAAATGGCACATGCCATGTGATAAGTAGTGAAAGAGGGGCAATGTGGTCCCATCTCAAACACTGCCAAACCAAGGATAACCACATATTTGAGAAAATAAAAGCCAGTCAATTTATCTCCTTGTATTGCGGCTTATTAAATAATAATGCTCAGAAAACAATATAGACTTGCTTATTAGTGTACGTGGTGAAATGAGCAAGGACTCTGGAGTCAGCCTCAGTTGGAACCTAGCACAGGGCTTGGACAAATAGCCTGACCTCTTTAAACCACATTCTGCTCATGTGCCAAATTGCCATAGTACATATTTTTATATATAATACATATAATGCCTGGCATATAGTAATTAGGCCATAAATAGTAACTCTTATGATATATAGTTACTCTTTGTAAGCAGCAATTTTTTCCTCTGAAAAATCAGTATAAAATCTGTGTGAAGCTTATTATGACAATTAGAAATAACATTTATAAAGTACCCTGGCAAATAGTTGGTGCTCAAAAAAAATGGTAAAAGAAAAAAAAATCATACTTTGGAGATGGAGGAAGGAAGATTCTAAATAGTGCTTAAAAGAAATCAAATGCTCTATCTGATTTCCTGTAGCTTCAGTCCTCTAAAATACAGAGCAGTGCTACCCAGCAGACATATAATGCAAGGCATGCATGTAATTTTAAGTTTTCTAGCGGCCACATCAAAAAAGAAACAGGTAAAATGTATTTACTTAACCCAATAAATCTAAAATACACATTTCAATATATAATTAATATAAAATATTATTAATAAGATACTTTTCATTTTTGTTCCCAAAGATCACCAAATCTGGTGTGTATTTTGCATATCTCAAGCACACAGCACACCACAAATCAAACTAGCTATGTTTCCCTCCATAATCCTCAAAGACACTGTGAAGGATATTAGGTTTCTCAAGATGGGCAAGCTGTGGGTTTGAATGTACTCTATTTAAATATTAAATACCCAGGTTCCTTGAGCAGATTGGAGACTCAGGCAAATGATCCCTTGGATATATGCAAACTGGTTGCCTAACCATACTCTGGTTGACCATTAGCCATAGAAACTTAATAACTATTTGCAGAATAAATGGATCATGGTCTGGACTAGCAATTGAGTCCTAAACTTGGCTGCTCATCAGAATTATCTATAAAACTTATGAAAAATAGATTCACTGGCCTCAACCATGGAGATTCTGACAATTTAGGTGTGGATTGAAGTGCCAACATTTGTCCTTTTAACAAGAGTTCCAAAGTATTTCTGATTCGGTGATTCTACTTGGGAACAGGTACAACTCAAGAATCTTCCATTCCTGAAATCTATATCTCTGACCATAAATTCTATCACTGCAGGAAGCACTGAGAGTCCTTAACGTAACCTCCAGTGCTCCAAAGACAGACTGGGAAAATCTGCCCGAGTCCATTCTCAGAGATCACTAAAGTATCTTCACTCAGTTGTTGGTATATCAATCAGGAGAACCCAAGACTTTTCTCTAGCTGGCTCCTGGGGTAGAAGTCTGATGACATCCAAAGTCAAGCTCCTAAACACTGAGTAAAAAATATATTCTTACTTAATATTTCCATTGTCAATGTTTACTGATTAATAATGGAACAGCCCATTTTTATATATGTCTACATATTATAGAGCAAAAATAGTAGGCATTTCACACCCTTTTATGTTTCACTTTTCCCTGCTTCTCAAGAACAGTAAAAGCCAAATACAATAGGAAAAAAAAAATTCTCAACTATTTTTACAACTTTGTGGAATGAGAGATGGAAAAATACATTTTTATTTATGCCTATTTATCCCTCTGAGCTTAAACTAATCCTGAAGGGTTTGAGCAAAGAGCCAGCAACGCTAATACACTGGACCAACAGGTGATTTTAATTTACTTGCTATAAATTGTTGAGGGGGACCTATGCTAAGTCCGTTCTCATTAATTCATCTACGGTCTCCTTTCCTGGAGTGAAATTTGCTGATTGCACAGATAGGATTCAGAATGAAAGGCTGAACTGAGCAGAATATGGAGTGGCAGCTTTCTGTTGACACTATTGGGATGTTCTCCCATTGGATTCAGTGCATCAAAAATCCTTCAGGCTACAGAAACCATAAAATAATGCTGGAGGAAGTTAATGTGGTTTCCAACATTTTGTCCAACTGAAGAAATATAAAATATATTAGTTCTTTGAACATTTATAAAGAGCTAAACTTTATTCTGAAATCTCCAAAACTTAGAACATAAGGAAACTGCCTGACATCATAAAATAGGTGTCAACAACACTATGTTCTTATCAAGATACCCCATCTCTATTAGCAGGAATTCATTCCATAAACAATTACATATTTCCTTTTATATCCAAGACACTGTATTATTTAATACTGGGAACAAGAATAAATATGATATGGTTCCTGTCAGGTTCAAGAATTCCAAAAGAGGGGTGCCTGGGTGGCTCAGATGTTAAGTGTCTGCCTTCGGCTCAGGTCATGGTCCCAGGGTCCTGGGATTGAGCCCTGCATTGGGCTCCCTGCTCAGAGGGAAGCCTGCTTCTCCCTCTCCCACTCCCCCTGCTTGTGTTCCCTCTCTCGCTGTGTCTCTCTCTGTCAAATAAATAAATAAAATCTTTAAAAAATGATAAAATTTAAAAAAAAAAGAATTCCAAAAGAGGTAATATTCTGAAGAACACCTATAGAAAATCCCAAGACTTTGAAGTATTCAGTCTGCACTTGATCTCCTATATGTGGTTTAATCTCTTTTCTCACTTATCTTCTATGGTTTCATATACAGTAGCCGTAGGTGTATTTGCTGCCTCAGTTAGGGGTATCTAACTGATCCTAAGAGACAACAGAACTGTAAGATGTAGAAAGAGGTGATGCTTCAGAGCTTATTAGGAAAAATCTGAGTGCTCCTAAATGTAAGATCAAAATTAGCCACTGTACATTACTGGTAAAATGGCATGCATTGAAAATCATGCCAAATCCTGTCCCAAGTTCCCAACTCGAGCATCTATCTCACCTAATTCTCATTTCTCACCACCTCTGTTTGCCCCAGTTGAAGAGGCAGTGTCACAGAGTGGGTTATAAACAAGGACTGGGGTGTTAGAGATACCAGGTTCAAATCGCAGCTTTCTTCTTATTAGTTAAGTGATACTGGTCAAGAGCTTACCCTTGCTAAGCTTTAGTTCCTCACCTGGGAAATGGAGATAATAGCAACTACTCAAAAATTTGAGGATTAAAAAAATGACTCTAAGGCGCTGCATGACTCAGTTGATTGAGCTTCTGACTCTTGATTTCATCTCAGGTTATGATCTCAGGGTCGTGAGACTGAGCCCTACGTCGGGCCTTGTGCTGGGTGTGGAGCCTGCTTGGGATTCTCTCTTTCCCTTTCCTTCTGCCCCCACCCTCCCGCACATTTTTCCTCTCTAAAAAAAAAATAAATAATAATAAAAAATAATAATAATAATAAAATAATGACTCTAAAGTGTATTCACAGCCCTGGTACTTAATCAGTGGTTAATGCATGGTAGTCAGTCTTCTTAGTATAGGTGCCTCTGCTATGTTTATGACAACCTATTCCTGCCAAGCTCCATGGTAAGTTGTCAACTTCTATCAACATTTTATTTGTAGACTTGAACCAGAAATTTTGTCCTCTATCCTTGCCCAGGTGGACATGATCTTAATCATTCCTCCAAAGATTTTCTGATCCCAATCCTTGTTATAAATCCACATCTTTGGGCGCCTGGGTGGCTCAGTTGGTTAAGCGACTGCCTTCGGCTCAGGTCATGATCCTGGAGTCCCTGGATCGAGTCCCGCATCGGGCTCCCTGCTCGGCAGGGAGTCTGCTTCTCCCTCTCCCGCTCCCCCCTCTCATGCTCTCTCTCTCATTCTCTCTCTCAAATAAATAAATAAAATCTTTAAAAAAAAAAAAAAAAAAAAAAAATCCACATCTTTTGTTCAAACCCTGCTGCAATAATAAACATCCTAGGCTGTAATGTCTAATCAAAGTAGTCTGTGCCCTCATGAAAATTACAGTCTAGAAGGAGATGAACGATAGCTACAATCAGAAAAGAAATAGTTGGCAAGCTCAGCTAGGGTGGTCTGCTTGCAGGCAGTGGCATTTAAACCTGACTTTCACATGCTGAGTTAAGAGAAGTACGCATCCAGAATGCAGGTAGGAATATTAGCAAAGGCGCTAAAGCATAAACACATGAAACATTCTGATGTAGTAGGTAGTACCATCTGTTTTGTTCAGAAATAGTCTTTCCACTATTTCTTTTGCAAACAGAGGCCATAATACTTTATCAGAAACCCTTGAGGTCAGATATGTTTTGGAATTCAGATTGTTTTCAGATTATAAAAGAGGACTGTAGTTCACATACTATATATTAAAACATGCCCTGTAGGCTCTGGGCATCACCTAGTAATCAAAGTAGTATTTCTACATCAAACATGCAAAGTGACATACATAAGATATAAATAGCCCCATGTCAATTCAGATCAGGTTTTGCCACCCAATGAGTAATAGAGGAACATTCAGTGTTTCAAAATTTTAAAATTTCTGGATTGTGGATAAATTGTGGATTAGGGTCTGTAGAGGGAGACACAGCCTGAAAAGTTGGTTGGGAGGATATTAAAAGAGGGTTGAATGCCTAGGTGGGGAGTCAGCTTTCATGAGAAGCTGATGGGGCATCCTTACAAATAACTTCACACATTCAATTTTTAGGCATTTTTAATGTCTTTTTTGAAAGTATAATTGTTGTTTCTACTATATCTTATTACGTGATTTTTTTTCTTTTAGCTTTTATATTAATGTGCTAATCCATCAATCAAGTCCCTCTTCTTATTCTTCTATGACATGTAACAGAACTAGTCTAAACTGTCACTTAACTATAACTCTTTCTATTACTATTTCAAAATTCGCATATAGTAAAACTGATTGCTTTTGGTTTACAAGTCTATGTGTTTTAGCACATGTAGAAATTGGTACAACCATGACCACAATGAAGGTACAAATTATCGCCCCCCACATCTCCTCCCTGCAGTGATTATTTTTGGCCAAGCATCACCAGGAATCACCGCCTCGTTGCCTCCGTCTGTCCCTCTGCAACGTAGGCATACTGGCTGCGGATTCCAACCAGAATCAATGACTGCTGTTGGCCAAGATGCATGTGATCACTACTCCTTTGCTGTAGGGGGTCCCGTTTTCTGAGGGTTGCTGTCCACTGGGCCATTAGTTTTTCAAAAGTTAAGTGAACTGAGGACTTGAAGTATTGATCTCCACTGACTTTTGTGAAATACAAAGGCAATTCTATTCAAGTGGAACTTCTTGGGTGATTCTCATAGCTTCCAGGTTTGTTTACACACACCTTCCCCCATCAGACGTCCCTAAGCATGTATCGTTTGGCTTCAGAAACAGTCTCTGCATTGGAACAATTTATTTAGACTCAACCCATGCTATTTAAAAAAAAAAGTACCACGTTCCTTTAGAATGAATGGATGCTGAGTCTATACTTTAAGTTGCCGGGTAAGTCGGGTAAGTGGTATCTGTAACTATAGCTACAACACTGATGTGTGATTGCTCTGTGGTCTGTGGGTACAAGAGAAAAACTCAGATATGAAAATAGTGAGCAGCTTGATGCTGAGCTTTAGTGGCTCAAGGTTCCATATTGTGTAGAAAACAAAGAAAGACCCTTATTTTTGCCTCCCCAACTCATTGTGCTCCAGTCTCAGACATTTCAGTTCCAAATTGCTCTTTACCAGACTGGTCCATCTTCACGGCTCTTTTCATCACCCAATATGGTGCACATCTTAGAAAGTTGCTTAAATACAAACTTTAGAAATGAAGGTGCCCCCCTCAACCTTGTGAAGTTTTGGGAAACAACACAAAGGAACCAAACAAAAATATAACTTAGAACCTCCAGTCAAAAAATAAAATGTGTGAGATTTGGGGAAGATTAAACACTTTTTTTCCTTTTTATAAATATGTTCAAGCTTCAGAGTACTCTTTTTTCTTTTCTGATGTAGTTAAAAATAACTCAAGGAAGAAAACATTCAGTGAATTTTTCAATTTTTGTGGGAGGATATGTGAAGGAGCCCTTTCAAGGAAGGACAGCTGAAAGGTAGGCACAGAGTTTGAATGAACTTATCTCCTGGTAAATTGACAAGGTTGTATTTCCCTAGAGCAGGACAAAATGACACTAGAACTGTACGTTCTCCACCAGTAGAGTTCTTGTTATAGATTTTATATTAACAAAAAGAACACATATTTTATAGGCTGTGAAATTATCCAGTTTTACCTCTATAAGGCAACTGGGAGAGAAGTTTACAGGTGGAGAGGATATCATAAATGAACCCCGGACTGGAAACATCATAATTAATTCAATAATTGTTTTTTATGAAGTGCTTGCTGAAATGACTGCTAGATTAAATGAGCCCCAGTAGTGCAGTAGAGTTAGCAATGTCATCTCTAACAGGGAGAAGAATGTAAATCTTGTAACAGTTTACAGATGTTTTTTTATGGAATATCTCTAATCCAAAAGTTCTGACAAAATGAGGCCACCCTGGTATTGTATAATGACAGTCTCCACACAGCAACAGTTCCGGACAAGTAGCAAATCCTCATTAATCCCTCTGGAATTCATTGTAATGACACTAATCATGTCAAACTCATTGGGCATTAATATAAATGTTGTATGTAACTCCGTGGGAATCCAGAATCATACCCTCAAATACCCCACATCCATTCCCTTTAACAACAACAACAACAACAAACGGACTGTGGCCTACGTATCCTGTTATTGTGAATAAATATGTTGCTCATTATATCAAAGTGTGTGCCACATGTGAACAAGAAACAATTAGTAATTCAATGGTTTTCAGTAAGAGCTCATGGACTTAAGAAAACGAAATGACTCAACACTAATTCTAAGTCAAGTCCCTTGTCACTATGCCCTCATCTCTCAGGCACCAAGAATCATACTTCCGGCAATGATGAATAAGCAGCAAAGGGTCTTTCGGTGAAAATCCTGAGAGGGCGAAATGAGAGAGGCCTTGCTTCTTCGGGGATCAAACTTACCTTGGCTCCCACGTGTGTTACTGACTGGGCGTGGCCTTCCATGGCTGCTGTAACGGTAGTGCCCTCACAACTCGGAAAATTGTGCTCTCTCCCCTGGAAGCCCTGAGCTGCCCCAGCACGGTAGAGTTGGCTCAGGGCAACTGGGGTGAAAGTGCTCAAGAGATGAAGAAAAGTCACAGAGAGAAATATGGAGAAAGGAAGCAATTTTCACATATGTGTGCTTGGGAGGAGCAGTATCTCAGAAAAGCCATAATCGGCTGAATCTCTTTTGAGACAGCTTGATTTTGACAATTACAATTATGTTATGGTCTCCAATCATATTTGCATAGCGATTGCAATTAACAGTAACATTATCTCAGCCATCCTCTGTGGAAAAAAAGAAATTAAATGCCCACTACACTGCATTAAGGGGTATTAAGCTGGTGATAGTCAACACTGCTAAAGAGAATTCTATGAATTCTTTGAGTTAACTTAAATAAACGTTGACTGGAGTGAGCGATCTATTCCACACTAAGCATCTTGACTGATGCACGGCTCAAATGTCCGGATTTATCCTATCTCCTCATGGAAGTAGAGAAGTGTTCCATAAGAGCTCTGACAGAAAAGTGTACACTAGAAGCACCAGTCACAGAAAGACAGGCCGAAAGCACTCTATTAGATTGATAAAATGAACTGAAATCTCTGGGTGGACACTTTTGCACTGCACCCACAATATTATTCTTGATTTGCTAGGAAGAAAGCAATTTATTCTGTCACTTTCTGGGGACTTAGAACTAATTGGCCTTTCATAGTTATGTGATTCTGCAAATGAGCATAAAAGTGAAAGCTGACAAAGATTCAAACAGGAAATCTGAATCTGCCTATTTTCATAAGTATCTTATAATGGTTTGTAGAAAGGGACGAGATTTTGATTAGAATAGCAAATTTCTTCATGCAAAGGGAAGTGCTCCAAATTACCCATCGCTGTAACAAACAGAAAGATTGCTCTTCATTCAGGCTCCTGGATGAAATAAAACAAATGTTCTTTTCTGAATCCCACCCCCACCAGCTCCTCCAGACCATCCAGTGCGGTCAATCAGCATTGTCATCAGTGGGCGTTCCTCAGGGTATGTGACCTCTCAGAGCTAACCATCTCTTTCTTGCTCTTCCCACCCCAATCCCACTAGAAAGGGCATGCATAATACATCACATCATGGAGACCAGCGAGACAGTGTGTCTACAAATGCAGCAGCAGGAAAAAGAAATAGAAAGAAAAATAACTGAAACGTCCTACAACCTTAATAGAAATGAAGCTGGAAAAGACTAAGTTCAACACATTAAAAAAAAAAAAAAAAAAGTCTTCAAAGCCTGAAAAGAATGTGAAGGTATTTTCACAGGGTCTGGAACGGACAACAGAATGAACACCATGGAAGGGAAACCAAAGAGAAACAAACCAGGGCAAACATGAAGCGCCATTTTTCAGGCACAAAATGTCCAGGGTGGCTTTGCTGAGACAGGCAAACAGATCAGGGTCATTAATGGAATTTGAGTCCAACGTGGCCAGTAGATCTTTTTTTGTTTGGAGCAAATCTCTCCTCCCCTGCCCTCCTCACCGCTCTCCTTCCCTGCCCCGCCCTCCCCTCCTCTCCTCTCCTTCTCTCTCCTAATGACCAACCAACCACCTCTTCTCTCCCTAGCTATCCATGTGACAAAACTTACAGGAAAAGCTGCATGTCAAGCAGACCAATCTGGGATTTACCCTATGTGGTTGTGCATTTTGTAGAACTCTGCAGACACTGGGTAAAACTTATGTTTCAAAAAGGCAAATCTCCTGGCTACCAGTCCTTTTGCCATACTGAGGCACTGAAGCTCCTTCCCTCCCCCTGAGCTTGAGCTTTCAAAGTTATTTTCCACTCTGATGATTACAGACAGGTTGACAAAGAAAAAGGGGATTTAAAATAGGCAGTCATTACTAATATGTACTTTGCTCTTTCTGACCAGGAAAAAGAAGCCGAGGGGTCACTGCCATTTCTTAATCATCAATGTCGAAACAAAACAAACCAAAAAAAAAAACCACAAAAATACATAAAACACAACAACCTTTGGGAAATGCAGACATAAAAATGCATTTATACTAAAGAGATCAGAAGAAAAGAGACAAATCTTGCTCACAGTATCCTGTGATCCTACAGGAAAATGGGGACAAAAGAGAGGGTTTGTGATCATGAAATTTTGAATTTGTGGCAAGTATAATGGAAAAATAAAAATAAGAAACATGGTTAGAATAAGTTTGCTGTTACAGCATCTATATTCTGAGAACTGATTCTACAATCAATGCCTTCCCTTGCAGGCCCTTCGGCGCCTCTCAATTCTTCTGTGTTCTAAGAAATCTACTTTTCCATTGGCTTCCAGTGTTATACTTCAAATTGCTGGTCTGTTAGTGCTGTCTCTTTCTTCCTTCACTTTACATCAGGCTTGTCATACTCAAACATCTAAACATTTCCAAAAAAACAAAGGTAAAATATATTCTATATTATTTTATTTCAGGATATCGACGGAACTGTTGACCTAGGGCGAGGTGAAAAGCCAGAGGTATTAAAGTCCAGTGGCAAAAAGGAAAAAAAATATAGGTTACTCTGGTTTATATTTGGTGAACTACTTTCCTTATCACTCATCTTTCTCAAAATTATTTTATATAACTTTTAGATATGTAATTAAAAACATAATGTTTTTAAGTATGACTTTTAGGTCCTAATAGCTACTCTTTATTGAATGTCTGCTTTGTGCTAAACAGTATGCTGTGTGTGTGCCTTACAGAAATAATTTCTCTTATGTGTAAGTGTTCTGCAGTCTTTGTATCTGTTGTCCACTTACACAAAGGAGAAACTGAGGCTCATGGAGATTGTATCTTGGCTAAGGTCACCCCCCTAGTGAATGCTGGCTGGCATTCAAACCCAAGCTTCTCCGGTCCCTAAATTGATATTCTTTCCCCTATATCATGTCATCCTCCCCACCACCAGTTAGCATCTTAGGGAAACTATTCTGCAAACTGAGATATAGTTAATGAATTTATTTCTTAGAGGATAAACCACAGAAGGTTTCAGTGACTATCCTAAGATGTCCTATAAAGGAGTCAGCAAAGAACCAGAAGGCAGGACAGACATGCCAGACCATGGTCTAGAAATAACCATAAAAGATTTCTTGAAGACCTACAGCACTGGCTTCAGAGGTGAAGGGGAGTATGAGATGAGTTATCTATCAACAAGGACCTTAAATTCTAGAAGGTAAAACTAGCCTAACATGGATATGAGAAAAATAGCATAGATCACAGTAAGTGCCTAATATAGTTGGTCTTGTCAGAGAATAAGAAGATTCATATATTTATAAACTAACACATCTTTAAGCACCAAAAACATTGTTTCTAATATTCAGTGTTTGATGGCATTCTAAACTCTATTACACACTTCCCTGGCTTCATAAACATAGCTCATTGCGCATAATTTTTCCTTTCCTTGATGACTTGGGATCGTAACTCTGCATTGGAATCACGGTACTGTGGTGTGGGAGCAGTGTCTCCAGGAGTTACTGAGTCCTAGAAAGCCGTCTGCCTGGACACCAAGTGGTCCCAGGCTTTAGGACCTCTAAGGCTTTTCTACCCGCACATCCTTCCTCCCCATCAAATGTCATTCCTTGCTACTTTCACTGTGACTTTCTTAATTCTAATCGGCTGGTCCCAGGCATGGGACATGCAAGGCCTTTCATGAATGTATCTCTGCCTGGTTTATTCAGCCTTATCTCCTAGGGTTTCTTCCATCTTATTAATGCCATTCTCTATAATTATATTTTAGCAATTCAGAAGTCCATTTAGTTTCTAAACATAAATATATGCTGTTTCACACTTCTATGGTTGTGCCTTAAATGGTTTTTCCTTTACTTGTCCACTTAAAAAAAATAAACAACAGTGACAACAAATATCCTTATTATTCTTTGAGCCCAAACCTAGCAATAAGAATCTCCAGGGGCACTTCCTGGTACCATTTCCTGAGTCCAAAGTCATAAATCATCTGATTTATTTCTGGGCAACTCCAGCAGTGGGTGTATTTTTTGCATTGAGTAGCAGGTAATTTCTTTATTTATAAATCTGTTCTCTCTACTAAATTGTAAGATCTTTGAAGTTCTTAGCCATGTTTGCATGCCTAGCCTTTAACTTATGGTGTGGTATATAGTAGGTGTTCAACAAATGTCTACACACCTAATGAATGGTGCCTTGATTTTTATACAAACACGTATATCTCCTCTGGAATCCACCGAGTGCTGGGAGATTTGCCTTGGTGCTTCAAGGCAAACCTCTGGATGAAAAATACATGGTTATGTATAATTAATTGTGTGTTACAGAAAACAAATACATCACAGTAGACTTTCAGTCCAGGGAAAAGTCTCACATAACAGAGCAGCCTCCAGAGAAGGCTTCGGGAAAGAAGCAAAACTTCTTCTTTTTTTTATTTTATTATGTTATGTTAGTCACCATATGAAACTTGAATTGCCCCCGCCCCACTTCAGTTGATACACAGATATCTGGTGTGGCACTCGTGGCAAACGGCTTGTTTGTGAAATTTATGTAAAGTAAGTAGCTATGTATCTCTGTAAGGACGTCATATTGCCTTGTTGGTCTATTAGAAAGCCTACCACGATGGGAAAGCTTTTTTACTTTAGCAGAGTCTTTCAGAGTTACTGAGAGGCAAGAGGAAGGCCACAAAGTTCACTCAGAGATAAACTGAAGCAGAAGAATAAATAAAATCAGCTATGGAAGAATAACTGTCGGGGTCATTTGCAAAAGCCGGAACTTCCACCCCGATGCCCAGTGCAGGAAAGGAAAGGGTTTCCATTCTTTTTTCCACGCAGCTCTCCTGCCTCTTGCGGTAAGACTGGGACACCAAGATAGGACTCCTTTTGGCCCCATTACTCCTAAAAAGTGTCTAACAGTTAATGTTGGACATGGTTCTCTGACCCTGGTCTTGACATCTTGCCAATCTCTCATCTCTAGTCAATGTAAATCTCCTAGTAAACGGCACTATTTTTTTTGAAGTTGAAAATTTCCATTTACTTTTCTCAGTAAATTTTCCTTTGGCCCCAGATTTTGCAATGTTGCAAAATAAGCCAGTGCCCATTAAGGCAGTGCCCCAAAGGTTTAAGAAATACAGGAGGAATAGAAAGATTTTTTTTTTTTTAATCTAACCTCAACTCTAATTGTCTTACTTGATGTAATTTCCTGTTATAATACACAGTGTTTGAAGAAGCATTTCATGACACAGAAACCTCAAAAAAAAAAAAAAGTTACAAACTAAAAAGCCATTCATCAAAAAGGACAGTCAAAAAGTCCACTGTAGCAGATTATAAATGAATTTCCATCAGTACAGGCACAAACATAGAAACCACTTATGTAAAACACAAACCCAAAGCAGGAGGCCTTGGAATTGCATGTTACAACACTCAGAGCAATTTGTTTTATGTATGTATGCCGATGTGTCACACAGAATGAAGCCACAAACCATGCTTCTAAGTGATCCATTTCGTAAAGCCATACTATTTAGGATCTTAATGCCTTTTTCTTTTAATCTTTTTATAAGATAATTTCCCCAGTATTGAACGGCAGGACTTGATCTAACATTTTGTTTACTTTATCCCATTTTAGTCATACATTAGCACAGTGTTGTCAACTTGCAGGGGCTTTCATTTGGAACAAACTGCAGAATGTTCTTATTTTAAGCCTCTCACCTTCAAATTCCTTTTCTACATTTCCTTTGCTTTGCTTTTCCGAGGGAACGACTCTCCACGACTTCTTGATCAAGACAGACAACCTAATGGCTGAGTGGGCTTTAATTTCTACGTTTCTGGCATTCAAACTTGATTTGCATTGTCATATGGAATTATTTGGTATTCAGTATAAAACACTATTTCTTTCTCTCCTTTTTCCTCTTCTTTTCTAGACAACCAACCGCTGGGAAATTATTGTCAAAGTCTTAACATGATTTCCCAATGATTGCTTGTTAGTACAATACAATTTCTTTCTCAGTCCTGGTCCCTCTTCAGCTCTCTTCTGGGGCCCAGTGAATCCCCTGCATCTGCAGCACACACAGTAGACACACTCCAGATGTGTGGGTCTCTCTACTCCTCTCTGCAGTGGCACTTAGGGGTATCTCAGTGAATGAATGGGGGGGTAAGGAGGCAGGTGTAAAAAGATAAACATAAACGAAGAAGGCCGTGAATTTCAAAAGAAAAGGAAGATGATTCTTTACAGATTTTTTAAGGGCTTGTTTACTGATAAGGATTAACCACAAACATTCAGTTCAACCTCTGTTGAGTGCCTACCCTGTGCAAGAACATACAACATTGGAGGATAGAAGAAAGCAAACGGCACCCTTGCCTTCAAGATGCTCAAAGCGCATCCCAGGGATGGATATGTGAGCAACCAGCTGTTATTCGAGACAGACAGTTATGGGCTTTACATAAAAATGGGCTAAAATGAGCTCATTGGAATCACAGCCTGGTGGTAATTCATTCTGATTAGAGGACAAAGATGGAGGGGGAATGTCAGTGCTTGTCCCATATCCATAGGTGGAAGAGTTCAGGAAGGGAAGGAGAAGGTGGACAGATCATAAAGAGAGAGGAGGAAATGATCTGGAGGTGAAAAAAGAAATGGGAATAGGAAAAAAAAAAGGAACAAAATGGCAAGAAATAGGGCCAGATTTAATTTCCAGAGAATTAACCTGGGAAATATGTATAACTCAGGAGGCTATGAATCTAAGGACTTTCTTTTAAATGCCAAAGGCATAAACTAATCTATTTAATTAGGAAAATATGCTTGTATTGCACTCTGAGTAATTTCCCAGAGGAAAACTTGTTTTTTTTTACAGTTAAAGTTTTTGTTTAAAGCCTCCCCCCCACCTCCCATTCTCCTGGCTCTACCACAGAGCCTATACCTCTTCAGCAGGTACTCACTCCTAAGCAATTATTGTCAACCGGGATGTGAATATGACCCTTCCAAGATCTCACATTTGTTTTTTGGGTACTGAAATAGAAACACATTAACCTAGATATACCTGAGCCCTCCAGCAGGCACTTTATAATACAAAAGAAAAAAAAAAACTCAAAAGGCATTTCTTCAATGACTCACCAAATCTTCACAATAGCAAATAATTCAATAGAATGATACAATAGATATTAATATCTTGCAAGGTAGTGAAAATATTCAAAATAAAGCAGAACATCCCCAGCCAATTCACCAACCTCTTTCAATAAGTCTGTAGACTCTAAGAATATTCTCTCCTATAGCAGTAAGGCAAGGTGCTTAGTCTTTCTTAAACCTGTATTAAGAGCAAAATAAGTTCGAGTGGCCTACAAATTGAAACAAGATAAGCTCCTTTTTATATGCCACACAGTCAGGGATGCAACTAAGAATTTAAGTGCTTTATCACACTTTTGTTGAGTAAAGAAATTTGAACATAATAATTGAACCAACGCAACAATTCATTTGAAGATGAAAAGGTTCCACATACACTTCTTGCAATTTTGATGAAAAGATAAAAACGATACATGCTCAGTTCTAATCTATTCCCACCTACTTTTATACTATTAACTCTTCTTACATTTACATACATGAAATAGTGTACGATAATAAACACCAAATTGAGGATGATAAACTCAAAATAAAAACCCGTGGGGTGCCTAGGTGGCTCAGTTGGTTAAGCATCCAACTCTTGATTTTGGCTCAGGTCACAATCTCAGGGTCCTGAGATTGAGCCCCATGTTGGGCTCACGCTGGACAGGGAGCCTGCTTAGGATTCTCTCCCCCTCTTCCTTTGCCCCTCCCCCACCACACACATGCTCTTTCTCAAATAAATAAATAAATAAATACCCTTACAAAGAATGATGCAAAAGCAAGCTGAAGATGTAATGGATGAAAAAGGAAAGGAGAGATACTGCTGAAACCTTGCAAATACTAACACTTTGTAGTTGAGAAAACATGTTTTTAAAATCTTTGTAGTGATACTAAGCAAAAATAATAAGTTTCAAAACCAGCTTAACTTGTATTTTCCCTTCCTTCAATTCTCAAAATAGAAATGGATAATTTGGGACACAGTGTAATGTGCTCTAAAATGTGATGTGCTTTTGGACCCAAGGAACTTTATTACCTGGAGATTTTGTGTCCAGAGTCAACCCCATAACATTATTAAACACTGTGATCAACAATTCATTTCAGGGAGTTTCCTCACATCCAAGTGACCAGAATTTGAACCTGTGTTTTGGTGGCTAAAGGCAATGTATCTCATTATAAATAAAGAGTGGGGTTTTAAATCTCAAGGAAAGCTTTCTTAATATCTATTTTTGCACTGAATATTAAATACACTTCAGCATACTTTTATGAAGACCTATGACATGGTTTCAGAAACATGTGTATGTAATTGTCCAGTTTTATAGGTTATTTGAATGCATGTGCCATAATTCTTTACACATTCTGTATACATATGTGTAAATAACTCAAAAACTCAATGAATGTATTTCTAAAGGTTAACAAAGGTGTGTTGAAAGCTTTATTTTTATTTGACTTTACTATTATTTACTGCGTCACCCAAACCATAAAACCATTCTTGTAACTAACAACTAGATCTGTTAAAATGATCTTACCCTAGGAATTACACAAACACAACTTGCAAGTTATTTTTGTATCAAATCAACTCCAGTTTGACACGGTTTCCTCAATTACTAAAAGGCACACTACGCTCACATAAAAGGACTGATATCCCACAAACGTGCTGCCGTGTGTTTTTTCCTGGAAAACTCAGAATAGGACCTGTCGGGTGTATCCTCTAGCGTAACTAACATGTCACCCAGATTTGCACTGGGAATTAAAACATTCTGTAGCCTGACAAAAGGCTGTGTGTTTCTAGCAACCGTGACGAAAAGAAGGCATTGCGATACCTCGATGTTGTGAGTTAAAAGTCCCTCATCAGACAGCTTGAAAAAGCACTCTAATCCCACGATGGAGCTTCCCTGAGTGGCAAGCCGAGCTACAGGGCTGCCACGGCAGCATCCCCAGGCCAGTCATCCAGGCAAGTCTAATTCCATCTCCTTCAATCCCGACGTTGTCTTTTATTCTTGCGTTCACACACCAGTTATATCGGACCCGCGAATGTAGGAAAATGTATGTGCAGAAGGTGAGAAATGCCATTGAGATTAAAAATGCAACCCACGTTTTCTCTAATGTCAAATGCGAAACAATAACACAGTACTTATAAAATCATACTAGAATCACGGTGCAATAAGCAAACGATGATGTTAATAAGCCTACAGGACAATACCATAAAACTTATCCCCGCTATTTTAATAAAAAGAATTGCATTGCTAGTGTAAGTGAGGCACAGGGCTAGGAATGTCTCCATTTATATAACACGTTCTTCATAATCTGCCTTAAATAATTTCACTATATTACCCCATTTCTTAGTTTCAAAAGAATGCCCAGCAGATATTTCTAACAATATTTGTACACCTCAAAGTAGATCTGCGCATTTTTTAATCATAGATGTGTGATAACTGAAAGAAATTCTCTTCTGCATAAAATAGAAGAAATACTGTAATCAACACAGTTTTGTTTGAAATGCCACAGGCTACACTTGTTTTTCAGGTCATTAATGGAAAACAGGCATCAACTTACTAGTTCCATAGGGCAGTATTTTAGAAATATTTCCTATCACTTAACTCTGTGTGTAATTCAGTTGTGTCATTATTCTGACAAGTAAGGCTTTTCTGTAAGAAAGATGTGACAGAAACCAAATAAAGTGCTCATCACAAATGGATAGAATTTAACTTGTACAAATAAAAAACAGATTGCCTGGCAAATGTTCTAATAACTTTATGTTTTAAAATGCAGTGTCCATTAAAATTATTTATTAAAAGTGCTCCTTTTATTGAGTAAGTATAACTGACATGCTAGATTCAACTCTGATACATGAAATATAGTCCTACCTAAATATCTCTACTTAGACACGATGAAGGGCAATGAACCACATTCATCATCAAGAAATATTAATACTCACATTCTTCAGTTTCTATGAGACCAAAAAAAAAAAACCAATACAAATCAGCAAGTGATGTAGGCTACCACTCTTAAGCTGAAATTTAGCTCTGCTTTTTGGCCATCTTATCATACAATACTACTTTTTTCATATATTTTGATTGTGCTAACTGATATGCTAAGGACATAAGCACATCTTTAAAAATCAGAAGCAGGGTCTATTTAGATTCTACACCAACAAACAAAAACTGAATGCATTCTTCACACCAGAAGCTTACCTTCATGCATTTGATCCTCCTCTCCAACACTGAGGGTTGAACTTTATCATCCCATTTCCAGACAAGTAAAATGAGACCAGAGAAGTTAAGTAACACATTCAAGTCACATAGCAAACAGTGTCATAGGCAGGATTTGACCACAGATGTGACTGATGCCAAATTATGTTGTTAAGGCCTGTTAGCAATGCTATAATGAATTCTGTTCATTATCTTTCTCCAAAATATAAGTAATGTGAAAGGTGGCTTTACAAATTAACATTCTATGGTCTCCAATGAAAATGGTTTCTTCTGTTTTCTCCCTGCTTAATATACAAAAGCCAACAATGTACTCAAAGACACCATGGCCTTGAGAGCGCTCACTAAGGCACATGTAACTCAGTACTGCACCCTCTGTGGGGTGAAGGGAGGGGTCAAACATATCAGGGCCCCATCTTGCCTGAGGAAGCACCATTTTGCAATGAGCCTGACCAGAGGGGCCACCTTTTTGCAATACACACAAGTCACCATTTGTAAAAGCCATTGCCCCAAATGCCATCAACACATTTTTATTATTTTCTAGAACGGGATGTAGGAATTTATCAAACATTTCCTTTTCTTTCTGATAAATCTGGCTTTCTTCCAGGCAGAACAGACATAAAATATAGGACATGGTGAAGTCCATTGCTAGACTAGGGTCTGGAGAGAGGTGATTCAGTTTAGTCAATTTAATTCAACACTCACTTATTGATGGGAGTTACTCAGCTGTTGATGGGTCTTTGAAGGAGGAGGAGTTCTCAGGATCTTTATGGAAAAAGATGACTGGAAAGATGAATAGTGAAAATTGTCATGCCAGAGCAGAGAACGAACTGAGAGGTGTTAAGAGCTGCTACACCTCGTCTTGGGATATAATTCTTTTCCTCTCAGGGAGACATGATGTGTAAGGAGGATGTCTGAGCAAGGTTTGAAGGAGGAGCGGAAAATGAAATACGCAGGAGCCCACTAACACTCCCCTTATCTTTTGCTTCTGTAATGATTTTTTTAAGTATGAAAATGCGCGTGTTTCAAATATACATTCAGTATTCAATAATACAAATAGAAAATGAATTACAAAAGGCATACTCTGGCCTTTTTACAGTTTTACCTCAATCCTCTCACTTATAACTAGTAAATAGCTGTACCAGTTTCATACAACCTCAGTCTGAAAGTCATTTTCTCACTTTCTAGCTCTGTGAATTTGGTTCAGTAATTTACCCTCTTTGAGTTTTGATTTTTTTTTCACATCTCTTACATAGAAATCATACTTGTAATAGGATTTCTGTATGGATTAAATGAGGCAAAATATATAAAACCCTTAGCACAGGTCTGGCATTTTATGAGCTCTTAATAATTAGTGGACATGACTAACTGTTTTGCTTTATTGGCTGGTCTGCTTGTTCGATGGCAAACATAACGTGTCTGAAATGCCTGCAAGAAATCTGACTATCCAATATTTTAAATCGGTAAACTTAGTTTGATTTCTAGTTTCCTCAAGTAAACTTTCTCGTCATTTACATGGCAATCTTATTTTTAATAAATGCAAAGAGGAAGCTGCCACCTAAAGCTCCTAGAGCTGATGAATGGAACAAAAAAAGAGTACATTTGCCTCATGGTAGTGCGTAATTGCTCTTGCTTAAAATTGATCCCTTCAGTTTCAAACTTTGCCTGAGAAGCATCAAAGGCTATCAATTTAGGCCAAGATTATGTCTTATTCATGCATTCCATTCTTTAAAAAGCCCTACTATGAGAGAAAAAGCTGAAGGATTTTTAGAAAACAATCACAACAGATTTCCTTCTGCCTCCTTCCTCTCTCGGTGAAAATGAGAAACAGTATCATTAGAGAAAGACAAGAGGCAGAATTCATAGATAGACGGGCTCTGAAGAACAAAAGATAGCTAACAGTTAGAGATAATTCAAAGAGTGGGCTTTGATGTTCTTTTTTAGCTATCCTATTAAATACTTTTTCTTTCTGCACATTCCAATTGTACCAAATATGAAAAGCCCATATACAAAAGAAACAATAAAATGCTTGTTAATCTAATAACAGAATGTCAAGAACAGAAAACCTCCCCTACACAAAGTGTAATTGAGATTGCCTACACCACAGACGGTTTATGATCAGAAACCTTGAGGGAAAAAAAAAGCCATCAATAGAAATAATGTTTCTACTGTGAGCTCATGGTCACAGCAAGGCTACAAGACCAGGGACATAAAGCCCTATTAATTGTACTTCCCAGGGGTCACCAAACATCTCTGTTTGCCTGCAAGAGCCCTGATTTATACCTTTTATCCAGTGTAATTATTAATAGAGAACCGTTAACTCCAAAAGTGTCCCAGTTTGGACAATAAATTATATAGTTGTGCTAGGCTTACCCGTACTCCCTTTCACTTCCTTCTCCTCCTCCCCCCCCCCCCCGCAAAAAAAACACCAAAAACCAAAAACTAAGGGCAAGCTATTTTAACTCTTCAGGTTATGTGAAAGGAAAGAAAAAAGTTATCTGTTTTCTAAGCTCAGCTATTCCTTTGACTACCTTTCATTTCCTTACAGCAAGGAAGATTTCTAGTCTGAATTGAATTTGACACGGTCCCATTCACCCACAAAATATTTTGGACAGAATTACCCCTATCTTTCCCCACCACCCTCTCTCTCTTACGAATTCCTGCCTAACTCTTTGGCACAATGTTGAGTCTGCTTATTGAATTCTATTTGATATTTTCAAGGAATTATATCTCACATGAAGACTCCTTAATATAATTGCTGTTTCTTTAAAAAAAAAAAAAAAACCAAATGTTCAACTTAGGTTATATAGCCAAGAATAGCAGTTCATATCAGCTGCAAGAAAGACTGAGCACCTTACAGCAAGAGCCCCTTAATCAAAAAGCAATCTTTTGGGATGAGTTAGTAGTACTTTGCCTCCAGCACTAACCAGATCCCCTACTTTCATTGTATATTTCCACAGGAGTCTAATGATGAAATATATTAGATCTTCTCACAGGTGCAGTAGAAACACACTTAAAGCATTGCTTTCTGAGGGTGGCATGGTGCTTCTAAAAACAGGGGCGGGGGAGGTCTGCAGCAATAACTGTATCCAAGCCAACAATGTATTCTACAAGCAAAAGCCTTGACAAAGAAGAGGGGAAGTTCCCCCTCTCATAGGAATATTCATAGGAAATTCGTTAGGTGTAATATTGCAAAGAGGAGAAACACAAAACAGTTTGGTTTTGTAATGGGTGGAGCTGGTGGGGCAAATCTTCATTTAAAAATAAGAGGCTCACCTTTTAGTCATGAGGATGTCCCCGAACTTTATCCAGAAAAGCTTCATAGCTGCAAAGAAAAAAATAGAATCCATTTGAGGAAAAATATTCTGGTATTGGAGAATAAAGATTTACATATATCCATGGGCTTTATCTGCTCTAGATCTACAAAAACACAAGCATCAGATAGTGGGTAAGAATATAGAAGGTTGTGGGTCTTCATCATTTGCACACAGAGGGCATGGATTGCATTTAATTGAATTATTTTGTTTATTTGTCTTTTATTTTCACATATGTGTATAAATTTACATAGAATGCACACATACAGACAAAAATGTTTGCTTTCTTTTAATATACAGCCTTACATACACACATACACAAAAGTACCCTCACACACATCAAGCTTTTGTAGCACGTGTGGTAGCCACAGTAGCTCTCTTGCCCAGATCAAGGTCTTATGAATCACACGCACCCCTCCCCAACATGGTAGGGCCCTAAGAACTGGACAGGAGGTAATATCTTAAATTTCTGCTGTACCTTCAAAACAGCTGCAGCTTCCTTTCTGTTCTGCAAGTAGCCTGAAGTCAAACAGATAAAAACAAATCATGAATCAGGGTGAAAGGCTATAAATATGCTATATTTGGTTTTTTTGTTGGTTTTGGGCTGGTTTGTTTTGCTTTTAACCTTCACGGATTTGGGGGAAGTAATTAAGTGTTTTGGCATAAAAGATCTCCTGCTGGGTGATAGGCTACATGGGGAAGGGAAATTAGACAAAAGGTATTGAGTAATAACCACAAATGACTTTATAGCCCATTCTGTTTGAATGTCAATAGAATTTGAAAGCAAGATTTGCGGAAGATAATCAGCAATGACTCCCCCCAAGTATAATCAGGAATGGACTATAATCAGCCATTTGCAAACTCTTACCTACCACTATGATTTCTTATCTTACTGGGGAAAAAATGGCACATTGACCCAAAAGCTCAAAATTACGAATGGCAGAAATTCCCAAATATAAAAGGCATTCACTATCTTTCCAAAATTCATCAGCAGTGAATTAATTTGGCAGATTCTTAATGACTTTGCCAAATGATGAAGTATGCATCACATAACATTGTATGTATTATTGTAAGCTGAGTTGAAGTTTTAAGGCTTCAAAGGGTGAGAGGAAGGTGATAAAATAAATAAATATAACTATACATTGTTCAAATAATGGCTGTATAAATAAACATGATATTGTAAATAAATAAAGAATAAACAATAACTTGAAATACATCAAAAATATAGTCTCTCATGCTTACACTGCACAAGAAGATGAAAACTGGGTTTGGATTTGTTTTCTTAATAGTGAAATATTCACTTAGGTGAACAAATTGAAAGAGAAGCTGATAAGAAACAATAATTGTTTTATACAATATTAATGCAGTTACAGTGACTTTCACCCATATACCCAGGCTAATGAGCTTAATCAAACAAGGCACTGCTGAAAATGGACTAATGGTCTTAAAATTACAAAACTCTGCCTTCCAAATTTAGATATGGATTTCTTTAAAGGGTCTTATTTTTCTTTATTCCAAATTATAATCCATAAGGAAAGATGTTACCATCTATCAGAAATCATATTTCTCAAGGGAGACTGACTATATATAATCAATGTGTCTAAATAACAGGTAAAAAAAATTCAGTCAGTGATGGATTTTTTTCAAATGCAGTCACTTCACCCACATGATATTTACCACATTACAATTCCTGGTCATGCTGAGCATTAGGAAACCCTGAGTAAGCCATGTCGATGGTTATTAAGATACTATGCTAAAGAAAAATATTTCCCAACAGGAGGTATTAATAAGATAGCCAACAGCATACAAAAAGCATCAAAATGAGAAATAATAAAAAGACAGCAACTGTGTCCAAGCTGGATGCTCCTATTTAGCATCACTGAGATACTATGATCTGTTTCTTAAATGTCCAAGGGTTTAAGCTGTTAACAGAGATAATTCCAAATTTTATTTGGTATAATTTGACAAATACCTATCGTGTATCTAAAACGTGCCCAATTATATTCAGAGGAATCTAAAAGAGGTAAGTTCTAAAATGAGAGGAGTCACCCAAGCCAGGGGTTCTAGATATTTGGAAATAGAAATCATGAGGAACAAAAACATATAAATCAATATTTTATTAAAAAGCAATCATTGATATTTAATTACAAGCCATCTTTTAGCATCAAATTAAAAACTCTTGATAAATATTGGAATTTTCTGAATGCCTCACTATTTTGAAGTTTCACTGGGGACCAGATCCTCCTAGCAAAAAATTAAACCTCCTGAGGAAAAATCCCCTTGGTAGCCATGCTTGTTGTTTTGTATCACCCTGAAGGGTGCAAGGTTTGCCAAATTTCATGCGCCCTTCTTTCTGTTCCTATGGTTGAAAGCAGCTTCACGTCAGTCAGTTCCACGGTGACCCACAGGGCAAAATGGGTTTCCTCCAGACATTCCACTGGGTATCCATTCCCTTTGGGCAAAGAGTTGTCTAGAAGCTGAGTCAGGGAAACCGGAATGTTAGGGTCTATGAGGGGTAAGTTAGGAAGGGATGGTCCTCTGTTTCCCACGCCAACATTTTGTGCCCTGTGATCTTGCACTTTTTTGCTCTTTTTTTTTTTTTTTCCTTCTGACACCATTCTGAAGTGTGTTCTCTGGAAGATTCCCATGTGTCTGTGCAGATCTGGAGGACTGGCTCACAAAGCTGTTAGACTTTCATTTGTATGAAAGACTAAGACACAGTGTTGAGAATGAATTTATCCTTGGAAAGGGAGCATCAAACCACACAAATGACGTCCAAAGAGTGCTTCAGAATCAGAAGTCAGGCTTTTTTTTCTTGGGTTTTCCCCCTGACTTCAAGCAGGAGTAGATTCCACTGGCCAGACACCACTAGATTCCAAAGAGAAAACAGCCGCTGGAAAACTTGGAAAGTGATCTCCCTTGGGGAGGAACACCAGCATGCAGCCTCTCTGATGGTGGCACAGGCAACGGATCGCAGCGTGAGCGGGAGGCAAAGTCGTCGTTCAGAATCAACGTTGCAGCAGCTTCAAGCACAGAGTCAAGTGGTAGGAATGGTGGGAAGAGCAATGCAGTTCAATGGAGCAGCCTTTATTCAGGGCCAAGGCTCACTCAGTATCAGTGAGCTTCTAGCGCAGAGATGGTGGCTTCGGTCCGTCCCAGAGGTGAAAGCGCCAGCACCAGGAGGCATAGCCATAGTGACGGCTCCCTCTACCGACGTGACAGTTCGGGAGCTTTGCTCCTCTAGGAGCAGGAGTGAGAGTCCGCACAGCACCACGGAGAGCAGAGGGCAGAGCAGGAGAGGAGAGAAACAGCACACCTGAGACACCCGCTGGGAAGCCCCGGAGTGACGGGAGACAAGCAGTTAGAGTCCCCCATTCATAGCGTATGCCTTTCCCTCCGCCAGGGAGCCTTGCCTACTCGCCTTCGTCTGGGTTAGATTTGCCTCCCATATCGTTTCGTAATGCCGAGCACATCTCTCATCATACTCTATCTTAATTGTTTAACATAGCCTTCGCTTGTTCAATTTAGGGCTGGTACGAGGAGGGGTAGACACACCTGTGCTTAGCACAGCTGCTACTATAGAGTAGACAGATGTTTGTTGAGTGAATCGATGACTTAAAACCTCTACTTCTTCAGAAAATATCTCCACTTACACAGGAATGTAGGTCATCTAATATGCTATCTTTACTGGCCATGAGCTTTAGGGCTTCCGGGTGGAGAGAGTGCAATTCGGGATGTGGGAACAGAGAAGAAGGTTGGGGGAGAACCTAGGTCGCATCTTCCCTGGACCTGATTTGCCCCGTTTGTTTTAATTAAGATTTTTATCTCCTTTGTCTAAGCCTGTAAAAGGGAGGGAAGAGAGCCTGCAGGATGTTAATATGGAGGTATCAGCAGAGATACAAGAAGGTGCATAAAAGGGCCAACTCTGATTAGCGGAGCCTCCCCAACAGCCCACAGCCCATGGTGTGATGTGGTTTTTTGGCTCATGAGAGAGACAGTTGCCTTAATGTTTGGAGAATTTTTTCTAGGTAAATATTTATTCTAGATTTGGAAAGCAGTTAAGTATCACCACATTCTCATGAACATGTTTCCCCTTTTTTAAAAAATAAACATTCTCACACAAGGCTGTAGGATACCCCGTCCTGCCGGGGCTGCAATCAGACTGACTTCAGTTTCCCTCACAGACCACTAACCAAATATATGACCCATGCCATTTTTTAAAACTGCACCACGTTAAATTATTTGGCAGAATTACATCAGACATGAAATTTGTATCTCTGTCTCATTAGGAATGATTATAGTTATACATCTGCCCATCATGATAAATTATTACATCAAATGCAAAGGACAGGTCTGCCTAATACTATAGGAGACATTGGCTTTGCTAAACATTTTGATATTCAGAAACTTCAAACAACATGCATATCATTTAAATTCTTGGGAGAGAAGAGCATGAGGCCGCAAGTAGAAAATCGGCCCAGTTTTTGACATTTTTGGGGCAAGGGTAGCAGAAAGTGTGTGGGATACTGAGGTGAGGTTCTCAACAAAAGACTCTGCAAATAACAGCAATCCATCGAAGACTGTGGCTTATACTGCTTAGTTTAACTGGCACTCATGTAGGGAGTTGAGTGCAATTTCATCAGCCATAAAGATAATACAGTATGACTGGAAGAATGTCTGATTTAGATGGACTGAAATCTCAGTTCCTGCCTAGACTTCCTGCCAGTTGAATCGGAGCAGGTCCCACCACACCTTAACCCTCAGTCACTACACCTATAAAATGGAATTGATGTTAATACTGCACAGGGTAGTTAGGAAGTTTTAGTAAAATACAGCATGTGAACAAAAACCGGGAAATAGGAAGACCTTCACAAATGTCAGAGTTAATACATTTATGTCACTACCTTATTCTAGATAGATTTTCATGTAGGTTTGAAGGCAGCTAAATCAGTAAATATAACATGCTTGTCATTTAGAAGACAAAATATCTGAAAGTTGACTTCATTTTTCATATTTCAGGTTCTATCCAGATGTTTTGGCACTTTGGAGCCAGCCTAATTTTTTTCTTCCCGATACATTTCATTTCTGCGAGGACTGCCAGGATTCCGGCTGACTCTAATAAGTCACATGAATTCTTATCTTTTTCAGTTCAATTAATGTTGCCATTGAAAAATCAAGATGCAATTATAATTTCTCTTTCGGGGAATTCTATCTGTGTGTGAGGTGGTGGTAATGATGGCGTGGGGGGTGTTGATAGGGTGTTACTTCAGAGTAGCTGTCCTGGAAATAATGAAGGAATATATCAAGCATAGCGGAAAAAGCAAATAAATCAACTACAGATGGAAAGAGGTATTTGTTAAAAATATAAAAATCTCAGGAGGACAGAGAAAAAGATTCGAGTCTATGTTCATCGCCAAATATGCATATAAAGTATAACTGTCCTTCATCCTAGAAGATCGATCTGCTAAGATCTCATTTCTGTGGCTAAAAGCCCCATGTGCACACTTGAAACCTATGCTTTGGTGGGTGGCTATGAGTTGCAGCTCACACTGCGCTGTCACTTGGGGCTCCGCCTCCTCCCCTCCACATGTGCTCACAGGGCAAACTCAGAAGCCAGGTCATCTGTTGGCAGCTGTTTTCCAGCCTTCTGTAGCTGTTCCACGCTGCCTCTGGAATGCTCTGCTTCTGCAAATTCTCAAGATTTATTTCATCCGTGGCCCCCATGACTTGTACTTTCCTCCATTTTAAGGATCCTCATGGACCCTCCACACAGTAGGCGCTCAGTATCTATTTGCTAAACCAGTTAGTGAATAAGTGAGTGAAAGAGTTCTGCTGATACCAAAGCAAACTCAGCCGTTATATTGCAGTTAGTATGGTTCCTGAGTGGGTAGATCTCAATTCGTAGTTATCCCCTCTTGCGTGGAAATGGTAATATTCAACGTGCTTTAATACCTAAAAACAGCTCGATGTATTTAAAACTTAACAGAAGTTAGGCTTTTAGAAATGTCATCTCTTGGTCATTCTCTTCTTTGATCGCCCAGCAGTGCCTAGAAGTATGTCGGTGCGGTTACAGTGCTCATGCAGTGGGAGCCCTGCCCCCAGCCCAGCCCAGCCCCCAGGAAAGGAGGAAGCCTGACTTGAAATCTACTCTAGAATAGGGATATAAAGATTGGCTAGCTACTGACCACAGGCCAAATCTAGCCCACACAGTCTATTTTTGTATGGCCCTCGATCTAAGGATCGTTTTTACATTTGTAAATGGTGACATATGACAATTACATGAAATTTAAACTGCAGTGTAATTCAAGTTTTATTGGAACAAAGCCACACCCATTCATTTCTGTATTGTTTATGGTTGCTGCTATGACAGCAGAGTTGCAGTTGTGATAGGCACCTTGTGGCCTGCAAATCCTCAAAGATTTGATGTCTGCCACTTGATAAAAAAAAGTTTGTCAACCCCCATTCTAGAACCGTGGCTATAGTTCAATGTTGGCATTTCACACCATCAACGCAAATGTTTGTTTAATAACTACGTGTACAGGCCAAGTCAGCTTCTGTCTACGTGAGGTTATTTCAGGAGCCCTAGTATTCAAATAGTATCTATGATAACGGAAAGGCTGTAACGACACATTCATTTCTTTCATCTTTGGGAGAAATAATATACGTCCCAGGTCTAACTTATGAGACATTTTTGTGCAAATTAGCCACAGGCAACCTCTGTGGGCAATGAATTATAGAAAGTAACCCATGCCTCCAGGAAAATCCAAACCTATCCAAGATGCAGGGCTGGGTAAACCGAGAGATGCCAGGATTTCATTCTCCAATCACCCCTTGGACTGCTGTCTGGGGACAGTACACCAAGAGTACAATGATAATCGGTGGCCTGGGTATCACATAAAACCATATCAGCAGTCTTAATGTTTCTAATGTGACTAAGTTACCACTCTACTGTAAACTTGCTTGTTATGTACTTTCTTTAAAGGATTTTGACGGAGAATTTGTAGAGACAGGATGAGTATGGAAGGGACTTTCAGATTCCAGGATCAAGGCAGGTTTGTGGATGAAATTCAGGAGGAAAGCTTGTCACCCAAAAACTTGTCCATCATTTTTCAAGGGCCAACCAATGCTGAATGTCCAGATATACTGAGTCCATCCTTAGGAACACCTTAGATTTTACTGTATTTTTTGAGAACTAGGATCTTTCAGAATCAACACTAGGGCAAGGTGTTGTGAATATATGATCTTTCAGCTCAGCCAAATGGCTTATCAGGCAAATAACTGCTATCCAGACCTTTGCAGCAGAACCTGGTGAGAATTGTCATTTCAGTCTATTACAGGGGAGCAGGACTCACCCTCCCACTATTGAATGAAAACAAGAAAGTTGGCAGGTCAAAAGATTATCATAATATACAGCCTTTCAAATCACAGTGGAGATTACAGATCTGGCCACTTGCTTTCCACCCAATCAATGATCAACCAGTTCTCATTTTCCAAAATGGGATTGGTTTTCTGTGTTAGCCTCAAAACAAAAACATGCTGCTTAGGAGGATGTCCAAGACAGCACCTCACAGCCTGGCCCCAGACAACATGCTGTCACCGGGTCTGGTCAAGTTTTCATAAACTTGTTTATTTCATAAACAAACAGCTTATTGCAGTGAATGAAAAGAATGCCTGATCCAGGCAAAATGAAAGCAATTTCGGTCTCTCACATAACTTCTGGTTGCTGGGTTGCTGTTCATATCTCCTCTTTTCCCCGTAGTGCCAGATAAACCTCTGTTGGTTACAACTGGCAAAGCACAGAAAAAAAAAAGTGGTTATAATACACAAGTGGTCAATGAGGCAGCCTTTAAGGAAAAACACTGCTGATAAGATAAACAGCTTGTGATGTCCTTAATTATAATATTTCATACTCATTTAGCCATCTCCACATCACAGAGCTAACAAAGTGGATTTCAAACAGGAAATAAGACTCCTTCCCACCAGCCCAGAGGCCTAATTATAAAATAGCAACCTACTTTTTCTGTAGTGAATATGGGGCTTTTTTTTTTTTTTTCCTCCTCCAACAGAATTTATTGAGCTCATTACTAGGCTGCTTATGAAGTGATTTGAAATGAGGCAACATTAAAGCATTCCACAAATCCCTTGTACTTAGTCATCCTGACACTTTATTTGAACTCAGAGCATTGATATGGAATAACTGCAGCAGCCCCACACTTCTGACTCTATTATCTGACAGGAGGTCCGGAATCCAAAAAAATGATATATCATCAAACTTTCTTAATCATCACAATAATTTGTCGGAAAGAACCAGGTATAATTCGGGCAACACCAGAGGGGCTTTTCTGCTAGAAACAAGGCGAGTGCAGCATGTGTTAGCCTTAGAGGAACAGAGCCACATTAATCAGGCAGCGAAAGGACCGAAGGCAGTGTATGTACGTGTGTATTTTAAGAAAAATTGACAGATAGGCTTCAAAGCCAAAAGCACTGAACTCCCTGCATGCTATTGGTACAACTCTAACTTCTGTTCTCTTGTAATCCAAGAGGCAGTTGTGGACTGACCCTCACTGGGTTATCGCTGAGGCTAATACAGCGCAGTTAAAAACTGGATCTGCAAAAGTTTCAAAGAGGAAAAAAAAATCTCTGAAGAAGGACACAAAAGTCTATGGAAGTTGACTATCCACTATGTGAAAATATGGCTCATTTTTTGCCTTTTATTGCCTCTTCCCCTAACTTACTGAACCAGTAATGAATCAGAACCTAAAGAAATGTCTCCTTGTAGAGAGGAATTATGTTTTAGATCTCAGTGGGTCCTATACGTATCCTGATGTGTAGTCTGCCTTCAAAAAATGTCAGTTTTTAAGGAGAAATTTCATCGAGGAGAAGATATGTGGGTGCATGTGTGTATCTGAAGTGGGGTAACATCCAGCCGGTAAGAATAATGAATCTCTAATGCAGTTCTCCTCTTAGAGTGAGGCTGTATCTTTTCAGTGATAGCTACTACTAATCCTTACTACATTTCCTACCACTGTTGAAAATCTAGTGGCCATACTTAGAGGTTAAATGCAGTTGTTTCATCAAGGAAACATTGGAAGAAACTTCAGAGCAATGCAAAGGACTTCTGGTTTTTCTAGCTCAGGCCTTGCAATAGTGCTGCAGCATGATAATAAGTTCTAGGGGAGTCCCATTTGAATAGAATACCAGAACATATGGTGTCTATTGTTACCCATGACATCTTCAACTTTGACAGTTAAAATTCCAAACCAAATCCATTACATCTCAACTGAAAATATGTCCCTCAAGTGACTTCCGCTAGGAAAATTATTCATCAACATCCCTTAAGAAAATATGAATGAATGGAGGGTACCTGATATAATATTTTCCTCAGAAGAAAGAGGAGCCTTCGCTGTAGGCGCAATCTCCATTATGTCTGCATATACTGAATGTTGACCACGTGAAAGGATTGGGACCAAGTTTTGTAGAATTTTTAAAAAAGGAAATCCCATGAATTCCCATCTAGAACTTCTTTTGGCTCACAGCTGTAGAATGGGAAGAAGCAAAACATGGGATTTAACATATTCCATAGTTAAACTCCAAGAGGAACAGACCCCATCATTGATATATAATGTGCACAGCACCAATAATTCTGAGACACCATGCCTGGAAAAGAGGTCTCATTTCCCAGGATTTGTTTTCATGAAGCTCTTCTCATTTACCCTTTGAACACCCTGGTCTCATAAGTCTTAAAATAATGTTAGTGACCTCCATTTCCACTCATTTGCACTCATCCACTAGTACAACATACCCTGGATCTCAGCATCACTCAGAACCATTGTTCCTCCTAGAACGTGGATTATCTACCACTGCTCCCACTCTGTCAATCCCATCAGACTTACTATTCATCATGAAATGCTTTTGTTCTTTGCTCCCTTTCCCCCCAAATTATTAGCTCTTATTCTGATTTTTTTGTTAGTGCCGTATCTAGACTCAATCCCATAGGACTCATATCAAACATATAGTCATTTGAGACAGCATTGCACAGATGATGAGGAACAGGGAATCTGAATCTAAACTCAGTCTCTGCCACTAAATTAACTGGGTGTGATGTTGGGCAAATGACTTGATTTCTGTGTCTTAGTCTCTCCATCAGTAGAAAGGTAATAAATACTCCAGTGTGCCAGCCACCATGGTAGACACTAATGATTCAACATGGAAGCTATCAAAGAATTTTAAGTAGACAAGTGATATGATCAGATATATCTAGCTTCTTCCATGACCAGCTATGTGACCTTCAGCCTAACAATAATCTCTAGATGCCTCAGTTTCCTCAACTTTAAAATGGAGATAAAAATAGTACCTCCCTAAGAAGGATTGCTAAAAAGATTGAGATACTAGTAAGCTACAAATAAATATTAGCTATTAGTAGTAACCTGTGTCCATGATACAATCTTTTGTACCATTGCAACTATCTAAGAAAAGCTGTCTGTATTCTCTAATTTTTAAAATTCCATTACCAGTTCACTTATTAAACTCTCAAAATCCTGTTTTCATCTTTCATTCATTCACAGAAATAGTTACTAAACCCCTCATAAGTACGAGGCCTCTACCAGGTGATGGTGATACAGTAAAGAAGATAAACACAATTTCTACTTTCCCACTCCTTGCCAAGTATCTCCTCAAAACTGGCATTCCTAATGATTATTCACAGTCCCTTCCTTCATGGCCTCTAATAAAATATTTTAAAATTTTGGACAGCCTATTTTTATGAAGAAAGCAACTTTTCCCATTCATTGGCATCCATGTTGCCATATTCTTTTGGTTCTTCTATTTTTCCAAACCTGCCGTCTGCCTCTTTCTGGAGCCTCAATTTCTCACGGTCTTTTATTATGAGAATATACACTCCTCTGTCCCTATAGTATCTTTCTCATCAAAGTTCCCCATTCGCAGGGCTCCTGTTACTACTTCTTTACAAATGACTCTTTACTTTCTGACCATTTTATCCTCTGTTTTCCTGATTCCATTCAATGCTTCTTAGTGTGTTTTTGTCATCACCAACAGGGTACCCTGACAAGTCCTCAAAGTCAACATATGCTGAAATTAGTATTCCATATTTACAAACACCCAGCCCCATCTCCTGAATTTCTTACCTTTTATCTCATATACCTGAGATTGAACCCTCAAAGCCATATGTTATTCTTTCTTTATTCAACCCAGCCTCCTCATTCTTTAGCTGATTCCATGGGTTCTATCTCTACATAATATTTTGTATTATTATTATTATTATTATTATTATTATTGCCATTATCCTGGTTCAGACTCCTCTTTACCTCTCAAGAACTATTATACTAGTCTTCTATCTATCCCCACTCCACACCCCTCACTCAGTCTTTAAAACTCTTGATTCATCACACAAGCTATTGTTGGATCCATGTTCCTCAAGCTCTACCTGGGCTTTGTATTGCCTTTTCTAAAAACTTTAAGGGTTCTCCACTGCCCAACAAAATAAGTCAACACTTGTAAGCCTAATATCTAAAGCCCTCTGTATTCTGGCTACACACCACCTTCAAAAATAAGGTCTTCCATCTATAAAATTCTTTGGAGTTTGAAAAGCACTTTTACACCTATTATCTTATTTAATCTAACACTCATAAAATGCCTTATGATGTAGATATTATTATAACATAAAAGCCCTATGTTATTCATAAGTCATAAAAGTGCTACAGATGGGGATCAAAGAGATTTGAATTTTTCTTAAGTTACATGAGCATTTCTGAAGAAGGAGGCAGATTTGATGAGAGGATTTTGACCTAACAGTGCAATAAACACATCTTACTTTTACAAGTAATAATACCTCTCATTATTCTCCTTTGTGAAGCACAAAATAAGGAATATCAGAAATCATGGAAATAAATTGGTGAAAGGAATTAAAAGTCAGCAAACCTGTGTTTAAGTTTGGGCTTTTTATTAATTTCTAAGTCCATTAACAACACTATGCTTTATTATATTTGTCTGTAAGACAGCCTCATACTTCCTGAAACACATTTACTTCACAAAGAAATAATGAAGAGTAATGGAATTATATCCATTTTAAGTACTTAATTCTAAACTATGTAGCTATCTTCTTTTATATGAGGCATCAAAACTTTTTTATAATCATTAGGCATCTGTATTATCCCTACTTGTACAGATAGGCAAATGTAAAGTTAAATACCTTCTTTAAGCACCTTCACTGTCAGATGAAAACTCAGAACCCTCAGCCTACACACTCAGGTAACATTTTAATTTCGGAGTAATCTATCAGACATCTTTAGTTGAGAAAAAAAAAGAGAGTTCCATAATATCAACTCACAGTTTATGTTTCTAAATAAAGCAACCATATATTTTATATGGTAAAGAAGACACAGGGAGGATGGATTGGTCTGGTGATGGGTATTAAAAAGGGCACGTTCTGCATGGAGCACTGGGTGTTATGCACAAACAATGAATCATGGAACACTACATCAAAAACTAATGATGTAATGTATGGTGATTAACATAATAATAAAAAATTAAAAAAAAAGAAGACAGAGTTAACAGCTCAAAACATCAGAAATAATTTTAAGAGCAATTATAATGAATCTTTGGACTTTCTATTGAAATTACATCTTTTAGCACCCAAATCTCTATTTTTCACAATTTGCTGTTTTCAGAAAGGAAAAGAAGAAAAAAGAAAAAAGAAAAAAGGAAGGAAGGAAGGAAGGAAGGAAGGAAAGAAAGAAGAAAGAAAAAGAAAGAAAGAAAGAAAGAGAGAAGAGAGAAAGAAAGAAAGAAAGAAAGGGAAGGAGGGAGGGAGGGAAGGACAGAAAGAAAGAAGGAAGGAAGGGGAGGGAGGAAGGAGGGAAGGGAAGGAGGGAAAAAATGGCCTTAAGCACTGGATGGTGAATAATTGCCAGGGTAACACACAGTGTGCCATCATCACCTGCTCATCACTAGAATGGAGAGGGGGTTTGTGGTCAACAGAGCCAAGCAAAGGAATTTTGAAGCAGCAATGAAAGGCACTACAGCTACTACATTCAGGATCAACTGATCATGGTCTAGTTAAACACTCTATAAAATCTTTTTCAGCTTAGAAAAAGGGCTGAGGAAAATAACTCCCCAGCTGTTCTCTGCTGATAACTCAGGAGCAGTAAAAGAAAACTATACCTGGGTTCTCCAGGAATTCCTGATTACTAGCCCACATGGCACTGAATATGGAACTTAAAAAATCATTTTAAGTTCAGAAGTATTTTGAAAATGTTTATTTCTTTGGGTATAAAGGAATATCCTTTATAAAGACTCAAATTGGCATGCTGTTAGTCACAATTAGAAAAAAACAAAACAGACCCAGAAGGGAAACCAAACTTAATGATAAATTTCACACAGAATTAATATAACAAAAACAAAAAAAAAGGTTTAGCAAGAGGGCTATAGGTGACTCATTGAGATATGTGCTTGCATTTAGTTTACCACCAGTATGTACGTATGTGTTTGATGACAACATATAGATCCATCTCCTGATACTTTACTTACTTTATTGGGAGACAACATACTCATGACTTATAGACACCTCATGGTACTTAGTAAATACTTAACAAGTCCAGGTTTTCTCCTTTTTATCTACCTTCTTCCAAAATTTAAAGTAGAAATCAGCTCATAATTCCAATTTTTGGTCTTTAGATCAAAGTTTAATCTAATAAATTCCTAATCACCATGTATGGAGCTGGTGGCAGAATAAATAATTCTTTTTTTTTTTTAAGATTTATTTATTTATTTGAGAGAAAGAGAAAAAAAGCATGAGTGGAAGTAGGGACAGAGGGAGAGGGATTGAGAAACCCCAAGCAGACTCCCCGATGAGCGCGGAGCCTTGACACGGGGCTGGATCCCTGGACCCTGAGATCATGACCTGAGCTAACATCAAGAGTCAGACGCTTATCTGACTGAGGCACCCAGCCACCCCCAGAATAAATAACTATTTCCCACCTCCTCTCACATACTTTACATTTCACCTACTAGGTCGTCCATCATCAGTTTGAGCCAGATACCTGTCAAAGTATTTATTTTTCCTGATTAATTGAAAAATAGGAAATTAACTAAACAAACAACCCAAACCATTAAAAGAACTCATGCTTCTCACTTTTTTTACTTGATCTAGAAACTAAAATAAATAAATTTTGCTTCTAAAGAATCCTATAATTCTTTAGTTGTAAAAACTAGTTCGTTGCTCAATTTGAGATTTGGGTCTGCCAACTTTTACAGTTAAAATGCATATTTTAAAAAATGAGACATGGTCTGATAGAAACATTATTCCAGTATGACATAATAGCTAACAAGACTTCCGTGCAACTGTGACATTCTTTACCACAACTGAAAGAAAATGTGTTTGCTTCAAAATAGTCTTTGTTGTTCATAATTACAACACAGACTCAGAATGCATTTCTTATTACTATTATTTATTCTCCAAAGCTTTTTACTAAGAGAAGTCAGAGTCCTGTATATAGACTTTGGCTTTTGGTGCATGCGTTTCTTCTGTCTAGTAATGTAGAATCATACATAGGGCATAAGCAACATCCATCAAACAGACATAGTTAGGAGTAAATGTTTCATAATGTCTGACAGTTACAATGTACTGCTGAAGTAAAATCTTATTTGATAAAGCATAAACTTGTTTCAGCAGTTAATCTGAGCTTTTCATGGATCTAAACACTTACCATGAACAGTTTATTAAATGCAATTACTTTTATTGTTTAATTAATGTGTTTCGATCTTGAAAGTTGTTAACACATATGTGAGTTTTCTTAATTTATAAAATTATTATTAGGAAAATAGATACATTGGAAAATAAACTAAAGAATATTAGAATATTTTTTCTAGTTTTAGTACATCTTAAAGAATGTGAACTATGTTGCTATGAGCTAGAAAATATGGAATTACATAATGGTTATCAATAGAGCCACTGGGTAGTTTAAAAAAAAAAAAACTCAATGGATTAAAAATCCATCTACACAGACAGGTCATCAGTGGGATTAATGTGGTGGAATGTCCTTCTGGCAAGGAATCAACAGCTGGGTGAACAAAGACAGGGTCCTTCGGTAGCTCAATGTCATTGCAAAGATGCTGAGATACACAGATATTGCTAGCATTATGGAATTGTGTGTTTTTCTATCCCAACTGCCATGTATATTCTCAACTTACTGGGGGTCAGCATAGAGGAAAATGCTTAGCTATTATAGTTTTTATGAAGCAAGAAGTGGGAAATGTAAAACAGAGAATGTGAATTTAGCCAATGTAATAGAATAAGGAGGTAGAATGATAAATGCAAAGGCAATTTTTTATTTCTGACAGTGATAAATCACACATTGGGTAAGTTCTGTCCAGAATTACTGCCTTGCCTGAACCAGTGACCCATTCACTATCTACCTATAGGAATAAAGATCACTTTCTGTTGCTTCGTCTTCTTTTCTCAGGTTGTCTTTCTGAAAGTTGTAAACTCTATACAACCACTCATGGGCTATTGAGTTCCCTTATACTTTCCCAAGTCTAAGTCATTCCTCAGTCGGTCTGGGAAGTGGATGGAAGCATTGGCGGCACTCATTCAGACAGCCTTCTGATTACAGTTGGCCTAGGTCTCTGAAGGGTGTGCTAAGCACAGTCTGCAGTGAGAGCCCACAAGCCGAAGGTTCTCCATGAGCAACCAGAGCTCTGGAGCAACCTCCTCCTCAATATACCACAAGCCTCCCCACACCTACTGTCAAAAAGAGGGGGAGGAAGTAAGAAGGAGGCAAGGGAAAGGAAAGACAGCTTTTCTCACATGTCGGTATATATACATATTCTATCTGTGACATCAAGCTCTTGAGCACTAGGAGTCAAAACCCTCAGGGTTTTGATGGAAACCACAATGACAGCATCACTACAGTAACGACATTGCCTAGGGCCCTGAAGCTTCTGCCTTCCATTCTTGTTCAGCACCCTCCCCCAAGAACTCAATCACTATTTTGCCAAACTCACTTTTCCAGTTTTCAGAAGTAGAAAAAGAAAAAAAAAAATCTCTTATTGTGGGAGAAAGAGGAATTTAGAGTGCAGGACTCATTCTTACACTCCTCTGGTAGAGGCACCCTTTTATTAGCACACTGAGGGTGGAGGGGTACTTCTCAAGGAACACATATAGAGCTGGTCTTTTGCTCACCTCCTGTATAGAAACTTCAACACAACTTTAAATATGGTGGAGAAAAGAGCAAGTGGCATTTCAGAAGAGAGGCACTGATGCAGAGTGGTTGGAAGGAGGAGTTTTGAAGTTAGGCAGATTTGGTTTCCAATTCCACCTCCTGCATTTAAGGGCTCTGTGTGCTCTTGGCTACATTACCTAACTTAATCTATAAAATTAAAAAATGGAATCAAACTCATTGAAGGATTTCATTAAATGAATACAAAGTTTTTAGTCTTATTTCGGATAGCCATTATCAATTAGAGGAGATCAGGAAGAAAGACAGGGCTATAGTGAAGGTTCAATAAAAGCATTTTCATCAGAAATGCATGTTGAGTGAGTTATCATTAATTAGCTAAGCATTTTCTTCCCCGAAATATGTATATCCTTGCTGAGTATGTGGAATATGGGCTTAGTCAAATCAGATCAGACCATGTAATTCAGGTCATCTGAATTTCACTGCCTGTCATTTCCAATCACGGCTTCATGGTAGCTGCTGTGAGAATAGCCTCCTGCTCCTTGGGCTGCATGTAACTCAGAATACTGAGCCGCCAAACCCCGCCGCCTTGCTCAAGTAGCCTGACTCTGCCTTAGAGACAGATTACTTGGTACTTGTAGAGCTGTTGCCCTGGATTTCATGTTAATACAAAAGACAAGAAACTTTTTTCCCTCATCAACCAAATTTATGGGCTCTGTCCCTTGGCCTCATAATGTTTAAAAAAATCGGCGAGAATAGCTAAGAAAAGGAGATCAGACTAAATGTAAAGCCTAATCATGGTCTCCATATAGTCTACTCCGGGATCTACTGTTACATTTTACATTTGTTCTCTGATGCACGCATACAATTTTTCTCCTTTCTTTCCATCTCCAAAAGAATTATGGAAACAAAGACTCATTCTTCACATGTGGTCTGCACAGTGCCCAGACTGCTGACAGCCTCTGTGTACAGACACTGGTAGGTTTATTTTGCCGTTCTCTCAAGGGCCAAGAGAAACAGCAGGGTGATTACTACATTTCTCCCTCCCCACTCTCCCACGCCCAAAAGTCAGCTCTGAAATTTTCACAATAACATCTACATGAGCTGTAAGACAATTTTTTTAACGAGATTTTTTTTTTCTACTTTCTTCCTGGCGTAATGCTCCTATTTTGAGATCTAGGGTTCGTAGGATCATCACTTACCTTATCACTCTTCAAGAGCAGGAAGTGCCCCCACAAGCCCCCCTCCCCTTTCAACTTAGAACAGAAATCCATTGACTGTGCTGTATTTATTACTAGTCCTTAATGTGTTTTAAATGTTAATGAAATGGGAAATGCCCTCAGCCATCTCTAAATCTAGTATTTCAGACTAGTTTCTCAGAATTGGCAGAATTTGCAGCTTTGCAAGACAACCTGGTCAAATTTGGAAAGTCCTAGGCCCTCTAATTATCGATTCCTTCAACTGTGAATGTATGCAGTTCCCACTGCTGATAAATAAGCTTCAAATGAGAAGGTCAAGGCGTTCTAAAAGGTGGGAGCCAGGAAATGCATGTGACTGAGTTGGGGATCAAAATATACAAAGCTAAATCCCTTGTCCAGAGTTTAACTCAATGACCACGCAGCTCTGATACTTTTACAGTACTGTGTTCACTGAGGATTTTTTTTTAATTTATTTGTTAATTTGTTTTAGCCAAAACAACCATTCACTGAGAATCTCAGCAATTAAAAGCAAAAGGTTTTGGGGGTTTTTTTCCCCTATTGTGAAGGACAGATTATAATTTCTTCTCACATTTCATTTCTTTATTCTTTAATCAACCTGTTTTATATATCTAAAGCAATAAAACTACCATTACTTTGGGAACAGCATTTTGCATTTTAATAAGCTTTCTTTTAACATTAGTTAGGCAGCATTATAAATAGACCTCTTATTCCTGGGGGAGGTGGATCGACCATGATTGCCTGAGAAAAACAGAAAGTAAGAGTACAGATAACATTGAAAAACGAGGCTGTGGCAAAGTGTACGTCAGTTTCTGCAACAACTCTACGTCATTTACAAGCGAGAGTAGTTCAATGGGACCAAAGGCAAGCTGGCAAGCACACGATCACTGAAATGACATCTGTCATGATTCTCTGTCTGAAGACTGATATAATCTGAAGGAATCCTTTACCCTAATTGTCTTCTAAGCTGTAAAGTTTCCATTATACAGTGTATACTTACCGTCCCCATCCTCACATTCCTTGATGGTAATGCAAGGAACAGCTTTTCCCTAAGTAAAATAGCATTCAAAGAACCTTCGGCAGATGATTCAAAGAAACTTGGGACCTCATGGAAGATAGCCTAATGACCACTAACTCCGCATAATTTTCTCTTCTCTCAGAAAGCACAAAACATAGGGCCCAGCTCAGACAAAGGCAACTGAGAGAAGGTAAGTTGCCAGTTATGGCCCTTTGTTCTTCAGAGAAGGATTAAAAACATGTAGGAATGAATATTTCAAGGCCCCAGGAGAGCCAAGCGAAGCTTAATTATTGACTGCAATAGAAATGCAAGATAATACCCTGCTAAAACAATTCAAAAGATCAGTGACAGCTTCAGTGAAAGAAGTGGCCAAACTTCATTGTATTTTTCTGTATCATTACATGCCAGAATCACTTGCCATTGTAGAAAAGCTGACTTTCACAGGACAGAGTAGGAGTTGTGCTAAAAGAACTGAGGGCCTAGAGTACATAGACAACAAAGTTTGGCAAAATCCACTCCAACTATTTGATCATGAGTACAAAGGTACTGGGTGGCAAAACAGTGAGCTCAAAAGTGATGGCTGGTACAAAAAAGAAAAGAGCTGTCCCTGACTAAACGTTGGAGGGTAGAACTATCAGAATACTCGAAACAATAAATTAAGGACCACATACCCTATAGACCAAATTGGGCAAACAAACTACAGCCCAAAGGCTGTTTTGTGAATGAAGTTGCGCTGGAATACAGCCATGCCCCTTGGCTTCTGCCTTGTCCATGGATGCATTCGCACTGCAACAGCAGAGCTGGATATTTGTTAGACACTGAAGCTGCAAAGGCTAAAATGTTTGCTATGTAAGCTTATAGAAAAGGGTGCTGACGCCTGAACTAAATAGAAGAGGGATACGTGGCTAAGCTTGCCAAAGAAAGTAATGAGTGACTCCATCTAGAGCCACAAAACAAAAAGAAAAAACACCATGTCTAATCAGCAGAATGCACAGAGTGGACCCATCAGACAGTGAAGAAGATCCCCCCTAATAATCACTCCTAGATTACCAGGCTGCACTCTCAGAAGTTTGAATAAAGACAGTTCAGGATGGGAAAGAAAAGGTTTTCCCCCAGGAAGTCATACAGTACAAACACATAGCTCATTTCAAAAATATTTGTTGAGCCCCTACTGTCTGCCAGGCCCTAGGCTGGGTAGACATCAGGGATCTGAATGACTGTAACAAATTTCTGATCCAGCAGAGCTGGGGAATAGTTACATAGTAGATTAAAATGAAACATAAAGCTGGCCAGGCCACTTCTCCAAACTTTTAGAAATCAATGCAGAGAGTAACCCTTCTTCTTCTGACAAAAGTCTTTCTTCTTGCCACTGTCAGAAACATAGTCCTGGCTCAGCTAGGCTTTCATCATGAGAGGTATCACTCAAGCATGAAATCTAGATTTTTCTTTCCGGAAATTTATAGTCAGAAACTGCCAAGAGATGATCCTACACAGAATGGGTTTTAAATGGATGCTTTTTTAATCAATTGACTTTTCAATTGAACTCACTAATTTTATTCCTGTCCTTACATTACAGCTCTCCAGACAATCTTTAGCTCTAGTTTTCTTAGCCCTCTAATATAGAGAGAAATAATGAAAGGTTGAAAGACATAGGATGGAGAGAGAAGGATAAGCCTTTGTGATATTTGTAAACTCATTGTTAGGCTGAAAATTGCTTTTTAAACAGTAGGTCACCCTTGATATTCCATGCACTAGAGCTATCTTATTGTTGTATTTTAACTGCAATCCTTCTATAACAAATAGAGGTTCTTTAATGGATCTTTGTTATTCTCTCACCCATGTGGGAAGTACCAACTCGTACTGCTACTAGCATAATTTTCCCCTCAAATTCATCTACTACCTTTCATTCACTGCCTCCCTGAAAACATATGATGGATCTGTGATGCCTATTAAATTAAACTTCGAGACCTCAGCCTAACATGCTGTAACCTGCACTAACTGGCCCCTTCCTATTCCACTGGTTCCATCTCACACACAGACCCTTGTGCTTTGCTCAAGCCAACGGCCAGCCATACCCTGAATAAAGAGGCTCAGCCCTGCCTCTTGACCTTTGCATTGTCCTACACACTTCCCAGCCTCTCTTCCAAGGACCATTCTGCACTCTTTCAGTACTTAACACTCACTTCTTTCAAGAACTTTGCCATAATCTGCAATTGTCCCTCTCAAATGTATACACACATTTATATATACCCCTCATGATCTTACTCTCGCAAAATAAATTAGAATGTCTAAAGGGCAAGAGCCCTAACATTCATGATCCCCCACCCCTGACAGTGGCACACAAATTGCAGCCTGACTGACAGACGGACAGCACAGGCCACGTTGTGTCATTTACCTTCCCACTTCCCCTTAGTATATCTTCCATCTGTTTCTCATGGTTTTATCTATTTAATGTTTTGTTATGCTCTCTTGAGGTCCTAACACACTGCTGAAAATGAAACATGGATATGAAATCATTATAATGGGGGCACTTAGGCATTTTGCTGCAGGATTTTTGATTTAAACAATTTTTTTGTGTGCTGGTATGTGCTTTTTTGTCTCATCATCCATCATGCCTCTGCCTTTTACTGATTTGCACAAGAGCTAGTAAGATATTCTCGGCCCGATAGAGATATTCAGGGTCTGGAAATAAGTAGGTTCCATCAATATTGGTGATTGTGGACTAATTCCGATGTGTTTTCCTGCAAAATATAGTGGGCTTTGTTTGAGCCTCATGTCAGATTATGCACGTTAGTGTTGATCTGCAGCAGAGACAGGCACCGGCTTCTCAGAATATCTTCTAGCTATTACCTATAAATGCTTGAAAGAATTCACAAACGCAGATACCTTGTTATGCACGCTGCTTCCCGAAACCGCCTCTGAGACCCCAGATGGCACAGCAAGGGCTGTACGAGTGACAGATGATAAAGTGTACCAAGCCACATAAATTAACCTCATCATGGCCGTAGTATCAGATGCCACAGGGAGAAGCAGGAGGACTGAGGAGCAACTGCACTATATTACCCACAGGGATGAATTTACAATCCATCTGTGGTCTCTCATGTGAGGATACAGGAACCCCAGATGGCCTGGGAATTTTGAACATTTGTGTATGCAGAGGTTGTTTAATCTTTCTGGAAATTAACTGACACTTCGGTCAGGAAGGATGCTTCCACCAGCACCAAAGCCATGTTTCACTGGGCTCGGACAACTTCTGAATATCATTAGAGGAAATACCCCCGGGCTCACCATGCCAGCGCACCATGACGGCTTCCAGGCCAAAGAGTGAGGGACGGGCCTGTTTCCTGGATGCGCTTCAACCCAGAGCTAATGAGGCCGTACTGTGTGTGGTGTTACTAAGTTTCATAAAGACACTGAGGGACATCACAGGGGACAGAACAACTGCCCACCACTGAGTTATAAGGGTCTTAAAGCATTCATAACCAAGTAGGACATACAGAAATAATCACAGAAGGATATATTACTCAAGCTTGTAAACTGGGAGTTAGGGCTAACTGGCACCACTACCGCTGGAAGGTAAACTGCTTTCCGCTGAGCAGTTCTAGAAAGAACAACTGCTATAAAAACACGCTTGAAGCAGGAGTATAGAACAGTTTTTGAAAAACGGACTGGCTGGATGGGGGAAAAAAAGGAAAAACGGAGAAATTAAGGAAGTAGGACAAGTAAAATGTTAATAAAAGCCAGTGTGAATATGGGCTGGAAGGAACAGAGAGTGCATTATTATCAAATGAGTGATGTCCGAACAATCTGCATCTGCAAGGAGGTCTGTCAGGGGAAAGCAACAATTCAGATCCTAGCTGCCTGGCATGAGGAAGGCTGGCATCAGTCTTTAGAAACTGAGGACCAGAATAATCCCTGGAACCATAGGGAGCCAGACCCAGCAGATTGCATTACCAGAGCGAGCAGAGTGGTAAGGAAACTGGGATTACATAAAACCATTGACGGTAGAAGGAAGGAGGGAGCCTGAGACTATAGTTCCATGAACTGGTCACACAGTAGGCCTACAGCCTGGGACTGAGGAAGGAGCCCAAAGAGCCAGAGGCCAGGACTTCTGAGGAAACTGTAACTTCAGGCTACAGTTGGCCCTGGGACCTTGGGCCGGGGCCCAGCTTACATGTAAGAATTCAAGTCAGCTCCTCTGAAAAAGCCTCCTTTTCCACCTTCATTCACTTTGATTCTCCTGCTTCCACTCACAGAAATCGGTGCTTACCCTTATCCTGTCATTGTTAATTGTCTCTATCTTTGTCTCACTTCTCCAGCAACCATGACTCCTTGAAGGTAGGAGCTACTATTTGTATTCTAAGTGTATGGCACATGGTAAACACTCAAGAAATAAACTGTTACCTCAACAAATGATTAAGGACTGAGGCAAATACACAAAGCCAGGGTCACACACCAGCAGGGCTACCTGTGAGGCCGGAGGACCCTGTGGAGCCATCACCTATGACAGAGCTCAGCACACTATGGCCACGTCTGGCCTGCTACCTGGTTTGTAAATAATTTTATGGATACACAGCCACACTCACTTGTTTACCTATTTTGAGGAATCACCACAGAGTTGAGTAGCTGGCCCACAGAGCCTAAAATATTTACTATGTGTCTCTTTAATGAAGAAGTTTGCTGACTCCTCACCTACAGAGCTTGTGAAAATACCACTGCCCGAGCCCACTCTGAGGTTCTGATTCAGGAGTGGGGTGCAGGCATGAGTGCGAGTGTCTGTGTTTGTGTATATGTGCAGTGTTTTCGGGTAAGTGTATTTTTAGAAGCTCCACAAAAAAATTCTGATGTACAGAATTCACAGAAGGGAAACACCCACTAGAACTACTTTGAGCAAAAGCTGGAGGTTTAAATAAAGTAGTATCATGCTGGGGACATTAAAGGGTCCTTCTACACTCACGTAAAGTCCTACTGACTTAGCCACAAGGGCTGACCTTCCAACAAGAATTATTCCATGTTGAAATGCAGATGTTTTATTTCCTGGGGACATTGTATGTGAAATCGTTCATATTTAGTGAAAAATACCTTTTCAAAAAATAAACTTTAGTCACTCCATAGGGCCAAGGGAACTTTTAAGATATAATAAGTGATTATAGGAAGTGGATTCAGAAAGAAACTGAGCATGAGGTGCTGCTGGAGGGCTCCTTAGCCCCTAGGAACTGTCCAGGGGTCCTGGTGGCAAAGGGAATAGAGAAAGGGAAGCGAACGGAAAGACAGAATTCTCCAACAGCACGGATTGCCCAGGGCCATCCTGGGATTTTAAGAAGTTGTTAGATCCCTTGTTACTGTTTTGTAGCTGTTGCTATTCTAATCTATGAGAAGGTCCCTTTGCCTCTACCCCCAAAGTGTTATGTCCAATCTATTCTCTTCTCTCCACCTAGATTGCCACATCCCAACCTATCACCTACCCTCTTCCAAGACATCACCTCTCTGATGGGTTTGAAGTGTTGAATTGCCCTGACAGACCTCTTCTTAGATACACTAGCCTCCTATCTGCTCTCCCTGTCTCCACCCTTTCTACTTCCAGTCCACTGCCCAGCCTGCAGCCTGGGTGATTTTTCTAAATATAATCCATGTCATGTTTCTCTTCTGCTTAAATCTCCCCTTGACTTCCCAAATATGCTTAGAATAAAATCCAAACTCCTCATCCTAGTTCAATGAGGTTGGGTATGCCCGAGGTCACATAGTGAATTTGAGATGGAGCCCTATTTAGATATTAAGCAACCAACTGCTATCTGGTATGGGACCAAGAGACTTTGCTCAGCTTGCCAGAAATTGATTGTTCCTGGCACCCACACCCACATCTCTTTCTTCCTTTGCCATGCCTGTCCCTGACCCAACATTGGCTCCTGCCTCAAGTCCTCTCCAATCTGATTGACCAACTAAAGTGAAATGGGCCATGCCTGGTTATGGTGTCAGAGACAAGAGGGAAGTAGGTTAAATGGAAAATATAACAAGAAATAAATATTTATTCATGATAGTAAGAGCCAAAGTCAATAGTCAATGGTGCAGAGCTCCCAACAGAGAGTGATATAGGCATGATTTTTATTGAGATGTGAAAGACAAATCTTGGTATGTATATACTTCTGTTATTTTCTTTTTATTTACATATACAGATCCATGTAACAGCAAATCTTAAATATTCACCCGTGTCAATCAGATGGCCAAGATTTGGATGACGTAGCCATGCAAGTCTGGCCACAATGAATGAGCCTGTCCCAAAGCTTGACATGAGGAAGGCCAGTGGTCTGTCACATGACCCAGTACAAGTACTCTAACTAGCAGGAGAAGTATACAACGGACAAACCCTCTAATCAGATCTTTTCTTGGGAAGTTAGGATAGAAAGCAAATAGAGACATTCACATGAAAGAGGAAGACAAGAGCAGAAAGACTCTTGAAGAGGAGGTATGCATGAGCCATAAGAAAGTGAGAAGGGAGAGACAGAGGGAGATATCAGACAGGAATAACAGCTCTGAGAGCTGCTAAGGGATTCAGAAGATTGTTCTAGTTCTCCAGAGGCTTTTTTGTCACTTTGCATGTGTCCTTACCTCCCTTACAATACATAAATATTGTCTGGGCGACTGGAGGTCATATGATGATATCTCTGTTCCCTGAAAGATCTCAACTGAGTTAGAATTTCCTAGCATCCCCTCACTCATTTCTTAGACATTTCACATGAATTTTCTGAAGGAGGTCTGACATGTTTCATGGGTACCTCCTCTCTGTTTCCTTGATGAGAAAAATGCGTCAGAAAATAACTATGTAAATTTTTAAGCATAAATAAATCATAAGCAAACAAAAACATCTGAGTCCACACCGATTATATTTTTCAGTGTCTCTGATGTTTACCAGAGTATTTTCATCTATTTTAAGTCAAGGGGTCCTTTGTAGATTCTACTATTAATAAACACAAGTTACCAAAATGAAATGGGATAGATTAAGATTTCCAACTTAAAGTTAGGTTCCAGGTCACTTACTATATATTTTTTATGTCCCACCATCTAAAGAGCGAGTTGGGTCACTCCTTGCCATAATAAAATTGCACAGACTGGGTGGCTTAAACAAGAGACATTTATTTTCTCAAATTCTGGAGAGTGAAAATTCAAGATTAAGGTGTCAGCAGTATTGGTGTCTGGTGAGAGCTCTCTCCTGGGGTTGCAGATGGCTACCTTCTCACTGTGTGCTCATGAGACCTCTTCTCTGTGCATGTGCAGAGAGAGAGAGAGAGAGAGAGCTCTAGTGTCTCTTCTAAGAACACTCATCCTATGGGATTCAGGGCCCCGCCCTTATGACCTCATTTACCCTTAAATACCTCCTTTGAGGTCCCATCTCCAAATACAATGACATGGAAGTTAGGGCTTCCACATACAAATTTGGGGGAACACACATATGTGGTCCATTGTACCCACTGTGAAAACGGGAGGACAATACCTTTTTCTAAGATTCTTTATATCATACACCTTTTTGTGAAAACAACATTTTTTTCTAAAAGACAGGATATTGGAGTGATTTTTCAGTGAGTGCTCCATTATTAGTATTTCAAAAGATAAGCAATTTATATAAACCAGAGTTCCACTGCTTTCAAAATAGATTTCCACCCTGAGATAACCTTAGCATCAGTACAGTGAAGATTCTTCTCTCAGAGGTAACCTTGGATTGGTATGACTGCTCTAAAAATAAGCGAATTGTAGGCTGTGCTTTCGTCAGACCTTTCTTGAGAACTCCTAAGCCTGCTGCCTTCACTCAGCTGGACATGTTGTTCAATGCCAAGCTTATGTCAGGAGTTTTTATGTAAATTCTGGAATTTTCATCACAGATTTTATGTGCTAAGCCCCATTTTGGTTAATGCCTATAGTTCTTCATGTTCATGAGAAAATCTTGGATGCCTATTCTCTCAAACAGAGAAAGACAAAATGCTTTTCATTTCTTTCAGAGTAGAACAGGATTGTTCCATTCATTTCCAAGAGTTTCTCCACTTTTCAGTTTGGCTAAGGCACACTTAGTTCCTTGATATTTCTTATTTTCTTTTCAAGTTCAAAATACAGGCATATAAGAGCCATGGGAAATTTAGGTATTTTATTTGATGTAAAATCATAGTTTAAGTAACCTCCAACTTTTTTACAGAAGACAACTGGAAATAACCATTATGTGAATCTCTAGTAAAAGAAACCTTAAGCCTGTCACCTGAACACAGGCCTTTACCATATACCTGTCCCATACACAATTTTCTGACAAATGATCCCATACCATAAATCAAATTTGACCTTTGTTTCTCATCTTCTCTCCATTTCTGATTTTAAGCTGGTTTATCCACAAACCTTACTTCTTTTGTAAAATTGCAGTTTCCCAATAGGACCTCTTGTTATTTATCAAAAATGTATGGAACATTCTGTGGGATCTTGCCATACTCTGAGATTATGAGAAACCCAACAGTCAAGCTTCTGTCAGTCATAATAAAGAACAACAGTTCTTTATGGTTTCAAAGGACTTTCGTGTTGATCAACATGTAATTCTTACAACAACATAGGAAAGCAAGAAACAGAATTGAGCCAGTTGACTTTTCCCAAGGATCACAGCCACTAAGAGTCAAAATCGAGGTGAGAGCCAGTTTTCTTTACCAGAACCAGGGCTCTTCTCATTAAATGTTAGCTGTTACCATTTAAAATTCAAAAGAAAAAACAAAATCATTAATTTTCTTGGGAAATTGGTAAAATAACTATTCGACAATATGCTTAGACAATTAACAAACATTTATTCCCCTGCCACCCACTTTTAGGGAAAAGTATCGTAAATATGCCTCTTCCTCTAGTCAGGCCCTTTTGCTTACAAGTATCAGAGACAACCTCAAGTCACCTCCCGTGGCAGTAGTTTATTTTCAGGATATGCACACATAGATAAAGCTGAACCTCAGGTCTCCGAAAAACTAAGAAAAAGTATGTTTCTATGGCTATAGGGACTGCAGCCCCAGGAGACTGCAGCCCCAGTGAACCTTCACTGAAAGCCAGCCCTGCCTCCCCTTGACACAACTGCGCTCCTTCCTCTGTGGTCCCTGTGTGTCTTACATTTCATATGTTCGGCTAACTCATAATTTTGGCTTCCTTCTTAATTGTGTGTGCATATTACCAAGGGTAATATGCTGCATAATGGCCCCCAGGATGCTTCTATCCTAATCCCAGGAACCTACCAAGGCTATTTTATATGGCAAAAGAGACTTCACAGATGTGATTAGGTTGAGGACTTGGCAATGAGGAGATTATCCTCCATTGCTCAAACGGGCCCCACATAATCATAGGGATCTTTATAAGAGGAGGGAGAAGATCAGAGCGACGGACAATGGAAGCAGAGATCTGGAGATGCGTACAGCACTGGCTTCAAAGATGCCAGTGAACCAAGGAATGCCAGGTATGCAGCTCTGGACTATGGAAAAGGCAACGGAACAGATTCTCCCCCAGAGCTTCCAAAAGCCACACAGTTCTGTGGACATCCTGATTTTTGCTGCAGTGAAACCCATTTTGATCTTCTGACCTCCAAACTGAGAATAGATTTGTGTTGTTTTAAGCCACTAAATGTGCTGTGATTTGTTATTAGCAATAGGGAACTAAGACTCTCAGCATAGCTTCACCTGTCCACCTTAAAAGATAGTTTAGCCCCAGCCTTCATTGCTAGTGGGCTTTTTGCCTGGGTATTCCTTGGTTTAAATTCACAAGAGTTTTTTTTTTTAATAACTAATTTGGTTTATTGTGTACACATGTACACCAGGTAACATCAGAAGTGGCTGTCCAGCCTAAGAATTGGCAGGGTTTGAGAGGACTGACCATGCATTATCTCAGCTCTGGCTGAGAAGCTGAGGCCATGTGATACAAAAACACAGCAGTCTAACTAATTCCCTTTCATTGGGAGCTGGAGATGGAGCATGCCCATGTTCAAGGGGCTGAGGCAGGGCGGGGCATTTCCATTGTAACTCAATTCTCTTTTAAAATAGTAACTTGTTAGCTTTGTGTCTCCAACATAGATATGTCTAATTGATCACCCTTCATTTAATTTGAAAATAACAACGTTCACTGAGATATGATCCCAGGAAGAGACAGATTAGTGTCTAATCTACAGCCCCTTCCTTCCCTTGAACAAAGTCTGAAAGCCAAGGGTCCCAAAGAGCCCCCATGTCCAGAATAAGCTTCCAGCTCACAGGTGTAGTTGTGAGGCAGCCTCATCTCTGAGAGCAAGCTGGAGGTTTCATTGCCCAAATGGTTGGCTTGTTTCTCAAATAAAACTGAATGGAGCACTGGGTGTTATACGCAAACAATGAATCATGGAATACTACATCAAAAACTAATGATGTAATGTATGGTGATTAACATAATAAAATAAAATTTTAAAAAATAAAATAAATAAAATTAACCTTGAAGAATGCAAAAAAAATTAAATTAAAATTAATTCAAATATTAAAAAAAAAAAACTGAAGTAGAAGTTCCTTTTCAAGTCTCAATGCCCTGAGGGAAGGAGCATTGAACACTGGCAGCAACTAAAACACAGCCCCCTCCAGGGGAGTTAAACCACATGCGGGCTCAGTGATTCACTTCTCAAAGGAGAGAGTTGATTTATTTCATGAGTACGGAATTACTGTTTTTATTTTTAATTTATCAAAACAGAGCAGAAGAAAAATGTCCTTGAAAGGTCATAGAGGAGACATTCATCTAAACCTATAAGCCACGCTGTCAGTTTCTTTCCTGCTTCTCCTTTTTCATCCAAGTTTACACTAAAAATTTCCTTGTGTGGAAATATTTAACACCATACAATTGGTCAATCTCTATGGTGAGAAATTAGAATGTGTTGCTTATGGAGGTCTGTATATCTAATCTTTTAAAACAATTATTTCTTCTATTATTTCCATTTGAATAACAAAGTTGGTACCACCAAATGATCACCATTTGCTCATTTATTAGTCATTATATTCTTTATAAGACAGCTCCCTAAAGGATAGGATAGCAAATAACTTAATGCAAAAGATGTATTCCTGCTAAACTCTTTTACAGTGATTTTAAAGAAATGTATCTTAAAATTACATCTACATAAATTTCCAGTGGGACAATCACATGAACATAAAATCAGATAATTTAGAAACACATATTTCTGGAAAATGCCAAATCAAGCCAAAATATCAGGAATATATTTATATATATTTTGTATAAAATGTATCTAAATATACATGGTTAGTATATTTATATGTGTTGTGTTGTATATATTTCTGTATAAATTACACAGCTGACCCTTGAACAATGGGGGTGCAAGGGACACCAACACACCGTGCAGTCAAAATTCCACATATAATTTCTGACTCCTCCAAAATTAACTTCTAATAACTTTTGTTGATTGGAAGCCTTACCAATAACATAAACGGTCAACACACTGTATGTTATATGTATTATATACTATATTACAATAAAGTAAGCTAAAGAAAGAAAATGTTATTAAGAAAATCATAAGCAACAGAAAATACATTTACAGTACTGTACTGTATTTATCAAAAAAAATCCACATGTAAATGAACCCACGCAGCTCAAACCCATGTTGTTCAAGGGCCAATTATATTTCTGTACAATAGTATCTGTAAAATAATCTTTCATTTAGATTTAAATCAACTGAATTTTTGGCATATTATGGTAATACAGTAGGGTGGTGAACAGAATTCAAAGATAATTCACAAATTGAAACTTTTTAATTCCTTTCAAATTTTTCCCTCAAGAGTTATTTTATTTTCTTGTTTTTTGTTTTGTTTACCATAGCTTCTTACTAATAACCATTTAAGTTTCAGATCTCATCACTTCTCCCTATGACCTCAGATCAGTGCTGGCTAATGAAGCTTAGAAGTGTAAAAACCCTAAATGAGGGCCCTTGGAAGGAAAAGATGCAATGGGCTGTTATAGTCAATTCTTGGATAAAAAAGAGGATAAAGAGAGAGCTACTAACATTGGATTGCAGTCTTCTCTCTGATATTTTGGAAAAATAATGTGAGTACAAAAATTGAAATAATGTTTTCTTTTTTACTTTTAAGTGAGCAAATGATTCTTTTTTCTGACTTCTTAAAGAAGATTTATCTTCCTACTCTGCTCCTTTTGGAAATCTTGATTTATATTCTCTGAATACACAGTAGCTAGCATGAGATGACCCAGGAATATGATGTCAGCCAAGAGAAACCAAAAATATGCATATTGAGAATTAATTGCCCCCATAGTCAAGAATAGATAGGACAGCCTAACTCATTTGGACCATATTTCAGTTTCCCCAATGGCATGCCTACAGATACATATTTATAAATCCATCCTATTTATAGCAGTTATGAAGGATAACAATTTATTGTCATAAAATAACAATATGTATCTCACATAAGCCATTACCTCCATTTCAGCTAATAATTGACTTCTTGCCTCCAAACCAGTTGCTTTTTCTTTTTTAGCTATATTCTCTCCAGTGCTAGTTTCTACCTTATTTTTGAATATCTTTACCTGATAAAATTTTATTTAACATTGTTTTTATAATTTACATTATGAAGAAAATAGAGTAGGTATATTGAAAGTGTTTTTTTCAAAATACACAACCCACCTGATTTATATGTACACACGTGTGCTCACGCATGTGCGCATACATACACACAGATTCTCCCCCACACTATACCCCAGGGACCAAAGTCCATCCACTTGGTGAATCATCATTTAAAGGGTGGCTGCTAACAGACACATGAAAAAATGCTCCACATCACTTGCTATCAGGGAAATACAAATCAAAACCATAATGAGATACCACCAGACACCAGTTAGAATGACCAAAATTAACAAGACAGGGAACAACAAATGTTGGCGAGGATATGGAGAAAGGGGAACCCTCTTACACTGTTGGAGGGAATGCAAGCTGGTACAGCCATTCTGGAAAAAAGTATGGAGGGTCCTCAGGATGTTAAAAAATAGAGCTACCCTACAACCCAGCAATTGCACTACTGGGTATTTACCCCGAAGATACAGATGTAGTGAAAAGAAAGGGCACATGCACCCCAATGTTCATAGCAGCAATGTCCACAATAGCCAAACTGTGGAAAGAGCCAAGATGGTCTTCAACAGATGAATGGATAAAGAAGATGTGGTTCATATATACAATGGAATATTACTCAGCCATCAGAAAGGACGAATATCTACCATTTACATCAACATGGATGAAACCAGAGGGTATTATGCTAAGTGAAATAAGCCAATCAGAGAAACACAATTATCATATGGTTTCACTCATATGTGGAACATAAGGAATAGTGTAGAGGACAATAGAAGTGAGGGGCGACTGAATGGGAAGAAATCAGAGTGGGAGACAAACCATATGAGACTCTTGACTCCGGGAAACAAACTGAGAGTTGCAGTGGGTGGGGGGATGGGGTAACTGGGTGATGGGCATTAAGGAGGGCATGTGATGTGATGAGCACCAGGTATTATACTGAACTGATGAATCATTGAACATTATATCAAAAACCAATGATGTACTCTACCTTGGCTAATTGAATTTAAATTTAAAAAAAGGTAGCTGATATTAATGAACCAAAAGTTGCTGACATCTGAATAAGATTTTATATTATGCACAGACAATCTTGAAGAAGGAAAGCTACGGTGACCTTGGGATGCATAAAATACCATTCAATGACTTCAAAATTAAGAAAAGATATTTAATAGAAGAATGTCTAGTTCACAAAAGTCATCACATAAAATATGAAGAATGATTATGGAGGTGATGAATTGGAAATATGCATCCTGGGGAAGGAGGTTTCTAAACCATCAGTAGAATGGCTACCGAGTAGTGCTAATTGGTTAAAGACAGAAGAACACAGAATACCTGGTATTCCAGTATTTTTATTTAGAAATGATGTTAAAGGGTACCTGGGTGGCTCAGTTTGTTAAGCCTTCAGCTCAGGTCATAATCCCAGGGTCCTGGGATCGAGCCCCACATCGGGCTCCTTGCTCAATGGGGAGCCTGCTTCTCCCTCTCTGCTCCCCCTGCTTGTGCCCTCTCACTCTCTCTGTCAAATAAATACATAATTTTTTTTTAAAAAATAAAAATGAAGTTAACATGTGTCTTAAAAAACTGAATAAACCAAATTAATACATATCAGCATTGGCTCTGTGGCTATGGGAACAGGGGGGAAAAAAGCAAATGATATCCTCAAGAGTAAAGGATAATAAATAAATAAGTTTTTAATAAAGTATATTAGAGTTTATAAATTACAATAATAGACAAAAATACATTCCTTACATGTTTCTTGGTGTCCTATCTCTCTGATCTCTCAAAATTCAAAGGCTACTACCCCAAGTTCACTTAATATCATTTCACTTAACTATCCTTTATATTTCCTCATTTCTAGAATGTCTCCTCTAGCTATTAAAAACATTGACTTTCCACCACCAAAAAAATTTCTATGAGAAAAAAGGTGAAGTGTCCGTGCATGACATTCCATTTTATCTCCCACAAAGTACAAATTATTTTCACTCAGTAAATGACCAAAGAAAGGCAAATTTATCCCAGCTTTTGCATATTGATAATGTGGTCATCATTAGAAAATGTCACTACAACAAAAGATAATCCTAGAGATACAGCAAAGTAGACTATCATCTATATACCATTTAGATAAATATTTAAATCTCATTATTTTATATAAATAAGAAGACCAGAGCTTTTATTTCGGCCCCACAATTTATGGTACTTAACAGTTTGTCTTCAGCTTAGAGAACAGAAGATCCTTTTCTTGAAACATGAAGTAGTTTAAGGAAAGAATCTTAATTTGGTGAAAATCACTGAAGTGTCTCAATCTGAGTACTCAGTGAAGAATGGAGAACAGACTTCTCCACTAGCCCCTAGGAGGAGAACACAGTCTGCTGACTATTTTATCTCCCTAGTCTGTTAAATGTCAATCAGGATTGGACTTCTTCAATATCAAATATTTGGAATACCAGGGATTTGGGGATTTTTTTGTTTCCCCAGGGAAGGTGTGAGAGGCAGAGAACTCTCTGCCTTAGAATTCTCTGCTCTGAGGGGACAGTACAATCCTTGGGAGGAACACTCAACTCTCTGGGTGGAGCTCAGATGTGAGCAAATGATATTCTATAGAAACGACACCGAAACCTGGACAGATAAGATGAACACAAGTAAAAACTGTGAGCTCAACCTGGAGAAAATGGACTGTTTCATGCAAATCTAATTTAACATGTTGCTCAGTTGTGACTGTCCCATCTGACACAATGGTTCACAGATGGGCTCCAGAGAGAATATCATCGAGCTTTTGGATGGATGGTGGCTATCACCATGATACATCAGAGATAGTGAGAATGTAAACCAGTTCAAGAGCAGAGTGTCACCAGATTTCAGTTGTGCAGGCACGATTATCAAGAAAAAAGTAAGATAACTTAAAGTTCCTAATACTTTAAATAATTGTGGCCTCAGGGTTCATCCTTCCACTATGTAATAATAAGACACTTAAAGTTTTACGAATATAACAGTTAACAGTAGGTTCTCCCTGAATGGCTCCCCGACTATTTGAGTTTTAGCTTCCTAAATATCTTTCTTCTTTCCTGATTATTTTCAACCTTTGAAAAATCATTCACTAGGGATTTAGCTACATTTTTTCCCCTCTGTCACCAATTAGTATTGGGAAAATAGGGAATTAAAAAATATACATCAAGAAAGCCCTAGAGGTTAAGCATATGTAATATATACATATGGAAAGAACTGAGTAAGTGCTAAACAGCAATTCTTCAGCAGTTGGAATGAGTTTCAATTATGAGGTAGTTGGATAATTAAATGCTAACAGATAGTGGGAGTAAATTGGCAGGCTTATAAAAGAGCCAAAACAGCACATGGCTAGACAATGAAGGAAGACCCTTTAACATACAGAAGATAAAACAGAAAAATCCCATGGGAAGAACTTTTCCCAAAGGAAACCAAAAGAGAAAAGAAGACATGTTAAGGAATGTGCATCATCTTTTGCCTGTCTCCCATTTCCCTGACTATGAAATATTTTCCCTATGTAAAGAGTACAAGAAAGACCCTGTGAAAACCGATATTGGTAAATTTTACTCTGTAACAAAAAAAAAAAAAGGGAGAACATTTCACTACATCTTTCTCTCTATCTCTATCTCCAAATATTCCTATTCCTTATGAAATAGAAATCCTGATGATGGAGAGATCATGTTTTCTTTCTGTTGGTTTGAGTTGGTTCAAGTTGTTCTACTTTATTAATATTCTCTTAGTTTAGATTTAGTTCAGTTATAGAGGCATATTTGAAAGAGAATCAAGAAAAAAAAGTCTATTTCCTTCCATAATGAAATTGCTTAAATTCATAGCTATGGGTGGACCTCTTAAAGCTAAACAAAGTATGATGGAACTGTTCAGGTGTAACATTTCAAAGGGCCTCACCAGCATGTTTACTAATACCACTGAAGCAGCCTCTTTGGGCTACTAAGTATAACCAAAGCAGACTATCTGAATTAAATACAGGACAATTGTTGCTGTTGTCATTCACTGACTGCTCCCCCAAGCCCCACCTTTACTTTCAAACATGTATATGCATGTCCTCTTTTTCTCTTTTACACACACACACACACACACACACACACACACACACACACACACTCTTAGCATCTTTATCTCCTGGACCTGACTTCTAGCTAACATGTTAATATGTTGACTACTAAATAATAGCAGAGCCAACTTACATATCTTAGTAACCCAAATTAGTCTTGTCAATAGTAACTACACCTCGAAAGAGAAGCAAACCCTCTGATACCTATTTTCTCACAGTTCCACAACAGAAAGGAAAATTTCTAGTACTTCTCAGAAGACCAATAATCAACAAATTTATTCTTGTTTTCTCCCTACAGTTTGGTTTAAGTAGAGCATTGAACAGTTACACAGCAAAGATCTGTGGGACAATCCACTGGGATCACAGAATGAAGAAATAAAATCTGGAGTTCTCATCCAGCCAGAGAAATACCTGAGATAATGAGAAGAAGCCATCTATGTATAAGCAGAGTAATATCTTGGTATGTTTAGCAGAAAATGGGTGAAATAAAAATTTTAAAAAGAGAGAGTATACAAACTACAAAGAATGCAAGAAGGGAGCATATGGAAACTATAATATTGGTTGGGAAGGAATTCAGTAAAAAGCTAACCTCAAGGAGAATAAGTGAGTTTTCCGTATATGTTAAGCTTTCTGTTCAGTTGGCTATTTTGGAAATTAGTGTGGATGACTCACGGGCAAAACACTTCCTCCAGAGATTTTTTTTTTTTGTAGTAAATAAATAGTGGCATGAGAATTTCTATTGTGAGGACTAAGTAACCCCCATAAAGCTGATGTGGGAACCAAGATTCCTATGCCTCCCACAGACCTTGAAACAAGTCCAAAAGGACACATGAATATGGAAAAACCCAGAACAAAAGCATGAGGCCTGTGTCATTAGCCTTCCCTTTATCGTTCTTGAGGAAGAAAGTAAATAAAAGGAAATATTTATAACAGACACACAATTCTTCTTAAGCAATGGGACAGTTACTCAGTAAAACAATAGTTAAAATTTTTGAGCTCTTTCAATGTGCCTAGCACTGTTGAACCCTTTTCACAGACAATTGTTTTAATGCTCACAATAACCCTATGAGGTAGTCACATCAGTCAGGGTCTAATCAGGAGACAGAAACTATGTCATATGTTTTAACCAAGAGAATATAATAAGAAGAATTGCTAACTAGGGATTGAAGAACTGGAAAGACAGAAAGGAAACAGGGAAGCAGTACGTACCCAAATCAGCTATTACCACAAAGGCTAGAGGAACTGATGGATGAATTTACAATTATTTAAATTTAGAAGGTTGAAAGAGGGACCTTGTGGAGCTAAAATTGAGACTTCTGAGGAGGACTACACTGCTTGGCCAGTGCTAGTATTTCTGACGAAGCTCAATGGGGTTTATGCTGGGAAAATTATATATAGAGAATGAACTGCTGGCATGAACTGCTGCTTAGGGTGCAGAGTATTACTGGTGTGAAGCTAATAAAAATAGAAAGTCAAACAGGGAAGTGTCCCTTCTTTTATTTCCAGTCCCTCAGATTCTCTCTAGTGGCCCCTACCTACTAACCCTAACAAGGGGGCAGACAGCAATGGAGACATATGCCAGCCCGGACATTTCAAAGCAGAGTATAGGAAGATAAGCGTGAGGTCAACTGACAATAGTTAGATCACCAGCACAGGAGGGGTAGTGAAGTACTCATACTTGAGGGATGAGGCAGTTGAGGTAACAGAGTGGTAAAATGTCTTGCACAGGTTCTCACGGCATGGAAGTGGGAGAGCTAGGATATGCAGGTGGTCTGACTCTAGAGTTCCTTCCCTCATTGCTGGAGCGATGGCCATTGTTTCTATCTTATCAGCACGTTGCCCTGAAAAGATCGGTCCACAGAAGCCAGTTTCCATTACCAGCTAAGCCACAAAGTGTGTGAATTTCAGTAAGTCTTTTCACTCTCTGGACCTCAGAAATACCCATTATGGAAACAAAACAACTGAATTAGGTAATACCTAAGATTCCTTTGAGTTTAATAATCCCTAAAAATAAAATAAGAACCAGCGTGTGAAAAAATCTAATCCTCAAAGTGCTTACAAATAACTTGTGACATGGGTTGTAGTAACTCTTGCTTATCAATATTACACAGAACAACTGCACGTGGAAATAATTTCCCCTTTTCATTTGTTGATAGTGCTCAGATTCTTCCCCCATTTAGTTCAGGATCATATAGAACGTTAAGCCACAAGACGGACAAGCAAGGGATAGAAATTTTGTATATTCAAACATAATATATTCCTACCACATGCCATATTATGCTAGATGCTAAAGATAGAAAGACATGGTTCCTTCTTTCAGTGACCTTATAATCTGATGTCTATGGAAGCAAACCAGTGAACAGGCATTTGTAATATGATATGATATGAAGAGGAAGCTGTGGACCACTGGGGCACCTGAAAATTTTTTCTTAAGCCCGTATGGGGGCGGGGTGGGGATAGCTATATGTCAGGGAGCTTTCTCAGAGCAGGTGGCTTCTGAGTTTTTTGAAAAAAAAAAAAAAAATAGAAATAAGTCAAGTAAAGAAATGTGGTGCAAGATGATTAGGGTTGAGCAGATGCAGCATAAGGTGTTCAAACCAGATAGAGCATTATTATTTATATTACTATCATTACAAAATCATATTACAAAAGGCAGAAAGGAGAAAGTACATTTGGAAGCTGCAAGTGGTTCAGTATTGCTACAGTAGAATGTCAGGCAGGGGCAGGTGGGAAGATAGCAATAGAAAGAGATAAATATGTAGGTAGCAGCCAGGTTATTAAAGGTTCTTACGCTGAGCTTAAAGAGTTTGGGCTGGACTACTAGACAGCAGTGAACAGGGACAACCACTGAAATATGCCACAATATGAATGAATGTCAAAAAAATTACACTCAGATGGTGCCTTGGTGGCTCAGTTGGTTAAGCATCTGCCTTTGGCTCAGGTCATGATCCCAGGGTTTGGGGATCGAGCCCTGCATTGCCTGCTTCTCCCCCTGCTTGTTCTCTCTCTCTCTCTCTCTGTCAAATAAATAAATAAAATCTTAAAAAAAATTACACTCAGTGAAAGAGTCCAGAATATTCCATGATTTCATTTTTATGACATTTCAAGAAAAGACAAATCCTGAGCAACAGGAAACACATCAGTGTTTGTCTGGGGTTAGGGTTTACAGTGAGACTGATGGGAAATAGCACCAGAGATGGAAGCTAGACTATGGGTTTTGGGTCTAAGGTCAGATAAATTCAGATGCACAGCATAAAACCAAAGTGTGAGTCAAATGGAGTAGGTCCAATAGCTGATATGTCTTTAAGCAAACACAATCTGGCTTCCTAAATGCCTCCAGACCTCAGGCAGGATCCTGGGAGAAAGTACAGTAAAGAATAGTGTTGCCAAAACCAGCTTTACACTCTCTGGTGCTTTTCATCAGCCAGCTTTGAGAAACACCTAGATATAAGGAAAAGAATACTCCAGACTTAGGTTCAAGTTCCGGCATGACCACAGCCTAGCTCCTTTTTAAAAGTTACTCAACCTCTCTGAGCCCCAGTTATTAATTTATAAAAATGGCAATACTGTTCTTACCCTACTCAGGACATTGTTAGGAGTAAATGATAACATGGGTAACTCTTCAGCCAAGTGTATATCCTATTTTAAGTTGTGCATTAAATTTCTGTGTCGGTATTATTAACCTTACCTCTAAGGCCAGGCCTCAGATTTCTCATCTATAAAATGATCCCAGTGGACACAAGGGACCACAGGAGTTCCTTTCCAGCTCTAACATTCTAGACCACTGTGTCACTAATCAGCAAAATGTTAGGTTTCTCATAAATGGTTTATTTGTGCTAGGCTCCCCACAGAAGCGATTGCCCAAAAAGGCTTTAATAGAATTGTTCTTTCATTCAACACATGCTTATCTAGAGCCTACATTCAGGTTATTCTGTGTTTGTGGAGTAGGTGTAGATCCAGCCTAGGAAAGAGAGACCACGAGGGGAGTGCTCTGACATGAACACTCCAGGTATATAGAGAAGACAGAAGGTAGGGGCCTCCTGCAATGTGAGCAGCTCAAATGTGGTGTTCTGAATGACATGCCCCCTGGTTCAGGGTCAGGTACATAAGTTACATAACCAATATCTATTCAGGTGAGGGTTGGATCTTCTTAAAATAACTCAGATATAGCTCAACTTAACGATTTTCTGACTTTCTCCACTGATCTTGCCTTTGTTAACTAGCTCCATTAACACAAGTCACTTCCCACTCTACACCAGGAAGGTGAAAGGGGAGAGTTTGAATAGAACTGAATAATTCTTTACTTAATCATGCACTATCTTTCCAACTGACCTTTTCCTATTCTCATTATTCCAATTCCTTTTACGAATGAACACATTCTATGGAATAATTAGCCTTCTCTGTCTTTTTTACATTTAAGTGACTCAGTTTTATAACAACTCTGTAAGAAAAATGTTCCTCCCCATTCTTTGGTAAACTGAAGATGAGAAAGTGGATTAAGTTTCTGAATACAGAACGGTCCCAGCGCAAATTACAGCTGCCCAAACCATTCTCTGTTCCCTGACATACATGCAGAGCTTCTGCAGCATTTCTTGAGTCTTCAAGGGGATACCAAGCCAGTTCTGAGGCAACCATTATTCTCTGATGAAAAACTCCTGTGACCTCCACCTCAGGCATTAGAAAACTTATCTATTTCTCACCTCATTCTTCAAAAGAGTGAGCTAGCTTTGGAACCTAGCAGGTAAGAATGCACTTAAAATGCACTTCATTAAAAAAAATAGTTTTTGTGGCAGAAATTGCCTCTTCCTTCTGAACTGACCCACCTTATTGGAATGAGAACACATCAAAGGCACGGATGTGAAGACCAGCCATTTAAATCCAGGAGAAAATTAAGGAATGTGGAAAGTGTGGCCTTGGAGGTGTAAGTCTAAAGCAAATCTGCGTAAGTGCTGCATAATTGATAATGAATCACTTACTGGTCTTGCAAAAAGTGCTAATGAAATGGCTGCTTTCTGCTGCATTGACTATTTAGCTATTGTTAAAACGTGTGCAATTTAACTTTTAAACTTTACTCACCAATAGCACCTAATTATTTTTTGGAGTTGGTAAAAGCACCCTTGGAGCGCCAGGGGCTAGCCTGTGCAAAATAATGAGGTTGGCAGTTAGTCAATCTCTAGGACCTCCAAAACCCTGCGTTTGATGGCTGGGGTTTTTTAAGTCCCTCCCCATTCTCCTTCATGTACCAGGATCTTCCTGTTCTTTCCCTCTCCGTCAAAATCTGCTTTCAAGAATAGACCAGACAAAGTCAATTTAACTAAGATGCTGCATATTTGTAATAGTTTCAAAGTCCTACCTTTCCAAAGGTATTTATGTTTTAACAAGAACTTGAATCCCAGGCTACAACGGTAGCTGTTAAAATGGAGTGAATATCAGAATCATTGTGAATATCCTAGAGCTATGTCAAAGCATACTCACAGCCTCCTGCTCAGAAATTCTGATTCCAAAGGTTTGAGTGTGGCCTAGGGAACTTGTGTATGTGTGTGTGTGTGTGTGTGTGTGTGAGAGAGAGAGAGAGAGAGAGAGAGAGAGAGAATGTGATAATAGTACTCATCATTATGCTTTCTTCAACATTTTCTCTACCGGAAAACTGAAGAGAGATATAATTGCTCATATTTTATAAATTATAGAACTACACAGGTGAGTTGAAAAATTGAATTAGGACCCTAGTTCCACCAGTAGAGGCAGCAATGCTGGCTGCCCTATCTCAGAGCCCATCTAGAACCTAGAACCGCAGTAACAATGGCTCTTGAAAAGCCAGCCTTCCTCTCACTTGGCTGCATCTTATTAAGCAGAACTATTGATAAGAGTGTGCAAACTCATCTCTTCTCCCTAGTGGCCTGCTGGTTTCTCAACTCACTTAGAAGCTAGTTCTTCATTTCTTGTGTGCTTTTTATATTACTAAAAAAGTCATTAATGCCAGGCAATGAAGTAGAGATCTAGCCTAAAAAAAAAAAAATTTAAAGAATTAGCTAGCGGGGGGATGGAATCACTTCAGAGACTCCATCTACTTCCTCTGGTACACAGTGCAGTTACCTTCATTTCAGTTCATTGTGTTGGTCAGGACAGGGGTAAATGCTTTCTTACATTCTGCCTAGCTCTCTAATATGTTCAAGAGAACATTACCTCCTTTGGAGTCACTGATTCCCAGAAGGTCAAAAAACAAATAGCATCATATCAATCCTTACCCCTGCGTTTACCTTTACGTTTTGTAACCATAAGATCACATAGTTGGCATAGTATATTGATGATTAAAATAATATAAATTCATAACTATGGAGATAATGGAAAGCATATATTCTATTCTCATTATCTTTAATTTTTTTCAGAACTGTATCTATAACTGATGAACAGCTTTCTTGCATTTAATTTTTTGAAGCAAATGTGCACATTTAGAAGAACTGTAAATAGTACGGAATGAAATCTGGTTTAGATTATCATCTTACTGTATCTCATTCTTTACTTGAAGAAACCTGAGTGTTTTACTTTGAAATTTAATTAATTCATTCATTAAATATTAATTGATCTTCAAAAGAATGGGTCTGGTGATAAAACAATAAGTAAAAACATCTCTCCCTCAAGAATCTTACAATCTAAGTGAAGGTCAGGGAAGATATGATCAATACACAATTGATAAGAGCACCAAAGAAAAATAAATCAGAGTAAGGGGCTAGTGCCTGAGACAGGATAACAAGGGGAGGTTTTTGAGGTAGTGATGCTTAAGCAAAGCTGAGTGATGTGAGGGAGTGAGCCACGTAAATATCTGTACAAGGCAAAGGGTACAGTAAGAGCAAAGACCCTAAGGAGGGCCCAAGCTGATTAAAGGGAATGTGGAAGCTATTGGGAAGTTTAAGAGCGGAAGAATGATTTGATCTAATCCATGTGTTCAGAGAAGCATCACTGCCTACTGGCAGCAACTAAGCCTTTAGGAATCAGGAGAGGAGTAGAGCAAAAGGAATTTCTACAAATACCCACATACTCTTCTTTGCAGTTGAAGTTACCACTGTTCATGCTAGCACTAGCCACATTTACAAATCTGACTACAAATACAGTGTGTGCTTGGTTGACTTGAGTTTCTTATAGTTCTATTTCAATAATTCTCTCACTCATCTATTTGTACACTATTTGCATAGCATAATACCCTGAACAGTATGATATTACAAAGAAATAGATGTGTGGTTCTCAATCTCTCCTCAGATACCTGATATTTCTCACAACTAAGTGTCCCCGACCATAATTACCACCTGCCAGTCCAAATATTTTTGGCTATTTTGTCACTCACTACTCTCTTACACCTTAGATTCTCTTGAATGCCATCCATGTTGGACAAACATAGAGCTCCGAGGAGTTAATGTTCAGTCAAGTTTAAGATTGTCTAGAATTAATATTTAAAAATATCTTCATTCTACTTCACAGTTAAATAATTTTGCTGGGTGTACTAGTTATTTATTGCTATGAAACAGTATTACCACCAATTCAACAACTTAAAACAACACACAGCTTCTGTAGGTCAGGAGTCTGGGCACAAGCTAGCTGGGTCCTCCCAAGGCTGCAATCCAAGTATCAACTGGGGCTGCCATTAGGGAAGGATTGGCTTCCAAGCTCACAAAGTTATTGGTAGAATTTGGTTTCTTTGGTTTCTTACAATTATAAGACTGACAGCTTCTGTGCCTTGCTGGCTATAACCAGAGACCATCCTTAGCCCCAAGAACTTCTTTGTAATATGGGATTTCCACACATGGCAGCTTGGTTTCTCAAAACTAGCAAAAGAGAAAGAGACTCCAATAATATGGTCTTTACAGTTATGTATTACATAATCAAGAAATCATGTACCTCCCGTCACCTTTACCTTATTTTGTCGGTTAGAAGCAAGTCTCAGGCCCTACCCATTCCTCGTACAAGGATGGGGAGTCAAGGGCATAATTATGGTCACACTGTCTGTTTACTATACTAGGTATAGAATTCTAGGTTAAAAATAATTTCTACTTAAAACTTCTTAGACATTGCTCCACTCTTAATTGCTCCACTCTATTGCAATTCTGATTTCCGTTTTCACATATATGTACTGTTTCAAGACTACCCACCCTCCTAGGGAAGGTCCTAGGATCATCTTTTCAACCCTGCTATTCTGAAATGCTATAATGTTTCTAGATTTGGGTTTTTATTTATTTATTTATTTTTAATTTCTTATTTGCTATGCATTTGGTGAGCTCCTTCAATCCAAAGACTCGTGTCCTGTCCCTGTCATCTAGAATATATTAATGTTCTGTTTCTTTGATAATTTCCATGAAACTTTTTCTATTCTTTAATTGTCCTTCTTGTTTCATGGATACATTATCTTCTCTTTTGGGCTTTTTTTCTGATCTCTATTATTTTTCTTTCTTCTGTGGTCAATTCTTTTGTTAGTTTTGGTCTCTAAATTTTACGTTGGAGCCTTTCCTCAAATGTATTTTTGGCTATCTGTTCATAATCAAAAGTAACACACTAAAAACCAGACTGAAAGCTCTGCTTGAACAAACAGAACATGTTGACTTTAGAATTTTGGGTAGGGTCTTTGGCAGGACACTCCATTATGCCTGGTGTCATTGAGTCCAGAAACCCAACACAGGATGAAGATCAGAAAGTCTAACTGCTTTCTGTCAGTCTATCATGAGGTAGACTCAAGCACCTGCCTTATATAATACCAGAGATCAAGTCCTGTGCTTTTCTGGAGTTCTGCAGGACTCTTCACCTTATTTCTCATCCTCACCACCTTCCACACTTATGGTTTAGGCACTTATGGTTTAGTTTCTTCTGCTAAGTCAGTTACCAACTCCTCTATTTATTACCTTCCAAAATTGTGTATCCTCTCTTATCTACTGTTTCTTCATTTTTTTGTCCTGGTGGATTGTATCTTTGTTTCAGTCTCTGTCATTTTAGGAATGGCACAGAGATAAATGCATATGTGCAGTTAACTGTGTCTTTGCTGCCTCACTTGGGAAATCATAGTAGAGAATTATATAATCAATTCAAGCTCTCACTATGATATTGTTAAACAATTATGTGCTCCTGAGTGTGCACTAGAATACTCAGATTTGTGTTTGCTTTCTTGCAAACGCCAGCATATAAAATATTTACCAAAAAACTATAACACCCTATTTGTCACCTAGATCTGACTGATGCTCAGATTATTATAACACTCCCTGGTTCTGAGTACTGGACAAATCATCATCTAATATGCTCAAATTTGGAACATATTGGAGCCATATATGATAGGACTGCTCCACTGTCTTTTCCTGTTTCAGGACCCCTTACTTAAATACCATACTCTATTTGGCTTGCTAAATAGGTTAACTATTAGCCACCCACCTCATTACTAAGTATAAGTGGTAGAAAGTTGCAAGGGAACACATTTTTAATTTAATATTTGGGGAAAAAAATAACACTTGTTTTACACTTGGTACAGTAGACAGAATAATGACCCCCAAGGATGCCCACATCCTAATCCCCAGGACATGTGAGAGTGTTATCTTATATGACAAAAGGAATTAAGGTTGCTTATCCCCTGACTTTAAAATAAGGATTATCTGGATTATCTGAGTGGGCCCAATGTAATCACAAGTTTCCTTAAATGGGGGCAGAAGAAGCAGAGCCAGAAAGATCGCATCATGAGAAAGATTTAACTAGCTATTGCTGGATTTGAAAAGGAAAGAGGACCAATGAGCCAAAGAACACAGACAGCTTCTAGAAGCTGGGGGCGGGGGGGGTCCTCTGCAAAGCCTCCAGATGGGAACATAGCCCTGCTGACACATTGACTTTAGCCCAATGAGACCTATTTCAGACTTCTGATCTTTAGAACTGTAAGATAATCAATTTTTATTGTTTTAAGCCACTAAGTGTGTGGTAATTTAATGCAGGAGGAATAGAAAACTAATATACTTGATAAATGGGCAGGGAGCTTAAATATAAATAACATGAAGATATGAGGAAGGACAACTATTCTGTAATAACAACACTATCACAATTTCCCTTTTTTCCACTTCAGGGTCTCACTATTTTGCTTCTGTGAATCTCTCAGCAACTGTTGCTCTATTGTTTGCTGATTATTTCTCTTTGTGTCTCATATTTACACACACCAAGAAAAGAGATTCCCACTAGATTGACCATATACCACCTCAGCTTAGATTTGTCATCTCATCCTATAGGTTATTAACAAAGGCTAGTTGTGTACCTTTACAGTGTTCCTGCTGGGTACTCATTCAGTGTAAGTCTGAACACCACTGCCTCCTAAGGGCCCACAGCCATTCTTGAACAATTCTGACTACAGGAAAATGTCTCTTTATGTGGCATCAAAAAATGTACAACCTAGCTATGTCTATATATTAGATCAAGTTTTACCTGTTGTGACACATATGTAATCACTCTTCTAAATGTCATTTTTCAAATGTTCAAAGACAGTAGTCATTTTTAAGTAATCTTCTTGTATTCCAGTTAAATGCTTCCAATTCCTTCCATATTTTTCATATTAGAAGGCTTTGAATGTCCTTCATTATCATGTTTTTTCTATGAACTTATTCTTTTGACATAAATCTCTTAAAATCCATTCCTCAGGACATGTATAATTCTGTAGTTGTCTGAGTAGCATGGAGTATATTCCCTCTATACTTCAAGTATTGCTGGGTGAGTCCACCTTAAAATTTTACTTAATCAGTCTTAGGAAGTAACACTAGCAGATTCTCTGTGACTCCACTCTGTAATTTTATCAAGGACAAAATTGAGAAGGTCAAATATTTAGGAAAAAAGGAAGAAATTCTAATAAGCCAATAATTTGAGGATTTGTATCTATAATATTGTATGTTGTAATAGCATATTCTTGGGAAAGAAACAATCCAGAAAGGTAAACACACACAATTCCATTAACAAAATTTAGGAAATAATGGATATTGTATTTAATTTTTTGGAAATTTACAAAGTTTATTGCATATTAACTGCTTAGAGCAAACCTGTTTAACTCATTTAAGGGGACCCCTAGGTGGCTCATTTGGTTAAGTGGCCAACTCGATTTCAGCTCAGGTCACAATCTCGGGGTCATGGGATAGAGCCACACATCGGACTCTGTGCTCATTGGGGAGTCTGCTTAGGATTCTCTCTCTCTCCCTCGCCCTCTGCTCCTTCTCCTGCTCATTCTCTCCCTCTCTCTCTCTCTAAGAAATAAATCTTTTAAAAATAAAATAAAACTCATTTAATAGATCCTTTAGAGGTATTTAAAACAAATTAATATCTCAGAAATACTGTTTCACAGAAAACCCTGCCCAACACTGGGGCACTAAATACCTGCGTAATATACACTGAGTAAATAGATATTCTAAACTTTGTGCCTACCCATTTGTTGCCTCTGTTAAAATCATACCACCCAAGAAGACACATGTCCACAGATCACCAAAAACAGTTTAATCCAGATTTCCTTACTTGTCAGGAGGATATCTTCTACAGCACAGTTTAGAAAGAGTACCAGAGATTTTTTATAGCATCTAGCATTTCCTTCCTTACTCATTCACAGGAGAAAACTGACATTTTTTAACCTAAATTCTGACCTTTACATATCTATTGTATATTATCACTGTATGTTGTGTGGGGCTGTTAAATGAATGGGGGGGAAAGCATGATTTTATAAACTAATTTTAAAGGCCTGTTCTCATATTTTCTGACAAAGAAAAGAAAAACAGATAAGGAAGTTAACTTTTGTTTCAAATGGATGAATTTGAATTCCTTTTAAATCAAACATGTCACAACAGAAAGACTAATTCACAGACTCCTGGAGGATTACACAAAAATATTGAATGGAAGCCCACTTCCTACACCTCTGAAATCTGAAAGTTTATTACATTCCCGTCACATTCCTTTCACATATAGAAAGTATATGTTTCCTTACCTCTTTCATCCTGAGAGCTACGATAATCTATGCACACAATATCCCTGTTTATTTATGATACTGAATGGGTTAGGATGAAGAACACTGCACCCTTTACACTGTGGATGGCTGATCTTTGATCTTTACCCCCTAAGAGAGTTCTTCTGCAAATTCCTCTGAACATATTTCCATGACCTGCTGAGCTCCCATGTCACTCTATTTTTAAACACTTTGCTAAATTCCTTCATTTTTAATAAAATGTCACTGTTTCCACTTTGGACCATTGAAGGGCCAAAAGTTCTTCCCAGGTTCTTCCTGTTCTCACAACTGATTTCACATAAAAGTAAGACAAGTTAAATGGATGAGAGCAGTAAAATTCCATGGTACTCAGAGGAATAATGCCTCAGGCAAATTGAACTCAGAAGACAGGGTTGGACATACGGGGTTTGCTAACTGGAATTGTTTGGGTCAAGTCATGGGGTTGTGGACCTAAGGATAAGACTCTACATTTGTAAAGAAAGGAATCTCATTTCTCTCATTCTTTTATCTCCACCACCTCATCTCTAGTCTTGAGCAGAACAGACACTTGGTAAATGTTTGTGGAACAGAATTGCCTGTGTCATAAAAGTAATTACAGTGCTGAATGACAGAAACATGCCAAGGATATGACTGAGGAATGTCAGGGATGCCTTCAGTTGAAAATCACAAAAGATACTGGATCTCTTTCTTGAAATAATAGTCATATCATCATACTAAAAATAGATTTATCACTTCTTCAACAGTGTTTTAAAAGTGTCTTATACAGAGTTCTAAAAATGTTTTACACATAGTTCACATTTAATCCTCACAAGGACTCTAAAAGGTAAGTAGTATCGTTCTCGTTATCAGTTGAAAATGGTGAAATTCAGATTAACTACATTGCCCATCGTTACAATCCTAGACTCCTGGAGTCACGATGAGACAGAGTCCTAACTGACACCCAAGCCAAGAATCTTCCCACAGCCCTGTGTCAATTTAGTGTTTTCTTGGGTCATCACATGGCATTTCTCTTACCTGGAATTCAGGCTGTTTCCAAAAGGGCAGCAGTTTTCAAACCATACTTTACATCTTTCCACCTAACTGTACAAATGAACGCATTAAAAATGCTGGGATGGTTGTTCTGAGTTACTGCCATGGAGAACTTCAGCTATTTAATAGAACTGAATACTCAGAAATGGTTCAGCAGCCACCATGTGAGAAACAAGGTGGGGAGTTGCCTAGAAAGGAGGAAATATGCAATTTCTAGCTCAGAAAGTGCCTGTTTACCCTGTGAGAATGCATGTCCTTTGCCTTCCTCACTATGTAGGTGTTGGTTGGGGATGAGAATTCCTTCCTCCAGTCTAGGCATTTCTATTAAGATACTGACATGCCTTTTTTTTTTTCCTAAGTAAACTGTCTATTTTATTTCATAAACCAACTCCATATATCAGTTCCATTTAATGCCTCCATGATTCTGTAAGAACAACAAGAAAGGGAGCTATTTATTTGTAAACATGTATATATTTTGTTCTAAAAGTAATCACCATATTTACATATTCATTAGAATTGCCATTCTAAATGAAATGGGGACGGTAGCTAATGGCATAATTTTAACTTTGTGGATGACCAGTTTTGCATAAACAAAATGAGATTATTAACATTGAGTCTGTATAGCAAATCTAAGGAAGAAAAATAAAACAGGCGCATTTCCTTAAAAAGTTTCTTTAAGAAAACAAACTGATGAGTAATGTCAAAAAGTAAATGTTCAAAAAATGTAAATCAAAGTGAATATTCTAATTTGAATATTTAAAAATAACAGCTCGTTCTTAAGGAGAAAAAAAGAAAATAGGCAAATTTCTAGAAAAATCTAATTAATAAAAGAACAGAAATAACGATTAAATTACTAAAGGGCTACAGTATATAGAGAGAATTATAAATCATAAGAGACTATGTCCAAAAGTTTAAAAATTGGATTATACTTAAATGTCTAGGAAAATAGATGTAACCAATGATTCAGGAAAAGGGAGAAACTCTGAAGAGACAGAAAAAAAATTAAGACTTCAGTTTTTGGAGGCGTTTTAGGTTTACAAAATTGAGAGGAAGGTACAAAGACTCCCCATACACCCTCATGCCCCCACACGAGTATAGCCTCCTTCATTGTCACTATCCCTCACCACTGTTACCAAGGATGAACCTACACTGACAAATCATAATCACTCAAGTCTATAGCTTAGCTTAGGGTTCAGCCTTGCTATTGTACATTCTGTGGGCTTGAACAAAAGTAGAATTCATTTTTATTGGACTATCATACAGAGTATTTTCACTGACCTAAAAATCCTCTGTGTTCTGCCTATTCATATCCTACCTTACTACCCTTGGAAACCACTAATCTTTTTATTTTCTCCATAGTTTTGTCTTTTCCAGAACGTCATACAGTTGAAATCATAACTTTTCAGACTGGCTTCCTTTATTCAGTAATATAAATTTAATGTTCCTCCATGTGTTTTTTTCATGGCTTGATAGCTCATTTCTTTTTAGAATTGAGTAATATTTTACTGTCTTGATGTACCACAGTTTATTTATGCATTCACCTACTGAAGGACATATTGGTTGCTTCCAAGTTTTGGCAATTATGAATGAAGCTGCCACATATATCCATGTATAAATTTTTGTGTGGACATATGTTTTCAGCTCATCGAGGTAAATATCAAAGACCATGATTACTAGATTGTCTGGTAAGAGTGTGTTTGTTTTTTTTATGAACGCTTCAAACTGTCTTCTAAAATGGCTGTACCACTTTGCATTCCCACCAGCAATGTATGAGAATTCTTGTTGTTACACATCCTTGTCAGCTTTTGATGTTGTCAGTGTTCTGGATTTGGGGCCATTCTAATAGGTGTGTAGTAGTATCTCATTGTTGTTTTAATTTGCATTTCTCTGAGAGGATATAATGTGAAGTATCATTCCATGTGCTTATTTTCCATCTGTATATCTTCTTTGGTCAGGTGTCTATTAAGATCTTTGGCCCATTTTTTTAACTGTGTTGTGTGTTTTCTTATAATTGAGTTTTAAGAATTCTTTATATATTTTGGATAATAACCCATTATCAGATGTATCTTTTGCAAATATTTTCTCCCAGTCTGTGGCTTGTCTTCTAATTTCTTGATGTTGTATTTCACAGAGAAGAGTTTTTAATTTGAATGAAGTACAGCCTATCAAATATTTCTTTCATGGATCATGTCTTTGGTATTGTAGATAAAAGAGCATCACCATACCCAAGGTCATGTAGGTTTTCTCCCGTTATCTTCTAGGACTTTTATAGTTTTGCCTCTTAAATTTAGATCTATGATCTATTTTAATTTTTGTGAAGGGCATAAAATCTGTATCTAGATTCATTTTTTTTCCATGTAGATGTCCAGTTATTTCAGCACTTTTTAAGAGACTATCTTTTGTCCATTTTATTGCCCTTTCTCCTTTGTCAAAGATCAGTTGACTATATTTATTGGGATCTACTTTTGGTCTCTCTATTCTGTTCAATTGATCTATTTGTCTATTGTTTCACCAATACCACACTGTCTTGCTTTATAGTAAGTCTTGAAGTTGGGTAGTATCAGTCCTCCCATTTTGTATTTCCACTCAATACAGTGTTGGTTATTCTAGGTTTTCTGCCTCTCCGTATAAACTTTAGAATTAGTTTGTCATTTTCCATAATAACTTGCTGGGGATTTTGATTGGGATTGCATTGAATCTATAGATTAACTTGGAAAGAACTGGCATCTTGACAATATTACATATTCCTATCCATGAACATGGAATATTTCTTTGTTATTTAGTTCTTTAATTTCATTTATCAGAGTTTTATAGTTTTCCTCATATAGATCATGAATCTACTTTGTTAGATTTATACCTAAGTATTTCTTTTTTGGGGTGCTAATGTAAATGGTATTGTGTTTTTAAGTTCAAATTCCACTTGTTCCTTTTTGGTATATAGAAAACAATTGACCTTTATATACTAACCTTGTATCCTTCAAATTTGCAATAATTGTTTATTAGTTCTAGGACTTTTGGGGTGATTCCTCTGGATTTTCTACATTAATGATAATGTCATCTGTGAACAAAGACCGTTTTATGTCATTCCCAATCTATATAACTTTTATTTCCTTTTCTTGACTTGTTGCACTGGCAAGGACTTCAAGTACAGTGTTGAAAAGAAGTGTTGAGAAGGGACAATCCTTGCTTTGTACCTGATCTTTGAGTTTCTCCCCACTAACTATAATGTTAGCTCTAGATTTTTTGTAGATATATTTTATCAAGTTGAGAAAGTTCCCCTCTATTGTTAGTTTACTGAGTTTTTATACCTAGTTTTTTTTATCATGAATGGGTGCTGGATTTTGTCAAATGCTTTTTCTGTATCTATTGATATGATCATGTGATTCTTCTTTTTTAGCCTGTTGACCTGACGGATTACATTAATTGATTTTCAAATGTTCCATCAGCCTCCCATACCTGGGATAAATCCTGCTTTGTTGTGGTGTGTAATTCTTTCTATGCTTTTTGGAATTTGATTTGCTAATACTTTGTTGAGGATTTTTATATTTATGTTCATGACAGACATTGGTTTGTATGCCCTATAGTTTTCTTGTAATGTTTTTGTCTAGTTTTGGTATTAGGCTAATGTTGGCCTCATAGAATGAATTAGGAAATATTCTCTCTACTTCTGTCATCTGAAAGAAATTGTAGAGCACTCGTGTAATTTCTTTCTTAAGTATCTGATAGAATTCACCAGTGAACCCATTTGGGTTGGTTGCTTTTTGTTTGGGAAGGTTACTGATCCAATTTCTTTAATAGATACAGGCCTATTCAGATTATTTATTTCTTCTTGTGTGAGTTTTGGCAGATTGTGTCTTTTAAGGAATTGGTTCATTTTATCTAGGCTATCAAATTTCCATTTTTTCTCCTTTTCTGGCATATCAGTTATATTTTTTACATTTTTAGTGATTGCCCTAGAATTTCCAATATACATTTACAACTAATGAAAGCTCATTTCACATAACACTATGCCACCTCACATGTAGTATGAGTACTTTATAACAAAATAATCCTAATTCCTTCCCCCTACCCCTTGTATCATTGCTGTCAATTATTTCACTTATATACAAGCATACATAAGCAAATATATTTTCTGCTTGTGTGTGTATATATATGTACACATATATACATAAATACACTTAAGCATATATATCTGAATATATTGTTCCTATTATTATTTTGAACAAATTGTTATCTGTTACATCAATTAAGATTGAGAAAGATATAAGCTGGGCGCCTGGGTGGCTCAGTTGGTTAAGCGACTGCCTTCGGCTCAGGTCATGATCCTGGAGTCCCGGGATCGAGTCCCGCATCGGGCTCCCTGCTCGGCTGGGAGTCTGCTTCTCCCTCTGACTCTCCCCCCTCTCATGTGCTCTCTCTCATTCTCTCTCAAATAAATAAATAAAATCTTTAAAAAAAAAAAAAAAGAAAGATATAAGCTTTTATTTTGCCTTCACTTATTCCTGCTCTGATGTTCTTCCTTTCTCTATGTAAAACTGAGTTGCTGAACTATATCCTTTTCCTTCTCTCTAAAGAATTTGTTAACATTTTTTGCAAGTCATGTCTGCTGGCAACAAGTTCCCTCAAATTTTTTTGTGTATGTGTCTGAGAAAATCTTTACTTCTCCTTCACTTTTGAAGCATCATTTCACAGGGTACAGACTTCTAGGTTGGTGGGGGGTTTTCTCTCAACACTTTAAATATTTCACTCCACTATCTTTTTGCTTGCATGATTTCTGAGAGAAGTTGGATGTAATTCTTACCTTTGTTCTTCTATAGGTAAGGTGGTTTTTCTTCTGGCTTCTAGCAGGCTTTTTTCTTTATATTTGAAAATGATATACTAGGTGTAGTTTTGGGGGGCATATATCCTGCTTGGCATTGTCTTTGCTTCCCAAATCTGTAGTTTGGTGTTTGACATTAATTTGGGAAAATTTTCAGTCATTATTATTTCAAATATATCATCTTTTCCTTTCTTTTTTTTCTCTTTTTTGTATTCCCATTACATGTATGGGATACCTTTTATAATTATCACACAGTCCTTGGATATTTTTTTCAGTCTTTGTTCTGTTTTTCTGTTTTTGAGGATTTTGCTGATATATGTTCTAGCTCAGAGATTCTTTCCTCAGCTGTGTCCAGTCTACTAATAAACCCATCGAAAGCATTATTCATTTCTGTTACAGTGTTTTTGACCTTCAGTATTTCTTTTTTGTTCTTTCTAAGGCTTTCCATCTCTCTGCTTACATTGCCCATCTGCTCTTCATGAGGTCTGCTTTATCCATTAGAGCCCTTAGCATATTAATCATAGCTGTTTTAAATTTCTGGTCTGATATTCCAACATCTCTGGTTCTTCTGGTTCTGATGCTTACACTGTCTCTTCCAATTGTGTTTTTTGCCTTTTGGTATGCCTTGTGATTTTTTTTTCTTGATAGCTGGACAAGAAACGGTTGTAAGTAGTCCTTTAGTAATGTGGTGGTGAGGTATGGGGTGGGGGGCAGCATTCTATTGTCCTATGACTAGGTCTCCATCTTTTAGTGGGCGTATGGTTCTAGACTGTAAACTTCACAATTGTTTCTTGTTTTTTTCTCCTTCCTCAGGTGAGACAGGATGGCTAGAGTAGGCTGGAGTTGGCTATTTCTCCTTCTCCAACATGGAAGGTTAGAATGGACTAGAGTTGAATATTTCCCTTCCCTAGGTCGGTCAGGCTCTGGCAGTACCCCAGCGGGTTAAGCTCTGGTTAACTAGTTTACAATGAAGGCAAGCCTTGTTAAGAAGAACAGAGTACTCTGGCATATTTCAAATGGTTCTTTTTCCCCTCCCCCTGCCAGAAACCTGAGGGGATTTCTCCAACATTTACTGTATCTGACTGAGTTCCTGGAGGTAAATAAAGCTCACGATATTGTGGGGGCACCCCTATGATGGGGTCCCTCTGGAGTTTTTAACTCTCAGAATTTTCTGCACTGACCTTTCAACAATCTGTCAATCACAGTTCCCGCAACAGTTCTGCTCACGCGTCTCTGCTCTGGTAACACACAGCTCCCTGTATTCCTCTATCAGTATCTCCAGGCTTGGGGGCAATAGTTTGCCCTGTGTCCCCCTCTTTGTATAAAGCCAAAGGGTTGTTGATTTTTTTAGTCTGCTCAGCTTTTTACTTGTTCTTAGGACAGAGTGATAACTTCCAAGCTCCTTATGTGCAGAACTAGAAACTGGAAGTCAAAATTTTTTTTCCTTAAAAGAGACTAATTATAAAAATTAATTTTACTGGTAAGTCCCCTCAAAGTTTAAATTAATATCTAATTTCATCACCATACAAAATTTGGCAGAGTGTATGAAAAAAATGGAAAGCTACCAAGTTCATTTTATAAAGCCAGCATAATGCTGTAACAACCTAACAGGAATATTACAAAAAAAGATAATTATAGACCCATCTTGTATGTGGAAATAGATCTGAAAATTCTAAATAACTACTAGCCATAAAATTTAAGCATATATTGATGGAACATCAAGCTCTAAAAAAAAAAAAAGTCTTTATCTTATGAAGGTTAGGATTATTTAGTATTAGGAAAATCTATTACTATTACATTCAGATCAATCAGCCAAATAAGAAAAGTCTTAACATCCCAATAATAAGGAAAAAAAAAACAATGGATCATATGCAAAATTCATTCCTCTATTTTTTAAAAGACTCTTTAAAATTAAAATCTATGACTAGAAGAAGAGCTTTTAGTTATTTTCTAATTATCACAGCTTCACTACAAAATTTAAGCAATGCAGAAATCTACATATTAATAAGTTCCCATCCCTAACCACACCTACATCTCTCATTTGTCACTTCTCAAAAGATGAGGCTCCCTGCTCGGCAAGGGGCCTGCTTCTTCCTCCCCCATTCCCTCTGCTTGTGTTCCCTTTCTCACTGTGTCTCTCTCTGTTGGGTAAATAAATAAAATCTTTAAAAAATATATATTAAAAAAAGAGATGAGCACTAGCAACAGGTTGGTGTGTATCCTTTCAGAACTCTTCAAAGAAATAAATAAATGGGCTAATGTGTAGATACACATATATATGTCTATAATATGATTCCTTTTTGTAGATAAAACTTAATATACAGAGTTACAGAGACAGAAAATTATCAAATCACACACAAAATACATTATAAATAATGCCACAGTCTAGAAATGTCCCTGTGCGCTAATAAGAATAACAAGAATTGGTAACTTGAAGGGTAAACATACTTTAGATATTAAATGTTTCTAACTATTACCAAATCTCCTGATGTTTGTGTCAATTTAAATTCCCGTGGGCAGTATATGAGAAATTCCTTTGTCCTCCAAATTCACCATTCCTGGTTAGCCTCAGTAAGGAGCAGGAAATTACAGTATTTCAAGTACAGCTATAGAGAGACTGCCTGGATTGGCATCCAGTCTCCACTACTTTTGAGCTGTGTGAACTTGAACAAGTCACTTAACCTATCTGTGCCCCAGTTCCTAATCTGTTATGATTAATAATTAATAAGAGATCATTCACAAAAGGTCATAAAAGTCCTTGTCATTGTGCTTTAAATATAATTACTTTGTGGGAGAGTTTCATATATATAGGATGTTAACCCTTTGCCCACTATGTATGCTCCTTTTTAAAATCCCTATCTGTAATTTGCCATATATCTTTATATTTTAGGTCATTTACCTAGGGCAATTTTAACATTTTTTATAAAGCTTTGTTTTTTCCTACCTTGCTTCTGGATTTCATGTCTTTCTTCAGAAAACTTTAGCCTATCCTACATTATATGTATATATAAAGCACTCATGTTTATCCTAATTCTTTTATATTTTAGTTTATGTTTAGTTCTTAAATCCATTTTGTATTGTATGTGTGTGATATGAGATAGAAGTGCCTATTTTGAGATAAATTTATAGTCAGTTATTTCAATATTGTTTATTTATTTATGTGGTAGTCTATATTTTCCCATTGATTTGGAAAGTCAACATAGATGTGGATGTGTGTGTATATATATGTATATATATGAATTTTTATAAACACACACATATATTTCTAGACTTTTTTTCAGTAACACTAATATATTTGCCCTCTTGCACCAGTGTATACTTTCAAAATTATTATAGTTTTATATACACTGGATCTTCATAAGATGAACACCCCCTTTGAAGTGTCTCAACTATAAAGTATGGTGAAACACTTACTCTGACAAATGCGGAATCAGCTTATCAGTTTACATGAAAGTCCTCCTGGGATTTTTATTTGTAATGCATTGAATTTATATATTAAGTTATGAGGAACTGATTATCTTTGCAACTTTGAGTTCTTTCAACTAGGAATTAGTATGTCTTACCACTAATTTGAGCTTTTTTAAATGGCCTGCACTAAAGTTTTGTGATCCTATTCATAAATATCATGCATGTTTCTTTGTAAGTTTATTTCTAGTTAATATATTTCTTTGCTGTCATTAATGGGATCTATTTCCATTTTCTAATTGGTCACTATTGGAAAATTTTAAAACCACTGATGTATGTATGCAGATGAATACTAACCCATATCTATCTCAAATCAGCGAATATCTATCTATCTCAATTCAGCATACTCAATAGCCAAATACTAGATGCAGTCTTAATAATATTAAAGAAACAACTAGATAACTGCTATCACCATTACTATTAAATTTTGTTCAGATGTCCATGAACATCTGAGCAATAAAACATGGAACGGGAGGGAAAAAAGCAAAATTCAAATGAAAGGTTCTGGGTGAGACCCCCACCTACACGTGAATAGGTTGCTCTCTATCTAGGGCTTCAAGATGGAGGTAAAGAGTGGCTGAAATATAGCCATTGTTCTGCTCAATGCACTGCATCCTCTGGGGTGGGGTTGCATATGTCCTGAAGAAGAAGCAATACTTTTCATAGAGGCTCTATCCATACACTAAACCAGAGACCTATGTAGAGATGAGATGTCAGCCCTTTTTATTCTGTTTTTGCACAAAGGTTACCTACAGACTTGCACAGTCCTGGAAATGAGAAAACAAACTGTCACTGTTTTCAGATGATATAGAGTACCTAGAAAATCCAAGAGAATTAATTGAAAAATCATTTCCATTAATAAAATAAGTCTAAAAGTCATTGGATACAAGATATATAGCTATTTACATTTATAGAGAGATCTATATTATAGTCAGCAAAATGTTCAAATATATTATTTTAAAAAACAATCCACAATAGCAACCCAAAGCACAGAATTCCCAGGAATATATTTAATACAGAACATGAGGAACTTAAGTAAATTAAATTGTATAAGGCTACTGAAAATATGAAAGAGGATGTGAGTTAATTAAAAAATAATAGCTTTCCTACATTTCTGAAAAAATATTTGAAAAATTTAATGGGAAATGAGAACAAAAGTAAAACAAACACAAAGGGCATCTTTGAGAGTCCAAGGTCAAATGCTGCTTTGCAGACAACTATCCACCTTCTTCTGTCCTTCTCTCCCAGTGTCTCCTGACACCCACAGTTACAAATTGGAGCTGAGGAGGGGCAGGAGTTTCAAGTTTGAGCAGGGCCAGGCGAAGAAAAATGTTGATGAAGATAACGGTTTCTCAGCTGGCCCCTTGAACTCAATTTGAACTCTTACATTTCAAGAAATGAGAACCAAAACTATTTTTTATGACCAACTTCATGAACATCTGAGCAATAAATGATGGTCAGAAGTTAATCAGTTTGAGACTCTGGCACAAACACAGCTGCCTATGGATCGTGGTGACCATGTGCAGAGCACAGAGGTGGTGAGGAGGCACTTCCCCTTTCTTTGCACAAGTGCCTGCTCAGCACTGGCCATCTGGAAATGCTGAGAAGAATGGAGACGGCACCCTTGACAAGACCTGCTGTTTCTATATTGAGCAGCTCCAGCAATGCAAGACACTTCATAACCAGAAGAACATGACCAGAAGAAGACAGAGCATGAAAGGAAAAATATAGATCAGGGTTTCTGACCTCAGCATCATTGACATTTTGGGTTAGATAATTCTTTGTTGGTGGAATAGGGGAGCAGCAGGGACTGTCTTGTGCACTGTCAAAAAGTTAACAATATCCCTGGCCTCTACACCTAAGATGCCAGTAGCACACCCACCCTCCACCCCAGCAGTACAGCCAAAAATGTCTCCAGACACTGTCAAGTGTCCCCAGGTGAGTGAGGGTGGGGGTGGACAGAACCAACCCAGCTAAGAACCACTGATGGAGACTGATTGATTAGGAATCAGACTGAAACACTGGGATGGGTGTGTACCCCTTTGGAGAGTCTCAGAAATAAATGGTGGTGGGGGGGGCTTGTTAAATACTAATTTTGATGTATACACATTTATGCATAGATCCACAGGCAAGCATATGAGCCTTCCAAGAATGTTAATGATGTTGTTTGGTGGGTTAGGATAAATGGATGACTTTTACTATCTTATACATTCCTTTATATTATTTTTATACATTTCTACATTTTTCAGTTTTCAAAAATGAACATGCACTACATATATTCACTTAACCATGTTTTTTAGTGCCTCCTATGTGCCAAGTAGACTAATGAGGGTAGAGATTGGGGATGGGAATTCCAGGCAGAGGGTGAAGCGGTAGACAGACCATAAACAATAAGCACAGTAAGTAATTATATAAGTTAGAAAGCGGTAAATTCGGGGCACCTGGGTGGCTCAGTCGGTTAAGCGTCTGCCTTTGGCTCAGGTCATGATCCCAGGGTCCTGGGATTGAGTCCCGCATCGGGCTCCCTGCTCAGCCGGGAGCCTGCTTCTCCCTCTGCCTACAGCATACTCTGCTTATGCTCTCTCTCTCTGTCTCAAATAAATAAAATCTTTAAAAAACAAGTGGTAAATTCCATTTTAAAAAAATGAGAGGTGATGTCATTAAATAAAAGCCATTCTTAAAAATATAGAGAGTGCAGGATTGATGTGGAAGCATTCTGTCCTCTTTCACAACCACTCCACCTTCTATTCTCCATTCCTGAGTGTCACTGACCTTTCAAACAAAATAACCTTTCTGTGGATTCAGGCAGTTGCGTTTCTTGCTGAGCCCCTGAAGGCATCATGAGTTGAGCGGGGCTTCTCATTCTATGATAACAATCGGTCTCAAACAGTTTTATCAATAGCCCTTCCAGTCATTAGACTAGACACTGACATCTATTTTCCGAAACCCTTATAGTTCTCAAGCCATTTCATTACCTGAGGCACAGATACTTGCTTGAAACTCCTGCCATGATAGCTGGAGCAGAGCTGTGTAATGCCCTTCCGCAAGTTCCGGAACGCGGGGGTCCAATCCTGGCTGGAATGGTTAACAACCCTGTGAGTTGTGGCTGCCAGCTGGTTGCAACTTAACTTGCTGTGAACAGGGGTTATTAAATGACTCATTTACACCTGAGCCAAATACCAAATAAGTGGATAATGTACTCACATGGTCTGGAGGAGAGCAATGGACGATATGCTTGTTTCTATCTCGGTAATTAGGTAGATCAGGTCTTAGGTAAATAAGAGCTCAGCAGGTGTGCGGGCTTGAGGAAACAACACGCCTTCTTTTCAGTGCAAATAAGAGAAAAGGCTGTAATACTCCATTTAACTCAAGCCCATCACACAAGATTTTGTCTTTTTCCAAGACAAAAGCAGCAAGTTACGTAGGTTTAGGAGAACTTGGGTTACACAAATTGTTTCATGGTCATACTTTTACTGAGAACTGACAGAAGGTCCTCTTCAGGATCTGCCCAAAGAACATCCGACGGAAAATATTTTTAAGCATTTTCTATTGGTGCCAAATGAAAACCAAAAAAAATAAAATAAAATAAAATAAAATTGAGGCTTAACTTCATGTTGTTCTTGCCGAGACCATTTTTTTTCAAGTGGTTTCAAGTGCATTTGTAAACCTCAGAGAGGCCAAGTCCAGGCTGTCAGTCTTTGAAAGTTTTGCAGTAGACTGCAAAGTCCTCATAAGCATGAAGATGTCTTGTTTCTGGTAAACTCTATTTTGAAAAAAAAAAAAAAAAAAGCCCACTGACTTTACTTTGAAGACTTTGCATCAGTCTCTGGAGGCAAACAGGGCAGCAGTCCAGAATTTCCTTGGCCGTCAGCACAAAGGAGACCGCACATCAGTAACAAGGAGAAACGGCAAACTTCAGCAAAAACAAAGACCTGTCCTGGTTTTAAAAGAAAGGAAAACAGGACATATGATCACCTAAGTCAGCTGCCAAGTATATGAAGTAGCTCCAAAAAGAGTGTAATGTTCCATTGTAAATGAGAAACTATAATTACACCTAGAAAATCTGGAGAGAGAAATTCCATGGAGCTGCCGAATGCTAACTGTGGATAGGCAGTGGGGTAAAGGCCTTGGGTGAAGACAGGCCTGGAGTTACGGCCAATGGGAGGTCCTGTCATTGTCCTTCTTGAGACCAAACCATCCTTTTGTGACCTCTGTAAGATGGGATACCATACAGTACTGAAATGAAACCCAGGGCTTCCCAGAAGCAGGAAAGCAGGAAGAGAGCCTTTGTGACAGTCCAATGTCTCTGAAGGGGATTATTCAGTTTGATTTTCATCCAATGACTGGTGTTGGCTTTAAAGGAAGATCGAATGGCTGCTCCCAGGTTGCACAGGCACCTATCACAATAGGGCAGGAAGCCTACCCATGGGGAGAACTGCTCTTGAAACTTGTTCTCAGAAGTGGAAAATCCATACGTTCTGGACCAGGATCAGGTTATACATAAACTTCCTAAACATCTTATCCAGTCTGACAACTAGGCAATAAAAAGTCACTCTGTATTTCACATTTTTGTTGCACTTACATTCCTTCTATCTTCTTGCCCTTGTTCTCAGCAATGAAATTAATTTCAATGGGGGGGTAGGGTTGGGAACCGGTGGCTTACCTCAGGACATGCCTGTTGGTTCTGCTGTAAAGAAATAGGTTGCCAAGCATGGTGGGAAGGATGACATTATCATCACAACTTCGGGTAAGATGAGACTTCTGAGAGCCATCTTACAACCTTTGTTTATTCTTACAGTCCAAATACTTATATAAATATGTAAGTCAAAGTCATGTTTCCCTCTTTGTTCACAAAAGATCATTCGTGTCACTGGATAGTGGATATACCCTTTAGCCTCATCTTGATTTATTCTGTGGAAAAAGCTAAAAAGTAAACCCTACCATGAGATCTATTCCTTTTTTTGCATTTATGCAACAAGAAAACTTACATCTAGTGTTCTGATTATTACTACTATCACATATTATGGGAGTATAATGGGAGTTAGGCAATTTTCCTAATGGAACCAAACTTTTTAGATTTATTTACACCTAAGCGTCCCCATCTTATCCTATACAAAACAATCTCAAAGGAGAACTTGGCAATCTCTGAGCACTTAAACGAAAGTATCTAAAATACGGAGTCATGACTCAGAAAAGAAAACCAGGTCAGGCCATCCTTTGAAATGGGCAAGTCTAAGCCATCTTGGAAATAACTGATCATCTCTTGTCTGATGATTTAAAGAATCATTGGTAGAACTGTTGGTGCAATTAAGAATGAGCATGACTAAATCACAGGAGCCCAGGGCTCTGCCACAGACAGGCCTGTAGGGGGCTCTCAACAGAGAATCTCCCATCACTTGCATTCTCAAGAAGGTTGCTTGGTATACAAAGCTAAAGCCATTCAAAAAATAAGGGATTGGCAGAGATACTGCCGTTCCTCTACTCAAAAACCTTATTGCAAATGGAACATGATATAGCAAAGAAGGAAAAGGAGAGTGAAAATCAGTACAAATCTATCATTTACTGTTGCCTTTTCATAATTACAATTCTTAAATTGCCCAACATAAGGTATAGTTGGTCAATAAAAAGATGGCTATTTTCATCCTGTACATACTTTGTAAACACCATTTGCATCTCAGCTCAGAGCAGTTTGTGTTCACATCAACACCTACAAACTGAAGTGACTGTGCACTGGGGCCATGCTAGAAATCAGTATCCTCTCTTGGGCATCTCACAGAGAAGTGTGGCAGGTTCCTCCTAGTGGTCTGGGACACAGGCCTCTCAGAGCACATCTGCTTTAGCTTTTAAGTTTTCAGTTGGGCACCTGGTAGTTAGGGTTATCCTTAACTACAACAGGGACTAGAAGAGAAGTAGCACATTTGAGAGAGGAGATATGACTGATTTGGCATTGCCAGTGAGACATCCATGGGGAGATGTCCAGCAGGCAGTCGGAACTGCAAAAGGTTGAGCCATCCTGATCCTCCTCGTATCACCGCAATTTCTCCTTCTGAGGCCCTCTCTCTAGCTCTTCACCCATGACCCATCCCAAAAATGTGCAAATTTTATAGAATTAATTTTGAGCATTCCATGTACCCTATACTTCAAGTGAGACCACTTAAAACATAGCCTATAATTGCTAAAAATCCATCTTGCTTTTTTTCATATGATTCAACTTAAACATTATCTACATTATATCACTGCAAAGTTAGTCTTTTAAGAAGATTCTTCATGTGATATATTTATTAATTACTGGAAAAACCAACAGTTAAATCATGAATTACCAGCAGAAAGATTCTATTGTATTCAAAATGACAATTTTGTTTAAGATACATACATTAGAGGATCTCAGTTCTCTCTCTCTGTCTCTCTCTTCTTTAGCTCCCTTTCTCTCTCTTACCTATGTATCCATATATTTATCTATAGATAACTGATGACATCCAAATTTATTTTCACAAATACTATTATTCTATGAAATCCATCATGTGCCTTATGTTTTATTTACTAAATTGTTAAAATACTAAGTTGGGAAGACAGATGATAGTTTCTTTTAAAGTGGACCTTCTTAAAATGACAAGTCAATTTAGATAGTAGCACCAGGAAATTGAAGGCAGCATATTTGTATTGGGGTTGAATTGAACTTTTTTTAGTTAAAACAATTTTCATTATATAACCAAATTTCTTATTGGGTTCCATGAATGACCTGTAATTTCACTTCCTTGATGAAAATAGTTCAACTTTTAAAATTAACATACAAAATATGCAGCACAAAGCACTCTATATAATATAAGCAAATTTGAACTATAACAAAGGCTTCATTATGTAGGCTGATTTTAGAGGATTTTTAGCTCCAGGGGACATTAGAGATTTTGAGTACGTTTAAGCTATGTGGCATCACTGTCCTCAAATTTAATTTACCAAGAATCATAGACCTAAAAGGAATTCATTAATTCACTTTTTCTAATTAGAGTTGGACTCTACTTTATATTAATAGAGTTGGACTCTAAATATATTTAATCATATGAATAGTTGATAAATACACCATTTCAAAACACTGCAGAATGAATCATTTGCTTCTTGCTTGCTCTCCCAGAATCTTACCTAATCATAGCATCATTTTCCAAACACACTATCTCCTTTTAGTGTGTGTCACTGTGATATTCCCCAACTTGCAAAGGCCCCTCTACCAAACCACACACATGCATATTTTTCATTGTGTCTTAGGAGACTCCAGTGCGGTTGTACACAACAGAGAAACAAGATAAAAACCTGAAAGCTCTGTTAGTACATACCTTTGAGGTACAAGATTCCCTTACCACTTCTTCATGACTGGGTCCAGACCCTTTGTAAATTGTCTGGCCATTGAAACTTCCATCTGTTCCCTTGGGTCTCTACCTCTGGCTCTGTTACGTAGTTTAACACACTTTACTCTTCAAAAATTTCCCCTGACATTCAGCCCAAATGTTCTTTAGTCTCACTCACAATTAATACTCTCCAGGACTGACCTTTGTTGGAAGTACAATAAACCATCCCTTTTTCTCCCGAGTGCTAACACTCTTTATACCCTGTGATCCCTCCCCTAACTCTTAGATGTCAGTGAAAATATTAAAGTGGACTCAAGATACACATTTCAGTGCAGCTCAGCTCTTTGATGATAACTGTTCTTAACCTTCAGAAACCAATTCGATCATTGATCCATTTGTTCAACAAATATTTTTTGAGCACCTACTGTGTACTCAGCATTGTGCTAAGCACTGAACCAAAGGGACATAGGCCTGTCATCTATCCTCATTTACACTATTCAAAATCCACTATTGTCTGCCACATCACTCGTAGTAATAGGCTCAGCATGAATATAATTTTTTTTCCTTTGCTGAAAACTTGATGTCTTCATATAGCAAGTATTATATCTCAAATTGAATATCTCAATGAAAACCGGACAATTTTCACTTATTTGGTGCAAGACTAAGACATTTTGAATATTTTATTCCAGAGGTCAGAGATGCCTTTTGTTCTCTTGTCCAACTATAAACTGCTGCATTCTTTACTCTTAACATATAAAGACTAGGAGTGCCTGGGTGGCTCAGATGGTTAACCATCTGCTTTCAGCTCAGGTCATGATCCCAGGGGCCTGGGATCAAGCCCCGCATCAGGCTTCCTGCTCAGTGCAGAGCCTGCTTCTCCCTCTCCCTCTGCCATTCCCTCTGCTTGTGCTCTCTGGCTCCATCTATCTCTCTGTCAAATAAATAAATAAAATCTTAAAAAAAAATAAAAAGACTAATTATTGAGTATAGTTTTCATTATGAGAAAACAGAAAGTCAGTGGAATTCCTTGTAAATCATCATTCTAATTTCTCTGCTTTTTTTAATTTTTTTTTTAAGATTTTATTTATTTATCTGACAGAGACACAGCAAGAGAGGAAACACAAGCAGGGAGAGTGGGAGAGGGAGAAGCAGGCTCTCCGCGGAGCAGGAAGCCCAACGCGGGGCTCAATCCCAGGACCCTGGGATCGTGACCTGAGCTGAAGGCAGATGCTTAATGACTGAGCCACCCAGGAGCCCCTCTCTGATTGCTTTTTTTTTTTTTTAATTTTTTATTGTTATGTTAATCCCCATACATTACATCATTAGTTTTAGATATAGTGTTCCATGATTCATTGTTTGTGCATAACACCCAGTGCTCCATGCAGAGCGTGCCCTCCTCAATACCCATCACCAGGCTAACCCATCCTCCCACCCCCCTCCCCTCTAGAACCCTCAGTTTGTTTTTCAGAGTCCATCATCTCTCATGGTTCTTCTCCCCCTCCGATTTCCCCCCCTTCATTCTTCCCCTCCTGCTACATTCTTCTTCTTCTTTTTTTCTTTCTTAACATATATTGCATTATTTGTTTCAGAGGTACAGATCTGAGATTCAACAGTCTTGCACAATTCACAGCGCTTACCAGAACACATACCCTCCCCAGTGTCCATCACCCAGTCACCTCATCCCTCCCACCCCACCCCCCACTCCAGCAACCCTCAGTTTGTTTCCTAAGATTAAGAATTCTTCATATCAGTGAGGTCATATGATACATGTCTTTCTCTGTTTGACTTATTTCGCTCAGCATAATACCCTCCAGTTCCATCCACGTCGTTGCAAATGGCAAGATCTCATTCCTTTTGATGGCTGCATAATATTCCATTGTATATATATACCACATCTTCTTTATCCATTCATCTGTTGATGGACATCTTGGCTCTTTCCACAGTTTGGCTATTGTGGACATTGCTGCTATAAACATCGGGGTGCACGTACCCCTTCGGGTCCCTACTTTTGTATCTTTGGGGTAAATACCCAGGAGTGCAATTGCTGGATCATATGGTAGCTCTATTTTCAACTTTTTGAGGAACCTCCATACTGTTTTCCAGAGTGGCTGCACCAGCTTGCATTCCCACCAACAGTGTAGGAGGGTTCCCCTTTCTCCACATCCCCGCCAACATCTGTCATTTCCTGACTTGTTAATTTTAGCCATTCTGACTGGTGTGAGGTGGTATCTCATTGAGGTTTTGATTTGGATTTCCCTGATGCCGAGCGATATTGAACACTTTTTCATGTGTCTGTTGGCCGTTTGGATGTCTTCTTTGGAAAAATGTCTGTTCATGTCTTCTGCCCATTTCTTGATTGGATTCTTTGTTCTTTTGGTGTTGAGTTTGATGAGTTCTTTATAGATTTTGGATACTAGCCCTTTATCTGATATGTCATTTGCAAATATTTTCTCCCATTCTGTCAGTTGTCTTTTGGTTTTGTTGACTGTTTCCTTTCTGATTGCTTTTATAATAGATGTAATTAAAGCCTTTAAAATGTATTCTTTAAACTCAGTTTCTCAGAAGTGATTAAAAAAAAATGGTCCCCAAAACACAGAAAGTGAATCAAAATAAGAGGACACAGTCCAGGCACCCTTATCAATGTATTATTTCAATGTATTATTTTCTCTGCTACTTCCAGATCTTTCATTTCATTAGTTGTAAATTCACCTTAGAAAAGGAGACTTTGATAACTCACATCTGAATGCAAGAAGACCCCGGTCCATTTTCTTCCAAAATGAACTCTTTCAGTTTTTCTCCTGATCCCAAAGTTCTTTGTCTTCTGTGATCCTGACCATAATTCTCTTTTCCTGTAGTTTTAGCATCACTAAAAAGGTTAGAACTCATCAATTTTACTGAAACCAATCTTATTATCCCCTACTTTCCTAAACTGTTGCCCCCTTATGGTCCCTTTGATGGTGGCAGTCCCCACCCACCAGCTACCCCACTTAAAGCTTCTGCATTATCTTTACCCATTTCCTTTCCTTATTTCACCATCATCAAATTTTATAGATTTAATGGTCACATTTCTCTTAACTAGGGCCACCATTCAAGTTTAAGAGGTAATTATACAGGTGTGGTCAAATATCAAGAAGGCTCATATACAAGCAAGGAGTCTGAACTATCATGTGAACAAGGGAGGCACAGAAGAGTTTTAGGCATGGAAGTAAAATTACTGCAGCTTACATTTACTAAAGTCAATGCTGAGTGTATAGGCCGGGTTTCTCCTAACTTGGTTCCAATTAGTCCTCCAAACATTAATAACTCTTCCTTGATGAAAGTGTTTCATGATCAAATAAACTAGGAAATGCTAGGTTAAAAACAGATTTCTTTCTTTTTTTCTTTTTCTTATTGTGGTAAAATAGACATAACATAAAATTTACCATCTTGATGACTTTAAGTTACAGTTCAGTGGCACTAAGTACATTCCCACTGTTGTCAAATCTCATTACTAACCATCTCCAGAACTTTTTCATCTTCTCACACTGAAACTCTGTACCCATTAAGCAGTAACTCCCAATTCTCCTTCCCCCAGTCTTTGGTAGCCACCATTTTACTTTCTGTGTCTATGAATCTGATGATTCTAGGTACCTCACATGAGCAGAATTGTATGGTATTTGTTCTTTTGTGACTGGCTTATTTAAGGTCTTTAAGTTTCATTCATTTTATGGCATATATCAGGATTTCCTTCCCTTTTAAGGCTGAATAATATTCCATTGTATGTATATGCCACATTTTACTTATCCATTCATCTGTTAATGGACACTCAGGTTGGCTACTGTAAATAAGACTGCTATAAAAATTGGTGTATAAATATCTGCTTGAGTCTTTACTTTTAGGTTTTTGTTTCTTTTTTTTTTTTTTTTTTTGGTATGTACCCAGAAGTGGAATTGTTGGATTGTGTGATAATTCTGTTTAATTTTTTGAGGTACCACCATACTACAAACAGGTTTTTTGATTGTAGGATCTTTTAATAAGCAAGAATATATTATGATCTTCTAAGAGGAAAGCTTACTAGGAGCACTGCTTAGCCAGCTTTATTTGACTATGAAGTCTTTTCAACTTGCAGGTAAAAGTGCATAGAGGAGTTCAGCTGGAAAAAGGGAAAAAAAAAAAAAACAATCTTATCAAAATATAAAGTATGTGCAGATAACAGTGAATATCTTGTCATCCAGATACCCCACAGAACTGCCTACCATCCTTACACAGAGATACCCTTTCATTGTTTGAAGCTTATAAGCACCCTAGAGAAATCTGTGTGCTATTTGAATTTACCTAATGATGAGAGAAAGGTTTTTGTTCAGAATTTGGTAATATGTAAATGCAGTTGAACAGAGAGATAAGAGACAAAAGGACACATAAGAGAAAGGAGAAGAAAAAGAAAAGAGTAAATATTTGTAAAGTACTTAGAATGTTCTAGTCACATAGTAAGTACTATATTCATGTTTATTAAATAAAGGAAAGAAAAACTGAGTAAAAGTATTTTTTTTTAGATTTATTTTTATTTATTTGAGAGAGAGAGAGAGCAGGGGAAGGGGCAGAGGAAGAGGGAGAGAGAATCCTCAAGTAGACTCCCCACTGGAGTCTGATGTGGGGCTTGATCCCAGGACCCTGAGATCATGACCTGAACTAAAATTAACTGTTGAGGTTTAACTGACTGAGCCACCCAAGAGCCCCAAGTAAAAGTATTTTTAAAACAACAGAAATGGGAAAATACATATTTTGGGTTCCTGAATTTCAGGGCAGGGCAGGGCTAGTTGCTTTCCATTCCTCAAAAGGCAGGAGAAGAATGAGTGGAGTTGAAGACCATTCTTTGCACCTCTCCCTACTCAGTAGCATTGAAGCTGTTTTTGATAAATATCCACAGTGTATGGAAAACTAAAATATTTCATTCATGGTTCTGTAGATTTTTTCTAGTCTGCAGGAAGATTAAAATGGGGGAAGGAAATGTTGGAATTTTAATTAGGTACTTCATCCAGCTCAATATGGAAGGAATTAATGTTGCATCAGTAACAAGATTATGTATTTCTATTATAACTTGTACTGACCTAAAAGCAACCATCTGAGTTATAATTCCTTCTGTCTTCTGTACACAAATTCACTTGTTTTGGTTCATTAATCAAAACCACCCGGTAATATAAAACAAATTGGACAATTAAAAAAATGCTACAAACTCATATGCATTAAGACCAGAGCACATGCTATCTAAAGGTGGTTCATCCCCTCTGCCTGTGTGTTGGGGGAATCTGTCAGTGAGAATTAAATGCCATGTTCCTTATTAGCGTCCATCATGATAACACCTAATCATACAAGTAGTGTTCAATTTCTAGAGCAAGGTAAAAGAAATGATGCCCACTATCAACCTCGGAAACTGGTTTATCCTAACAAAAGTGACTGTTAACATTATTTGCATTTTTCTATATACATATGCATTTACCAATTTCAGAACACATGTATGTCTCTGATGACTAATTATCAATAAAAAAGTTACTCCTTTAGAAGGAACACTTGGCTATTCACAATTGAGACACACAGAAGATTCATATAATGTTATGTATAACTTCCTACATATGTTATCAATTATTTGAAATATACTTAACAGAAAACATACTGCAAGTAAAATATCATGAAAGCAAACATGTTTTCTGAATAACTACATTTGTTTTTACAAATCATGAATCCCCTTAAAATCTGGCCAATGATGCTAAATTATCAAATGGACTGAATGGGAAGACTGACATTGTTTTCACAAAAGCAATATTCTAGGAGAGAGCAAATGAATTCTGTAAATTGAGTTGGTATAAATCCATGTGCAGTAGCAGGAAGGCAGGCAAAGCCTGGGATCAGAGGAATCAAGGTGGCTAGATCTGGGACATAAATGAGAAATTGATATTGTCTCTCTAATGTTAAATCTTATTTTTCATAAAAACCATGACATTAGGTTGTTGACTCTTAGGCTGCCATACCAACTGAGGTTACTTTTGTTTCAAGCCTCCATATCAAGATTCTTGTCCTTTGAGAAAGAACAGAAGAACTTATAAGTTTCTGTAAGGGTCCCTTAGTTTCTATCTACAGAGATAGAATCTTCCATTTCAAATCAGAGACCTACCTAGCTATACATGGAATATATTACAAGTTCCCCCATTGAAATTGGCAAAATCATCAAATTTTCTGGCTCTTTAAAACATAGTGTATACAAAGGTGAAGACTCCCACATGATCCCAGGGTCCTGGGATGGAGACCCAGCATCAGGTTCCCTGCTCAGCAGGGAGTCTGCTTCTCCTCTGTCTGCCTGCCACTCCCCCTTCTTGTGCTCCCTCTCTCTCTTTCTCTCTCTCAGTCAAATAAATAAATAAAACCTTTAAAAAAAAACCCCAAAGGTTAAGACTCCCTTATTGTGCTAGTAACTCTAACCTATCTTTAATAATATATTGAAAACTATTTATTTCATTTATTTTTTCATGAAATATTTATGAAGCACTTACTATGTGCTAGACACTAGTCTAGGTGCTGAGGCTACAGCATTAGGGGAAAAAAAAGAAAAATCACTGTACTCATAGACTTTGGGAGAGTTGGGGGAGACATCAGACAATATACAAGATGAACTGCATGGATAATATGTGAAGTGGGGACAATAATGAAATAATGAAACTAAATGGAAAAAGGCAAAAAATGTGGGAAAAGTTGCAATGTTAAATAAGACGGCAGGGAAATAGCAAGTGTAGAGTCCCTGAGGTCAGAGCATGTTGGTGTGTTCAGATACCCGCCAGAAGGCCCCAAGTGGCTAGAGCTGATTGAGGAGAGGAGCAGGTGAAGAAGTCAGAAATGGCAGTGCGGGGCGGGGGGCGGGGGGAGTGCAGGGGCAAATCTTGTGAAGACTTCTGTAGAAGTCTCTACATCATCACTCCAGCCTTCTGCAGATTTGTGCTTCCCAGGACACCACTCATATGCAATTCAACACTCATGACCCTGGACTTTAGAAATCTGTGGTTCTTCCAGACATTGTGAGGACTTCACGTTTGTGCATTTTCCAGTTGTTGCAAATAAAGTTATTGTGCTTCTGTATGACTGTAGAAGCACACTGAAGAGTGTAAAATGTAAATAAAATATCACTTCTTAATCAGAAAGGGTCACAGTTTACATCCTAGCCTGAAATTGCCCTTATCAAGCACAGTACCTCATCCCTAGGTCACATAAAGGCCACTTTGAAGTAGCAGTTTTAATCATCTGTGCTTTCATTTAAGTCTTAATGTGATTATCAAAGTTAAATCCTTTCATTGTTATTTTACCTACACATCAATACAATCAGTTTAAATTCCCAAGTATCTTCTCTTGAAATTGGAAAATGGCTATTTCATGTGGAACACCATCAACAGGTGATTAGACTGGCCAATTTGGTCGATGGAGATAAGCAATAGAAGTTGAGACTTTCATCTAGCACAGCTGTGGAAATATCCTGTGTAAACAAGGTCACACAAGACCCATACTCTTCTGCCAATACACATGGCCACAGTAAATTGGTCTAAGAGCCATCTCACTCTGGCCCTTTTCCAACTCAGTGATGAATCCTTTTATCAAAATCACTGGCAGGTAAATGTTGTAAGACCTTGACCAGGGTATTCCTTAAACTTTAAGAGATGGAACACTTTGTAATGTATTTTCAAATTGAAAGTCACTTATCCTCTTAGCACCCCAAGAAGGTTTATGAACCAAATGCATGCTAAGAAATATTTTGAAAAGAACCAGTTAGGGCTTAGATCGAAAGCTTCAGTGTAGTGGATTGTGGTATATTCCCAATTCTATCTAAAATAGGTTTTCAGAATTAAAAGTTTAGGGTCCTATTTACTCAGGGAAAAAGAAAAGTGAAGCTAAAGTACTGGGAGTGAGATGCAGTAAAACTCCAGGATTTCATCCAACTATTGCTTGGAAATGAAAATTCCCTAATGGGAATAGGCCTTTGAAATGGGACATCTGGGTTTTACTAAGTGGGTAATTAAAAGTTTGAAATCTTGCCTGGAAAATGGGACAAAAGCTCAAATTACCAAGATAGGTGAGACATTCCCCACTGCCTTTATCATAGGAATGGCAGGGGTCCAGACTCTAACAAAGCAAGGCAGAGAATGTGTGGAGCGTTAAACCACCCAAGGATAAAGGGAACTTTGGAATCTGATTTCTAGGGGATATTTGTCAGAAAACATGCTATACTTCCTGCAGCTAATGAAATAACCTGTGTTCCAAGTCCAACATGGAATGATTCATGCTCAGCCAGGTAAATCGTCATCCTGAAATACTTTCCTGACTCATGATCAAGACTACTCTTTCCTGAATCATGATCAAGATTTGGGCTTTCCAGGGGAATGGCCATGCACCAGCTCAGAATGAATGTCATCATCTAGTAGTCCATCTGGGTCACCAACTAAAGCAAGATGAACCTTGGGGACTCAAATTCAAGTAGAAACAGTCTTGTTGTGCTTTATTCTGATGATAAATAAGATTATCGGGTAGAATACTGAACCTAGATGAAATTCAATTAAACATAGACTTTGGGTTGTCTTCTCAAACCAGCTTATATAAAACTTCCAATCATATTATACATTAGGTTCTTAATTTTTCTGTGACATTTTTGTTTAAAGAACATTGCATAGGGCATCTGTTTGGGTTGAAGGATTAGAAATAATAGACATAGAAGAATGTCCAGGAAAAATTGTTACTGTAGCGCCATGTTTTAGGATGTGCCTCATAATAATGACATTCTACACAGCAGGATATGCCATCCATTGGGACAGCTTATAATATCATCTGACAGTTAACATTAGTATCTTTAGGATCTCTGCATCACAATCCTCCAGGAGGCCATGAAGAATCATGGTTCAAAGCTTAAAATATTTCACTCCACACACAATTTTGTAAAAGAATAGGAAAAGTGTAATTTTATAAAATAGTAGGAAAAGTATAATATTATGGTAGAAATGTGAGCATTGTGCCATGCTAAGAAAATGTTTAGTTAGTTAGTAAGTGTAAATTAGTTTTAATTTGGCACCCAAAGTAAGAATTTCCCGAGGCTAAGCACTAATGCACAACATTACTGCTTCACAATTAGAATTCAGAAATATTTAGCATTTGTCCTAATGTTGCAAATCTTCTAGGAAAAAATATTTTAGACAATCAAGTCTATTTCAGTCTCATCGTATATTCTGACAACAGCTTATTCTTTTTGCCATATACTAAAAGGGATGTATGCAGACTAAAAGAATAGATTAGAAAACAAGGAAGAGAGATTTCTAAGTTTGATGTGTACTGTTTGTGATACTGACCAACATCGTGAAGCTCTCTGGGTTTCAGTTCTTCTTTGTACAGGAATTATAGTGTGGCTCTTCTGTTTCAGTAATCTTTATTAGAAGTTGTTTAATATTTTACAAAAAGCAATTAAACGAACAAACCAGGGACACCTGGGTGGCTCAGTCGTTTAAGCGTCTGCCTTTGGCTCACGTCATGATCCCAGGGTCCGGCAATGGAGTCCCACGTCAGGCTCCCTGCTCAGCGGGAAGTCTGCTTCTCCCTCTGCCTGCCATTCTCTCTCTCTCTCTCTCTGACAAATAAATAAAATCTTTAAAAAAATAAAAATAAAGTAAAATAAAATAAACAAACAAAGGCCACAATAATCTCTTTAACCATCTGCCTATCTTTGCTTGATGGCCTAATCCCATTTTTTTAGGCCAGGAGATCCTGGAGGTAAGACCAAACATCTCTTTCCTTGCTTTCAGATCTATTAGAATACTCCAAACATCTCACCAGCCAGCATATGTCAGTTGAGTTGGCACCTCATTGAACCATCTTTGAACTTAGGTCCTGACCAGGAGGATTTCAATGGAGGACAGAACAATAGAAAGGTGCTCTACCCCACCTGCTTTCCAAATACCCATGCCAGCTGTGGATATGCATAGCTGAGGAAAAATATCTGGAGACTGCTGGGCCCCACACTCTCACAGAGGACACTGCCATAAACTACCACCTCATCAGTAATCCCAGGCATTGTATCCCCAGGCTCGATGTCCATTATCCCACTCCTACCACCACCAGCCACTAATCCGATCATTCCAGATCATTCTAGTCCTCTCTTAATTTTTTATTTATTTATTTTTTTTTAAATTTTATTATGTTATGTTAGTCACCATACAATACATCGTTGGTTTTTGATGTGGTGATCCACAATCCATTGTTTTCGTATAACACCCAGTGCTCCATGCAGTACGTGCCCTCCTTAATACCCATCACTGGGCTAACCAATCCCCCTTACCCCCTCCCCTCTAAAACCCTGTTTGTTTCTCAGCTCCATAGTCTCTCATGGTTCATCTCTCCCTCCAATCCCCCCCCCCATTTTTCCCTTCCTTCTCCTAATGTCCTCCATGCTATTCCTTATGTTCCACAAATAAGTGAAACCATATGATAATTGACTTTCTCTGCTTGACTTATTTCACTTAGCATAATCTCCTCCAGTCCCATCCATGTTGATGTAAAAGTTGGGTATTCATCTTTTCTGATTCTAGTCCTCTCTTTAAAGAGAGATTACTGGGGCACCTGGGTGGCTCGGTTGTTAAGTGGCTGCCTTCGGCTCAGGTCATGGTCCCAGGGTCCTGGGATCGAGCCCCGCATCAGGCTCCATGCTCAGCGGAAAGCCTGCTTCCCCCTCTCATGCTCCCCCTGCTTGTGTTCCTGCTCTCGCTATCTCTCTGTCAAACAAACAAACAAACAAATAAAGAGAGAGAGATTACTATTTACTATTACAAGGTGTCAGCTAGCCCAAGATGATATTCGTTTTGTGTGCTCTCAGCACTAATTTTCATTCAGTTACACCTATGCCCACACTTGCCTTAAACATAACAGAGAACAGAAAATGAGGGAACAGAGAGCAGAAAATGAGAACCTATACGTTCGAATTGAAGTATTTTGGTGTCATACCCTAGCTACCACTTCAGATAGATATTAAGGGTAAAACCTTATTGGGAACCTAGAATGAATACTGTGAACCATCAAAGAAATCCATTCCTTTGCTTACTCTGACTTTTTCCTTGAATAAGTCAACATGTGGTATTTGTAGCCAGTTGCACAACTTTTGCATAATCTCTCAGATTCTGGATTTCTTCAAAATCCTTATTTTTAAAATGATCAATTTTGTAATAGAATAAAAATGGTGCTTTTTCACCCCATTGAAGGTATCAAAGATTAAAAAAAAAAAGGTTTTTAAGAAAAGTAGTTGAAACATAACTTCTTAACAGATGCTAAAACTTCATCTAACTAGACTCTGAACATGACATCTTGAAATAAATAAAGCAATACGATACATAAAAAACTTACAAAAACTCAGTAGACATAAAAGTAATTTGCCCCATAAAGCTCAGTGCTGAGGTCTGGACATCTTTTTGTGGTTTAAAAGACTCCAGAATTGAATCAAGGTAAAAAATGCAAAGCAAGTACAAATAAACTTTTTAAGTGTTTTGTTTTGTTTCAAATATGAGTGATACAATGACTAAATGAAACAATCATGAAATGTCAAAGCATGAAACACAGTTCCAGCATGCTTAAATAATCTAAATGAAGGCAGGATTTCTGAGATCCCCATGATCTCACTATGGAAATCTTGGCTACAATCAACCCCTCACCCCAATTCTGAACACAACAGTATAAATGCCGAAGTCTTGTGTGTGGTGCTTCCTAAGTTTACCTTATGATTTAAACTCCTTGAAGAAATTCAAAAGGAAGGCTAGAACCCCATTCTTCTAACTCACAAATGGGTGGCTTTTGCTTTTCCTCTGCGTTTAATCAGGAGAAATTGCAGAGACATGGGCGGCAGTGTGAGGGACAGAAAACTGGATGCCTGTGAGAGACCCCTCGGGAGTACTCTCCCAGAGTTTGCCTAAGGTCACAAATTCTCTCTTGTATTTCTATAAATACCAGGAAGAGGTAAACATGAAGAAAGAAAAAAAAAATCACCAGCCTAGTAAGAGGATGTTAATGAGGGAAAATAGACTGAAATTAGGAAGAGAGAAGTTTTAGTCTAAATATCAAGGGGGAAAAAAAAGAACTTACTGATAATAAACCCACTGGATTAGAGTACTGAATGATTTTAAAAGACATAATAATCTCATTATTATACCTCATAAAACCAATTATATCTCATAAAACCATTCAGAATTGACTATTTATGAAAAAGTATAGATACTTTAAAAAGGGCCAAGGCTCCAGTAGCTCCTAGAGGAGAATGTAGCTATTGATTATATACATTGTTTTATGATTTAGCATTTTCTGGGATATTCTTTGACACTGAAAATCCCTAATATTTGTACAGATCTTATAATTTGCCAGTCATCGCTCTAAGCACTTGAGATACATTAACTTACATTATCCTCACAATAACCCTACGAAGGAATTACTATTATTTTGTTCATTTTAACAGATGAGAAACTGAGACACCAAGGAGCTAAGTAACTTGCCCAAAGTCACACCAGCAACTGAGCAGTGGAAAGATTCAAACTAGAATATGGCATGAGTGCTCTTGTGTGGAGATGAGCAGAATAAGTATCTTGGCTTAAAATATCAAGTTATTATATAACTAACTTCATCCTTCAGCAATTGTTATCCTTATGCATGACCAAATGAGGCAAAATTATGAAACATGTAAAATTTGTCTACTTTGTACCTTTCTCTGTCCATCTTTTGAGACCAGTCCCTCCTTAGAAAGCTCCTCCCACAGCCCTTGGCAACTAAAATCTTCATTTTTTTTTTTAACCTTTCTTCATAACAAAACCTGCTGTCAAGTATAAAACTGATTTAATAAACATGTTTCTAATGAAGGAAAAGTGACCATGGCCTTCTAGTATATAGTTGGTGTTTAATGATGGTAGGCAAGAAGGGTAAGGCATTTCCTCTTCCCAAAATATCTTATTGACCTTCTAGCATTAAAAGTTCTAGAATTCAGCAGAGATGGGCTTAAAACCTTCACATTGGATGGGGTGCCTGAGTGCTCAGTGGGTTAAGCTCCCAACTCTTGATTTCAGCTCAGGTCATGATCTCTGGGTCGTGAGATTGAGCCCCACGTCAGTCTCTGCACTCAGCATGGAGTCTGCTTAGGTTTCTCGCTCCCTCTGCTCCTCCATCCCACATAAATAAATAAAATCTTAAAAAAAAAAATCTTTTACGTTGGTCCTTGCATAACTGAAAAAATAACTTCACAGTTATGTAGTACAGTTTGCAAAGCTAATCTCATTTGCCTGTGCTCAAGTTAGTTGTAAAGAGAGATAGAGAGATGGGAAAAAGATATGGATAGTATTGCAGAAGATTAATACAGAAGTTAATGTACTGTTTGAATGGAATCGGGGGAGTAGAGGCAGTTTCTGGGACAGGGGGTGGAAAGAGTGAGGAAAGACAATCCTACACAATGGAATTTCAACACCACAGCATTCCACGAAAACCAAGAGCCAGCTCAGCAGGGAACATCTGCCAGTTGCTTCCAAATGAAGGAGAATCATTCTTCCAATGAGAAAATAGTGATGAAGGATCATCTTGGACTGGGAATAAAATTGAATTTTTGCAGGGCCAACATCAGGCTTATTTTTAAAACATTCCCTCAACATTTGTATGTGCGGGGAGAGAAAGAGAGCAGGAAGGCAGTTCCTCAGAATTAAAAGCATATTGTAGAAATGGTTCCATTAAGCAACTAACTTAAAATACAGAAGTTTTATTAGGCTGGGTCATACAATACTGCCATTTTTGTAAACCAAAAAATGGTCAAATAAAGGCAATTTCACATGGTTCAACCTAAAAGAATGTCATACTAGTCAATATATAGCTATAAATCACATTACCTAATATTTGTAAGTTGTGTTTGTCAAAAGTGACTTTCCTCTGGTCACACAACTAGCAAATGAAAGTTTTCTGACTGGTAAAGTCTCCCTTTAATAGACCACAAGTGCCTTCCCTACAGCATTTATTCATTCAGCAAACACACAGTATTGGAACATATACTATGTGCCATGCATGGTGCTGAAGGTCATTGTTTCATGTGGAAGAATCACTTGCTATTTGTCACCCAACTGCTGGCCCCCAAGAACAATCAACTGGAAAGACTTGAGTTTGCCCAGTGGGAGTCGGAGCAAACTTGTAGGGGGAACGAATGGTGATAAGAAATGACAAAGAGGAGGTGCAGACCTTATAATGAGATTTTTTATAGGAAAACATGAGGTTCTCAGCCAGTGGGCCCTGAGTCAAGGAAAAACAGAAAAACATATAACAAGAAGAACACTTACCGAGCACTTACTATGTCCCCAGTTAGTGGCTAAGTCCTCATATAGGTTCATTTACTCCACAAGACCACCTTAGAGAGCAACTATTTAGCAGATAAAGCAACTGGAGAGAAGTAAAATAAGTGATAAGTTAAATAACTTCCCATTTTCCATGCATCTATGGAACTAATTCAAAGTGAGTCAGTCTGACTCCACTCGGCTGTCTTGCGGTATGTAGTTCACAAGACACCCTAACGCCTCAGAGCTCTCTTTCCCAGTATGAAAACATGCCCATTCTCCAGACACTGTTCAATGAAAAGACTGTAGCTCCCACAATAAGGTGAAAGAGAAAGTATGTATACTCTCTTTGCTGAGCTCCCACACAAACCAAATACTTTTTCCATTTAATTTAGGGAAAAGCATCGATCAGAGAACAAAGGATGTAGCTCCACCTAGTGGATAAATGTCCCCATTTATTTAGAAAGGCCTTTCAGTTGTGCCAGGAGCACAGTAATGAAAATAGAAGCTACTCCTGACAAATCACTACAAAGCTAGCAAACCCAGCTAGGAGTGGAGAGTCGGTTCAAGAAGCGAACTCCGCTGTATTCCTCTTCAGTCATGACCCTGTTCTGTGAGCTGCCTGTGCAACAGGCCATTTTGGAGGAACACAAGAAAGGACACGCCCAGCAAGGAATCCTGTTATCCCCCCAAAACTCTCTGTGCACTGCTTTCGGAATCTGTAAATGCAGACAATGCCATCTGACTTCTGAGGGTCTTACTGTGGGGAAGGTAAAAAAGGATTATGCGTGTAAATAGAAAATGCTAATTCTGCTTAACTACAAGAAACCTCAGTTAGGCTCCATTGAATAAGACACCTTTCATTCTCTGCACACTCTTCTAAGAAAAGAAGTGTAAGAATGCAGATAAAGAAATGGAACACAGGACAGTGAAGCAATTTGCCTTAGTCTGTTTAGTGACAGGAAGATCAAAATGACAGATTTTATCAGGTTCAATCTGACTATAGATCCAGATCCACCAAGAAAGGGGGCCATTGCTTCTGGCGGATGCTCCAGAAGTCGTTTGAATTCTTCAGGTAAAACTGCAGCTTCCTGTTACTCCATGATCTGCCCCAAGCTGATAAAATTCCAATCTGCTTTTCCAAGCCACTCACAGCAGCAGCATTTTCCAAAGTATAGAAAATATCTGCTATATGGTAATGGGGCTCTATGTTGCCTCAAGTTTAGGAGACACATTGGATTTTTAAAAAAAAGGAAAAAAAGCCTGTTGACTGAATCCAGAGCCGTCTAGCCATTTAGATGACGAATCTCCAAAGCAAGGGTCTGGTCCTCTCTATTCGCTCAGGTATTTGGCAAAGCATCATTTCTTTATTTTTTGGCAGAGTACCTAGTAGAACTGGCAATCGGTGGAACACACAAGGAAACCCTAACTGGTGTGAGTGGTGTGCTTCTCACAAACTCTTCTCTCTTAATTCACATCCTAAAATAATGCAGCCGAGCAGGCTGTTCGGGTCAGTGTGGTGACTTCAGTCACCAGTATTTAAGATACCCAAAATAACATGTCTCTGAGGAAAGCTAAATATCCATTGTAATTTTCCAATATAATTACAGGCAGTTCCTTCTTATTGACTAGCTCCACCAGTCCAAGGAAAGGAGATCTCTTTTAGGTCTTTATAGACAAAAAGGAACAATCTTTTTCCACCTCCTCCTTGGCACACATCTCTGAGTGTACTGCCCTCTGACCCCTCTCGAGTTCTAGAGGTCCCCTCCTGTCTCTGAGGTCTGATTCTTCCCTTCAGCAATTAAGGATACATTTGGTGGCCTGGCGGACAGAGGCTCTGGGAATTCAAGGAGACCTAAGACAGGGTCTGTGCTCCCGAGGAGCCTAAATTCTTATCTCTGGGATTGCTCTTATCTCTCAGCTGCTGGCTTTGTCATCTGACACTGAGAACTGAGGATCATTAGTGGGGTTCTTCTGCCCCCTCGGCAGCACCCAAGGGGCCCTACAGCAGCTCTGCCCTGGATTTTCCCATGGTTTCCCAGCACACCCACAACTGTCACCTCTGCCCTTGCTTTTTTGCTGAGCTGGGCTGGGGCCACTGTTGGAGCTTCACTTGTGATTTTTTTTTTCCAAGATTTTATTTATTTATTTGCGAGAGAGAGGGAGAGAGAACATGAGCAGGGGGAGAGGGAGAGGGAGAAGCAGACTCCCTACTGAGCAGGGAGCCTGATGCAGGGCTCAATCTCAGGACCCCAGGATCATGACCTGAGCCAAAGCCGGATGCTTAACCAACTGAGCCACCTGGGTGCCCCTCATTTGTGACTTTTGCTTGTGTTTGCCACTGCATCCCCATGGCTTGGCTGCTCTCTCCTTGTTAATGGGAAAGCCTGCTTCTATGTTTCTATTTTGCAGAAACAGGCACCAGAGAGAGAGAGAGAGACAGAGAGGTAGAGGGCCCAGTCACCTGCAAGTATTGGTTTTCTCTTCCGTTCTGGAAAGCCAGGAAGCTAAAGAGCTGTCGCCCAGTCCTCCTCTTCCACGGGGGGACTCTGCCCAGACTTGGAGAGCAGCTGCAGTGCCATCCTGACCACAGCTGAGGAGTGCCCTCACAGCCCTTCCAGAACCCACAGCAGCCCACAGCCAGCCGACGTGGAGGTTCTACTCCGGAGACCCTTTTCAATCACAGAGTCTGTGCTTATCCTTGCAGCTCTCCTCCCCACCCAGACAGGATTTTCTTGTAGCACTCTAATTTGACAAAAATGTGCCTCTTTCAAAGTCCTACCTGGGAAGGAGAGAGGGAGGGAATTTTATTCTTCCTTTTCTCCCTTGTGAGCTGCACAGTGTGTTTCCCCTGGGCTCAGAAGACCAGGTTGTTAATGCAATTGTGGGTTTGCCCAGGAACAGAGCTGCCATTTATTTTTTTTAAGAATTACTTATTTATTTTAGAGAGAGAGAGAATCTCAAGCTACCCCCCACCCCTGCTGGTTGTGGAGCCTGACCTGGGGCTCAATCCCATGACCCTGAGATCATGACCTGAGCAGAAATCAAGAGTCAGAAGGTGAACCATTGGAGCCGCCCCGGCGCCCCCAGCACTGCCATTTATAACCTCACTTCTGGGAGAAATGGCAATGCCTAGAGCACTGATTCAGGCACTGGGGGGAAGTACATCTATTCGGTGACTGAAGGGATACGTGTAAGGGTCACCCTACCTTCTGGTGTATAAACTTTCAAAATGAAAGTGTATGAGTTGGGGACTTTTTTTATTTAGGCATTGACTGAATGATCCTCTAAACCCATTGAAAATAAAAGATTAAGGATGGTCTTTGTTATAGAGGACTGCAAACGTGAGATGGGCGGAGAGGCAAACTGCAGTTCCCAGGCCATAGGCGGCAGACAGCCCCATACCAGAGGCACAGAATTTGACCTCTGACATCCCAAGCAACTATAATCTTGCCCCTTATAAGGCTTGGTCCTTCCTCTGTACATCAGGATAATAGCAATTGCCAGCTTCATACCTTGCTTTGTAAGGCTGCTGACTCCTGCCTTAGATCACCAGGGGAAAAAGCTCCAGTCTAAATTCCAAAAGAAAATTAGATACTTAAACCTCATTTTTTTTCTCTCTTACCATAGAATGTATTATGTGGACAAAGATAAAATACCCCTCAATGAGTTTCAAAAGTTCATTTTTCTTAGGAATAAACACCAAATTCTTTAACATGGTCTTCAGGACCCTGCATGACCCTATACTTCCCATTGGCCTCCTAAGCCTTGTGTCATATCCTCTTTCAGACCCTCCCGGGCACCATGCTACTTCTTGCCCCAGGGTCTTTGCACAGCTGCTCCCTCTGCCTAGAATTCACTTACTCTTCCACAACTGTCAACACCCTCCTTTCACCCAATGAAGGTCTATGCACTCATCAGTGCTAAGCTCAAGTCCTCAAGGACTCCTTCTCGAACCCCTGACATCGATTGGACCCCGCCCCCCTGCCATATATTTTCATAGCCCCCCTTTTCTTCCTAGTGCTTTTCATAAGGAAAAGTAAGTAATTAATTGGAGAATCGGCCAATTTGTGCCTGTTTCCCCCCACCATACAAGCAGAAAGAATTGCAAATGAAGGCAGCCAAATTCTGAAATGAAAGAAGAAAGAAACAGTGGAGCCTGAAAACAAATTTGAAAGAAACCTCCCTCAGGTCACACCTTCTACAGAGAGAGGATACTTCATAGGATCAAGAACACAAACTCTGGAGTCAGACCACCTGGACTGTCATCTCAGCTCTGCCACTTAGCAACTGTGTGATTTGGGGAAATTTGCCCAACCTCTCTTTTCAGATTCCTTCTTGGAAAAATGAACTATTTGCACCATGTAACCTCTACGCTCTATTTATTTTTGATTTATTATTATTTTTTTTTTTTTGAACTTTCAACCAGATGGTAGGCTACCTGAAGACATGGTCTGCTTAGAATACACTTGTATCTCCTGCTGATCTGGACAGAGTCCTCTGTCCATGGTTTGGAGTTGTGGAGTTTATTTCAGTCCTTTAAAATGAATGTAGGTAAGCACTATGCTTTCAGTGACCATTCAATGCTCTGTATGAAGCGGGTATCAATGGACTGAGATCTTTGAAGCTATTCTGGCACATAACTATGTTTTTAATTTTCAAAGCAGTGACCACAATATGATCTAGATACTGTGGAGATAATGGATTTATTTTTGCCAAAAATTGTTATTTTGGAGTTGTCGCATCTACCTTTGCCTTCCTTAATGTTCCTTTTCTCCCCAAACTCAGGAGCAGGAATATAGATCGTCATTCTTAATAGGATACTTTCCAAAGTGTTCATGCGGTATGAGATAGATACAGATATATATATATACATACACACACACACACAAATGCACATACGCATAGAAATACCTATACCTGAAAACATATACAAACGCACACACACATAGGTACACACATACACATATATGTGTAATCTCACCTTATTTTGCCCTGATAACTTTATTTACCAGAAAGCACCATCAATCTGTTGAGAGCACCACTCAACATAATTACAATCCAAAGGATCCAAATTCTGACACTGCAATCACTCAAACTGGATTTCTTCCTAAATCCTAATATTCAAGTGTCTTCATGACCAGCCACATCTACCCAAAATACACAACATGAAGTGAAAGAAGACAGACAGTGTGAGTGAAGCTCGTATCATTATATTTCCTAATTGGCAGTTCCCTGCACAATCTGGTATAGGAGAGCAGCTCCTCAATGCTGAATGTCATTCCCACCACATATTATTGGTCTTTCCTGCTCTTATAAAACATATGGATATGCATAAATATTTAGGATGAAATGCAACAGCCTACGTAATTAGATCACTAGAAAAGCAGGGAAACAGAATTGAGGTTGTCTCTGAGTACCAGGCCCAGCTGTTTCAAATCGGTCACCACAGGACCAGCTAGGGAATGACACTATCTGATCTTCCCCATGGCTGCGAGGAATAAATTGGCCACATGACAATCCAGGATAACCCAGGGTCTCAAATATCCTCAGTCCATAAATTCTATTAGCCTGCTTGCCTCCACACTCAATGCACATCTCTCTAGCTGCTTGTGGTAGTTCAAATACAAAGGCAGGAACAAAGACTGGGTATAGATTCGCTAATGAAAATTTACTCAAGTCCAAGTTTGGCACCTGACTCGTTTGTCCCCTCCAATGAATGATTCCACATGATATTACTGCAACATAACATTTGCTTTTGTTTCTGTTTATCTACCATAGATTTTAAATGATTTTGCTTACATTTTATCCCCAAGTTCATGAGATAATTTATTACCTGATATCTACAAAGTGACTCCATTTACTATTATTAGACCCATGTCATTCTTCCAAAGCTTCACCCTGGAATATTATGACAAAATAGCAAGAACATAATTTTAACACACATAAAAATTATTGCCATGCAGCTGTGCAAGTATTTCTTTCCTGTCCTGAGGTCCACAATCAATTCTATTTGTGCATGCTACACAAAGAGAGTAATAATTTAACACCCCTTGATTTTTTTCTCGTTCCTGAAATCTATTCAGGAGGTAGTAAAAGGCCTCAAAAACCTAAGCTTTGTGCCAAATATCTGCAATAGTCTTTCTGCAAAAACTCAAATGAAATAATTAAGAAGCTGCTTAAGCAACCATTTGCCACAAACCAGATTGAGGGATTTGAAATATGTACAAATATTTTTAAATAACCCCCCAAAGGGGAAATTCGTACTAGTAAGTGAGGACTGCAGCAGCTCCTGCTACCGCTCTGCATCCTGGGAGTACATACGAGTAAATACAAACACATTCCAACATTTTTCTTCTTCCCGAAGGTATCTGAAAGAAATACTCTGATTTTAACTGCTACAAATCTGGGGCAGAGCCTTTTCTAATAAGATTTCATAATCTTCACAGCACAATACTCTCTGTGTTTGAGCAATCCCACGACTCATAATTCCCCAGCAGTTAGTGTGCTAGGGCGAACTTCTGAGTCTCAGATAACAGTACGGCTGTGGTTTATGCCCTGATTGATAACATAGTCAATGGAGGCAACCTGTCCCAGAGAAAGGATCCAAAAAGCTTTGCATAGTGTTTACGATACAGATAACCTCCTGGCTGACATCTGTGGAGGAAAACCTTTGATGGATGAAAGAGGCTATAAGATCCTGTGCACCCAGATAGCTCTGGTGAATTTCTCGTATATCACTCTTTAGACAATTATAGCACTCTCGTCATTTTATTTGGTCACAAAGGCTTAACAGATTTTTATAGCAATATGTTTTGCAGAGAGTATTTGATAAATATAATGAAATCATTTTATGCTAGGTCCCAGGGGACAGGCCGAGGAAATGCTGTTAAAAAACAATATTTCTTTGTTATACATCATATTAGGCCCTGTACTGTTACTGAAGCCTGAGTCTGACTGGAATGTCTGAGTCTCCCTCACCAATATATCCTTTAATTCCTCGCTCCTCCAAGTGTGGCCCCCTGAGGCCTGCATCAGCATCACCAGGGAACTTGTTAGAAATGCAGAATCTCAGGTTCTACCCAGATTTACCGGAGCAGAATCTGAATGTTAACCAGATCCCTGCATGTTCCTACACACACTAAAGCTTGAGAAGCACTCCTCTATTCCATCTTAGTGCAATGGCAGCCACACACTGAAGCCAGTAAGCACCAGGAGAGAAAGGGATGTGGCCACAGAGTAACCAAGTTCCTTTACATCTCTTCCCTCTGGCATCCTTTCCATGGTAGTTTGACATCGGCTGGCAGACTCAGACCCAGAACTGAAATGGTTCGAGTGGGTCACAAATTATTTGTGAGCCAGTAAACACACAGTGGAGTCATGCAAAAAAAGGAAGAGAAGGCACTTCCAGAGAACCTGGTAAAAGGATATTATGCCGAAAATCCTTAAATTGGCCCAGAGCAGCTTAGTGAGGATGGCGTGTGCAGAGCAGAATTCTACATACTCCAGAGTCTCTCAGCCTCTCGGGTGCACCTTTAAGACTCACAACTTTAATCTACCATGATTCAGTTCATTCCTAAAAGGTTTCTCTAGTCTGTTAGAAAATAGCCCCACTCAAAGAATGAAAGAATGAGTTTTTACATACAAAAGGCTAATATGATATATTTAAAGCAAAGAGAACCCCCCCCCCAAAAAAGAAGAAGAAATAAAATATTATTTAGACTCTGACTTCTGATGCACTTAGGAAGTTTCTGCTTATAGAGAATGCAAGATCAGTTAGCATGTGCGTCCTCTTTAGAGATTAATTATGACTTTGAAAGCCTCTTAACCGATTGAATTGAACATGAAGTTTCTGAGCTGCCAAAGGGACTTCTTTAGACAATTTTAAAAGATCAATAACCAGTGTACGTAGCACGCTGCCTATCAGCCTCCCCTAAAAACCAAGTGGAGTGTCATGTGCAGAATGTTAGAGATCAAATTGGTCAGCACCATGCAGGGCATTGTTTCTGGAAAGCCCCCCAAAAGAGAGAACGCTTTACTGAAGTAGAAGTCTTTAATCTCTAAGTGGCAGGTTTCTGGAACAGAAACTACTGGACTGTTCTATCATTAATAAAGGGACTATTCAACTTGACGGTTTCCTTACAATAGCAAGAAAGCCCAAAACTTACCAGCTTTCATGTTTTGCAGGAAATGAAAAATAACAGAACCGAATTATTTTATTTTATTTTATTTTACTTTTTTTTTATTGTTGAAGTCCTAGGGTCAACCAAGAACAGCTCTAGGGTCCTATCACTATTTTGTATTCTATCAGGCCAATTGGCAGCCAAGCTGGATACAGCACAGTGCTTCTGTAAATGGATGGAAATGTCTAACATGAATGATAGGGCCCAAATCTTTTCAAAGCTATTATATTAACATACAAAAGATCCTTCAGCCAAACTATCATAGGGCCACAACCAAAGATCAAAAAAAAAAACCAATGTTTATTGTTGCTTCTGTCTTTTTCTCTAGCATTATTGTACTTGATGAAATTGAATAACAACATCTAAGATATAACTTTATGGTGTTTACACTTTATAAAACACTGTCACATACTATTTTAGTTAATGCTCAGAGTATCTCTGTGAGAAATGTATTAACATCCCTGTGTTATAGATGAAGAAACTTAATTCCCAGAGCTCTGCCCAAGTAGAAGAGATACTGTTTCCTTCATAGAGGGAGGTCAATGCTATACTTAATTAAGAAGGAGATATGTTAACAGTCTCTCCCTAAACCCACCAGAAGAAATTCAAATTTTGCGAGAAAATGTACAGAGGTGAATGGTAAATAAAGAATTCAAGCCTTCATGCAGTGTCATTTCCCAGAGTAATATCGCTGTGAAGAGTTTTATTCCCTAATCTTAAAATGCAACTACTTTCTCTCTCTCAAGGCTTATTCATCACTCAGAATCCAATGTAAGTCCCTCCTCCTCCTTTAAGCCTTCTTTGCACACCAGTCAGAAGTGAATATTCTTTCCCTCAAACTTAGATGACAGGAATATTGATCAGACCTGATCATTATATCATGTCTTATGTGACTGTTAGTCATGTCATCTGTGGGGCTTGCCTGCCTATTTTGAGTGTAAGCTTTGAAGTGCGAGAGCTGTATCCTATGGGTGGAATAATGTAGCCTCGTGTGGAAATCATGGATTCTGAAGTCAACCATATCTAGGTTCAAATCCCAGTGACTCCCCTTCACAGCCATGGAAACTTCCTTGCACTTCTCTGACACTGCTTAATATCATAATGTCTATAATTTTCATTAAAGACCTCAGGTTATCAGGATGATAAATGCCAAATAGTTTAAATCCTAATTCAAAGCATGGGCAGCTAACTTGCTCTCAAAAATGTATAGTACATGTGTGGTCCGTTTCCATTCTAACTCAAAGGGTCACATTCTAGAAGTAGCTCCTGCATGTCCTTCTTTTATTGATATCTTTATCCATGACAGATCTTTTGCTGGTTTACATACTAATCTTGTGCCATTATCCACCAAAAGAACCTAAGTATTCAGCATACACATATAGGCTTAGGTCAGTTTGCCACATTTTCTTATCTTTAAACAATGATAAAAATATTTGCCTTTCAGAGACACTGTGTGGCTACAACTGAGATAATAAGTTTAAACGGTTCGCCACTCATTCAGTAGAGTTCACTCTCTTTCTACTAGATGACTATGTTATACCTTCCCATCTATCCCCCAATCTTCAACATCCCTCTCTCTCTCCTCACTCTTAGCAGATGAACTTGCTTCCCTGTCCACTAAGAAAGTATGAGTAGCACAAACCAACTTCTGCCCACAAAACCACCACATCTACTGCCCCAGTTGCATCTGAACACCTAGTGCCTGGCTACCATCTTGTTACTTTAGTGATGGGTCTATGCTCTGATCTAATGCCAGCCCCTCCACATAATCTCCAGACCCCAGTCACCTCTCATCTACACAAGCACATCACTGCAATCACCACCCTCTTCCTTAATCATCAGTTTCTTCCCCCTTACAGGATCATTCCCATCAATTACATAAATATGCCAAAATTTTCCATGCTGTAGCTTCAATTCCAGTAAATAATTAATAATAATAATAATAATAATAAACCCTCATTGGGTTTCTACATCCAGCTCCCTTTTCCTGCTCTCATTTACAAGAAAAATACTCAAAGGAATTATCTATATTCCTGCCTCTAATGCTTTACCTCCTCATCTTGAGGCCATGTGATCAGGCTTTTTATCCCTAGAACTCTGACAAATGGCTCTCTTCAAGGTCTTCTCTGGTGTCCTCAATGCTAAATAGTTAATTCTCAATCTAATTCTCAGGTTAGAATTATCAAAAACACTTGATATAGTTGATCACTTGCCATTTCTTTTTTTTTCCCCTAGCTTCACTGAGGTATAATTGACAAATAAAATTTGTATATACTGAAGGGATACAATGTGATGTTTTCATGTGCATATACTTTGTGAAATTATTACCAAAATCAAGCTAATCAATGTGTCTATCATTTCACACAGTTACCGTTTTTGATGAGAACAATTAAGATCTACCTTCAGCATATGTCTAGTATACAATTCAGTATTAATAAGAATAGTCACCATGCTATCCAGAGGATATCCAGAACTTATTCATCCTACAGACCTGAAACTTTGTATGCTTTAATCGACATTTCCCCACTTCCCACATGCCCCCATTCCTGGTAAACACCATCTTACTCTCTCCTTCTAAGGGCTCAACTTTCACTTGTCCTTTCTTGAGATGCTTTATCCACTTGGATTCAGGGTCACCACACATTTAGGACTGTCCTTTTAACCTCATTGGCCACTCGTTCTCCAGATCCTTGGCTGATTTTTCCTCTTTTTTCTGTGTGTCACACGTTAGGGCAGCAGGATTCAGGCCTCATAGCATCCCCCCCCCATCTTCACTCACTATTCAGGTGATTTTATCATCGCATATCAACTCTCTTCAAATAGACATTGAAATCTTGCCATTTGCAATGACGTGGATGGAACTGGAGAGTATTAAGCTGAGCAAAATAAGTCAATCAGAGAAAGGCATGTATCATATGACCTCACTCATATGAGGAATTCTTAATCTCAGGAAACAAACTGAGGGTTGCTGGAGTGGTGGGGGGTGGGAAGGATGGGGTGGCTGGGTGACAGACATTGGGGAGGGTATGTGCTATGGTGAGTGCTGTGAATTGTGTAAGACTGTTGAATCACGGACCTGTACCTCTGAAACAAATAATACATTATATGTTAAAAAAAAAAAAAAAAAAAGAAGAAGAAGAAGAAGACAGCAGGAAGGGAAAAATGAAGGGGGGGAATCGACGGGGAGATGAACCATGAGAGACTATGGACTCTGAGAAACAAACTGAGGGTTCTACAGGGGAGGGGGGTGGGGGGATGGGTTAGCCTGGTGATGGGTATAAAGAGGGCACGTACTGCATGGAGCACTGGGTGTTATACACAAACAATGAATCATGGAACACTACATCAAAAACTAATGATATAATGTATGGTGATTAACAACATAATAAAAAAATAAAATTAAAAAAATAGACATTGATATGCTGATAAACCTTCTTAATTTACATCTCCAGCCAGAACTACTCCCTTGAATCAGGCTCATTTCTTCCATCTGCCTTGATGTTTTCTCTTGGATACCTAGTAAGTATCTCAAATTTAGCATGCATAAAAGTCAAACTTCTCATCATCTTTACTATCCTTATGTCAGTACACAGCAACTCCATCTCTCCAGCTGCACAGGCCAAAAGACCTTGGAGTCATCCTTGACATTTTTCTTTCTCCCACACCCCATATCCAATTTATCAGCAAGTCCTGTTGGCTTCTACTTCAGAATCATGCTTCTCTTGAGCTTAATCTCGCTCATCCTATCATCAACTCTATCATAGGTGTTGTAAAGCCTTCTGACTGGTTTCTCTGCTTTTCCCTGGCCTCCATAGAATCATTCCTCTACACAGGAAGCAGGGTGATCCTATTAAAAGCTAAATCTGACCTTGTCAAAGCTCTGTTCAGAAAGCCAAATTCCTATCAGTGATCCATGAGACTCTATAATCTGACCCTACAACCCCTTCACCCAGTTTCTCCAACCTCATGTCCCCTTATTCACTTCTTTCCAATTGCACTGGCCCTCCTGCCCTTCTGACAAGCCCAGCACATTCTTCCCTCAGCACCTTTGTGCTCACTCTGCCTGAAAAGATCTCCCAAATATCTTCATGGTTTTCTTCACTTTATCAACAATGGCCATTTTATTTACCTCATGACCAGGGAGGTATTTGCTAATTCTCCCATATGAAAAACACCCTTCCACATTCTGCATCACCCTTTCCCTGTTTCCCCAAAGCCTTTATCATTATCTGGCATAGGATATACTTAACACACTTATGGTTTCTGTTTCTCCTCATTAAAATGTTTATTGAATGAATGAATGAATGAATGAATAGCAACTACTCCGTAACTTTCACTGTTGCCATTAGCATCACCCTTGTCCCTCAAAGACACACCCCAGGGCCTTCCCCAGGAGAAGTATATGGTGGTTCATTGCTGATGGCATACATGTCATGAATGCATGGTGATAAACATAAATTTCTGCGTCCTTGTAAACCCCATGGTTTATTCAGAAGTCAGTCAGGAATAAATTTGCTAGCAATAAAAGCCCTCCCACCCACTTAACAGTTATGGAACAGGAGGATGATTATGATGATTTTTTAAGGCAAACAGAGTACAGTACTACACACTGAATAATGCATGGAAGAAATGTTTTTTGTTTTTTGTTTTTTTTTTCTCTTCCTTTAGGTAATCTATAGTAGTTACTCTGGCCTAAAAATGGTGAAACTAAACATTTGGTTCAAATATAATTGTCTAATATGATGGCATCTTTTTTATATGTCTTTAACAAAAATTCTAGTGCATGTAAAAAATAGTTAATATCCTCTCTGTTCTGCCTCTCATTTGACTGCTTCCTGCCATACAAACCCAACGTGGGAGATAATGCAAACCTTTTATCATCAATCAATAATTATTTTATTCAGGATTTATTGGACCACAACGCTTTTCTAGCTGTATTATGTTATCCTTCACATTTGTTTCATTTTCATAAAGCCCTATTAGTAAATTCTTCATGATCCCAAATAACCATAACGATTAAGCACATAATAATTGTAAATTGAAAATCTATGTATGGGATTAGCTCAATTACTCATTTTGTGAATAATTCAAGTCCCCAAAGAAACTTACATTCCATTTCTGTGTTATTTATTCTGGAATTGTAAATATAGCAACACTTTATTTATGTGGGCTCCACCAAATTGGAATTTGAAGAAATGCAGACAAGGTAAAGACTGAAGGTTATTTTTGATTATGATGCTCTTCTTAACTGAATAATTTTGTAACCAAATATAAAAGAAAAGAAATACTTGAGAATAAACAATTTTGCAGAACTCTCAGAAATATTAGGAATAAGATTTTTGTTTTGTTTTTAAGGCAAAAGGTATTTAAATGTCTATTAAGTTGTTTTAGTATCATTTAATAAAGTATCCAACCCAAGAGCAGGATCCTTTCAACTCTGATTCAAGGGTTACCTCAACTCTGATTTTGTGATTTTAGTCTATAAGTACTTCCACTAGGCACTAACACTGTAGCCTATGCTACATTATAGTTTAGAAGTAATTAACTGGGGAGGGAGGGGAAAGATGGCAGAGGAGTAGGGGACCCTATTTCAACCGGTCCCCGGAATTGAGCTGGATAACTACCAGACCACTCTGAGCACCCACGAAACCAGTCTGAGATGTAAGAAGATCTGGATCTCTACAAACAGAATATCGCAGGCAGTTGGTTTTGAGGTACGAAGCGGAGAGCCGTGATTCTGAGGGCAGATATCGGAGGATAAACGGCGGCGGGAGGGTGCCTGGACGTGGGGATCCTGCACCGCCAGTGAGTGACAGCCTTGCACACTGTGGACGGGGCAGAGACTCGAAGACTGGTAGCGTCGGGAAAGAACTTTAGGGCAGCCCCCGGGGTGGAAAACCAGACCGGCGGGGTCGCACGCACGCGAACTGCAGCCCCCCCCCCCCCCCAGCCCCGGACAGAAACCGGAGCGACGGTCGCGCGCACGCGAAATATAGCCTCCGAGAGGGAACCCCGTGCGCCGCGGTCGTGCCAGTGAACTGCAACCTCCGGGGTGGAAACCCCAAGCAGCGGAGTCGTGCGCGCGCGAACTGGGAGTGGCTGGCCGTTTTAGAAGCACAAAGGGCAGAGACGTGCCCCGACCTGGAGGCAGGACTGGGAGCGCTGCGGAGGGGCGCACAACCCAGGACGCTGCAGTTTATAGCAGCACGGACAGAAACGGAGATGGTGTGGCCTGGAGAGCTCACTGAAAAACAGACTGAGGTCTCTCTGCTCTGAGGCAGAGGGTTCGAAAAGGTCTCTTCTGCTCTGACTCGCGGAAGAGATGCGGAAAGCCGCCAGGGAAAGGCGCCAGAGAACAAAAGCCCCAAAGACTGATTCCCACTGAGCCCATCCCCCGCCACAGGGGCACAGGGCAACTCCGCCCAAACAGGGTTGCCTGAGCAACAGCGCGGCAGGCCCCTCCCCCAGAAGACAGGCTGGAAAACAAGAGGCCAGCAACCCTAAGGTCCCAAGAAAATAGGTGCATCTTGCTTGGGTTCTGGTCAATAATTTCGACTCTATACATTCCCTCAAACATCCATCAACAGAATGACTAGGAGGAGGAGCCTCCAAAACAGAAAAGACTCAGAGATTATGACTTATGCTGCAGATTTACAAATGGATGCAGACATAACCAAGATGTCAGAGATGGAATTCAGGCTAGCAATTGTGAAGACAATGGCTAGAATGGAGAAATCAATTAATGGCAACATAGAGTCTCTAAGGGCAGAAATAAAAGGTGAATTGGCAGAACTTAAAAATGTTATTAATGAGATCCAATCCAATCTAGATAATCTAACAGCTAGGGTAACTGAGACAGAAGAGAGAATAAGCGATCTGGAAGACAGTATAATAGATAAAAAGGGAAAAGAGGAGGCCAGGGAAAAACAACTCAGAATCCATGAAAATAGAATCAGAGAAATAAGTGACACCATGAGGCGTTCCAATGTCAGAATAATTGGAATCCCAGAGGGAGTGGAGAGAGTGAGAGGGCTAGAAGATGTATTTGAGCAAATCGTAGCTAGAACTTCCCTAATCTGGGGAATGAAACAAACATTCGAGTCCTAGAGGCACAGAGGACCCCTCCTAAGATCAAGGAAAACAGGCCAACACCCCGGCATGTAATAGTAAAACTTGCAAATCTTAGAACCAAGGAAACCATCTTAAGGGCAGTTAGGGGGAAGAGATTCCTTACGTACAGAGGGAGGAACATCAGAATAACGTCAGACCTATCCACAGAGACCTGGCAAGCCAGAAAAGCCTGGCAAGACATATTGAGGGTACTAAATGAGAAGAACATGCAGCCAAGAATACTTTATCCAGCAAGGCTTTCATTTAGAATGGAGGGAGAGATGCAGAGCTTCCATGACCGACAGAAGTTGAAAGAATATGTGACCACTAAGCCGGCCCTGCAAGAAATATTAAGGGGGGTTCTATAAAAGGAGAAAGACCCCAAGAGTGATCTACAACAGAAATTTACAGGGACAATCTATAAAAACAACGTCTTCACAGGCAACATGATGACAATTAATTCATATCTTTCAATAATCACTCTCAACGTGAATGGCCTAAACGCTCCCATAAAATGGCACAGGGTTGCAGATTGGATAAAAAGACAGGACCCATCCATATGCTGCCTACAAGAGACTCATTTTGAACCTAAAGATACATCCAGACTGAAAGTGAAGGGATGGAGATCCATCTTCCATGCCAGCGGACCTCAAAAGAAAGCTGGGGTAGCAATTCTTATATCAGACAAATTAGATTTTAAACTAAAGTCTGTAATAAGAGACACAGAAGGACACTATATCATTCTTAAAGGGTCTATCCAACAAGAAGATCTAACAATTGTAAATATCTATGCCCCCAACATGGGAGCAGCCATATACATAAGCCAACTGTTAACCAAAATAAAGAGTCATATTGATAACAATACGTTAATTGTAGGAGACCTCAATACTCCACTCTCAGCAATGGACAGATCATCTAAGCAGAAAATCAACAAAGAAACAAGAGCTTTGAATGATGCATTGGACCAGATGGACCTCATAGATATTTACAGAACATTCCACCCTAAAACAACAGAATACTCATTCTTCTCAAGTGCACATGGAACTTTCTCCAGAATAGACCATATACTAGGTCACAAATCAGGTCTCAACCGATACCGAAAGATTGAGATTATTCCCTGCATATTCTCAGACCACAATGCTCTAAAACTGGAACTCAATCACAAGAAAAAATTTGGCAGAAATTCGAACACTTGGAAGCTAAAGACCACTCTGCTCAAGAATGTTTGGGTTAACCAAGAAATCAAAGAAGAACTTAAACAATTCATGGAAATCAATGAGAATGCAAACACATCGGTCCAAAACCTATGGGATACTGCAAAGGCGGTCCTAAGGGGGAAATACATAGCCATCCAAGCCTCACTCAAAAAAATAGAAAAATCCCAAATTCACCAACTAACTTTACACCTTAAAGAACTAGAGAAAAAGCAACAAACGATGCCTAAGCCACGCATTAGAAGAGAAATAATTAAAATTAGAGCAGAAATCAATGAATTAGAAACCAGAAACACAGTAGATCAGATCAACGAAACTAGAAGTTGGTTCTTTGAAAGAATTAATAAGATTGATAAACCACTGGCCAGACTTATCCAAAAGAAGAGAGAAAGGACCCAAATTAATAAAATTATGAATGAAAGGGAGAGATCACGACTAACACCAAGGAAATAGAAACAATTATTAGAAATTGTTATCAACAACTATATGCCAATAAACGGAGCAATCTGGATGAAATGGAGGCCTTCCTGGAAACCTATAAGCTGCCAAGACTGAAACAGGAAGAAATTGACAACCTGAATAGGCCAATAACCAGTAACGAGATTGAAGCAGTGAGAAAACCTCCCAAAAAACAAGAGTGCAGGGCCTGATGTATTCCCTGGGGAATTCTACCAAACATTCAAAGAAGAAATAATACCTATTCTACTGAAGCTGTTTCAAAAAATAGAAACAGAAGGCAAACTTCCAAACTCATTCTATGAGGCCAGCATTACCTTAATCCCCAAACCAGGCAAAGACCCCATCAAAAAGGAGAATTTCAGGCCGATATCCCTGATGAATATGGATTCCAAAATCCTCAACAAAATCCTAGCTAATAGGATCCAACAATACATTAAAAGGATCATCCACCACGACCAAGTGGGATTTATCCCCAGGATGCAAGGGTGGTTCAACATTCGCAAATCAATCAATGTGATAGAACACATTAATAAGAGGAGGGAGAAGAACCATATGGTCCTCTCAACTGATGCAGAAAAAGCATTTGACAAAATACAACATCCTTTCCTGATTAAAACTCTCCAGAGTATAGGGATAGAGGGAACATTCCTCAAGCTCATAAAATCCATCTATGAAAAACCCACAGTGAATATCATCCTCAATGGGGAAAAGCTGAGAGCCTTTCCCTTAAGATCAGGAACACGTCAAAGGTGCCCACTCTCACCACTGTTGTTCAACATAGTACTAGAAGTCCTAGCAACAGCAATCAGACAACAAAAAGAAATAAAAGGTATTCAAATTGGCAAAGAAGAAGTCAATCTCTCTCTTTTCGCAGACAACATGATACTTTATGTGGAAAACCCAAAAGACTCCACCCCCAAATTACTAGAACTCATCCAGCAATTCAGTAATGTGGCAGGATACAAAAATCAATGCACAGAAATCATTTGCTTTCTTATACACTAACAGCACAACTGTAGAAAGAGAAATTAAAGAAACGATTCCATTTACAATAGCACCTAAAACCATAAGATACCTCGGAATAAACCTAACCAAAGAGGTAAAGGATCTATACTCTAGGAACTACAGAACACTCATGAAAGAAATTGAAGAAGACACAAAAAGATGGACACATTCCATGCTCATGGATCGGAAGAATAAACATTGTTAAAATGTCTATGCTACCCAGAGCAATCTGTACCTTCAATGCCATCCCGACCAAAATTGCAATGACATTTTTCAAAGTGCTGGAACAAACAATCCTAAAATTTGTATGGAATCAGAAAAGACCCCGAATCGCCAAGGACATGTTGAAAAAGAAAAACAAAGCTGGGGGCATCACGTTGCCCGATTTCAAGCTATATTACAAATCAGTGATCACCAAGACAGCATGGTACTGGCACAAAAACAGACATACAGACCAATGGAACAGAACCCAGATAAGGACCCTCAACTCTATGGTCAAATAATCTTTGACAAAGCAGGAAAAAACATGCAATGGAAAAAAGACAGTCTCTTCAATAAATGGTGCTGGGAAAATTGGACAGCCACATGCAGAAGAATGAAACTCGACCATTCTCTAACACCATTCACAAAGATAAACTCAAAGTGGATGAAAGACCTCAATGTGAGACAGGAATCCATCAAAATCCTAGAGGAGAACATAGGCAGTAACCTCTTTGACATCGGCCACAGCAACCTCTTTCAAGATACATCTCCAAAAGCTAGTGAAACAAAAGCAAAAATGAACTTTTGGGACTTCATCAAGATAAATAGCTTCTGCACAGCAAAGGAAACAGTCAACAAAACAAAGAGGCAACCCACAGAATGGGAGAAGATATTTGCAAATGACACTACAGATAAAGGGCTGGTATCCAAAATCTATAAAGAACTTCTCAAACTCAACACCCAAAAAACAAATAATCAAGTCAAAAAGTGGGCAGAAGAGATGAACAGACACTTCTCTGAAGAAGACATATAAATGGCTAACAGACACATGAAAAAATGTTCATCATCATTAGCCATCAGGGAAATCCAAATCAAAACCACACTGAGATACCACCTTACACCAGTTAGAATGGCCAAAATGGACAGGGAAAGAAACAACAAATGTTGGAGAGGTTGTGGAGAAAGGGGAACCCTCTTACACTGTTGGTGGAAATGCAAGTTGGTACAGCCACTTTGGAAAACAGTGTGGAGGTGCCTCAAAAATTTAAAAATAGAGCTACCCTATGACCCAGCAATTGCACTCCTGGGTATTTACCCCAAAGACACAGATGTAGTGAAAAGAAGGGCCACATGCACCCCAATGTTCATAGCAGCAATGTCCGCAATAGCCAAACTGTGGAAAGAGCCAAGATGCCCTTCAACAGATGAATGGATAAAGAAGATGTGGTCCATATATACAATGGAATATTACTCAGCCATCAGAAAAGATGAATACCCAACTTTTACATCAACATGGATGGGACTGGAGGAGATTATGCTAAGTGAAATAAGTCAAGCAGAGAAAGTCAATTATCATATGGTTTCACTTATTTGTGGAACATAAGGAATAACATGGAGGACATTAGGAGAAGGAAGGGAAAAATGGGGGGGGGGAATTGGAGGGAGAGATGAACCATGAGAGACTATGGACCTGAGAAACAAACAGGGTTCTAGAGGGGAGGGGGGAGGGGGGATTGGTTAGCCCGGTGATGGGTATTAAGGAGGGCACGTACTGCATGGAGCACTGGGTGTTATACGAAAACAATGGATCGTGGATCGCTACATCAAAAACTAATGATGTAATGTATGGTGATTAACATAACATAATGAAATTTTAAAAAAAAAGAATGCTGTATGTGCACAGGAAACATTTAAAGATCACTAACATGTTTGAATAAGACACTCAGTTGCATTTACCTTTGATGAAATTTTGTTTTCACTTTAAAGTAAGCATATTTTAGTGAATTTGCTTTGTTATGTTTGAGACATCAAATTGTTTGCCCCATTAATTTTGTCAATACAAAATTAATAATATTCTATTCTATATATTCTATTGTAAATATTCTATATTTCACTGCAAGAATCATTAGCATTACATATAATGTCAATACTTAGTGTGAGTTCAATGACAGACTTTCAAAACTGATAACTTGGAAGACATTGTTTTAACCTTCCTATGTTAAAAAAATGCAAAATATTTCTCCTTATTGACACTGAATATTTATTAATTCACTATTTATTGGCTTGTTTGTTCTTTTCATTACTTGAAATGCCTCAAGGAGCCATCAGACCCACAGATCAAATAATTTAGGCACAAATCATATGAATTAAAACTATCTCAGCAGACACAATGTTGGTATGTAAGAAAAAATTGTATTTTGCACCTGATGGTCAACAAACTAGCAGTTTGCTTTTCCAGAAGGGAAGGGAATTTCAGTGACAAGGGTCTTCTGAAACCTTCTGCGTCTGCTTCCCTGAGATTCAGAAATGGCCTTGTATGTTCTCTCAGAGCCTCAAGGCTTGAAAGTCATCCAAAAGCCGGGGACCAATCTAAAGTAGATTGGCTTATACCCAAATTTAATGAAACTTCCTTAGAGGAAACTATTTCCCTCATTATCCTTTATGTAGATAATATGTGGAATTAATTCTCCTTCACTAAGTTATCATTACATCAACCAGACAAACAGATATAATGTTATTAAAAGTAATGGAACGAGTTCATCCACTGTTAACTTTAATGGTTTGTATCCTCTCAGGTGTCCCAGAGAAATGCTTCTGTCTCACCACTTTAGCAGATTTAAGGTCAGGGCTAAGGTTACCAAATTTCATGCTCACTAGAGAAGGCTCTGCTCTCTTTCAGGACTTACTCCCTTGAAGCTCTGAATGAAGCTGGGAGGAGCAGACGTAACTATTCTAAAGACTTCTTTCCAACTGTGATGGTAACAGATACAGGTCTGTGTTTCTTCATATTTATTTTGCAAAGTAATTGCAAAATATTTTTACAAAGAAATTATAAAGAGACATATGTGAGATATTTAACTTTAACATTTGTTATAGATTTTTCCTTTCTGGGCCTTGGAAATAGTATTTCTTTTTAAATATTCAACAATCATACTTACATACTTATTAATATTCAGAGTGAGTAAAGGCTAGGCAGGTAACACCTTTATATTTTAAGCATCAATCTTGTTGTTCATTTTGCTGAAGTAAAACCTAATCAACCTTACTTTGCTGCAAAAAAGCTTTTACTAAGCATCTCTTGGCAGTATAAAAAAAGAGAATTACAGAACTATAAGTGCAATGCAAACGATATACACATGCACATTGATATATATTCAAACATACACACTTGCATATATAGAATATAAAATACATATATTGTATTCATACACAAATATGTAACAGACCACCACAGAAACATGCACTTACCTTTATTTTAGTTTTATTCATTCAACAAGCATTTATGGAACCCCTACTATGTATTAGGCACTGTATTGGCAAACAATAAAGATATTGTGCCCTTAAGAAATTAATGATTGAAGAGGGAAGTATATAATTATAGTAACTATAATTTATATGGGAATTGCTCTACACAAAAATTGTTGGCCTCAAAAAAATTAAGGAGAAAAACAAGATTTCTTGACAAAACGTAGTAACAGAGACCAAATTTACCCTCCTTTTTGAAAGAACAAAATACCAGACAAAATATGTAAAACCATGGTTTTCAGCTCATTGGAAGTGAAGGGAAGTGATCTCCAAGAAACATGAAACAAATGAGGGGAGCCCTATTGCTGCCCCAACTTACTTGCTGGAGAAAATTCCTAGGAGGTGTCACAGCGGAAATCCAGGCTGAGCCCAGTGAACATCCTGAGTTGAGAAGACAGAGCTAGTTCAGGGAAGCCAAGATACCTAGTGTTTATGGGGCAGAATACTGAAGAGGAAGAGAGATTCACAGAAAGAGAACTCCAAAGATCTGCAGATGGTCCCTACTTACTGAGTATTCAGTTAAGTATCAAGAAGTGCATTCCTGCGGGGAAATTACCTGAGGCCAGGGAAAGAACTGCCTAGAGGATTAAAGGTGACAGTACCCAGGGATCATACAGAGCCAGGACTGATGCCTATCCCCAAAAACCAAAATGGAAAATCTCATAAGTGAAATAACTAAAGAGTGGGAACAAATAAATACTGCTCTTGTCCCACATAACAAAGCTTAAAGGATGACCGAAAGGATTAAACTATTACTAAGTACTTCAACCACATTCAAGTATAAAGCTCAAGAATATTTTTTTAGAAATACAACACCCAGCAATCACAATGCCTGGCATCCATAAAAAGTTACCAACTATGCAAAAAAGAAGGAAAATACAATCTATACTGAGAAGAAAAAATGTCAACCAATCAAAACTAACCCAGATATGACATAGATGACATTTAAAAAGTTATTATAACGGAATTCTGTGTATTCGAGAGGCTAGAGGAATGATTGAACATTTAAATAGAAGATATAAAAAAAGACTAATTTGAATTTCTAGAAGTGAAAATTACAATGTCTGCTTTGTAAAATACACAGGCTGGAAATATGAGAGATGACATTTTCAGGAGAAAAGATAGTAAACTTGAAGACATAGTAATCAAAACTACAAAGTGAAACACACAGAGAAAAAAGACTAACAAAAAATGAACAGAAACTCAGTGAAATATAAGACAATTTTAAATGACCAAGTACCTGAGCAATTGGAGTTCCTGAAAGAAAAGGGACCAAAAAAATATTTTAAAAAAATAATAGCTGAAAATTCTCCAAATTTGATGAAAACTGTGAACACACACACCAAAGAAGCTTAACAAAGCCTAAGCACAAAATATATATAAAGAAAACTCTACTATGACACATATTAGCCAATTACTTAAAACCAATGATAAGAAGGAAATGTTAGAAGCTGCTAGAAAAAAAAAATTATATGCAAAAGCACGACTATATGAATGACAGCAGATTTGTTGGAAGCAATGAAAGCAAGAGGACAATAGAGCAACATCTTTAAAGTATTAAAAAAAAACCTAAAATTATCTATCCTACAAAAACATTTTTCAAAAATGAAGGTAAATTAAGGACCTTTTTGAAAATTAAGACTTTATTTTTTAGAGCAGTTTTAAATTTACAGTATCAAAATTTGTGCTAAAATAGTACTCAGAAGGGAATTTGTAGAACTTAACTCTACCTTAAGGTTCTATCTTCAGAAATCAGAAAATAAAATAAGAGAAATTATATTCAAAGTAAGGAGCATAAAAGAAATAATAAAGATAAGAACAGAAATCAATGAAATGGAAAAGAGAAAAACAACAGAAAAAATGAATAAAACAAAAGCTTGCTTTTTTGAGATCAATAAAATTTGTAAACTTCTAGGAATACCGGTAAAAAAGAGGAGGACATAATTTACCAATATCAGAAATGAGAAAAGTAAAATTAATACTGATTCTACAGTTAGTGAAAATATAATAAGGGAATGTTATAAACAACTTTACGACAATAAATTTGACCTATTAGATAAAATAAATGTACTCCTTGAAAAACACAACTACCAAAGCTCACTCGAGGAAATAGATAAGGTGAATAGCCCAACATCTATTAAATAAATTGAAATTTTCATTAAAAATATTCCCACAGAGAAAACTCCAGGTACACATGGCATCACTGGTGAATTATGCCAAACACTTAAGAAAAAAAAATACCAATTACACAAACTCCTACAAAAAACTGAAGAGGAGGAAATATTCCAACTCATTCTATCTGACATTAATCTGATACCAAAACCAGACAAAGATAATCCAAGAAAAGAAAAGTGCATATTTCTATAGGTAGATGAAAAAATTATTTATAAAATTTAGGCAAATCAATCCAAGAATATATAGAGAATAATATAAAATGGCCATATGGGTTTATCCCAGAAATTCAAGTTTGGTTTCTCATTTGAAAATTGATAAATGTCATTCACTGTGTTGACAAACTAAAAAAGGAGAAAAAAATATGATCATCTCTATAGATCAGGAAAAGGTTTTGAGAAGATCCAAAATCCAACATCTATTCCTGATTTTAAATAAAGATGATATCTCCCATAAAATTGAGAATATAAAGAAACTTCCTCAGACTGATAAAAGGTATTTGTGAAAAACCTACAGCTAATTGCATTAGTAATTGTGAAAGACTGAATGTTTTCCCTTTAAGATCAGGAATAAGACAATAATGTCTTTTATCACCATTTCTGTTCAACATTGTAAGGAAGAGCAAATCAGTAGGCAAGAAAAAGAAAATATAAGCCTTCCACATTGGAAAGAAAGAATAAAACTGCCTTTATTCACAGATGACATGACATTTACCAGGAAAATCTTATGGAATCTACAAAAAAGCAACAGAATTAAAAAGTGACTAACAGGTTGCAGAATATGAGACCAACATACAAAAATCAACTGTCTTTCTATATACTGCTAACAACAAATGGGAGATGATATTAAAAAGACAACACCATTTATAATAGCCAAAAAAAAAAAAAAAAATTGAAACACTGGCAGACAGACCTGACAAAGGATATACAACATGTGTACACTGAAAACTATGAAGTGTTGCTGAGATAAATTAAAGAAGACTTAAATAAATGGAGCGATACACAATATCCATAATAGACAAAATGATCTAAGTTCATATGGAAATGTGAAGGACCTAGAATAGCCAAACCCATGTGGGAAAGAAGAAGAACATAGCTGGAGGACTGCACTAGCTGACTTTAAGACATTACAAAGACAGAGCAATCAAGATAGCACAGTATTGGCATTAAGATAGACAAATAGGTCAATGGAACAGAAACAGAGCCTACAGAAATAGATCCACACGTACACCGTCAATTGATTTTCATTAAAGGGGCAAAGACAATTCAGTGGGAGAAGGACAAACTATTCAACAAATGATACCAGAACAATCAGATATCCATCTGTGAAAGGTGAACTTTGATCCATAATCTACATTATACACCTTAGTTTAAAATTTAAAACACACACAAACACACACATAAATTTACAACACAACTTCTTAAAGAAAGCATAGAAGAAAATTTTGTGACCTTGAGTTAGATGAAGATTTTTTTTAGATAAAATATGAAAAGCACCTTCCACTAAAAAACAAGAGTGATAAATTGTACTTTATTAAAATAAAAAACTTTTGCTTTTCAAAAAAATGATAAGGGAATGAAAAAGAAGTCACAGCAGACTGGAAATAATATTTACAAATCATATATCTGACAAAAGACTTATATCCAGAATACACAAACGCTCAAAACTCAATAACAACAAAACAAACAGCCCATTAAAAAGTGTCTGCAAAAAAATTTTTAAAAACACCTCACCAAAGAAGATATACGGATGACAAACACACGAAAAGTGTTAAAAAGAATTGTAAAGCAACTGGAACTCATATACACTGCCAGTGGGAATATAAAATTGTACCGCCACAGTGGAAAATGATTTGGTAGTCTCTTGAAGAGTTATACATACACTTATCACACAATTCAGCCATTTCACTTCTAAGTATCTACCAAAAGGAAAAAAAAAAAAGGAATGAAAGCAAATGTCCCCATAAAGGCTTGTATGCAACTGTTTACAGCTGCTTTACTTGTAATTGCCAAAAATTGCAAACAATCCAAATGCCTATTAACAGGTAAATGTATTTTTAAAAATTGTGATATGTCCATAAAATGGAATACTACTCAAATATAAAGGAAATGAACTATTAACACACACAGCAATATGAACCAATCTCAAAATAATTAAGCTGAGTAAGAGAAGCTGGACCAAAAAAAGAATATATACTGTATATGTATGAATTTATGTAGCATTCCAGAAAAAGCAATGTAGCCTATAGTGACATAAAGCAGATCACTGATTGCCTAAGGAAGATGGGTCAGGGGAAAAGGTGGAAGGGGGTAAGGAAATTTCTGGGGACTAATATGTTCATTATCTAATTGTGGTCATAGTTTCACAAGTCTATAAATGGTCAAACAACAAATTGTACACTTAAAGCATGTGTAGTTTATTGTATATCAATTATACCTCAATAAAGCTATTTAAAAAGAGAGAAAAGGGCTTTGTAAGTTCAAAAGTTAGGGTAAAATATAGATCAGAAAAGAATCCAAAGGTTAGACAAGGAGAAATCAGTTTCTGACCTTCTTCAGGACACCAAAAGAAAAGAGGTATTCAAGAAGGACGTGGTTTTCAAAATATTGAAAGAATGGATGCGATAGTACATCCAGAATATTCTATCAGAGCTCTTTGATAAGGGATGAAAGGAATGAGATTCAGGAATAGGGAGTCCAGGACGATAAGGGGGAATGGAGCCTCAGGAAGTGTCTTCTGGGACACTCCAGTACGTTTGAGGCTGAGAAGGAGCCTGTGGAGAGGCAAACTGGAATCCTTAAGGAAAGAAGGAAGGAGCAGATGAAGCAAAGTTCTAAGCTGACAGGTTGGTATGGAATTAATAGTAAAAGTGGATCAGGACACTTCAGGACAAAAGAAACACTTGTCTTCCATTGAGAAGAGAAAGAAGAAAGATGGATAGAAATCTTGGGTAAGTGTGTTGGAGAAGAATTTGTAAAGATGCATGTCCATATAATGATAGTTCCTATCTTCTTAGTGAAAAAGAAGGTCAAGATAATTAGCTAAGTTGTATTATGAGCTTTAGAGGAGGCCTAGAAATTTAGAATAGTTGCTATAGAATCACCTAGAGACAAGATGTTGGCAGATAATACTGAAGGCTCAAGCAAGTTTAAAAACCACAAATTACTACAGCGTCAATAAACAAAGAGATATGATTTTCTTTATTCAGAGAAAACAAATGGTTAGTTTGACCAAGATTTGGAGGTTAGCCAGTGAGTGCAGCCAAAGGTCAAGGGAGAACAGGATGTGGTTGCTTCTTAAAGTGTATTTGAAATGGTTTCCTCAGTTCTGACATATCCATCCATTCATTGAAAAAAAAATATTTACTTAGGATCTGGTAAACCTGTGTTGTGGAGCATGCAAGAACAATTATCTTCAATGAAGGTTAACAGTATATAATCAGTAGGAGAATAAATACATTTATTGATTCCTATTCTTTGCTGTGGACATTAGCCTGCAATTGAATCACAGCATCTTAAAGCCAGAAGAGATTTTAAGGGTTATAAAGTTCAACACTATCACTTTATTGATGAGGAAACAGACATAGAAAAGTCTGGGGATTTTTTTCCAAAGGTGGTAGAAGATAGAATAAAATCTTATGGTTTCCATTAAGTATTATAGCTACTCACCAAGCTTCTTTTTCAAACTTGCTAATGAACATAAAGGCAATATATTATACATTATACCTGGAAACACCAAACACATGCATTGTTTTGGGGAATAATTTGGGGAATAACTTGGGTTAAACTTTGCTCTAACCGTGAGTTTAAAAATACACTAGCTCTGGGGGCTCCTGGGTGGCTCAGTGGGTTGAGCATCTGCCTTCAGCTCAGGTCATGATTCACGAGGGTCCTGGGATGGAGCTCTGCATCAGGCTCCCTGCTGAGTACCCTCTGGGGTACTCCCTCTCCCTTTGACTACCGCTCCCCTTGCTTGTGCTCTCTGTGTGTCAAATAAATAAATAAAATCTTAAAAAAAATACAGTAGCACTGGCCATATCACCTATCATCTCCAGGGAACTTGAATTAAGTAAATGTTAGACTTGAGATAATATATTAGACATTATTTATCTTAGCATACTTATTCCAGCTCTAATACTGTTCTTTTACATTTACAACTGAAAATTCATAACTATTTTAAACAATGCTATTTTATTACTTAGGTTTTTCCAATTTCTAACTAATTTCTAATTATAAGGTAAATTTCTAATTATAAGGTGTATCAGGAGTTGGTTTGGTCTAGACATTCAGGGATTGCAGCAACAGAAGAGCAGAAAGTTATTCCTAAATGGGAAAGAGATGATATATTCCTTGAAATCAAGGACCATGCCTGTTTTGTATTACTTAGCACTTAGAACATTATCAACCATACAATAAGTACTCAAAAATACTTACTGAATGAACTCACAAAGTGATACAGATGGATACAGTTTATCCTACTGGGAGATGTGCATGGTGTTCAAAATAAAGGCAAGCTCAAGCTTGATTCATCTAGGCATTGAGCCCTGCAGTTAGGTCTAATCTAGCAGATATAAATACAGGCAAAAAGAAACTTCAATATTTGGTACAGTAAACAGGAGCCAAAAAACCCAAGAGCAGGAGAGCTAAGAGTTTGCTCTATAATTCAGTGGTTCTACTGGGTTGTGAGAACTCGTCCCTGGCATACAGAATATCCTATGTGTGACAGAAGCAGCAAGGATGAACTAAGGGGAGAAAACTGGAACAGCAGGAAAAGCACTGGATTTGGAGTTAGAGGCACTGGGTTTGAATTATAACTCTGTTATTAGCCAACCGTGTGGACCAAGCAATTTCCTTGACCCACTACTATTTTATAACCATCTCCTTACTAGTCACCAGTAGCCCCCTAACTGCCAAAAGTAGTGAACACTTTTCACACTTGGTATAGCTCACACTCTGTTCTTCTGCCATTTGTACGCTTGCTCCTCTGAGCTCTCTGTTGCTGCTCTGTTACCATTTCCTCCCTGGACTCTCTTTTTTAGTTTTGGGGGTGGCGGGGGGTTCTTCTCCTGGCCACCCTCCAAACATTGGCATCCCTAAGGATTCCGTCCTCAACTCTCTTTCTTTCCCATTCTGTAAAATTTCCCCAATCTCAACTACCACATTGCTTTACATACTTTATCTCTAACTTTAGCTTAGGTATCTCCCTTAAACTCAGACCCATATATCCAACTTCCTATGAAAAATATCTCCATATACATATCTCTCAGGCACTTGAATCTGAGAAACAATATAGCCAGAGCCAAATTTATTATCTTTTGTTCTTGCTGCCTCCCCACTTGTCTTAGTCCATTCAAAACTGTAACAAAAATACCATGGTTGGGTGGCTTAAACAACAAACATTTATTTCTGGAAGCTGGGAATCCGAAGATCAAGGCTCTGACAGATTCAATTTCCAGTGAGAGTTTGCTTCCTGGTTCATAGTCACCTTCTTACTGTGTCTTCACATGACAAATGAGGAGAGGCAGTTCTCTGAGGAGAACTCTGAGAACAAATGAGGAGAGGGAGTCTCTTGTAAGGGCACTAATCCTATTCATAAGGGCTCCACCCTCATGACCTAAACACTTCCAAAGACCCCAACTCCAAATGCCATCACATTAGGGATTCTGTTTCAACATATGGCTCTGTCTATAACATCACTCCAATTTCCAATTCCTTCTCCTCTCTTTTCCATGCCGTCTAATAGCACTATCTAGTTACCCAAACCAGGATTGGTCCTAGATGCCTCCATCTCCCTCACCTTTACATATTCAAGCTATTGTTTCATCTTTTGTTTTCCATCTGTTAAATATTGTTCACATCTTCCCTTCTTTCTCCTATGTGCACTGCTACCCAGGTTAGACCAACCTCTTATTCTAGTGCTTTCTATAAGTAAGACTTCCATCCATTCTCTACTCAGCTTCCAGGGTGATCTTTTTCAAATGCAAGTCTAATTTCAACATGTTCCCAATTAAAATTATTTTATTCCTTATAGCTAGCTGACTATATGTTACAGTAGTCCTGGTATAATTGTTAATAATGCCTCTTTTTACTATGTATAATATATATATATGTATACATATAATGTAAAATATAAGTATATAGATATAATATGCTATATGTTACATGTATAATATATAACCATTCTACCCTTACCTTAAAGGATAAGGTCCAAGCCCATTATCATAATATGCAAGAGGCCTTTCACAATGTGAACCCCTTTACCCCTTCAGATTCATATCTAGTCATCTTCCCTCTTTCCAGTCATCTTGAATTACTTGCCGATTCTGCGTATGCTCACATTTTTCGTGTTTTCGTGGAGAAAATCATCTCCACTGGAGTCACTGTATAATCTCCATTTATCCTTTAAGACTCAAATATTAGATTTTCTGTGATACCTTACCTGAGCTCCATGACAACTCTAGGAAGAACAGACCACTTCTTTTGCGCATTTATTTCTTTTATATCTTAATGTCTTTCTTTCTTTCTTTTAACTGTATCAGTCTTTATGAAATTGTGATCCCCAAGAGGTGAGGAGCTAGGTCTTATTTACCTTTAGCTTCTCAACACATAGCACAGTGCCTGGCACAGAGAAAGTGCTTAATAAATGTTGAAAGAACAGATGATTGAATTAATGAACATGTCAGAAAACTCTTGTGGATAAGAGAATGGAAATGAGCAGAATTTTAAGGTCAAGGCAGTGAGTCAATGGTAACCTATGTAGGTTTATTCCACTCCCTGTGTCTAAGCTTTAATCTCCCAATTCAAATCCCATTATGTATGGAAGTCTTTGGCTTTGAAATATTACCACCAGTAAAGCTGCCCTCTGGCACTACTGGATTCCACAACAGGAGAACAGGGAACCAGCTGCCTGTAGGATTTTTTTTTTTCAAATTCAATTTTCAATTAAAACAGTAGGAAATTTCCATTTAAATAATTTTTGCTTTGTTAGAAGCCTGAAACCTGGAATGAGTCAATCTCAAAAACAAATAAATACCATCAATAATTTGAATTAGGAAGATTTACTCCCACCCACATAAGGCTGCTTATTTCTCTAAGAGTTCATTCCTTTCCCAGTGGTTTACTTCACTATTTCAAAGTTCTATGGGCCTTATTCCAAGAAGATCTTTGACTCCTTAAATACACATCAGAGAATCTTGAGAGCTAGGCTGGTCTTTGGAGATCCCTAGACCTACCCCTTCATTTTTACAGATGAAGAAACTGAAATCTAGAGAATGTAAGTACCCAAAATCACACTTACTGTGAAGCTAGGCCTTTCACTTCTCAGCTAGTTTCCTTCAACACCCCCATCGTTTTCAGAGTCAAATAAAACCAATTCAAATGAGGCAGTATAAATGTCAAATCCTTAACACGACCTAACTCCACCATTGCTAGAAATCTTGCATCACCGGAAACACTCTCAATGTTCCACCAGTCATTTTTCAAGAAGCTAGTTTGAGAAAAAGTCACGTCCTTTACCATGTGTATTTCTATCATGCATCTTTGTCCCCTTCCTCCATGCAATCCTCTCTAAAAAGAAGAGCAATTTGTGTTTCATTTCCATTTACAAACAGAACTGACAACCAAGAAATGACTCAAAGAACCTTACAGTCCTTTGGCCTGTAAGGCACTGTGCTTTATATGAAATAATCATCATCATTCTTTTAACTTCACCACTCTGGAATCTACCATCCTTCTCCCTCTTTAAGGTGATAATTATAGTAATGACCTCACCATCAGGTATTTCTCGGGAATTAATGATCAACTGAGGTTAATGGCCCACAGACTAGCCATGGTCCATCAACTCCACACAGCCTGTCATTAATCCCCAGGAAATGTCCTGCTTCCCAATTGTTATTGCTTAATTTAGACTCTTTTCATTCTCATCAAGCTTTTCAATATTGCTACATCTACCAAGAAGCTTTGTGTTTTATTTTATTAATCTGTGTCCTAATGGTTCAGCAAGAGTGGTTTCCCTAACTGATGATCAAATAAAACTAGAATGTACCTTATTAAAAGTTACCTTAAAAGCCATTAAATATCTCTAGACATTTTAATATTTATACATTTTATAAACAACTTTTAAATCAACAAAAGGAATAGAGTTCTGTGTCCTTAAGAGTATAATCCCAACTCTCTCTCCACTTTTCCCTTAGCCCTCTCTTTCCTTCACCTCACAGAATAAATCGAATCACTTTATTTATTTTTACAAGTTCTTCTCCCTGGTTGAAAGCAGTTTTAAACTCTAAATGGTGTCATAAGTTGTCTACAACACTAAATGTTACATATCCCTTACAAGCAGTTCCCAGACATTATACAGCCCACAGCACTGCCACCTCTTTTCCTTGCTATACCTGCAATGCTTCATTTCATTCAGAGATGCACAAAGCTTCACTGGCCCTCTTTTTTGGTTCATTTCCTTCTTCAGTTTGATGAATGGAGCTACAGCAAGGCTAAGAGAGGTAGGAGTATAAGGCATGGAGAGAGGTCTAAGGATAGCCTGTAACAATCCAGAGCTTTTTCAGCACCAAAAACAATTTTAAAAATCCAACCAGATCCCTATTATGAGAAAAAATATATTGTCAACAAATAGTATTTAATAAAAATGATATGTATATTGTCACATTTTCCTATGAGTACAAAGCATAATAAGGAAAAACTGTAGGGAGAAGAGGGAATCAGCAATTTTTGTGAATTCTGTAATAATTCTTTTAGTGCAAGTAGAACACAATAACAAATATTAAGTATTCAAAAACAAGTATAGTAAGACATACTCGTTTTCAAGAACACCCAGGAGCTATGAGATATAGTCTTAGGTCTGCTAGTCATTAGTTATATGACCTTTTACAAGTTATTTCTTTTTCTGGATCTCAGCTTCCTCATCTAGAAAGTAAGATATTACACTAGATAACTTCATTACTTTTCAACAATAACATTTTATGATTCTTTGAATCCATAATCAACTGTTAGAATAATCAACTGTCATAATAGAATTAAATTATATATGACCTGGATCTTTTTCAAAATGATTATTTTCTTCTACTCCAAGTTCATACATTTATTTATATATTTACTCATTTATCGAATATTAGAACACATATTGTGAGGTAAGCAGTGTATGATAGAGAAGGAATACAGTGGTGTAAAAAAAAACAAAAACAAAGAAACAAAAACAAAAAAGGTACATGGAAGTCAGTATGTGATCCCTGCTCCTATACCAAATGACTTACAATTTAATAAGGGAAGTAGAAAGTGATACTAACAATGACAGATGGAGGTAAGCAGTAAATGAAGAGGGTTAAAAAAAAAAAAAGAATAAAATGGACTTGGAGCAGGAGGTGTTATGGAACCTGGACTGGATCTCCCGACAGAAGAACCAAGCGGCACTCAGAGATCTTGGAGGATAGGAGGTTTATTTAATGCCCGCGGGCTCAGAGGAGAGTGATCTCCAAAGGTCTGAGCCCCAGCACAAAGGGGGTAATTTATACACTTCTATTTCCGCATAGTGGGCACTCTTGGCGAGTGCATGAAGCGGGGCAGGGAGAGGAACCCGGATTGGTGCGGAAGCAGAGCAGAGGGAAGAACCTGGAAGAGCCCCGGGGTAGGATCTGGGACTCCCTTGCTGGCTCAGTGGGCCATCTTAGGACACAGATTTTTCCTTATCAGAGGTAGTTGATAAGATGAGACTAGAAGAAGGAACTCGTCGTGTATTTAAGCTTTGGTTAGCCAGAGTCACTGAGAGAAAGAGGTGAGATTGGAAAGGCCAGCAAGGCTATGTCAAGTTGGACCTCAGAGTTCATAGTAAGGAGTTTGAGTCTTATTTGAAATGGAATGGGGAGCTATTCGAGACTTTTAATAAATGATTGTTAACCAGAAAATTAATTTTTGGCCTTCCCAAGAATATAAAAATAGTTTTATTCAACTGGAACATTGGGGATAGAAAGTATTTCAATTTACTGAAATTTGAACACATTTTAAAACTACACATTTAAACCTACCTGTGTTAGGTAAAGGGCAATGATAATTAGTTGAATTAGATCTTCTATGTCAAATTTATACTTATACAAAGAAACCTAAATGTTCTTACCCCTAAAGTGTGAAATAACTTTCACTATGATATATTTCACAATTATTTGGGAAGGGTTTAGAATTCAGTATAAGTATAATAGGTTTACTAAGGAAGAAGGGACTTAATCTGTACAAATATGCAGCCAACAGAATGTTCAAAGACAAGAGCGAGACCCAAGAGTCATTGAGGACATTACTGAAAAAAGGTGGGGAACTGTGTTTGGGCAGCCAAAAATCACTAATGACAGCAATAAACGAGCTTACCCTGGGTTTTAGAACTGTTTGGTATGCTCCAATCTACTATGTGAGATATAATCTTCAAAGAGAATTGATAAAAGCCTCAGCATTTGGGACTTTTAAACTCAAACCGAAGAACATATTAGGAAGGATTTTCAAGAAATCAGTTCTGCACTGGGAAGAAACTGAACTCCATGACATATTTCATCCTTATACTTTTCTACTGTTCAATAAAACTTTCAAGAATGGGGGAGGGATGTTATTCATAATTCTTTTTATCTTCACATATACAGGAGTTTTTTTTTTTCTCTCAAGAGTAACTATACTAGTACAACTAATAAAAGCGAAAATATAACTTGTATTATAGCGTTGGAATTTTAGATGTTCAGTGGGTAAGACAACATCAAAGAAATAGATACAACTTTCAATTGACTGGATCTTAAGGACTCATGAGTTTTTACCAAGACTGGAGGCAAATTATTTAGCTTTTTTATGGCTCAGATATTTCAACTGTAAAAATGGGAGTTCTAGGGGAAATCTATACAGCATGTTTACACATTAATCAATCTCTGATCTATGTTTATAACATATTTATAAACATATAACATGGTTATAACATAAATAAGTGATAAATGCATGCATTAATAAATAAATATATGCATACTTTGCAGTCAAAACTCTTTACCTAGGAAACTGGAACTGGTTGAAGTGAAAAGGGGAATGTATTAGCTCTTGTAACTGAAAAATCTAGAGGGTAAATTCAGGCACAATTGGATCCAGGAGCTCAAATGATGTTTCCTTAAGAAAACTCTGTGCATGGGGCACCTGGGTGGCTCAGTCGTTAAGCGTCTGCCTTCGGCTCAGGTCATGATCCCAGGGTCCTGGGATCTAGTCCCACATCGGGCTCCCTCCTCAGGGGGAAGCCTGCTTCTCCCTCTCCCACTCCTGCTGCTTGTGTTCCTGCTCTCGCTATCTCTGTCTCTGTCAAATAAATAAATAAAATCTTTAAAAAGGAAAAAAAGAAAACTCTGCATAGGTAGAGGGGCTGGGGTGGAGTGGGGTAGTGCTGACAAAGGGGAAGACATAAATATGTACTGGCCAAGAAAAAACAACAAAATGGACTGCCCATTTAAACATAAGTGTTTTAATATGGATTAAGTTCAGCTGCTAGTAACAGGGATCCAAATAAGATAAAAAAAAACACTGATTTCTCTTTTTCTAAGCAATACAGATGTAGGCAATCCTGATCTGTCTCGGAAGCTCCTCCATCATCCGGAAGCCAAGATACTTCTGGATTTCTACTCTGCCATCCCTATAGTGTGACTTTTGTCTTCATTTTTCAGGATGGAATCCTAACCAGTTACCCAAATTCCAAGTAGCAGGAAGGTGGAAGGAAGAACGGTGGCAATGGGACTCACAGCTATCTTTGACAGAAATTTCTTGGAAGCAGCCACCCTAAACTAGACTTCCACTTACTCTCTGGGCCATATTCAACTGCAAGGCATGCTGGAGCTTATAGTTCTTATTCTAGGAAGCCATGTATCACCTAAATGTTGGGGGTCCTAAGAGGAAAAGTAGGCATATGGGAGTAAGAAACTAAATCTTTGATATAACATTGGCATATAACACCCACAGTAAAACCTAAATGCCATGAGATCAGGAATTTTTGTCTGTGTTGTTCACTTAAATCCAGATTGTGAAATAGTTCTTGAAATTTAGTAAGCACTCAATAAACATTTGTTGAAAGAATGGATCAGGGTGCCTGGGTGGCTCAGTCAGTTAAGCATCTACCTTTGGCTCAGGTCATGATCCTAGGGTCCTGGGATCGAGTCCCACGTTGGGCTCCCTGCTCAGTGGGGAGTCTGCTTCTCCTTCCACCCCTCGCCCCTGCTCATGATCTCTCTCTCTCTGTCTCTCTCACACACACTTTCTCTCTCTCAAATAAATAAATAAAATCTTTAAAAAAAAAAAATGAATGAATCAGTGAATGCATACGTATGTAGAAAAACATGTAAAATGTGTTAATGGTAGCACAAGTTCACCAAAACTCCTTTATAGATTGCAACAGCTTAAAAGCAGTGTCTTCATCTTCCATCAATGATATGAATGAATGAAGAAAAGAAAAAAAAAAGAACCATGAGCTATAACATCATACAGATTTGGATTGATATCACAGGTCTACCTCTTACTAACTTTGTGGCCTTGGGAGATTGATCTGATCTTGCTAACTTTTAAGATGTAAAATTAGGTATAATCTAGACTTGAAAGAATTTACTTGAGTTAGAATTTGAGAAAACACAGATTATGGTACCTGACACATAATAAATTCTCAGTAATGGTCACTCCTTTTCTGTTTTCAATTAAATTCTGTATTGCCATAGAAAATTTGGCCAATTACCCAGTTCTCTCCAAGATAACCTTCAAAAGAATCCGTGCTTCTGAATGTTATCCTTGGATAGGGTTGTTTGGTACTCACAAAATGTAAAAGTAGGTACTAGAAATCTGAGGTCTACAACTTTTTAGCCCAAATCTCACTTTGGTAGATTGTTCTGTACAAACGTACTCATGTTAAAGCCCTCAAAGGGAGCACGAGTAATGAACAAAGCCCTTGAAAGGAATGTTAAATAATGGAACATGTCTCTCTCAATCATGGGCATATTTTTGTTTTTACATATATATAGACAGGTAAAATAAAACATTTTCTTGATTATGTTTTCCAACTTGTCATAGTGTGGTAGTCTAGTACAAAATTCTAAACTGGAGAAACGAAAACAACAGAGCTATGGAGAGATAATATAACGTAACTTGCTTCCTTAAAAATACAAGCAGAGAGTAAAACATGAACAAAAAAGTTGGCCTAATTTTTAAAAATCATTACATTTTTGTTTGCTTTAATTGATATAATTCTAAAAAGAAAAAAAAAGGATAATTGAGTAAAGTAAATGAATCCTAGTGAAGATACATTTTATCTTTCAGGAGTCGTCTGAAGAAAGATTCATGGCTAAAGATAATCATGAAAGGTTGAATTTACTGGAAAAAAAAATGAATTTTGAATTAGGTCAAGCATTCCTTCAAAGCAGTAGATACACTTAAAAACATCCAACCTGTCAACTGAAAATCAAGTAACAGTGTTTTCACTGCCACTATGAAGTAAACTAAAAAGAACCAAGAAAATAGTCAGAGCCGTGAAAACTAAAAATTGCTTTTAGGATTTATATTTCCCCATTCTTCTAAAAGCAGCATTTAATAAAATAATCTGGTTCTTACTCCAATTCAATCATAATAAAACAGAGATTCCCCGACCCAATTTTCTATCATGTCTTCACTGAGTATTAAGCACCTTTCATCCTTAGAACCAGGGTCTTATTACCAGAAAAGATATTTACACAGAAGCCCAATAAGTGTTATGAATTTTGAGGGAAAGCAGTAATGACTTCCCTCTTCAGCCACTTGTGTGGACAGCACATAAATTGTTATCGTTCCCTGGGAATTCGCTTCTTCAGAGTTTGTAAAGCTTTTGTTGCGGTTTTGTTTCTGGATCAAGGAGAGCAGAGAGGGAGCTGGGTCTTGCTGAGTGCTTACTCTGTGCTACACACTTCACAAACATCACATTTTATCCTCAAGCAACCCAAGCCAACTGATGTTATTGTTCCCGTTTTACATTTGGGAAGTTGATATTCCAAAGGCAATGCGACTTGCTAAAGATAATCCATCTAGGAGTGGCAGAACCTGATCAGGCAGAGCTCAGGTCTGTGGGCTCCGCAGCCCCGTCTTTCCAATGAAGCAATGAAACAATGCAACTTCCCCAGTGTAGAAAGCTAAGGACAGTTAGGAAAAAGATACACTCTGCCAGGAAGAAGGGAAAGGCCCTCTTGTCAGATAGGTTATCATTTTGGCGAGTAGCTCGAAGTAGTGAGTGGGCCTAAGCAAAGGATCTGTAAGAAGTTTAGTTAAGCGAGGCAAATTTTCAATCTGTCACAAAACTCTCTTTATCTGCCCTCCCGTGTATCCACACCCAGATCTAAACTTGCGATTCCAGGGATATTTCATTGATCAGATATTTACAAATATTTTACTTCAAATGTGCCACCAAAGCATTAACAAGCATTGGATTTCATTTGGACAGCTCCCTTCTTTCTGCAGTCATAATCGTAGTAAACACAGTGCTAAGAGTAATATCTTCCTCTTGTTGAGAGCTTACTAGGCGTTATGCTAAGGGCATTTTCAACATTATATTAATTAATCTTCAACAAATTTTTCAGGTAAGAAGTGTTATTTCTCCCTCTAAAAGGCACAGGCAATATATTTGATACAATACACAATTAAATAATAATTTAACAATAACACAATTAAACAATAAGAGTTTAAACAAACCAGTAGAGGTCGCACAGCTGGTGACTGGCAGTGTGGAGACTGGAAATCGGTCTGTCAGACACCCAAATTCTCTGTGTCTCCAGCACATCTGGATCCCCTCTGTCCCCTACCCTCACCTCTTCCCAAGGATGGGCTTAGTCAGGCTTCAGAGTGGGCACCACAGAATTTTGGCCAAGAAACTTTCTCTAATTTATACATTAATTATTTTATTTAAGTTATACCAAAAGAATTTTTTCTTCTTTCAGTATCCCCTTTTATTGAAACCAGCTTTTCTCCTTTTACCACCTTTCTGGGCCCTACATAATCTAAAAAATGTTCTTGATATTTTAAAGTATTTGTTAAACCCCAAGGTAAGATGGAAGCTTCATTCCCAGTGTCTCTTAAGCAATCTGTTTCAGAAACAAAAAAGACCACTCACAAGAGAGACAAAAATCTTTTCCTATTCACCTTCTTCATTTATCTCCTTTGGAATGTTTTCTAATTCCTTTGTTAGGGGGGTGTCTTAGTATCTTTCCCCTTTTATTACATTAGCAGTTTCTCATTTATTTTCAGCCTTCTCTTGTTATCAGCATTTTTTTCCTATCTTAAAAGCAGAGTTATGAATTTTCTGTCCCTTTAGACTTTTTATGAGATAGTAAAAATCTAACTCCATGGAGACTTTTACCTTATTCAATTTTTTACTCAGCTTGCATGTCTGAATCAAATCATTCCAGTGTTAATTGATTGGAAATACTGGTTTACTAGTTCACAACTAGAAATAAAATGTGGTGGATTCAACTTTGTCCCTCAGGACCCATATCACCAAATCCTTGTTGGGAACTCTATTTTTTAGAGAAGGTAAAAAAAGAAGCAGCTAGATGAATTGCGTTGGTGTGTCACGTCAATGGATGGGTGTCAGAAATGTGGAATACATTTGTCTTTCTTCACAGAAGCTCTGGACACTGTTGTCCTGTGATATGAATCTCTAAAGTAATGAAAGAAGCTGGCTTTTACATGTTTCACTTGACAATCTCCTTCTCACTTTCATAATGTCTCTATTTATACATTAGAGGGAGTATCTACTAATGTCCCACATTTTAAAATCAGAATATTGTGTAACTTTGAAAATCAACTGACACATTTTAAAGCACATCGTTGGGTGAAGAAAATATAACCTCTGTTATTGATGGAAAATTTTCCTGCTTCTCCTGCCAGTCATCCTGATGACTTGAATCACTCACAGGAAGACTTCCTTTTAACTGCTGAGAATATCCTAATTTGGGTTTAAAGGGGTTTCTAAATTACTTGTATTTCCTATTCACATGTGGAGAGTAAATACTCTATAGAAACTTGAGACTTGCTTGTAAAATTAAAATGAAGCGAGCAATGTTTCAATGGTATGACTTCCTTAATTATTTTCTTTTAACCAAGTGAAATAGAAGTTCATCGGTTATATCTCAGGTACTCCCGTGAGACTAAAAACACTTAGCAGCCAAAGTAAAAAACTGTCTTAGGTGGGAGGTTTCCAGTCACATCTTTGAGATAAATCAACCGGAAAGCCTCAAGAAACAAGACTAGGGTATTAGCTTATTGGTTTGGAATCATCTGGCCGCAGGCCCTAATATATAGCTTCTAGAAAGTCAAATATGGACAGCAGGTAGTTTCATTTGTGGCAGATCCCAGCTGAAAAAGAGGGAAACTTCTGTTGTTGTCATGGATAAGCTGATATTTCTGTCACCCTTGCCAGCTTCAAAACCCATGTTAAATCCTTGCTATATAGAACATTCATGTGTTTAGGATTACTGTAGGAAGATCAGAGCCCTAAATATTCACTAAGTGGATTCCAATAGATGATCTGATGTTAGGACTTCAGAGTGCCAAAACAGAGGAGGAAAAAATCAAATCTATCTGCCCTTTTCTCCCCTGAAGATCCTCCATTTTTCAAGACCTGAGACAGTAATAACAGGAGTAACAAATGCTTTTTTTTTTCTTTTAATAAAAGGGCAATTAGCACACCTTAAAATCTCATTTACAGGGCTCTGTGGGATTTTTGGCCTTAGTCCATGTGTCCCATGTTCTCTAGTCTTTAAGGATTACGTTTTCCCCAAATGTGTTCCATATTCCCAAGTAATTATTTGAAACCCCACCCTGCATGACTTCAAAGTCAAATATTTTTGCCAAATCCTCCTCTCCACTGAGGTTCCTCTTATATGTCAATAAATAATTAGTGAAATAGAAAGGCATGGTGTTCTGTACATAGTAATGGATACAACAAACACTTTTGCAAAAAATAAAAGCAGAGTTTAAAGGCTATGTCATTCTCACTGTGATGCTTAAATTGCCCTCCATGCCACCCTGAAGTGGAATGACTCACTCCTCTGTGCTCCCGGGAGGCAATGTCCATTTCTCTGTCATATACAGTACTTAGCACAGTGAAGTAAGGAGGTTTGGGTTTATGTCTTTCTCTCTTCCTACAAGACCCTACAAAACACACACAAGACTTCATAGACTTGACACCTAGCACAATTCCTGGCATATCAACAATGCTCAATAAATTTATTGATTATTTATTTATTATAAATTCATTTTTCATATATTTTATGTTTGAAGGGAAGTCCTAAGAGAGTTAGAAGTTTAACTTCTAGTGACTGTAAAGTCTTTATTTGTGATAGACAAGTTATCTCAAATTTGATTTGCTGATAGACTAAAATATCATAAATTTCTCCCTCTTACTAGATTCTTGGAGGGCAAGTTTGCCTCAGTGACTCTGGTTTTTCACATTCATGGGGGAGTCAGAATCACATCGATTGGTCACTTACTATGTGCTAAGTGAGAAAGAACAAGAGAGAGAAAGAAAGGAAGAAAGATATCCATTTAATCCATTTATCAACAGTGCAAGGTAAATGTTAAATATGAGAGAAAATATACTGAAAAAAAATAAAAGGATTTACTGTACAAATTATAAATTTTCATTTAATTGAGATTCTATATTTTTTAAAACAAGAACTCTCACATTATTTGTTGTTATTTATTTCTATCTCATATCAAAACATGCTTCAGGTCTATTTCCTTATGCATATATTTTTCAATCTGCATTTTGGATTTTCTTTAAAGAGAGAAACAAAATATTTATGCACAAAATTACATTACATAGTCTTGCCTCATGTTGTACATGGTCACAAATTAGTTCACTCGCAGTCCCTCTCTACCTGAATGTAAATCCTCTAGGTCACTGTTTTTCAAATGTTTTATATAGCCTCAAAACCTTTACCTCAGACCAAATCTTACCATAATCATTAAAAACAAAAAATTGCCCACATGTCTCCACTTCCCCAGGCTGCTGCTAGGGCTCATTGTGGAGTTGAGAGCTGTTGTCCTCAAGACCAAATTGATTCCTAACAAGAAATGAGGCTTTCAGAAAATCTCCCAGTAAGTAAACATCAAGCCCAGTGTCATAGACATTTATACCTAAAACAACCAGGAAAAGTTTATTCACTCTAATTAGTTTATTTAAATAACTCCTATATTTCCATGATGATGAAAATATACATTGGTTCCCTTGAGTCTGTAAAAGGTAAAAATGAGAAAATTAAGCAGTGACTGAAAATTAATGTGTTCAATTATTCTTCTAATTTTGACTCTTCTAATTTTGTTTGGTTCCCTGGAATTGTCACTGTGATACAGTCTCACTGTGCTACAAATACACAAAACCTCAGTGTTAGGATACACAAAGAGCAACTCCGTAGCAAATAATAAGATTTGTATTTCAGTTTATAGCTTACAAATTTCTTTCACATGATATTTAATCCTTACCAATCCTTAGCATCAAGCATCCCTATTTGCAGATAAAGAAACTAAGGCTCTTCACTGTGACTGACATAAAACAGCCAGTGACAGGAGACTCAGGATTAAATTTTTGATTTCCAGAAAAGCAAATGCTTTTCTACTATGTATTTTAAAGAATAATTTTCAAAAGGGTAAAATCATGGGCACCTGGGTGGCTCAGTTGGTTAAGCGTCTTCCTTTGGCTCAGGTCATGATCCCAGGGGTCCTGGGATCAAGTCCCACGTCGGGCTCCCTGCTCAGCAGGGAGTCTACTTCTTCCTCTCCCTATACCCCTCCCCCCTGCTCATGCTCTCTCTCGCTCTCTCTCTCAAATAAATAAATAAAATCTTAGAAAATAAAAGGGGTAAAATCATGACCCTCAGGCAAATAGAAAATAAACAGATGTCAAATGTTTAATATAATTCATGAAGTAAGATGATAAAACCAGTCTAAAAATCATTTAAGAAGCTAGGTGTAAATAGGCAATTTAACAGATGTCCAAGTTAGATACAAAACTGGTTAATGTCTGACATGGCCAAAATTCAAAACTCTTGGGGTTATCTTTTTCATCACACCAAAGACATTTACATCTCTACCAGACAAAACTCCACAAGTTAACTATTGCTGAAACATGCTTTTAAAATAGCCCCCTAAATAAAAGGTTAAGCTCAGCTCTGTTCAGAGAGAACACCTTGTATTTCTTTTTGCTTATTCTACGTTTCAGATAACTTTTCTGACATTATATTATAGCTGCTTTACTGTAGACAGAAGAAAACTTAAAAACACACTGCTGTGAATTTTCAAATAATGGGAAATTGGCTATGAAATGTTGAGAAATTATAGTACAGAGCAAATTTGGCCTGAAGGCATTAGGAATAGTAGCTATTAATTTTCAGCGCGGGAATCAAGAGTGTCTGCCTAAAAGGAAGAATTGCAAATAATGCTAGGCTTGGAAAATAACAGCTACAGCCATAAACCAAAAGTTTGTCTTTATGAATCCATTTTCATTTACTATTTCACAGGTTTCCTGCTTTGTGCTGAGCAAAGAGAGTGCTCAGATAAAAAAAAGACAAAGTTCTTGCCTGCCCCCAGGTGCTCCCAGAACAGCAGGAAGCTAGTTCTTCAGCAATCACCTAGTTGTAAGAGGGAAGCTCCTGTGGAAGCACAGGGGAGGGGCTCCAGTTGGGAAAAGAGGTGAAGGGATTAGAAAAGGCTTCCTGGAGGAAGCAACCAGCCCCTTAAGCAGTGGTTTGAAGGAAACACAAAAGTTATCCAGGAGAAGGGAGGGGAGTACTATGGGGAGGAGATGCATGGGCTTTCAGACTGTTCTGTGTTAGGGAGCAAGAAGTGAGGGTGAAGTTAGCAATGAGAAATGAAGTTAGGGAGCCATGAGGAGGGAGACAAGTTAGGGGTTTCTCTGTTCTGCTTCATTTTGTAGGCAGAGGAGGCTAGTGTAGGATTTTAAGCTGAGAAATATAATGGTTTACCTGAGTCTCCGGGGGTAGGATGAAGAATGGATTTAAGGGAAGGGAACAGAGACAGGGAGACCAGTTAGGAGACTAATGTGGTTATAAGATGAGGAGGTGATAAGGGAGGTAAGAAAAGTGATCCAAGACTGTAATAACAGGTTGGGGGAAGATGTTTCCTGAGGACGCTCCCCTGACCAGCTCCCTTTCAGCTCACTGTTTCCCTCTTTGACAACAGAGGAAATGGTTTTCTGCTGCATGGGTGGCTTAGCTCCAGGAGCACCATCACCAACCAGCAGCAGGCCTCCCTCAGCTCCCAGGGCAGCCTCTACCGTCCCCACCAGCCAGCTGGCACCGAGCACTGCCACTGCTCCCCTCCTGTCCCACTCTCCGACCTGAAGCCACTTACATCTATTTCTTTTCTTCATTTCCTAGTTTTCACACTCTGGGCTCTATCAAGGACTTCAGAAAGGAAGCACTTGTTCATAAAGAGCCACCTATTTCCATGCCGAAGACAAAGAAAGGTAAGCAGCTTTATTCAGCAATTTCCTCACAATTAGCCATTTCTTTCTCAGGGTCAAAAACATTTAATTGGCTTTGAAACCCAAATGACACTCCCAGGAACTTACTAGGTACTTCATTTTTAAAGTGAGGGAGGCGGGGAGAAACACACTGCTTTAGACTCCTAAGAAAAGAAATGGAAATCTCTTTTCTCCACCCAATTCCATCAGCTCTCTCTGCCTTAGTTCTTCCCTGAAGTTTTCTGTCTTGACACCCCCAAGATAAAGGAAAAAAAAAATGTTAGCTTGATTGTTGTTTGTTCTTTGGTTTTCTTTTCTTTTCTTTTTTTCTTTTTTTTTTTTTTTTTTTTTGTCTTTTCAAGGTACTTATCCAACTCAATAATAGTACTCATGCGTCTCTTGACACTTAGAGTTGAGATGTGCGGAAATAAAAGCACACAAACCCACTTGAAATATAGAAACATCCCATGGGTGCTGAGAACCTCAAAGATGCTTTCTAATTTTGTAACCTTCAAGTCTTGAGACCTTTAATTAAGAAAGGATATAAATATAACAAATGTAGAAGAATTCCTTGAAGTTTAAGATAGGGACCCCAAGATTATAGCAGGGATAAAATCTGTGCCTTGAAAATCCTTGATTGACTCCACTAATGAGAGCCTGAGATTTCTTCCTCATAACCCCATGCTTGTCTCCCGATTAATTTCCTTCCAGTACTTAATCTTCAGTGCATGACACTTTAACCACTAAGCTTATTATTCTAAAAATAGTATTCTAGCTACACCATCTTAGCAAATACATACGTGAAGATCACATTTCTACAAGATTTCCTTAGGTGTTTAATCAGACTTGTACAAAACGCAATAAACAACCACACTAACAGAGATAAGTAGTTTTTCATCCAGCTAACTGCTATATGTGAAAGGACATTCACATATTTTCCTACTCTGGACCTTCACCGGAATTGATAGATGTTCTTTTATGGGAACAAAGAGGAGAGTCACTGTTTCCATCTGAGAGCAATAGTGTATCTCTATCTATACAAACATCAAGGTAGCTTATTCTACACCACCTTGGGCTGTGCCTTGTCAGTGAATTTTTATGACAACTTCTAAGATAAAAATAAATTATGGAGGATTTTATCAAGACTCTAGGTTAAGAAATTCATTATGCCAGGGGAACAAGGCAAGAGCCAGGCATAGAGACAAAATCAGAAGGAACAATTTAGATTTGGTAATAAGATGAGATTTATGTTTCAATCCTTTTCTCTCTGTTGGCAGTGTTAGGTGAATGGATACAGAGGAAGACATTTCAGTTCACATAAAACCTTTACTAGGAGAATGAGACATCATAACACCTCACAGTAGTCTATGGAAAGCACAGTACTTGCAGTGGTGAATGTGGTTGCCTCAGTGTATCAGATTTTCCTAAAGTTATACTGTGATGCCTGCTATTACCACCTGCTGCAAATACTGCCCTGCTTCCCCAGGCACACTGCTCCCTCCTTCACAAGCGGAAGATACAAGTGGCTGGAATTTAAAATGAGCTTGGCTCCTTGCCAGAATGCCCAGGCATATGTAATCAACAGGAAAAACACACCGACCTTGGATGTTTCCTTCAGCAGTCTCCTAAATGGAGGTTCTTACCTCACTCTCTGCCCCCTAAAGCCCCACCAGTTACACATAAAATTTTTGAGGCAGCATTGTTAAATAAATTTCTCAAAAAATCAGATCTCAGTGGCTTGTTACAAGATACCCTGAAACTTTTTCTCTTCCTTAACACTGTCGCTTTTTAACCCCGGTGGTTCATGTATGAAACAGAAATCATTTCATAGTCACTTCACAAGTCTGGGAAAGCACAAACACAGGTTAGTGATACTGTGCTGTCAATATTTTTAAACGCCAATTCTAAATAGGTTCCAGAGTAAGTATTTACACTTTCTTGTGTATTGTGCAAGGACCCCTGAAATTGCAATGCTTAATTATGTGACAACTATTTTAAGATGGTCAGAAAATACCACAGTCCTCTGCCTTTAGCCTCTTACCAACTACAATAAAATAGAGCAAAAAGACGGAACGTGTGTAAATTGAAAACTCTCTTGGTTGTATATTGCCTAACACAACACATTTGCAAAAAACTCATCCATGTCATCTCTAGACCTCTAGGTCATTCTTTCTCCAGTCAAGTCTCTGTCCCCAACTCTGGGTTTTATTCTCTATCTCCAAGTCCAGCATTATCCTACAAGCAAGATGCAATATGCACATGATGGCTCAACTTGATTTTTTGCTTCCTTGTCATCTCAATCTCCAGGGACATTCTCTTTCACTTGCAAGCAGCCATCCACTTTATGTCCATATTATAGAAATTGACTCCTCCACTTCTGGAGTGATAATTTTAGACATCCCACTCTCTTACCACAACTTTGCAACTTTCCAGCATTCTTAAGCATCAGTACAAATAAACTGTTTTTCAGGATCTCCAAACTCCAGACCACTCTTCCCTCTGTCTTTATTAATCCCCTAAAGGTTTCATTTTCCTATTCAGGTTACTTCGCCACCCCCAAAAGACTGTTGACCATATCATCAATTTCCTTTTCCTATTGCCTTTCTGTGTACCCACCTGGCAAAACCAGAAAATCCAGCATCTGCCAACCTATGCAGATTGTTGCCAACATTGAATAATAGTCACTAATCTCAACTGGGAACTCAACATGGTCCAGATATTATGCTATATTTCTCTGGTTAGCACTCTCTCCAATTCTCTACTGTCGCTATTTCAAACACGCTGAAACTGAGCAGACAGTACTTGCCTGAGATACAGACGCTGGGGTGATTGGCATATAGATGGTAAGTGAAGCCATGGGAGGGGATGCAACTGCCAGAGAGAATGTGAGGAATGAGAAGGAAATGGGCCTAGAAAAGAGTCCTGAGTAACTAACACTATTAATGTAGCAGATGTCCCGTAAAAGGGAAAGGTGATTTTCAAAAGAAACTAACAACAAATGGCCAAAAATGGAGGCGAAAACCAAAGAAAATATGGTGCCAGAAAAATAAAGTGAAGAGATTATTTCAAGAAGGAGGGGTCAGTAAAAATGTCCAACATTACTGATTGACCAAATAAATACTAAGGACTTGTCCTCCACGTTTAAAGGCAGAGATATCATTGATAACCATGGAGAAGGAAGGTTCGGTGGGAAAGTGGGGGCAGATGCCAGATTTCATCAGGTTTAAGTGTAAAAAGGAGGTGAGGAATTAGGGAGGAGTGTAATCATTTCTGACAAGAAGTTTGGCCAGGAAGGTAGTGGGTGGGAAGCATGGGCTTGGGACAGAGGCTGGATAGTACTAAAAATCTACTTTTTAAGTATTTCAGAGTGACAGGAAAGTCTACAGAAACTGTCTGAGATTTCATCCAAAGATAGAGAAAGAAACAGTCCACACAGCTGAATTGAAAAGTGCAGTGGTGAGAGAGATATAATTGTTTTCCGTGTGTGTCAGTCAAGTTCTGCTTGTTCCAAAGGCTTTACACTTTCAATCCTTCGGTCATTTCTTTTGCTGTTGGCATATGCTCAAACTCTTTACGTGGATTTAAGCCCCTTGTGAACCTGGCGCCTTCCTGGCTCTCCCTTAGGAAGTCACCACTCTTCCCCAGACTCCTTGCTCCAGCCACACAGAACACCTGGTAGTTCTCTGAATGTTTGTCCTGCTCTCTCTCACCCCCATGGCTTTGTTGAGATACAAAGTTCCATCTGCCAGGAACTATATCTCCACTATTTCCTGGCCAACTCATAAACTGCCTCTCGTTTTACAACTGCTTCCTCAAAGGAAGCCTTTCCTGTTCCTGCCAACAAGATCCAGGGTCCAGCCTCCACACTCCCAGAGCATCCAGCACTTCTTTTTTTTTTTTTTTCCGAAGAATTTATTTATTTGTTTGACAGATAGAGACATAGCGAGAGAGGGAACACAAGCAGGGGGAGTGGGAGAGGGAGAAGCAGGCTTCCCGTGGAGCAGGGAGCCCGATGCGGGGCTCAATCCCAGAACTCTGGGATCATGAGCTGAGCCGAAGGCAGACGCCTAACGACTGAGCCACCCAGGCGCCCCGGATCCTGCACTTTTTTATCAAACTTCTTTCATATAATATTCTACAGCTATGTCTGCCTGCCTCCACTACACATTTAAATTCCATGAGAACAGAGATCCTGTTTTATTACCATTCTATCTCCAGAACCTAGTATATTGCTTGACATGTAGTTGCTCGATAAAAACATGTTCCAAAATAACAAATTGTCATTTTAAGGAAAAGCCCAATAAAAACATTCATTTAATCACATAAGAATTTTATTCAATATTAATTGAGATTCTTGAAGAGTATTTTACCTATTGCTACTAAGGTTTAAAACATTTTCAATGACTTCTAATACTTCTTACCTTACATTAATCTTTTTTATAATACATTTCATATTCTAAAATATACATAATTTATTTGTTCATCGTGCTTACTACCAGGATTACCTCTCTAGAATGCAAGCCCTATGAGGGCAAAGACCCTTTTCTGTTTACTCCTTGATACATTCCCATGTAACTATGTCCAGGAACATGAATAAATAAAGGAGTGAATGAAGTATATGGGTAGTGTTTCTATATGTTCTTTTCAGTAATTAGGAATTTTATAATACATTATTTTTACCCCATACACATCTGAAAAGTGTGTAAAATAACTGAAAGATTCAAACGTAGTGCAACCTAATTCATTTATATTTCAAATAAATTGAGTCCACCCAAAAGTAGCAGAGCTAATTCCTCCAGTAATTACATTTGAGGCTATTACAATTTTTGGACAATAGATTCAGCATTAAGTTTTTCAGTAGATAAAGTAAAGCAGGACACCAGTATATTACATTGTTTTTATTTCCCTAACAACAGAAAGGATAAAACTTTCAGCCGCAGAGTCAAAACTGCTCTCGCAACTGTCCTCATGTAGGAATTTATGGCAACACTCCTTGTATAAAGTACATGGAGTCTTACAATGGATAATATCAAAACATTACATTTTTTTTAACCAAAAGCATAAATAAAATGGGCAAGAGGACAGGTCTCACATCAACAGAAGGCATACCATTTTATCACAACTCAGCAAAGGCATTTTTGTAAATGTCTGATAAAATAGAGTCCAGACACTCTGCTTTTGATAGTCTAACAATGCAGAGAAAGATGATCTCTGTTGATTAAAATAAGAATAGAGGCAAATTAACTTCTATTGTAGAAGTTTAAGAGACAAATTTAAACACATAGGTGGCTTACACTTTTTAAAAATAATTTTATCATATTGAAAAAGCAGTACTTCTTTATTGTTCAAAATTTGGGAAATAAAATAATGTACACACACAAATCACCTGAAATCCTGCCACTCCAAGAGAACTTCTTTTGGTAATACATTTCCATTTCAACCCAACACACACACACACACACACACACACACACACACACACACACCACAGAGTCAGCTACATGTAAAGTGAAATCATAGCTCTCCCTTAAGATTATGATTTACCATATATATATACTTCATTACATGTATTATACATTTTAACTAAAATAAGATTATAACATGTGCAGTGTCTTATCATCTGCTTTTTTCCCTAATTATAAACATACCATGACCACCGTCCACTTCAGGCCAGGGGACATGTGCTTTTAGGCAGATTATATATTTATATATATAGTTTCTCACACTTCCTTACTAGTGATTCATTGTGACCTCAAAATTCGACACTATACAGCATAGAACAATATAAACTGAGCCTGAAAATGTTTTAGATTCATTTAATCCAACTATCCCCTCCCTTCAAAGGAGTAAAGGAACATCAGTGAGTCTTTGCTATTACTTTGCGTTTTCAGCACAGCATGCCACTAGGCCATCCAAAATATTTTACCTGCAAAATATACCCCCGAATAACTAAATAAGTTAATCTGTTGACTAATATGGCCTAACTTTAAAAAATAAAATATGCCCTCAGAGAATACTAATCTTAGGGAATTCCCTTGAGATAACTATGCAGTTTTACCTACCCAATATCCTTTATATATTCAATTTCTTTTTGTTCCTATATCATCAAAGTATGGTGGAAATTTTGAAACCATATCTCTAATTTAAACATTATGTGTTTATATTCATTTTTAAATTTCAAAATCATTATCCAAGAGCATGTAGTAAGTAGACCCACTTCTCTGAATTGTTACCCCGTTATCTCAAAAAAAGGTATTAAAAGCATAGCAGTAAGATGCTGCCTGATAGATATAATTTGGAATCATATCTTGTGAGACCATTTCTGACTGTTTTGATTTTAGCAGCAGTATTTGGGGACATATTTAGAAATACACATATACCATATAAATAATTAATATATAATAAAATATGTATAGAGAAATATATATATCATACAAATATAACACTAAAATTTTGAAGTTCTAAAATCTGACCACACAGATGACTTTTGTGTGTCTTTTTTTTTTTTTTTTTAATTTTTATTTATTTGACAGAGAGAGACACAGCGAGAGAGGGAACACAAGCAAGGGGAGTGGGAGAGGGAGAAGCAGGCTTCCTGCGGACCAGGGAGCCCGATGCAGGGCTCGATCCCAGGACTCTGGGATCATGACCTGAGCTGAAGGCAGACGCTTAACGACTGAGCCAGCCAGGCACCCCAACTTTTGTGTGTCTTATCAGTGGCTAATGATTTGATGCGCACTGAAACATCCCTAAGCTATTCTGGTAATTTCATCAGTAAAATGGCTCAGGGAACATTTGTGATCAATATAACTGTGTCCGAATCTAAATCATTTTTTATATAAAAGATTATTTTGAGAAACTCAGCCCTGCAATTTAGGCTATTGAGGAAAAAGGGTAGCATATATTCCTAAACAATGTTTAGTAAAATGATTGGTCTATCTATCTGAGATAATAAAGTATCTCAGTTTTATAAATGAGATCGAGTATAATTTATATGAATTTTGAAGAAATTAATTTGAGTCAATGGGTTAGCAAGGGAAAGGGATCAGTGTTTATGTTAGCTTGGGTGGCTATCATAACCAAATAGCTTAGATTGGGTGGTTTAAACAACAGAAATTTATTTTCTCACAGTTTTGGAAGCTGAAGTCTAAGATCAGGGTGCCAGGCCCGTCAGGTTCTGGTGTGACTCTCTTCCTGGCCTACAGAAGGTTGCCTTCTTGGTGTGTCCCCACATGCTTTTCCTTAGTGCATTCAATTTTTCTTAAGGTAGAAACTGTGTTGAGAAAAGACCTTGATAAACTTTTGGAATAGAAGGTGAGTACTGAGCATATAGATATCATCAGGGGCCAAAGCAATGTGAGGGAACACAGCTTATTGCTTGAGAATAGGAGCAAATTTGTTTACCTCCAAAGAAAGGAGAAATGAAAGACGGAATGGCAGGAATGGCTGGAGACTGGAGGGCGAGGATCAGAGAAAATCCCCATGAGTTAGGAGAGTGGGTATGGTAGGCAGAATAAGGTGTGTGCCACCCATTCGACCACTGAGATATAGAGATATCCATTCCTCCACACCTTCGAATTTGGATTGGCCGGCAGTTCTCTGATGGATAGGCCATGACAAAAGTGACACCACAACAGTCATAGCCTTAGGTTTTAGGAAATATTGGCAGATTCCACCTAGTTCTATTGGAGTCTTCTCTCTTGGAAGACTCTTTCTCAGAACCTAGTCACCAGTGCTGTGAAAAGCGCAAGTCACATGCCAGCAACTTATAGATGTTCCGGTTGACAACCCCAGCTAAACTCCCAGCCAACAGCTCGCATTAACTGTTTGCCATGTGAGTGAGCCACCTTGGAGATCCAGTCCATAAGACTTCAGAGAACTGCACCTTAGCTGACTCTACTTGCAACTGCATGCAAGTAGGCCAAGCAAGACCTTCCTAGCTGACCCCAGTCAATCCACGGAACTGAGAAATAACAATAAATCTTGTCATCCACTAAGTTTTGAGGTGGTCAATAGGAAGAGATGCTTTGTGTTCACTTTTTTAAAAAATATTTATTTATTTATTTATTTATTTTAGAAAGAGGAAAACGAGAGAGAGAGTGTGAGCAGGGGGAGGGACAGAGGGAAAGAATCTTAAGCAGACTTCCCACTGAGCCAGGAGCCAGACTCAGGGCTTGATCCCAGGACCCTGAGATCATGCAATCAAGAGTTGGATGCTTAACCTATGAAGCCACCCATGTGCCCTGATTAGTGTTCACTTTAAGGTTGTTTATATTGTTACAGTGAAAATCTCATCTGGCTCCCCACAGATAAATGTTTAGAAATATCTACTATGTGTATGTATGTGTTTGGTATCAGGAGGATGGTTAATGGAAATATGGAAATTGTGGAAGGGGCTGAATTTCACATCCAGGATAAAAGGAAACATAAGAACATACATGGAAACAGAGAGTAGTGGTAACCATGAAAACACAAACTCACTGGGGAATTTTCTGAAAACATGTAGAGTTATTTAACTTCTGCAGGATGTGGTATTGGGGTTCTCAACCATTCTTAAATGTCAGGGAGACATCAGCTGACATAAGATTCATCCATTTCTTTAGATAAGGGGCAATCAAAGCTAAATTTCATATATCTACAATTCTGTCTTACCTACATATCGTCAGGGCCAAAGCCATGCCTAGCACATGATAGGTGCTCATAAATGTTTATTGGTTTTTTGGCACAGAGTTAAGAAAGAAGATAACATAAATGACTTCATTCCTTATGTCTCAATAGACTGACAATAAAATTTGAGGTACTCCCACTCAATCTTTTCCTTCATATCCCAGAACATTACTTCTTCAAGAATGAGACTATATGATAGAATAACAGTAAGTGTGAGTGGGAAATGTGATTTACTAACAATCTGTTAGTAAAGATAAAGAATATGGAGACTGATGATTAGATAGTCAATATACTGGCACCCAGTTCAAAGTATTCACCTATATTTATTTTCTTCTAAACTTATTCATGAATCCATCATTTGTCTTAAAAGAATGCAATGATAAAGCAATTTCAGAGGGTGTTGTAATATTTGGTTGAGACACATACCCTCCAGAAATAGTACATTCAGATTAATTTTAGATTAGGAATTAACAGAATCATACTGATTTTCAAAGTTCCCAGAATTAGCAGCATAGAAGCTAATTGTTATTTTTTTGGATACACACACATTCACATATACACATCACTCATCCCTTTCTCTGTCCAAAACAGATTTGAGACATTGACAACATCATTTCATCAATAATAAAATATGGAACCAAAAAAATAGGAAGAACCAAATAAATTACCCATCAAATAATGAACAAACATTGGGCCTTAACCTCAAATTTGCTTCAGTTTCCTAACCTAACACTTAAGAGATGATATAGATCTCATTATCAGAAAGGGCTTTGAGGATACACTCAAAGTCTTTCAAATTGGATTCCAAATAGCTAAGGGATTGTTGCATAATGTATTTGATGCAATCTATATATTATGGATTTGTAAGAAGGTGAATTGATATTGAAATGAATAGGTTCAGGTGAATGGTTCATTCAACACAGAGACTTTAGTGTAGGCTGAAGATAAGGAGACATGAGAAATGCTCTTCATATGGCAAATCTGAATTAGCAAAACATTTGACACAGAGATATGTGTTAGGAATGTTGGCACACTGGTGAGTCTAATTGCATAATGAAAGGCTCTGTACTCAATTCTATTCTGTTGAACAAGTTTTATTAAGGATATTGATAATCTGCTTATAAAATTTGAAAATCATATATAATCAGAATATCAGTTACTATGTTAGATAAAATAATCAGGACTAACAAGAAAAAATATTTCAGCATATTGTGCTAATGGGCTATTTTTGTCTGAGGGACTTACTAATGGCCATGTAAGTGTACTCTACTCAAATGCAGAGGCCAAGAGAAGGATAAGGAGAATTGGGATCTACGTGGAACCATCTGCCCCTCCATCCAACATAAAGTAAGAGTTCACTGGGTCCCAAGAAGGTATCTGAGTCAACCAGCATAGCCACATGCATCCGGACAGAGGAAAGAAAAGATGGAGAGGAAGATGGAGAGGAAGAGTCTATGTGGACTAAAAAAAAAAACAAACAGTTCAAGAAAGAAGGTAAAATCTGGGTTTGAGCTTTTTATAGCACAAAGAGTGTATCTACTAATAACCATAGGCTAAATAATATCTTACTGCTGAACAAGCAGAACAAAAATTACCCCCTCCAATGAAAGAAGGCCTAAAGAGGGTGATCATAGGTGGTCCTCAAAGAGGGAAAAGGGCACTCTTCTTTCTATAGTATCTCTCACTTTTCTCTCTTGACCCTTTAACATGGTAAATAAATCTATGATTTAAAAAAATATATAGCTAATCATTTCCAGGAAGGACCCCACAAGTGTGTCTGGGGACACTGGATCCTACTTACTCAACACCTACATTGCTCTTTTGTCCTCCTGTGGATGGCAAAATGGGTAGTCTGGCTGTGGTGAGGGATCAAATATCAAAAGAGAAAATTTTTAAAGTATTAACATAAATCCAAGACAGAATGAACAGAGCACTGAAAGGTCACAAGCACATTTTACCTGAACGATATTTGAGGCAACTAGAGATGTTAAGCCTATGGAAAAGAAGCTACACAGAGACCAAAAAAATCCTATAATAAATGGTAAATTGTCAAGTGAAAGGCAGAAGAGATGTGTTCTCTAAGTTTCCAGAGGGTCAAACTAGATCTTTCAGATAAAGCTTATATGAAAATAAATTTTGACTTTGTATAATTTAACAGTGTTGTAGTGATTTAATCATTTACTTAAAAGATGGACCATACTGTCAGGCATTTATAGGAACTGCTGGAACAAAACAATACTGAAGACAAAATTCCTGCCCTAACATTCTGATGGGAGAAACAAACAAATTTATAAACAAATATAAGTAGTTGTTATTGTTATAAAGAATGTGATCAAGGGGTGCCTGGGGGGCACAGTTGGTTAAGCGCCCAACTCTTGATTTTGGCTCAGGTCGTGATCTCAGTGTCATGAGATCAAGCCCTACATTGGGCTCCACGCTCAACTTGGAATCTGCCTGAGATTCTCCTCCCTCTCCCTCTGCCCCTCCCATTTGTGTTCTCTCTCTCTAAAATAAATAAATTAATTTAAAAAAAAAAAGAATGTGATCAAGGAGATGTGTGAATTTGTTATGTCTGTAACAAAAGAGGCCTTTCTTTGTTAGGAGGGCCAGGGAAGTTTTCAGTAAGAAGAGGATAGAATCAGTCAGCCAGGTAGAGAGTTAAGGAAGGATCGAACAGAAACAATGACAGGCCAGAAGCATAAATAACTTGGCTTGTCCAAGGCACAGAGAGAAAGCCCATGCAGTTCAAGTGGAGTACACTGGGTAAGAATGGTACAAGATACAGTCAGAGAGGAAGGCAGGAGCCAGATCCTGCAGAGCCTTGTGGGCTATGATGAGCAGTTTGGATTTTATCCCAAGAGCATTGGGATGGCTCTGATGGGCTTCAAGCAGAGGAGTGAAATAATCGGGATGCGTATTAGGAAAAGAATAACAGAAGACCAGCAGGAGAATTGGAGAACATAAATAACTATAAATGACTTTCTTGTCTAGACATAAAATGAAAAGAATGAATGAAGATAACAGAGTCAGTAGGAAGCAGTAGAGAAATATGGCAGCCATCCTCAAAAATAATTGAGCTAATTCCCACCTGGTGGAATTAACATGGGCTCTGTGACATGGAGACAAAAGAAAGAGCCAGGGAAAGCAATGAGTGATAACTGCAGGGCCCATGAAAGGGGGTCGAGAAACTGGAAATTTCTGGGGCAAATAAGAAAATATTTTCATTCAGGTCTATCATTGAGGTATACTGGTGTGAGAGGCTCAGCTCTGGGGAGAGTTCATCCCAAAGAAGAAACGGCCGACATGGCCTGGGAAGGGACAGCTGTCCATATGTTTAGCAATGCTCTGGAAACATTGGGAGCCTGAGCAGTGAACCAGAATATCCCAATGGTTCATGCCTGTCCAGAAAAGAAATAAAACATTGAATGTTGCTGCCTCTGAGGCCAAGTTGATTGTAGGAGGTGGGAATGGCATGTTACGGACTTAATGTTTGTGTTTCCCCTAAATCCACATGTTAAAGCCCTAAGCCCCAAAGTGATAGCATTTTGAGATGGGGACTTCGGGAGGGAATTAAGGTTAGAGAAGGTCTTGAGGGGAGAGCCCTCATGATGGGATTAGTGCCCTTAGAAGAGACACCAGAGAGCTTGCTCTCTTGCTCTCTCCCTCAAGGTTCACACCAAGAAGCTGTGTGAGTCATGTGGAAAGGCAGCCATCTGCAACCCAAGGGCAGAGCTCTCACCAGAAACCAACCCTGCCAACATCCAAATATCAGACTATCAGCCTCCAGAGTGTGGGAAAATAAATTTCTGTTGTTTAAACCATTCAGTTCATGGTATTTTGTTATGGCCACTCAAACAGATTAATAGAGGGTATTTGTTCCAGAACAAGGATTGCAATGCATTAAAACTTGTCTTTCATGGCAGAGTACATGAAAATGGGGTGCCCAATTACAGTCAGCTTCTAAAAGAAAATCCTAAAGCAAAAAAAACAAGCTAATGATGATAAGTTGATTATGTTGTTTTCAAAATACTAGCTTCCTCTTCCTGCAGAAGGATTATGCTGTCTCACCTATTTGATGTCAGACTTGGCCTTGTGACAAATTCTGGCAAATAAAACATGATCAAAAATTACATGTGTCATTTTTAGGTAGAAATTTTAAGATTGTGGGCATGGCTTACCATCGTCCATCTTTCACTTCTGCCATAAGACCAGCAGAGTTCCAGATAGCTGTAGACAACTTACAATGGACATGCAGTTTGAACAGGAAATAAACCTTTGCTGATGTCAAGTCACTGAGGTTTGGGATCATTTATTACCACAGCATAAATTAGAATATTCTGACTTATACACCATTCACATAGGTAATATATCTGAAGAGGTGAGAAAGATGCTTCTACATAAGGCATCATTGCTTCCCTCAGGACCATCATTTGGGCCGCACAGTTTTTGATTTCTTTGTGCAGTTGATGGATAATTGTAACTCATTTTGGAGGCAGAATGTAGTTTCTGAAGCATATTATTTTACCAGAGGTCTCAATATTGATGTTGGTCACAGTGTTGATAAAAGTTGGTAGGAATAAATATTTCTGCTTCCTGCACAGAGTAATCTAGGCTAGCAGAGTGGAGATAAAATGAACTGGATGGAATCTGTTGCAGTAAAAACATCAATGAAAAAGCATAAAGGCCGCCAGCTAGACTCGGAAAACCATAGGGTTCACATATCTATAACCTCAAAGAATTCCAAGAAATACTCCTTAAATTTCTAGTATGGGCAAAGGGTGATAAGAGGAGAGCCCAAAATACTTTGTATTCATGTGTCTTCCCCTAGAACTTATGCTAATGAGCAAAATTCTTGTATAACTCTTGATGATCCATAAGGTAGCCTAAGAGTCGATCTGAGTGGCCTGAAACTTCCCCACTACTGATGATGTTAGAATATCAACATACCAGAGTAAGTATGAGAAGTAGAAACTGCTAACTATGATACTCTACCTGGAAACTTATAGTGAATTTTTACATATACATTATTTTGTAGCAAGATAGAGGAATGGATCATGTTAGCAGCAGTGCCTCTCAGCTCTCTAGTTGATGTGCTCTGTTTAGGCATCAGTCTGTGGGTGAGGTGGGATTATGTAACCTAAGGATCTGGAAAGTTTCCTCCCCTCCACATGAGAATTCCAATTACCTCAGTATTCCATGCTCCATTCTAAACAAGTATATTAACACTGCAATAGCTCTCTGAGGTAGGTTGAGTTATTATCCCCATTTTACAGATGAGGAGACTAATAACCTCTTGAGTTTATCTTCTGCCTTGGGCTAGCTGCCTCTGGGCTGTCACAACTTTTAAAGAGATTCTCAGGAGTGAAACTCTCTCCTGTAACATGTGGTACTCTGGATGCTTATAGAAGGCATCTGCCTGACACTTTGGGAACACTTGACAGTGATAAGTCCCAGAAAACCAGAGTTCCAAAGAATGATACCCAATGGCCCTTCAAGAAAAGCAAGCACCTAGGCTGCTAAACTTAAGCTGGGCTGTGGCAATGGAACAAGATAGGAAAAGACTTCCTTGCTAACTGTTGATAAATAAAACCAAGGAAGATGATCCAGGAGGTGGTAATCATGGACAATTTTTTTAAAAGGGAGGGGCAAAGATTTTACTTGGTAAAACAAATGTCAGAGGAAAATCACCTTTATGCCCCTCTCTAAGTAAACTCCTGCTGGAAATTCTAAACTTTGACTTTTGTCTTTCCTCAGAATCAGGTTTTTGGGGGGTGAGGGTTGGGGAGATCATCCTTCAACAACACACTGAAATGATCTCTTAGGGAAGGCGAAACCCAGTGGCAACTTCCTGTGTAGAAATTCTCTACAAGATTTTTGAGGTGCTGTCTTTCACTATGACTTTCCTAAGGGTTGTATGCCATAAAAACCATAGCTTTGTTTTGTTTTGTTTTGCTTTCCTGTATCTTTCTAAACTTTATCTGCTAATAAATATTTGTCAAATTAAAATTAATTCACCAAAGTTGAAGAGTGAGATTATTCAGGGAAGGAGCAGACTATTTTCTTTATTTTCAGGGTGAGAGAGAAGACCTGGATTACTTTATGCAGGTCTCTTGCAAAGACAGGTGTATACATGAGTTTTTATTTCCTCAGTAACACACCACATCATATCTTACCCTGGGTAATACATCAAAGGATTGTCAGCAAGCTTCTCAAAATCCCTCCCCTACAGACACATACACTTGGAGATTCACTCTTATCAGCCATTTCTCCCGACTCTTAGCATCATGATCTCAAGGTTTTTGGGGGGAAAATTAAAGTATCTATCTCTTCTATAAGTTCCTTTCAAAATGCTTAGGGACCAGTGACAGAAGAAAACATCCCTGTTAATAGTTCCCTTGGAACTTCTTTCTGATCTAAGCTGCCCTCTTAAGAGAGAGCATACCACTGATAAGTATCTGCATCTCGTATCTTCCACCTTTAAGATAGTCCATGGAGGCCCATCAACCACCTAGATAGCAGGTTAGGTCCAGATGGAGTCTCCAGAGAGCCACCTGGAAAGAAAAATAAATCTAGCCTGCCCTGTGTGGGACTAAACAATTACTAACACAATGAAATTGGTTAAGATATGTGACACAATACTCTGGGGTATATACATCTTTAGAAAACCATGTAAACAATAAAATGAACTAAGGATTATATTATTAATAGCTACTGTAAAATAACAAATTAAGGGACTGGAAACCCAGTATCTCAAATTAATTAACAGGAATGTGCCAGTAAGGGTATACTAGGAAAACACACAAAATGTAGACAATACTGTCTTTATGTGAATGAATCATAAAGCAAGAGCACTGCTGAGCTTTCTAGTTTACTTATATTAATTTCAGATATTAGCAATTACAACTTGTGCTTTCAAATTCCATAAAAATGCAAAGCTACCATGAAATAGAATTAACAGGGAGCTTTAGAAATTCATTAAACTGAACTTCAGTAGCAGCATCATTTTTTTGGCTAATACAGGAATATATGTCTGTGCATACACTATTTATAATACCATTTGAGACTTACATAAAATATAAGTTGAGAGAATGTGTTGCCTTCAATAATTTACAAAGGTAGAAAATAACAGCAAGGGGAATTGAGAACAAAACTCGCCTTTTCTGGTACTGTAATATACAGATATTGCATCCGTGGCTTCCAATTCAGATTCAGCCCGGACAAGCTTTGCACTGTGAAGAGATTAAAAGGATATCTGCGAGAAGTATAGATGCCGTTTCTGTTTTGCAATCATGTTTGCAAACATGTTAATCAAATCTGGGTGCTTGCTAACTTGATAATTAAATTTACAAATGATTGGAAATATTTGCTACAGAAAGATTTAAAGTCATTCTTGAAATCCTAATGACAGCTCTAGCAATATGTGTATGCCTCTTGAGGGCCCACTGAGGATAGACAGTATTAAAAATATAATTGGTTTTAAAGCACATTAGATTAAAATTTTTTCCTGTGATTCATTCTCCCTTCTTTGTATTCACCTTTCAGGTCATTTCCTGCTTTCTGAATAAGGTATCCATAATTCAAATGAACTACCATATGAATTTGCTTATTTTTGTTAAATCCAGCTAGTTCTAAAATGTCCCATTTCCATTTAAAATGTTGTGTTTTAAAATGAAAAGATTAAACTTTCAAATTAAGTAATACTTAGAAAAAGCCGTCAACAGTATTTGAAATCTGACAAAAGGCACATTGTTAAAAAACCAGAATAGAAAGCAATTGGGAAGTTAGTTGAGGTCACTATAAACTTAAAAAAAAAGAGAAAAAGAAAGAAAAGAAAAGAAAGGAAAAAAAAGAAAGGAAGAAAAACTTAATTTACTAGGTCCACTTTTAGCTTTCCCATGCAGCTTCATACCAGATCTGACATATTACATTTACATGACGAATAAAAGCATTCTGGTTGAATCAGAATTTTTTTAAATGATACATGAACTTTAAGCTGCATTAAATGAGTTTCTAACAGAATTTCCAGCCCCCGTTCTTGGAAAAAAAATGCCAACTTCCCAATTTTTGGTGGCTGCAACTAGCAACACCACATGCAGTGTTCTTCTGAATGCACACATTAAGATAGGGTCAAGGGTCTTAGGAATAAATTGGTTGGCAAACAATATCAATGGCGCCCTGGTCTGACCTTGTATAAAATTGTTTGCATAACAGAGCTGAAGAACAGCAACATGGTTAATCTGTGCGTGTTTATTTCTAGCCATCCGGGGACGTTAAGGGTCAATATGATTTACTAACATTCACTAAAGGTTATTAAAATTGTTGTACAAAGTTGATGGAAGGATGTTATTGCTTTTGTAATAAAAATGACTTTCATGGAACAGTTTACACATAATTTTTTATTAGATTTTACTTCCCGTCCTCCTCCTCACCCCTTCAGAGTTTCACAGTTGATAACAGTTGATTATTTGTGCTGTCTAGTGGCATTCTTTATTTTTTATTTGTATAGTACCATGGATGTGGATAGTATTTTCCAGGGCTTAAATTATAAATGAGGTAGCTCTCTGCCCCGGATAGCTCCAAGGCTCCTGCCTTCACAAAGGATACTAGGAGGAAAGCAGTTGATTTGCCCTCAGAATAACATGATCATGGTAACTTTCCAAATTAAGAGATTTGAATGATGCTGGAACTTTCATAGTCCTCCAGATTACTCCAGGCAGCCAAAGAAATGCTGTTTGAAAATGCATCAACTGAATCACTAACGTTTTTTCCCCCTGAAAACAGAACCATTGCTTTAGAAAAATTCCACTGCCACCAGCAGACCTAGATAGAACAGCAAAAGTGAGCAGCACAGAAGTCTAGCAAAGACTACATGTAGATCTAAAAAGAGAAAAAAAATGGAAGAGAAAGGACAGAAGGCAACAGATTATCACCATGACAAAATATTGAACACAGTGTCAGGCAAAGTACAACACAGATATGGTTCTTGCCTCCTGGGAATTTAACATCCAAGATGTCACTTGAGGGAAAACCCAGGTAAAAAGAGAAAAAAAGTTATTCAAGAGCAAACTTATAAAGAGAAAAAGGCGTGTGGAGAAAACACAAAAGCAGCAACTAGCAGAAAAGATGTTTTTTTTAAAGTTAGCTCAATTATAACACTATTATGAAATAAGACTATAAAGTTATGATCATACGTATCTGATATATTCAATATAATGCAATCTCATTACTATAGCATGTTTTATTACCCACTGCTTCATACCTAAAGCATGAGCTAAAAAACGTATACAATTTAAACTGTGTTTGGTCTTTAGGGAAAATAACAGGGTCACATGATTCTGTTTCAACACTTAGCAAGCATTAGTAGGAGCGCAATACATATTTTTTTAAATAAATGAAAGACTCCCAAATTAATATTTTTTATGACTTAGTATATGGAGCTCTAGATTATTTTTCACTTCAGGTACATTTTAGTAGTTCACATTCTCTCGCAGTCAATGCATAATATTTCAGATACAAAGAAATAATCCATCATGTTTCTATAAGTAGAATTCAGTGCAAAATCTCAAAATACATAGCTTGTTAGAAAGTAATTTTAAAAATTTTAATTTATATCCAGTTTTTTCTTCTTTATGTTCAAGAATAAGAAACTATAATACGCTTTATATTAGGCTAACATTTATTGAAACTAAATATGTGCCATATACTTATAAGTGCTTCCATAGTAAAATCAAAACCTATGGAATTTTTAATTTGTCACCATGACAGGAGGCCAAGAGAACTATGATTACGCATCAGAAAGAAGAAAAAGCCAAGAGAACAATATCAAGGATTTCTCATGCTCACTTAAGGAAAAACTAAAGAAAATAGCCCTATATCTGGGAAATATTAATAAGAAAATAAGCAAAAAATTTAAGTAGGATTGTAATTTAAAAATAAGGGCATCAAGTTAGTTTCCTTCCATTCTTCTCTGGGAACTCATTTAAAGCAGCAAGCGGAAGAAGAGAGGAGAATAGAAAACACTGTCTCCAATGAAACTGAGATGCTTGCAACTCTGGATCACAAAATAGAAGGCTCTTACAAAAGCAATGACGTTCAAAGAAAAGTGTGGGGAAATCAGGAGAAAGGATGTTTGTGGCTACAGATACCAGAAAAACACTAGCCAAGTACAAACCTTCTAAGAGAGTGGCATACCCTAAAGTTTAAAATAATACCAAAGGGCACGTACTGAATGGAGCACTGGGTGTTATATGCAAACAATGAATCATGGAACACTACATCAAAAACTAATGATGTAATGTATGGTGATTAACATAACATAATAAAATAAAAAAAGAAAAAATAGAAATTAAAAATATGACTTTGAAAAAAAAACAAAAAACAATAACTTATTTGTAATAATGGACCAGATTTTGGGGACTAGAGGCAGTGCTTCACTTGATCCCATTTGGCACAAAGTCTTGCGAAAATGAAGAGTGGGGTTAGCTCAGCCTGTGGGGATACATCTGGGGGATAGGGGGTAATAGTTGTAGAAGAGGAAAGATTTGGCAATGGGAACAGACCTGGAGTGAATATCAAATATCTCTTCTCTCTCCCTCCCTTTCTTTCTCTTTCTTTCCTTGTCCCTATTATGTACTCTTTCTCTCCTTCACACACATCCATAGAATCATAGGCAGAATTTCCTGCTAGCCCCAGCCTCTCCCCAACATGGACTTCCTACAAGAGACGGTCAAATGAAAACTTAAATAAGGAATTGAAAAGGAACCAGCAAACGACCTACGCAATAATGCCACAAAGAAAAAATTAGGGCAGCACTAAGGATACAAATGACAAATGAAAAATGTCCACAAACACAAAAACAAAACAAAACACAGTAACAAGAAAATGAAACATATATTACCCTGAATTTTCAAAGCTTAATGAAACAGACTGCTTTATAAAAGAACACAAAGAAGAAAATAAGTAATCAGAGAAAAAAATTTAATACCATAGTAGATGAAGCCTGTTGGGAGGTAGGAGCAGGGCAGTGTGAACAATTGTAACAATGGATATCTGATGGGAGGCAACACAAGGGAAACACAGAATTGGTGGAAACACTGTAAGGAAAATAAGAGGACATGACTGAGATAGCAAACAAAGTGAAGTGAAAACAAAGAGTACAGGAGGATCTGGAACAAAAATTATAGATACAGAAGATGGGCAAAGAGCACTAAGACACAAGTAATAGGCCTTGGTAAATAAGAGAACCAAAATAGCAGAATAACTATTTAAAGATATAATTCCAGAAACTTTTCAGAAATAAAAAGGATCAGAATCTATAAAATGTAAGGGCATATTGTACCCCAGGAAAAGAAAAACTGATATAGATAATTGAAAGACACATTTTAATAAAGTTACTGGATTTCAAAGATGAGAAAATCCTTTGTCAGAAAAAAAGTCATGTATAAAGAACAAATAAATAAATAAATAAAATAAAACCACAAAAACAAAAACAAAAAATCTGACTTGTAACAGATGTCTCCATATTAATACCGAGAGTGGGTAATTCCTGCAAAATACTCAAAGAAAGTTTAGGTTATAATTATATTTCTAGCAAATAGTTTTTTCAAGTAAAATGAAAAGACACAAGCATTTACAAACTTGTTTTTGAAAAGAGAATTAAATAGAAAATAAATTTCAGCCAAGTGATGAATGGAAAAACTATGTCAAAATGTCTGGCAGTGAGCATTGAGTCATTTAAGAGTAAGATTAGATCAAACAAATGTGAGGATTATGGTTCAAGAAGAGAATTAACATATAATATATGCTGACAGAGCAGAAATGTAAATGGGAAGATGAAAGTAGGATTTCAGAACTAGGGGAAGTCAAGATATTTTAGTTGATAAATCAAATAATAGAGCTTAAGTTTATTTGAAGTTACGAAGGTAAACATAGAAAAAGGAAGAAAAGAACAGAAAGGAGTTCTGTCATTATTCAGAAAGCATAACATAAAATATGGCAACAAATCTAAGGCAGGACATACACACTTCATGTCCTGAGACAGGACATATATACTTCAAAATGCAAATGAGGTAAAGTTACTTATTAAAATAGACTCTCAGATCAGACGAGAAAGCAAATCCCAATTACGTGCTACATTTGAGGGAAATACCCAAAACAAAGTGACTCAAAAAATGATAAAACTAATAAATTCCAGAACTGACTGTAAACACACACACATACACACACACACACAGAATAGATTAACACACCACTTCCTATCTACTCAAGAAAATAAGTGAGGAAACACAAACAAAAAATGGGGAAAATTATAAAAATAACCTCAGAACTAAGAAATTAAAAGAATCTTACAATATCTAGGTACTTAGTTGTTATAAATAAATTTAAGAACAAGAGTGAACTAGATCATTTACTGAAAAATATAAATTAGGAAAACACCACAAAACAGAAAGTATCTGCTAGAAATAGAAAATATTACTGAAGCTCAAAATATCCTCATTGTACTGGGTTCAGACAGATTCACAAAAAAAAAATAAAAGAAACAGATAACTGTAATTTGATTTAAAATGATCCAGGGCATAGAAAAATAATGGAAACTTCTAAAACCATTTTAGAAAAAAATAATTAAAGAATATTTCAAATCAATCTCACTTCTGAGTGTGATAGCAAAAATGCTAAATAAAATGTTAACAAATAAAACAACAGGAGATAAAAAATAATTTTCCATGACAAGATATGGTTTATTTTATTTATTTTTTAAAATTTTTATTTAAATTCTAGTTAGTTAACATACAGTACAATATTGGCTTCAGGACTAGAATTCAGTGATTCATCACTTACATACAATACCCAGTGCTCATCACAACAGGTGCACTCCTTAATAGCCATCACCCATCTATCTAGCCCATTCCCCACCCACCTCCCTCCGTCACCCTGTTTGTTCTCTATTGTCAAGAGCCTCTATGGTGTGTTTCCCTCTCTCTCTTTTTTTTTTCTTTTCCCCCTTTCCCATCTGTTCATCTGCTTTGTTTTTAAATTCTACATATGAGTGAAATTATATGGTATTTGTCTTTGACTGACTGACTTCACTTAGCATAATACACTCTAGCTCCATCCACGTTGTTGCAAATGGCAAGATTTCATTCTTTTTGATGACTGAGTAATATTCCATTGTGTATATATACCACCTCTTCTTTATCCATTCATCAGCTGATGGATATTTGGGCTCTCTCCATAGTTTGGCTATTGTTGATAATGTTGCTATAAACATCGGGGTGCATGTTTATAGCAAAATACATCTGTATTTTTTTATCAGTTGGGTAATTACCTAGTAGTGTAACTGTTGGATTATAGAACAATTCTATTTTTAACTTTTTGAGGAACCTCCATACTGTTCTCCAGAGTGGCTGCACCAGTTTACATTCCCACCAACAGTGCAAGAGGGTTCCCTTTTTTAGAAATACAGGAAGTTCAGTGTTAAATTTGTTCTCCATAATAACAGATATAAAGTGAAAACTTGTACTATTATCTTCATGAAAGCCTCAGGGTCAACCAGTAAAATTCAACATTTAATCTTGATAAGTACAAAAGTCTTAATAATTTAGTGATAACTATATTTTTCCTAATATTATAATACAAATCTTACTATGATAATGTGTATATCAGATGTGACCTAAAAGCAAATATCATGTTTTATAAGGAAATATTGAAAGCTTTTCCATTAAAGTCAGAAACACCATAAGAACATCTTTTATTTCTATTATTTAATATTGGTCTGGAGTTACTAGCCAAAACAATTAGGTAATATAAACATATAAGAAGAATAAGAATTATAAAAGGATACATTAAATTATAGTTCTAAAAATTATAATTATTTATATTAATAATTATTTAAAATTAATTATTATAATTAAAGATAGTTTAAATCTGAATAAGTCAGGAAAATCAACTCTTTGTAAAATATAAAATAATTCAATGAGGAAGTGGCTTGGCAAAATAAATAGTAATTGGCAGAATATTATCTCAATATTTAAAACAACAATCATTTAGAATATATAATAGAAGAAAAGAACTTGGTTTAATAGCAGCTAAAAAGATGAAATTTACAAAGGCTACTAATTGCACTCCCCCTTACTCGTTCTCCCCCTCTACTTTGAATAAAAGAATTTCCTGAATTTTAGTTGTATACATGCTTGCCCACTCGGGCACTCCACGCCCAATCCTTTTTTGTAGCAAGGTGTGCCATATGCCTATTTGGGAGAGCCAATAAAAGTGAACAAAATAATATGGGCAAATTCCTGATCACCTCCTTAAATATACTAGCACTTTCTTTCCCCTTCCAGTAGTCTGGAAGTTGGAGTAATGCCAGTAAGTGACATTTGCCACAAGAACAAAAGTAACACCCTATAGGATAGTGGAGCAAGAAAGAGAGAAGAAATCTGGGTCTCTGAATGATTGATTGAGCACAGAACTTACCTTTGAAATGTTACATAAAAATAACCCGATCTTATTATGACTACTAGTTGTTTTGTTTGTTTGAGCAGCTGAGTCCATACCAGAATTAACACCCAAAAAAAGGTGAAAGTTGTACGTGCTCCATATGGAGAAACTTTTAAAATATCCTTGAATATGAGTTTGAATTGTGTGGGTCAAACTACACACAGATTTTTTTCAATACAATAGAGTACTGTAAATGTATTTTCTCTTGTGATTTTCTTAATAAAATTTTATTTTCTATAGCTTAGTTTACTGTAAGAATACAGTATATAAAACACATACAAAATATGCATTGACTGTTCATGCTATCAGTAAAACTTCTAGTCAACAGTAGGCTATTAAGTTTTGGGGAGCCAAAAGTTATATATGTATTTTTGGCTGCATGGGGGTTGGAGCACCTAACCCCCACATTATTCAAAGGTCAACTGTACTATTAAGTGACAAAGAAAGCTTCAATAATTGGGGAGTGGAAAGGCACACTATGTTTTAGATAAGAAGACAACACCACAAAGATGTCAATTCTTCTCAGATTAATCTGTAAATTTAACACAATCTCAATAAAAATGCCAACACATTTTCTTTAGAAATATGAATAGTGAAATGGAAAATTAATACACAAAATTATCCATGAAAATTCTACAAAATAATATAGAAAGGAATCCAGACCTATTAGATAATAAAACATAATCTACTACTGCTACATGAATAGGACAAATCAGTGGGTCAGAATAGAAATTCCATAACAAATTTCAGCAATAAATTTGGTATTTCAATTCAGTGAGGAAAAGATAAATTAAATATAAATGATGTAGATATAACTTTTAGCTATATGAAAAATAAATCAAATTTGATCTATATTTCACGGTTTAATCAAAGATAAAGTTCAGATGATCAAAGATTATTAAAAAATTAATAGCCTCAAAAATATTTAGAAAAAACTTTCTTTTAATAATCTAGGATTGGGGGGCACCTGGGTGGCTCAGTTGGTTAAGCGACTGCCTTCGGCTCAGGTCATGATCCTGGAGTCCCAGGATCGAGTCCCACATCGGGCTCCCTGCTCAGCAGGGAGTCTGCTTCTCCCTCTGACCCTCCCCCCTCTCATGTGCTCTCTCTCTCTCTCTCTCACATTCTATCTCTCAAATAAATAAATAAAATCTTAAAAAAAAAAATCCAGGATTGGGAAAGGATTTTTTAAGTAAGACCTAAAACCAAATGTGATAAAAGAAAAATTGGTAAAATTCACTGCATTCAAAAAATCAAAGGTATAAAAACACCATGAATATCCAAATGACAAACAGCAAATATAACTAATACTGGTAATTCATATCATAGACAAAGGCTAATTTTCTACTAAAAAATTAATTCCTATAAATCAATTAGAGAAAGACCAACAACCCTTCAGGGAAAACATAAACAAATATTCAATTTAGAAGAAGAGAAAATACAAATGATTCTTAAATCTATGAAAATGTGCTATCCTTCTCAACAATAAAAATAAAATAAAAATTGTAATGAATAATAGCTGATTCCAAGTCTGAGGCAAAAAATATCTAAGATGTATTTGGGACATCTGCTTGTGCCAGAAAGCAATGTAACTATCAAGGACTAAATGGACCATGTCAGAGGGACATAGGAGCCAATATGAAGGGACTACCTTTGACTAATATGTAACAATGTGACCTTAAAAGAGAGTAATGAATGCAAATAATGAAAGCACATGAAATATATAAACTCAAGAGTTATTATTGACAGCCCCTTCAGTGAAAGAAAGGGAAAAAGAAAAACTAAAATTTAAACAAAACTAATAGAACAGCACTGGAAATAACTAGAGCCCAAAATTTTTACTCTGGAAAATAGGCAGTTAAAAAGGAAATAATTCATTCTGCCTTTCTTCTATGAAGTAAACTTGAGGGAAATTAGGTAGCCCTAATTGGTGGGGAAAAGTTATTCTTTATTGAAAAATTCCAACTAAAACTTGTGAAAAAAAGAGGTAGATTTTTTTGAAATCACCTTTCTGCAATCCATCATAAAATTAATGATTCAAGCAATGATCACATTGATGAAGACATTTGATAAAATGAAAATGGCAACTTTAAAATGAAGGGATCAGGTTGTGACCACCTGAATCTAATGTTCATCAGTCTGATCATCACAGAAAGTGGCAAAAGCAGGTATTGAATGCCTCCTGTTTGGATGCAGTATGAAAACTATAATACATATATAGTATTCCCAACATGTTGAGTCCAAATCTAATCAAGTATCAGATGTCCATTTTTCTCTATAGGGGCTAGATGAGCGAGTTAACTTACACCACAAAGAAGCAAACACACAAATCCAAAATGTAAGACTCCGCAAAGGACAATTGATGTGGTGTCTTTTTTTTTTTTTTTAAGATTTTATTTATTTATTTGACAGAGAGAGACAGCAAGAGAGGGAACACAAGCAGGGGGAATGGGAGAGGGAGAAGCAGGCTTCCCGCAGAGCAGAGACCCGATGCTGGGCTCGATCCCAGGACTCTGGGATCATGACCTGAGCCCAAGGCAGACGCTTAATGACTGAGCCACCCAGGCACCCCAAGACAATTGATGTGGTTTCTATCCATCAATGGCAGTGGGTCAAAAGGAAAGATACTGTTCTAATTTGAAGGAAGGTTAGCGGGCATGAAAACCAAATGTAATGAGTGAACCTTGTATAGATCTTGATTCAAACAAACCAATTATAAAAGAACAATCTTTTCTTGCATTTGGAGAAATTTCCTTATGACTTTTTATTAGATGATATGAGCAGTACATAGTCATTATGATTATGGCATTGTGGTTATACAATAAAATGTTCACATGTTTTAGAGATACTTGTTCAAGTATAAGGATGAAATAAAATGATGTCTGGATCTTTTTAAAATGCTTCAGAAATAAAAAAGAAAAAACAAAAAAAAATAGCAGGAAGATCACAGAAACAAATGGGACAAAATCCTGATAATTGTAGAATTTGACTGATTGTTACATGAAGGTTCATTCTTTCTATATTTGTGTATCATGAGGTCCATTTTTTAATCTTTCAGTTTGAATTTGAACCTATGTAAGAAAAAAGTTGCTCTGATAAAATGCTAGAGGGAGGGTAAACTGAAAAATCCTAGGTGGAGAATATGACAATATTTATCAAAATTTAAAATGCACATACCCAGCATTTATACTCTTAAGTGTGTATTTTATAGACATATTCTTATATAGACAAATATGCATTGAAGCATTGTTTGTAATAACAAGTAATTAAAAACTAGAAGTCCATAACTAAAGACGAATCAAAGTACCATTCAGGCAAACAACAAAACATTCTGCAGCCACTGAAGAAGGAGAGAACCAGGTCAAGCAAAATAACAGACAGGATAATCTAAATATTAAATATTTTTAAAGTTATTAAACTAGTTTTGAAGTCATTTTAAGTACATGGATGAACTTTCCAGAAAGTAAGGAAATCCCCAAGGCTAGAAAAAGACAGAAGAGTCCAGGGAAGAAAGTTGAAGCCATTGGCTGCCCTGTGGCGCCTACCAAGCCTGTTTGACCCAGAACATGGTTTCTCAGCTTCTGATTAGTGACCAGTGATATTATGAGCCAGATAATTCTTCATTGGAAGTGTCCTGGCCTCTACCCGCTAGATGCCGCTGGCACCTTCCCCTAGTTCTAATAACCAAAAACGTCTCCAGACTTGGCCAAATGACACCTGCAGAGGCAAAATCACCCTTGGCTGAGAACTACTGATCTGGAGTATCAGTACTGAAGGGGCCATGGAAGAGAAAAGTAAGAAAATAAACCTGGAAGCCATGGAAAGGAGGAATAAATATAAACTCTAACCAGCAGAGAAAAATATCAAGGAAAATTATTCATATTCATATTCATTCTTTTTATAAGGTCCAAAAGAAATGATTCAAGTTAATAATTATAATAATTATAATTATAATTATAATTAAAAGCAGACATATTTTGGTACTAGCAACTAACAAGTAAAAACACCCTCAAAAAGTAACAAAAATGGAGTTTTCAAATAATTTCCACAGAGAAAGTTCCATTAAACAGAAGCTCTCAGAAAATAAACAACCAAATACATAATTACATGAGACAGTAGAAGCAACAATCCAAGTACAAATGATATATAAATATAACAATTATCAAATATAAACCATAAAATAAGTATGTCAATATATTTTAAAAACTAAGACAGAATTGAAAACATAATTATATGATAATTATCAAAAAAAATTACCAGAAAGATTTATTGAACAACTAAATAAAACTTTTAAAAATTAGAAATTTATTGAAATTAGAAACTTATTAGATAAGAGGATAGGAGATGACACTGAAATGAACAGTTATAGTGCACTGGAAGCTAGAGCACATGAAATTATACTCAATGCAGCACAGAGAGATTGAGTTGGAAAACATGAAATACAGCTTAACACTCATAAAAGATAAAATGAGAATGTCTAATATACATCCACCAAAATTTTAGAGGGAAGCAATAGAAAGAATGAAAGCAAAGTAATATTTGAAGAGATAATGGCTGAAAATTTTCCATAATGAACAAAAGACACCAATCCTCAGATCCATGAACTATAATAAATTTCAAGCAAGTATAGTTGCAAGGATAGATATTCTGAGATGTCATAATAACAATAACAATAATAGCTACCGTATTGAATGCTTAACTCAGTACTAGATATTATACTAATCATACTTAATGGATTACCTTAATAAATAACTTTTTAAAAAGAGGAAGGCAGATGGAACTGCCTTATAGCTTAAAGATTATAAATTGAAAAAAATTTAGGAGAAAACCGAAATCAAATATGATGCACAGCTAATGTTTGGTACCTAATTCAAGCAAACCAACTATCATTACCATATTATTTAATCTTTTTATGTGGCAAGATATAAACCCAAACCTAAATAAACATACTTTGCCCCAGAGTTATGTGATATTTAAACCATGTAAATATCTAAAAGTTTGCTATTGTTCTGTACTTTCTTTTCTTAAAGTAATTTGATTTTAAAAAGGTTCTTCACAGGGGCACCTGGGTGGCTCAGTCAGTTAAGCATCTGCCTTCGGCCCAGGTCATGATCCTAGGGTCCTGGGATCCAGCCCCACATCAGGCTCCCTGTTCATTGGGGAGCCTGGTTCTCCCTCTCTCTCTGCCTTCTGCTCCCCCTGCTTGTGTGCTCTCTCTCTCTGTCAAATAAATAAATAAAATCTTAAAAAAAAAAAAAAAAGGTTCTTCACAAGCACCAATTCAAAAAGATATATGTATCCTTATGTTTATGTTTATTCAGCAATATTTGCAATAACAAAGGTATGGAAGCAATTCAAGCATCCAATGGACGCACACACACACACACACACACATGCACACACACACAATGGAATATTACTCAGCCATAAAAAGAATGAGATTTTGCCATTTGTGACAACATGGATGGACCTAGAGGGTATTATACTAAATGAAATAAGTCAGACAAAGAAAGACAAATACCATATGATTTTACTTATATGTGGAGTCTAAAAAACAAATGAAGAAACAAAAAGTAGAAATAGACCCATAAATACAGAGAACAAACTGAATGGCTGCCAGAGGGAAGGAGATGGGGGATGGATAAAATGGGTGAAGGGGAATGGGAGATATAGGCTTCTAATTATGGAATGAACAAGTCATGGGGATAAAAGGTCCAGCATAGAGAATATAGTGAATGGTATTATAATATTGTTGTATGGTGACAGATGGTAGCTACAATGGTGGAGAGCATAGTGTAAGGTATAGAGTTGTCAAATCAGTATGTTGTACACTGGAAACTAATGTAACATTGTATGTCAACTACACTTCAATAAAAGATAAAAGTTCTTTGTAGCTCCTACTGGAAAAAAAAGGGGAAAAGAGTATAATGATAACAAGGGTCCAATTAAGGATGCTATAAACAAAACAAAAAGAAATATGATAAAAAATTGTCCAAAAACAATCAAACTAATGATAGCAGACATAGTAGATCATTTCTAATATGCAAGTAGCTACCTCATAGAATGTAGTGTACTTTGTGGTTCCCAGAGGTTTTTGTAGCAAAGTTACAAGAAATGTGTTTTGCAAGTTATCACTTAAAACTAGGATATTAAGCAATATGCATAAAGAGACCTAATGTCTCCCTAACTCACCAGTACACCACATTAATTCCTAATTTATAAATGACATTCTGTAAAGAAGAAATGTTTCTAGCTTTTTAAAAAATTTTATTTATTTATTGGACAGAGAAAGAGAACACAAGCAGGTGGAGCTCAATCTCAGGACCCTAGGATCATGACCTGAGCCAAAGACAGACACTTAACTGACTGAGCCACCCAGGCACCCTAAAGAAGAAATTTTTACATGCCTTTCTTACAGCTTTGCTACATAGAGAGATAGAGCAAATCTCTTTCTGAATCACCTGTCTAGGTCTCATTCTTGAATCAAGAGAATTAAAATAAATCCCTGGGAAGGTCTTTATGCCCAGGGACGCTAGGGGGTAGGCAAGGAAGTAGAGAAGAACCAGGCCTATCATCAATGGACATTGAAGGCAAGTCTTTCATACAAGGTGGGACTAGGATAAGAACAGCTGTAGGGAATAAGGATGTTCCAAAGTGGTAGTAATTAGATGCAATGAGCAAATCTAAGAATTTGGTTCTGAACTAAGAAAGATAGTATCTCTCTCATATGACTTTTGTACTGGGCATTAAGTAGGTTGCCCTAAAATAGTCTAAGTTGGACCGACCTAAATACCAATGAAGTTTGCTTCCCTAATAATCATTTCCTGTGCTGAATCCCTAAAGTCTTATTATACTTGGGCTAAATCTCTTGATACCAAAGTTAAAAGGAAAAAAAAGATTCTAATAAATCTCACTTCTTTACAAACTTCTTTTGGATAAATAAAGAGCCAAACTAGATGTTTTATTCAGAGTACATCTGGCTAACACAAAGTAACTGAGCCACGATAATTCCATTTGCTAAATTTTTGTTCCTTTTTCCTCAAGCTAAACTGTTCCACTTGCATAACTTTTCAAGATGAAACCTCTTTATCTTTCTATTCAACAACCTAGATAGATATAAATGCACTGAAAAATATTCAGACTGATTACCCTAGAGGGAAATCTGGTAGAAGAAGGTCAGGTTTGAAAGAGGTGAAAGAGGTCTTGCTATGAAGGCAGACAACTTGGTGAATTTCCTTCATATAAGCGTGTGTTTGCACTCGGAAGAGGAGAGTCAAGGACAGAGGGGCAGTAAATAGGGTTTTCGTTATTAAAAGAAAGCCAAGAACAAAAGGCATGTATGTTGTTAATATTCCCCATTTTGTAGACACATACAAGGGGGCAGGAGAGCATAACTCCACCTTCCAATATAGACCAGAAAAGTAAATGTGCTCTCTGTTGTTGGAAGATACAAAAATTACTAGAGATCAGGAAGGCAAAAGACAACCTGCCAGAGGCCAAGCAACTGAAATCAGCAATTGATTTGTAACACATTCTGGGAGAACTAGAAAGAAGCATTTTACTCAGTAATGAGAGGAAAATAAGATTAGGTTAAGTTGTCATTTCTAGAAGAAAAGGATTAGATAGAAAGTAGGTTTTAAATCTTATTTATTTTCAATATGACAGGCTCCTGGTTTATGCTTTAGCATCCTTATAGTCATCTTTTAAAATTTAGAACAATTAAATATAAAAGCATATTCATTATCTATGGAAACTCTTAGTATTCTAAATAAAATTATTATAATTTAGAAAATGTCATCTTGCACTCAGAAGAGCAGGGAAGCAGGAGGAAAGGAAATGATGTACAGTGCTGCTTACCTTCTGCATATTGTGCGAGGTACCAGCGCACATGATGGTTCGTTCATATAACCGTCATGACAGCCCCAGGTGCCAAGTGTCCTATCACATCTTTTGAAGAAGCTGAAAGAAAGAGGTTGAAGGATTGACTGAGATCATTTCCCAGCAAGCAGTTGAAATGTAATTCAAACCCAGATTATCTTTAGATATTTTTCAATGATTGACTATTTTGGTAATTTGCCTTTAACAAATAAACTTGATGAAAATGAGTGGCATAGCCACAAACATGGGAAAAGTCAATCAATAAGAAATGGTTTGGTGGTATCGATTTCAAGTAGTTTTCTCTCTAGTTAAAATGGTAAGTGAACTTTGACTGCTACTCCCCTCACTGTCCCCAAGTTTACATAAATTGTTTCTTATCATAGAGAGAAAATAATCCTTTTTGAAAATTACTCATTCATTTAGTCAACAAATATTGACTGAGCACCTACTACATGATTGTGCATTGGCACAACGACTATGAATTAAGACAGACATGATCATGTATATCTCCTCAAACCAATAGTGTTTTTCCTCTCCATTTACTAGAATAGTACTATAACTTCTCAGAGGTACAAAGGGAACTGAATGAAAGAAAATCAGATATTGTGATTTTTCAGTATAGGCAGGTACCTTACCATCAAGAGATTGTCTAACACAAATAACAGTGAATGACAAAATCAAATTTGATTATAGGAAAGCTGTCTCACATTTTTCACATTGGTTATATTATCAATAAGATGTGTCTTCTGAAGCAATTAGCAGAGCTTCTTAACTTTTAATTTGGGATATTCTGTGTTTCAAAAGTACAGTATTAACAAATGACTATTTTATTGACTCGTGTAAGAGAAATGTCACTGAACTTATATTATCTATCTTAGTTGCACACACACACACAAAGAGATTTTGGCAAGTACTGATACAACTGTGTAGGAGGGAGATTAATGCAGAGCAAATTGGAGAGTAATTAATCAAGCTGCATACGAAAGTGAAAAGAAGAAACAAAGATGCAAGGTTTGACAGGAAAATTCTAAGTTCTTTGTATTTGGCACCAGTCAAAAAAAAAAAAAAGGCATAATAGGGCTGAAAAGTTCATGAATATGCTCCAATTAATCTCTATGTGCACTGAAATGCTTTTTAGTTTGGTTCATTTAAATCTGAAATTCCCTTCCCCATTGATGTCAGCTAGTTAGCCAAGATGGTGCATTACTGTTATGATCACTGCAGCGCACATAATTTAGATTTATCTCTTTGGGGACTCGGCTCCACCCCCTGCTAGCTAATATGTTCACCATGTTTAATGATGCAAAAAATTTCCCTGAGTACAGGTTATTTATCTTTATCAGGGGCTGCGTTTGGCTGGCTGTCTGTTACCAGCCAGAATATTTGTTCCTAAATGGTCGGTTCTCATCCATATTCCAGGGCAATCCTGAGGCCCATATTATCACTCAGATTTGCAATAAAAGTGTTTTAGTTCTTCAGATACACCTTAGTAATACTGATTTATGAGTTCGAAACTGTTGAAATTATGATTCAGTCTATGAACCCTGAAATCATTGTCATGAAATACAAAATCAATCTAAAATCTGAGAAAGGATTTTCTTTGGGGAATTTGGGGAATATGTAACAAACAACACAGGAATACAAATATGTGATAATGAAAATAGTTATAAGTAGTAATGATGTTGCCAAAAGAAAAACTGAGGGATAGACAAGCAGGTCCAAAGAAATAGAAGAGTCAGTAACCAGCGACCATCATCACCATCCCTCCAAATTTAAATGAAGAAAATGAAATCAAGGGTCCTTGACAAGATAATGAATAAACATAGGCAGCTGTCACCCTCCCTTGTACCCAAACCTAAAGATGAACAAAATCAAGGGGGGTATTGGTAGTTCTGGGAATATAATATTTTAAAACGACAGGAAAACTCTAGGAAGATAGAAGATTTTGAAGTATAAGAGCACTAAAAGGCTTTGGGGAATGGTTGTGAGGGGTGATTTTTTAGTTGAATTCTTTTTTCTTTTCAAATGACTTGGGTGGATCAGTGCCCACCATTGCCCATGCAAAGAAGACACACAGCAATGTCAGCAGCCCCGCCCAGGCTAGGTGGTATGGCAATATCAGGGTGGGGCTCTAGCTGGCTAAGGTAAGAGGTAGGTAACATTTGCAGGAAGAAGGAAGACATTCAGCCCTCACCCCCTGTTAGTTACTATCATGACTTCTAGGTCATGCAAGTAAATAACAGTGTCCATAGGAATGTTCAAGGAAATTCCCTGAGGCCCAGAGAGGTCTACTGGGGTGTGGCAAATGGAGGGTGATCTAGACCTACTTTAAAAGCAGAGGCTCCTTTTCCAAGACAGGTCCCATCTACCTCCTGTTCTTAGACTCACAAGTAGAAGAGCATGCCAAGGAAGGTTCTTTAGCATTCCTCATCCCTATCTGCAAAGGAAAATACATATAGTCAGCCAAAGTTACTACTCATCTCTAAAGACAATGAACTTTTGAAGAAAAAAGTAGCCACTGAAATAGCCCAATCACTATCACACACACACTCACACACACACACTTAACTGACAAACTGTATTAGATGAAACTGAATTAATTATCTAAAAAATGAATGTCAAATTAATAGATGTTTTCAAAAAGATAAGGGATAACAGTAATTACATGAAGAATGAAAAGCAATTATAAAGAAAAGCCAGTAGGAAACACTAGAAGTAAAAACTATAACTGATAGACAAAACTTACTAAGTAGGTTGAAGAGCAAAAAAGTTACATGCAAAGAATGAAGAGATAGCAATAAGACAGATCAAACAACACTCACAGAAGCCATCAGAAAGGAAGTAAATATAAAAAATAAATTTAAAAAAATTGAGAAGTATAAAAGATAGAGGAGAAAGTATCAACATACATATAACAGCAGTGTTTTAAAGAAAAGAAATATGTGGAGAAAAGGAAATATTTGAAGAAATAACAATTGACAATTCTCCATAATTAAAGGAAAATGAAAAATCTCAAATGAAATGACTCAGGGTAGCAATCAAAATAGAAAAGTAAAGAAATATTCTGACCACAATACAGTAAAATTTAATAATTTCAGAAATGGGAAAAAATTACAAAAACTTCCTGAAAGAGCAGAAGACCTTAAAAGAAAAAGAATCCTAAATTTTTTGCTTCTAAAAGGAATACTGAATACAAAAAACAATCAAATAATGTTTTCCTAATTGAAGGAACAGAACTTTGAACCTAAAATTTAATGTTTTGCTAAGCTTTTATTTAAAATTGAAAATTAAAGATATTTTCAGCCATATAAGGCCTCAGAACATTTGCCCTTAAAATGTCTTTGAAAATTTTCTTGATAGAAGTACTTGGTCAAAAAATTAAATAAATGCAATAATAGCACAAGAGATGTAGGAAGTAAGGATGAGTAGATATCATAGCAATTTTTCTTATTATTTCAATAAGGATAATACCTCCCTCCAAAGGAATTAAAATGTTAATCAAAGATCTTCAAAATCTCCAAGCTCAGATGGCTGTTCTTCCATAATATCAATAATCGCTGTGTTATACGAGTTGTTCCAGACAAAAGACAGAAAGCTTTGAAAAGGTTAATATAAGCTTAATTTCAAAATTGTGTAGACAATAAAATAAAAGAAAATAATAGTCTTATAGAAAGAAAAATTCTGAATTGACTATTAGCTAACTTTGTCAAAAATATGTATTAAAATTATACATCATGATCAGGCATGGCCTATCCTAAGAATTCAAGGATGGTTTGATATCAACAGACATAAAAATACAATTTCTCACATGAACAAACTAAAAGATGAAAAAAATTCACATGATTATGTCACTAAATTAAGAATAAGTACCAAACTATATCAAAACATATTTATGATATACTAGGAATAGAAAGGAACTTATTTCACTTGAAAAAAAAAATACTACCTGCCAAAATTTACATAAACATTATATAAGATGGAAATTTTAATTTCCCCTTTTACATTAAAACAAGATAAATATTTTATTTTTTTTTAAGTTTATTTATTTCAGAGAGAGAGAGAGATTGAGCACAAGTGGGGGGGAGGAGCAGAAGGAAAAGGAGAAGCAGACTCCCCGCTGAGCAGGGAGCCCAATGTGGGGCTCCATCCCAGGACCCTGGAGTCATGACCTGAGCTGAAGGCAGACGCTTAACTGACTGAGCCACTTGGGAGCCCCAAAACAAGATAAATATTTTAAAATCAATTTTTTTCAATCCTCAAATGTGGTTAAAGAGACATAATTATTATTTTTGGTAATTTGATCATCTACTTAGAAGAATTATATAGAAGCAATAGTTGCCAGATAAAATTCAGTAAAATTCAACTATCATTCCTCTATATCAACAATAACCAAATAGAAAAAGTAGACATCATTCACAGTGTAAACAAAACTACTAAATATCTAGGCATTATCCTAATAGAAATGTCCACGACCTTTAGAATGAAACTTTTAAAACTTAAAAGACCCAAAGAAAAATAGAAATATTACATTCTGAATGGAATGAAAATTCTACCTGATTTAACCTATAAATATAATACAAATTAAACTGCATAGAGAATTTCTAAGAAAACCAACATATTATTAAAATCTATATGGAAAAATAAAGATTCATGAATAGCTGAGTGAGTTCTGGAAAAATAAGAGAAAAGATGGAAGAGCTCATCTAACAAGAGATCAAATATTTCTACAGAATTCTAGGAATAGTTTTTAAAATAATAACAATGTAATACTAAGGCAAGTTCACACATAGAGAAGAAATTGAACACACTTGAAAGTTTGAAAAAAAAATCCATCTAAGTATGGACACTAAAAGGTAGCACCACAAATCAGGGGGTGATTTAATAGAGAGCAATGAAAAAAAACCTGACTCAATATGAAAAAAATAAGCTGGACTCCTCTCTCACTTCACATATAATGAAACACCTGATAGATTAAATAAATAAACAAAGGTGAAGGGTAAAACGCTAAAGAAGAATAAAAGTAACTTCTAAAAGCAAAAAGATAGGACACTTGTTCAGTGACCTTCTTTATTTAACAAGACCCCCAAATTACAAAGCATAAGGTGAAAAATCAAAAGATTTGACAACATCAAAATTAAAGATTTTTCTTTAGCAAAACATCACAAAGCTAAAAATGTGATGTAATGGGAGAAAATATTTTTAAATCCTTAGAAAAACAAAAGATTGATATGTAAAATATACAATGAACTGTAAATGAGCAAAAGAAAGGTAGAAAAGATGGAAAGAAGATGGGCAAAGATATAAATGAAAACATCTAGAAGGAGAAACTAAAATATCTAAAATACATATAAAGAGATGTTCAACCTCACTAATAATCAGGTATACAATTAGCACAGCAATCATAAAACACTTTACATAAAAAATGAAAAATATTTAGCAAGTGTTTGGAGAAACTGATATCCTGACTGTTGGCGCCAACATTCTCAGAAGCTTAGCAGTATCTCATAAAATGGGTAATGTACCTTATAACTCAAATATATCTCAGAGAAAGAGATTGTCCATTACCAAGTTATTTTATTGGAACAGGGAGTTGGAGTCAACCAACATGACCATCATTAAGCGAAAAAGATGAGGAATGTATGGTAGTTGCCTAAGATGGAATATGAAATGAACATCTTCACAAGGTTTCTGGTATCTCAGCTCACTTAATATACCTTTCCTATATTTGAAGGATTCTCACCATCTGAGTCCCATCTCCCCAAGTTAGAAGTCAGAAATTTTTCTCAGCATCCTTTTCAGCTAGATTCAGGTGTGTGACCTAGTCCCTAGGTAGGAGCTGCACATGCATAAGACTATGATTCAGAGGAGAGTGAAATGAAGAAAAGGGCATTCAGAATCAATCCTTATAAGGATGGTAGAGTGTCATGGAGACACATGCAAATTTCAGAAGCAATATTGACAGAGACCCAAAAGGCAGGAGCATATCATGCCCACAGCAGTGAGGTGCACTACCCATATGAGTTGCAGGGTAATCAATCCTTCTACAAGCCAAGAAATGCCAATGATTGCCAGCAAACCACCAGAAGCTAGGATTGATATTTCCTCACAGGCTTCAGAAGGAACCAACCTTGTCAACAACTTGATCTTAGACTTTTAGCTTCCAGAACTGTGAGAGAATAAATTTATGTTGTTTATACCACCCAGTTTGCGGTACTTTGTTACAGCAGCCCTAGCGGAGAAATACATAAAGAGACTAAAACTCCACCCCAGCCATGCTGTACTTTCACCACCCTACAAGGTGGCACTTCCCTACTCTATGGTGTTACTAGGTCACTCCCACCCTCTTTATTATTCAATACATGGGAAAGCCAATTGGTTTAAATCTCTTATGAACAAGATCCTGTCAACCTTACCTGTTTCCACCCAACTCCAAAGTCTAGTATTCCAGAACTCTAAGAAATTCCTGAGACATTTATGCCTTATAGCCTTAACTTCAGTGTTTACAAGGAGGTATGATCTTTGGGTGTCTTTCAGGAGGAGTAAAGGGGATGATAATGTTGGTACATCATGGGAATGATGAAGTGCAACTCTGTATATGCCTTTCAGCATTTTTGCCTATTTATCAAAATGCACTATTGGTACAATTGCGCTGAGGAGACTGGGTAATTTCAGCAAATCTTGGAATAGTTTTATAGCCTTTTTGGATTTTTTGAATTTTTGTTAACTATTCAGACTTTCAATTTTTTAGACTAATTTTTGTCATTTATGCCTCTTCAAATTTTTTGGCAACATTTTAGTAATATTAAAATTTTGCTTCTGTCATTAAATGAAATGTTCAGAAACAAATTGCTCACAAATGAATGTTTCCAATCACTAAATAAACATTTTTGAACACTAAGCTAATTTTCTTCCCTCCAAATTTATTAGTTTTTAGCAATGTTACATACTAAGATTTATTTTTCAGCCAATCATTACTTCTTCAACTGTTTAGCCACGCCTCCACATCTCCTTTAAACTTCAGCAGCTACTAGAAACTTTCTTCATTTAAAAATATACCAGGAGGATGAAGAAAGGGTTAAAGTTTATTGGTGAAGACAGCATTAAGCTTTTAAGTGTTATTTTAACATTGGAATGTGAACAAATAGTGAGCCATAATTGTCAAGATCATCTTCGTTATTCACAGGCATTACTCTAACATTCATCCTAAACATCCAATTCAGGATTGGAAAATGCTTTCTGCTTATTTCAACTAACCACTTTACAAAGGTCAAGCATGGCTCAGTGGTTGATTATTGTCGATGTAAAAACAATGATAGAGAGATTCTTGCTGTTTGATCTTTGACCGAGCAAGCTAAACATCACTACCAACCAAGTTTTTCAGTTACCAAATAGTGATTAGAAATATTTTGTTTTTATCTGATCCTCACATATGCAATTTAATAAGCTAATAAATTGCTTCCAAATGTATTGGCACCTGGATGTAGGGCTGAGCCAGCGAGTGCAAGATAAGGAATGAATATGTGCCATACTCAGTTTGAATACACCAGTTTTTCAAATCAGCCTAAATGGCTCTGGGTGAAACCTAAGTAATAGTTTCCCCAAATTTGACAAGCCTAATATGACAAAATGAAACCCGAAAGTCAGTATAAAATTCTGTGCCTCTTAGTTAAGTGAATGACATGCAAATTATAACTAAACCCTGGGTATCCTGAATCTATTATTATATAGTCAAAATTTCAGACATAATAGTCTTGTGGGCCTGGAAGTAGAGCAAGGATTCAATGATTCAGTGAGCCTGAAGATAAAAAGATAATCACCTTAAAGTGACTCTTGGATGCTTCCCTGGGAAATGAACAACTGAAGCATCATCTACAATGATTAGAAAAGTTAAAAGAGAGGAACACTTGAAAGACAAAGAAGTTTATTTGAGTTTCTGGCCTCTTAAGAAATTTGTAATGTATTCAGGTGGACACATTCATTAGTAGGATATGGACATAGATCAACAAGAAAATTTAGAAATCTGAAAGTAAAAATGGCCATTTTCCATACAGAGATACTGGAGGAAAATAAGGGCACTTCAAAGATCATTTCTTATAACAGGGCCTAAACATTCTAAAAGATGTGAGTGATGATGATGGGACGATGGCTGTCACCTTAGGCTACCATTAAGGACCCCCAAAGAATATCATGAGAGTCTAGCAACACTAGCAAATGAGAACTCTCACATAACACTTACTTTGAAAGGAACTTCTATCTATTTGGGGAAAAATATTATACAGCATCATTTTCAAAATGTGCAGAGGTGGAAAAATAAAAAGTTCAGCTAAAATGTTTAGACCATTGTGGGAATAGGCTCACTTTAATATGCTTTTCAATTCTGAACACATTGGCAGTGCTCAAAACACATTACAAAAGTAATAACATGATAATGGAGTTGGGAATCCTGTAAAGGTTACATAGAATTCAATTTATAAATCAAAATGCCTAAAAATCAAACTTGGGCCAACTGCCTAAGGTATTGAATTTTCACTACATTGAATAAGACAAGGATCTCATAACCATGAAAATAAACTGACCAATATGCCCAGGGCCTAATTTTAAACTATTTAGATTCTTAGTTATTCTTTGTCATTTCTTAAAAAAAAAAAAAAAATCCTGTAATATTCATTGAAATCTAAGCTTGAAGCCTAGAGAATCTGAGTAGTTAATAATAATCAAATTATTCCTGAATGTGGGGGGATCCAGAAAACAGGATTGCCTATATAGAGAGGGATGGCCCTTATCAAAGTACATAATCCCAATACAATTATCATCAGTGCAATTAAACAAAAACAAAAATAAACTAAGAAAAATCCCTCAACATTTTAGTTTTAAAACCAGTCGAATTATTTTAATTTATTTATTTTAAATCTCTCAAATATTACTCTTGAGGAGAGAGATTTGTTGCCTTTAACAGCATTTAATTTAGGAGGTCGTAAGGGCCAAATCCGGGTGTTGAAGCTGGTAGACAGAGAAGCAACATGTAATATGAGGACTCTGAAGTGAAAATTCTCCAAGTGAAATGAAAAGGGGAGCTGAAAATAACTTTTCTAATTAAGGACAGGGAAAATATTGGTCTCACTCCTAGGGAAGGACAGTTCCACCTTGTGAATAAGAGCTCTCTTTTCTCCCTCTTTCAATGGATAGAAAGACAGGGAAACTGAGGCAGAGGAGAACGGAAGATAGCCCTCTACACTCTGCTAGGGAGTAAGAAAAGGAAAAGGTATACAAACTCAAGGTTTAAGACAAGTTGCTAGAAAAACTTAACCTAGATTTTTGTAGTGACCCTTGGATGTGTGCACTCAAAAGATTTCTCAAATAGAAGGAAATTCAAGGAGAGATATAAACAATGTTTCGGAATGTGTTCAGTTTTTAGGATACTTGTTCATGGCAGAAAATCATTCATCCATTTAATCTAATTATGTTCAGCTAAGGCACTTGTATTGCCAAGTTTATAAAATGTGAGTAATATGGAATAAACTTTACAGGCACAATTGTCAATAGAAATAAACAAAATGTTGAACTAAAATGCATGGCTATTTCATAATTCCCATTGTATTCATTTGATAAGAGCTTGTAAATTGTGTTGTTTCTTAAGACGATCAGGTGAGTGAAAGTAGTTACCAAAAGTTTAAGAAAAGATGTACATATTTTGAGCACACATACCAGGCACTTTACTCAGCACTTGGCACCTAGTAACTCATTTAATCCTCTCAGTAGGTCTAGGAGTTAGACCTTAGTATTATCCTCATTTTATAGATGAGGTAACAAAGGAAAGAAATATAAATTCAGAAAATTATATTCATTAAAGTAATATTTTCAGAAAAATAGGGAAGATGACTGTCATTTAGTTAAGCAATAGAACATCTATAGTTCAGTTTGTGGAATAAGAATGCATAATTTAAGAATTACTGGTATAAACAATAATTGATCATGTTTCCACAGAAAGCTATCAAATAGGTAGTTGTCACATTTAATAATATTTTTTTTATTTTGAAAGTTTTGCACTTTATTTGAAAAGAGAGCTTTAACTTTTACATTTAAAAAGACACTAACCACCAAAGCCATTGCTTTTTATCTCACAGTCTTAGGCTTTGTCATTCAAGCTGAGGATTCACTCCAGTTCTCAGGGCTCACCTTGTCCTCAGTGAAGCCAAAGTCTCTCAGAAGAAATAAATAGCCTTTAGAATATGTGTCAGACTAAAAAGTTTCAAAATATTCTAACAAGTCAGATTTTAAAATACATTTATTCTCAAGAGAGCTCAGTTAGGTAAATTTCATGTTCATAGGATGCTAATAAGATATATAGCAAAGTCCATGGAAAATAGCAAGTCAAGACATTTTGAAAGTAAAATGCAGAGAGAAAAGGTTGTCCAGGATATCCAGATTATATCTGGCATAGTGCTTTGTACATTTGAATCACTTAAATATTTATTGCCTTAAATGAGAGAATGAGAATAAAGGAGAATGAGAACCAAGTCCCCTTTTCTAGGAGAGAAAAGTACAAGTAAAAGTCACTCTTAGAAACTACTCTTCCTCACCAAAATATCTTTATAATGTCTGGAGAGCAGGATGCCTAATGTCAACAACAACCAAAATCACAACAACAAAAATTACCAAAAGGTCTGCTCATCTGGGAACCAGGTTCAGATGGTTCATGTAGAAAGAATGATCAAGGGTTCTAGTGGACGCTGTCGGAGGTATGTATGTCTAGTACAGAAGACTAATTGCTTCAATTACTGGTCAACATGATACTGATTATTTTTCTAGGATTAAATAAGAAAATCATCTCTTTTCGTTACAAGCTTATGCACCATCCCGTAAGTAATATTTCTGAGATGTCTTGTAAACCAGGATGCTAACCTAGTCGAATAGCAGAAGCCGTCACTTTCTAAAAGTACATTCTAACAAAAACTAAAAAAGTGTTATGACAACTCATTCAATTCTCCAAAGAAATAATCATAGGTAGTTTTAGAAATCTCTCATCTTCATGTGACGTATCCTGGGCATGTACAATTATAGTAGATTTTTTTATGATATTATGATTTTGAAAGAACACTGTGTATGAGTAAATGGATGGTGAAACATGAAGATTATGCCATTTACCGGTCCTCTTACATATTTTGTATTCTTCAAGTGTTCTTTATTGACCACATTTAAATTTCACAATAAAACACGAATATATAAACTGGATGTATATCTAGATAGGTACATTGATAGACAGATCTCAGAAGGAAAGAAATCTTTAATGTCTGGCATCTCTCCCAGAAGAGTTTTCAGCTTCTCTACACAGCTCTACCAGTATAAATCTTTCGATCATGTACTCACAATTTGTGTATATTCTTTATTTAAATTGTTATATTTGCACTACTCTTACCATAAATATTATAAAACTTACTTTCCACATAAATTAGAAAAAATGACACAAAAATAATTAGTGGAAGTTCAAATGCCTTCTTCCTTCACCCCAACACATTCACTACCTTGCCCACCACAGGGTGGCACATATTCCATTTTGAGTTCCCCTGCATAGACTGTAAAGTCAAAAAAAGAAAAGCAAGAAAGGATTATAAAAGAAAGGATATGATACTGTGATCTTAGAATTTTCAACACAAAATTCATAATAATTGGAACGTAAGCTAAACTATATAGAGAGAGACTATATACATACATATACATATAGCACATATATGAAGTATATAAATAAAATATCATATATACACTTTAAAGATTTTATTTACTTATTTTATTTGAGAGAGAGAGAGAGCAGGGAGAATGGTGGGGGGAGAGGAAGAAAATCTCAAGCAGACTCTGTGCTGAGCATGGAGCCTGATGCAGGGCTTGATCTCACAACCCTGAGATCACGACCTGAGCCAAAACCCAGTCAGTTGCTTAACCAACTGAGCCATCCAGGTGCCTATATATATATATAATATATATATATATATATGCACACTTTAGAACTGACCTAGATTTGAAAATATTGCCCTAGTCTGTAAATATGTTATTAAGTTCCAAGAAAAGAAACTGAGATGGCATTAGCTTTATTGAAAACATGAGGTATAGTATTTCTTTTCACAAACTCAAATTGCTTGCCTACTGCCTGGATTTTGAAATCTATGCCATTTGCCCTTTTAATTTTATTGTTTCCATTTTATACTTCTCGAGTATCTGTTTTTACTTGCCTTTAATCTGATATTTTGAGGTTTTGATTTAGATGCCAACAATTACAACTCATGAAGTAACTTGGTGATCCTTTGTCACACCCCATACCTAGGGAAGTTAATTTGCTTAAGGTCATCTAGCTAACAGTAAATATAGGATTAAAACTCAGGTTTTCTGGCTGTAAACACCTTTAGAATACTACAGGATTAAGTTTCCTCATATCATTTTGAATTCTTCTAGAATATACGCACACGTGTATATACAAAATGTATGACATTAACTCAGTGTTTGAAAGTGGTCTCTGAAGATATTATTTTATAAGCACTGTTATGTTTTGGTTTATATAAAGCCAGCACTTTTTTTTTATTAAAGCCAGTGATTTTTAAAGTAAGTCCTAATACCAAGCTTCCTGGGACTAGTTTTTCCTTTATACTCTGAGGCTGAACTGTGGAACACATTGAAGGGTCACATTTTGGTAAACTATTCACTCTGCTTTCTTCCACCTATGACTATTTCTGGTTTATTTCATTTAAGGATAGAAGTTATATTCTGAGAGGTCATGTATATATCCACCCCAAAACAAGGTTTAAATCTCTTGTCTTTAATCAGGGTCAAAGCATAAAGCTTTAAAGTGATAGAAATCTTATTAAATGATGATTAATTTGAAATTACTTATTTTAAACCAGGAAGTGTTTTAGAGAGAGAATATTAATGGCCATTAGTGTAATGCATTTAAATGCTTTTATATGAGTTAAAATTTCACTAACCATAGCTTTACAAGAGATTGGAGTTAAAACCAATTATTTGACAAGCATAAAGGAAAGTTCAGTGGGGTGTTTAGAAGAAATACACTATAAACACAAAACAATTCTGTTACAAAATTTTATGAGTGTCATTAGTTAAGTCATTTAACAAACATTGTTGGTAGTGTTTTGTCTGCCTACTTACCACTAAGAACTGGGCTGGTCTCGTAGTAGCAGGCAAGTATGTACAAACAGAGCTGCAAGAAAATATATGTAGAAACAGAAAGGTGGAAAAGACAGTGCTGTGTTCTTTACGTCTTGATAAATGAGTTGGCATGTGTAGTCCAGGAAAAGGACACTCCAGGTCCAAAAAGGGCATATACAGTGCCCCAAAGGAGTGAAGCAACGTTGAGTTCCCAATTTAAGGAGAATTTCAGAACACCTGGAATGCGGGGATTGAGAATGGCAGTGTTAGGAGATGAGAATAGAGAACTTGCTTATGGCCCACAAAGGAGTGTGACTTTCATACTACAGGTAAGAGGGATTCTGTGGAGGTGTGCATATGATAAATTGTAGTTGGGTCTAAATTTATTCAGATTCGCTCAGATATGTGGTGAGGGGAAGGACAAGGAAACAGCTTTTTCATTTCCTATGAATCTTCATTCTAGCTGACGACAAAAGAATAAAAATGTGTCAGTTAAGAATAATTTGGTTTCGGGGAGCCTGAGTGGCTCAGTTGGTTAAGCAACTGCTTTTGGCTGAGGTCATGATCCTGAAGTCCCAGGATCAAGTCCCACATTGGGCTCCCTGCTCAGCAGGGAGTCTGCTTCTCCCTCTGACCCTCCCCCCTCTCATGCTCTCTCTCTCTCATTCTCTCTCTCAAGTAAATAAATAAAAATCTTGAAAAAAAAAAGAATAATTTGGTTTCTTCTGGCTTAAAAATGCCACACATTTGAACCAATTCAAAGTTTAAACTCCCTATCAAAGCTGATTCTTCTGCTTGGAGCAGAGTCTCTTCTCTGCCTACTCAGTTCTGGGTTTGCCTCTGGTAGCAGGACATTGGAGCTTTTCAAGGAGACAGAAGATAGGTCTCCAGTGAGCATGCTTTCTTCTGAGACCTTGCTAACCTTCATCGAGATGATTGTACTGATGTGCATTGAAGTGTGGCAGTTTTGGGGGTCTTTTGGGGTACCATGTCACTGACTACCTTGTCCCAACCCACACTGCACCTAATTTACCTGTGCCCTCCAAGCTTTCACATACTCCCACTGGGGCAGATGGGAACTTCTTGGTCTCTTGCAACCACATTCTGATCATGGGTAACTGGGAAGACTATCCTGGTACATTGGTCTAGATACTTTCCTCCAGCTCCCTGCTGGTAGCAGGCCGATGCTAGATGGGGATCTTCTTCAAGAGACTTGCAGTCTCTCCAAGCATACTCAGGAAGGCAGGGCACTGGTTCCAGCTTTCCATGATTCCTCAAAATCTGTGTGGGTTGTTCTAGAATTTTCACATCCCAATAGTTGCAACCATAAGGTTGGAACCTGGACATTCACATCTCGGGTCCTGCCCCTCTCTTCTTCTCTCCAGGTGACTCTCCCAACAGTGTGATATGAAACGTAGAGTCAATATGCCATTATCAGAAGTTGGCTTATCTTCTTTTTCTCAGTAAAACAGAATGGATAGTCATTCGTTTAAGTGAATTATGAGGTCTAACTAACAGTAAAACAGCCATCTATGCCTACAGGCAGGTAAAATTCTATGATGCTATTTGGTCTGGCTGGACCAAAAAGTGTGTAAAGGCAAAATCTATAAAGAGATATTTCTGAATCTAGAAAATCCTTTCATCTCTCAACAAAGCAAAGCTTTCAAATGAAAAAAAAGTCTCATTGAAGCTGAAAAGGTCCAGTGATTTAAGAGCTCATAAATACTCTCTTAATTACAGGAAAATACTAGTACGTAGTTAGCTAGGAAGGGAGTGGTAGCATTAGATGTGAGTTGTTAATAAAGCATCAGAGAAAGTTGACTAATAAACATATATTGCATGAATGAACAAGTGTATCACAGAGATGCGCAACACATAGTCAATATACCAATGTGGAAGTTGGCTTCTCTTTCTTCTCCAAGTAAAACAGAATGCAAACCCTTCATTTAAGTGAATTATGGGGCTACTCTAAAGTGAAACAGCAATCTATGTCAACAAAAAAGCAACAAAAAAATTATGTTATGCAGATATTTCCAAAAGCTAGAACATGGACTATTAAATGCAAATTACTTTTCTATTGCATCCTAAAATTTACTTAAGAATTGCTTCATAGAGAGTTATCAAAAATAAAACTAAATAATAAGCTTTCTTTTCCTCTGTCATTAACATTAATAATTCACCCAAAAGGCCTAAAAACCCAAATCATTATAATTTAAAGCAATTTATTATAACCTGCCAATAAACTTAGAATAAGAGCATAAAACCTAACAATGAAAGTGGGAATGAGTTAACATTAAGTAGGAAACCAAAATAAATTAACAGTAAGCCTCTATTTAGTCCTTTTTTGAAAATATAGGGCTAATATGACAGGGACCTGAAGCAAGAGAGTTAAGATGAAAAAAGCAGTATCACACAGGGAAAAAAAATCCACAGTATTTCTCTCCTGCCCGACAGTTTAGTCCCATCATTCATTTCATATCCCCAGGACTCATTAATGAATGAAATGGAGATACCCAAAGGATTCAGTGAAATTCTTCAGCAGAAATTAAACAGAGAAAAGGACAAGTTATGGAGCCCACATTCTTTTAAATAGTATGTTAGGGTTTCTGGAGCTACACTGGATGCAGCTGGCCTTGTAATTTCAGAAAATGCTTTCTAATTTCTTAAAAAGTCATAGGTTAAAAACCTAAAAGTAGGTTAAAAATTCTTTTATTCCTCTCCATTACCAGAAATAAGGAAGGGTTAAGTATGTCTGATATATTTGCACAAAATTATGAATGAAGAAATTAGACAGGAGAAGCCTGAATTTGGACTGTAATTCTATCACACCTTAAAAGAATGTGGCTCTTTTCAAAGGTAGCTAGTTTGTAGTTTGTGTTGAGGACAGCCTTAGGAGAGGGAAATTAGAATCAAGGGACTCTCAGGAACAACACTGGCCTGCTCCCCTGAAGGCAGAGCTCAGAGGGGCTACTCCGGTTGTTGCCTGGCGAGCCAGGAAGACACTGTAGTAGTTTCCTAGAGCTGTCATAACCAATTACCACAAATTGGGTGGCTTAAAACAATAAAAACATATTCCATTTCAGCTCTGGAGGCCAGAAGTCTGAAATCAAGATGTCAGGAGGGTTGCTTCCCTTTGAAGGCTCTAAGGGAATACCCCTTCCGTGCCTCACCCCTCTGGCTTCCGGTGGCTGTCAGCTATCTCTGTTGTTCTTTGGCTTGTAAATACATCACTCCAGTCTCTGCTCCTTTTTCACATCGTCTTCTCTGTATTCCTTTTCTGTCTCTTACAAGGACACTCTCATTGAATTTAGGGTCCACTCTAATCCAGTATGATCTCATCTCAATTCTAACCTTAATTATAACTGCAAAGATACTGTTTCTGAGATTCTGGATGAATGAACATTTTAGGGGGGCACTATTCAACCCACAACTGATCCTTACCAGAAAGAAAAGAAAAAGCCAAGAGAAGAAACATAAAGGACCGATAAAGACACTATGAACTATTTAGAGTCGGCAAAGTATCATCACCAAAATATGTAAACACCAGGACTTCCACATCAAACCCCTTCTACAAGTAGAAGTAGGAGTAGAAGTAGAAGTAAAGGTAAAGGTAGAGGCAGAGGCAAAGTGGAAGTAGAGGTAGGAATAATAGAAATAGGAAAAGCATACATTAAATAGACCACTGGAACTTAGATAACTTAAATCCTGATGAAATGATGCAAACAAAAGTTTGAAGGGAAAAATATCAGAACCAGTTCAAATTGAGTGAGTGCACATATTAGGAAAAAGAGGATTTTTTTTTTTAAATTTCTCTTGTATGCTTTGGTCTATTTCTTTTTGCAAATAAGCAAATTAATTGATATTGAAACTATAATGTTTCATTATTAAATAAACATACACTGTTTTTCCAGGTATTATTAGTTTTTTTCATTGCTAAAACTTTCCATACCTAAATCACTCTGTGTGGTATCATCAGGTTCTACAAATTAATAGGTATAAGCTGCTATCCATAAAGGAAAAGTTCAGAAAGGAAACTTCCCCGATCCAGGTGGAATTTTACTAAAACTACAATTACACTAGACTATTATATTGTGTACTTAGCTTGAGACTTCTACTTACTTGAGGATACCGTAATTTATAACCTTAACATCCTTTAAAAGATGCAGTTATTCAACCAATATTTGTTGAACACTTACTTTCTATGAGACACAGCTCCAGGAAGTAGGGATATATACCAGTGACCAAGATAAATGAATCTTCTCTGCTCAAAGTGTTTACTATCAAAATAGAATAAACATGTAAACAAATAAATAAATCATCTAGATAATGGAAAATGCTCTAAGGAAATATGACAGGGTAATGGAAGAGAAAATGTAGTGTGCAAAGATCTGGAGAAAAACATTATGGACACAGAGCACAAGTGCAGGGTCCTAAAGGGGGAGACAGCTGACGAGCTCTGCAGAGCAAATCCCCCACGGAGAAGACTAAAGGCATGCAGGCAAGTCTGTCATCAAGTTCAGAGAAATCAATCTATTCAGAAGTGAAAATAAAACTGGTTTCATAGAAGAGCTGGGTTAGCATCATGAACTCCCAAGAGAAAGAAAGAGATGCCCTGGTCCATAGGCTCACCCAGGATAGAAGAAATCAAAACCACTAAAAACATTAAAATGACTCAAAACTTCAAGTTAGCAAGTGTTGCTGTGGTCTGGCACTTGGTGAAAAGACACATAACTCCCTGGAAGAAGCTGCTTCTGTGATTCAGGTCAAGCTTCTATAACAAAGAATCCCCAAATACGATGCAGTAAATTAGACTCTTTCTCAGTAACAGCCCAGTGGTGAACATTTCAGGATAAATGGGAGAATTGTACCAACCGCAACACATACCTTCCATCTTTTGGTGTGAGGTGACAGGTCTGGTTATCACTACTCCCCAGGCAAAAAGAAGTGAAAAAAAGGGGGGGGGTGTGGAAAGAAACCAAAATAACACAGAAATAAAACAAATCTCTCTCAATCCCTTCCTACCCAAAAAGTAGTCGTATGATCAACATCAAGGTGCAAGAGGTTTGGAAATGTAATTTCTTGCTAGATGGATTTCTGCCAGGATCAGATGGATATTGGAGGGCATTAGCAGTTTCTGACACAAATTAGGAAAAGAAAATTTGTAAAAGAGGTTATAGCCATGACTGGAGGTAGAGATATAGGGGGGCTGTCCCTAAAGCACTATCCCAGCTCCTAACCAATGGCTTGTCCACCCAAGAGATAGGGATGATGAGAATGAGAACACTAGTAAGTAATGACCACCAAATGCGGCTAAAATGGATCACTGAGACATTGATGGGATGGTCAGCTACCCACAGTGAAGTGGGAGCTAAGGCCTATTCCTATTTTGGAAGGAATCCCCCAGCACAAGAGTAGAACTCAGCAGAGCTGTGTTTCTAAGCACCCAATACGTGGTTAATAACCATGTGGTTAATAACCACAGAGACTAACTCTGGTTATTATTTTTGTTAATTGCTGTGCCCTCTAGACTGAGGAGAATGTTCTTGGGAATATCACTGATATCAATTAAAATTGCCATAACTGTACATGTATACAAATACCCCTCGTTATGTGAATACAGTCAGTTCCTGAATATAGATTACTAGTGCTTGGGTATTGGTTTCAGATAGAGAGGGATGCTAAATAAGGGAAGTCTATTTGTTACTAAGTTTTACATAGGGAGACATCAGATAACAAGGGATATCAACAATTGCATTATTAGATATCATATTACAAGTTCTGCTTTCACATTTGATAGTTTTTCATCACATAAGTTTCTTTACTGGCATAATTTTTATTATATTTTCCATTTTAGTATATTTCTAGTAACTTTCTTTAGTTAGTTCCCATTGCTCCAAGTAAAATTACCTATTTCCCATTAATCCATTGCTCTAAACTGTCAAGAAAGTATTTGTTTCTCTGAAAATTCTTGTGCTTAGACACATGACTTACAAATTGCCTAACAATGAGGCGCCTGGGTGGCTCAGTCGTTAAGCGTCTGCCTTCGGCTCAGGTCATGATCCCAGGGTCCTGGGGTCGAGCCCACATCAGGCTCCCTGCTCGGCGGGAAGCCTGCTTCTCCCTCTCCCACTCCCCCTGCTTGTGTTCCCTCTCTCGCTGTGTCTCTCTCTGTCAAATAAATAAAATATTAAAAAAAAAAAAAAAACAAATTGCCTAACAATGATCAAGACAATATTTTTTCTCTTTATAATTGTTATCAAGCATTTATAAAGCAACCAATTTATATTATATATCTATACACATTTTGTGAACCTGTGGAATATTCCTGGAAAAATGTATCTTCGCCTAAGTCATTTGATTAGTAGAAGAGATTCAAAATGACATATAGCCAACAGCTGCCCCTCCCACCTCAGCACCCTAAGGACTGGTCCCAGAAGGAGGCAATTCAGGTGAGGTGAGTAGATAGGGACCAGTTCATAACCAATTTTGTTCAAGTTATACGTAATTATTCCTGGGATCTGAGAGTGGTCTTATATAGGGCTTAGGTAGGAATTTAATCTAATTTAATATTAAAACACTAAAAAATTGAAATGGCTCTCTATATTAGCTACCAAGGTATGACCATGACACTAGTGATTGAGATAAGGAGATGCAGAAGGAGGAAGCTCTATCACTGGTCGGGCTGGACAGTCTCTCTTTTCCTCATCCTGTACTTTCCTTCTCCAACTTCCCCATGTACCCACTGGTTTCCCTATCAGGTAAAGTAGAACTTTCTCGTACCCTGATTCAGTCTTGACTAAGGTAACCTATACCTAAGTTACTATCTAAACCATTTTATACACATTTAAAACTCTGTACTCATTTATTCCTTCAAAAATATACAGTGAGCACCCACTGTCCACCAAGCTCTTTTCGAGGCACTGGAGAGACAGCAATGAAAAGGCAGGGAAGGTGCATTCTCTGAGCGAATTTCCATTTTAGTGGTTTTGCTCTCTGAATTATCTTTACTAAAGCCTTAATGTGAAGTGCTAACCCTTGGATTCCCACATTGATTCCCAAATGTCAATTGATATTTTTCCACTTCAGCACAGGAACTCATTTTGATAACAGGATCTATATGTTTGAGTTCCCAAGCCAAGTCCCATACTTCACAGGATAATCCCCTAGCATTCATTTCCACTCTAAGGTTGTACTCTAATAAATCTATTTTCCCATTCTTTCCTACAGCTTGAATCCCACCTAACTCTTTGGTCATGAGCTAGCATTTCATTCAAATCCAACATTTTAGAAAAACACCACACATCAAAAAAATTAACCTTAAAGCAAAATATTTTAATTTAAATTATATTATCCGTTGCTCTGTGTTTTCATCTATAAGTGCATTGCTAACTGATGTTATAACTTATTTCAGCTCTTTCCTTAGTAAAGTGTAACATATCCATCATGCTGAAACACTTAAGTTACAGGCAGTTTACTCACATTAGATCTCATTAGCAATTACACTAGTGTTCAAAATACATTACCTCATTTGTCTCATAGCCCATATAGTTTTTTACATAATGAATTAGACCAATTAGTTGCACATGACAGAAGGAAATCTTAAATAACACTGTCCTTACTTTAAGACAAGCTTGACTGAAGTGCAATGAAAGAAACTATAAAATTAATTTGTTTTGTAAAATGGATAGCAAAAAGAATTAGATAACCAAACTTCAAGCTAAATGTCTGTGGTGAGGGTTAGGCATCAGAGAGGGGGAAAAAAGTAGTAAAAGAAAAGACAATGCCTCGCTCTGTTTTTTGCAAGACATAAATTCATTATTTGCATAGCTAAGAGCCATGTTTAAATGTCCAAAGTAACTTGCTTATAGACTTTTCAATTGAAACCATTATTGTCCTTTGGGAAAAACCTTGCTGATTGTAATCAGCCAAGAAATTTACAGCTATTGCACTGATCAATAGCTAGAGATTTCTGGAAGCACAAAGTTAGCTTTCTATCCACGTTTCATTTTACCAATAAGAGTTGTTTCTTAGTGTCCCTGATATTTCCTTCAAATGACTCTCTTCAACATCAAATCCAATTTCCTATCCACCGTTAGTATCTCTGTCTTCAAACTTCAGACAGAATCACAAAACATACAGACTTGATAGGTGTTACCTAACCAAGGGTGCATTTTAACCTGAGGATGCAAATCCTAAAGACACTCCCAGCATGCCATCCATATACTCCATGACCCTATAAGGAGACTGTGCCTTGTTACTCATCAGTATGGTAATTATCTGTCTTCTTTGTAGATCATAATTACTTTCCTCATTGTTCGATCAAGGACTGTCATGTAATGAAATGACTGTGGACCGGTTAACTAGTTGGAAGAGCCCCCAGTCTTCCATTTATGGACATAATAGATTGTATCAACCAAGGAGTCAACAGAAGATACAAATCTGGTAGCAAATCGGTTTCTAAAAATATGCCCAGGAACCTAGAGGCAAAAGTTGACCCAATCATTCCTCTTTAATCAAGGTGACTCTTAATATAGTATGTCTTTTTTAATATCATAGTAGTTAAAGATAATTTAGAACTGAAAGGGGAAGTGAAATAAGGATTCTGGGTCAATAGGGAAAGAGGTTTTCGGAGAACTCTCACATTATAAGAATGAATTTTCCTTCTCCTTCTAAACCAAGTATCCTTTTCAAAGGATGTGTACATTAGAGAAAATAAATCACCAAGACAGTAGAATTAGAGTCTTTTGAACATGTCTGATTGGAAAGCTCATTTTCCTCTTCCTACCATTTCTCCTGCTTTTACAAAAATATTTCACACACAAAACGTTATCTACCAGACTTCACTAATGCATGTGACTTATGTTCAAATTACATCTTTTAAACTGGCACAGTTTTTTAAAAAATTAGGTTTTTGAAAATGCTTATCACTGGCAGTTTGGAAAATATTGACTCCAGTATTTGTCATTCAAAGTTGAACTCAGAGAGTCAAGAACTTTCCAAGTTAACTTTTCTTTTTCTCAACTCCCACAATTCCACAAATGTTCTCATTATACCTGGTGGGCAACTCAGGGAATCTTGTGCAGCTGAGTTAGGACAAAATAGAAATGCTAATTCAGAATTTGCATCCTTAAGAGACCTTCAATATTGCCTTAAAAGCTCAAAAATGACCCAGTTTTACCAAATGAAAAATACAGTATGTCCTCTACACAGGTGGTTGGAAACTCATTTCAAATTTGTCTTTATTAATGAACTCCTGATATTTAGCTCTTTGCTAGTCACATTTGGAAATCCTTAGAACTACATGGAATAGACCTTTTCTCGAAGACTTTGCAGTCTATATAGGGAAGCAATTTATGCACGCAAAACAAATTAAAAAATTATATCAGAAATTATAACCTAAGGTGACAACTGACACTATTAGGGAAAGAAAAGATTAAATTGAGACCAAGAAGATGGGAAAAATGGCACTGAGTATCCTTAATGTGGGAAATGCGGAGAAGGATTTGGCTATTTGGATATGGTTCAGGGATCCCATATGTTCTCTCAAGAGAATTTTTAACATTGCCTAATTGATCTCCAAGCAGAACTCAGTCCTTTTCATGTTTAAGAGCCTCCCTGGCACACAGGGGCCTGTGGCTCCCATCTGCCTTCAATAAGCAACTCACACTATGTGGCCCAGAGTCTTCACATGATGAGGCTCTCCTGAGGAAGCAGACAGGGGATGCGTTCTGCCAGCCAGAATCCAATGGTCATTAAAAACAGTGAATCAGAATTACTACTCTCAAACTTTTTCTAATATATATCCCACTAATTTTTTAAATTATAAAGTTCCATTGGCTTCCTTGCTTTCTCTGATGACAATCAAAAGCAAAATAATGCAGACAAGTCCCTGATGATCGCTCAAATATGTGGCATCCCTATGCAGTATCTTAGAATTACCCTGTATGCTTAGACAGGATAGGCCAGAAAATTAATTTAAAGTTCTGTGACATATTAAGATGTTGACAGTGTAAGTACCCTCCCTTTCACTTTCAAGACCAATGGATTTGCAGTGATAGATTTATGTTATTTGGGCTTCATTATCATGAATCTAGGTCTCCACAAAGACACCTTCTTCAAGTTCTTTACCAGAACTTAATCATTCAATTCTCTAGTCCCATGTGTAGCTCATACCCAGAGGGAGCCTCTATATCTAACCTAATCTAGACAAGAATAACAGCAATAATAATAGGACATTTATTGCATAATTATTATGTGCTAATCTCTGCACCATGAAATTTATATGTATATGTATATGTATATGTATAGCTCATTTAATCCTCAAAATCATGCTGCCAACTCACTCTTCTACCTCTATTTTATGGATAGGAACCAAGGCTCATAGAGTTGAAATGACTTACCCAAGGCCACTTAAGTAAGGTAGATGCACCAGAGATTTCTAACTCATTTCTGGTGCTGGGACTGGCGTCACTGTTTCACATTGCTTGAGGATGAAAACCAAGTCTTTCTTGTTTTTCTGTCACAGAGCAGTGCCTGCCCATATTCTGTCTGTCAGAGAGTTTCATAAGACACTTTAAGGGAGAATGTTGCTTCTGCTCCATATACTTTGAAGACTATGGAAAGGCCTCCTTCAAAATCATAAAATGCTAAAGGTGAAAGATACCTTAAAGATTAACTAGCCCAAAATTCATAGTTTTTAAAATTGTCCTTAGCATCAAGCAGTTTCTTACCAGCAGAGCCGAATTAGAAGCTATAACCTAATTTCAGATCTAAGTGGTTATTCTTTTCCTGTTAGCCTCACATAGCTGCCATGTGACTTTAAACAATTTTCTTCCTGAATTACTTATCACAGTAAAGATATTACAAAGATGTTGTAACAAATAAATTCCAAAATTGCATTGGCTCAACATATCCATCATTCATGTCAATCCCATGTGGGCATTTCTGAATAGCAGGTGGCTTTTCTCCATAGGGTGACTGAGGAACCAAGGCTCTTTGGATCTCATGGTTTCACCTTCCTCTGAGATCTCAGCTTCCTCTGCTTCTAGCCAGTGGAAGAGGAAATGAGATGAACAAGACATTCTAACACATTCAAGTAGAAGTGACATCTATTTTTGCTCACATTCCACTGGTGAAAACCAGAAACATGGCCACACCTGGATGCAAAAGTTTCTGGGCAATGTATTCCCTGTTGGGTATCTGCTTCCATGCCAAAACACCACTCCCTGGAAGGGAGATCATACATTTTTGGTGGACAGTTCACCATCTCTGCCACATGCTTCCTAAATAACACACTCCAGTTTCAAACAGCCACTGGTGGGTTGGAATTAGAAGACTGTCCCTAAACTTCAAAACTTGAGTATCCGTAGGTTGTCTTATTTTTCCCAACGCTTTGCTCCCTACCTTAAAAGAATCATACACTCATGACTTTTGTCATGAGTCCATATGAATTGTTTCACATATGGGCAAAGAATACATCCCCATCCATTGAGGTTGGGCATAATGAGATGATTTGCTTTGGCCAGTGAATATAGGTGAAATGATAGGTGCCAGTTCTGTAGTAAGGCCTTAGGAAAATTTATTATCTGTTCATCCTCTTGTCTCTCTGCCATCCCATGTGAGAACATGCCACAAGTTGTCACTCTTTCCAGAACAAGGAGTTATGCGAAGCAGACTTGAATCCAACCTGCAATCTAAAACCAAGCCCAGCTAGTTTCACCCAAACCCTACAAAATCTGGAGAAAAAAAAAAAAATTAGTGTTTGCTTTGTAAGCCATAAAGGTTTGGTTGACTAATACAATGAGATTTGATCATTCTATGAGTATAAGTAAATAACCATCAGTCTTCTATGAAGGGCTCTGTGGGCAAAGTGAGCAGCTTGGATTTTAAGGAAACCAAAGATTTTACCAAAAAAAAAGTGTTTTCCATTGATGTGCCTTGGAGCCTTTCATTCTTTTTAAGAGTTCCAGAAAAAATACTTTATTACCTTTTACTATTGGAGAGAGCCATGTATACATAAGCTATAACAATATAGAATTTTTGCTTTCACTTTTCATAGAAACATTTTCACATACATAAAGATTAGATCGGTAGCCATGAGTTTACCTAATCCAACTGACTCAAAGAATAATAAAACTTATTTTTTCTCCCCCAAAGCCAAATGGTTACATCCCAGGATAAGCTCTAAGTTACAGCTAAAAATGACAGGGGGACTGGAGCATTATCTTCTCAGATATTTATGTGTCAAAAGAGATGAAGGCCAGAACTTGACAACTTTAGGTTGTAGATATGTGGGGCTACCTGGCTCCTGGAGAGATTTTATCAGCATACCAAAATGCTGGAGTTAGGACTCAGGCCCATTACATGTCCAGGGACTTCCTTCTAGGTGGAAAGGAGACAGTTGCCTCTTTAACCTTCAATCCTCACTTATCGAGGGTCTGGTTACTCACATAAGGCATTTGACCTGGTTTTCATCATTATGCCCCAGGGATAAGGCCTGATACAAGAGAGGCTGATGCACTTATTATTTACTCTGAAGTAATTCATAAGAAATCCGTCTCTGATCCTTAGAATTTTATATGCACATTCAGGATAAAATTAATAAAGATGAATATTAAAAATCAAACAACTAAAGAAAGTGATAAATGACTTTTGCCAATTTTATATATTTTAATTACTTTATTTTTTTTTTTTTTAAGGTTTTTTTTTTTTTTTTTAAAGATTTTATTTATTCATTTATTTGAGAGAGTGAGAGAGAGAGAGCACATGAGAGGGGGGAAGGTCAGAGGGAGAAGCAGACTCCCTGCCGAGCAGGGAGCCCGATGCGGGACTCGATCCCGGGACTCCAGGATCATGACCTGAGCCGAAGGCAGTCGCTTAACCAACTGAGCCACCCAGGCGCCCTATATATTTTAATTACTTTAAAGCCTTCTAATTTTAACCTTATTTTCAGGGCTAGGTACCTGCCCTATTTTTGTCTGAAGAGTCCTGAATAGGAGACAAGTGTAGACTGGATGTGAACTGAATCTCATATCACAACAGCCAGCAAGGAACTAAAGCATCCTGCCAGCAACTACTGCATGAGCTTGTAAGCAGATCCTTCAGCCCCTGTCAAGCCATCAGATGACTGCCCACCCCACAACAGGTTAACTATAATCTTATGAAAGATCCTGAGCCAGAACTACCTAGCTAAGCCATTCTAGGACTCCTAACCCTCTTGTGTGAAGTAATGCACACTTACTGTTTTTAACTGCTAAGTTTAGGGGTAATATCTAGTTTTGCAGACTAGATAACTAGTACACACATGTAAAATATTTTTGTAGAGATGCAGCATAGTCAGACCTCAATAAATGTTAGCTTTCTACTAGTCAATAAGACTGTGCTACTTATCTCCTAATCAGGATGCTTTTTCACCTGTACCCTCCCCCCAACCCCCACCCCTAACATACCATCTCAGAAGTCCCTGAAAGCAAAGAGAGAGTATATCAGAGGCAATATTTCCAAGGGTAATGACTCAGAATATTCCAAACTAACAAAAGAGACCACACCATAGATCCAAGAAGCCCAAGAAATTCCAAGCAGGCTAAGTAAAAGTGGTATTTATAACTATACATATCATAGCAAGACTACAGAAGGCTGAAGCCAAATAGAAAGTCTCAAAAGCATCCAGAGAATAAAAAAATCTTCTAAAATGTGATTAATTAACTGCTGACTTGTTCTGAAGCAACAACAGAAACCATAAGAGAATGGATTGATGTTTCTCTTCTGTCTACCCAGAATTCTACATCAATTGAAAATATCTTTCAAGAAGGCAAGCAAAATAAAGACATTTTCAGACAAGGGAAATACTGAGAGAGCAAAATACCAGCACATTTAAACTAAAGGAAATTCCAGTGGGTATGCTTCAGGTACAAAGAAATTGATCTTAGATGTAGGTTCTGAGAAACAAGAAGGAATGAAAAGAAAAAAAAAGTTGTACTATTTAAGAAACTCATAAAAAAATAACTGTAAGTAAGTATCTTCTGTGGATAAAAGAAAATTAAATACACAACAGTTATATATAAGTTGGGAGGGAGTAGATGAAATTAAATTAGTCTAGGTTGCTTTGTTTTATCCACAATTGAATTTAGACATTGGGAAGTTAGTTAAGAAGGGATATCATAATTTTCAGAGTAGTCACTAAAAAAAAGAAACTGCATAAATTTTGAAATATTATGGGTAGAAATGGAAATATAAAGAATCAGTTCAAAAGAAGGCAAGAAAGCAGACAAAACATTCAACAAGTATGATAAATGGAGAGCACAAAATAAAATGTTGGATTTAAACCCTCTATATAAGCAATTTATATGAAATACAAATGCATTCATTGTTCTAGTTAAAAGACTGGTGTTCAGACTGGGGAAAAATACTGCAATCCAACTATATGCTCTTTATAATAGACAAACCTAAGACATAAAATCCAGAAAACTTGAAAATAAAAATATGGAAAAAATTATGCACCATAAACACCACTCAAAAATAAAACTTGTATAGCTACATAAATATTTTACAATATACATCAAGGTAAAAGACTTTGTTAGAGATAGAAAGGCCCAATGTATATGGATAAAAAAATCATATTAATTTTGAAGATATAACAATTTCTACTTTGTGTGCACCTAATAACATATTTACCAAAATACATAAAGTAAAATAAAGAATTTCAATGAAAAATAGACAAATCCACAGTCATGATGGCAGATTCTAACATTCCTCTCAGAAACTGATAAGATAGAAAAAAAAAAACTTACTTAATCTAATGGGTATATTTAGAACATTGCACCTAACCACTGCATTATGTACATCCTTTTTAAGCATACATGGAACATTACAAAACTTGAGCATAAACTGGGTCATAGGGTTAAGTCCCAACAGCTTTCAAATGATTGTAATAATACATAGTATGTTCTCTGGTCAAAGTGGAATTACTCTAGAATAAAAGACAAAGACCTATATATGTGAAAATATATTGAAATAAATAAACTTCTAACTATCCCATAAGCCAAAGAAGAAATCATGACAGAATTTAGGAAGTATTTTAAACTGAATGGTTATATATTACATATCAGATTTGTGGTGAAACAGTTAAAGCAGTACTTAGAAGAAAAATTATTGATTACATGTGTTTATTAATTTTAAAAATGTTTCAAAATTAATATAGTAAATGTCCATATAAAAAAAATGAAAAGAAATCCAACAAAGGTAGAATGAAGGAGATAAAGAAATAAAGATAAGATGAAAACTAATAAAACAGACAGACATATAATAGATAAGAAAAAAAATCTAAAAGTTGGTTCTTTGAAAAACATTAAAGAAAGCACAAATAACCATTACCATGAATGAAAAAAGAGACACCACTTCATATCCTGCAAATTTCTTTTTAAAAGAAGTTATTATAAACAGTTTTATGTCAATAGATGTGAAAATCAAGGTGAATGGGTTAATTATATAGAAAAAAATACTTTTGTAAAAGACATAAGAAAAAATAGAAAATATTAATAGTTATATAACTATTAAAAACATTGAATTAGTACTCAAAAATCTTTCCACAAAGACAACTTTTTTTAAAAGATTTTATTTATTTATTTGACAGAGAAACAGTGAGAGAGGGAACACAAGCAACAGGTGTGTGAGAGGGAGAAGCAGGCTTCCCGCTGAGCAGGGAGCCCAATGCGGGGCTCAATCCCAGGGTCCTGGGTTCATGACCTGAGCCAAAGGTAGACATTTAATGGCTGAGCCACCCAGTTGCCCCCACAAAGACAACTTCAAGCCATGGGTACTTCTCTGGCAATTTCTGCCAGATATTCAAACAGCAATAATTTTAATACTGCCCAAATACATCCAGAAAATAGGGGGTGAGAAATGAAACTCTTTCCCAACTCTTTAATGAGGCTAGCATAATCTTGATAAGGAAGGCCACATGGACAGTACGAGGAAAAAATTTATAAACTAAACTCAGTCATGAACATAGATCCAAACATCCTAAATACAATAGTAGCAAACAAAACCCAACCTATATAACATAGATAAAATAGATAATGCATTGTGACTGAGCCAGATTTATTCAAATAATTTGTTTGATTTAATATTTTAAAACCAAAGTAATTCACCACATTAACAGATGAACAGAAAAAAATCATAATCTCAATAGATGCAGAAAAAATTGATAAAATAAAATTTTAAAATATTTGCAATTAGATTTTTAAAAATGAAGTAACTAGGAATCAATCTTTGAGAAAAAAATAGATACAACCTTATTAAGAGATATTAAAGAAGATCTAAATATATCGGGAAATAAATCATCTTTAGAGGTTGCAAAAAAATCAGTATTGTAAAAATGATCATTGTCCCCAAATTGATCTTTAGATTCAGTGTGATCCCAATTAAAATTTCAGCCATTTAAAAAATATATTTGAATATAGTTGGCACACAGTGTTACATTAGTTTCAAGTGTAAAACATAGTGATTCCACTTCTCTGTATATTATGCTATGCTTACCACAAGTGTTCCTATCATCCATCACCATATAACACTACTGCAACATCATTGAAATTTCAGTTTTCTTTGCCAGAAAGGAGAAATGACTATTAAAATTGATATCCCAAGAAGAGTCAAGTCAAGACAACAATTGAATAAGAAAAACAAATTTGGAAAACTTACCCAACTAAATATCAAAATTCATTATAAGCACAGTGTAACATTGGTGCAAATCGAGAAAAACAGATCAATGAAACAAGATAAAAAGCCCAGAAGCACATGTATGGACATTTGCTTTATAAGAGGAATATTAGCGGTAAGGAGTGGGGGTAGAACAGACTTTTAAACAAATAGCATTGGAACAATTTGATGTCCATATGGGAAAAAATTAAATTAGACCATGAAGTCAGGCCATACACATAAATTAATTCCAGGTAGATTAACAAGGTTCTAAAGATTAAATAAAATATTATTAAGATTTTACATGATAATAGAGGAGAATATCTGCATGACTTTAGGGTAGAGAAAAATTACCTAAGCAAGTCACAAAATGCACTACCAGAAAGGACAAGACTGGCAAATTTACTACATTAAACTAAGAACTTCTTTTCATCAGAAGACATCACAAAGAGAGTGAACAGGTTAATACAGAGTGGAAGAAAACACTCACAATAGGACTCATATTCTAAATGCACACACACACACACACACACAATTTTGAAATGGGCAAAAGACTAAAAAAATTAAAAAAAAAAAAAGAGAGAGAGAGAGCCAAATGGCTAATAAACATATAAAAAGGAGCTTGACCATACTGGTAGCCTGGGAAACACAAGCTAAAACAACCACAATGAACTAATACTCTATGCTCACAGACTCCTAGGTATTCATTCTAGAGAAACTCTGGCTCATGTCCAAAAATGTTCATAGGAACATTATTCTCAGGAGCCCCAAATTTAAAATATCTATATATGCACTAGTCATAGAATGGATAAATAATTATGGCAAACTGGAATGCAGTATTAGGAACTACTTGAAAGCAGTAAAAATGAATAAACTAGGGCTACATACAACATGGATAGATATAAATAAATATGGATAGATATACATAAATATAAAATTGACTAAAAGAGAAGACACAGTATGATTCAGATTCAATTATTTAATTTAATAAAGTTCAAAAATACATAAAATTAAATACAGCTTAAACTATATTTACTTTTATGCATGCATAAATACTTTCACTTACACATACATATGTGATAAAAATATGAAGAAAAACACAGAAATGGTTATCATACAATTCAAAGTGAGTAGTCATTACCTTTAGGGGAAAAAAAAGAGTTCTTAATAATAATGAAGAAATGCATAGGGGACATTTTTGGTCTTGGTAGTGTTCTGTTTCTTGACCTTGGCCACAGAAACATGCATGTTCAATTTCTATTATTTATTAAACCATTAATTTATGGTTTACATATTTCTCTGTATACTTACTACACAAGAAAATGTTTTTAAAACTTAGATAAAAAAAAACTGTTCTGTGCTTATTTGTTTTTTTTTCCCCAGTGTATCAATCCTAAAAGCTATTCTATTATTTTTTTAAATTCCCATATGGGATAGCATATATGTAATATATAACACGCCAGTGGATTTCTTACAGAGACAAGAAAGGAGATTGTATCAACAGATTCATCCAGGCACTAAAAATGTATTTGTAAAACCCCATATACTCTTTGGATAAGTAATCATGATTTTGCAGCATTTTAAGTTTCCTCTGAGGTAATTCAGTGATGTGGAACTGAATCATTAGCCAGTTCTTCAATGTGTAACTTCTCTTACCTGTGAAGAGAGGCAGAAAATGAAGTGTTTGGAGTAGAACAGAAAATTCTCGTTAGCTAAATGCTGAGAGAATGACACAAGTGGCTATTTCTGAGATTCAAATATCTCTTAAAGAAGTCTCGAGGGATGTGGCAGCTCCTACTTCTCGCAAGGTTGATGACTATTACCTGGAGATCTTTAATAAGCACAGCTGGTGAGCAATGGGACATAGAAGTGTAAAGAGGCACAGAGATAATTACAAGAACAGATATGCTTAGGGACATTCCTCTCCCGCCCCTGCTTAAAGCCATCTTTTCATCACACTTCTAACTACCTTTTCTGTTAACACGTATTGACCTCTCACTAAATGCTGACCTTTCTTTCACCTGTCCTTTTAGCAGTCAAGGTGATGATGAAGAACTGAGGAAGAGAGGGATGTCAAATGGCATCAACCAAAGATTTCTGATTCCAGCAAATATAGAGTAATAGGGACCACATTTACCCTGTTAAACAACTAGAAAACAGGACAAAATTTGTGGAACAATGGTTTCACACAGCAGTCTACAGGGAGTATGGGACTGTGACCCCTGAGAGAGATGAAACCAATAAGGTGAGTCCTGGCATGTCCCCAGCTTACTGACTAAAAATTGTCCAGGCCACAGTGCAGGGAGGAGGGATACAGAGTTCAGTTGTCACACTGAATTGTGGAGACGGAGATTACAGTTTGGAAAGACCAAGACAGCTAGCATGTGCAGGGCAAAGCAGCAGGGAGGAGGGGGCTGGACAGAGACAAAGTTCTGCAAATCTACAGAAGAGTTACTCCAAGACTTTTGCCAAACACTGCTCTGTACATGTATGAGAAAACCTACCTAAGGCCAGGGAAGGATACACCAAAAAAGAGTAACTGAAACAATATGTAAAACTTGCACAAGGTTAGAAATACTTTTTGTTCTCACCTACCAGGTGATAAGACATGCGGCATCGGGTAGAATGCTTAGAAAGTATTAGTAATGGAGCTAAATCAGCACAGGACCAAAGATTGCTCGGGATCTGCCCTATAACACCTTAAAAGGAAGCCTCAGAATGATCCAACTGAGTCCATGTGTTTATCTGCACACCAGAACAAACACCGTCACTATTTAGAGGAATTAATAAAATCCAACAACCAATAGTGTAAAATTCACAATGTATGTCATCCAATCAGAATTCACATAGTCTGGCATTCAAAGAATAGTAGTACCCTTTGCATATTATCATACATGCAAAGAAGCAGGAAAAATATGATCCATTACCAGAAAAGAAATCAATCAATAAAAACTGGCACAGAAATCACAGAGATGATAAAACTAGCAGACATGGATATCAAAACTACTGTTATAAATACACTCGAAACATTAGAGAGAGGAAAACATAAATATGATGAGGAGAGAAATAAAAGATATTTTTAAAGGACACAAGTGAAATTTCTGAAGATGTAAAATGCAGTATCTGACATAAAAAATACACTGGATAGAGCTGGTGGCAGATCAGATACTGAAATAGAAAAGGTCAATGAACTTGAAAACATAGCAATGGAAACTCTTCCAAAATGAAGCTATAAAAAGGAAAAAAATACTTAAGAAATGAACACAGCATCGGGGACCTTTGGGACAAATATCAAGCAGTGTAAAGTGTGAAATGGAAGTCACAGGAGGCAGAAAATATTTGAAAAAATAATAGCTGAAATAGCAGAGTCAATCTAAGGATTTAAATGGAAATCAAATAAAGAAAGCTGAACATTTATTTAATACAGGGACTAAGAAATAAATTTTTAAGAAATATGCAAAGTCAGAGATATGAAAGGAAAAAATCAGATTTGCCTCAGTGTATAACAAAACAATACAGCAATATCTACATAGTAAAATATTATCCCCAAAAATGAGATTAATAAACTGCAGAAAATAGTTCTAATTATTATAACAGAGAGAAAATATCCTTAATGAATAAAGTGTTTGTCTTCACTTGTGTTCTATAGAATCAGATCCTGAGACAAAAATTTGTGGGAAAGTAATTTGTGAGGAAGAGTTCCCAGGAGAAAAAGTGGCAGAAGAGTGAGGCAGAGGGACAGGGAAGCCAGGCAAAGGTAAAATATCCATCAAATAACCTGTAGAGGGTAACCTTGTCTCATTCATGCAGGGGACTCTGGCCACAGTGCAGGTCACACTTCAGGGTTGTCCCCCACAGGGATCAAGGAAGCTGCACTATTTGTATCTGCACATTTGTTAGTCAGCCATTGGTTAAGGGTACCACCTCCCACTCCCTCACACACACCCAAGCCTCCTAGCACACAAGCAAAACTATTTCTGGAATCCTGTATGCAGTCCATCTGCAAAGACATACATACTTTGGTTGTCAAGAGCATACTCAAAGCCAGGGTCCACAAAAATGGGAAAGAAATCCAAGGGTATGCTGGTGGGGCACCAATGTTTTCTGCTATAGTGTTCTTTAAGTTAAATGAAAATGACAGGATTCTTTTAGGAAAACAAGCAATTCACAGAAACAAGTGGAAATAATCAATGAGCCTAACAAAATATATTAATCCTCACAAGTAATCAAATAACTACAATTTAAAAAAATAAGGAAATACCATGTTACACTGATCCCAACTGGCAAATTTTAAAAGACTGATGATATTCTTATTGAACAGGGGAAGAGATATTCTTATTGAATGCTAGTGAGAATACAGGTTGAGGTAAACTCAGAGCAGGTAATCTAGAAACACACCTTAAATGATATACACCATTAAGCCAGCAATCCCACTTCTGAGATCTTGTCTGAAGGAACTAATTGTACATGTGGATAAAGATGTGTGCTGGAAAAAATATTATTTATAATAGGAAAGAGATGAGAAGAAACTGAATTTCTCAATTTAGAGAGGTGTTTTTAAAAATTAAAATGCATCTATATAGGGGCACCTGGGTGGCTCAGTCAGTTAAGCATCCAACTCTTGATTTTGGCTCAGATCATGATCTCAAGGTCATGAGATTGAGCCCTGCATTGGGCCTACAATCAGCAGGGAGTCTGCTGGAGATTCTCCCTCTCCCTCTCCCTCTTCCTCTACTCACACAGGCACACACTATCTCTCTTTCTCTCTCTGTCCATTATATATATATATATATATATATATATATATATATATATATAAAATAAATCTTTTAAAAATGCATCTATATCATAAAATTAATGCAGCTGTTAAAGTGCTGGTACCAATTTGGATTTGTTTTTTAAAAATGGCATTAACAAATTCTATCTTATACAAATACACAAATACACATACACACACATTCACCCTGAATTGCTTCTAGAATTGTTCCTGGCTTACCTACACTGTGTCTAGTCCATAACCATATTCTCAGTCATTCCTGAAGTGACTCTGCATTTCTGAAGGAAATTAGTCTCTTTATTTAACTATAAGACAATTTGAAAATCATCCAGAATGTTGTGATACAGAAATGTACTTATAATTAAATTAATTAAAATTGTTATTGTGTTAAGAAATTTAGAACATCCTTGAGTAAATAGTGATTCAGCAAAAATATTTCTTGGTAATCCCAGAATTTCTTCTGCTCCGTTTGAAGTCAAAGTTCTTCAGCAATTCTCTCATTTTTCTCCTGATTTTGATTGATTCTTTGGGCCCACAGCCACTGAACAGACATCACACAACAGCAGAAAGCAAACTGCCTCTGCTAGGAGACAAACTCACAGCTTGCTGAGACAGTCTGGGACCTCCTTCCAATCCTGTGGACTGGGGCTTTATGAAAACAAACCAACAGAAGCACACATTACACTTGTTCTTCCCTAAAATGATCATCTGTCAGCTGTTTCAATCACAGCTCTTATGACCTCCTCACTATCAGCACCTGAAATCTTTAGTTTAGCAAAGCCCCTTCTAAAATGAAATATAGGCTGTACTGAGCATGCCCAGACATAATTGGTGTCTGACTCTCCTTGACCTACAATATACTCCAAAGTTTATGAATTCTTAGAAAGAGTGTCCCTGTTGATTTGTTTTGGATTTGTGTATTTTATACAAACTACTATCAAGTCAAACCTAGCCACATACTTCATGAAACTGACTTAAGACATTTATCTCCTATTACATTTCTTTTTTCCTTAGTCTATCAATATCACTCTAATTCTTAATTCTATAGTCCAATATATTCACTATTCAGCTATTTGTAATCATAAATTTCATAAATAAGCACTCTTTGTTTTCCTCTTAGTATGTATAGTGTAATATAGTATGGTATAGTCTAGTCTAGTCTAGTCTAGTCTAGTATAGCATAGTATAGTATAGAAAGGTGTGGTGTGGTATGGTATATTAAATATTGAGACAGGAAAAATTCAGGGACAGATCTCAGTGGCAAAAATTTTGAAAAAAGAGAGATCAGGCAGAGAAAGAAAGGAAGGTAGAGGTTTTGAAATGCTGGTACAGAGGAGGGATTCCAAGTTTCACTTTTGGTCTTTGGAGCCCTTGTCACGGGCTCTTAAATGCATATGCATTGTTTAGTGGCTCTAAAAGCAATGACTCCTCCTCCTTCCAAAGAAAAAAAAAAAAAAAGCTTACCTGAAATTATTCAGCATTTACAACTAAAGCAAAATTCTGCCTAAAGCTAGATTTCAACCATAATTTATTTTTGCAATTTCTAGTACATTTAGAAAATAATAATGGGTGGCACCACCTACATATTTATAGAATTAGTACATTTCAATAAAATATGTTGTGCAGCATCTCCTGAGACAAGAAACATTATGGTTCTTTGTATGAGTACCAGTGGTAAGACTTCTGCTGTGGAGTCCGTTTTCAGTTTATTATCTAGCTCTGATATTTACTATGTAACTTCAAGCAAGTTATTTAACCCTCCTGTGCCTCAGTACCTCAGCTGACCCATCTGTAAGAATGCTGACGTCTCTATAAGAGCAGATCAGAGCTAACATTAAGTATTTATTATGTGCCAGAAACTGTTCTTACAGCTTTAGATATTTTGATTCATTTAGTCATTGCAATAAGTAAGTACCCATTTCACAGATAAGAAATATGAGACCAAGAAGTTAAATAATTTGCCCAAGTTCACACATGTATGAGTAATGAATGGTCCCAGATTTAAACCCAGGCTAGTGCTTTTATTCACTACATTTTCCTGCTTCTCTAGAGGGTAAAAATGGTGCATACCTCAAAGGATTGCTACGAGAATTACAAAAGACATTATAAGGAAAATAGTTGGAAAAATAAGAATTCAAATATGTACCTACTGTTATTGTTTTAAAACCAGACATCTTTCTGCCTCTAATAGCACATTCCCCACACACCTTTCAAGGCATTTTCAATGCAGCTCAGGACAGCTTATCATTTTAAAATACTATATCAATTTGAACAGTTTCAAAATGATCATTCATTTCAAATATGTTTTAAGTCTAGTTGTCCCTGTAACTTGCAGCAGGCACATGTAATAATCCATACAATACACATTGACTGAGTATCTAAATAGAATTTTCACAAATAGGATTAATTTGAAATGCAGTTGGAGAGTTTAACATTTAAAGAAATCCCAAGATAAATGCTTTTTCAGAAAGTAGTTCTTTTGAAACGAGAATAATTTACCTCACCTGCCCATGTAAATATATGCTTAGTAGTCTTAAGGCAGAGCCAAACAAGATGATGTCAAAAGACAAAAGTAGACAGATCCTGAGCTATCAGCTACCTAAGGCCACAGAGCCACGATCGTGCTCATTAAGCAAGCAGCCGGCCACCTCGTCTGTGGAAGAGCCTAAAAGAAAAGAAAAAATTGCCATCTGGCTAGTACACCAAAGCCATGTGCTTCTGCAAAATGTGAAAATGGAGAGGAAGAGAAGTAAGAGAGGAAACACATCCCCTGGTTTTGTCATTGTGTCTTCTGCTGGCAAGTATGAGGATTTCTTTGCTAAGGAGCTGTCTGGGCCTGGGAGATACTCAAAGGCGTAAGAAGTGTAACACTGTCTCCTTCACAAAGGAGGGGATTGAAACAGTGACCAGCATAACCAATAGGATTAGTGAGCCAAAGTACAGCATGGACAAGGAGCCAGAGAAAAGAAGCCAAGAAGGAAGTTTATGAGTCCCTGAACAAGACCAATAAATCCTTCAGCACGTGGATGTCAAGGCCTCAGTCTGTGCACCAGATGCAGCCTGATGGATGGGTTTATCTGTCCCAAAAGGCAAATAGAGATTGTTCTGCTTTTGGCCCCACACATAGGTGAGACAGAGCTCTAGTGTTTTCGCCCCTCTGGCCTTCTTCAAATGTATTACATGTGTCCCAATCAGTATTTCCATTTCTTTGCTTTTTAGTTTTAGCCCTGAAAAAGCAACCTTAGATCATCACTGTACAAGGAGTATGTTGACTGTTCTGAGACTGCCAGGACATCCTACTCTTGAACTAATAAAAAATGTATATAATATCTCCTTTAATTCAACTCACTTGAAAGAGTGATATCTTCTCCGTGCTTTTGACAATATTCAGCATCAATTCAGACACTTTGGACCTTCTTCCAATGTTCTTCACAACCACTTATAAAAGATAGCATTCACCAATTCAGACCCATGGAATATTAGAGTGTGGCTTAGGCACACTCTGTTTGCTCATTCCTAGATACAAATCAGGGTTGAATGCTGGCCAAGAGGTCCCAGAAACAAATTATTCATTTTACCATAGGAGAATGTCAACCCACAAAGATGTATCTTTATGAACTAGAAAGAGGACCAAATTTATCTCTGCCTCCAAAGATGTGAAAGAGGGTCGAATACGTGGTCTGAATGGATAGAATTAGGGTAGAAGATACAGGGAGGTGTGCAAAGAATGCACTGCCTTGAAAAGCACTGAGCTCCTAGCCTTGTGTAGTGTTAAGTGCCTGACATTAAGCTTTTGATTGCCAAGGCATATATTTCAAAAATATCCATCTTGGATAAACATAGTTCCAGCTACTAGCAAACTCACTAGATAAGAAAACAGGTGGCCCCCACCCATGAATACCCCCTTTTAGAAAGCCCTGGGTAGCCTAGATAACTGCCGTTTGAATGACCCTGCTTCTCGCTTCCTACTCCCTAATTCCTGCTTTTGTTTTAAATTCACCAATAGAGTGAACCTATGAAACAGACATCCTCCTACCCTTGGATACTAAAAAAGACAAAGCCCCAGGTCCTACTCCCTCCCTCTCTCTATATCTGGACCTTGCTGTGACTTGGGCATGCAGTGTACCCTCTGGGGTTTGTGAGTAATAAATCTTGTTCCTCAAAATGTCCAGATGGTTGTTGCTGAGGTGTGTCCTGCAATCATAAGGACCACAATGGCAAATCCAGCCACAGCTTGGCTTTGGTGGGGGAAATGTCTGTGGGGATTGCCATAAGTAATACAAGCCCAGGTGAGTCCTCAGGCATTCCTAGCCAAAAGCATCTCTATTGAGAGGCTGAGACCAACACAACACCTGGATAATCTGTTGCCAGAAATGTACTAGATGAAGTAGTGTCCTCATCAGACCATGCTATTCAGTCATCTTCCAGATGGACCCAACACCTTGCTGACCTTTGTATTTGTGGGTCCCTATTCCTGAAATCTTCTTCTCTAAGACATTTACATATTTTTTCTCCTTCTCTTCATCTGTAATCCTGTTATATTTATCTCAAGAATGCAAAGATGGTTCATATAAAAAATAATTAATGAAATATGCTATGTTGAGAAGTTACAGTAGAAAAAACTAAATGATTGGCTCAACAGACACAAGATTTTTTTTCACAAAATTCATGATTTAAGATGGAATTATTATAAAAATATAGTGCTATTCTAGTAGAAGGAAATTTCCTTAGCCTGCTCAATGGCATCAATCAAAAATGTGCAACAATCAGCAATCTGTGACCAAATTGATATTGAGATCAGACAAAAAACAAGAGAGCCTTCTATTCCAGTTTCTATTCGACATTGTAGTAAATATACTGATGATGCAATAAGACAAGGACAAGTAATAAAAAGCATAAAAATTGGGAAGAAAAACAAAAATAATTGCCTACATAGAAAATTCAAGAGGAATTACCAATAAACTATTAGAGCTTTTAAAGAATAGATGATTCTTATAATAAATATAAACAAATTAAAGTTTTAAATGGAAAAAAGAGCCATTTATAATAGCAATCAAAACTTTGCTACTTCGTAATAAACCTAAGAAATGAGATTTAAGAACTTTATGGAAAAAATTATAAAAATATGAGGAAAATATGAGTGAAGCACATAAAACACAATGTGAATAAATAGAGCACTATCACATGGTAATGGATTAGAAAACAATATTATAAAGATATCAGCTCTTCCCAAATTAATCTATACAGTCAACATAGTCAATTTAATATGCCTACAGAATTCCTCATGGAACTTGACACATAAAAGGGCAAAATGTCAAGAATAGATAAGATCATTTTTTTAAAGAAACAAAGTGGGAAAACTATTTCTTACAGGTATCAAGATGTATTTTGAAGCTATTTTGCAATATGGTATTGGTGCAAATATATTCACAGTGATAAAACAGAAAGAAGCCCTGGTGTATATGGCTATTTTTCATATGACCGAATTGGCATTATACATTTATGAAAAAGTAAAACACCCTGCTCAAAAAATTTTGCTGAGATAATTGGTTATCTATATGGGAAAAGAGAGAAACACACTCTATACCATAAACAATAACAAATCCCAACTGAACTTAAGATCTATATATAAAAATCAACACTTTGATATTTTTCAAAGAAAATGTAGGCATATGCCTTTACCAAATTGCATTACAGCAGAATTTCCTAGCCAAGGTGCCAAAAAGCCTAATCCATAAAGGAAACAACTGATACACGAAACTAATTATAAAATTCAAAAACTTTTTCACAAGAGACAACATAATCCAAGTTAAAAGATAAGTTACAGATTTGGAACAGATATTTGCAATCTATAAAACCAATAGGTAATAACTACGTAACAAGATTTAAAGAACTCTTTCAAATCAATAAGGAAAAGAAAACTCAGTAGAAAAATGGGCAAAGGATAGGAACAGAAGAGGAATCACAAATGGCCAATAAACATATAAAAAAAGCTTTCAGCCCAACTGGTAATAAAACGTAAACAATGAGATGCCACTCACTCCCATTTCACACCCACCAGATTGGTAAAAATGTTAGAGTTGGCAAGGATGTGGAGCAATGGAAATTCTCACACACTGACATTAGGAGCATGAATTGGCCCAACTGCTTGGAGAGCAATTTGGCAATATCAAGTAAATCTGTTGGTGTGCATACCCTGTAAGCCAGGAATCCTTCTGAGTAGTCATCTTGAGATATTTTTGTATATTGTATTCAGGGCAATGAGTGCAAAAGTGTTCATTTTCTTATTGTTTGTACTTGTCATTGGAAGAAGCAATTATCCATCAACAAGGGAACAGAATAAATATATTATGGCATATGTAGACAACAGTATATGTTACAGCCATTAAAATGAGCAATGATACAGCATTTAAGATAATCTGTCATATACAGACCTCAAAAACGTGTTAACGATAAGAGCAAATACACAGTATTTACAAAGTGCCTTGTGTTGTTCTAAGTGTCTTACATATATCATTTAGTTTATACAGTTAATTCTCTTTACATTTATATTTGATATTCACCACAAGCCTAAGAGATGGGTACTATTATAGTCCCATTTAAGGGATGAGGGAACTGAGGCATAGGAAGGTAAAGTGACTTACCCAAGGCCATACAGCTCGTTGGTCATGAAGGAGTATTCCAATCCAGTCTAGCTCTTAACTTTGGTACTATATTACTTCTGGTTTTTCTTTAAAGTGTATAATGTAATACCATTTGCGTTCATTTTAAAAACTGCAAAAAATCATAGAATGTTCAAAGATACACAGATACGGTATAGAATTATAAAAACATCAAGCCTATTTATATTTGCAATCTAATTTACAATAATAACAACATTTTATACTACTTTATAACATAAATGCTACATTCTAAATGTTTTACTCTATCCTTTACCCTGATTCAAATCCCTCCCACATAAAGAAACATGAGGTCATTGGCTGCAACTGAAGGCCTCATGATGTACTTCCCGCTTCAGTTCACTCCCTAAGGCAGTGAGCAGCTGTGGTCGGGTAAAGCAGTCACTTCCAGCCTCAGTGTCACCGCAGCCATAGTAGAGCAGTCTTTGATATGTCTGCGACTATAGCAGGAGTGTTTGAAGAGACTAAGAGTGGAGAGAGGTGGGGGTCAAGAAAGGGAAGCGAACACCACCCCTTCTCATATCCCGCTTCAATTCCACCTGTCCCAGCTTTAAATGGGTTTGTGCAGTCAAAACCACCAGTTTGGGCTTCACCACAGGTTCAGCCTACAATGTGGACACTTCAAAGACTTCAAAGGTAGGGGACACAGTACTGTATCTGGAGTGAAACCAAAAATGTGGGATTTAGCAAAGCTTTCGGAGGGTGGTTCAAGGGCTTCAAGTGATTTCCACTTAAATACACTGTAAGTGAGTGAACAAAAAAAGAATAAAAAAATAATGGGCCCGAGGAAGGAAAAAATCTCATTTTTCTTTTTTGTTAATGCTATAGAAATATCAATCCTGAGGGCTTGGTGAGATTTTTTTAAAGCCTGATCCATGAAGCTGAGCCTGACTTTCAGCAGCAAAATTCAGGAGGCTCTACTTTTATGCTTTCTACCCAATTCCATTTTTAAATAATTGATAGGTATAAGAAAGGAAAATTTAATAGGAGATGGCTCTATGCCAAGTTGTACGCTAGCTGCTTTCATCTGTGCTTTTTATCACCTACTCGTAACAATCCTATGAGGTAGGATAATTGTTTCCCATTTACAAATGAGTAAACTGAGGCTCTGAGTGGCTAAAGCAACTTGCTCCAGTAAGGCACAGAATCGAATTTGGTCCAACATTTTTGAAGCTGCAAAGTTCACGCCTTACTACCATGCCATGCAGCTTTATGATAATTAAGTATGAAAATGACCTAACCTAAATAAGCCAAAATACAGCAATTACTCCTAGTTAAAACACTCATCTTTAAATTTTTATACAAACTAAAAATGCTTGTTGGATCCCCTGAAAAATTCACTGGGGGTGGATATTGTTTGATTTTGGTTTCCTGCTATATGCTTAGTGGTTTCATAAGGTTTTAACTAGTGCCCATCAGTAGTAATGGTGTGTGCAATGGGGGCTCAGGGGCTCTGAGTCCATCCTCTGAAGGTTTTCTGGCTTCCAGGGTTTGGGTTCTAAACAATTAGGAAAACTGGACATGGTTACAGTAAGAGCTTTTCTAATTGAAATATATAGGGTTTTTAAAACCAATTTCTCTACAAACTGCCCTGAAACAATGAATATTGTTTAATTTTCATTTTGAATTAAAGACTTGGAAACCTGGGTAATATAGAAGCTAATGATAAACCGAGCTGAGCAGAGTTTCCTCTGAGAGCCATAGCGATGTATTAAAACAAGAATTATTTTGTACACTGTGCTGTACTTCAACATTGGATCCTCAGCAGACTGCAAAATCACTTCCTAGATAATGAAATTATAAGAGAATTTTAATTTCATGTTAGAACTTGTATTACAAATTATTAGGAAAAGAAACAGGGGAGAACATAATTTTCAAGCAAATTCCTCCTGTGGATCGCCAAAGTGGATGGACATTTTGCTGAGAAGACTTGTGAAAAGTGTTATCAGAGGCAGCAGAAATACTTTAAATTTTCAAAACGCAGATTCTGTTTAAGGGCAACGTGAATGTATTTAAATGTCAAGGACATTTAAGGGCTATGATTCAATAGCACTGAAAGGGATCACTTTCAAAATTAGGCTAGATGAACATCACATGATTTCGGGTACCATAGATGCCTTACTAAAAGGGGTGATTTGACGAAGGATAAGGCAGTCTTCCCTCAGATTGAGCACACAGGCCTAAACAACCCTAAAATAACATTCATGCATCTGTGGGGGCTGATACTGAGCAACCACATTCACATGGAGGTTCTGAACTATCCCATTTCCCTCAGAGCAGCTTCCCAAACTGCGGCTGATTCCTCTGTACAAACTTGAGATTTGGTTTATGTGAAATAACTTAAAGCATACTCAGTTTCGTGAGGCAAATGGAATTTCCTCAAAAGCCTAAGCCAATACAGGCCAGCTCTACAGAAAAGGGGTGTTTGGCAGTTGCTTTCTAATGGCTGGAATTTTCCCCATCCTTAGGGATTGGAATTCCTTTTGCCCCCACTTCTCAATACCATTGAGGACAGCAGGTGTTCTCCTAGTGGTTTCCTCACACCAGAATGAGGCATGAAAGCCCCTTCTGGTAGGCAGTCAGGATTTCTGCTGGCTATAGACAGAAATGCCTGCCAAAATCCCAAGCTGATTCCAGAATGTCATAGATGTCCTCTCCCACAACAGGACAAGGGACCACATTCAGGTTGTCAAATATATTTCATCAAAATGTTCTTAGCACTCATTAAATTAAAACAATGTGGGTTACAAATAAACATAACTGCTAAGTAATATATTATTGAAACATTATAACATCATGAATATATTGAAACATGCCAAATGTTTCTGCTGAGGAGAACGCACAGCTATATACCCATATACGTATATGTGTTCATTCACATGTATGTATATTAAATTCAGCATAATTTGAAAGCTTTGTAATGTATTTGAGGTGGCAAAGCACTAGATAGTAAATGAGCTTTCATGGACATAGGTAGATTTAGGCTACAGTTTATCCTTCCAATCATTAGCCTAAAGAGAAACATTCAACAAAATTATGCATAGAATTTTTCTCTAGAAAACAAATTGGCAACTGAATCATCTCATTCTAAAACTGACTTTAAATGCGTTACATAAATCTGTTCAAAGCTAAAACCTCCCCTAGACTGGGGAAAAAAGTAGAAACGTGACAATAAAACAAAAGTAATATTCTTGGTTTCATATTGGGAACTGCATCCATTTTAGAACCCATGTTTAGTTAAACATCAGCAATATAATCACATCTTTTAAATCTGATATTTTATTCTAAATTCAATTTCAGATTCTAACCACCCTTAATGTATACACATGTGATGAGCAACGCACTGGAAATTTGCACCTGAAATGCTTTGGTGGTAAGGAAAAGAACCAGCATGCAAGTTTTCTTCCCGTGGCTCTGCAGCTGACAGAGGGCAGTGTATCTTAGTGAAAAGCCTCACAGCTCCCAAAGAAGGAAGAGTGATTTCTATGAAAGAGGCAAAAAATAAGCAAAGGGTTAAAAGCTGGGCTCTGGAGACAGAGCAATTTCAAGTAGGACCTACAGGACCTCAGGCAAGTTACTTAACCTTATTTTCAGCTACAATTTCCTTATTCTAAAGTAGGGACAATAGTGCCCACCTCATGGGGCAATGGAAAGAAAATGAGATGCAAATACTTGTGAATTGTTCAGCTTCATAGTGGCCTGGCATATAGTGAGCATGCAAATGATGAGTTCTCTTCTTGCTAATGTTTTAATTATTATTTTAATTATTATTAGATACATATCTATTGAACCATACAGGCACTCACAGCACCCAGTTTACTAGATTGGAAAAAAAAAAAAAAGCACATACACGGTAGGGTAATCTTTGAGACCTTGTGTTTCATTTTCAGTATATTTTTCCTTTTCCTGGTCACAGAATGCCTTTGTGTGTCTTGTGTTGTAGGGCTGAGAGCAAAAGTTAGCTAAAAGCATCTCTTGACCACTCCTGGGCTTTTGGTTTGAAAGATGCAACTCAGAGAGAACTTTCTTAAAGTTTTTCCAAGATCAGGCAGGAAACTGAAAATAGTAGAATCTGTGTCCTTCTCCCCCAAGTGCCCCAGGAAAGTCTCAGAACTTGAGACCAATAGTTTCATGGCATCCCAAGGAAAGTTGGGTCAGGGTTCCCAGGCTCAGCAAAGATTCCCAGAACCAAGCCTGGCCTAGAATGAGCTGAACCACCATATTGAGAACCATGAAGATATCAGGTTAAACAATGTGAACTGAAAACTAACGGGCTCTCCTTGAATGTGTTGTTACATATAGAATTCTGGGCTCTCTTATCAACCTACTCAAGAAGGGAGCGCCAGTAATGAATGGGACTGAATTCCCCACCACCTTGGTGTGGTGAACACTCAGCGTAACACTTTCTCAGTTTTTAGAAAACTAATATGACATTTCTTACACAGTTGAGTGTGTATGTATATGTGTGTGTATGTGTGCATACACACAGATATATGTGTGTTATAAACACAAATACACATATATATAAGTATAAATGTAAAGATAAAGAGAAAAATGTTTCTGCACTTTGATACATCTAGCAGATGATGCAATTCTTAGGTACTGAAGTGAAGAGATGACAGTGATAACGGCTTATCTATTCTCCACAGTATCCATACATACCAGAATTAAACTGATTTAACTTCCAATAAGTTTTTCCCCTTCACATTACTGTTTTTGAAAATATATCTCAGAAGGCTCAGTAAGTCGATTGCTTATTGACTTTCCAGTGGGTCCATATAGTGTAATTAGTCTTTATATCTCTATTTTTAAATTGCTTATTGGATTTTCAAGATTAAACAAAACATATGAGAAAAATTACAATGTTGGAAATTGGGAGAGTTGGTCAAATGAGTATCTTATTATCCTATCAAAATTGTATTTAAACTTTCCAGAATGAATATTAAACACTACAAAGGTTGCCTTTAAAAAGTTCTTACAACAAGCAGTTCTTTACAAATTGGCTATCTTTTTAAAATTTTAGTTACTACAATATGAACTTATATCCTCATATAAAAGTCTAATGGTCTTCTCTAGGTTAGGTAATAAAGTCAGTTCCCAACTTGAATGAATTTGTGTTATTATATGAGTCATAATGAGATTTTCCCTAAAAATGTAAAAATAGTAGGGAAAAAATGAGAACTTTTGGCTATGATACAGTGTAATCAGAATATTATTACAGAGGCAAAACTGATAATGACACCCCTCTATTTAAAATACTTCTAAGTTTTCCTGTTATTCTTAGGCTAGAGACCAGTATTTTGAATAGAGCCTGTAAGCTCCAGCATGGCCTTACCTCTGCTTACCACACTAGCCTCTTCCACTTGCTTTTCATCTCAACAAGCTTTGTTTTCTTAGCTGGGACACCCATCTTTTGTCACCTGCCTCCTTCACCTAGCTAACCCTTTCCCATTCTTTCTCTTATCCTCTAGATTCTTCTATAGGGCCCTGTACACCTCCATCACACTCATTCTTCAATTTGTTCCATGTTTGACTTCCCCTAAGAGGTCTATTTATTCACCATTGTATTGAGCCCTAACCAATGATTCAGAATCATATCTGTTGAAAGAGACTTCAGATGACACCTGAGCCCAGCTTCCCCACTCCAACAGCAATAAAACCCTCTCTTCCACCACCATAGAGACAATGTGAAGAAAGTTCCCTTCTTGCAATGACATAAAGGGAATCTCATTCCTTACCATGTGTTCTTGAGTTAAGAGAGGTAATTAAGGTAAAATGAGATCACATGAGCTGGTCCTAACCCAAAATAGCCGGTGTCCTTATAAGAAAGAGATTAGAACACAGACATGAGCACATAGCAAGATGACCACGTGAAGACACAGCAAGAAGGTTGCCATCTGGAAGCCACGGAGAGACCTCAGAAAAAAACAAACCTGCTGATACCTCATTTCAGACTTCTGGTCTCCAGAATGGTGAAAAATAAATTTCTGTTGTTTAAAAGAACAAAGCAAAAGCAAATAAACAAACCAAAAAACCTCTATTAAGATTTAAGCATTTTCTTCCATCCTTTACATTGGGAACAATAGTACTGAAGGGTGAAAAAGCTTCACGTGGAAGACAGAGAGCAGAGCATAAAGAATATGATGGAAAGCTGTATGGTACCCTAGTATAAAACCCATTTTTGGGGTAAACAAATGGCCTTTATAGATTTTTTAGAATCAAGGAATCTACATTTGCCAGAACAAATGGCCCAGAACTTGAATGAACTACATAAACCAGAAGGTAATCAGTTTGCACTCTACCTCTTTATTGCTTCTGATGAAATTTTCTTACCACGTCCTACTAAATTTGCCATTATCTGCCATACCTGAAATAAAATGATTTTTAAAATTCCCTCAATAATATTTAAATGCATTTTAAATATAGGATCTATTTGGCTAGTGTTCTATATTCCGTTTTATGTATTTATTTCCATAGCTTTCTTTACTTATCTGGCACAGTTTAGTTCAAGTTGTACTTGTAAAACCTAAGATAGACAAATGTTTAGGTCACTCTTACTCTGGTCTTTTAAACCATTCTGTTGTAACTATACAATGAAACTAAAAGAGATGTGGTTTGAGTAGCTGTGAGGATTTCTATTCATTTTTGCCAAGTTTCACATTATACTTATCTCCTTGCTATCACCCAAATACAGGCTCAATTCATTCAAAAATGGTCTTTGTGCTACCTCTATGAGTCCATTCTTCTGGCCATATAAAATTAACTCCAACTTACCCTTGCCTTTGTCTCAAAGTTTTGTTTTGTTTTGTTTCTTTGATTCTTTACTTGTATTTCTTCTATTGCTCAATGAATGGGGAAAAAAACATAAGAATTCAATTTGTAAATTCTGAGTCTCAGATCCTCAGGGAGCCTATCTCTGCCTCAGGTTCCTTAGACGATGCAATAAAAATTCTCCATGAAGTGGATGTTTTTAGACTGTGTGAAAGGGCCTCTTTTCTCTTAGCCTTAAATTAGAGGATTAGAAGAGTCAGGTTAATTTTCATTCAACCTTATCTGTTTGGAGTGGAACAGTTCAAATTTAAAACCATTTTTCTTTTCATAAGCCTCAAATGAATTATATTTCAACGTGTTCGAATATAATAAGTCCAAGAAAAGTAACAGTTGATTGTGTCATCTAACCAGAAGATAGCAGAAATATACCAGCTCGGGTTGAGGTCCAAGATTAGGTCGTGTAATATGATGACCCAAACTATCATAAGAACCAGAAATGCCAGTTTCCTAAATCAGGACAACCATGCCTGAGGGGAACGGTACCCATCCACATAAGATGGCTTCCCCAGCTTGTCTGGCAGAGCTATTTTCCTGAGACAGCACGCAGGATCTCTAGTGAAGAGACTTCCCCATTTCTAACTACTCGTGTCAGTAAAGGACTATGCCACAATGGGGCGAAATGCAAAGATGCATTTTCTTAAGTGGGGTATAATTATGTTAAATAGATATTTTAAATATTATAAAATGAACATATTCTTGTGTTCCTTCTCTCGCTGTGTCTCTCTCTGTCAAATAAATAAATAAAATCTTAAAAAAAAATAATTGCCTAACTTAAAAGTAAGATGAAAAAAAGAGTTAGGGACTTAGACTCCAGAGGATGATTAAGCTAATTGAAATAAGTGTATTTAGAAGCTAGCATGTCAAAAAGCATACAAAGGTTATTTTTGGTTTCTTCCTGCCCCTTGTGTTATTTCCATGCTCAATTATGTTTGCTTCATGGATAGGGTTTCATTAGTTATAAGCCATACCTATTAAAATCTGAGAAAATGAAAAGCCTAATTCTAGACCTTGACTGCACTGGGTCAGACTTCTTAAAAGTGGCACAACATCACCATCTAGTGTCCAAAACCTAAAACTTAAGTCAAATGTCACTGACCTATAAAATCAGACAGGTGCCTAAGGGAGAGACAATTATTCAATAGATAAGGAAACTGAAATTCTGAGAGCTTAAGTGATTTATTTGCTTGTTCTTAGAACTATGAGAAAACAGATCTCTTGACAACCAGCCCAGTCCTGGTGATCCCAACCCAATTCAGTGACAAGTGAACATAGCAGTCATTCAGCATTCATACGTTCTCAGTAATATCCTGTAATGTGTTAAAGGAAACAGCCACAAAAGGGGGGAAATCCTCTTTTATACTAGTCTACACCTCTAATCAACAGACCTGCCCTCAAGTTAGAATATTTAGGTGACAAATGGAAAGTTATCAAAAGTGGACAACCAGTTAAAAGGGACTTAAATAAATACAGATGTAATTAAATAAGCACCCAACTAGTCCTGGACCAGAGTAAAACAATAAGGGCATTAGGTAAGGCCAAGTTATTTCCCAAAAGGCTTTTTGTTTAGGAGCCTACAAGATTCAGTGTGTCAATATTAAAGGACATGTGTTACCTTACTCACATTTAAATATGTTGTTTACAAGTAAAAATAAAATTTTTGAATATTTGTTTATCTTCACCAGCTGTTTTATTTCATCAAAACTTCAAAAAATAGATCATAATAAGAATTAAAAACAATGGCTATGGTTCTTCCATTAATAACTTCGATTATACTGTTAATTTCCTTCTTTAAAAGTCTTTAGCCCCTCATTTGTCTAATTTGCAGACACCCTAGCCCTATTATCAATGAACCCATATTTAGTAGTGTATCTCCTTGTCAGTGACGTCAGGAGACTATGGCTGAGGTTGAAGAAAAGGTGAGAAAGCACCTAGATGGGGTTTTCTTTTCCACCTCATTCATAGATCCAGTGTCAGGTAGATTAACTGTAAATCTCCATCTCTGCTTACACCAAAGACCTTCAACCTCCTTCCTTCTGGCTCCCGCTGGGTTATCACACCCAGTGTTCAGTACAAATGGTGGAGGCAGCTAACAATGCTAATAATGCTGATGGTGCCTGTTATACTTCTGATTATCCATGCCTTAGCTGACCACTTATGACAAAACCCCCTGCCATCAGAGCACTAGCTTAGCTGGAGTCCTGTTAGGGCCTCTCTTGCCCTTCCTGCCCCAATTCCATGTTTGCCTGAGGGTTACAAGGTTTTAATCAAAGGCATAAAGCCAGGATTCTCAAGAAGGGGTAGGGAGCTTATCAGAATCACCTAGGGAGATTTTCCTAATTATAGCCCCCCACACACCTCATCTTCTCTTACAGAGGGAGTGTTTCATAACCCTCAGGTATGTTGGGAAGGGAAAAAAGAAGTTGAAACCCATTGGCTTCAAGCAATGAGAGTGGTGAGGTTAATCTTCTTTTGATTCAGATGGAAAATACTTCAAAAGAGGGAAATGAAACCTTGTCTCCTAAGGATGAAACTATAATAAAACCTTAATTAATTTGGACCCCATTAATTCAAAACGTTTGATAATTAGAAAAATGGTTAGGTTAAAGTTTACCTTTCCTCTAGCTGGGGGAAAAGTGGCTGAAGATTACTTTCCTGTACCTAGGAAAAATGAATTTGCTAAGCAAATTAATATTTCCAAAGAGAAAAACATTTCACTGATTGAGCAAATAGTTGTCAGACAATTTAGGTACATTTAACAGATAAACAAGTGCTATTGTAATTATAAATCACCTCTTTCTCGTCATCAGAATAGACTCCCCCAAGGACCCAAGGACCATTTCTAGGCAGCACTCAAGGAATAAAAGTTATCTCGGGAGGTAATGAAATTAAATTTCTTTCCCAACTTTCCACAAATCTGACTGACCTTCCCTTCGGTTAGGCCAAATTTCTATGGTTTTACTGAATCACACCTGCTGATTAAACTCAGAAAGCAACCCTAGCATCTTTTACTGCTTGTGTGTTTCAGCAGTCAAATGGTATCGAGGTATGTTCACATCCTTATTTCAGGAAAGAGCAAATAGACAATACTTATGAAAAAGTGAGAGTTAAAGGTGGGAGGAAACTGGCTTTGCAATAATGTATATATACAACTGGTTCAGTATCAGTGTTGGTTTAAAAATATGTGTATCCATGTTTCCTCAAATGTTTTTAGCTCTGTATCTTGTGAAAAGGTGTTATTTAGGGGTAGAAGTTAGGGGGGAGGAATAGGGAAAGAAGCCCTGTGACAAGAACATTTTGGGAAATGATAATTTAAACAGAGTCAAGAAGGTTGCCTCACTGAAGGACTTCTAAGAGCCTTTCTTAAGCAAATGGGCAATGTCTATCTCCAAGAGAATGGTACCATGCAATACTTTCTAAAGTTACTTTCGAAGGGAATGCTTTCTTCACTGAGCAACCTGGAACATTATCCCAATGCCCCATGAACACTCTTTGGGAAACACTAAACAGTTGTGTAGCAATTAATGAATATCCTCAGAATTCCAATAGTTAACTAAAGATTTTCTGTTGCCTAATTATCTCAATCCGGCAAGCAGAAATAATAACAAAAACCTATACCCTGTATTATTATAGTCATCCACCCTATTCCATTTGAGTTTCTTACAATTGCTGGCTGTACCCTGAGGCTTTATGAACTGAAGTTCCTGTGGTTTGATTTAAAATATTTTAATTAAGTGAAGCTTTCTGCCCTAAGGCTTTCTAAAGCAATTTTCAAAATCTCAGAAACAAACAAACATTATACCAATGGCGCCACCATCCACAAACCACAACCATTTTAGACCCTCATTTCTTGCTTTGTTTTACTCTGCATAGAATTATTTTACTAGAAATGACAATAAATCACGGAGTTAGGCAATGTAGTACCAAAGTTACGTGCCCTGGGCAGGGCGGGAACTATGAAGTTCACTCAAAATACTTGCAGCCACTGGAGAAGTCATCTGCTATGGGGGTTGTCAGCCAGTATCTAACTTAGCCTAGGATCATCAAAACTTTCCTGGTGGAGGATTATTTCTGATTTCCCTCCAAAGTGTTATGTTTTCCTTTTAGGAATATACGCATGCATTTTTATGTGGTTTTTGGAAGAACTCAAAAGGATTTGAGGAGATATTACAGCAGAGTTTCTCAAAGTGTTGTCCCAGGACTAGCAACTTCAGCATCACAGAACACTTAGAAAGGCAAATTCTAAAGCATAAGCTTTGAAGTCATAAATAACTCAATTTGATGTTACTTAATCTTACTTAGTTATCTTACTTACTTAGTTTCTTTTTTTTAAAAATATTTATTTATTTATTTATTTGGCAGAGAGAGAGACACAGCAAGAGAGGAAACACAAGCAGGGGGAGTGGGAGAGGGAGAAGCAGGCTTCCCGCTGAGCAGGGAGCCCGATGCGGGGCTTGATCCCAGGACCCTGGGATCATGACCTGAGCCGAAGGCAGACGCCCAACGACTGAGCCACCCAGGCGCCCCTACTTACTTAGTTTCTTAATCATAAAATGATTTTTTACAAATAATATTACCTATCTCAAAGGGTTGCTTGGGAAAAAGGAAAAATGAGATGATATATGTAAATCACTTTCTGTAGTATGTGGCAATATTAAGCAATTTATCAGCCCACTATTTAGGGGAGAGGGATAGATCTGCTTTAGGGGGAAAACAAACCTATCTTTTCCCTACGAAGCTCATTCTTGAATGGCCAGCTCAAGGCACCCTAGTATACTGTGAACCCTTCTCACCTGTGCCCCCAAATTTTGTTCAATGTATGAAATTGGTCTTTGCTACCCGTGTAGATACATTTTTACTACAATGACTATCAGCCAGGACATTTTGGTGAGCTGGTTGTGTGGTCCGGTAAGAGCAGAACTATAATTCACTGTGACTAAAGTAAGAGACAGCACACCTTTGCCCAAGAAAGATCTGGCGTTGAGTGGAAGCAGGTGAGAAGTTGGTCTCTGGAATGCAAGAGAATGCTATCAGGAGGGCTGAGGAGCAAGGGGTCAGCCTGATAATGTGCATTCACAAGAGCCAGGGGCTGTGACCTCTCCACGGGTTGTTTCAGTTAATCTTTCTAACACCCCTAGGAGGGAGGTCCTACTCTTCTTCCCCGTTTTACAGATGCAGAACCTGATGATTAGAGTCATTAAGTATTGGGCCCAAGGTCATGGAGCCAGTACCCTGTCTGCCCTCCCTCTGGCTCCTCACCACATGCCCCACTAGCTCTCAATCCCTGGGGTGCTATTCTGGACACTGCCATTATCGTTACACTACAGCAGTGATTGTGTTGGAATTATTGCTGAATTGCTTAGTTTTGTTTTGAGCTTTTCAATTCCTTCAAGTACACTACTAAAATTTCTAATATCCCAAAGTGTGCCAAGAACACAGAAAGGATGATAAGCACCGGGCTAGGTTCTAATGATAAGTTTCTACTCAGGTATTCTGCCCCTGTGCCTTGCCTTTAGAAACCACATTGCAACGCTCTGGCCTCCTCTGATGCTGTCTCCTACTAAAATGAGTTTCTCTAGAGCAGGTTTAAAGCTCATATTTGTATTCTACCTTGAATGCCTACAGTGACCCAGAGTCTCATTTCCCGTCTTCCCCTTTGGAATTCTCCCTGTGGCTTCTGTTTCCTGCTTCCACAGTCTGAACTCTTAATTGGCCTTATCTCCAGCCACCAGCCCCCCATCACCTCTGGCCCTGCTGGTAACCGGTCCCTCAGGAAGAGCCTCATTGTAATAGCGCAGGGAGTGCTCTCTTTCCATTTGCTGGCATAACCTGGGGACTGCAAGCCGGCGCGCCAGGAATCAATTGAACCCATACAGCTTAGCACTTTTGCAGCTTTTCGACCCCCCGCCTGCTTTTCCAATATCATCTTATCAGTTCCCTTCTGATCCAATCCATTACATGAAACTGAAGTATACTTCATTTATTAGCTGCTCTTTTAAAATTCTGTTAAGACTTGGGGAACGGAAAAAGGCGAAATGATAAACGCTCAAAAATGGAAATTTTGGTCATTTTGGGAAAGGGGTGTTGAAGTCTAGGTACTTGAGGGGCTTCATTATATACTTCAAAGTAAAATTAACACTATTTCTGGGTTTTATTCATGCCTTTTGAAATACATATCCATGCTGGCAGCATCCCGTCTCTTACTCTTAGTAAACTCGTATTTAAGACTGATTGATCCTCTTATCTTTCACTAAGATTTCTTGGCCTTTGAAGAGCATTTCCTGTGTCATTAAGATTTTCATTTCCAGTTCTTGAAATAGACAACAAACACCACTTTTCTAGTTTTATGGGACAGTTGGGCCCTTGTCATTAGCAAACACTTCAGGTTTCTGAACTGACATTTTGCTCAAGAGGATATCAGAGGAGCTAATTACGCTGCATCTTTTTGCCGTAGAGCTGTTGGCCTTGGTAGAGCAGCTCCTATATTCAGAACTTTGCGAGTTGGGTTAGGTTGTTCTCAGGCCAAAGCAATCCTTATGATACCGTGTCAAGAGTCCATGGTATTGCTGCCTCGGCATCCATTTTGTGTGGCCAAGTGAACTCTGGGGGCCTTAAACTGACACTAGCCCCCCTCGTGCAAGCTCTAGATAACAGCCCCCAGAGTCAGAAGTAAAAATTCCTCATGTGACTTCCCCAATAGCACTTGTGATCAGCAAGCTCCCCCCCCACCTCTCAGGGCCTTTCCCTTATGTGCCCCTTAGATAAGACCCCCATTGGGTTTACCAAAACCCTGCTCTTTTTGTCTTAAATTGACCAGTCAAGCCTTAGCCCAGAAACCCCAAAGCATTCCACCCATGGACCTTAATAAAGGCATATGCCCCAGGCCCTGCCTCTCTCTGTCTCTGCCTGTGCTCTGCCTTGACTTCCCCATGTGGCTCCTCAAGGCGTAGCGTGTACTTCCTCCAGGTCCTGCAAGTAATAAACTTCTCTATTTCAATTTCTCTTTTGATCTTTTGTTGAACCATGGCTCACCATCCAGCACCTTATGCTCCACTTCATAAATGTCAATTTAACAAAGTCATAACATACAGTGACAGAACAACCAAAGGTCTATGGGACACTTCTGTGTCTTTATCAAAAATGACCCCAGAATTTATCTGCATAGACAATATGAAGAGAGATACAGACAAGGTAAAATGTGTGGGATTTTTTCAGGTATCTCCCTATTAACTTCGATAAAAGGTGGAAAAGAACAAATTACATTCTCAGAAGAAATGTTTTGTTTTGTTTTTCTCGCGCACCTAATTATTTGGTTTTCAAAAAACGGCATGCATTGTCAGTTCTAAGAACTTTCTCTGAAGCAACAGAACGAGGGCACTTGGTTTTAGGAGATTATTTGTCTTAATTTTGAAATCCACCTTGCACATCATCGCTGGGGATTTAGAGAATGCTAAGCCCCTCCAATTCTTGACCCAGAAGACATACAACATTTCTTTATGCTGTAGTTAATGTCATAACCTATGTGTTGAAAGCATTCCTGACACTTCTTCTAAAAGTTAATCACAAAATCCTAGTTCCTCTAGCAAAGCATTAACTGAGACCTCAAACATTTGGCGATTAGGCACCAGCTGCATTTCTGATGTGCCCTCCTGCTGAACCTCCTCCATATACCTTAAAGAGGAAGCCTCCAGCATCTTAATCCTAACGTCATGTCACCATTCAAAAGATTACGAGGTCCAGATTTTCTTCATAATCTTCAAACACAAAAGTGGGTATTTTCTACCTAAGCTGGAGACAGGGAGAGAAAGACAAAGCTCTCCCTCTGTTCACAGCTCAGGCTAATCAAGGTTTCAATCATCCTCAGGCAACTTCCTGGACAATACCAACCAGATCTTTCATTTCTTTATCTACCATGACCTCGAGATGGCATAAACCAGAGTGCCGTGGATTGTTTTCCTTATGATTCATGGAATCTTTCCTCTTCATCTTATGTTCACAGTATTCTCTTGTTAACTGAATGGCAGCCCCTACTAGATAAGTAAGTGACAGCATTCCCAAGAAAGAAAGAATAAGAAAAACCTCTGGTCTGAAAAACAAAAACAACAGATATTTTTTTAATGTGAAATTCCTGTGCTAGAACAAATATACAAAGCTCACTCGAGGTGTTTTCCTTTTCCTCCCAGGACTTCTATCTCTGATGGGATATGTTTTTCAATTGTGGTTATTATTTTTGTTTTCAGTAAATGTTACCTTAGCCCATCAGAAAAAGGTAAAACCCAGGTAATTCCCCGATGGGAACTCGTTGCAGATTCACTTTTCATTATGTCTTTAAATTGATACGTGGTAGATATATTTATGGCACTGGCGATTTCTGTAAAGACAGCAGCCATATAACTGACCTAAGAATGTAAAAGAAGGAAAAAGTAATCTGTGATTAAATTCACATTCCATAACTTTCCAATCAGCCACGGGCTAAGAGAAAAAGTGCCTTTCAGGTGTGGTGAAGGAAGTTCAGAGACATGAGGCAGGCCGGGGCAGGCACTTTTATGTGCTTAAAGTTAGGTCAGAATTTAACAGTAAGCTATCTGGCGACACCAACAGATCTATGAACAACCATTTTGCCCAACTGCTTCAATCAATACTCACAACTGGCCATGTATCCTTCATGTAGATGCAGTAATTTCCTTTAGAATTTTAGTTAAGTGTGGCCCGCTAAGGATTTTTAAGAGTTATTTTGGAAACTCATTACAATGCTGGGGCTCATTCAAGGGCCACCAGCTCCTCATTTCCACTTGTATTAGTTTTTCTTCATCGACCAAGGAGAGCACAGTGAAGTTCACCCATCAGCTAATGTGGCACATTTGGGTTGTGTGCCAGTGAATTTGCACCTATTTAATTATGATACATATACAACATGCCACGTCCTGTTGACATCATCTTTTTTGCTTTTGACAAAAAAAAAAAAAAAAAAAAATCCAGAAAAAGCCAAAGTATCTATAATTCTTGGCGTTTTAAATGTTTGTTCTCATTGACAATTCTTTCACAAAGCAAATGGTATTGTTTTAAAAGAAAGCTTTATTTGTTAGCATATATCCAGTTGTCTTTGCAGAAGAGGATCTTGCTACCATTCAGTAACTGTTCTGGGACAATGGTTTTTCATGAGCTCCAGGAAAAAGATAACACTGTTATCCTTTTCTCTTATTATTTCAAGATTTACATGGAATATTTTACTTGAACATTTTTTTCCCCGTAAGATTCCCTTCTCAGTTGTTCCTTCATTACTTAGGAATTCTCTATCTTAAACATTGCAAGGAAACATTTGCCAGATTTTCATGGTTAGCATTCAGATATTCTGATCATAAAATAGCACAGTAAGTACTATTTCATAGTAAACCATTTGGATTTATATTTGGTAATATTATTCCTACTCATCATTTATTTCTTTAGTCCTGTGCATATAATATCCATTCAAAATCATTTACGGGTCAAAAAAAATCATTTACGGATCAATTAATGGATGGATGAATCCATGCAAGCCCATGATCTATCAAAAGTTATTTTGACTTTTTTTTTATAAAATATGAACATCCTAGGCTGTCACTATTTCTTTTCCTTCAACTTCCTCAGAGATTTATATACTAACAGATCTATATACTAATGTCATCAAAGAAAATACAGACTTTGGATTTAAATTCTAGCTTATCCACTTGCTGGTTGTATGATATTGGAAGTAAAAAATAGGAATAATAATATTTACATAGTAAGGTATTCTCAGAGTCAGAAATAAGTTGCTTTAAATGTCTGCCACACAGCAGGCATTCTATATGTTGAATTTAGTATTGTTTTTGCAATAAAAAAATCTAAGAAACCCTTAGCACTTACTACACTCACCAACTAAGTTTATTGCTATCCTTTCTAGATGCCTAAATCAAGGTTTTTGAATCAAAGCAGCAGTCCAAGGGCTGGCCAGCAGCCTGTGCCATTACTGAGAGTGAGAAATAGCAAGACAATAATAAATAGTGATAACCAAACCATCCTATCAGATCTTCTCAGGGAGTTTGAATGTAAGACACCCAGAGATCAGATGTGGAGTGGAGCAAATGTGAATGAGTATGTGGAGAGATGGTAGTATGCAAAAGCCCCGAAAAAGCCAAAACAAGAGGAGAAGTCAGGAATGGGATAGAAGCAGATCCTTTCAGTAGAAGAGGCAGAAAGAAGCTGACTCTTGGCAATGAAGGAGCAGTGGAAAAACCCATTCCGAGAGGGGTTCATGGAGGTGCTATTGCTCCTCTAGAACATGTTGGGTCTCCTAGATGTTCAGCTGTGAACAGCCCCTCGTCAGTGCTTCTTTATTTCCCATAATATTTATCCCTTGTAAAAAAAATTTCCTCCACAGGGTTTGTCTCTGTGCCTTGTGAACAATCTGAGCATCACTCATATGATAATGGAGAGTGAAAGGTGGGAGAAGCCAGGGGGTACAGGTTGACACATGGTAGAGCACCTCATTTCTTTTTTAGCTCTTTTTTCTTTCCCTTTTTGTCTCCATTCTTTCACCTCCATCACTCGATTGATCTTTGTGTTGAAAAGGACCTTAAAGGTCACATAAGCTAATTATCCACAGTGACATTTGCTGTTCAGTTCCTACCATTAATCCTCCTTCCTAATTATACCTCAATTTTCCCCTTTGAAAACTCTACCTCTCCTCCTCTGAGAAGGACGGTGATTCCAATGCCCTCAAGATCCTCTCAAGATGCTGAAGGAATCTCTAGAAAGCCTTCCTACCAGCTTGTGCCTGTTCTTTTCCTTATTCAGCCAAGAAATGAGCACAAATTTTAAGTTCACTTAATATGATTCTCTCTCCAGAGACCTTACATCTTAAGGGGAGAGACTAAGGTCAGAGGAGTAATTGACATTCTTTCATTTTACCACTTCCTTCCCCTCCATTCACTTTGTTTTAACCACACTCCCTCCTTCTACACATTTGGCAGTTGCTTTTCCATCTCTCTGCTATACTTTTGCCCCAAGGCATCACATGGCTCATTCCATCCAGGTTTCTAGTACCTTCCTCATTATTCTCTTCCCTTACTGTGTTTCCTTTCAGAACCTGTTTTGTTATCTTAGTTATTATCACTACTTAGTGTTATCACTACTTAGTAGTTATCACTACTCCATGAGTTGTATATTTATTTATTAGTTTAATATCTGTTTCCTCCACTAAAATATAAGCTCCACAAGACAGGGCCTTTGTTCATTCTCTATAGTATCCCAGTGCCTGGCTCTTATGGATACTTAATAAATATTTAAGTAAAGCAAGCATTTATTCATTTCTGTGATGGTGTCTGGCCTCCATTGTGGAGTGCTTATGCTAACTAAACCTTTTGACTGGACTTTGTCTGTTTCAAACCTGGTCCATCAGACTCTCTTAGCAATCCCTAGCTCTCACAAAAATTTCCCTCTTGCATACATTACCTAAGATGTTTAATTTGGCTTTTAACAAATGAACTCCAGTGTACACACTTCTTCATTAATGTTTGAATTTCTTGTAGCACATTCTTCCCTGAGTAGACACCAAAAGAAACTGGAAACTCACCATCCTACAACTTTCCATATTAGAAAATCCTTCCCTTCTATTATAGATCCTAGTTCTGCCCTCTGGAGCAAAAGTAAACCAACTTTATGCCTCTTCAACTAATAAAAGTAAATAAGATTAAAGTAATCAACAAGGAGATGGTATGAATGGTCAATATTATTAACCTGTGAGTAGTTATTTGCATCTCAAACAAGAAACTTATTAATCCAAAAGAATTTAGGGTTTCTGAATAAACACTGGATGAGAGGACAAGTTATTTGGCATAGGTTCTTGTTCTGCTTCTGCCCTATTCTATCTGCTGATCTTTTCCCAACATTTTGTATACCATCTTCTCTCTGTTAGAACAACAAAAAGAAAGAAAAGAGGGGAAAAAAAGAAAGAAAAGAGGAAAAAAGAAAGACATGCCAGAGCAATGCAAACATTGTTTAGCAATTTTCATCCACACGCTCCTCTCCACTTATTCCTCATGAGTCTGAATCCGCACTATTGTGATAGATTATATATAGCACCTTATCTATAATGTGACAACCTGGCTAGGTGTGACCTCAGTCATCTAAAACACACTTATTGAATAAATAAAATATCTTCTACTTCCTAGAAGACTCAAAACTTTGAAATTTTTAAATTAGAAGAGAATCAAGGTTTTTAGCTGAGAGAAACATGTTAGATAAATAGAAAAATAACCTGATTTCTGAGTCAATAAAATGAGGCAGTAGACTAAGGAATTTAGAACAGAAAAACATAGTCATAAACAGATCCCTGAGAAGAATCTCCAAAGTGAAATAGGATTAGGTTTTGTATCCTAAAACTGCATTTACCTATTCCTTATGTAGTTTGCACCTAGATTAGCTTTACGCCTGTAATAAAATGGTTTTGACAGCCCATGAGCATGTCACTGCTGTGACAACTTACTAACCTGGAAAGGTAAAGGAAAACAAAAAGTTCTACATGCCTAAGGCCAAAGCCATGAAAGAGAACTTTAACCGGGCATGAGCAGTAAATTGTCATCACAACTCCTCTTTCTTTTCAGAACCAAGCTTCACATTGTTTCACATACCCCTAGCCTTGGGTATCTCTTATTTAAATTGTGCTCTACTACCCTGCTTTCTAGCAGGCATAAATAATTCTTGCTCCCACTATCTCCAGTCCTCTTATTTCCTTCAACAAAACTATATTAATATGAATTCTTCTATTCAACTGATTCTTAAAACCAATTGTATAGAATTATTAGCCAGCCCACTTAGTGACATACTTTTACTATATCGCTAACAAAAAAAATATGGAAAGTAGCAATATGCAGCTAAAGCATTGGACATAACTTGTAAAAAAAAAAAAAAAAACTTGCTTTCACATGGATATTTTTCTCTCATATCTATACTCTCTCTCTACTTCTATAGCTATGGTCTGGTTCCGGCTTTCATCACCTCTAAATTAGACAACTGCCAACTCTAACTTAGCCTCCTAAGTGCCTCTTACTTATAACAACAAAGCCTTCAATTCACCTCTTATAACATTAGGCAGTCTTTCTAAAATGCAAGTGGAGAATACAAATTCTATTCCAGGTACGTAGATATATAAAATACTACATTTAAAAACATCTGAAAGCTGCTGAATAAGAATTCTCATACTTTAGGATTTAGAAAAAGACACATCAAAACAAGTAAATTTTTAAAAATCAATTTAGAAGTTTTGCTATGGTTCATAGTAGACATAAATAAACAAATAAAACTGCATTATGCTAATGCCTTTACAGCTATTATAGGATAGCATGGTGTCTTATATTCTACAGTCTTTGATTCCAATATTCATATTTTCCACATTGCTATCCTACTTATGTTCACATATGATACAGTGAATTCTTAGAAAGTTCAGGTCAAAAATTACTTTTTTTCCTTCAAAACTCAACTCAGTAACTAGAAAATGGGAATAAAATGTAAATTTTTATTTTAATTTTGTATTTTCATTTTGGAGCCTAAATTGTTTTTGGAGCAGAAGTAGAAATACTCCACTGTCTGTAAACAGGATTTAAGTCAGGAGCTTGTAGTGGTCATCTTTTCCACCACATAATAGAAACCCCATCTGAAAATAAAGGCTTCAGTAAGGAAAGCAGAGCCTAGAGAGGGACAGAAACAGATTCTTGCTTAGATTATCAGAGTAGCAAAATCTAGCTGTGCTTGGAACCAACATATTGTCTAAACATGTTGGAAAAATCATGCAATGCCATGTCTTTTAGCAATATGAGTTCAGTTTATAGCACTGCAACCCGAACACTTAGGACTAATACAGCAATCTAGTCTTTATGAAACATCAAGGTGAGAAAGGAAATCTAGAAAAGGAATGAGTGGTCTTCCTCCTATGGAAGATATACTCACTAACATTGAAGATTTGCCAGGCTTTCTTTGTGGAAATTGTTAGAGATTCCAGTCATTTCTTCTTCTAATCCCTGTACCCTACTCCAATCCCTCTTCTAATAGAACTTTCCAGAGCCTGCTTCCATACCTCGATGAATGAGCAGTTTCAGGGCCTCCTCCCAGTCACAGCTGATTATACCAGGAGTAGGCACCATATTCAAATTGACCAACCCAATTCTTTTTCCTAAAAAATTTGAAATTGTCTAATCTCTGGTAACACTTAGACTGAAAGGACATAATTTGGTGTGCACATTTTTACACATGCTCATTAAAAAACAAATCAAATAAACAAGGAAAAAATGTGTGGCAGTGATAGTAAAGGATGAAGCTAAATATCCAATATGCACCAAAAGACACAGAAAGACAATAACTCCCTTGGTCTCAGACTTGTGATCATTCCATATGCTAGCTATAGTGCTCCTAATGTCTGACTACGTTCAATATATTCTCCTCTTGCAACTTGAGCTAGTTTGAATGGGTTTCAACTACCTGCAGCCAAACAATCTCTGTCTGAAAAATGACCCATCTAGTGTATGTGAATTATTTTGAGATCCTTTACATAAAAGTTAATTCAATTTAAAATATGAATAAATGCATTCCCAACTTTTTCATTCAACTCATGCTTTTGGTGACCTCATCTTTAAGACAAATTCCACAAAGGCAAATTCTCTTGCCTATATACACTGTGGGTTGTCCATTTCGAGTCCTTAGCATTAGCTGTTTGGACACTGATGGAAACCATCAAATGATTCAATACAAAGAGGGAAAATGAAAAACAGGTATAGGAACTATATTTTTAAAGCATGATCTCAGATGTACTTATGGGTACTTGTCACCAGAGTGATCCTTCTAAAGCCCTAAATTGATCAAGCCATTCCTGCTTCAAGTCCTCTCACAGTGTTCCATTTCCTTTAATATAAAATGCAAACTTATAAATGCTTAGTGTCTCCCTACCTCTCCAATTCCATGTCCCCCCCCAATTCTTCATGTACACCTTCTTAGCACTCCTCAAGGTTTTTCAACACAGTATACCAGATGCTAGAATAAAATCAACACATCCTTCTGGGGTTTAAAGGCATTGCCAAAAGCTGCTCTTGCAATCACAAAATGTATATGAAATATTCATGTTTGATTGCATAAATCTGTATATTCTATTCAATAATATATACATAGTTGTTTTGAGATATATTTCCCCAGAACTGACAGTCCATGGTGAGTTTTAAGACTCTCATTTTTTTCTCTATCCCTAAAGTCTGTTAGCGTGCCCAGCACAGAGTAGGTATTCAAAAATATTTGTCAAATAAGTAAATAATAAACTTTTATTAGATGAATAAAGTTGTATCTATTCTGTGGCCTTATATACCCTGCACAGAACTCTGTATGACCGCTGAGGAGTAGGGCTCTGGTCATTCTAAAGTGCTTGTCATCTCCTGACTCACCAACACACTCTTCAAGATACAATAATTGTTGTCTACTTGGAAGCTTTCCTCCACTACTCAAGGAAAGGTATCTCTGTGCTCTATGAGCACCTCTATTATGAAGTTTAGTAGCCTGTATTATAGTTATTTGTCTGCTCAACTGTCCTCCCTACAAGACTGGAAACTCCTGGAAGGGGTGATTCATGTTTTACTCCCTCAGCAGCACCAGCACCTGGCCCACAGTAGCCTTTAATGAACATTATATTGAATGAATGAATAAATGAGGGAATGATCCAGATAACCTGGAATAGATACATGACCACCATCATTAGAGGTCTTTTCAGGTTACCACTAAACACAAAAGTCAGCATAGTGAGGAACTGTAAAACCTAGGTTATGCCTCTCACCAAAACATTATCTGTTACCTCTCCCTTAGAAAAACCGAGAAAATGATGAAGTTATGACCACAAACAATTTAAATGCAGAGACATTTCTTAATCACACCAAGAACTACTATACACTACTATTTCTTCCACCTCAATGGACCTTACAACTAAATAGTTATGAACTAAAAGAACAAAAACATCCTTCTTCCCAGATCCTTTCCTTCAGCCACATGTCCTATTACTCACAGAGGCCCAGTTAACCCCTGCCAGAATCTACACCTGATTATGAAGGAATTTCAAACTATTCTTAGCACAACTAAGCATTTAAATGTGTTAGAAAATTAAACACTAATGAATTTGTCTGATAGCCCAAATATTTATCTTTTGCTTTATAAATACCAAGGGGAGAAAATAGAAGTTTATGGAGTGTGGGTCATGGGCACATAGAATAAACAGTCAATCTCCAGTGCAGTTTGTACCCTACTCAATGTTAGGAAACCCTTCCAACATTACTGTGTCCTTTATAATCTATAACACTTTGGGGAATCTGAAAATTGTTTTGCTGCCAAAGCATAGAGGGGGAAGGAGAGGCAACATGCCAGCTCCTCTTAAAAGCAAGCACAAAAGTGCCATTCTCTCATCCAGCAAAACAATAAGATTAGCTCTTTTATCACTAATTTTTCACTCTCCTTGCCTACTTGGTAAACACGGCATGGATGACTTTGCTCCTTATCAGCTGCAAACTGAATCTGCCTTTGTTGAAGCACAGTCAATCAGCAGGCGTTCTGTGCATACACTCAGTGATATACCCAGCTGAAAAAAAACAGACTTTCATTTTCCCCGGCAATATCAGAAAAAAAAAAAAGGAATGAAAAACAAAAAGGACTCTTCTGTACAGTATAACCTAGAGTTCATTTACTCTGCCAGACAGAATGAGATTAAAAACCAATGAAGGTCAAAGCTATTAACATTTGGATCAGAGGGCACTTTGCCTGTTAGGATCTAGTTAGACTGGGCCTTTGTAATTGCCCAGTTTGTTTCCAACATGTCATGTAAACACTAACATTAGCTAAAGCCTGGGTGGTCTCAGGCTCCACACAGGCAGCTCAAAGGCCAGCTTTATCTTTGATTAGCAGCAAAAACATGCAACTCTTTATATACCAATTTGAATAGTCAATGAACCTCTTCATTTTTGCTGGTGCCACTTGGTTGTGACATTTCCAAATGGACCATAATTTGATTTCCCTTTAGAACCCTTCTGCTGTATACTTTTTTTAAGTATGTGATTGACAGCTTCCTTGCACACTAGGCAACTTTAAGGGCCAACACATTAGACTTAACAAAGAATGCCCTTGATCATCAGGAGAGTAAGGAAATTTGAGTGCTAGTCCAGAAGTTAACCTTTTTTATTAAATTACTGTCAACACACCATGAAACAGTTTCTTCCTCAAGCTCTGGCAGTAACATCTTTCCTTTGCTCTTATGTTTCCCCAAAATTGTAGCTGAACTCTGAGAGCATTTTCTAGACTAAATTTATTACTCTCTACACTTATTGCCCTTTGCTATTCCAAGCAAATAAGGCATGGAAAAGCTATATGTAACTTTGAATGCATGCCCAGGCCCTTCAAAAATAGCTGAGCAATATTTACATTTTTATTAATATTGGTACATGTAAAGGAAGCTCTTCCACCTTCAATACCTTCGTTTTCTTCTCTACCCACACACAACTTAGTCCTCAAATCCCAAATCCCTCTGAAGCCTTCCCTAACTACAGTGACTAGCTCCTGTCAGGAGTCCTCCAATGTTATATCAGTGTTTATGTATGAACTGGTATGGTTTGCTATTGTTTCTTGTATACTTATATCAGAGTCTTAAATTGTAATTATTTGTTAATTCCCATTTCTCCTGCTAGACTCTGAGCTTATGAAGGACAAACTCTGTGGTCCATCTTTTAAAACCAACATCCAATGCTTGGGGCTAACTTACTAATGAATGAATCTTGAGAAGATACCATTTCAAAAAGAGTACTCCTGCTTTACTCCCAATGGCACTGATGTTATTTAAATTAAGCATACATGGATGTATGTATTGAATATAACAATGGTGTAACTATTCTTAATAAAATCTTATATATACTAACTCATTTGGGACTTAAAAAAATTCCACAGAGTCTACTTACCCTCTTAGGTTTTTTTTTTTAATTAGACAAATATTATTTGTTCATTGTTGTTACTACCCTGCTTTGGTTAGACTGTTTAATTACAATGAGACAAACCCCCAGTGAAGCTAGCTTTAAAAATCGGGACTCTCAAAAAACATAGCCCACAATGGGGAAAACTGCAGTCAGGCATCTACCCTTCTGTTCCTGTCTTCATTTTTGCTTCTCAAGTAACTATTCCATTTTCTACTCCACTTTTACATAGTATATCACTGCCACCTCAACATGGTAGCTTCAGCCCTTGAGTCTATATAATATTTCAGATCCAGAACCCAGAGAAGTCTGAATTGTTCTATTCATGTCTCAATCCAATTTTGGTAATGGAAAAACTAGTTGGCCCACTTGATATATGTTTCTACTTCTAGTCCAATCATTTATGGCCAAAGTCACAGGAAACATACACTACCCCTATCAAGGCTATGGCTGGCATATGTTCTCTGAAAAGGGAACAGAAGAAAGCAAAAAAATAAAAGTCATCTCCATTACACATATTTCTGAACATTTCTACCTTGCACAAGAAAATCTGAATTCATTGTTTTATTATGTGTTAATCCAACCAATATTTATTGAGCATTGATGGTTCAAGATTCTAAGATAGATTTCCAGATACCAAAGGGACTTGCAGACTCAGTGTCAAAGAAATACACACTTCCATGGGAAATCAGGCATAGAAAGACTATAAAAGATTTAGACAAAAACAGGAGAAAACCTTCATGACCTTGAGTTAGGCAAAGAGGTCTTAGATATAACACCAAAAGCATGATCCTAAAAGAAAAAACATGATAAATTGAACTTTTGCTCTGCAGAAGATACTCCTAAGAAAATGAAAATATAAGTTATAGACCTGGGAATAAATATTGCAAATTACATGTGTGATAAAGGACTTATATCCAGAATACAGAAAGAACCCTCAAAACTTGATAGTAAAAATAAATAAATTCAATTTTTAAAAAGGGAGGGGCATAAGACTTAAATAGACACTTCATTTAAGAGAATATATGGAGACAAATAAACATATGAAAATATGTTTGTTTAACATTAGATAATCCATTAATATAAAGATAAAAAAACAAATTATTGTCTCAACCGGTGAAATTAATTATTAGTTAATTTAATTCAATATTTCTTCACAACAGAAAATCATACTAAACCAGGATTAAAAGGACAATCTGGGAGAGTGAGACCAGCATCATGATAGGTGTATAATGGTGAGTCATTCCTTTGTTCTCTTCCCTTCGATTTACAACTAATCAGATCCATAACCAAAAAAAAAAAAAAAACAAAAAAAGGCACCTCAACACAATATACCAGGACACTTGAGAGATCAAGCCATCTGTGCCCCTGGGTAAATGGGACCATGGAGGAGATGGGGCAGGGTTGGTGGTCACAAAGAAGGCAAGAGCAGGTCCAGCAACAGAACAGAAACTTTGTAGCAAAGGAGGTGAAGGGTGAAGGTGTGAGTGGGGGTCTGCCTGGCTATATGTTCTAAAAACATGCTAGAGGGATCTGTAGCTCTCTCTGAGGAGAGACTGCAGTGAGTAGAGGGAAGAAAAGGAAAGAGAAATAGGCAGACAGAGAATTAAAGGAAAGTGTCTCCTGCTGTATTCCAGGGATTCTGGCAAGAGCATTGCTCATGGACATCTGGAATCTGTACCCCCCACCAACCTCACTCAAGGATTCTTCTACTAGTCCATGAACATGCCCAAAGCCCTAGTTGCTAAGTATATACTGCCCACCACTCTGACACCATCTTTTTTAATATGTACCCTCATAACCTTAGCAGTAGTCAGCTGTGATTAGAGAAACCAAAAACTTCTGGATCACCATCACCACCTTCTGAAAAACAAAAGGAAGGCTCCTAATTATCCAGCTGATATTAGAATCAAAATAAACAAAACCTTGCCTAAATAAGAAAAGTGTTCACTACTTCAAATGTGGCAGCAGATGCACTTTTTGTCGAATGTCATGAAAAAATCACAGTAATATGGTATCACAAAAAGAAATAACAATTTTCCACCAAGTGAACTCAAAGACATGGAATATTGCAATCTGATAAAAAAAATTCAAAATAGCTGTTATGAAGAAATACAATGAGCTAAAAGAAAACTCAGAAAGGCAAACAATGATTCTAGGAATAAAATTATAAACAGAAGAAATACTTTACCAAAGAGATTGAAATCCTAAAAAAGAACAAATCAGAAATTCTGAAGTTGAAGAACAAATGAGATGAAGAATGCATTAGAATGCTTTGCAAATAAAGCAGATCAGATGAAAGAAAGAATTAGTGAGCTGGAAGATAGGAATCTATAAATAACCAAGTGGTATTTACTCCTAGAATGCAAAGATGGTTCAACATACTCAAATCAATAAATGTAATACATCACAATAAATCAATAATAATAAATAAATAAATATAAATAGAGATAAAAATCACATGATCACCTTGATAGATGCAGAAAAAGCATTTGACAAAATACAACATTGGGTATAGAAGGAACACACTTCAACATAATAAAGGCCATATATGACAAACCCACAGATAACAATTTGCTCAACAGAGAAAAATTGAAGGTGTTTCTTCTAAGATCAGAAACAGGACAAGGACACTCACTCTCATCATTCCTATTCAATATAATACTGTAAGTCCTAGCTAGAGAAATTAGGCAAGACAAAGAAACAAAAGACATCCAAATCAGAAAGGAAGAGGTAAAACTGTCATTATCTGCTGACGATATGATATTATATGGAGAGAATCTCAAAGAGTCAGTTAAAAAACTATTGAAATTAATCAATGATTTCAATAAAGTGTCAAAATATAGAATAAACATACAGAATCAATTGCATTCCTTTACACTAATGATAAGGCATATGAAAAGAAAGAAAAAGTAAAACCATCCTATTCACAATGGCATCAAACAATACATTTATTAGGAATAAATATAACCAACAAAATGAAAGATCTATACATTAAAAACTGCAAGACTTTACTGAAAGTGGGGCACCTGGGTGGCTCAGTCGTTAAGCGTCTGCCTTCGGCTCAGGTCATGATTCCAGGTCCTGGGATCGAGCCCCGCATCGGGCTCCCTGCTCCGCGGGAAGCCTGCTTCTCCCTCTCCCACTCCCCCTGCTTGTGTTCCCTCTCTCGCTGTCTCTCTGTCAAATAAATAAATAAAATCTTTAAAAAAAAAAAAGACTTTACTGAAAGAAATCAAAGCAGATGTAAAAAAAAAAAAAAAATGGGAAGACATCCCGTGTTCATGAATCAGAAGAATTAATATTGTTAAAATGACCATACTACCCAAAGCCATCTACAGATCCACAATCCCCATCAAACTACCAAAGGCATTCTGCAAAGAAGTAGAACAATCCTAAAGTTTGTGTGGAACCAAAAAGATCCTGAATAGCCAAAAAAAATCCTGACAAAAAAGAACAAAGGTAGAGGTATCACATTTCTGGATTTCAAACTATATTACAAAGCCATAGTAACAAAAACAGTATAGTACTGGCATAGACATATTGGCCAATGGAACAGAATAGAGAGCATAGAACTAAATCCCAGCATACACAGTCAACTAATATTTGACAAAGGAGCCAAGAATGCCCCACGAGGAAAGGACAGTCTCTTAAAATGGTTCTGAGAAAACTGGAGAAACACATGCAGAATGATGAAATCGGACCCTTATCTCATAATACTCATAAAAATTAACTTGAAAAGGATCAAAGACTTAAATTTGATATTATAAAACTCATAAAATAAAACATAGAAAAGAAGCTTAATAATATTAGTCTTGGCAATAATTTTTTGAACTGATGCCAAAAGCATTGGCAACAAAAGCAAAAATCAACAATGGGACTATATAAAGCTCAAAATGTTCTGACCAGCAAAAGAAACAACTAACAAAATAAAAAGACAACCTGAAAAATGGGGAAAAAATTACAAAACATATATTGAATAAGGGAGTAATATCCAAAATAGACTAAAAATCTCAGTCAACTTAATAACAAAAAAATTTCAATTCAAAAATGGGCAGATTCAAAAAGAAAGAAAGAAAGAAAGAAAAATGGTCAGATTCAGAACTGAAAATAGACATTTTTCCAAAAAGGACATCAAAATGGTCAAGAGATACATGAAATGGTATTCAACATCACTAAGCATCAAAGAAATGCAAATCAAAATCACACTGAGATATCACCTCACACCTGTTAGAAAGGCTTGCATCAAGAAGACGAGACAACAGGCACTGGCTAGGATGTGCTGAAAAGGAAACACTTACACATTGTTGTTGGGAATGTAAATTGATCTAACTACTACAGAAAACAATATGGAGGATCCTCAAAAAAATAAAATAAATCCACCATATGATCCAGCAATTCTACTGGTTATATGCCCAATGAAAATGAAAGCAAAGTTTTGATGAGATATATACACTCTGATGTTCATCTTATTATTCACAATAACCAAGATATGTAAGCAACCCAAATGCCCATCAACAGTTGAATGGATTAAAAAGATGTGGTATGTATACACTATGGAATATTATTCAGCCATGAGAAAAGAGAGTATCTTTCTATTTGTGACAACATGGATGGACTTTGAGCACATTATACTAAGCAAGATAAATCAGACAGAGGAAAACAAATACTGTATGATATCACTTATATGTGAAATCTAAAACATTTAAACCTGTAAAAAACAGAGAATGAAATGGTAGTTACCAGGGAAGGGATGAGGGAGGGGTGTGACAAGAGTGATAGTGTTTAATGGTACAAATTTGTAATGAGTAGTAAGTCATAGAGATCTAATGCACAGTATGTTGAATATAGACAATAAAATTGTGCTATAATGTTGTGATGAATATCACCATATTGACAAACATATTACAATATATAAATGTATCAAAGTAACACTGTACACCTTAAACTTACATAATGTTATATGCCAACTTTGTTCAATAAAAAATAAATATAGATTTTAAAAGAAAATAAATGTATTAAAAGAATCTATAATGAATTTTATATCACAGATCTCAATATAAATAAATGAATGAATACATGAATCAAAAAAGAACAATCTGATAGAGTGTCCATCAAAAACCTATAGCAAAAAGCATACTAGATATTATTTCTTTTAAAATCATAAAACAATTCTCACTTTTATCATTTCTGTCCT